>NC_139475.1:59355833-60613750 GCF_057233095.1 Heloderma suspectum | reverse complement strand
AATGCTGGACTAGCTGAACCTTTGGTCTGATCCAGCTGGGCTCTTCTTATGACTGGCCTAATATCACCTGCTAAACACTATGGCTGTGTGAGGATGTGAGCCCTAGTCACCCTGTTGTGGATGCACCATCAAATTAATTGGGGGGCGGGGGTGGATGGGACTGGTGCTTTAGAGCATACTTTGATGTCATGCGTTTTGCACTGGAGGAGCTTGCGTGTAACCTCAGGAAGCAAGGGTCTGTTGGCAGTTACTCTCTGGTAAGATAAAGGAACAGTACATGTGCGCAAAAACGCACTCATTCCTTCTCCTAAGAAGTGGCTGTAAGTGCAAGGATGAGGATGAGAGGGGTGTACGCTATATCACTATGGGGCAAGAAGCTGGTTTATGATGTGTTGTAAATAAAAACAGGCTCCCTCGTTATGGGGCAAAGTTAGGAAACGGTGCTGTTCTCACTATTATATTTATATCCCAGCTTTCTTCCAAAAAGCTTAAGGCTCTCCCCCCACACCCCACATTTTATCCTCACAGTCAACCCGTGAGGGGTGTTAGGCTGAGAGAGAGAGTGTCTATTGCCATGGATAGAAATGCATTAAACACTTGGTGGGTTTTGAAAATTCTTTATGTCCAAAACCAACAGTCTGCTGCTGATTTATGAATTTTAAACATTGTGCTTCCGATCCTGCTTTCTATCTGAGATTAGAACAAAGCCTGGCTTTCAAGCAGCCCATAACCAAACCTGACTCTCAGGGCTGTTTGCTTTTTGTTGCTTTGTTCCCTTTTCTTTTCAGATGTGAATTTTTTTTTATCTCTTCTCTCCTCCCCACCTCTGACTTAGGTTGTTCCAGTGGTAGCTCTGGGAGAAATCTGTGGGTTAGGTCTTTCCTCTTCAACCAGAGCTACAGATCTGAAGAATCTGTTTAGCAAATATGGAAAGGTATGAATGTCAGAAATAAAGCTGTTGGCTGAAAAAATGAAATTTTGTCAATCTTAATTCAGATCACCATTTTTATACATTTCAGGGTGGGTGTCTTTCCTCATCCTTCTCCTCATCCCATCCTTCTTTTTACTTTTTTTGGATTTACTGTAACTATTATCACTCAGAGCCAATCCCAATCAGTAGGCCTGGCTGAATGAACAGAATTAGCTTTCTTGAAGCTGGGAGCAGCAACTGGCTTTGAAGGAAAAACATGCTTCCAACTGGGAACATCCACTGAAGAAGAGGTTCCCTTTCTTGCTTCTGTCAAGACTTAGCTGGGTGCATTGTCTAGTTACTCTAGTAGTACATGAGTTCCTACATTAGTGTAGGGTGAAAATTAATGGCTCTTGTGAATCCCAAGCACCCACTCACAGAGGGGGCTGCTTCCCTCTGCACATTTTGTTCCTCTGGCCATGCCTCCTTCCAACGAGGAGAGACACCTAGGTCAGTAACTCATGCAGAAATACACAGCAGGCTCCTGAGCATGAGGAGTTCTCCCTCACTGGAGGAAGCAATGTCAATCACTGCAAGCTGTTAAGCTTCTTTTGACAGGGACCCAGCCTAGTTTTGTCTTCTTCACAACAATAGAGTTTCTGGTGCTCTTGCTCCTTTGTATGGCTTAAATTTAACATTATGCTGGTGCAACTCTGGTAGTGCAGTGGGCCTTTCTCCCTCTCTTCCCCCCTGCAGCCCTCTGCACCGCCCCAGGATTTGCTCTGGAGGGTTTTCCAGCCCTCTGGAGCAGTCCTTGAGTGGGAATGGGGAGGGAACTGTCAGGAGTGCTTCTGAGCGCAGGGAGGGGGAGAGCACTTCAGTTTCTGAAGAGGAACCGCCAGACATGGGGGAGGTATGTTCCCAGGCTAGTCCAGACATGGATAGGCAGGCTCCTCAGGTTTCAAAGGTCCAGCTGGAGGCAGGTGCCTCGTCGCCCCCCCCCCCACCCGTGAGAGACAGTGAACAGGGAGAGGCAGTGGTTGGCGAGTCTGAATTAATAGATGCGAAGCGCAGACGCAGAGCCAAGAGGGAGATGGCCAGGGCAGAGCTTAGAAGGTCTTCCCGATTGGCCCTGCGTGAACAGCGGCGCTTAGAAGCCTCACGAGAGACAGAGACCTCCCCTCACCCCTCAAGTTAGGCTAGTGAGCCCACCTTTCTTTCAAACGGTGGGCAACTTTCGCAGCTACCTTTTGAACCCCCTGAAGGCATTTCCTTGCAGACTGAGAGTCACTGAGAATTTGCATCTGTATGACCCTTTGTGGTAATGGAATTAAAAGCTGTAGATGGAAGCCTCTTGTCTGTGTTTGATTCCGCGTTTGAAGATCAGTGAGGGCAAAAGGGAATCCTGACAGGAACACTCCGCTGGTGGAACTGCTTCCATCAGCGGAATGACATAGTTGAATACAACCCTATGAGTATATTTTGTCTCCCATTCTTTTGTCATAGTTTTTGTTAAGTTTCTTAAAAGATTCTCCAAAACTGATCATTTCTTAGTCATGTGCTACAAATATGTACTTATTAATTTTCCTACATCACATAACGCCATATAACTTCAGAAGTTCTAGTATTATCTAAGATGCATTTTGATTAAAATATGGATTCCAGAAGGCCCCAAACAACCTCTGGTTAATATAATAGCTCCTTATTTTATTTATCCCTTCCTTTTGTTACCTCGCCAGATGTGTCGGTTCCACTATAAACAAACCTTCCTGGACTTCCTTTAGCCAGTTGGCAGTACATGGCCTCTCTGCTCTCTTCCATTTACTGGCCACTTCAACTCTTGCGGCAAATCTTACATTAATTATAAATGCATGACATTATTTTGCTACAATGCCTCCTGTAAACCCTAAGAGGAAAATAATTTAGTGCCAGTGTGAGGGCTGTTGAGGACATTTGACTGAATTATAATTAAACTTGTTGCTAAAAAAGTTTTGACTTTATCTCGCTTTGCACTGCTGGATCTTTGCCTTTGGTCAGAATGACACCCTGTTGTGTAATACTTGCTTAATTAGTGCCTCCAATTTTTAGTTCAGCAAAAATACGTCTTGGCCATGTGAGACATTTGGAGAACATTGTCTAGTTGCTGATAGCTGACAATGATAGCTTTTTAAAAAAATGCTTCTACCATTTTATACTCTTTTGACCTTTGGTAGTAATTACTTTGGAATTCTGAAGACTGCATTTGCCAGAATTGCCCATCTTTCCCCCCCTCTTCTTCTCTCCCCACCCTCCGCCCCATAAGGTGGTGGGTGCAAAAGTGGTGACGAATGCCCGCAGCCCTGGTGCTCGCTGTTATGGTTTTGTCACCATGTCTTCATCTGAGGAAGCAACCAAATGCATCAGCCATCTGCACAGAACAGAATTGCATGGGAAAATGATCTCCGTGGAAAAAGTAAGTTTTGCTACCATATGTAATGTGACAGAGACCCAGGAATCCATGCCCAATGTTGGTCTAAGGCAGGGATGGAGTACCTGTGCCCCTCCTGATATTGTTTGACTCCCATTAGCCCCAGCCAGCATGGCCAATGTCAGGGATAATGGGAGTTGTAGTCCAGGCACCATCTAGAGGGTCAGAAGTTCCCTACCCTTTGTCTAAGGGACTTGTCAGTCAGCAGAATTGTGGTAAAACATTTCCTGCACTGTACCACTTTGGGCGGCAGGGTTGTGTGCAAGTTTCAGTTACAAATAAAAAACAAAAATACAATGTTGGGAGAGGGGTTCAGCTTCCTTGCCGTATCCCTAGTATGCTGCTTTCTTGTGCAGGGAACTTTTCCCTTTCCTTTTGTGGAGGACAATTCAAACATCCTACCCGGTCACCCAACCCATATTTGCAACTTGAAGTGATTCTGTCCATAAAAAGCCTCTTTATTACTCGATCCTGCTGATACAGACACACCAGCCCTAATCCATCCTCTCTGTATAATTCCAGGCCAAAAATGAACCTGCCGGGAAAAAGGCCACATCCGACATGAAAGAAAATGAAGTGAAGAAAGGGAAGGACAGGCGCCAATCGACAGACTCCAGATCAGAAAGGTAAAGAGGTGGTGGTTTCAACCATCCCCTCACATGTCAAGCGTTAAGGTGTAACGTGGTCTCTCCCCAAACATGAATGGAAATAGCAAATAATACCACAGTTTCTGACCTTGGCTTGTTCTGGCAAGCTGTAGTTTAAACCAACCACAGTTTGTCCCAGTTCAAATGAAATGCCAAACTGGTTATTTGAAAATGGCAGGAGATGCTTCCGACCTCCTCATGGCTGCACAAGGAGAGGTAATGGGGGAGCCGCCCTATGCATGTAACACTAAACTATGGTTTAGTACTACAGCTGGGTGCGGCCTTTATCTCACTTGTGCAAGGCCTTGTTTGGTGCAGTGGGGTGCCATATACCAGTTACAGCATGCCTGCTTGTGAGTTAGCGCTGGTGCCAGAGGTCCATATGCCTGATGGGTTCCCTTTTGTTTTACTTTCCTAGCAGATGGTAGGATTAACAGGATTCAGCCTGTTCATAAATGATCTGGAATTAGGAGTGAGCAGTGAACTGGCCAAGCTTGCTGATGACACCAAACTATTTAGGGTGGTTAAAACCAAAAGGGATTGCAAGGAGCTCCAAAGTAATATCTCTAAACTGGGAGAACGGGCATCAAAATTGTAAATGTGGTTCAGTGTAAGCAAGTGTAAAGTGATGCACATTGGGGGAAAAAAAAATCCCAACTTCAAGTATAGCCTGATGGGATCTGGGCTAGCAGTGACCGACCAGGAAAGAGATCTTGGGGTTGTGGTGGATAGCTTGGGGTTGTGGTGGACAGCTCGATGAAGATGTCAGCCCGTTGTGTGGCTGCTGTAAAAAAGGCAAATTCCATGTTAGGCATAATTAGAACAAGAATTGAGAATAAAACTGCCCATATCATACTGCCCCTATACAAATCTATAGTGTGGCCACACCTGGAATACTGCATACAGTTCTGGGCACCACACCTAAAATACAATATTGTTGAGCTGGAAAAGGTGCAGAAAAGGGCAACTAAAATTATCAAGGGGCTGAAGCATCTCCCCTATGAGAGAAGGTTACAACAGCTGGGATTGTTTAGCTTGGAAAAAAGGAGGGTAAGGGGAGACATGAGAGAGGTGTACAAAATTATGCATGGTGTGGAGAAAGCAGAGAAGGAGACATTTTTCTCCCTCTCTCAAAATACTAGAACCCAGGGTCATCCCATGAAGCTGATTGGTGGGAGATTCAGGACAGATAAAAGGAAGTACCTCTTCACATAGCGCTACCACAGGCTTTAAAAGGGGGTTGGTCAAATTCCTGGAGGAAAAGGCTTTCAATGGCTCTGTGCTACTTCAAGTACCAGAGGCAGTGAGCCTCGGTACACCAGTTGCTGGGGAACATGGGTGGGAGGGTGGTGTTGCACTCATGCCCTGCTTGTGGGTTCCTGGTCGACAGCTGGTTGTCCACAGTGTGAACAGAATGCTGGACTAGATGGACCCTTGGTCTAATCCAGCAGGTCTGCTCTTATGTTCTTAGCTTCTTATTAGAAGGTTGGGATTCTTTTGTAAGTTCTTAAAGGAGCCACTGAAGGGGGGCGGGGGGCTGTGCCTCTCCAGGCTGCCATGGTTGCAAGGCTAGGAAGGATTGGGGCCAGGTCTGTTCTACCACTGAGAGAACCAGGCTAGCTGCCAATTCTGTCTTGCAACAGCCAGGAACTTTAAGGAGCTCTGGACAGACAACGTGTGTGCATTTCTTCACCCACTTCCAATGTATTCTGTGTCAGTGGAGACAAAGCTGGAGGCTGGGTGTGCTTCTAGACTAGACTTTTATTGTGTAATCACCCTGCCTCATTCATAAAATTTTATGGGGTGTCCGGATGTTGTTCCTTTTTTAACCCTCCCATATTTTTCCACTGCTGCTCCTGTCTTTTTTTTCTTTCAAAAAAAGATCCGTTAAGGAGGGCAAGATGGAATAACTGTGCAGGGTTGTTTCATTGGTAGTGCCATGAGCCACTCATCTCTAGAAGCGCCCCAGGACTCTCATGTGGATGCACCTGTGCTTTGCATACACAGGATCACATTGACTACCTCTTCCTTAGATATGCAGGGCATTTGATGTGCGCAAACTCTGTGGTGTGGTGAACTATATTCCTGCAATGGAGGAGGACGTCCTTGGGTGGGTTGCTCCTCCCACCTGCACATAGGCAGGGATATGCAAATTAGGCTTGAAGTGCACTCCCAGGTGGGCAGGAGGAGCAGCCTACATCCAGTCTCATTCCTGCATAAACTATCACAACACTGGAGATAGCTCTCTCAGCAGCACCAGTTTTTCTTCAAATCTTTCCATTTTCTCCTATTTCTCCTTAATTCTTTCATTCCCAGTGGCCTTCCTTTATTTCTCTTCCTCTTGTGAAGGTAATTTATTGGGGGACCACAAGCTGGTGGTGGGCAAAGCCAGAAGTGGGCATGGTCGCCTCTTTTCTCTCAGCCATCCCATTCTCTCTCTCTCTTGCCACCCCCCTTGCTCTCTGCCCTTCGTCCCTCTTCTTCCATGCCTGGAAGGCTACATGGGGAGGGACAGATTGCTTTTGCCAGACGCCTGAACTGATCACTTGCAGAATGGAAGGGCACTCTATTGCTCTGTCTATTGCAGCCCCCCCCCCCTGTTTAATCCCTCCTTGTCTGAGTCTGAATAGATCACTTGCAGAGGACTTCTCCTCCTCCACCCTTCATTGCTCTGTCCATTTTGCCATTTTCTCCTGTTCGTTTTCCCTCCCCCACTCCTCTCCCTCTCCCCCCTTCCCCCACATGTAATTAAGCCGAGGACTGCAGGTTGTCCATCCCTGCTGTAAAGAATGGGAAGCTCATTGCATTGGAATCCCCCCCCCAATAGCTTCTGTATATTTGACATCAAGTATTATTTAATCACTTCAGTACTGCCCTCTAATATCAGTTTCTGGGTCTATTTACAAATAAGATGAAAAAAGGATATATTCATACAAAACCCCTCAATAAAAGCAGCATTAAAAAAATAGAAATCTAACACTTTTTAAAAAGTTGTTGTTGTTATTATTATTATTTACATTTCTGTATTGCCCCATAGCCGAAGCTGTCTGGGCGGTTTACAGAAGGTGAAACATTAAATACAATATAAAAAGTTTAAAAGCCATTTACAAAAAAGCACATAAAAGCACACAGACAATATACACAAACAACATATAACGAAAAACAACTTTGAACTGTCAGTCATAACTAAAGACACATCCAGGACCGATGAAAACCCATCATGTGCTGCCAAATGCCTGGGAAAAAAGATAGGTCTTAACCTGGCGCTGAAACATAATGTTGGCACCAAGCAGACCTAATCAGGGAGCTCGTTCCACAGATGGGGGGCAACCACCGAGAAGGCTCTCACCTCATTGGAAGTTCTTCACTTGCTCTTGTTGATGTTGTGATTCATTTTAGCGGTGCCTTTAGATTTCAGTAGCTTTGAGTTGAGTGGTGTGTGTGTGTGTACGCGCGCATCTGGCCACTTTGGGATATGCTCATCTCTTTCTGCTTGTAGGTGTCTCAGCCTTAAAAAGGAAGAAAAAGTAGACAAAAAGGACGATCCCAAGCAGTTGGAAGAGAAAGATGGGGCAGAAGAAAAAGATGGAAAAGAAACGGAGGAACACAAGATGGGTTCCTCTGGCTGTTCACGATTGGTTAAATCTGGTGACTAAAGCTGCTGTTTGGGTTTTTTTTTTTTTAGTAAGGCCTTGCTGTGAGCTTGAGTATATGTGGGAGGTTTAGAAATCTTAGTGTGATATAGAGGCTTTCCAAATAATCTCGTGCCTGCCTTGGAAAAAGTATAGGTGGAGGTTTTCCACCCCTGTGTTGGTGGAGAGCTCTCACTATCCAATCTGAGGCTTTTGGTAGAGGAGGGATGGGGTCAGGTCAGTCCTGGTAGTTGAATAAAAGCATTTGTGAGCATGCGTGGTGCAAGAGTAGTTCCCAAATTACTTTGTGCAGTGAGAGAGCTGTTGTTGTGCCGTTAAACCATTGAAAAGCTCTTGAGAAGTCAAAGCCTCCTAGAGGAGGTTGCCTGCTACATCTCTGCATGATACACTACTCTGGCCTTCCCTCCTTCCTATCGGCCTGTCGCATCTCTGCATCCAGTATGATTGGGGTGTGATGCCTTGATGCTGTTTTTGGCTCTGGCTGAAGACCTTTTTGTTCACCCAGGCCTTTCACTGTTCTACTATGACTTTTAATCTGAACTGCCTATTGCTTTATCTGCTGTCTCTATTGGAAGGAAAGGGTTTTTATGTTGTGTTTTTTATTGTTTGAATTAATTTTCTATTTTCAACATTTTATTTTTTATGTGTAAGCCGCCCAGAGAATAGCTGCTGTTGGGCAGCCAAGCAAATGTAATACATTAAAAAAAAATGGATCGTTTAGTCCTGATGCAGTGGAGTGACCTGCCCTTGGGAGGCGCTACTTGCTGTGTCTCCACATGAGTCACTGCTCTATATTTGCTTCCATCCAGTCAAGAGGCAGGTGCTGAACAGTGATACATGCAGAAACATGTTGCAGAGCCTCATCTGAGGGCAGGTAAACTATATTCATGAAAGCAAGCTGTTCAGGTGTAGCATTGAAGTGTGCCCCCAATTTTAAAAGTGTGCTGGTTCTATTGGAGCTTTGGGAAACATTGTCCTCCATGCTTGAGTGTGTCAGAGGAATCCTCTCAACGTGCATTTTTCCCTGTTAAGAACAATCACTTTGTCTCCAGCCTGTGTCAAGTATGAGATTGAGAAAGGCTTGGCCATTCCCTGTTTTGGCTCTTAACTTTTGTCAGAATGTTACATTAGCATTGCTAAATTTGCTGGTGCTGCATCTACGTTGTTGTCTGCTTCAAATATTTAAAGGAATTTGAAAAGTTAATTGGTCATTAGTATTTTAAGAGAGGCATCTGCCTGATTTTTGCAGTTCTTGAGAATCCGAATACCTAATAAGTTCCTGTTTTGTGTCAACACAGCAAGCCGAGGAACTGAGCGGACGGTAGTCATGGATAAGTCCAAAGGAGAGCCTGTTATTAGTGTGCAAACCACAACCACGTCAAAAGAGAGAGTAAGTCTTCCATTTTACTTTCGGTCTTTGAAACACAGTGGGACAAAAAGCAGAGAAGGGCCACAATGTTCAGCATTCTTGTGGCTCCAATAAATTAGCATGCACATCCTTCCCTGCATGTGTGCAAGTCACATGACTCTGCAACACTTGTGTATTGGCATGGAATCACAGGAGAAAAGTGGGTGGGCTCTGGCCAGCCCAAGGTGATGGGCCTTCTGGGTGAGGAACTCCTGCTTGGCTAGCAGAGGAGTGGGTCCAGAGATTAACGTTTCAGGATATATGCATTATTGTCCTGCTTCTATAGCTGTTCCTGTGGCCCTCCAGATGCTGGACTACAAAGCCCATCATCCCTGTCAACAATGGCTGGGGCAGATGGGAGTTAGCATCCAACAGCATCTGGAGAGCCACCAGTTCTCCACCCCCAGTTCTAAGGTTTTATGAATGATCGGAGCCTCTCTGTTTTCAGATACAGGGCTAGATGGACTGTTGACCTCACCTGATAGGTCTGGTCTTCCGTTCTCAAATGCCCCTTGAGGTGTTGATGTGTAGCCCTCCCTTAAGTGTTAGGATGGGTTGCTCCAACACCTCTGGGGGAGGGGGAGGCAACAGTGTGTGTAATTCTGGTGCTCATCCTCACAGCTCAAAGATAGGCGCAGGAGTCTAGTTTTTTGTCTTACAATTTCCAATCTATACTACTTTCCTGTCCTCCCTCACCCTTTCAGAGCACAAAGAGCCAAGACTGCAATCCAGAGAGCAAAGAGAAACAAGATATTCTGTCTTTTGATAAAATCAAAGAGCAGTGGGAGTAGGAGCGGCAGAGGCAGCGAGAGCGAGAAATCCGAGAGACAGAACGGCGAAGGTGGGTTGAAATTCACACACCCTGCTCCTCCTACAGAGTTCTGTTTTTCCAAAAATGGCAGACAATCACGAGCAGCAAAAGTGTCTTCCCTGTCAACATAAGCGGGTGTTTCTAACAGCTTCCATCCTTAAAATACGGATCTCTCCTGTTTTATCTGTTGCCAAGAGGTGCAGTTCTTGCGCTAGATCAGCGTGATTGAAGAAGGCCCTTGGAAGTGCCTCCCTCAGGCTGTGTAATATTAGGAAAGGTGCACCATCAGTTCTCTTGCTCAGGCTTTTCAAAAGCCTGATCAGTTATGTTCCTTGAAGAATGCAGAGGCTCCATACAGAATCACAAAGCTAGGAAGAACCCAGTGGGTTACCTTGTTCAACCTGCCTTGAAGCAGGACATTTGGCACAGCAAATGGTTAACTCCCACTTCCAGGGCCAATCAGAGCAAATATGTATCTACCTGGAAGGGGAGGTACCCCTCTCAGTCTTGATTCTGCTTCTCATGAGACGTGCAGGCTTGATCGGTGACTTCCAAGTTTAAACTTGGGAATGGTGAATGTTTCTAACTTTTTCTGCCCCCTCCCTCAGTTCTCTAGATAGGGCAGTAGGGGTTTTTGTTGTTTTGGCTGTTGATGTTGTCGTTCAAAGAATTTATAAGCTGTGTTTTAGGGCCAGGCCCTCACAAAGCAATGAACACAGAATGAATGACACAAGATGCATCAGGTAGGTGTTCAGTTACAGCGAGAAAAACTACTTTGAATTGAACAAGCCATTTACACTCATTAAGGAAAGGTAGCAGTAAAGATGCACATTTTCAAGGACCTCTTAAAGGCCAAGCGTACCAGAACTGTGGGACCACCAATGAGAGGGCCCTGTATCTTATCAGGTGGCACACAAGCAGGACGTCTGAAGCACATCTTAGCATATGGTTGGAATCATACAGCTGAAGGTGGACCATAAGGTAACCTGGCCCCAAACTGTTTAGTGCTTAACCCAAATGGTTTAGGGTTAAGGTTAACACCAGCATGTGGAATTGTTCCCTTAATACCCAAAGTAAATTGGGGAAATTACAAATGTACTAACTGTAGGGATTCCACCCGGCCTGGTCAGTAACTTGTTTTGCTGGAGAACCTTTTTAAAAAGGGATTGGTGCAGATATGAACCTCAACCTTCACAGCTATCCTCAGGCAAGGCCCAGCATTGCAGCTGCTTCTCCCTCCACGTCTCTGGATTGGAAATTGTGTAGGGGGCAGTCTTTAGTCCTTAGGAACTGCATGGGGCCTGAGGCTGTGAGTTATTGAGCTCCACATTGGTGGTTCAGGGACAGTGTTCCTGACTGGTGTTAATACCAGGGGTGGTATTTCAGGTGGTACTGTGACTTTCACACCACTCTGCTGGCTGGGGGAGTTGGATTGCAACTCCCAGCATCCCCCAGCCAGCCGTGCTGTACAGACTTACTTTGGAGTAAGCCCCAAAGAACACAGTGGGTATTTCTAGTTGTTGTTGTTATTATTAATTACAGTTCTATATTGCCCCATGGCCGAAGCTCTCTGGGAGGTCCACAAAGATTAAATATGCTTAGGATTTAATTGTAGCTATCGTGTAAAACAAATGCAAGTGGAAAACCCTTCCTGATCTATTACAAAGCACCCAAAGATCCATCAGTGGATCCCGTTGACCTTCTGCCTGCACCTGGTGTACCACCAGTGTTCTGAATGGAAGCAGATGTTAAAATGACAAAAAAAGGCCTTCTGTTGGCCTGTTGCATTTCTTCTGAGGGGACATGGGTGTCATTTCAGGAGATGTGCTTGTATCCACAGACCTGTGGGAGGTGGCGTGGTGACACAGGGCATAACCTTGAGCGTAGCTCCACAGGTGCCATGTTGCTACGAGGGTACAGTCAAAGAGAGATGTCATGTCTGGGAGTGGGCTAACTACCTCTTAGAGCTTGAAAAACTCCCTTTCTCCCTTTTCCTCCCTCCCCATGACAGAAGCTGTGGGCAAATACTTTACTACAGTGATTTTAAAATTTGGTAGGTCCCCAGGGTGGTGGTGATAAAACTGTTTCAGGGTCACCAGTCTGTCCTGTGGGCTGCTGGTTTGGCCACCTACACTGTGAAAATGATCACCTTCGATTCCTCTTGAAGATAGTATGAAAAGCAGCTGTTGCTCGAAACTCCTTGCAAACGGGGCACCCATGTATCCAGTAGCACAGCTCTTCCCCAACCCGGCGCCCTCCCAAAGTGCTGGACTACAACTCCCAGCTTCCTGGGCCAGCTGGGTCGGGATGATAGGAGTTGTAGTTGAGCACATCAGGAGGGCACCAGGTTGGGGAAGGCTGCTGTAAGGGAAAAACTGGAGGCTATAATGACAGGGTCCCTGGTATTGGGTACCTAGGCACACCTACTTTAAACAGCCTGAGTTTGGCCCGGATGTGGTAGGCGAGGTTCCTTTGGGGACTGAGACCAGAGTGTTCACATTCACCCAGATTTACTTAAATTCTATAAATAAGGATTAAAACAATGACATAAGCTAAATGCATTTATTAAAGAAAGATAAAGAAAAGTTTAACAAGCACACAAACCTTCCACGCAGCAACAAAGCAAAGATAAGACATACTCACAAAGCGCTACTTTACCATGAAGAGTAAAGGGTCTCTCTCCCAGTCTGAACCCTGGCTTCAACCATGGCCTGTAACATAGACCACAGTGTAGCAGGCTTGGCCCAGAGTAAAGAAAGAAGACCCAGATCTCTTCCGTGTACCCCGTTATATACCCGCGCAAAGTCGGTGCCCTTCCCTCTAATACATATTCCAAAATCTTTACAACTATTGGTCCATGTCATCCTATACGTCCCATCTCATGACACACTTCCCAAATATTCCCTCCTACCTCTTGTTTACTGCGAAACAGGTTGAAGTTCTCCTTTTATGTGGTCAACGGTTCCTTTTTTCGTCCCTTTATTTCCAAACAGGGGAATCCCAAACCACAACGTCATCTTCTCTATGACCTCTTACTTTTTACCCAGTTTCCTTATAAGGAAGACACAGTTGATAAGGTTGGAAGGGTATCAAAACATCTCTTATCAGCATCAGCATCAGCATCTAGCATGCTTTTAATACAGTGGATCTTACTTCCCTACTTGCCCCGTTGCCTATTAGCTTTAACCCCCTCCCCATATTGTACTCAAATGTAAATTGCAAGGCCCAAGAAAAATCCTTATGCTGCATTATTAGCATATCGAATCAAGTCTTCAGCTAGAGTCAGAAAGGAACTGAAGAGCTATCTTGCGCTCTTGGGGTGGAACTGGAATGTTTTTTTTAACAGCCACCTCATTTATTCCGCCCTGATTGTCATGCACAGAGTAAGCTCCAGCCAGATACAGCACTGAGCTTCTTCTGAGTGAGCATGAATAGGGTTGCACTGTATGTGATGAAGTGAATGACTGAGTTTGAGATTTCTTTAGTCCCATAAACATCCTGGTGGGATCTCAAGATGACTTCATATCCCCCTTTAATTTAAATCTGTGAGCCGTTTCAATAATTGCCTCTAAATATCTGCACTGCTGCTAGGTTTTACTCTGGTTGTATTTTTATTCTGTAGTTTTAATCTATTATATTTTATATTGTATTTTCTGTTGTCCTTTTGTGGTTTAATTTCGTGAACTGCCCAGAGAACTTTGGCTATTGGGCGGTATAAAAATGAAATAAATAAACAGCCTACTTCGTAGGGATGTACGAAAGTCACTTACCTTTTCACAGCTTGGCTTCGCGGTGGGGGGGAGGCGCTTCGCTTTTCCCCCCGAAATTCAGGCGAGGGGGGGGAGGCGTCCCGCCTCGCCCGGCCGAAATTCAGGCCGGCGGGGGAGGCGCCTCGCCTGGCCGAAATTCAGGCCAGGGGGGGGAGAAGCGCCCCGTCTCCCCGGTCGCGAAACAAAAAGTAAAAAAAAAAAGACCCCGTGATAGGCTACGTGACGATTTACGTAGCCTATCACGGCTAGATTTCCAAAGTCGTGATAGGCTACGTAAATCGTGATAGGCTACGTAAATCGTCACGTAGCCTATCACGGGTGACTTTAGAAGGAAAAAAAAAAGCGCGTACGCAAATGGCGGCGCCCATGGGGCGCCGCCATTTGCGTTCCTTATTTTGGCACGTCTAGTCTACGTAAAGATTTACGTAGACTACGGCGAAAATAAGGGCAACGCAAATAGTGTGCCCTTATTTTAGCTGTAGTCTGCGTAAATCTTTACGTAGACTAGACGTGCCAAAATAAGGAACGCAAATGGTGGCGCCCCATGGGTGCTGCCATTTGCGTAGGCGCTTTTTTTTTTTTCAAAGTCACCCGTGATAGGCTACGTGACGATTTACGTAGCCTATCACGGCTGACTTTGGAAATCTAGCTGTGATAGGCTACGTAAATCGTTACGTAGCCTATCACGGGTGTTGTTGTTTTTTTTACTTTAGGTTTGTTTGTTTTTTTGCAATGGCGGCGGCGGCAGCCAGTCAGGAGACCGGCCGCCGCCCCCGCCCGTGACGAAACGCCGCCAAACCGCCGCCGGGACCCACCGCCAAGAGGGACATTCGCCGAAGGTAAGTCCCATCCTGGGGGGGGGGGGGGGGGGGCCGGCGGAGAATTTCCCAACCAACTTCGGGGGGCCGAATGCATCGGCGCTTGGCCTCCCGAAGTTGGTTGGGAAATTCTCCGCCATCCATACTACTTCGTATGTCTGGTGAATATGATCGTGTACTGGAATAATGAATCATTTAGCTAAGAGCCCCCTGCTCTAACTTTGGAAATAGCTTAGATGCTATTCTTTAACTTTCAATAGGCTAAGAACAATGTGGATCTAAACCATTATTATTGTTTGGTTATATCATGATGTCGGTTGCTTGGTTTTTATCTCTTTTCCCATCCTGCTACTTTTTATCAAGCTGTGTTTGTACTCCTGAATATTATTATTTTCCTGATTTATTGTGTCTTAATGAACTTTCACTTGTGTGATGAATGCACAATAAAAAGACTAAAAGGCAAAATAGTAAAAAAAAAAAAAAGGGGGGGGATAATAAATAAAAGAAATGATAGTGCAGATTTGCTCATTTTCATAATTTGTATGGGCTGCAGAATTTGGATTACATGGGGCATGGTGTCATTTTATATTACAAGGGTATTATTATTAATTTTATGTCTATACCGCCTAATAGTCGAAGCTGTCTGGGTGGTTCACAACAATTCACAAAATCCCAAACCACAGATAAAAGATAATAAAATACAGCATAACATTTCAATATTCAGAACAATTTAAACAGCTAAAAACAGTTTCAATAAAATACTAGATGTGTTAAAGACAGCTGACAGAAATCCCCCATCATATGCCATTAAATGCCTGGGAGTAGGGGACAGTTTTAACCTGGTGCTGAAAAGTTGGCAGTGTTGGCACCAGATGGGCCTCAGTGGGGAGATTGTTCAAAAAATTGGGGGTCCACCACTGAGAAGGCCCTCTCCCTTGTTGCTACCTTTTGAGCCTCTCTTGGAATTGGGACTCAGAGGAAGGCCTCAGGTGTTGATTGTAGAGTCTGGGGGTAGGATCAGGTTGGGAGAGGTGCTCTATCAGGTATTGCAGTCCCAAGCCATTTAAGGCTTTATAGGTTAAAACCAGCACCTTGAATTGGGCTTGGACATACAGGCAGCCCATGGAAGTGGGACAGAATTGGTGTTATGTGCTCTGACCTTCTGGTCCCAGTTATTAATCTGGCTGCCACATTTTGCACAAGTTGCAGCTTCCGAACAGACTACAAAGTAGACATGTCCCTGATACAATCCAGTTGATTGTGCATGAAAACAAATTGAAATGCTCATTAAGCTTCATCCCCACCCCCCCGTCTTGCTGGTCGGGCTGGTTATTATTATTATATTTATTCATATCCCGCCTTTTTCCCAGTACTGGGACTCAAGGCAGCTTTACAATGTTAAAACTTATACAATTAAAACCTATAAATAGAAATAGAAATACAAGTGTACCAAAGTTAAAAAATATAATTAAATCATCAATATTAAAATTGTAAAAATACCCAAAGATTAAAAGACAACCACCACAACAAAAATAGTATCCATCCATCATGTTCTCACAGGTCCAGACTAGCTATCCCCAAAGGCCTGCCGGAACGAAAAGGGTTTTGCCTTCCTACAGAAACATACCAAGGAGGGTGCCACTCTCGCCTCCCTGGGAAGGAGTTCCAGAGCCTTGGGGCAGCCCCCGAGAAGGCCCTCTCCCGCGTTCCCCCCAGGTGAGCCTGTGAGGGTGGTGGGACTGCGAGAAGGGCTTCCTCTGAAGATCTCAGGGCACAAGTAGGCTCATAGGGGGGAATACGGTCCTTCAGATAACCTGGACCCGAGCCGTATAGGGCTTTATAGGACATGACCAGCACTTCGAATTGTGCCCGGAAACAGACCGGGAGCCCGTGAAGCTGTTCTAGCAGGGGAGTGGTTTGCTCCCTGTAGCCAGCCCTATGGGGAGTGGTATCCTCCCTGTAGCAGAGGTCTCGCCACTGCCTCCTTCAGGCAGGCTGGAACTCTGCCTTGACCAAGGGAGGCATTAGCCACTCCCCTTACCCACTCGGCCAGTCCACCTCTGGCGGCTTTTATGAGCCAGGAAGGGCAAGGATCTAGAACACACGTGGCGGCTCTCACCTCTCCCAGGATCCTGTCTGCATCCTCAGGCTGTACAAAGTGAAAAGTATCCAACAACACTGGACAAGCAGAGGCCACAGTTACGTCCACTGGGTCTGTATCAGCTATAGCGTCCAAGTCAGAGTGGATCCGAGCGACTTTGTCTGCAAAGTGCTGAGCAAATTGTTCACAGCGGGCTGTCGAGCGGTTTAAATTATCCTCTTGCAGGCTAGTGTGTAAAAGACCCCTAACCACTCGAAACAGCTCCGCTGGACGGCTCTTTGCAGAAGCAATAGTGGCAGAAAAAAACAATTCTTTGCTGCCCGTATTGCCACAGAGTAGGCCTTCAAATAGGCTCTAGCCCGTGTTCGATCGGATTCACTCCGAGTTTTCTGCCAAGGTCGCTCCAGTCGTCTTCTCACTCGTTTCATCGCCGCCAGCTCCCTAGGAAACCAGGGTGCTGGTGCGGCTCCACTTCGTGAGAGAGGACGCTCAGGAGCGATTGTGTCCACGGCCCTGGTCATTTCTCCGTTCCAGAGATCGGCCAGGGCTTCGACAGAATCGCCTGCCGAGGCAACAGGAAAATCCCCAAGAGCCGTCAGGAAACCATCCGGATCCATCAGCCTCCTGGGGCGGACCATCTTAATCAGCCCTCCACCCCTGCAGAGGTCCCGAGTGCCAGCAAGTCTAAACCCCACCAGGTAGTGATCTGTCCATGACAAAGGAACTATAGAGAGTTCCTCCACTCTCAGATCACCGTCACCCCATCCAGCACAGAAAACGAGGTCCAGAGTGTGCCCAGCAGCATGGGTGGGGCCAGGTACCTTCAGGGACAGACCCACAGTTGTCATGGTGGACATGAAGTCCCAACAGGCCAGCCTCAGCATGGATGTTGGAATCCCCCAGCACAACAAGCCGAGGGGTCTCCAACACCAGCCCCGAGGCTACCCTGGCTAGCTCAGGAAGGGAGACTGTTGAGCAGCGGGGTGGGCGGTACACCAACAGAATCCCTATTCTGTCCCGGGCACCCACCTTCAAATACACACACTCGAACCCAGCAGACTGCGGGATAGGGCACCTGGTGAGGGGGATCGAATCCCGACAGACCACTGCCACTCCACGCCCCCGCCCCCCAGGCCCTGCCTGCTGCTGGACAGAGAGCCCTGGAGGGCAGAGCTGAGAGAGGTTAAGCCCCCCAGCTTCGCCAAGCCAGGTCTCTGTAGTACAAGCCAGGTCAGTGCGCTCATCCAGGATCAAGCCCTGGATAGCCGTTTTACCATTCACCGACCTGGCATTCAGCAGCAGCAGTTTCAACCCAGGGGGTCTGTTGCCAGGGCCATCCAGGTTATTTGAACTGGGGGACAGTTTAGGGACAGTCAGCACCCTATTGTCACACACTCTGCCTTTAGAGTGTGACTGTCTCCCCCCTCCGTATCTCCCTCTGCCCTGTAGAACTGTAATGGCCGGTCCCTGGCTCCCAACACCTCCCCCCTTCTTTAAAGACACATCTCAAGTGCAGGCAGTCCTGCAGGCCACACTGAGGCAAACAGTCCCCTTCCCTCCTTTCAAGCAGGGGGACAGGCCCTCCCCCAAAGGGGTCACCCCCTTTGGTGTCACCCCCTTTGGCAGTGACACCCGCTGGCCGTGGTCCCGCCCCCACTGGGGCCTGGCGCTCCCACAGGTGTTGCAGCTGGGAGTGGGGTGGTGCTTGGCTGGACCTGGGTCTGCAAGGAGGCAGAGTAGAAGTCCCCCAGGTGGAGGCAGAGCTCCAGCAAGGCAGCCGCAGCAGGAGCACTGGATCCCACCTGCCTTGCAACACTGAAGGGCTCCCTCTCCTTGCAGCAACAAGGTTGCTTGGTTGACTTGTTCTCCTGAAAAGCTGGATCTCCTTTGAACACAGGGAACGGGAGCAGTTTTTAAGGGAGCAGCGCATCCAGGCTGCCCAAGAATGGGATGTGAGGCAGAGGCTCCAGCGGGAGCGGGAGCGGCTCCACTTCCAAAGGCAACGGCTGGAGTGGGAGCAGCTGGAATGGGAACAGCTGGAGTGGGAGCGGTTGCACATTGAGCAAGAGAGGAGGTGGGAGCAGGAGCACATCCAGCGGGAGCGGGAAGAGCTGCGGCGGCAGCAAGAACAGCTGCGCTATGAGCAGGAACACCGCTCCGCACTGAGGCGGCCATATGATGCTGATGAGAGGTGAGAGGGTTGGGCTGTGGCCCAAATACAGACAGTGAGCCTTCCCTCCCTCCCTCTCCCCCCCTCTCCCCCTCCCTCTCTCTCAAAATACCGTTACTGAAATCTTAACTTGCCCCTTCTGGAAGGATCCTTGCAACTCCTCAGCATTATGTCTCCACAGGACTTTTATCCATCATTGGGCATGCTCACACAGAGCGTCTCTTCCACCACGTGAGCCATAATCTAGCACTAGGGGGAAACAACATAGACACACAATACACATCATTACAACAACACACACAGGGATACACTAAAATGCATCTAAGATTATAAGGTATCTACCTTCGGTTCCCCCCTTCATGGATCACTGCCTTGTTGTGGCGAAGGGGCTTGCGTAACTCAGTGAAGCCATAAGCTATGCCGTGCAGGGCCACCCAAGACGGACAGGTCATGGCAGAGAGTTCTGACAAAATGTGGTCCACTGGAGAAGGAAATGGCAACCCGCTCCAGGATTCTTGCCAGGAAAACCCCATGGAACGTATCACAGGGCTAAAAGATATGACGCCGGAAGATGAGCCCCTCAGGTCGGAAGGTGTCCAATATACTACTGGGGAAGAGCAGAGGGTATTTCCAGGTAGCGCCAGAAAGAGTGAAGCGGCTGGGCCAAAGCCGAAAGGACACTCAGCTGTGGATGTGTCTGGTGGTGAAAAGGAAGTCCAATGCTGTAATGAACAATATTGTTTCGGAACCTGGAATGTCAGATCAATGAATCAAGGTAAGCTGGAGGTGGTCAAACGTGAGATGGCAAGATTGAACAACATTGACATCTTGGGAATCAGCAAACTAAAATGGACAAGCATGGGCGAATTTAATTCAGGTGACCATCATATCTACTACTGTGGGCAAGAATCCCTTAGAAGAAATCCCTTAGTAGCACTCATCGTCAACAAAAGGGTGGGAAAAGCAGTACTGGGGTACAATCTCAAAAACGATAGAATGATCTCAGTACGAATCCAAGGCAAACCATTCAACATCACAGTAATTCTGAGGTTGATCGGTTCTGTGAAGACCTACAACACCTTCTAAAACTAACACCAAAAAAAGATGTCCTCTTCATCATAGGGCATTGGAATGCTAAAGTAGGAAGTCAGGAAATCACCAGGATAACAGGCAAGCATGCCCTTGGTGTACAAAATGAAGCAGGACAAAGGCTAATAGAGCTTTGCCAAGAGAACACGCTGATCATAGCAAACACTCTTTTCCAACAGCACAAGAGATGTCCTCTACACATGGACATCACCAGATGGTCAATATCGAAATCAGATTGATTATGTCCTTTGCAGCCAAAGATGGAGAAGCTCTATACAGTCAGTCAAAACAAGACCTGGAGCTGACTGTGGCTCAGATCATGAGCTTCTTGTTGCAAAATTTCGGCTTAAATTGAAGAACGTAGGGAAAACCACTAAACCATTCAGGTATGACCTAAATCATATCCCTGATGAATATACAGTGGAGGTGAGGAATAGATTTAAGGGATTAGACCTGATAGACAGAGTGCCTGAGGAACTATGGACGGAGGTCCGTAACATTGTTCAGGAGGCAGCAACTAAATTCATCCCAAAGAAAAAGAAATGCAAGAAAGCAAAGTGGCTGCCTGAGGAGGCTTTACAAGTAGCTGAGGAAAAAAGGGAAGCGAAAAGCAAGGAAGAAGGGGGAAGATACATCCAACTGAATGCAGAGTTCCAGAGAATAGCAAGGAGAGACAAGAAGGCTTTCTTAAATGAACAATACAAAGAAATCGAGGAAAACAACAGAATGGGAAAGACTAGAGATCTCTTCTGGACTGCAAGGAGGTCAAATCAGTCAATCCTAAAGGAAATCAACCCTGACTGCTCATTGGAAGGACATATACTGAAGCTGAAGCTCAAATATTTTGGCCATCTAATGCGAAGAGAAAACTCTCTGGAAAAGACCCTGATGCTGGGAAAGACTGAGGGCAAAAGAGAAGGGGACAGCAGAGGATGAGAAGGCTAGATAGCATCACTGATGCAATGAATATGGACTTGAGCACGCTCCGGGAGAGAGTGCAGGACAGGAAGGCCTGGCATGCTATGGTCCATGGGGTCACGAAGAGTCGGACACGACTGAACAACTGAACAACAACAAAGAGATCTCTTCAAGAAAATCGGAGATCTCAAGGGAACGTTTTGTGCAAAGACGGGCATGATAAAGGACAAAGAAGGCAGGGGCCTAACAGAAGCAGATGAGATTAAGAAGAGGTGGCAAGAATACACAGAAGAACTATACAGGAAAGATCTGAATGTCCCTGATAGCCATGATACTGCGGTCACTGAACTTGAGCTGGACATCCTCGAGAGTGAAGTCAAGGGGGCCTTAGGAAGCATTACTAACAACAAAGCTAGCGGAGATTTTTATTTATTTATTTATTTATTAAATTTATTAATCGCCCATCTGACTGGTCACCCAGCCACTCTGGGCGATGTACAACCCACCATAAAACAATTTAAAACAATAAAATTTTACCATAATTTTTTTTTAAAATACCCTAACCCACCCCAAATGCCTGCATGACAGTATTCCAGCTGAGCTATTTAAAATCCTAAAAGATGATGCTGTTAAAGTGCTGCACTCAATATGCCAACAAATTTGGAACACTCAACAGTGGCCACAAGACTGGAAAAGGTCAGTTTACATTCCAATTCCAAAGAAGGGCAATGCCAAAGAGTGTTCAAACTACCGCACAATTGCGCTCATTTCACATGCCAGCAAGGTGATGCTCAAAATCCTACAAGCTAGGCTTCAGCAGTACGTGAACTGAGAACTACCAGAAGTACAAGCTGGGTTTCAAAGAGGCAGAGGAACTAGAGATCAAATCGCCAACATTTGCTGCATCATGGAGAAAGCAAGAGAATTCCAGAAAAATGCCTATTTCTGCTTCATTGACTATGCTAAAGCCTTTGATTGTGTGGATCACAACAAACTGGCAAATTCTTAAAGTGATGCGAGTACCAGACCACCTTACCTGTCTCCTGAGAAACCTGTACGAGGGTCAAGAAGCAACAGTAAGAACCAGACATGGAACAACCGATTGGTTCAAAATTGGGAAAGGAGGCTGCATATTGTCGCCCTGCTTATTTAACTTACATCATGTAAGCAGAGTACATCATGAGAATGAGTACATCATGAGAACTTACAGCAGAGTACATCATGAGAAACGCTGGGTTGGATGAATCACAGGTCGGAATTAAGATTGCCAGAAGAATTATCAACAACCTCAGATACGCAGACGATACCACCCTAATGACAGAAAGCGAAGAGGATCTAAAGAGCCTCTTGTGGAGGGTGAAAGAGGAGAGTGCAAAAGCTGGTCTGAAACTCAACATTAAAAAAATGAAGATCATGGCATCTGGCCCCATCACTTCCTGGCATATAGAAGGGGAAGAAATGGAAGCAGTGACAGATTTTATTTTCTTGGGCTCCAAGATCACTGCAGACGGTGACTGTAGCCATGAAATTAAAAGATGCTTGCTCCTTGGGAGGAAAGCTATGGCAAACCTAGACAGCATAGTAAGAAGCAGAGACATCACCTTGCCGACAAAGGTCCGTCTAATCAAAGCTATGGTTTTCCCAGTAGTAATGTATGGCTGTGAGAGCTGGACTATAAGGAAGGCTGAGCGCTGAAGAATTGATGCTTTCGAACTGTGGTGCTGGAGAAGACTCTTACGAGTCCCCTGGACTGCAAGGAGGTCAAATCAGTCAATCCTAAAGGAAATCAACCCTGAGTGCTCATTGGAAGGACAGATACTGAAGCTGAAGCTGAAATATTTTGGCCACCTAATGCGAAGAGAAAACTCTCTAGAAAAGACCCTGATGCTGGGAAAGACTGAAGGCAAAAGGAGAAGGGGACGGCAGAGGATGAGATGGCTGGATAGCATCACCGATGCAATGAATATGAACTTGAGCATGCTCCGGGAGAGAGCGCAGGACAGGAAGGCCTGGCGTGCTATGGTCCATGGGGTCACGAAGAGACAGACACGACTGAACGACTCAACAACAACAACAACAACATCCTTCGGTTCCCCTTACACAACGCATGCTTATTATTGTTCTCTGCTGCTTTTCTTAGTTGTATATCATACATTGAGTTCACAGACATTATCTCATTTCTCTCCTAATTTTTACAACTAAAAGAGAACCATCTCAAAGTTCAAAATCCACATACACAGATATCATTTTTCTCTATTTCTTGTACAAATTTTATAAAAGGTTTCCAATCTAACATAAATTTAGTTGTTGATCCTTCTTTAATTATAATAGTAAGTTTTGCCATCTCTGCCAGCTCCATCATTTTCATGATCCACTCGCTCACACCGTTGGTATGGTTTCATTCTTCCACTTTTGTGCATACAGTAACCTTGCAGCCGTTGTCATGTAGAGAAAGAGGGTTCCCCCCTTCTCTTTTACGTGTTTGTCCATTAGTCCCAGTAAAAAAGTCTCTGGCTTTAATTCTATAGTAGTCTTTAATATTCTTTGAACTAGAGACTGTATTCGTTTCCAAAATGTTTTAGCTTTTTTACAAGTCCACCATAGATGATAAAACATTCCATCTTGGTCTTCACATTTCCATCATTTTCCAGAAACACCCTTATACATTTTAGACAGTTTATATGGTGACACATACCATCTATACATCATCTTATAGAAATTCTCTAAGATTTGTACATAAGGTAACTTTTAGATCTTTTCCCCACATAGTTTCCCATTCTTCCATTAATATATTATGACCAACATTCTGTGCCCATTTTATCATTCAATCTTTTACTTGTTCATCCTCTGTCTCATACCTTAACATTAATTTTATATAGTTTAGCAATAACATGTTCATCATTTGTACACAACGCTGATTCAAACTCAGATTCTATTTGTTCAAATCCTCCATTTTTCTTATCTATTTTGAACCTTTCCTTAATTTGCAAATATGAAAACCATTGACAGACATGACCTTCTCCCAATAAATTTTCCCTTAATTTTAATTTATTGTGACGATTCTAATAAATCATTATATCTTAACCATTTATGCATGCTTTCAAATTCTCTTCTATGCATTACTTCTTGTGAGGATATCCAATGTGGTATTTTTTGATAAAACCTTAATTTATATTTATTCCAAATTC
The DNA here is from genome assembly GCF_057233095.1 of Heloderma suspectum. Lineage (NCBI taxonomy): Eukaryota > Metazoa > Chordata > Lepidosauria > Squamata > Helodermatidae > Heloderma > Heloderma suspectum. The sequence goes on along the minus strand of NC_139475.1, from coordinate 60,589,800 downwards.
TTAATATAGCCCGTCTTATGTAATGGTTATTAAAATCGACATTCACTTTTGTTTTATCATACCACAAATAATCATGGCATCCATATCTCAAATCATGTCCTTCTAATTCTAAAAGTCTTCTATTTTTCAACGTCACCCATTCTTTCATCCACACCAAGCAGCAGGCAGAGAAATAGGTTTTCAAGTCTGGTAATCCCAAACCACCTCTTTCTTTTATTTTTATTTTAACTCTTGGTTTTTTTGCTTGCCATATAAACTTCATTATGTCTCTCTGCCACTGCTTAAAAGGTAAATCCGATGTAATAATGGGTATCATTTGAAACAGAAATAACATTCTAGGTAGTACATTCATTTTAATTGTTGTAATTCTTCCCAAAAATGATAGCTGTAATTTTTCCCATTTTAATAGGTCTTGTTTAATTTCATTCCACACTTTATGCTTTTTCAAAATAACTATGTTACAATTCATATTTGTTAGAAGGATTCCCAAATATTTTACTTTCTTTTCAATTTGGAAGCCTGTCTTGTCCAAGAAAATCAACTTTTTCTTGAACATTCATATTCTTTGTTAAGATTTTTGTTTTCTGTTTATTAACTTTGAACCCTGCCACTGCTTCAAATTCTTTTAGTTTTTTCATTAAAATTTCAATTCCTTTTAGAGGTTCTTCCAACATGAACAGTCATCTGCAAAAGCCCTCAGTTTATATTTCTCCTTTTTAATCTTTATTCCTATAATTCAATCATCTTGTCTTATATCTCTGTTCAATAATTCTAAAAGCAATATAAACAGTAGCGGTGACAATGGGCAACCTTGTCTTGTTCCTCTTTGTATCTCACAAGGTTTAGTCAAATCCCCATTTATAATTATTTGAGCCTTTTGAACCGATTTCACCGATTTTATAAAGTTTTCTCCAAAGTCCAGTTCTTCTAATTTTATTTATTTATTTATTTCTATACCGCCCAATAGCCAAAGCTCTCTAAAGTCTTAATTAAAAATTTCCAGTTGAGATTATCAAATGCTTTCTCTGCATCTAAAAAGATCAGAGATGCCTGTTTTTCTGGGTGTTTTTCCAGGTATTCCACCACATTCAAGACTGTTCTTACATTATCTGTCATCTGTCTCCTAGGTAGGAAACCACTTTGATCCTCGTGTACAAACTCTTGCAATACTTTCTTAAGCCTTTCTGCCAAAATTGTTGTAAATATCATATAATCATTATTTATCAATTAGATTGTTCTATAGTTTTTTATCGAGGTCAAATCCTGTCACTCTTTAGGTATTAATGTTATATATGCTGTTTTCCATGTTTCCGCTATCTCCCCCTTTTCTAAGATACTGTTCGTCATATTTTTCAATGGTTGTGAAAGTTCTTCACACTTCTTATAATATAATCCTGATAGTCCATCTGGTCCCGGAGTTTTTCCCAATTTAATTTTTTTTATTGCTTCCATCATTTCATTTGCTGTTATTGGGCCATTCATCATTTGTTTTTGTTCCTTAGTATTTTTTGGTAAGTTTTGTTTATGAATATATTTATCCATTAATTCTGGGGAGATATCATGTATTTTATACAGATTCAAGTAATACTGATGAAAGACTTTCTGAATTGCCACCTTATTGGTAATTCTAATCCATATTCCCTTATTTTCACAATTTTTTTTTTCTTTCTAAGTTTATAGGCCAACCATCTTCCTGGTTTATTAGCAAATTCAAAATTTCTTTGTTTTACAAAGTTTAATTTTTTTTTGCATATCCTGAACTGTTAACATCGATAGTTGTTGTTGGAGTATTTTAATCTGTTGGAGAACACTTAACTTTCCTGGTTTTTTCTTTAAGAATTCTTCTTTCTCTTTTATCTGTTTTAAAATATTTTGTACTTTTTCTTCTCTTTTCTTTTTCAATTACGTATTTTGTTGTATAAAATAACCTCTCATATATGCCTTGCTTGCATCCCAAACTGTTCGAATATTTGTTCCCTTATCCAAATTCAATTCAGAGAATTCTCTCAATTTCTTTTTAGTGTCTTCCACAATGCTTTTATTTTTAAATATCATTTCATTCAATCTCCATCTAAAGGTAGTGCTTCTTTTCACATACAACATAGGGTTATGGTCTGAAAATGATCTTGGTAGAACTTCTATTTTACCCACAGTTATGGCAAACTCTTTGGTTGTCACAATCATATCAACCCTTGAAAGTGATTTATGTCTTTCTGAAAAATATGTATTTGAATTTCCATTTTTGTCTCTCCATACATCTACTAAAGCCAAATTGTCCATCATTTCAAAAAAGCTTTTAGGTAATTTCCCTTGATTACTCTTTATTTTTTTCTCCAATATTCTATCAATTTGAGGCAAAATCACCCCATATCAATCTCCCATTAAACACCAACTGTCAAAAGTTAGATCCACAAGTTTGGATAAAAGATCCTCGTAGAATTCTGCTTTATGGTCATTAGGTGCATAGACCCCTAAAATCAATGTTGATACGCCATTCAATGAGATTTTAGCTCCCACAAAACGTCCTTGTTCATCTGACAATACTAATTCCGGTCCCAAATATGGCTTAATATATAGCACTACTCCATTTTTCGTTTTTCGGCTTGCAGTTAAACTCTTCACCTAATTTTTTGTTAATTAAGTATTTAATATCTTCTTTCTTAATATGAGTTTCTTGTAAACATATTATATCTTTCAATTTTTGTAAATAATGAAATATTTTATTTCTCTTTTGGTGAGCATTCACCCCATTAATGTTCCAAGTTAAAAATTTATAATCCATCCTCTTTATTTTTATAATCTTCTTGTACGTCAAGTTATAAGTCTATCCAGTCTTTTCCATAAGTTTGAAGGAACTTTCTTGCTTTTTGAAATGAGTTCAGCTTATATCTCTGCTCTCTTTAAGATACAACCACACCTTCTGGAAATTCCCATCTAAATATGATCTTTTTCTGTTTCAGGATTGTTGTTAGAAATGCGTAATCTCTCCTTTTCCTCAAAAACCTTCCAGGAATTTCTTTCGTGACAATAATCTCTTTACCCACCATCTTCAGTTTGGTTTTATAGTGTTTCTGGAGAACTGAATCCCTTGTAGTTTTCTTTACAAAATGGACAATAATATATCTGGGTAGACCTTTTGTTTTTGCATATGTTGAATTCAGTCTATAAGCTTGATCTATTTCCATGATTTTTTCTTCTTTGTTCAAAAATACTGTCTTTACCAATTCCGTTCTGAGGTCAGGTCCTGTGCTGCCATAACTTTCCGCAACCCCTCTAAAACGTAACAAACGTTCCTTGTCTTGGAGTTCAAACCAGGCCAAGGCATCCTGCTCACGTTCTAACTCCGTGGTTACAATTTCTGCATTGTTTTCCAGTACTTCCACTCTGTTTGTCATTATTTTAAACTCTTCTTCTCTCTGATTTAATGCAGCATCTAATTTCTTAATTTCTTGTCTCAATTCTTCCTTCGTATCTTTAATCTCCTCCTTCACTTCCAATCCTTGCCTCTCCATCCATTGTTCTGTGCGTTGTTCAAAGGTGCCCATCCTTTGTTCTATGCGTTGTTCAAAAGCATCTATCTTTTTACTTATAGCATCTATAATATTCTGTGTTTGATCATCCAAGGCCATCTTTTGTATGTCTTGCTTCTGCTCAGGTACCTCTTTCTTACTTATAGATATTGTTTTCACCTGTAATTTTGTAGCTCCCGTCGGGGTCTCTGTTAAAGAGCCTTTCCTGGATTTACTAATCCTACTCTGTAGGCATCTCCCAGGAATTCACTCTGCTGTGTGTTATTCTAATATCTTTTGCTGGTTTATCCAAATCATAGAGCTAGATTGCTGTTATTCCAACATCCAAATAGCATCTCCCACAGTATTAAAGGAATCACGTACTGCTTTCTCTTCGGCATCTGGCCAAAGCCAACACTAGCATATTCCAGGCTTTCTGCCAAAAGTTTGTTTATTTTAACTTCCTCACTTTCTCAAGGTCGTTCAGCAGAAGATAGCAACTGGACAAAAACATAGCTTTCAGCCATATTATTTCAAACATTGAAGCATTCAAACAATGCTTTAAAAGAGTAGAAAATAAAATAAGCTGTAGTACTTATTTAGAAGAATGTAAAATTAAACAGTCTTAGTACTTTATTTTTTATTTTTTTTGAGAGAGAACCTCTTGAGCTAAATTCACGTTGTAAAAGTCTGCAACTCCTTGATTTTCGTTCCGGTTAGATTTATACAACTACCATACTTTCACTTTTTGCTGTGCCAGGGGTGCTTGCTGGTAGTTTAAGTTTACAAATACTATCTAAGATTGGAGCTCGTCTGTCCTTGTAGTCTCTTAATTAATCAAGCGTTTCAAAACAGCGTTTCAGTAGATGATTAACTCCGGCAATTAACGTTAGCTTTGAGCCCTTTTGCTCCTTCGCAAAAGCAGCTATTCTTCTAAGATTTCATCTGGATGATACTGTAGGCTTCCCCTTTATTTTCCAGGGGAGGAAAAAAGGTTTCTCAACCTTTTCACCGCTGTTTGAAGAAAGCAGCCTACGGAGCCCCACAAGTCACTGCCAGAACAACATGGCTCCCCTCCCCGCAAAAGGACACAGCTGTTCTAAGCAAATTAATGGGGGCGCTATGGGTGAAACGGGGTCTGTAACAAAAATTGTTTTGAGAATGAGTGGGGACCGTACAGTATTGGAATGCAAAATAACATACAGTCCTGGGCAATCTGTTCTCCTCCTGTAAGAGTCTCCTTTCATACCCTGCTCTGTATACCGAGGCTTTATAATGTGGAATTTCAATATTTTTTAACAAAAGTTTAAAACAAAACTAAGCAAGCAGTTACCAGTCAAACATCCAGAGAGTTGTCGAATATGCTGTCCTTGCAGGCGTGACAATTCGTACTGGCCCAAGGCGAAGCGTATGGCCATGGATGACAGATACCATTCTGACTTCAGTCGACAAGTTCGCTTCCATAGTTTTGACCACAGAGATCGTAGTCGGTACCAGGACCATCCGGTGGACAGGTAACAACGTCTTCCCTTCTATCTCCTGCTTCTTTGGAAACTGAGGAAACTCTTGGCTGTTCTGTCTGGGAATGATGGGACCTGTAGTCCATCACATCTTGAGAGCACCATGTTGGGGAAGGCTTCTCCAATGAGTATTTTTTTCAGTGTTCTGGGCAGTTAGGATTGGAACCAGCCCCATTGGAACTGCTAACGTTCTTATTGCTGGACAGCCTTGTTGAAGCCCTTTAGGGAAGGGACTGCGTAGCTCAGCAGTAGAGCAGGTGCTTTTTATGCAGAAGGTTCCAGATTCAATTCCTGGTATTTCCAGTTAAAAGGGTCAAATAGCAGGTGATGGGGAAAACCCTTCTACGCCAGAGCTGCTGGAGAGCTGCTGCCAGTCAGAGCGGGGAATATTGGGCCAGATAGCAAAGAGTCTGGCCTGGATCAGGCCAGCTTTCTCTGTTCCTAGAACTGATGGGCTGCTTCTGTTTCTTGACCTTGGCTGCAAAGCTGTTGGATTCTTCCCTTACTGCGTTTAGAGCTTTCGGCGTACTCCCCAAACTGCAAAGTATGAAAGTGATATTCAGGTGTTGTGAAAACAGAGAACCAGGAATGGCTTAGTTTTTTGCTGTGTAGCATGTGAAATGGCCATCAGTCACCCTGGTAGATTGAATGAAGCTTTTGTAGCACACGTGGGCTTAGCCTTCCAATCAGACCACAAGAATTGCCACATCAGTCTGTCCCAGCACTGACCAGCCAGATCTCCAGAAAGCTGCTAGGGTGGTAGTAACAATTTTCCTGTTGATTTTTCTCCAGCTAACAAGACCTACAGCAGCACAACTTGTTTCCAAGGCTTCCCTGCCTATGCGCATTAACGTTGGATTCCTTCCCTTCCTTGCCCCCACAGGAGAGAAAGTTCAAGGATGGTGCCAGATCGAGATGGACAGGTACGTGCATATTAAGCAGTGTCATTGTCCAAAATGCCTTTGCCATCCCTGGAAGGCTCTGACAGTGGTCTACAGCAGCCTTTCCCAACCTTCCCCCGCCCCCCGGATGTGTTGGACTGCAACTCCCAGAATTCCCAGTGGCCACCCTGGCTGGGAATTATGGGAGTTGTAGTCCAGCACATCCAGAGGGTACCAGGTTGGCTCTGGTTTACAGTCTTCTCTAGTCTGGGAGTTCCCAGAGTGTCTGTATCAGGCTGAGGGTGTGCTGCGAGAATTTAATTAAACAATGGCTGCAGCAGGCCCAGAGCACATGGCAATAGAGGGAGATGCCTGCTTCCTCTCTGCACGATTCTTGCTCTAACATTGGATCCTTCTACATGCTTATGATGGGGAGGGCCAGTTCTGCCACATTTTTGTATTGGGTGTGATTGGAGCATTTCAGCCCCTTGATGTAGCAGGACTACGCCTGGATAATTGACTCATGCAGAAACAGAAGTGTAGTGGTGGTTTCCTCTGAAGGCAGACAGTTCTGAGCACACTCTGAAAATCCAGTGAGGTGTACAAGTGAAGTGTAGCCTCCAAATTTAACTGAGGGGTAAAAAAGAGTGCCTTGGTCAGCAGAAGTTTGGAGACCACCAACCCTGGGTGAAGCAGGTAATGTGAATTCTTTGTCTTCCTCCGGCCTTCCTCTTGGAAGGAGAAACAGATTGCAAATAAAATGAAGCGACCACCCCGTGACTTGTGCTGGTATGTGAGATTCACCATGTACCGGAGGTCCATTCAAAGATCATTCTTTTCCTGGGGATTTGGTAACTCTTGGGTGTTGCTGCATAAGGGTGGCTTAAGGAGGACCATTTTGAAGTCATTTTGGCGAGGCACATTCCCCTCATGTTGGCTTTACCACACCCAAAAGTTCTTGAAGTTGGACTTCAAGATATCATAAACCTGAGATCCATAAAAGAGAGCTATGTGCCCAGCTAAAGATTGGCTTTCTTTCACATCTCTTCAGTAGTTCCCACTGCCAAAGAGACCAGCCTTTTTCTTCATCTGGCTTCAAGTGAGGCTCTCGCTTTTATGCATAAAATTTGTTCTATTTTAAATATGTTTACTCTGCTTTTCCCACTAAGAAGCTGCTCAAAGTGGCTTGCAATAACATTAAAAACCAAGACTGACAACAATAATTAAAGGCAACGATAACATAGTAAAAAATAAAATAAAAATCCAAACCCAAGAAAGTAAAGAGGTAGCGGAAGATCTTACATACCAATTTACACAGATGGAAAAAATCAGTGCAACTATAATAGCTCACACTTTGGACAAGCAAAAGCCCAACATGCCTTTATTTGGATCCCAGCCAGAGAGTTCATATTCCCCTTTTTCACATGCTTGTATGTCCCTTGCCGATTGTAGCATTGGCTTGGGTGTGTGAACAAGCCATTATGGGTCATACCACGAAATTAGGTATTTCCTCACCCCAAGTCAATTTCAATTTTATTTCTATACCCATTTTCTCAATTACTGCACTCCAAAGTGGGTTCACCATGGATGTAGGCACAACGATATAATAATTCATTACAAAAATGTACAAATGCAGAGCTTTTCAACAGAGTTGGTTCACATGATCTGCTGCTTGTAGTCAAGCACTGAGAAAATGGAAAGGAGGCTGGAGAAATGCCAGTTGTGGAGGTTTCAGGGTTAGGCAGGCACATCCATTTGGCACCACCAGCTTCCAAGACATGGAACTCCCTCAGGCATGTGATCTGTCTTTGCAGTCAGGTGGCAAACAATGCCTATTCCAGCCAGTGTGGTGGCTAGGGCAGTGGTGACCCATAGGTCGGATCAGGCCACCTACGTTGGTACAGCCATGCCTCAGCTTTTAAGGCTAACCCCTTAAGGCTTCGTCGTCACTTTGCAGAGCCTTCTGTTTCAGCAGTATCCTGACGAACGGCACGGAGGGCCTGATCGCCACTTGCGGGACAGCTGGGCAGGTTACGGGTCCGAGAGGAGGCTGAGCAAGGGGCATGGGTTGCCACCCCAGTCCCGGTGAGTGTACGTCAAAGAAAACACTCATTTGCTGGGTGTGGTGGCGCTTTCCAGAGCGGGAAGGGGGCAGGTCCTCCTGGGATCCCTGGGCATTGCAGAATGCAGCACTGGCCCTGACATTGAGCCCCTTGACAAGCCAGAGAGTCTGAACAGTTTGCTAAAGGTGGAGAAATGAGGTCTAAGGACAGCCCTGATTGCCAGCCTGAAGCTCACAACCATCCTTCAGTTGAAGGATTTTTACCCCCCCCCCCCCATCTTTCACAGCCACTTACAAAGATCAATCACTAGACAGTTTTTGCCCTTGGGTTTGCCATCTAAAAGACATAACACAAAAGCAAAAGGCTTTGGGAGAGAGAAAGGGAAAAAAGCAAGCTCAGGCACTAGTCCTCAGTTAAAAGTTCTTATAATGACCAGCAGAGAGGAGCCAGAAGTTGCTGGTTTCTCAGCAGAGCTGAGGCAGCAGCCCTGTTTCCCTTCTCTCCCTCTGCTGCAGCCTGATGGAATGGCTGTTACCAGGTTGATGGAGGGAGGAGCCCAATGGAGGTGGCTTCTCAGCAGAGCTGATGGCAGCCCTATTTCCCTGAACTCCCTCTGCTAGAGCCAGATATAATGATTGCTGCTGGGTGACAGCTCTCTGTGTAGATACTTTTCTCCATGAATTTCCCTAATCACCCATGACGGTGACCTTCATGATGTCTTGTGACAGTGAGTTCCATAAATTTTAATTTCTTGCATGAAGAAATATTTCCTTCTGTCCTGAATCCGCTTTGCATTGCACAGTTTTTCCTCATACGCCATGTATACCCACATACATGCACATACATGCCTGTTTCCCTTCTGTGTGTACATTTCCAGTATTGAAGTAACTCAGTTTCGAGAGAGGAAATTTAATCATGAAATGTTTCTTCCTCCCCATCGTTGCCTTCTAGACACTGGGGTGCCCTTCGCTCTGTCTACTAGGAGGTACAGTCTTTTGCAGAAATACTTGGCTGGGTTGACCTAGGAGCCCCATCCCGGTTCCAACATAAGAGAGCCATTGTTTCCTCTGCTTGTGGATTTTTGCCCCAGGAGAGGTGGCCTTAGTGCAGGATCCACTTTCAGTGTGTATCATATTTACATATTTAGGGGAAGGGCTATAGCTCAGGGGTAGAACAGCTTTGCATGCAGAAGGTCCCAGGTTCAATCCCTCGCATCTTACCCCCCTTTGCGGTTTTCTCTTCTCTATCCAGAGATGGGCGTGGCTGGGAGATCACAGCAGCAAGCTCGAGGGCCATCAAGATCATTCATGGTCAAGCAATATGGATGGAGGCATTATGGGACGGGACCATGAAAGATGGCAAGGTAGGAGCCTGGCTTCTGTTTGCAAACATGTTTCGGGACGCTCCTCCTCTCCGGCTCCTAAATGTTTTTGGTAAACTCAGGTGGGGCCATGCATTTCAAAGCCAATTGGCCCTCAGGTTCTGATGGCAAAAGTTAGGGTAGTTTTTCTGTCTGAAAAGGATCCCCACCCCTTGCCCCCGACTCCTCTTGCCGTGGCTTCAGGACTGTGGTAGGTATGTCTGTTGCTGGGAAATCTGTTTCTTTTTTGGCTCGATGGGAGTTCTGTGGTGTGTATGACTTGCTTTGCATCTGCGAGCTGAGCTGCAGGCTATCCCCCGAACTCCAGGAACTTTTTGTTGCAACTTTTTGGAAGGTTCTTTGAGTTTCACAAATTTCAGCTGAATTTGTGCAAATTACACAAATTCAGCTGTATTTTGTGCAAATTCAACTGTATTTTGCGCAAATTGCAGAACCTTCTCAAAATGTGCAAAATTCCCAGAAAAGCCCCAGTGGGTGGGGGAAAGGCAAAGAAAACTCATTGAACTCCACCCTCCCAGACAGATTTCTCCAACATCCCTAGTTTGTGGACAGAGAAGTCCCAAGTTATGATGAGCCCCATTCATCAGCCTCGCAGCTAACCTGATCCATGGGAATACAGTACTGTTCTTAGTACTGTACTTCAGTGTGAATCTTATTTACACATTTAGGGAAAGGGACCACAGATTGGTGGTAGAACACTGGGCTTCACACACAGAAGGTTCTAAATCCAACCCTTGGCATCTCTAGTCAAAAAAGGCTCTCTGGTAGCAGGTGATGGGAAAGACGCTTCTCTTCGCTTGAGATCCTGGAGGCCTGCTCTCACTCAGAGTAGACAATTCCAGGCTTTGTGGACAAAAACGTCCAAGTCTATATAATGGCAGCTTCCTATGCTCTTTGGGACAATAGGAGGCTGACCACAGAGCAGTATAGGGTTTTATGGGCTGAGCCCTGCAGAAGACTATAGAAAGTGTAGACCCATCATCCTGGCTTCCCGCTCCTACCATCTGAGAGTTTAAAAAAAGTGCAAGAATTCCTTAGTGACTCGCTTACCCTTTCCTTTTCATTTGTTAGGTGGTGAGAGGAGTGTTCCCAGCCAGACGGGGCCTAGTCATGTAATAAACAGAAGAGGAGTATCAGGGTAAGAGTAACTTAAAGGATTCCACTGTGTCCATTCCCACCCCCCAAATTTTCTCCACCAGGAAGTCAGTTTAAAGGGAACTTGGGTTGTGGTTGAAATTTTGCAACCTTGGGAGGAAAACTTGGCATGTTCAGAAGGAGCTGAAAAAAGGAGCATGCAAAACTATGCAGCGTCTGGCTGCGGTTTGAATAGGTCATGCCATATTTTGTCTTTCCCTGCAGGCCCCCTTTTGGCACTGTCTGTGATTTTATCTTTGGGGCTCAGTGTGAGCTTTCTTCTTGCTTGTGGGCACTTCAGCCAGCTGTGGGTCTTGAACTGGTGGCCTGAGGGAAGCCCGGCAGGGATTCAGTCTGTGTGTCACCCCCACACCAGCTCTGCTGGGGAAGCCTGTTTAAGCCGGGGTAGGTTAAATTGTATTCCCCTGACTTCCCTGCAAAAAACTTTGGATGGCTCACTTTCCTTCCCTGCTGCCCATGCCTTGCCCTCTTCAACTGCACAGGAGCCCAATCTGACAACAGACTATTTCAGCCCCTTTCAAACAGTTGCCCGAGGCCATGAGAACAGCTTCCCCATGGTGTGATCCCATGTTGCTGGTGTGTGTCTGTAAAAACTCCAACCACATGGGAGGGGGCAAGTATGTGGGTTTCCCCCAGTGAGCAGTACCCTTTCCCAGAGGGCAATTACCCACTGTTGCTCCTGAAAAGCAAGCTGTCAATAATCTTGCTACAGTGTCCTTGATTGTGTATCAAGAGAGCCAAAGCAAAATGCTTTAATTTCACAATTCCCCTTAGCAAGGTGGGTTGTTGGTTTTTGCCCTGAGAGCCATGAAGGTGTGTTGCGTAACTAGAGGTTTTGGATCATGCTCCTGGGCATTATAAAGGCAGTGTTCAGTTGCAAACAGATACATTTTAATTGTTCTTGTCAAATTGTATGCATCCTTGCTCAAGAAATATTTGAATCAGAAAGTTGGAAACTCTATTTAAACCCTTTTCTTTTTTATTTTAAATGGATCCACCCTTGAGCAAATGCAGTCAGCCCTCAAAATGAGAGAGGCCTCTAACTAAGAAAATGCAAGATGTTGCAGAACCTAAGCAGAACGTTATTTTTTTACTTTCACCCATAGGCCTGGAGGGTTCATACAAGGTGGAGCCCAGAACCCAGCAGCACAAGGAGCCAGTCTGCAAAGTGGCTTTGTAAGCCAGGATAGAACGAACTGACCCAGTGACCCTCATTTCACTCAGCGCTATTGAAGACCTTTCACTTTTTAATGCTGTGTGGCAACAGCATTGAATTTTATTCCCTGGTCATTACCTTGAACATTTGTCACTGAAACAGAAATCCACTGTTTTTCTACCTTCTCATAGCTTGCATATGATGTGAACTCAAGTGTGTGTGTTTTTACCCCCCAGCCCGAACATGTTCTTATCTGGACACTACTCAGTTGTTTCGGAGGAAACTTTCCATTTTCCATAAACAATAAAGCTGTATTGTATCACGCGTCTGTTGGTGAAATCTCTGATGCTGATTGGCCGAGCTGCTGTGATGGCTCAGAGAACTTAGAAGGTCTTGCAGTCTATCTTCCATGAGGGAAGGGGAAGTAATCAGTTTGGCTGGGATTAAAATTGTACACAGCATGACTGAAGACTAGGAAAAAGTATCAAGTGTTAGTTCAGAGGCTGAAGGGGGAGGATGTAGAGTAGACAATAGTCTGTGTGAGAGAAGAGCTTGACAGAAGGGCAGGTAGAGAACGGAGCTTGAAAAGAAGGGCAGAGGAGGTCAGGTGTTGAGGCAACAGAGGGCCCTGTAGAAACAGCCCTGCTTAGGATCAGGAGAGGCTGTATGCCCTGCAAGAAGGAGAACAGGAGTGCCAGGGAGGAGTGTTGAGGGACAGAATGGCTAAAAAGTTGGAGGTGGCCTGAATAGAAGGAACTTCAGGAAACAAAGAGGTGGAGAAGCCAAGGGGAAACCATAGGAAAGCTGCCTCATGCCAGATGAAACTGTTTGTCCATCGGTCCTAGGATTGTCTCAAGACTGGCTACGCCTTTCCAGGGTCCTTGGCAGAGATGAGTCTCTGTCATCACCTGCTCTTTGATTCTTCTAACTGGAAATGCCACGGAGTGAACTTGGAACCAGGAGGTCTGGCAAAATACACTCATGCAGGTAACACCTGGACCATGCCACTGTCCAGAGCATTTCATTTATCCTGAAAATCTGTACTTTGCTAACTAGCCCATACTGTGCTCCCAAAGCTGCTTAGAATAAATGAAATATAAGATTATCGGGGGGGGGGGGGAGGGATGCAAAAACATATGCCAGCAACAGCAGAAATCTGAAACTGTTCCACCAAATGTTAAATGCTGTTCTAAATGGACATTTTGAACCAGTTTATTTTTTCAAGGCCGCATGATGGCCAGGCGGTCACTCCTGGGAAGGGAATACTTGAGGCAAGGTGCTGCAACCCTGCCACCACCCCAAGCTCATTGGTAGTTTTGAAGGCATGAGAGAGAGCGCATGGAAGGAGGGGATCTGAGGTACCTCCAGCTTGAATCCATTGGGAGTTTTCAAGATGAAGTCCAGCACCTTGAATTAGACCTTGAAGAAAAATGGCAATTTTATTTCTTATATCTGTATATTTCTCTTCAGCCAAAGGCATCACAGGGTGGTTCACAAAAGGAACTTGGATCATCATAAAGCCAGCCATAAAGTGTCAGTTAAAATAGGTTAAGGGAGAGACTTTAAAAAGCCTGAGAGCATTAAAAAAATAAAATCGCTTAGTGCCGAGGCAATTGTCTTAGGAAGTGAGTTCTGTAAGTGGGGTTCCACCACCAGGAAAGCCCTCTTCTTCAGTCACTGCCTGGCTTACCAATGTTGGGGGCACACCAGTAGTGACCTCAACAAGTATGGGGAAGTCAATGTGGGGTTAAATGCTCTCTCCAGCTAACCCTGGAAAGACGTTTATCCCCTGGTTTCTGAACACACTATGGCAGGGCTGCCTTTGAAGACAGTGCATCATGGTAATCCAAGTCAGAAGTTCTCTCACTAATGAGAACACTGTCCCCTGAGAAACCTTGATCAAGAGGTCCCTGGGTTTTTTCCTCCTCCTTGTTCTAATGTATGATACTAAAAGCTGAATGTGCAGTGAGTCTATCTGAGCTTAAAACAATCTGGACTGATGTCAAGACCTTAATTTTTCAGGGAGTCTGGAAGAGCTTGCTGGAATTTGGTTGTCAAACGACTTCTGTGGTGTAATTTCTCGTAATTTTTTAATTGAATGCTTCCATGTTTGAACTTGAATAATTCTGTTTGTTTATGAACCCCATTCAGCGAGAGTCACTTCATGCCAGAGCTGGCGGGTTTTTTCCCTCCCTTAGAATCCTAAGATTTTCTAGGTATAAGAAAAATCCTTGTGAAGTGGAACTGTGCTATCAAGATTTCTTGAAACAGTGTTCAATTCAGCTCAGGGAGGGAGTTGTATGTGCAGTTGTCAGAACACAGTGAAAGAGGGACTGTAGCTTTTGTGTGTGTGTGCTTTGCATGCAAAGAGCTGTCCCAGGTTCTATCTCCAGTGTCTCCAGCTAAAAGGAACTTGGTAGCAGACCTGGGAAATACCTCTTCCAGTGGCCCTGCCATTTTGCATAATACTGGTCTAAATGGAGCAATAGTCTGACCTAGTATAATGTAGTTTATATGGATAGAAGCATAGCTCCATGGTAGAGCACCTGGTTTGCATGCAAAAGGTCCCATGTTCAAGCTCCAGTTTTTAAAAGGATCAGGAGATGGGAAAAGAACCTCCCTCTGCCTGAAATGACCATGGAGGGTTGCCAGACAATACTGGTTAAGACTGACAAATAATGTGACCCCAAGCCGGCCCTGCCATTAGGTAGAACGAGGCAGCTGATTTTGGCTTATATTGCTATTACTATTATTATGTTTCCATAAAAACAGCAAATGGTTATTTACCTTATTATTGTTGTACCTTTACTGCCAAGGAGGGGAAAGAGGCGCTTTTGGGATTTTCTGTCTCCAGTCCACCCCAAAACCTGGCTGGCCTTGGGTACTACGCATTAGGGATGTACAGATTTTGTTAAATCCATTCTGTCTGTGTTTTGCAGATTGTCAGGTGTCTTTCATTTTGTCGTCCACTCATTTACCAAATCACATTTTTTAAACAGATGTATCAGAATTTCGTTCCACTTGAGCAAGTGTGCATTAGTGCAAGTGCAAATTTGTGAGAATCCCCCCCAAGTTTTTTAAAAAGGTCCATAAGTCTGTGCAACTGGGAAAAAGATGGTCCGCTGCAGAAACCACGGGTCAGATAGAAATCCGAACTCAGATGAATCCATTGAGGACCAATCCAACATCCCTACTATGGATCTTCTGGGACTGTGTGTGTGTGGGGGGCGGGTTGTAAAGTAATCTACTACTTGATCCTTCTAACTGGAGACGTGGGGATTGAACTGGGACCTTCTGTATGCACACCAGGGGCTCTGTTACTCAGCTCCTCCCATTAAATAATATAAGTATGCAGGAAGCTACCTAATGTCAGGTCAACCTATTTGTTCACCCAGCACAGAATTGTCTATTCTGACTGGCAGCAGATGTCCAGGGTCTCCGGTACAGAAGAGTCTTTCCCCATCTCCTGCTCACTGATTCTTCTAACTGGATATGCCAAGGATTCGACCCTGTGTGCAAAGCATGTGCTGTACCACAGAGCTATTGCCCTTCCCCTAAATATCGAGATTCCAGTCTTCATGGTTAGAAAAAGGTTTGGTTTAAAGAGACCTTATACTAGGCCCTGGCATCGTCTTCCAGAGTCTGCAGAGGGTGGGGAGGGGGAGGGGAGAGAGAGAGATCTTTCCCATCACTTGCTTATCCCTTTTCAGCTGGAGATACTGGCGCTTGAACCTGGAACCTTTTGCATGTAAAGCAGCTGCTCTTATCACCGAGCAATGGCTTCTACCCCATTGCAAGGACATAGTTCTTCCTCTTCTCATGCAAAAAGTTGGAGACTACAGAACCAGCCTTCTGTGAAACCAAATGACCTCATTGTCTTCTGAGTGTCTCCAATTGGTTACATCCCCCCCACCCCCATATTTCCTTTATCTGCCACCAGGTCTGGATCAACAAATCTAGTTTGATGAAAATGTGTGCCTACAAGCAAAGTATAGAACAATCCAATTCTTTCCAGTTCCCCTCCCTGCAGATGAATTAGCAAGTTGAGCTGCTCCAAACTGCAGAAAGAGTCGTCATTCACGAGAACATCCCAAAACAAAGCAAACAACAAACAGGACGAAGGATGCAAGTGAAGTAAAACAGAAATCCCTTAATTCATTCTCTGTTGCAGTGCAGGGGAAAACGGTTTTGCCTTATTCCTCATCCTCCTTATATGCAACATTCATATTTTATAGCCCTTTTACAGGTTATATAGTAGCTTGGTCAGCCTTACCACAGCCCTGTGAGGTAGGTCAAGATTCTGCATGAGGGAAGAAAACGCAGAATGTACTACTATGAATGGAATTCATCTTCCTGTGAATCTCTGCTTTCCTTCTTTTAAAAACAAGTTTCTAGCCCTTCTGACTGAGAAGCTGTACTTGCAAGGGTGGCCATTTCAGTTAGCCACAGATATGGTTGAATCAGATTTCTAGTGGATGGAGCTATGGCTTCATTACTCTGCAAAACCTCCCTACTTCTCCCCGTGGCTACCACACAAGAGAAGAGAATAAAATGATGTCAAACTTTAAAAACAAATGCAAATCAAGATGAAAAAGGATGCACAGGCTGGAGTTGCAAAACGTACTTGAGTTGAAGAATTTAGGGGGGGGGGGCAAGGCTAAGAAAGGCCCTTGTGGGGTCCTGATGGCAAGCAGGAGGTGGTCCCACTTCGCAAGCCCACCTGCTGAAGGATCTTGTCATACTGGGACTCCGTTTAGACATCTTCCACAATCCTGATCCTAGTTAGTACTTACCTGAATTTCTGAACAGTCTCCAAGGGCCAGTCCCCACATACAACACATTGTAGCAATCTATACGGGGGTGTCACCATAGCATGAATAACAGTGGCTAAACTGTCTCTGCTTAGCCATGGTCATAGCTAGTACACCAGGCTTAGCCAGCAAAAAGCAGCCTTTTCCACCAGGGTCCCTTGAGGCCTCCAACGAAATGACCAAAGCCAGTAGCATCTTAAGGCTATGAAGCCAGTCCTTCAGTGCAGTGCCTGCAGCACAGTGAGAGAGCGCAGACTTTGCATGTGGAAGGTCCCAGAAGATTCGGCCTGGGCTCAGAAAGACTCCTGTCTGAAAACTTGGAGAGCCATTGCCAATCCATGTAGACGATATCAAGTTAAAAGGAATATTGAGCTGACTCAGTATAAGGCAGCTTCCTTTGTTCCTATTTGAATTGGCCCTTTACTCAGAACCATGAGGACTGGAATCTTTATTTTTAGGAGAAGGGTTGTAAGTCAGTGGTGGAACACCTGCTTTGCACGCAGAACGTCCCCAGGAGGGCTGAGAAAAACCTCCATCTGAAACCCTGGAGAGCTGCTGCCAGTCAGAGCAGGCAGTACTGAGTTAGTTGGGCTGTAGCAGCCATATTGGGGGTCAGACTAAGTAGCCTCATGCAGTCTCATGCTTCATGTTCTTGCTGAGCTCTTTCTCCCTGGAATATATTGTTGTAAGCTGACGAGACACAGGAATTCCTTGTCTTGTCAAAGGTCATACAATTGTATATCTTGTTCTCTGCTGTTCTCTTCTGTTCTCTCCTTATCATGGCTACCCTATAACCCATTTCTTGTATTATAAACAATGGTGCTAGGAGAAGAAATGTTGAGGACTGCAACCCCACGCGGGAGGGGGAGGAGGAGCCGTTTCCTATGTGTCACAATGTCTATAAAAACAATGTGCTGATGTATTTCGGGGCTTCTGGCTCTTTGGAAGTGATTCCAGCCTTAAGCCCGCGCGTTAAATAAAGAATCTCTTTTTCCTTCACTCCGTGGTCTCTCTGATTCTGGGTTCTGCAACATAAATGGTGCCGTGACTCGGATGTGGCAGGCTCTGAGCCAGACAGGTGGCAGTTGCCTGCTCTTGATCGCCGCACCGGGAAGACGAGCTCGGCGCACGCCTCCCTTTCTTGGCGCCACCGACCTTTTTGTTGAGTGAATGGGAGAAAGCCTGCGCCGGGATCGCCCAAACGGCAGCGAGCAGCAAGAGAACCTTGGGAAGCGGAGGAAGGAACTTGAGCCCTGCCCATACTGCAGCTGCAATTGAGTTGAAACCCACATTGGAAGCCTTCAGGAGAAAGGCAAGTATATGGGAAAAAGGGGGGCCCGCCTTATGAAGAAGGCCAGTGTTGGTGGTATACGTATACAAAAGAACCTACTCCTTGCGGGTAGAAGGGGGGCCTGATCCCCCTTCCCGAGTGGGCGCCAGTACCCAGCACGCCAGTACTCAGTAGGAAGCTGGGGAAGCCGCTTTCCACTCTGGTAAAAAGTGGGAAAAGTGGGTGGCAGGGACATATGGATGCAGTGGAGAGATTGATGATTGTGTGAGTGGCTACTGCGGTTTCTGACGCATACCGTTGACCGTCCGGGTGCCCAGGCCAGTAGCAAAGTGCGTGGTGTGTAAAATCCTCTTGTGTCGGCCAGTGAGACCCCTTACTCACTGACCAATCCCCATTCCCTAATTGTGTCTGTCTTCAATTTAGGAGGGAGGCTATGGGTGGTGGGGGAAGCAAACCTTGCACCCCCTTGGGATGTATGCTAGCAAATTTTAAGAAAGGTTTTAGTGGAGATTATGGGGACCGCCCCCCATGAATCCTCAACGGTTGCAGATTTTGTGTGAAATAGAGTGGCCGTCTTTTGGTGTAGGATGGCCTACTAAAGGCTCTTTAGAGCCCAGCAAAATCAGCCGTGTATATGCCTTTGTGGTTGGGAGACCTGGGCACCCCGACCAATTTCCCTACATAAACTCGTGAGATTCCATAGTCCGCGCTTCTCCTCCATGGCTAAAGAAATGCCTAGAATCCCAGGCAAAAGTTTTGGTGCTCAGAAAAGAAAAATTGGCCAAAAAGAAATTACAACCAGTGTTAGAAGCCCCGTGTGAAGATCTGGCAGAGCTAACGGCATTTCCACCTGCTTATGACCTGCTTCCACCACGGGCCCATGTTACTGTGAGACCGCCCCGTCGAGATCCAGATCCTGTGGCTCCTGAGCCCCTGCCATCCCCCCTGCAGAGGCATTGCCCCTCGCTTTGACTTGGAACTGTCGCCATCAGTTTCAAGCCCCACCGGCAGTAATTCGCTGATTTCAGCTACGGTCCTCAACTCCCAGATACTGTCTGCCAAGACTTTCATCTCTACGGGATCGGGAGGTTCCCCTCTTACACCTCAATCAGATTTAATAAAATCGGCGGTGACCCTTAAAAAGATGTGTTCTCACAAAAAAGAGGAGGCGAGCTCATCTACTGCTCAAGACTTGCACCCCCTTGAGATGTATGTCAAACAAAGAAGGAAAAGGGTTGTTGTTGTTTTTTTAAAGATTCAGAATAGAGAGAGAAAACAGCAAAAAGCTCAACGTCGAGCTGAGAGGAAAAAAAGAACAAGATCTGAGGTTGTTAATTAGAAAAATGTTGCAGGACAGTCTGGCTTTTAACAAAGCGTGGGAGCGTGAGAGTGTGAGGCCGAAGAAGTAGCTGTTAGCCTAGCGTGCCGAGAGGGGGGGGCAGGAAAATTGCCCACAACGTTCTGAGTTGTGCAACATCATCACCTCGCCTAATTGAGATGAAATCCCTAAGAAATGGAAACTGAAAATGAAGACCCAGAAGATGAAGGCGCAAAATGGAGAATAAAGGTGAAGAATCAGCCCCCAGGGCACAGGCTAGACCCCTCTTCGAGTGAAAAGTGTGCCATAAGACTGTCCCAAGGCAGAATGAAGCGGAAAGACCACGATGAAGATCTCTGTCAAGGTAGCCGTGTTTAGCTTTGAACTGTCCTAGAATTTCATAGAGCCTGTAGACCATCAGCTATATGATTTCTGAAGAGCGTAACCGTTAAGCTTTTGCCGTGGCATTCCCTGCAATGAAGAAGTCTCACTAATTCGAGTGTCCAGTGTTAGACTGCCTGAGTGTGTGTGCTAAGAGACCGAGAAACCAGAGAGCATGTTCCTGGCCAAGCCAAAATCACGCTACTACCATGCTCCTGGAAGCGGCAATAAACTGTGTAAGCTGGGAGACCCAACCTGATTGAGAAGAAGATATTGGAGCAACTGTCTTAAAAAACAATGAGATCTGTGTAGCTGGCTGGCTGACGCTGTCAGTGATGTTACAACTTTAAATTAAGACTGTTTTCCTGTTTGAGACCCCAGCGAAGAAAGCTGACCCGAGTTATTTGTTGCCCGTGCCAAAGCAAGAATTTGGCTGCCCTGTACCTCATCGTGTCCTGTTTTGAGCTTGGGATTTTCAAATACAGACAAACTGAGAAGTTTGCCTTGAAGTCCTGCAAATCACCCCACCGCCTCCCCGAAGATTAATGGCTGCCTGAAAAATGCAAGTATAAGGCGATGCCCATCACCCCCCAGCGTCCTGAGTTTCGGCACTCAGTGTTTCAGTGCTTTCGTGTACCAGGTTAGAAGAGAGGAAAAAAAAGAGTAAGTTTTTAAAATGTCTGTGAGAACCTGACAGAAGTAAAATAAAATTTACAGAGGAGTTGCCCAGGTTAAAGCGTCACGGCTAGAGAGCTGAGCTGTGCCGCTCTGTTTAGACAGAGGCCTTGCTAAAAAATTAAAGGCCCTTGTCTGTCAGAAGGGGTGTAGGGCCACACTTCCCCTTTTTAAACTGATGCAAAAGTGGAGAGCCTTTGCTGGAAACATCGCATCTTCATTGCCCAGAGCCTTCTCTGTTTGCCTCCATCATCATCTGGGCTTTGATGATCACTCTGCACATGGACTAAAATTTTAAATTGTCAAAGACTTGCCATGGACAGTGCTGTAAAGCTTTTGATAAACTTGAACTCTCATTGCTGTGGACTGTGTGTCTGAGTTTGTAGTCAGCTCAGTGTACAACAAGCTAAGTTTGATCTATGACTTTTAGATTTCCTTCTGCTAGAACTCATGCAGCATAGAGTTGCCAATGCAAAAATGGTGACCTAGAACCCTTTGCATGCGTGGGTATGCCCATCCCTTGATTTTGATGAGCCCTGAGCTTTCAGGCAGAAGAGCAGTATAATTGCTGGATCTGCTCCATCATGCCTTACCATGCAAAAAGTGTTTTCCATTCATTGTGTTAAATTGCAGAAAAAGTTTGTTGTGTATATTTTATGATTTCTTAAGTAACATGAAATATATGTGATATTTGCAGATTAGTGTTAGTTGCAACTCCAAATGATACTGAGTGTGGTTCCCAATAGATGACAAGAAGAAAAGACAAAAGGCAAGTCAAGAAAGAGAAGAAGAGCCTATCCCAAATGTGTGTCATTGGGACTAGTGTAAGGCAGAAAGGTTTAAGTAAGTGAGTTTAACTTGAAAAAAGACAAATAAAGAGACAAGGCTGGTGCATGGAGCAGAAAGTTTTATGTAAAAAGTTTGAAACATGATCTGCAATACAGGCAGATCAGCAAAGAAAAAGAAAGCAAAAGAAAGAGAAAAAATTTGTCTTCCCATACTAATGAATAAAAGTGTTATCAAGCACTTTGGGAAGCGAAGTTGTTTACAGGAAGCTGTGCCTGAGAACCAAACACTTCTAGCCTATGCTGAAAATGCTTGCTAGTGTTGTGCTGCCTCATGGGTAACATGTATAGTATAAAACCCATTTAGCCCAATAGCTCGTGGTTCAGAGAAGCTGTCTGATCCAACCATTAAGTACGCCTGTGTGCTGTAAGTTACCCAATAAAGTCTCCTTGTAATTACCCCCCCCCCCCGCTGGAATCCCAAAACACAAGTGGGGCTAGAGCGCCTCACCCAGTATCAAACCCTGCTGTTAAAAGCCGTAAAGGCAGGTATGAAGAAGTCAGTTAATATGACCAAAGTGTCTAAAGTGCTGCAAGGTGCCACCGAGGCCCCAGAGCGTACTTGGAGTGTCTTTCAAATGCCTATCGCCAGTACACCCCCCTCGACCCAGAGGCCCAAGAAGACGTGGACGAGAGAAGAAAAGAAGAAGACCCGGCAGAGGCAGAAGATTGTTAAAAAAAAACCAGTGTGCCCAGTGTGGACAAAATAGACATTAGTGGCATAAATGCCCAAATAAAATAAATCAAATACACAAAGGAGAAAACCAAAGGAGCCAAAACGGGCGAGAGAGAAGACAGCTTGAGAGGGGCCGTGACATTGACTTCATGATTGACGCTGGAGCGGCATCAAGAGCAAGCAAACGTTAGCCTTAAACAAGAAGTCCAAACACTGAGCGAAGTTCTTCAAGCCCAGCGTCGCTTTGTCTTAGAAAATAAGCCCCCAATTCCCATCACAGAAGCTCATCCTTTCCAACCAAGAGTTAAAGTATGAGTTAAAGAGGGAAAAATAACCCTTTGACTCCCAGATGGAGAGGACTGAGAACTGTCATACTTTCCACCCCCGCAGCTATGAAAGCAGCTGGAGTTAAACCCTGGATACATTGGACACGAGTCAAGAGAGCGAGAGGGGGAGAGTAGACTGTAAACAGAAATCCTGAAAATCCTTTAAAAATCATTCTGAAAAAGCAGTAAGAAGACTCAGGCTAAACCTTACTGTAGACACACCGGGAGACTGTCCCCCTGCGTACGGTCAGACCTGCAACTGGAGAATTGAAGAAGGGGACTAGACCCTACTGCAGCTTGCCAGGTGAATAGCTGCCCGGCGTACGGTCAGATCCCAAAGAAGATCAAACATGCGTGTTGTAGTGTTAGTAGTGTTGCATTGTGTCTCCTTAATAAGGTGCAAAAAGGGGGGTCTGCCCCTGGAAGGAGAAGTTTGTCCCAGTGATTTGCTGATAATTACTGGCTTCACCTGGCTAACTTCACTGGAGTAAAACATTTTTGTTTGCCAAGAGATATACCTGCAAACAGGCTTATTAGCTCTTGCCTAATACCTGTCTGTAGACATCCTGGGAAAATTCAAAAAGATACCATGTTAAGAGTTTATGGTGTAAGTTTAACTTATTCCCAAAATGCTAATTGGGGCATGGTTGCAAAGATCCTACCCCCTACAGAGTTCACTCTACGCACCCCCATTGTTGCTGAAACAAATGCTACGTGTGCACGAATGCTTAATTGTCAAAAATTTTCCAGAAAATATAAAGCTATCCCTGGCCCCCTTCCACTGTAATAAAATTCAAAACATATATTTTAATGATGCCCACATGCTTTTGCCTCATGGATGGTTTTAGACATGTAGTTCCTGCACTTGGTCCTTCATTCCTGCCAACTTGTCTAATAACCACCCATGTTGCCTCAGCCGCCAATTGAACTGGTGCCAATTCTTCCCCCGTGGCCCAAGAAAATCCGTCGACGGCAGCCTCGAGCACTCCAACTAACTGAAAATTGTAATAGCCACCTACAGCTATACTCTGACTCAGAAAAATTGGCCTTAGCAATGTCACTGGTTGGTGTTCCAGGTTTAGCCTTGGCTGATGGTCTGGAGATCAACCGGTTAGCTTGCAGCTTAGCCAAAAGCATAAATGCCACCTCACGAGCGCTGTCATTGTTAAATAAAGAGTTGCGTGATCTAAGAGGTGCAGTTCTAGAAAATAGAGCTGGTATAGATTACCTCTTCCTTCTTCATCATCTGGGTTGTGAGACGCACCAAAAGCTCTGTTGTTTTAACTTAACTGATAATGGCAATGCTGTAGATGAACAGATCAACAAGCTGCACAATATAGTAGCTAACAAAACAATAAGACAAAACAATTAGCTCAATTAGTTAACCCCTTGGCTTCCAGATCTTAGCTGGCTTGAAGCATTGTTCATCCTAATTCTACCAGTGTTGTTCATAAAAGTTCTGTTATGTCTCTGCGTTCCTTGTCTTATGCGCTGTTTAACCAATCTGTTTTATGTCTCGGCTAGTAAAACTGCCGCCCTCTACACTCTAATAGCTCAACAAGATATTAAGTAAGAGGGTTGCTATAAGAGTCCTGTGTTATGCTTCGCAAACCAGAATGTCTATTTGTGTAATGAAATGCTATAATTGTAATGAAATTATGCATTTAAGGGGGGAATGTAGCAGCCATATCGGGGGTCAGACTAAGTAGCCTCATGCAGTCTCATGCTTCATGTTCTTGCTGAGCTGTTTCTCCCTGGAATATATTGCTGTAAGCTGACGAGACACAGGAATTCCTTGTCTTGTCAAAGGTCATACAATTGTATATCTTGTTCTCTGCTGTTCTCTTCTGTTCTCTCCTTATCATGGCTACCCTATAACCCATTTCTTGTATTATAAACAATGGTGCTAGGAGAAGAAATGTTGAGGACTGCAACCCCACGCAGGAGGGGGAGGAGGAGCCGTTTCCTATGTGTCACAATGTCTATAAAAACAATGTGCTGATGTATTTCGGGGCTTCTGGCTCTTTGGAAGTGATTCCAGCCTTAAGCCCGCGCGTTAAATACAGAATCTCTTTTTCCTTCACTCCGTGGTCTCTCTGACTCTGGGTTCTGCAGCAGGGCCAGTGGTTACATTTGGTGTAAGGCAGCATCTTATGTTGTCATGCTGTTTTAGGTGGCTTGGCTCCAGGTTTTGTTTTTAGTGCTCTGCTTTTATTTACCTATTTGTCTTTTTTATCCCAGACAAAAAAGGTTCCTGGACTGGCTTACATGCAATCAATAAAAACAAACCTTGTGCCGCTCACAGGTGTAGGGTCCAAAAAGGTACAACACAAGAGGTAAAAGGGACAATGAAGGAAGAGGGGAAGAAAGCAACCTTCACCCAGGGCTGGTGGGATGGCCCGGCTTCTGTCTCCTTTCCCTCTGCTTCAGCCTGCTAGCATGGCTATTGCCACTAATTTATTGTGAATTTATATTGCAGGCTTTATTGCTAGCCAGCTTTGGAGGGCCCATTTGGGCTGAAAGGAGTGGGTCAAATATATATAAAACAGAACAGTCCAAACACCGTCTGACTGTTGATATTTGTTGACTATTTTTAGTCAACCATGTTTGAAATTGGTTTTACACTTGTTGACAACTGTTTTAATGGATTTTTTTTGTATTAATGTTTTGTTGTTTTACTTTGCTTTATGAAACTGGATGCTGTTAGATACTGTAAGGGCATGAGCCTGTACACACTTGGAAGCAAGTCCCATTAGACTCAATTCGACTTCCTTCTGAGTAGGCATGTGTAGGATTGCACACTGTAAATGAGTCAGATTAAAGCAGTGGGCTTCCACTTCTACCAAGGTTCCTTGGGAGTGTTTATTTTAAGTATTTCTAAGCTGCCTTTCAAGATTACATTCTGCCCTAGGTGGCTTACAATAATAAGAGCAAGCATACAATATAATTTAAAGCATTTATTTTATTTCTTACATTTATATTCCACCTTCTTTCCTCTTGCAAGGAACCCCAGGCAGCTCATGTGGTGGTCCTCCTCTCCATTTTATCCTCACAGCAACCCTGTGAGGTAGGTTAGGCTGAGAATCGGTGACTGGCCCAAAGTCACCCAGTGGGGCTTTACAGCTGAGTGGGCACTAGAACTCGGATCTCCTGAGTCTTAGTCCAACACTCTAACTGCTACAGCACACTTAAAACAAAGCAAAATGCAAATGACCGTTTCCGACCAATTTTAAAGGAAGCCAGAAAATGCCATTAAAATGTAGCTAAGTCCAGAATACTTAAAAGTTCCCAACAAAACCTCAGCAGTAGTAGTTTTGGGTTTGTTCTGGGCTGTGGTCTCAGTATACATGGGGTTGAGAGTTACTACCCTTTCCTGAGGCTCAGCCTGCAAGATTCAGGGTGGACCCTGCAAGCCAAGGGGCCAAACAAGGGATGAAGCCTGTTGGAATGAAGGCGGAGACTAGTGGCAACTGGAGGATGGCCGTTGGCAGCTGGTCATTGGTTAAATGTGGCTAGTGCCTCACAGGGACAGTTCCCAGTGAACATGGAGGCAGAAAAATCTCTCAAGCTCAGAGTGAAAATAAGCTGCTGCCCCATGAAAGTTTAGACCCTCCTCTGAAGTCCCTGAGCAGGAAGCTAAGACACCGAAAATGAAGGAAAACCTTGGAAGGTCTGTGGCTCAATGGTAGAGGAAGTTCTTTGCATGCAGAAAGTCTCAGGTTCAATCCCCAGTTTCTCCAGGCAGGGCTGGGGAAAGCCCCCCTCTCTGAAACTCTGGAATGCTGCCGCCAATCACTGTAAAGTCTATACTTCCTGTATAAACCAGCTCTTTATTCAGAATCTTGAGGACTGGAAACTTTGTTTCATTTTTTTTTAGGGGAAAGACAGTAGCTGAGTGGTAGAGCCCCTGCTTTGCATGCAGAAGGTTCCCAGTTCAATCCCGGCTTCTCCATGTAGGGCTGGGAAAGACCCCCTCCCTGAAACCCTGGAGAATTGCCATAGAAAATACTGAATTTGGTGGGCCCATGGTCTGATATGGAATAAGGCACCTCTCTAGAAGGCTTCCCAGAATCCTTTGCAATGCTCCAGAATTCCGTGCAAGATGGATGTTGCCCTCAGAACTTGACCCCACTGGTACCACTACGGTCCCCTCCCGCTTACCCATTTCACCAAGTGCTTGCCTGGCAGCTGTGGGAAGCTGGCTGCCATTTTAAATTTCCCCAAATGCTCCAGAGCACCACAGCATCATGGGAAATTAAAAGTATCAGGCGGCTTTTCATACTGGGCTGTTGCTATCAGGTCATCTGACAAAGGAGAGTCCTTCAGACCCAGGAGGGCCATCTCTCGAACCTGGTTGCCAGCCCTGGTTCTGTGGCCAATGATTAGATCTCGGAATACTTTGCCTGAAGGTCAGAAGGTTTTGCAAATGCTTGCAGTAATTGTTTGGAGGATAGAACTGGTGCACTGCCGAGGGAGGGGGACAGGTACTCTGCAGGAACCATCGCATGTGGTCCGAAACATGGGGGAGCAACTGCGTCTCAGTTCTCTTCTCTCTCCTCGTATTCTCATTTTCCATGTTCCAGGGCTGTTGCCTAGCTTTAAGAAAAACAGTAGATTCCACTCTCCAAGCCCAGGTCCAGGGTTCACTGTCAGACATATGTTGTTGATTATGTAAGCCTTGCGAAATGATTGAGGTTTTTTTTTTAATTATTATTTCCCCTTCTTTTTTCTTGGTATTTTTTTAAAGCAATATGGTGAACAATTTTCTCTCTTCCCTCAGCTGCCCTGGTGATCTTGGTGTCAGGAGCGCCCTAGCTGCCTCTTACAGTCCCCTCCAATAGCCAACTCAAGACACAGACGAAAGGATTCTTTTCAAGGCTTTATTCCTTTTACATCTCTTTCAGAGGCTCATCACCAGCGACTAAGCCAGGAACTGCACTGGGGTAGATAGCAGAGCAGCCTAAGCTCCAGGTTAGGCAGTTGGTCCCCGTTTGAAGGGGAACCGCGGGAAGACCCTGAACTTATGGGCTAGGGAAAGATCCTCCCTCTTTCCCTTGGGTCCTCGGGACGCGACCGTTGCTTGCACGCCAAACAAGCAGAGCACCTCCTTTCAGCGCCCTCCATCTGGCGCCGCTCCCTGCGTCTGCGCTGAGCATCCAGCAAGCCCCCCTCCAGCGCTCTCTCGCTGCCAGGGTAACTCTCCCAGGAATGCCGGCAGGAGGAATCTCTGCCAGCTGCAGGGCCTGGGAGGGATGAGTGCGCTCCTCTCCCACAGACGGCTGTTCCTTCTCAGAATCAGAACTGCTCTGGGGCTCTATGGGCTCAGTCTCCACCCTGACACTTGGCTCCTTCGTAAATCTCGCAGCTGCCACTGTCTTTGCAAGTTCCTCTATCTTTGGCTACAGTTTCATTTTAGGAAACTACCAGAAGCAGCAGCGACAAGAAGAATACCCAAGCACCATGGCTTCATTCATTCATTCTTTTTTTTTTTTTTTTAATACCAAGCCATTTGTTTTAAGCCTCCTCATGGCTTCATTTGATGACTTAAAACTTCCCAGATTTATTTATTGGGGGGGGGGGATCATAGATCAGTGGTAGAGACCTCGTTTAACATGCAGAAGGTCCCAGTTTCGACCCACGGCATCTCCAGTTAAAAAGACCAGGTAGTAGATGTTGGGGAAGTCTCTCTCCTAGAGACCCTGGAAAGTTGAAACGATCAGAATGGACAACACTGGGCGAAATGGACAAATAAAGGTGCAATCCAATGCATGTTTAGACAGAAAAAAGGGCCAGCAAATCCCAGCATGCCTCAGACAGCTATTTTTCTGTCTAAATATGCATAGCACTGTGCCCTAAAACTTGTGTCTCTTTAAGGCAGCTTCTTATATTCCTATATCATTTGATTGAATGGATCATAGCTCATTGTTCTAGGACTTGCTTCATATTTAAAAGGTTGCAGGTTCCATTCCCTGCAGGTAGGGCTGGGAAAGAAAGGCCCGTTTGAAACCCAGAACTGCTGCCAGTCACTGCGGACACCACTAGAGGGACAAAGAATCTGACCTACCATAAGGCAACTTCCTAGGTTCCTATTTAAGCCCACCCTTTTTTTCAGAACCATGAGGACTGGAGACTTAATTTATTTTTAAGGGGACAGCTGTAAGTCAGCAGTGGAGTACATGCTCTGCACCCAAGAGATCCCAGCTTCAGTTCCTCCAGGTAGGGCTGGGAAAGACCCCTGTCTCAAAAGACCCCTGTCTGGAGAGCCCCTGCCAGTCACTGCAGCTAGATAAATCATTGACTCAACAGAAGGAAACTTCCTATGTTCTTTCTACGTTTCTACATTTTTAAGTGGCATCCCCAGTTCAAAAGGGTCAGGTAGGAGGTGATGGAAATGACCCTTCTTTCCCAAGACTTGGAGAACTGACCTGGAGTCAGTAAACAAAACTGGGCTAGCTAGATGAAGAGCCTCACCAGCTAAAAGGCAGGTTCTGATATTCCCAATGTTCCACTCTGGACCCGGAGCGTCTTAGTTCAGCTGTCAGACCTGCTGGCACTTGGCTCTGAAGAGACCTCCTCTGAACAGGAAAAGAAGGATCCAGTAGTACAGGGGTGGGGAAACTCTGCCGGCCGTTCTCTTCCATTTCAGAGATGCTCTCGAGGGCAGCATTCCAGGGGTGGGTGGAGCCTAAGGCAAAAGGGGTGGGGCCTAAATGCAAAACAATACCAGCATCTCGGAGCTTGAAGCTCTTCCTTCCAGCAACTAAGCCTTGGTTAAGGCATTTCAGAATGCAGCGACGCAGAAAGGCCAGTTTTTGGGGGACCCAGACTTTGGGGACCCAGGGAGGCCAAATTTGGCCTGAGTTTCTGCACCCCTGCAGTAGCAGCCAGCAGAGGTTGGTGGCCTCAATCTCAGTGGGTCTATGAATCCATTCTGGGTTTCAGTCAGAACCAGCCAGAACACTAAATGAGCTGTCCAAGGTGCTGAAACCTATCCCCCAAATAGGTTACACAGCTGGGGCAGCTCCTTTAGAGTTCTGGCTGAAACCCAGAATGGATTCACAGCCCCACTGAAATCGGAGCCACCAGCCTCCGCTGTTAGTAGCTCCAAGCCCAGATGGGGAATCATAGAATCATAGAACAGTAGGGTTCGAAGGGGCCTACAAGGCCATCGAGTCCAACCTCCTGCTCAATGCAGGAATCCAAGTCAGAGCATTCCTGCTAGGTGGCTGTCCAGCCTCGTCTTGGATGCCTCCAGTGTGGGAGAGCCCACCACCTCCTTGGGTAATCGGTACCATGTTCGTATTGCTCTGACAGTCAGGAAGCTTTTCCTGATGTTCAGCTGGAATCTGGCTTCCTGTAACTTGAGCCCATTATTCCGTGTCCTGCACTCTGGGATGATCGAGAAGAGATCCTGGCCTTCCTCTCTGGGACAACCTTTCAGGGACTTGAAGAGCGCTATCCTATCTCCCCTCAGTCTTCTCTTCTCAAGGCTAAACATGCCCAGTTCTTTCAGTCTCTCCTCACAGGGCTTTGTTTCCAGTCCCCTGATCATCTTCGTTGCCCTCCTCTGAATCCTCTCCAGTTTGTCCGCATCCTTCTTAAAGTGTGGTGCCCAGAACTGGACACAATACTCCAGATGAGGCCTAACCAGTGCTGAGTGGAGGGGAACTAGTACTTCCCGGGATTTGGAAGCTATGCTTCTATTAATGCAGCCCAAAAGAGCATTGGCCTTTTTTGCAGCCACATCACATTGTTGGCTCATATTCAGCTTGTGATCTACAACAGTTCCAAGATCCTTCTCACCTGTAGTGTGGTTGAGCCACGTATCCCCCATCTTGTCACTGTGCATTTGGTTTCTTTTTCCGAGGTGCAGAACTTGGCATTGATCCCTATTAGATGTCATTCTGTTGTTTTCTGCCCAGCGCTCCAGTCTATCCAGATCACTTTGAATTTTGTTTCTGTCTTCCAAAGGATTAGCTATCCTGCCCAATTTTGTGTCATCTGCAAATCTGATCAGCATTCCCTGCACCTCCTACTCCAAGTCATTCATAAAAATGTTGAAGAGCACTGGGCCCAGGACTGAGCCCTGCGGTACCCCACTCATTCCCTCTCCCCAGTTTGAGAAGGTCCCATTGATAAGCACTCTTTGAGTCCGATTCTGTAGCCAACTGTGGATCCACCTGACCGCTATTTCATCTAGCCCACTTTGAGCTAGTTTGCTCATCAGGATGTCATGGGGCACTTTGTCGAAAGCTTTGCTGAAGTCGAGGTACAGTCAGTGCCAGAAATATTGGAGCAAGGATAACTGTTTTGGCAGTTGGCCTCTGCACACCACCACATTGAAGTTGAAAGGAAACACACCCAGATGGGAGTGAAGTCAGGACTTCCAACTGTAATTCAAGGGGTTTGACAAAAGTGGGGCACTAGCCATTCAGGAAGGGCAGCCAGTGGTATGCACACACACCCATCGTTGGTGGCTCTAAGTAACGGAACAAACCAACGTCATTTCAAACTTAAGAGTCGCCTTTAATACCTGGATGAAAATCCTTCGCAGTCAATGACCGCCTGAAGTCTGGAACCCATGGACATGACCAAACGCTGCGTTTCCTCCCTCGAGACGCTTTGCCAGGCCTTGACTGCAGCTGCCTTCAGCTGCTGCTTGTTTGTGGGTCTTTCTGCCTTCAGTCTTGTCTTCAGCCAGTGAGAAGCATGCTCTATTGGGTGGAGATCAGGTGACTGACTTGGCCATTGAAGAACATCCCACTTCTTTGCCTGGAGAAACTCTTGGGTAGCTTTTGCTGTATGTTTTGGGTCATTATCCATCTCAATATGAAGCGGTGTCCTATCAGTTTGGCAGCATTCGGCTGAATCTGAGCAGAAAGTATAGCCCTATACACTTCAGAATTCATCCTGCGGCTTTTATCAGCAGTCAGGTCATCAACAAACACCAGTGACCCGGCTCCATTGGCAGCCATACATGCCCAGGCCATAACACTGCCTCCACCATGCTTGACAGATGACGTGGTATGCTTTGGATCATGCGCTGTTCCTTTCCTTCTCCATACTTTTCTCTTCCCATCATTCTGGTACAAGTTAATCTTGGTCTCATCAGTCCAAAGAATCTTACTCCAGAACTGGGCAGGCCTTTTTAGGTGTTTGCTGGCAAAGGCTAATCTGGCCTGTCTCTTCTTGAGCGTCACCAGTGGTTTATGCCTTGTTGTGAAGCCTCTGTATTCACATTCATAAAGCCGTCTCTTGACTGCAGATGTTGACGGTGACATGCCTGCCTCTGCAAGAGCGTTCTTGACCTGGCTAGATGTTGTGAAAGTGGTTCCTCTTCACCATGAGCAGCATTCTGTGGTCATCCACTTTAGTTGTCTTCCATGGTCTTCCAGGCCTTTTGCTGTTGCTCAGCTTGCCAGTTAATTCCTTCTTTTTCAGGATGTTCCACACTGTTGTGTTGGCCACTCCCACTGTTTCTGCTATCTCTCTGATGGGTTTATGTTGTTTCCTTGGCCTAATGGTGGCCTCCTTCACTCGCATGGGCACCTCTTTGGACCTCATGTTGGGGGTTCCAGTGAACAGCCACCAAATGCAAATGTAACACTCAGAACCACCTCCAGGCCTTTTCTCTGCTTGATTGCCATGGGGCACCCAGGAAACAGGCCACCCCTGGCCATGCAGCTGCTTGCCAGCCATTCGCTCCATTACTTATGAGCCACCAACGATGGTGGGGGGGTGTATGACACTGGCTGCCCTTCCTGAGTGGTTAGTGCCCCACTTTTGCCAAACCCCTTGAATTACAGCTGGAAGTCCTGACTTCGCTCCCATCTGGGTGTGTTTCCTTTCAACTTCAATGTGGTGATGTACGGAGGCCAATTGCCAAAACAGTTAT
Source organism: Heloderma suspectum (assembly GCF_057233095.1). Lineage (NCBI taxonomy): Eukaryota > Metazoa > Chordata > Lepidosauria > Squamata > Helodermatidae > Heloderma > Heloderma suspectum. Next base: position 60,557,917 of record NC_139475.1, on the reverse strand, counting down.
CCTTGTTCCAGTGTCAGGGTGGAAACTGAGCCCATACAGCCCCAGAGCAGTTCTGATTCTGAGGAGGATCAGCAATCCATGGGAGAGGAGCCAGCTCATCCCTCACAGGCACAGCAGCTGGCAGAGATTCCTCCTGCCGGCATTCCTGAGATAGATAGTGACCCGGGCAGTGAGAGAGTGCGGGAGGGGGGCTTGCTGGACGCTCGACGCAGACGCAGGGAGCGACGAGCGATGGAGGGCGCGGAAAGGAGGTGTAGGCCCGTTTGGCGCGCAAGCAACAGCCATGTCCCGTGGACCCAAGGGAAAGAGGGAGGATCTCTCCCTAGCCCATATGTTCAGGGTCTTCAAGTGATTCTCCTTCAAACAGGGATCAACTGCCTACCCGGAACATAGGCTACTCTGTTGTTCATTGCTTAGTCGCTGGTGATTAGCATCTGAAAGAGTCATTAAGAATCCTTTCATCTGTGTCTTGAGTTGGCTATTGGAGTGTACTGAAAGAGGCCGCTAGGGCGCTCCTGACATCCAATATTTCTGGCCCTGACTGGATATTATGTCAACAGCATTCCCACGGTCCACAAGGGAGATTACATGATCAAAAAATGAGATCAGATTCGTCTGGCAGGATTTGTTCTTGACAAATCCCTGTTGGCTTCGAGTAATCACTGCATTGTTTTCAAGGTGCTCACAGATGGATTGCTTGATAATCTGCTCCAGAATGTTCCCAGGGATTGATGTCAGACTGACTGGTCTGTAGTTCCCAGGTTCCTCCTTTTTACCCTTTTGGAAGATAGGGACAACATTAGCCCTCCTCCAGTCATCTGGCACTTCCCCCGTCCTCCATGATTTCTCAAAGAGAATAGACAGCGGTTCTGAGAGCTCTTCTACCAGTTCCTTTATGACTCTAGGATGCAGTTTATCTGGCCCTGGAGATTTGAACTCATTCGAAGTAATTAGGTGTTCCTTGACCATATGCCTGTCGATCTCAAGCTGCAATCCTGCCCCTTCAGCCTGTACTTCGCCTTTGCCAGGGGGCTCATAGACCCTCTTTCGGGAGAAAACTGAGCCAAAGTAGGAATCGAGCACCTCTGCCTTTTCTTTGTCCTCTGTTATCGTTTTGCCATCCTTATTTAATAGCTGAACCACCATTTCTTTCCTCTGCCTTTGACTATGCACGTAGCTGAAGAAAGCCTTTTTGTTGTTTTTAGCCTCCCTCGCTAACCTCAGCTCGTTCTCAGCTTCAGCCTTCCTGACGCCATTCCTGCAATTCTGTGCTACCTGCCTGTACTCTTCCTTTGTTGCTTGGCCTTCCTTCCACTTCCTATATGTGTCCTTTTTTGTTTTCAGGTCATCTCTAAGCTTTTTGTGAAGCCACATGGGCTTCTTCTGTCGTCTTCCACCTTTTCTTCTTGTTGGAATTGTTTGTGATTGTGCCTTGAGAATTTCCTTTTTTCAGCAAGTCATCCAGGAAGTCTTTCTCATCCCTGGACTCTGTATTTCAGTGTTAATGGTGCTGAGGGTGTTTCCTTGCCAGTCTTGCCTTGGAGCTGGGGAGCTGGGTGCTCGTGTGGAGGAGGTGGTGAGGTGATGATGGATGCAGCTGTGGGTGGTGGCGGGGGGGGGTAGCCAGCCCCATGGATTGTTGGAAGGAAGGGGCTTGGTAGCAGCCATTCACAAACCATGCCCTGGCACTGTTGCAATTGAGCTTCTTCTTCTTAAGCTTACAATCAAGCAGTAAAATAAGTCTGGCTTACAACTGAAGACACGACACACTACTTTCTTTCTCTCAGACAGAACAGATAACAGGCTAATTCACTCAGGATTCTACAGCGCAAGTCTCACTGAGTTAGAAAACTGTCAGAACAAACACACACTGCTGCCCCCGCTTCACCAAGGCCTTTCCCTTTGGGCAGCAAAATAAGTTTTCTTGCAGTCCAGAAAGAAGCATCCCTTATCAGTTAGAAGGCACACAGTGTGAAGAGCGGGTACGGTGCGTTGTTTTAGCTTCTGCTAGTAGCAAGAAGCGTGGCTTTCGCTGTATGTGAACACAGCTATGAGAACAAACTCGAAAAACATGAAAATGGCCAACTTTCCAGCAAACCAGCGTACCTGTGCTATGGATCACTGCATTATTACTGCATATGATTCTGGGCAAAGTCACACCTGACTGCTTGCCAGTCTTCTGAAACCAAATGTAATACACTCCACTTCTTGAACTTTTACAGATTCCATATGCAGTTTTTCCTCAAACAATTAAAACAAATCGTCTGTCATTAAGCTTGCTAGGCTACATACAAAGCAAAAGGACAAAGCGAGAAGATAACAATAACCACTATAACGATGGGACAATGCACAGCATATAGGATTTCAAATCCACTGTTACCTCAGAGTACAAATGCATCTCACCGGTGACTTTCAGTAAAAGTTTACGCTTGCTTAGACCACTTTAAAATCTCATTCTCGTCTTGACAGCATCCTTCTAGCACATGCGGCATCCCTCAACAACATTCAGTTTAGCTTGCGTTGTCTTCTTTGAGAAGTAACACTTACTGGTACACACAGAGGGTTGAGCTTGAGCTGCAATACATGTTCAGACACGTCGGCCAATACATGACCATACCGACGATCCTCGGCCAACACTCTCTCTCTACTGCCAGTCGCACACAGTCATCGCATCTTGATCTTTACACGGGAGAAGCTGATGCTGCTGTAGCTTTCAGGTGGCATATCGGACAATCTGTCCAGCAGACTCAAAGGACAGGCACTTGCTGACTAAGAGGAGTAGAAAGCTCACACTCCTACATGGCAGGAACAACAGGCACAAATAGAGACATTTTCTCTAAAAGCAAAGCTACTGAGTACGTCAAACACATTCTCCACATTCATGCGACTTGCTTGACCTAAATCATTGTGGCACCTTCACCCCTGAGGGGACTGACTCAGTCGACTCTACCCTTCTTATCTGCTACTACAAGGCGCTACCGGGCGGCCGTCCGTCCGGGGAGCGCCACAAATGGTCAGTGTAGCGAGAACAACCAGCCGGTCTCCACTTCTCTTTTTCAACATCTGGGCCTGATTTTGGAGCTGTGCAACTCCTTCAAAAGTTGCCATGGGAGACTGGCTTATTGCTGAAAGGCATGAGGCAGTAGCCCTAGCGAGGGCGAAAGGTTCTGCCACTTGAGCAGAAGCACAGTTAGGCAGAAGATTTTCCAAGATGGGAAGCGCAGACAGCACCTCTCTTCAGCACTCCTTTGACAGGACCCATCCACACACAATCCGCGCACAATCTACCTTAGTCAGTGGCTCATCTGACAAGTCTGGACGTGGCTTTGCTAGGTGCTCAGCCACCTCCAAACAATCAGATTTTCAGAAGCATCAGGCAGCAAAGAAGCAGGATTTAGAGTGGAGCAACGTTGCACTGTAACATGACTGCGAGAGAGACGCAAAATGTCATACCTGGAGAGGCGTGACTGAGATAGGTGCTGAGCCTTTGCTTTAAGTGGAAGAGCTGCCACTGGGCGAGGTACACAAGGAGTTAAAGGGGAACGTAACACAGTATTTTCGGAGGCTGGAACAAGGAGGGCAGCGGCTGCAGCATCAGGGAAAGTACCATAATATGTTACTGGTCGGTTCTTATTTCCGTGCCTTTAGGTAAGCACACTAAGAGCACAAGAATTTTTTTTCTCATAACAGAGGAGAGTGAACGGAATAATCGGAAAGCCCAAGTTGTTTTGGAGCAGCGGAAGCAGATTCAGCTTCGGAAGACCCGGGAAGTGGCTTGGGAGTATCTGCGTATACTCTGCCAGGCAGCAAAGACAGCGCGACCAAGTTTACACAAAAGGTCTCTGGGCAATAGAAAGAAAAGTTACAAACCTCTCGGCTCTCTTAGAAGTTCTGGGGAGGAGGGGGAGGACGGGTGTGTGTGTGTGAAGTGTTTCCATCGGCTGGCCAGGCTCATGGGGACACTTTTTTAATGCCCAACTTGGTTATAAAAAAGTGGCAGCAATGACAGTATGTTTTTCAAAAATGCCTTTTAGATGATCTGTATAGTCTGCTGTACCCTCACTTTTGTTTCGTTTACAATTGATAATTTATAGCCTAATCAGTTTTTTGCAGACAAATTTCAGGGATTATTCTTAGGCGTCTGATGCACATTTGGTCTAAAGTATTAAGAGCAGCTGGTTCTTGATCTGGCCAATTTGCTTGTTCCTTTAATCTAGTGCGCACTTCTTGGGGCAAAATAACTTGCATGAGTTGGTTCATGCTAGCCCAATTAGGATTTTAACAAGCGATCACTGTTTGCAATTCTTCTCTAAATTTCTGTGGCTTTTCTCTGAGGTTCCAAAATTGGACCTGGTCTCTCAGTTTGTCTTGGGAGTCCTTAAGATGCCGCTCCCTGGGACTTAGTTGATGTCGTATCTGAGCCCATAGAGTCCCAAAGCAGCTCTGATTCTGAGGAGGAGAGACAACTCGTGGAGGAGGAAACCTCTCAGACTTCAGAGGCTCAGCAGGAGGGGGAGCCCCCCCCCTTCTCACATCCCTGGGAGCGACAGTGAACCAGGTGTGGAAAGGGAGGGACAACCTGAACTTTTAGACATAAGGCACAGACGCAGGCACAAGCGAGAGATCGCAGGGGCCGAGCTTCGGCGCTCAGCCCGATTGGCTCGACGTCAACAGCTGCGCCCAGAAGCATCACGGGAGAGGGGGAGATCTTCCCCTCCCACCCCTTAAGTTCAGAGAATTGCCACATTTTTCCCAAATGGAGATCAACTGACATCCTAACCCTTAGAAACCCCTAGATGGCTGTTCCTTTGTAGTTTCTCTGAGTCTCAAGCAATTAGCATCTGTATGCCTCATTAGGATAAATGGAATTAAAGCCTTGGAAAGCAGCCCTTTTATCTGAGTGTTGATTCTGGCTATTAGAGAAGTCAGTGGGCAACAGGGGCATCCTGACAGTTGACCTTTTTCCTGTCTCAGCATAACAATCCAAGAATGCATTCCCATTGACCCTGTGCCACCTTGGACCCAAAGATTCCAAGGCTCCTTTTAAAGGCACAGTTCTGTCCAAAGCAAAGGTCCCAACCAAGGGACATTGTTTGGACGCGTCAAGTTCCATTGGTCCAAAGCTTGCAAGTCTTAGGCCTGTAATTCCTGTACATGTACATTGAAGGCGTTCCTTTGGGGGCTGCGGAATTTCTTTGGAAGAATCCGACCCCACCCTCAATTCACGCAGGAGCACGGAGGAAAACAATCAGGAGGTCTCCGCAGGTTGCAAGAACCGAAAGGCACTGCCAAATTCCGAGGTACAGTCACAGACCGACTCTCACTGAACTGGAGGCACGGTCAGTCACTCATAGAATCATAGGGTTGGAAGGGGCCTACAAGACCATGGAGTCCAACCCCCTGCCCAGTGCAGGAAGCCTGATTCCCAGGCAGTCTCCCATCCAAGTGCTAACCAGGACTGACTCCGCTTAACTTCCAAGATCAGACGAGATCAGGCGCATCCAGCCCTTTGCTCACAGTCAAGGGAGCTTGTACCATGGCAGGGAGTGAAGGAAAGGCCAGGTCAATCACTGCAATCTCCATTCATTCAGGAATGATTTATTCAGGTGGTCCGAACAAAAGGGTACTTGTTTCTGTTTTGTTTGTTTATGGAAAAGTGTACAGAACAATCCTCTGATTGTACCATCAAATGGATGTTTGTGCCCGTGTTACAATTAAAAAAACAAGTCACTGTATTGGTCCATGAAAACATCTCCAGGGACAGTAAAATTATACCTTTCTTTGAGTCCCACTGGTGTTCACAATGCAGTTGTGTGCAAGCTTTCAAGTTATACTGCATTCTTCCTGAAGGCGGTTTTTTTTAAAGAAAAAAAAGTTTGGGGGAGTTTGGGGAAGTGGGCATTTTTCTTGTATCACATCTGCAGTTTTAGATCATCTTAAGAGCCCTGTTGGATCCAACGGCCTATCCTTCCTATTCCCTAGAGTGGCCACCCAGTTTATTTGTTATTATTTATTACATTTTTATACCGCCCCATAGCCAAAGCTCTCTGGGCAGTTTACAGAAGTTAAAACATTAAAATACAATATACAAATTTAAAAGCCATTTACATAAAAGCACCCAGACAATATACACAAACAACATATAACTAAAAAAACTTTTAACAGTCAGTCCCCGAGGGATGCCCCAAGGAAGCCCACAACAGGGTTTAAAGATGACAGATCCCCACCCTAAGTTTTCAGAGCATTTAGGAGTACACTGCCTCTGAATAGGGAAGTTCTATTTAGCCATCATGGCTGATAGCCTGTGACAGACATCTCATCCCTGAATCAGTCTAATCCACTTTTAAAGACATCTAGGGTGGTTGATTTATTTTTAAATATATATTTTATTATAATATATGAAGAGATATAATGTATATTATCTTATGTTGCATTTTAGGTTTTAATTGTTGTGAACTGCCCAGAGTGGGAGGGGGAAGGGTTAAAGCCCCCGACCCCACACACTAGGGTCCTGATCTCCCCCTAGCCCTGCCTCACACTTGCTTTAGAGTAAAAACAATGTAGCTGCTAGCTATGTCTTCAAATAATGTGTAGCTTTGTCCTCAAGACTCAATTTGCACTGGGGTCACCCCGGACCCGGTCCAATCTTCATTGTGGTGCAGCTTTAATTATTATTATTTTTTGAATATATTTTTATTTATTTTATCTTTATAAACACTACCAAAATTACCAACAACCTACTCAGTGCTTCAATTCTCATCCATACAATATTTTAGTTAGGACACCATAATAACAGAAAGAGAAGAAAGGAAAAAAGAAAAATAAACTCCAACATCTCCCAACCTCCAGTGGTGTTCTATTTTAAAAAACTTTATATATTATACAATCTTACAATTTAGTAAAACAATCTTTTTATCAACGCAACAGTTCTACACTTCATTCCCAAAAGCCTGAATATTGTAATAATAATAATAGTAATAGTAATAAAAGAGAGTATAATATTGTATAATAATAAAACTTAAGATAAATCTTCAACAGTCAATAATATTTTTATACTAGATATTTTGTCGATTTTAAAATATAAACTAGAAGAAGATAAAGAGAGAGAAAAGAAAAAAAGAAAACATAAAGGTAAACATATATAAAGTCATTTCTTCTGAGTTAGCCTAGATCATGAAAACTACACACAAGCAGTTAACAGTACTTGTTTAGAAATTCCATTTCATGGAATTGTGACAGAGTTCTCATGCATGTTAACATTCAACCAAGTCTCCGACATTTCATGATTCGTAAACTTCTTCCATCTGGTCTTCAGACACAATACCAAGTGTAGCAGGATATTTTAAGTAATATTGTAAGTTCATTTGTTTTGCCAGATTCTTTGCTTTGATAAATTGCCTTCTTTTATTCACCACTTCTTTGATGTAATCCAGGAACACCATAATTTTATCCTGTTTCCAGGAAAGGCTTCCAGCTTGTTTTGCCAAATTCAGGATAGAACACTTTGTGGAGACTTTTGCAAATTGAACTACAATTGTATAATCATTCCCTTTAGGATTTGGCACACGAAATGCCTGCTCAATATCAAGAGAATAATCAGAGGATATAGAAAGTATCTCATGCAAAAGTTTATCCACAAAAGTAGACAATTTCACATCATTTGACAAGCTTTTAATCCCCACTATACGTATGTTGGCTCTCTTCGTATAGGCCTCCAATTGAGAGATTCTGTCAGATATATTTTTACAAATAACTTGTGTCGTAGTTTCATTTCTTGCCACTCGGTCTTCAAGCTCATTAATTTTGGACTCCATTTTTTTCTGTGACGCATTAATTAAATCCACGGCTCACTGCATATCAGTGATGGAATTTTGAATTAAGTCCAGCCTTTGAACTAGTCCCGAAAATTGCGAAGATAGGGTTTTCATCATCGTAAATAATTCTGCTAAATCTTCTGTTTTTGGCACCTTTGACACAGGAGTTGTGGGAGGTGTTGAAGCAAGCCCTTTTCGCCTCCTCAGTTCAGCCATAGTTTTCTCCAATAAATCTTACATGTCCTCAGATGGTCTCAAATATTGTTCAAAGTTCTTAAATCGTCTCTCATAGGTTGCTGATTATTTTTTAAAGTGGGACATAAAATACATAAAATGGTGTCACCTTCACTGTGGCTGTTGAGATGACACCTTGCGGGCTTCTTCTTTTAGAGGGCTCTTTAGCCTCCAGAACGCCCAAGGACCAGGGCTTTGGACATATTCTGGAACAGGTGTAGAGCATGCTCAAACACAACAGATAAAGCAAGACCCTAAAAGGAACTCTCGCTTGTGCGCTAGGGGCAGAGGCTTTGGGAGGAGAAGTTCCCCACAATCGTCATGTGAACCCAGAGCTGCAGTAACACGCTCCAAGGAGTGGCTCTTCTTGGTGTTTTAATTTTTTAAAAAACAAGGTTCTCTTGAGCCTAGGAAGAAACTCTGGCTGAGCAAAAAGGAGCTCTACTAGAAAGGTGGGAATTGTTGGAGGGTGCCATTGCGCTTGCGTGCTGCTTGTGGGATTCCCATTGGGGCATCCACTGGACTAAAGACACATTGGGCCTGATCCAGCATGGCTCTCCTGCTCTTCTTATGGCACACACTGCCTTAGTGCCATAGGATGTTACTGCGTAGGTCAAATGTTCCCATTTTACAGAGGGGCAACCGAGCCCAAGAGCTGAAATAACTTGGTCTGAGGCCCCTGAAAAGGAGTCTGTGGTAGGACTCAGGAACCCAATCCATGCACGTTTCAAAACTGGAACTGTCATTTAACTGGTCCACACAGTTCAGCTCCTCCGCCGCTTTTCAGAGAGAAGCAAAGGTTTGGCTGTCCCACTAGCTTCGTCTGGAACTGTTATGCTGCTGGCTGATACTAGGGGGGCAGGGACAACTTACCTGCAACCTCCTGTCAGGGTGGACACTGAGCCCATAGAATCTCAGGGTAGTTCTGATTCTGAGGTGGAGCAGCCGCTCCTGGGAGAGAAGCACGCTCATCCTTCCCAGGGCCAACAGCTGGCAGGGATTCCTCCCACAGGCATTCCTGACATAGATAGCGGTCCCGGGAGTGAGAGAGCGCAGGAAGAGGACTTGCTGGATGTGCGACGCCGACGCAGGGAGCAGCGCCAAATGGAGGGCGTGGAAAGGAGGCATAGTGCCCGGTTGGCGCGCAAGCAACGGTTGCGCCCAGAGGATCTAAAGGAAAAGGAGAGGGACTCTCCCTAGCCCATAAGTTCAGGGTCTGCCAGTGATTCCCTTTCAAACGGGGACCAACTGTTTCCAACCCGGGGCAGAGGTACTCTGCTGCTCATAGCTAGTCGCTAATAGTAGAGTTGTTAAGTTGTAAAAAAGGAATAAAGCTTTGAAAAGAATCCCCTTGTCTGTGTCTGGACTTGGCTACTGGATTAGACCGAAAGAGGCCGCCAAGGAGCCCTTGACACCTCCTACTTATGGGGCCCAAGCTGTTGAGAGGGGCAGGCAAAGGGGGCAGGGGAAACTAGGTCTTTGCACATCGCCGTATGTGGAAACAGTCGTTTTTAAGCAAAATGGCAGCAGATCGAAGCCAAAAGAAGGATGCCTTGCATGCAGAAAAATAGGGTGTGCAAGGGAGACAAATAACTTTTTAAAGCCTCTACTTTAAAAAAAAAAATCTGGGTAAGGGGAAGAGAGAGGGAAAACCGAGTTCTAAGAACCATTCTTCTGAACCCAGCAACCTCCGGAGGTGTTGTACTACAGCTCCTATCAGCCCCAGCCAGCATGGCCAATTGCTACACTGCCTGGGGAGGATGGAGGTTGTAGTCCAACACCTATGGAGGGTACGAAGTTGGAGAGGCCTGCTCCAAAGGGTTTTATTTAAATATTATTATTAATAATAAAGTACACTCTGAAGTTGCTGTTTGCATTTTGTGGGAAGCCACCACAAACAGCAGCTTTGGAGGGGTGTTATTTGTTGGGACCACGGTGGGGGAGAGGAAAATTTAAATGCCCAGCAGTGGGCGGGACTAGAGCTAAAAGTGGGCAGGGCCACCCTTCTCTCTCTCTCTCTCTCTCTCTCTCTCTCTCTCTCTCTCTCTCTCATTTCTTGTCACCACCACCCCCTTTGATCTCTCCAGCTCCTCCTTGTTGTGCCCCCTGTCCAGGAGGGACTGAACATTTTTGCCAGAGGTCTGAACTGATCGCTTCCAGAGGGCTTTTCAAATGAGGCGCCGGGCTGCATGAGGGTCTATGACCACAAGTTGCCGCACCCCCTGGTTTAAGAAAGGAAACAAACCAACATGGCCTTCAGACATTTAATACTTTTTATTTCAAAGATACAAGGTTTTTCTTTTATTCCAAAACAAAAAAGGGGGAAAATACATCCATATACAAGGACAAAAGAAGGGTTTTTGTTTAAATTTCCAATAAATTGTCCAGAATAAGAAAAGAGACTCGCTTCACTCCACCCAATGGAAAAGGTGCCAGACGTTATACCGTGGCACAACACTGCTACAGATCAGAGAGCCAGTATTTACAGAGGTCCAACTGTCCCCCCCCGCCCAATTAGTTTTGTTCATGTGGTCCTGGTTGATGAGTGATAGGGAGTGGCAGGGGAGAAGGGAAGAAAGAACACACTGGTGGAATTGCTCAAAATCTGAAAAAATAGCCAGGTGCAGCTGTAACAGTCCCTCAATTATCTTCTCCCCCCGCCCCAAACACGCACATACATGCACACACGAACAGGATCTGGTCTGCAAACCAAAAGTTGATTGTTCTTAGTGAGTTTGGGGAGTGTGCCGGGGGTGGGGGAATTTAAACACATAACAACTAAACTTTACATTCCAGCCAGAGAACACCCTGGGAGTCACATCAGGGATGTAATATCTGAAGAAGATCTAATAAACATGTTTGTGTGGGGAGACTGTGGGAAGTTTTACAGGCAGATATCAAAAGATGTGGAGTTAGGCCAGCAAGGAGGGTAAAAATATAAGCAGCTAGAACAAGATGATTACAGAAGAAATCCCCCTCCCCTCTGCTGACCAGCCAAGCACATACTAAGCAAGGAGGAGAAAATTAATTGCGAAATAAATTGGTTGAGATATAGATATATAGATATACATAAATATAAATATTATGTGTATGTCAAATACAGGAGCCACTTCTGGAGGGAATGTCAACAGGAAAGGGAGAGCCCCCCCAAGTTTGAACAATCAGTTTGGAGAGAAGGTGACCATGTTCTGGTCCAGCAACCATCCCACTCCAAAACCGAATCAGTACTCCATTGGGGAAGGGGATGAAACAAACAGCAACACTGCCAGGAACACCCCCCCCCCCCAAAGAGAACTAGTCTCGGCTGTATTTAGTCCCACTGCCTGCAGTGAGAGAGTGGCATCATAAAGATATTAGAGAGGGGAAAGAAATACACATTTTAAACTCCTGAGAAACTTTACTGAACTATTCCACTGAAATCAAGCCCTCTGCAGAACTCCCAGATAGCAAAGCTCTCTCCAGCACACAGCTGCATTAAAACAAATGAGGAAATTAGCAACTGCAACCCTGCCTCGAGGGTTGCCACAGGAGGAAAATTTCTGGACTGCAAGGTTAAACATTAAGAGCATGCCCCTCACCCCTGCCAACAGGAAGCCCCTGTGCTATGCCTAAACTAGGGTCGGGTGTAAATCCCAAGTGACACACTTCATATTTGGGGGGGGGGGGCGGGACTCAGACCAACATGTCAATTTGGAGTGGTGGTGGTAAGGGTTTCTGCTCCTCCCCCACAACTGGAAAACGCCTCTGTTAGCCAAAGTTCACTGGCCCTGTATCCTTTGCAAGATCTTGGCCAAGGGCCCTCCCAGGTTTAAAACAGACAAACCAACCAACAACAAAAAATACCACAGAGAGGTTACAAGATGGGTGAGATCCAGGCTGAGAGGTACACATAGGGCAGCAAGTTAAAATTATACACGTCAACACAATGCCTTCAGGCTTCCCATGGAGACGTTAATGTAGAATGGAGGGGAATCCTGGACTTTGACCATGGATCCACAGATTGTTTAAGTAGTTTTGATCGGTATAAAAACCTCCCCTGGCAGGTAGAAAGCTAGCATATCAGGGAAAGAGTTGAGTGTCAGGCCCATCCCCAGTAAGCTACTTTCTTTCGTCAAAGAACTACACCATCACCGTCATCCCCTCCTGCTTACAAGGCCACCCTTTGCTGCCTTGTTGTGTGAACATGTACACCGATGAGTTCTCAAAGTGGGGATTTCTGGAGAGTTTCCCTTAGGCGGCCTTGCTGTAGTGATGTGGGCCTGTGTGTGCATGCACACCTCTGTAAACATGTGTCCATCAGCCTGCCTGTTGTTCTGGTGCGTGTGCGTGCGTGCATGCATGCGTGTGGCGTGGGGGGAAGGAAAGAGGAGATGCCCAAGATAGCTTAAATTTGAGGGATCAGAAGTGCTTCCATTTCTTGCAGCGTGACAGGCCTGTGCAAAGCGAGGTGAGGCCTTTCGTATTGTTTCAATACAAGCTGGCCCCATGGGAACGTCTGGAACTGAGGCATGGGGCTATTTTGTGCCTCTGATACACACACACTCTAATGCAGATGGCTGCTCCAAGCCACCATGGCATGCCTGCACTTGCATGGAAAAGACGCTGGACAATCGCAGCTGGGAGCCCCTGATCCCCCTCTCACTCCAGGCAGCATGCTTTACGAGGGGAAGGAAAGGAAAGGTTCCTCCTGTGCAAGCACTGGGTCATTACTGACCCCTAGAGGGACGCCACTTGCGCTGGCGTTTTCATGGCAGACTGTAGCAGGGTGGTTTGCCATTGCCTTCCCCAGTCGTGACTACCTTTCCCCCAGCAAGCTGGGTACTCATTTTACCGACCTCACAAGGATGGAAGGCTGAGTCGACCTGAGCCGGCTACCCGAGACCTGGCTTCCGCTGGGATCGAACTCGGGTCGTGGGGAGAGTTTTGGTTGCAATACTGCCGCCTACCACTCTGTGCCACACGAGGCTTCTTTAAGAGGGGAAAAAACACAAAAGAAGACCAATGTGGCAGGGAGAAGAGCCCATCCACAAAGCAAGAATGAGACATGCACAAATGTTCCAACGTGGGCTCACCATTTGGCTTGATGTCCCTAAAAGCTCAAGCACCACAAAAAGAGGAGGGAGATGGGAGAAAGGGGAGATGGGAGTGGGGGTGTCAGTATGAACCTCTTTGTGCTTTGCCACCCCCCCTCCCAGTGGCTTGGTCCGTCCCCCCTGCCCCTCCACTGGCTCATGCAGTGATACGATCACACGCTTTTTATGGAACATTCCCACTTGCTGGGTGGGAAATTAGTGTTGGGTGTACCGCGTGGAATGTAAGGAAAAAAGAGCCCCCCCCCCCCCCCGTCTGTTTTGCTCCCTCTCAGGGCGCACCAACTGGTCTGTGCAGGTGGCAAGGTGGTGCTGGGGAAAGGGAAGGAGGAAAACCAGAAGAGAGCTGCTGTTTCACTGAGGTAGCGGGACCAACACTTCCACGTAGTTCAGGGGGAAGAAGCCCGATTGGCCATTGATCATGCCCTCGTACCAGTTCTCGTCGATCTGATTGGTCAGTGTGATGATGTTGCCTTCCTTGAAGCCCAGCTCACCATTGTTTTCTGGTTCAAAGTCGTACAGCGCCTTGCAGCAGGGCTGGTCCAGGTCAGCTGCTGGGAAGAAGTGGAGGTGGGACATTAGTGTGTGGAAGCGTTAACAACGTCTCATTTGGCTGTCTTCCCTCCAGAGCTGCCTCTGCAGACCTGAAACTCTGGAGGGGAGGAACTGTGGCCCCTCCAGATGTGGTGTGACTCAGACTCCCATCCCCAACCAATGGTTGGGAGTGATGGGAACTGTAGTCTGGCAACATCAGGAGGGCCACTGATTCCCCGCCCCTGAACCAGACAATGCAACAGAGCTTTATGGCTGGAAAAACACAGAAACAGCTGCCTTCTCCTAAGTCAGACCCTTGGTCCATCTAGCCCAGTACTGTTGACACTGACCAGCAGCAACAGTTCTCCAGGGTTTCAGGAAGAAGTTTTTCCTGCCCTTCCTGGAGATGCCAGGTATTGAACCTGGGACCTTCTGCATGCAAAGCAGGGGCTCTACCCCTGAGCAATGCTCCTTCCCTTAAAAATGAAGTAAGATTCTAGTCCTCTTGACTCTAGTCACTGACTGGCAGCAGTTTCAGGCCAGATTCCTTCTGAGCCCTACCTGGGATTGAACCTGGGACCTTCTCCGCACAAAGCAGGTGCTCTGTTATTGAGGTAGGACAAACCCTGCCCACCACCTCTGGTTTCTGAGATTTCAACAGGCATTGCCTATTTTCTTTTACAGTCATAAGGGCTAAGAACTTGCTTCTTAAAAAGAATACTGCAGCCTTTACTAAAATCCAGATATGTGTGTCTGCTGTGACTCTGCTCCTGGCCCTTGAGATGTTTTGGCCTATGACTCCCATCAGCCCTAGCTAGCATAGGCCATGGTGAAGGATGATGGGAGTTGCAGTACAATAACTTCTGGAGGGCCCAAAGTGGAGAGTTGCTGCAGAGACACAGAACACACACATAGTCCAACTACAGGCACATGTCCAGAGGGGGATATCAGGTTAGCCTCGGAATAGGAATATCAGCAGCTCAGAACTGTGAAAAGGGAAAAGAACTGAGGAAGGAGGAGAGAGAGTCATGCCATGCCCCATGCAGGGGAAATTGGTGGGGTGGGAGAGGGGGAAAGAGAGAGAAAGAGGTCAGGGCACTCACAAAAATTGCTGCTTGGGGTCCGGGATGGTTTTTCGGATTGGAAAAAGGAGGAAGCTGCTTCCAAAAAAGGAAAAATAATAAAATAAAAATGAAAACACTACGTGCTTAGAAAAAAAATCCATGAACATCGGTATAAAATGCAACATGAAAAACAATTTGGGAAGTGGGGAGGTCTGTTAGTCAGGAGGCAACACAGGAGACTCCAAATTAACCGTTTTTTAAAAACAAAAACAAAAGCACCTCGGGTGAGCAGCAGAAAAGATGGGTGAGGGAAGGGACAACCGCCTCCCAGCCGAACAGAGTACAACAAGCTGCTACAGAAGCAGGCAAGCTCCCAGAGAGCGAGCGACCAGAGCGAACAGACAGGGGGAGCAAACAGGAGTTGGCCAGGGGAGTTGCAGTGGCAGAAGAGACAAAGGAGACAGAGGCTAAGAGTTAAGTGGGCTGCAAGAAGCCCAGGGGGCTACCTTTTATCCTTCTGAGTGGCTGTGAGCTCACCAGGTGCTTCTGAGAGCTCCAACTGAATTGGGGGGGGGGTGACCTGAGTACTCCCAGCAGCTGAGTGGGCGGGAAGCTTCTGTCAGGGTGGAAACTGAGCCCATGGAGCCCCAGAGCAGTTCTGATTCTGAGGAGGAACAGCAATCCGTGGGAAAGGAGCCAGCTCATCCCTCACAGGCTCAGCACCTGGCAGAGATTCCTCCTGCTGGCATTCCTGGGAGAGATAGTGACCCTGGCAGCGAGAGAGTGCTGGAGGGGGGCTTGCTGGACACTCGGCACAGACACAGGGAGCGACAGATGGAGGGCGCCGAAGAAGGCGTACTGCTCGTTTGGCGTGCAAATGGTCGCGTCCCGAGGACCCAAGGGAAAGAGGGAAAATCTCTCCCTAGCCCGTAAGTTCAGGGTCTTCCCACGGTTCTCCTTCAAACAGGGACCAACTGCCTTACCTGGAGCTTAGGCTACTCTGCTACCTTTCCCCAGTGCTGTTCCTTGCTTTGGCGCTAGCGACTAGTATTCTGAAAGAGTCATAAAGTAATAAAGGAATAAAGTCTCGAAAAGAATTCCTCGTCGTCTGTGTCCTGAGTTGGCTATTGGAGGGGACTGCAAGAAGCAGCTAGGGCGCTCCTGACAGCTTGGTCCCCGTTCCTCTTTTTTTTTCTCTCTGCTCCTACTGCCTCTGGAGGCTGCCATGGACTCGGCGGTGCAAGCTCTGGCGCAAGAGAACCAGGCTCTTCGTGATCAAGTGGCTCAACTGAGGACTGCCGTACAGAGTCTGCAAGCTGCGGTTCAACCCCCACCACCTCTGATTCCCCCCCGCTGCAAGTGCCCGGTGGCTCTGCCAGAGACGTTTTCTGGGGAGAAGGGACTTTTTCAGATTTTCCGGGCCCAATCGGAGCTGTACATGCGCCTACAGCCTGAGGATTTCCTGACGGAACAGGTTCGTGTGGGTTTCATCGTTAACCTACTTTCAGGTGTGGCAGCTAGATGGGCTTCAGGAGTCCTTCTTGCTAATGACCCCCTGCTCGGGGACTACCAAGGTTTCATGACAGTGATTGCCAGAATGTTTGGTGCCCACTGTGCATGCAGACGGCTTCTCGGGAGATTCGCCGCCTCAGGCAGGGCAAGGACTCAGTTTCCAGCTACGCGACAACTTTTTGCTTGCTGATGCAGGATTTACAGTGGAATGATGCCGCACTGGTGGCTCAGTTTTTGGACTGTTTGAACGGCGAGATCTTGGATGAGTTGGCACGCACGCCCAGCCCGCCTACTTTGGAAGACCTCATCCATACCTGCCTCCAGATAAGTAGTCGGCTGGAGGGGCACCAGTGGACCCGGGGGGGAGCAGGGGGCCAGGATTTCCCCCCTCCCATTCCCCCACGTTTCCTGCCCCCTCCCCCACCCCCTGCCCCTGCGGTTGGGGCGGAAGAGACCCCGATGCAGCTGGGAGCTACCCGAGTCCTACTGCCGCTGGAGGAACTGGAGCGGCGGTGTGCAGAGCGCCGATGCTTTCGGTGTGGAAAGCTGGGACATTTAGTCAAAACCTGCTGCGCCAGACCCGCAGCCTCCCCCTCCTCTCCTTCCTCCTCCTCGTCCTCATCCCCAGGCCTGACTAGGCTGCCCCCCAAACCTGTTGGGGGTCTCCAGTGTGGGGGTTGGTTCCCCACCAGGTGGGTGCCTTCCGCAACCCCCCACCCTCCCATCTGCTATTGCATGTTCACCTCTGCTCCTCCCAGTGGGGTGGGGTGGAGGCCCCAGCTTTAGTGGACTCTGGGGCTACGACCAGTTTCATGGATGAAACGCTCACTCACCTCCACAAGATTCCTACCCTGCCTCTTCCTGCCCCCTTGGCAATGGAGACCATCGATGGGCATCCTCTTTCTTTGGGCGCGGTGACCCAGATTACAGTTCTGCTCACTCTGCGCGCCCAGTCTCATGTTGAGCAGATTCAGGTTCACTTGGCCAAGGTTCCCCAATACCCAATTGTGCTGGGAGTTTCCTGGCTCTCTAAGCATGATCCTCAGATTTCTTGGGGGCTTCAGCAGGTGGAGTTCGCGTCTCCCTACTGCCGGGAGCATGGCCTCCCAACCCAGACGCCAGTCCCAGCCCAGGCCTTAACCCTTTCCTCCCCCTCCTCATCTGCTTCTGGCAGTTCTTCAGTTACCGTGATCCTCCCAGAAAAGTATGCAGCTTTTCGGGATGTTTTTGACAAGGAGGAGGCCGACCAGCTCCCCCCACCACCACCCTTTTGACTGTGCCATTAACCTCATTCCTGGGGCGACCATCCCCGCCGGCCGGCTGTATTCGATGTCAGAGCCAGAACTCTGAGCTCTGCGGGTGTTTTTGGCCACAAACCTCAGACGTGGCTTCATTCGCCCCTCCTCCTCCCCCACCTGCGCCCCTACCATGTTTGTGCGCAAAAAATCGGGAGAACTCCACCCGGTGCATGACTTTAGAGCGTTGAATTCGGTCTCGATCCCTGACAAGTACCCCCCTCCCCCTCAGACCGGAAATGCTGGAGCGCCTGGGGCGAGCCAAGATTTTCACAAAGTTGGACCTGCGTGGCACCTACAATCTGATTCGCATCCGGGAGGGGGATGAGTGGAAGACCTGTTTCGGCACCCGATACAGAGCATATGAATGCCGTTTGTTAGTTATTGTTCATTATTGTTCATCAGAATTCGTTATCACAAATGCTAGTGATGCCGTTTGGGCTCGCCTGCGCCCCCCCCCCCCACGTTTTCGCGTTTTATGAATGCCATCTTCCGGGACTATTTGGACACTTTCCTCATTGTGTATCTCGATGATTTACTTACATTTTCTGAGGACCCCCACGCCCATCAGCACCATGTCTCCGCCGTCCTCCAGCGCCTCTGGGAGCACCATCTTTATGCCAAGCTGGAGAAATGTGCGTTTGACCTAACCTCTTTGGGCTATCTCGGCTACATTATCTCAGCTGACGGTATCAGGATGGATCCTGCAAAGGTCCAGGCTGTCCTCTCCTGGCAGGCTCCATCCACCAAGAAGGACTTGCAATGTTTTCTGGGGTTTGCTAATTTCTACAGAAAGTTCCTGCCCAGCTTTGCTCGGCTGACATGTCCTCTCACGGACCTCCTTAAGGGCAGGTAATCTCCTTTTCATTGGACGGCATCTGCCCAACAGGCTTTCGAAGAACTTAAGAAGCTTTTCAGTTCTGAGCCGATCCTGTAACATCCTGACCCGAGGAAGCCTTTTGTGGTGCAAACTGATGCCTCTGACTTGCAGTGGGGTCTGTGCTTTTTCAGCCAGATCGGGAAGGCGGTGGGTTGCAACCCTGCGCCTACCACTCCAGGAAGCTGAACATGTCTGAGAGGAATTATACCATCTGGGAGAAGGAACTGTTGGCCATCAAGTCCGCTTTGGAGACCCGGCGTCATCTTCTGGAGGGGGCACAGCACCCACTCGAAGTTAGAACTGACCATCGCAACCTGGAAAATCTTCAGACAGCCCGTGCCTGAAACCAGCGGCAGATTAGGTGGTCGCTTTTTTTCCCCCGGTTCCACCTTAAGATTTGTCATGTGAAGCCCTCCGACAACCTACAAGCGGATGCTCTTTCTCGTAAGCCGGACCTCCAGCCAGGGGGTGAAGGAAATCCCCCCCCCCCCGATTCTTCCCCCCCAGAGCCTGGTGGCAGCTGCGATGCCTTGCTCTTGGGAGGAGCTTATTCACTCGGCACAGTCTCAGGATGCTTTTGTCCGCACAAAAGTGGAGGAATTGGGGCTAGCCTCTGCCCCCCCCCCACTCTACCCTCTTCTCTTTACGAGGTGACCTGCTTTACCATTCCGGCCGGGTTTATGTGCCTTCTAGACCCCTCCGCGAGAAGGTCCTCCATCAGTGCCACGACTCCCCCACAGCTGGGCATTTTGGTGTCATCAAGACCCTGCACGGAGTGACATGGGATTTTTGGTGGCCTCGTGTGTGTTGGGATGTCAAGACCTATGTCGCCTCCTGCCCAACCTGCCAGCAGGCAAAGGCCCCCTCAGGCAAGCCCACAGGCTTGCTTCACGCCCTGCCTACCCCCTCGGGACCTTGGAAACTGCTCTCCCTTGACTTCATCACTGACTTGCCTTGCTCACACGGTAAGACCACTATTCTGGTGGTAGTGGACTTGTTTTCTAAGATGGCCCATTTCATCCCCTGCTCTGGGTTGCCCACAGCCAGGGAGACGGCAGAGCTGTTCGTGGCGCATGTTTTCCGCCTCCATGGATGGCCTGAGGGTCTCATTTCGGATAGGGGCCCCCAATTCACTGCCCATTTCTGGAGGGAGCTACTTGGGCTTCTCTATGTGACGCTCCGTCTTTCCTCCGCCCACCATCCCCAGACGGACGGTCAGACCGAGCGCACCAATGCGACTCTGGAGCAATATTTGCTCTGTTATGTCAATTACCAGCAAGATGACTGGGTTTCCTTGCTGCCTCTTGCAGAATTTGCTTATAACAATGCCTGTCATGCTTCCACCCGCCAAACTCCATTTTTTGCCAATTTTGGTTACCACCCCAAGGCTTTCCTGCCCACCCTAGCTCCCTCTTTGGTGCCGGCGGCCCATGAGTTTTTAGAGGAGCTGCGAGCGGTACAACACCTCTTACGGGACTCCCACAAGCAAGCCAAGACAGCCTACAAGGCCTCTGCGGACCAGTGGCACCAGCCAAGTCTATGTGTGCAACCGGGGGACTGGGTTTGGTTGTCCACCCAATACCTCCCCTCTCACTTGCCCGCAAAGAAGCTCGCGCCTCGCCACACGGGGCCTTTCCAGGTTACGGCCCAGATTAACCCTGTTGCTTTTCGCCTGGCTCTCCCCCCCTCCATGAAGATCCATCCTGTTTTTTATCGGTCCTTGCTGTCCCCCCTGGTTTCTGGCGACCCTCATCGCTCAGTCGGCTCCCCCCCGCCGCCAGTGTTGGTGGAGGGGGAGGAGGAGTTTGAGGTCGCGGAGATTCTGGACTCCCGCCTTTCTCACGGCCGCCTGCAATATCTGGTGGACTGGAAGGGGTACTGGCCAGATATGCGGTCCTGGGAACCCGCAGAAAATGTGCATGCTCCGTTGCTGCTGAGGCGCTTCCACCAGCTGTACCCCCACAAACCCCCGGCCCCAGGGGAGGAGCACGAGGGGGGGGGCTCATGGGAGCGGGGATGATGTCAGGGTGGAAACTGAGCCCATAGAGGCCCAGAGCAGTTCTGATTCTGAGGAGGAATAGCAATCCGTGGGAGAGGAGCGCGCTCATCTCTCACAGGGACAGCAGCTGGCAGAGATTCCTCCTGCCAGCATTCCTGGGATAGATAGTGACCCTGGCAGCAAGAGAGTGCTGGAGGGGGGCTTGCTGGACGCTCGGCGCAGATGCAGGGAGCAACGACAGCTGGAGGGCGCGGAAAGGAGGCGTAGTGCTCATTTGGCGCGCAAGCAACGGTCGCGTCCTGAGGACCCAAGGGAAAGAGGGAGGATCTCTCCCTAGCCCATAAGTTCAGGGTCTTCCCGTGGTTCTCCTTCAAACAGGGACCAACTGCCTTACCTGGAGCTTAGGCTACTCTGCTATCTTTCCCCAGTGCTGTTCCTTGCTTTGGCGCTAGCAACTAGTATTCTGAAAGAGTCATAAAGTAATAAAGGAATAAAGTCTCAGAAAGAATTCCTCGTCGTCTGTGTCCTGAGTTGGCTATTGGAGGGGACTGCAAGAGGCAGCTAGGGCGCTCCTGACAGCTTCACTCTGTTTCCCACCTCCCAGCAGAGCAGAGCAGAGCAGAGCAGTGCAAGCTGCTCCAGCTGGTCCAGGGACTACAGAAGCAAGCAAGCTCCCAGAGAGCGAGCGACCAGAGCGAGCGACCAGGGGGAGCAAACAGGAGTTGGACAGGGGAGTTGCAGTGGTAGAAGAGACAAAGGAGACAGAGGCTAAGAGGAAAGTGGGCTGCAGGAAGCCCAGGGGGCTGCCCTTTTTCCCTCTGAGTGGCTGTGAGCTCACCAGGTGCTTCTGAGAGCTCCAACTGAATTGGGGGTGTGTGGCCTGAGTACTCCCAGCAGCTGAGTGGGCGGGAAGCTTCAGTCTGTTTCCCGCCTCCCAGCAGAGCAGAGGAAGCTGCTCCAGCTGGTCCAGGGACTACAAAAGCAAGCAAGCTCTCAGACAGCGAGCGACCAGAGCGAGCAGACAGGGGGAGCAAACAGGAGTTGGCCAGGGGAGTTCGGCAGGGGAGGTCAAGGGGGAGGCCCCTAACATATTTTCTTTTTCTTTCTTTTTTAACAAACTTTTTTCCCATTTATTTGTCTTGTAACACACACTTCCACACCAGTGGGACTCTGCTTTTAACCTCTAGTGAGTAGAGGAGCAGGCACAGGCTAGTCTAGAACAATCACAAAGCTAGACACAAAAAGGGAAAAGAGGCAATGGAAGGACAAGACTCTCCAGTGGTGGTGACCTGCCAGATGTGTGCCATATCTGTTTTCTTGCCTGAGAACAACCTGGCCTACACCTGCAACAAGTGCAAGTTGATCATGCTGTTGGAGGAAAAAGTAAGTGGACTGAAGCGGCGACTGTCGGCCCTCCGGGGAATAAGAGAACACGAAGAGTTCTTGGACAGAATGGGGGAACTACAGCAGCAAAGGGCAGACCAGAAGCTTGAAGAGCAACAGCAAGATGAGGCAGAAGTGGGAAATGCTGAGGTGAGGAAAAATGGAGTAGAGGATACTCCTTGGAAAAGGGTGACAGTGAGGAGAAGAAGAACTAGATGCCACTCTGCACCAGTGGAAGCAGTGGAGCTGTGGAACCGATTCCAGGTACTTGAGGATGAGACTGGAGGGCAGCCTGCAGAGGAAGAATTACAGGGGAACCTACATGAGAGTGAATAAGAGGCTGAAGGTCTGTCAAACAGAGGCGATGAAACCCAGGCCTACAACAAGAAGAGAAGGGTGGTAGGAGTGGGAGACTCCTTGCTGCATGGACTCGCCAGGTATGTTGTCTCCCGGGAGGACAGATTAGAGACGTGACTGAAAGGTTGCCTGCACTCATAAAGCCCACTGACAGGTATCCCTTTCTTCTCATCCATGTAGGAACAAATGATACCGCCAAGAGGAGCTACGAAGAAATCACGTCAGACTTTGAAGCTCTGGGAAGGAAACTCAAGAACTTTGGGGCCCAGATAGTTTTCTCATCCATCCTTCCAGTAGTTAGAAGAGGGATAGAAAGGGAACGAAAAATACTCCAGGTGAATGACTGGCTACGAAGGTGGTGCTGGCATGAGAGACTTGGATTCTGGGACCACGGGCTATACTTCCTGGAAGATGGGCTGTTGGCAAGGGATGGGTTGCACCTCACAAGGGCTGGGAAGAATGTGTTTGGCCACAGCATGAAGAACTTCATCAGGAGGGTTTAAACTAAATCCTACAGGGAAGGATGAGGTAAAGTTGGGGGTAACAATGGATGAAGACTCATGCACCGCAATGGAGAGAACAGCTCTGATAGCACCCAAATATAGTCTTCAGACACATGTAGGAAAAAAGCCGGACCATGAAGCACATGGTCTTCGATGTCTATATACTAATGCCCAGAGTATGGGAAACAAACAGAACGAACTTGAACTCTTAATACAGGAGGGAAATTATGACTTGATAGGTGTAACTGAGACTTGGTGGGATGACTCTCATGACTGGAATACAGCGATTGAAGGATATAACTTGTTCAAAAAGAACAGGAGGAACAGAAAGGGAGGCGGGGTTGCACGGTATACATATCTCTGCACAGAAATACAGGAGGATGAGCTTGGTAGCCCCATCGAGAGCATCTGGATCAAAATAAATGCAGCAAAGAATAAAAGGAACCTGGTGGTCGGAGTCTACTACCGGCCACCCAATCAAGGAGAAGACGAGGATGAAACTTTTGAAACGCAAATAGCCAATGTTTCAAGGAAGCATGATGTAGCAGTAATGGGGGTCTTCAATTTCCCCGATATTTGTTGGGAGACAAATTCTGCAAAACATGGCCCCTCCAGGAAATTCCTGACTTGTGTGGCGGATAACTTCCTCCTACAGAAAGTGGAGGAAGGAACTAGAGGATCGGCTATCCTTGATGTGATCCTAACCAACAGAGATTACTTAGTGGGTGAAGTAGCAGTTACAGGAACTCTGGGGGAAAGCGACCATGTTGCACTTGAGTTCTTGGTTCTAAGGGAAGCAAAAGCCGAGTGTAGCCAAACGTATACCCTGGATTTTAGGAAAGCTGATTTTCATAAACTCAGAACAATGATCAGTAAGGTCCCATGGCAAGCGACCCTTACGAGAAAAGGAGTCCAAGATGGGTGGGAGCGGTGAAAAAAGGAAATTCTCAAGGCGCAATTACAAACCATTCCAACAAGAAGAAAAGGTGGAAGACAACAGAAGAAGCAAATGTGGCTTCACGAAAAGCTTAGAGATGACCTGAAAACAACGAAGGACACATAGAGGAAGTGGAAAGAAGGCCAAGCAACAAAGGAAGAGTACAGGCAGGTAGCACAGAACTGCAGGGATGGCGTCAGGAAGGCTAAAGCTGAGAACGAGCGGAGGTTAGCGAGGGAGGCTAAAAGCAACAAAAAGGCTTTCTTCAGGTACGTGCCTAGTAAAGGACAGAGGAAAGAAATCATGGTTCAGCTGTTAAATAGGGATCACAAAATGCTAACAGAGGACAAAGAAAAGGCAGAGGTGCTCGATTCCTACTTTGGCTCAGTCTTCTCCCAAAAGAGGGTCTATGACCCCCCTGGCAAAGGCGAAGTACAGGCTGAAGGGGCAGGACTGCAGCTTGAGATCGATAGGCATATGGTCAAGGAACACCTAATTACTTCGAATGAGTTCAACTCTCCAGGGCCAGATGAACTACATCCTACAGTAATAAAATAACTGGCGGAAGAACTCTCAGAACCGCTGTCTATTCTCTTTGAGAAATCATGGAGGACGGGTGAAGTGCCAGATGACAGGAGGAGGGCTAATGTTGTCCCTATCTTCCAAAAGGGCAAAAGGAGGAACCTGGGAACTACAGACCAGTCAAGCTGACATCAATCCCTGGGAACATTCTGGAGCAGATGATCAAGCAATCCATCTGGAAGCACCTTGACAACAATGCCGTGATTACTCGAAGCCAACACGGATTTGTCAAGAACAAATCCTGCCAGACGAATCTGATCTCATTTTTGGATCAAGTAACCTCCCTTGTGGACCATGGGAATGCTGTAGACATAATATACCTCGACTTCAGCAAAACTTTTGACAAAGTGCCCCATGATATCCTGATGAGCAAACTAGCTCAAAGTGGGCTAGATGAAACAACGATCCGGTGGAGCCACAGTTGGCTACAGAATAGGACTCAAACAGTGCTTATCAATGATGAAAACGAGCAGGGTACCACAGGGCTCAGTCCTGGGCTCTTCAACATTTTTATTAATGACTTGGAGGAGGAGGTGCAGGGAATGCTGATCAAATTTTCAGATGACACCAAATTGGGTGGGATAGCTAATACTTTGGAAGACAGAAACAAAATTCAAAGTGATCTTGACAGACTGGAGCGCTGGGCAGAAAACAACAGAATGACATTTAATAGGGATAAATACCAAGTTCTGCATCTAGGAAAAAGAAACCAAATGCACAGTTACAAGATGGGGCTCAACAACACTACAAGAGAGAAGGATCTTGGAATTATTGCAGATCACAAGCTGAATATGAGCTACCAATGTGATGTGGCTGCAAAAAAGGCCAATGCTCTTTTGGGCTGCATTAACAGAAGCATAGCTTCCAAAACCCAGGAAGTACTAGTTCCCCTCTGCTCAGCACAGGTTAGGCCTCATCTAGAGTACTGTGTCCAGTTCTGGGCACCACATTTTAAGAAGGATGCAGACAAGCTGGAGAGGGTTCAGAGGAGGGCAACCAAGATGATCAGGGGACTGGAAACAAAGCCCTATGAGGAGAGACCGAAAGAACTGGGCATGTTTAGCCTTGAGAAGAGAAGACTGAGGGGAGATAGGATAGCGCTCTTCAAGTACTTGAAAGGCTGTCCCAGAGAGGAAGGCCAGGATCTCTTCTCGATCATCCCAGAGTGCAGGACACAGAATAATGGGCTCCACTAACAGGAAGCCAGATTCCGGCTGAACATCAGGAGAAGCTTTCTGACGGTTAGAGCAATACGACAATGGAACCCATGACCTAGGGAGACGGTGGGCTCTCCCACGCTGGAGGCATTCAAGATGAGGCTGGACAGCCATCTGTCTGGGATGCTCTGATTTGGATTCCTGCGTTGAGCAGGGGGTTGGACTCGATGGCCTTGTAGGCCCCTTCCAACCCTACTATTCTATGATTCTATTATAAAGTGCAGTGCCCAGAACTGGACACAGTACACCATGCAGTCGCCTCCCAGAGCACACTGGCTGCAGCCCCCACCGCTTTAAAATGGAGAAAGACAGCAACAGCTACTGGAAAAGAGGCCCTGCTTAGCAGTGGAGGTGAGGATTGTGAAAGGGCAATGTTCCTCTTCCTTCTACACATTTTGCACCACCTCGAAGCCCTCTGCATCCTGGAGGGTCCCCACCTGCTACGTTCCAAGCCACTCCCCTCCCCTCTGGCTAAGGAATGCACCTGAGCCACCCTTACCTGAGACTTTGGGGGTGGGGTTGCAGGAAAAGCCGCCATTCGATTGGTCGCTCTCTACAAATTCATAGGACTCTCTGGGCTTTGGCTTATATTCTTGCTTGGGGAGCAAGGATGCCTCCCTCACTCTGGGGAGAGGAAGAAAGAAAGAATGCCTGTCATCAGAGGCGAGTAATTGGCCACTTTGTGGCCATGCCAGTTAGGGATAATGGGAGTTGTAATCCCACACACCCAGAGGAATGGTTTAAACATTCTGATCAACAGAGCAGCCACCCACCCCCAATTGGCAGATTTGTAAAACATTCCAATTTTCCAAGGAACAGACATCGTTGGTTTAGAAAGTTTCTGTTAAAGCCTATTCCCTGCTGGAGTTTTTGGTTCCATACTGCTGCATCTTAAGTTGTTTCAAAAGCTGCTGTTTTGTTTTGTTTCTTTAATTTGGCGCAGTGGATCTGATTTTTTTCCCTTGAGCTGTTTTTCCCATGGACCCTTCCCCAAACTGGTGCTCTCCAAAGGTGTTGGACTACAACTCCCAGACACCCCCAGCAAGCCATGCCAGAGTCTGTGGGAGGAATATTAGGCAAGACAGAAAAGGGAAGGAATGTAAGAGAGGCCCTAACACTGAGTCAGAAAAACGGCCCATCTAGTTGAGGTTTGTCTACACCGCCTGGGAGAAGGACAAATGCCCAACAAGACCCTGACCGTCACGTATCAACCTCACCCCCACCACACCTACTTCACCCACCTCCCCCAGCGTTTGTCTGCTGCCTGCCTCGCATCTGCAGCCACGAAGCCCTAACCAGGCAGCAGGAAGTTGGGAGATAGGGAGAAAAAGTATCCTGAGTCTGTTGACTTTCTGTTTCCTGGTTAGGGCTTTGTGGCTGCGGAGGTGACTGCAGTAGAGATAGATGGTAAAGGGGGGGGGGATCCCAAGCATTGGGGGGGGGGCAAGAAGGTGCGGGGTGGGGCAGGTAGGGAAGAACAGTGGAAGGGGATCAAGAAAATTGGGAGTCCAGGAAGGGGGATAAGAAAACATTCCGCAGCACCCCCCAAAATTGTCACATGTAAAAGGTGACCTGCCCCTGTTTTAAATATAACACTGATTTAATTAGGAAGCTGCTTATACTGAGTCAGACCCTTGGTCCATTTAGCTCAGTACCATTTGCACCACCTGGTGGCATCTCTCCAAGGTACCAGACTGAAGACTCTCCCAGCCGTACCTGGAGATGCTGAAGACCGACTCTGGAAGCTTTTAAATGCAAAAGAGGTGCTCTGTGACTGAGCTATGGCTTTCCTGAATGAGAAAGGAAGAATCCAGTCCTCTTGGTTCTGAAGAAAGAGCTGATTTAAATAGGAACATTGGAAGCTGCCTTATTTGGAGTCAGACTCTTGGTCAATCAAGCTAAAGTATTGTCCACACTGACTGGCAACATCTCTCGGGGTTTTAGACAGAAGTCTTTGCCAGCCCTACATGGAGATGCCAGGGATAACCTGGGACATTCTACATGCAAAGCACAGGCTCTACCATTGATCTACAGCTCTGAGATTCCGAGTCCTAGAAGGACTTTACTTATTTAGCCGTTCTTGTTTCTATTTACATCCCTACCTATCTACACATGGTACGCAAAATGGCTAACAACACACACAAAATAAAAATACATAACAGTATCAAACTGGAAGAATGGATAAAAACCAGCCAAGGGTCAAAACAATAATAAAAACCATAAAACAGCAGCCAGAAGTGGCAAGAGAGGCAGATCAGGCTGACAGGTCAGACACCTGTCTAAAGATTTTTTTAACGTCTTTCCTTTAAGACAAAAGGACAATACAGAGGCAATTAAGGGTGCCTACAATTCCCAGCATTCCCCAGCCAGCCTTGATAACTGGGGAACGCTGGGAATTGTAGCATATTCTTTGTCTAAACATGCAGAGGATTACGCTCAAAGTGAGCCTCCCTAGGAAGAGTGTTCCAGATTTGGGAAGGGGGTGGGAAAGCCAAGGAAAAGGTCCTCTTCTCCCAATTTTCTTTCTTCCATTTATGCATCCATTTGAACAAATCAGATAAACGGATCAAATAAACATGGAGTGAACAAATCAGAGCCCACGGGAATCTGGCACATCCTGACAAAGCACGATGGCACCAAACACAGAGGCCACATGACAGCCCTCTTCCTGTGTCCTGTTTCATGGTGTCTGCTTGTTACTTTCAGCTCCTGCCAGCTGACTGCAGCTAGCGGCAATGAATCACCAGCTGATAACAGGGCTGTAAACCTGTCCAAGGCTGGGAAGCAAAAAAGCAGCTTGTAGCAAGGAATGTGTTACCCAGGCAGTGAGTCCAAAGCATCGAGGCAAAGAGAAGTCTGAGCTCCAGTCCAAGGTCCAAAACACACAAGGGAACACGAGCACGGTGGTGCACAAGGGCTGAGGCTGAGAACCTCAGTAAACCAAGTTGTTCTTCAGCAGCCTTGCCCCAGCCTGTCTCCGCTTTTAACAGCCATGACTTGAGGCAGCGGCATCCAACCAGTCCTCTTGCCTCTGAGAGCCTCTCTGTCTTAAACGGACAGAGGCTCGCATACGCTGCTCCTGGATGTGCGACTGCCTTTGCTCTGCAGGGGTCGGGGGCGTTTCACGCTCCAAATCCTCTGGGGGGACTGCAGCTGGGCCTGGAACCTCCACAGGGGCTGAGGGGGTTCGGGCTCCTTCTGCACTGGTCCCTTCCTCTGGGTCTGGAGCCTGCCATTCCCCTTCATCCTCGGAGGGGTCCGAGGGAGGCGTGACAGTTACTCCAATGAGCCGGATGC
Source organism: Heloderma suspectum (assembly GCF_057233095.1). NCBI lineage: Eukaryota > Metazoa > Chordata > Lepidosauria > Squamata > Helodermatidae > Heloderma > Heloderma suspectum. Next base: position 60,529,219 of record NC_139475.1, on the reverse strand, counting down.
CAAAAGGGTGCATCGTGCAACATATGCAAAAGTGAATGGAGGGAGCAATCCTATCTGGATCAATGGTTGCCTCTGAGGATCTCCTCCTCACTCCCCCCGCCCGGCTTTTGCGGCTAGACAGCCGATTTCAGCTGTCTAGCCGTGGGAAGTCAGAGCGGGGGGGAGGGGGGCAGACGCCAGACGATGCATAGGAAGTGTCGGAATGGCACTTCCACCCTTCCTGCCCTGCTCCCAAGAACGCCCCGTTTTTGCCGCTCCATGCTCCTCTTCCAAGCGTGGGGCTGTTCTGAGCTGCCTATGAGGCAGCATGGGAGGGAGTGGAGATCAGTTCTCTGGGAATCAACCTTGGGGCGCGGGCTCCAAGGTCGGTTCCTGGAAACTGACCTATCCCATGGCGGTCTAGCCACTAACTTGCAGCCATAGGATTGTGCCATTAATTTTTTTTTCTTTTTACCTGCGCTTGAGTTTATCTGCAAGCTCATCCAGGATCTGCACTGCCTGCCTGTGATAATCCAGTTGGGCGTCCACCAGCGCCGACAGCTGGCTGACTTGTTCAATCTGCAGGAAAGCACAAAACCAACAGAGACTGTTTAAGGCCATCCTGCCTGACTCCCAAGGGATGGCAAAGGCTTGCTTTTAGCAGAACCCTTCCCAACCTTTTTGGGTCAGGGGGCAAATTATGAGTGTCAACAATTGACACACCAACTGAAACTAACCAAAGGCAAAGTCTAAACATCTGACTTTAACAAATGCAGGATTTTATTTTGTATACGAATCAGAGACATACACAGAAGTATTTGTCAAAGCCTTTCCTCAGACCATGGAAAAGAGACTCAGGGTGAAATCCTCTCTTGTTTAGACTTTTTACTGTTTTTATTAAAGTTCCAAACATTCCCCAGCTCTTAACCAGCTGGTCACAGTAAGGACTACAAGTTAATTTTAAGAACCGGAGCCTGAGTTTGCTTTTTTCCCTCCTCCCTCCCAATCCCTTTACCTCCTGTGTTGTGTCTTTTAGATAGTAAGCCTGAGGGTAGGAACTATCGTACTGATCCCTATAAGCCACACCGGGAGCTTTTTTTGGCTGAGAGCAATGTAGAAATGCTACTAATTACTGATAATGGTAAGGGGGCTGCTTTTGAAGATGATATGTAAGCTGGAGCTTGTGCAAAATATGGCAGTCAGACTGATAATGGGGACCAGACTTCCGAGCATTGAACACCTATTCTGCCTATTCCAAGTCTAATTCAAGGTGCTGGTTTTGACCGATAAAGCCTTCCATGGCTCGGGACTGCAATACCCGACAGAGCATCTCTTCCTGTGGGAACTTACAGGTAAACTATAATCGCCATCTGACTGCCTCCTCTGAGGGAGGTTCAGAGGTTGGCAACAAGGGAGAGAGTCTTCTCAGCAGGGGCCCCCCAATTATGGAAGCCACTGAGGTCCACCTTGTGCCAACATGGTCATCTTTTTGGTGCCAGCTTAAGGATTTACCCCCAGGCATTTGATGGCATATGATTTATTTATTTGCAGCATTTATATTCCACTCCACATCTAAACAGATTCTGAAGCACTGAACAAAAAAAGATAAAATGATGAAGGAAATAAAATACATTAAAATTGCTCTTTTAAAAACAGAATACCAATAAAACCTGTGGCTGGTCAGTCTAGGAAGCCTTCCTGGAAAAGAGGAAGGCGCCGAAAGCAACACAACCTTGGCGGCTGCCTGACCTCCAGGGGCAGGGAATTCCACAGGAAGGGGGCCGCCACGCTGAAGGCTCTCTTCCTGGTGGACTCCAGCCGGGCCATGGGTCCACGTGGAGCCACCAGGAGAAGCCCTCCGATGACCTCAGTGACCGGGCAGGTTGGTAAGGGAGACGGCGCTCTCTCAGGCACCCTGGTCCCAAGTGGCTTAGGGCTTTGTACACTAGCACCAGAACCTTAGACCTGGCCCGGTAGCGAATAGGCAGCCAGTGCAGTTCCCTCAGCGAAGGAGTTGCACGCTGAAAAGGGGCCGAGCTGCTGCGTCCTGCTCCAGCTCCCGGAGCAGCCTCAAGGGCAGCCCCACACAGAGCGCGTTGCAGTAATCCAGTCTTGAGGTTACCAGCGCCTGGACCATTGATGGGGTTTTTAAATGGGTCCTGGGATTTTACTGTGAACAGTCTAAAACTGTTCCTACAGTTTTGTACATTTTGTATGATGTTTTATCATATTGTATTTTTAGGGTTTTCGTCTTTGGAAACCGCCCAGACCACTTTGGCTACTGGGTGGTACAGAAATGTAATGAACAAACAAATGAACGAACACACCAGCTGAAGGCCACTAGCTAAGGGCTACAGGGCTGTTGATGCACTCACATCCGTCTCTAGGAGGTTGTGCATACTCGTCTCTGCTACTTCCTTGGACTCCTTGAACTTCTCCAAGGCTTGCCGGAGCTCTTCGTCTGGGATTTTCCCCTGGCGTTTCTTTTTGTAGTCGAAGTCCAAGCGCCGTCCTTCCAGTTTCTTTAGGTGGTGCTTGTTGTTGTTGTTGTTATTATTATTATTATTGGCAGGGCGGGGGGGCAGGGAGAGAAAAGAGAAAAGAAGTAAATCCCTAGAAAAGCCACAGGGGGGGGGGGGGGCGAGTTCTGGTCTCGAACAAGAAGCACACCAACAATTTTACAGGTGGTGCAATATAATCCCTATAATCCCTGAGCATTGGCCATGCTGGCTGGGGATGTTGGGAGTGCAAGACATCTGGAGCATGCAAGGTTGCCTACGCCTGGTGTAGATGATACTGATGTGGACGGACTCAGTCTATGGCAGCTTATCATGTTCCGATTTAAAGCAGCCCTTCATTCAGAAACATGAGGACTGGAAACTGCCCCAATCCAGACGCACGTCAACAACAGGGATGGATGAGAAGCAAGTTCGGTTTGCATTTCAATGTGAATTTATCAAATCTGCATTTCCCCAAGCCCAATTGCAAACTGGAATGCAGTTTACCGCTGAAATCCGTACATTTCCAAAGCTTGCGATGTGGTTTGCAAAAAACAAAGGCATACCAAGAAATGTGCACGAAAACAAGAACATTTGCAAAAATACACACAAAGGCCTGGTTCACATATAACGACAACCCAGAGTATGTGTTGTCACTGAATCATGCCTTGTTGTTGAATCGTGGGTTGTTGTTACGTGCAAACCCTGCGCTTTGGTTTAACCATGGGTTGTTAACCATGAATACCCCAGGAGGAGAATCCATGGTTTGTTGTTGAGTTGAGAAATCTAGGTTGTTCGTGGTTAACAATTCCTGTCAGGTGGCCATGTAGCCTCTGCCTAAACACCTCCAGCAAAGGGAAGCCCATCACCTCCCGAGGCAGCCTGTAAACCTGACCCACCCTCAAGGATTACCTGGATCTCTTTCAGGTCCTTGTCACACAAGTTCTGAAGGGGGTCGATGAAGTTCTGCTTGACTTCGATGTCCAGGGAGTCCTTGACTTCAGCCAAGCGCTTTATAGACTCGCCGGCATCGAGCAGTGCATTGCCTTTGCACGCAGGGGAGAAGGAAAGAAAAAGACTGGAGGGTGGAGGTGCCATGGGTGTGGGGGGCTCACCCATTACTAAAATGGGTGCCAGGGACTTGCTCAAGAACCTCCGAAGCCCAAGCCAGAGGTAGGGTCTGAGCTCCAAAACACAAAACCCACTGTCTTGAACCCAATAAAGATGGCACCAGAGGGTGGCCCTTCACTGTGCAGCATGCCAGCCTCCCACCTTGACAAAAATAATACTTAAAAAGCAAAGAAATAAAATAAAAATCAGGAAGGGCAGGGAACCTGTTGGGCACCAAGAGAGGGGTCTGGGGTTACATTGGTGCCTACAGGCACTACATTGGAGACCTCAGGTGTAAAGCAATCCTGCCAAGGTTTAGTAAAGGTAAAGGAGTCCCCAGCCAGTCATGTCCGACTCTAGGGGGTGGTGCTCATCTCTGTTTCTAAGCTGAAGAGCCAGCGCTGTCCGAAGACACTTCCATGGCCATGTGGCCAGCGTGACTGAACACCGAGGTGCACAGAACGCTGCTACCTTTCCTGCCGAAGCGGTGCCTCTTTATCTACCTGCAATTTCTTGCTTTCAAACCGCTAGGTTGGCAGGAGCTGGGACTGAAGACAGGGGCTCGCTCCGTCACGCGGCACTCGGGTCTCGAACTGCTGTCCTGCCGACCTTCCGGTCTGCAGTTCAGCGTTTTAACCACTATTCACTGATGTACATGCTCTTTTAAATTCTGCTTCATGGAAATTAACAAATGATCAGTGTAAATGGATTATCTGTGCCCTTTTGACAGCTAAAAAGACTGATATTAAAACATGGGAAGGCTAAACACTCACCCCCTATAATGTGATGGATTGAGGACCTCTTTTTTTTAATCAGTTTTTTATTGTGAGTTTCAACAAAACAAAACAAACAAACAAAAACATAACAAAACCAAAACATTGACAATCTAACAACATACTCTAAAGTCCTCAGTTTCAAATATTACATCATTTTAGGGGGAAAAAAGAATAATTACACATAAATTTCAGTAAAAGCAGACCAGATATCCAAATACAAGTCCAGATTTCCAAATCTGGATATATTTGGATATCCAGATATCCAAATATAAGACTGAGGACCTCACAACACTTTCAATATTTGAATGGGTGGCATATAGACTCCACCTTCAAATAGATACATATTTGGATGCTTGGTCCACTTTTGTTGAAGCCCATGTATAATTGCTAGAAGGCTGTATGCATTTCATACAAATCCAGGTACACATATTAAAAAACGAAAAAAATAAAATATTATTGGATGCCCACAGGCACCACATTGGGGACCCATTTGTGGGTGCCATTGGAGGTACCTGTGGGCACTGTGTTGGGGACCCCTGCTCTAGCTCAGTTGCTGTTTTTGGTTCCTCCCACACATCTTATAGAAGTATTTCTGGGATGAAACGACCAGAGCAGCACAGTGTTCCAAATGTGGCCATGCAATACATTCATTACAATACATTATGTATAATTATGGGTAATACTCAGGAATGCTGGGAAGTGTTGTCCAAAACATTTGGAGGGCACCAAGTTGGGGAAAACTGCTCTAGTTAATTGCTAAATGAGATAAGAGAAAATCCTGGTTTGCTTGGCTGGCTTGTACAACAAACCAGACTTTTTTAAAACCATGATTCCAGGTTTGTATGTTAATGATGAGCCAGGAATTGGGGGAAAGCTAACAAAAACTCAGGAGAAGTAGAGGACGGAGTGTGCAGGCCTGAAGCTCTGCAAGTAGTACTAAAACCTGCCTTAAGTGTTATGTGTTAACTGGCCCCCTCTGTGTGTGTGTCAGCCACTGGGTTGGTCTCCTCCACGTCATGGCAAGGAGGAGACCAACCTGGCCCCATACATTGGCCATAGAAGGGACAGCTGCAGGGAGCTTGTTTCACCCGTCCCTGCCATAAAGAACACCTAGAAGAACTTTGAAACTAAGAACGGGTGCAGGAGCTTTGCCCTCTCTTCTTCCTCCTCCCTCCCAATGCCTTTTCCTTTTGTGTCTTGCCTTTTAGATTGCAAGCATGAAGGCAGAGACTGCCTCATTCTTAATCTTTGTAAGCTGCTCTGGGAGCAGCTTTTTGGCTGAAGAATGGGGTAAAAATTCTGTAAATAAAATAATGCTGTAAATAAAATAATGCTGTAAATAAGGACACAGGGGCACCACACAGGCTTTTCTCCAGTTTTGTCCTCTATGTTCAAATTTTTGCTGCAAAATGCAACAAGGGAAAACCAGGACCAACCCAGTTAAGATGGGGGGGGGGGGGGGGCTCACCAAAGTTAGAGTAGTCTCCCAGCTCCTTGCCATACCGGATCATGGACTCGCCAAGGAGGCCTTCTGACTGCGGGTAGCCCGGGTTTTTCACTTGTCCTCGGATCTTGGACATCGTGTTCAGCATCGACAGCTTGGCCCGGGATGCTGTTGTGTGTGTGTGGGGGGGAAAGAAAATAGGCAGCCACATCTGAGTTTCCATTCAACAACCTTGCCAACAATGAGACGATTGCCAATTAAACATAAAAAAATAAAAAGCATTAATAGATTAATACATATATATAGAGAGAGAGAGAGGGGGGGGGAGGGGGAGAGAGGGGGAGGGAGATCCCTGAAGTCCTTTTTTCAGAAACATTGCTGGGAAGCATGCTGGAGTACTGACTGATTCCTAGAAGAGACAGCGTGATGCAAGGATTGCCGGCAGCACATGAAATGCCCCTAACTGAGGAAGCTCACAAATGGAGCACAGTGGAGGATGGATGCCCTGTTTGGTCCAGTCTGCTCAGCATGGGGGGATTCAAGGATCTCAACAGTACATTTTGGGGAATCTGGTAAGCTTAATCAGGGATTCCCTCTTAGAATGGGAAGGCACTGCAGCTCAGGGGGTTGAGCATGTGCTATGCATACAGTCCGGTTCAATCCAGGGTTTGGATCAGTTTTAAGGCAAACTCCATCCACTGTCATGCCCCCCTTGGACTCCTCCAAGGATGAAGGGGAAGAGCAGGCTCCAGACCCAGGGGAAGGGACCAGCGCAGAAGGAGCCTGAGTGCCCTCAGCCCCTGTGGAGGTTCCAGGCCCAGCTGCAGTCCCACCAGAGGATCCGGAGAGCGAAACGCCTCCGACCCCCGCAGAGTGAAGGCAGCCACACATCCGGGAGCAGCGTAGGCGAGCCTTTGTCCGGTTAAGACAGAGAGGCTCTCAGAGGCAGGAGGACTGATTGGATGCTGCTGCTTGAAGTCGTGGTAGTTAAAAGCAGAAGGCAGGCTGGGGCAAGACTGCTGAAGAACAACAATATGTCGCATGCCAGACCTCAGCCTCAGACCTTGTGCACCACCATGCTCGTGTTCCCTCATGTGTTTTGGACCTTGGACTGGACAACGGACTTCTCTTTGCCTCAATGCTTTGGACTCACTGCCCAGGTAAAGCATTCCTTGCTACAGCCGCTTTTTTGCTCCCACAGCTTTGGACAAGTTTACGATCCTGTTACCAGCCAGTGATTTATTACTGCCAGCTGCAGTCAGCTGGCAGGAACCGACATCCACAGCTGAAGGGACAGCACCTTCTTAGTGGTGGCCCCCCAGTTCCAACGAAGTTGTGTTTAGCCCCTTTCGGCAAACATTGAAAATCCATTTGTCTTGGCAGGCTTCCGATCTGCAACTCAAAAGGCATTGGTTATTAATTAAACCATTTGGGGCCAAGGCTATTTGACAGAATGCCTCCTCTCGCACAGGTCATGGACAAGGGACAGACCACATTCTCCCAAACGAGCCTGCCCTGTTTTTAAGATATTTGGGGGAGGCCCTTTTCTCAGCCCCACCGCCATCGGAGGTGTGTTTGGTGGGGATGCAACAGAGGGCCTTCTCAGTGGCTGCTCCTAGGCTCTGGAACTCCCTGCTGCGGTAGGCTAGGTCAGCCCCCTCTCTGCTGCCATTCTCCCGGCAGGTAAATAAGTTTTTATTCAGGCCAGCTTTTGGCATGAAATCTGGCCTGCTCCTGAAGGGATTCTCAATTGGTTGGGTGATGCTTGTTTCTTTTATTGTTACATTTTTAATTCCATTTTAATGAATCTATTTTTCTGTTATGTTTTAATTAAGATTTTATTTTTAATCTGTATTTTATTCTTGTTAGTGCTGGATAACAGGAACAACTCTGCATGCTTCCAGACACTAGGGAGTGATAGAGAATGTGTTGTTGCATCAACAGCTGCTTGTCTTGTTCATCCCCCTTGTTGTCTGATAAGTTCCTTTTTCCTGCTCCCTCCCATTCCTCCTCCCTCCTCTTGCCTCTGCAACACGTGCCAGGTGGTCTTTCCAAAAGGAAGCACGTAACCATATCTCATGCCTTTGCTTACTTACTCTCATGCACCCAGCATTAGGGGATGCTTGAAGTTAAACAGTGTTAAATCGCCTTTTCCGACGATGTGTATAAAAGCACTAATAAAGGAAGGGCACGATCCTATGCATGTTTAGACAGAAGGAAGTCCTACAACTCCCAGCATTCCCCACCCAGCCATCTCTGGCTGGAGCATGCTGGGAGTTGTAGGACTTTCTGCTGTCTAAACATGCATAGGGTTGCGCCCTAAGTTGATCTGAACTGCTTCTAAACTGGCTCTAGCCTGTGTTTATTGCCTCCAATACAAATTGCTGTGTTGCCACGCTCTCTCTGTATAAGGCAACTCTTCTGTAAGTCACGCCAGACTTTCCAACAGTTAGCTGCCTTGAGCACCATTTTTTTTGGTGGAAAGGCAGGATACAAATTTAATAAATAATAAATGTGGTACCAGGGTTGTAGGATGCTTTTTCCTCGGTAGTCTGGCTAGCTTCCACTCTTTTAAAACTTTAGGCAAATAGTGAAGAGCTTTTTATTTAGTCAGGTGTTTGGGCTGCTTTAATTTTCTCTTGCTATTCTGAGTGGCTTTAGTCATCATCATCATCTTTATTACGGTCACTGACCAGACTTTGAACATACAAAAATACAAAGAGTCTACAAACACATTTAGGGCGCAATCCTATGGCCACTAGTCAGCGGCTAGATGGCCATAGGATAGGTCAGTTCCCGACCTATCCTATCCCGACCCATGCTCTGAGCTTAGTTCCCTGAGAACCGACCCCCACCCCCTCCTGCGCTGCCTCATAGGCAGCGGGGATTGGCCCCACACTCTGCGCTTGTAAGAGAAGTGCAGAGCGGCGAATATGGGGTGTTCGCAGGGGCGTACCAGGATGGGGAGGGCGGAAATGCCAGTATGACACATTCTATGTGTCACCCAGCCACCCCTGCCCCCGCTCCACCTACCTGTGGCTAGACAGCCGAAATTGGCTGTCTAGCCATGAATGCAGGGCGGCTGAAGTGTGGAGGAGAGGTTCCCCTCCGCACCACTCCTGCCCTGCATTGGATAGGCAGTCACCTCTGGGTTCAGAGGCAGCCACCTATCCTGATAGGATTGCACCCTTAAGGAATATACAGTAAAATCAGTTCTGAAGAGATCTTATTCTCATAGCATTCAAAAAGAATTTAGCAAAAGCCTCGATAGTATCCCGATCCTCTGTTGAATGTACATTTGTATCTGATCTAGTATCAGACAGTAATTTCTCTCTAAACTCTATATAAAAGGAACAGCAAATTAAAGCATGAATAACCAATTTAATTTTGTTCCTTCCACATGGGCATAGATGATCTAAAAGACTAGTTTTCTGAAACCTCCCTTGTAACAGAGCAGAGGGTAAGACATTCAATCTTGCCAAAGTAAGTGCATGCCAATATTTGGGAATGTTAAGCATTGAGAGATATTTTGCTTCTACCAGCCCATAACTCAGATCTGCCCTCAAAACAGAGGAGAACAAGTTCTATCCACTGCAGACCTTAAAACCTGTAGGTCATAATCCCTGACCCTTTGAGACATAGAAGCTCTGGCCTGCTTCACTTCCACCATTAGTATAGACTCTGGGCATAGGCCCAGGGAATTGATCTTATTCCAGAGCAATTTCATGAGTGGATTTAGTGTTGCCTCTGGGTTGTTGTTGGGTTTTTTTGCTCCTAGTTTCTCTCCAATTTTACTGTTTGATTTTTTAATATTTTTATGTATTTCTTGCATTTCTATACCGCCCCATAGCCGAAGCTCTCTGGGCAGTTCACAGAAGTTAAAACATTAAATACAATATAAAAAGTTTAAAAGCCATTTACAATAAAGCACATAAAAACATGCAAACAATATACACAAACAACAACTTTGAACTGTCAGTCCTAACTAAAGACACATCCAGGACCGATTAAAACCCATCATGTGCTGCCAAATGCCTGGGAAAAGAGAGAGGTCTTAAGCTGGCACCGAAAAGATAATAATGTTAGTGCCAGGCAGACCTCATTGGGGAGCTTGTTCCACAGATGGGCCACCACTGAGAAGGCCCTCTCCCTCGTTGCTGCCTTCCGAGCTTCCCTTGGAGGAGGCACTTGGACGAGGACCTTAGATGCTGAACGTAGAGTATGGGTAGGTTCGTTTTGGGAGAGGCGTGCCGTCAGGTATTGCGGCCCTAAGCTGTGTAGGGCTTTATAGGTTAAGACCAGCACCTTGAATCGGGCTCGGAAGCATATAGGCAGCCAGTGCAGGCGGGCCAGAGTTGGTCTTACATGTTCGGACCTTCTGGTCCCTGTTATCAATCTGGCCACTGCATTCTGCACGAGCTGCAGCTTCCGAACCATCTTCAAAGGCAGCCCCACGTAGAGTGCATTGCAGTAATCTAACCTGGAGGTCACCAGAGCATAGACAACTGAAGCCAGGCTACCCCGGTCCAGACGGGGGCGTAGCTGGCCACCGACCGAGGTTGGTGGAAGGCACTCCGTGCCGCTGAGGCCACCTGAGCCTCAGGTGACAAAGGCGGCTCCAGGAGGACCCCAAGCTACGAACCTGCTCCTTCGGGGGGAGTGCAACCCCATCCAGAGCGGGGTGAGCACCCTCCCTCCGGTCAGCGGAACCACCCACCAACAGCACCCCAGTCTTGGCTGGATTGAGCTTCAGTTTGTTGGCCCTCACCCAGCCCGTTGTCGCAGCCAGGCACCGATTCAGCACAGCCACAGCCTCACCTGAAGAAGAAGACAAGACGGAGAAATAGAGCCGCGTGTCGTCAGCATACTGATGACAGCGCACTCCAAATCTCCGGATGACCGCGCTCAGCGGTTTCATGTAGATGGTGAACAGCATGGGGGACAAAACCGCCCCCTGCGGAACCCCATACTGGAGAGTCCGCGGGGCCGAGCAGTGTTCCCCAAGCACCACCTTCTGGAGCCGATCCTCCAAGTAGGAGCGAAACCACCGCAGTGCAGCGCCTCCCACCCCCAGCTCAGAGAGCCGCCCCGGAAGGACACCATGGTCAATGGTATCGGAAGCTGCCGAGAGATCAAGGAGAATCAACAGGGTCGCGCCCCCCTGTCTCTCCCCGACATAGGTCATCATACAGGGCGACCAGGGCTGTTTCCGTGCCAAAACCCGGCCTGAACCCCGACAGAAATGGATCCAGGTAATCGGTCTCATCCAAGAGTGCCTGGAGCCGGTGGGCAACCACCCGCTCAAGGACCTTGCCCAGGAAAGGAACACTCGCTACTGCCCTAACATTATTACGTTTTTCCAGGTCCATGGAGGGTTTCTTCAGGAGTGGTCTCACCACCGCCTCTTTGAGGCGGCCCGGGACCACTCCCTCTCGCAAGGAGGCATTTATCACCTCCCTGGCCCAGCCAGCTGTTCCGGCCCTGCCAGTTTTTATAAGCCAAGAGGGGCAAGGATCCAGTATGGAAGTGGTTGCACGCACCTGTCCAAGCACCTTGTCCACGTCCTCGAGCTGTGCCAACTGAAGCTCATCCAAGAAACCTGGACAAGGCTGTGCTCTGGACACCTCACCAGATTCACCTGCTGCAATACTGGAGTCTACAACCCGGCGGATGCAGGCGATTTGATCCTGGAAGTGCCTAGCCATGACAAAGTCCCTTCAGATCACCATCTCCCTGCCTAGTTGAGAAAACCAGGTCTAGAGTATGCCCCACTACATGCGTTGGGCCGATGACATCTTGGGACAGTCCCATGGTCATCATGGAGACCATGAAATCCTGAGCCGCCCCTGACAAGGTGCCCTCGGCGTGAACGTTGACGTCCCCCAGAACCAACGGTCTGGGGGATCTCAGCAGCACACCCAAGACCACCTCCGTCAGCTCACCTAGGGCGTCCGTTGAGCAGCGGGGTGGGTAGTACACCAACAGAGTCCCCAATCTGTCCCGCTGGCCCAACACAAGGTGCAAACGCTCCACACCAATAGTCACATGGACAGGGGGCCTGCAGAGGGAGATGGAATTCCTATAGACCACAGTGTCAGGGTGGACATTGAGCCCATAGAATCCCAGAGTAGTTCTGATTCTGAGGAAGAGCAGTCACTCCTGGGAGAGGAGCACGCTCCTCTTTCCCAGGGCCAACAGCTGACGGCGATTCCTCCCACCAACATTCCTAGCTTAGATAGCAGTCCAGGGAGTGACAGAGCGCGGATAGCAGACTTGGTGGACACGCAACGCCGACACAGAGAGCGGTGCCAAATGGAGGGCGCAGAAAGGAGGCGCCAGTCCCAGCCCAGGCCTTAACCCTTTCCTCCCCCCTCCTTGTCTGCTTCTGGCAGTTCTTCAGCTACCGTCATCCTCCCAGAGAAGTATGCAGCTTTTCGGGATGTGTTTGACAAGAAGGAGGCTGACCGGCTTCCCCCCCACCGCCCTTTTGACTGTGCCATTAACCTCATTCCGGGGGCGACCATCCCCGCTGGCTGGCTGTATCCGATGTCGGAGCCGGAACTTCGAGCTCTGTGGGAGTTTTTGGACACAAATCTCAAACGCGGTTTCATTTGCCCCTCCTCCTCCCCCGCCTGCGCTCCTACCTTCTTTGTGGCCAAGAGATCTGGAGAGCTCCGCCCGGTGCACGATTTCAGAAATCTAAATTCCGTTTCCATCCCTGACAAGTAACTCCTCCCCCTCATACCAGAGATGCTGGAGCACCTGGGGCGAGCCAAGATTTTCACAAAGTTGGACCTGCGTAACATATACAATCTCATTCGCATCCGGGAGGGGGATGAGTGGAAGACCTGTTTCAGGACCCAGTACGGAGCGTATGAATACCTACTGATGCCGTTTGTGCTCGCCTGTGCCCCCCCCCCACTTTTTCGCGTTTTAAGAATGCCATCTTCAGGGACTATTTGGACACTTTCCTCATTGTTTATCTCGATGATTTACTTATATTTTCTGAGGACTCTGATGCCCATCAGCTTCATGTCTCCGCCGTCCTTCAGCGCCTCCGCGAGAACCATCTTTATGCCAAGCTGGAGAAATGTGCATTTGACCTAACCTCTTTGGACTTTCTTGGCTACATTATCTCAGCTGACGGTATCAGGATGGATCCTGCAAAGGTCCAGGCTGTCCTCTCCTGGCAGGCTCCATCCACCAAGAACGACTTGCAACGTTTTCTGGGTTTTGCTAATTTTTACAGAAAGTTCCTGCCCAGTTTTGCTCGGCTCTCTTCTCCTCTCACGGACCTCCTTAAGGGCAAGAAATCTCTTTTTCATTGGACGGCATCTGCCCAACAGGCTTTCGAGGAATGTAAGAGGCTTTTCAGTTCTGAGCCGATCCTGTTACATCCCGACCCCAGGAAACCTTTTGTAGTGCAGGCTGATGCGGTGCTCTTTCAGCCAGATCGGGAGGGCGGCGGGCTGCAACCCTGCGCCTACCACTCCAGGAAGCTGACCACGTCTGAGAGGAATTACACCATCTGGGAGAAGGAACTGTTGGCCATCAAGTCCGCTTTGGAGACCTGGCGTCATCTCCTGGAGGGGGCGCAGCACCCAGTCGAAGTTAGAACCGACCATCGCAACCTCGAACACCTTCAGACAGCCCGTGCCTTAAACCAGCGGCAGATTAGGTGGTCGCTTTTTTTTTCTCGGTTCCACCTTAAGATTTGCCATGTGAAGGCCTCCGACAACCTACAAGCAGATGCTCTTTCTCGTAAGCCTGACCTCCAGCCAGGGAGTGAGGAAAATTCCCCCCCCCTCTGATTCTTCCTCCACAAGGCCTGGCGGCAGCTGCGGTACCTCATTCTTGGGAGGAGCTCCTTCTCTCTGCACAGGCTCAGGATGCTTTTGTTCGCACAGAAGTGGAGGAATTGGGGCTAGCCTCTTCCCCCCCCCCACTCTACCCCCTTCTCTTCGCGAGGTGGCCTGCTTTACCATTCCGGTCGGGTTTATGTGCCTTCTAGACCCCTCCGCGAGAAGGTCCTCCATCAGTGCCACGACTCCCCCACAGCTGGGCATTTTGGCGTTGCCAAGACCTTGCATGGAGTGACGAGGGATTTTTGGTGGGCTCATGTGTGTCAGAATGTCAAGTCCTATGTCGCCTCCTGCCCAACCTGCCAGCGGGCGAAGGCCCCCTCAGGCAAGCCCACAGGCTTGCTTCATGCCCTGCCTACCCCCTCAGGACCTTGGAAACTGCTCTCCCTTGACTTCATCACTGACTTGCCTTGCTCACACGGTAAGACCACTATTCTGGTGGTGGTGGATTTGTTTTCTAAGATGGCCTATTTCATCCCCTGCTCTGGGTTGCCCACAGCCAGGGAGATGGCAGAGCTGTTCGTGGCGCATGTTTTCCGCCTCCACGGATGGCCCGAGGGTCTCATTTCCGATAAAGGGGCCCAATTCACTGCCCATTTCTGGAGGGAGCTACTGGCATTGCTCCATGTGACTCTCCGCCTTTCCTCCGCCCACCATCCACAGACGGACGGTCAGACCGAGTGCACCAATGCGACTCTGGAGCAATATCTGTGCTGTTATGTCAATTACCAGCAGGATGACTGGGTTTCCTTGCTGCCTCTTGCAGAATTTGCTTATAACAATGCCTGCCATGCTTCCACCCGCCTAACTCCATTTTTTGCCAATTTTGGTTACCACCCCAAGGCCTTCCCGTCCACCCTAGCTCCCTCTTCGGTGCCAGCGGCCCAGGACTTTTTAGAGGAGTTGCGAGCGGTACACCACCTCTTACGGGACTCCCTTGAGCAAGCCAAGACAGCCTACAAGGCCTCTGCAGACCGGCGGCGCCAGCCGGGCCCGTCTCTGCAACCGGGGGACTGGGTTTGGTTGTCCACCCAATACCTCCCCTCTCACTCACCCGCAAGGAAGCTCGCACCTCGCCGCACGGGGCCTTTCCAGATTACGGCCCAGATTAACCCTGTTGCTTTTCGCCTGGCTCTCCCCACCTCCATGAAGATCCATCCCGTTTTTCATCGGTCCTTGCTGTCCCCCCTGGTTTCTGGCGACCCTCATCGCTCAGTCGGCTCCCCCCCGCCGCCAGTGCTGGTGGAGGGGGAGGAGTTTGAGGTCACGGAGATTCTGGACTCCCGCCTTTCTCGTGGCCGCTTGCAATATCTGGTGGACTGGAAGGGGTACGGGCCTGATGAGCGAGAGGAACCCGCGGAAAATGTGCATGCTCCGTTGCTGCTGAGGCGCTTCCACCAGCTGTACCCCCACAAACCCGGGGCCCCAGGGGAGGAGCACGAGGGGGGGCCTCATGGGAGCGGGGATGATGTCAGGGTGGACACTGAGCCCATAGAATCCCAGAGTAGTTCTGATTCTGAGGGAGAGGAGTCGCTCCTGGGAGGGGAGCGCGCTCCTCTTTCCCAGGGCCAACAGCTGACGGAGATTCCTCCCACCAGCATTCCTAGCTTAGATAGCAGTCCAGGGAGTGACCGAGCACAGATAGCAGACTTGGTGGATGCGCGACGCCGACGCAGAGAGCGGCGCCAGATGGAGGGCGCGGAAAGGAGGCGTAGTGCCCGGTTGACACGCAAACAACGGCTGCGCCCAGAGGATCCAAGGGAAAAGGGGAGGGACTCTCCCTAGTCCTTAAGTTCAGGGGTCTGCCAGTAATTGCCTTTCAAACGGGGACCAACTGTTCCAACTTAGGGCATAGGGATGCTGCTGCTCAGATCTTGTTGCAAACGGTAGAGTTGTTAAGTTGTAAAAGAAGAATAAAGCTTTGAAAGGAATCCCTTTGTCTGTGTCTGGACTTGGCTACTGGATTACACTGAGAGAGGCCTCCAAGGAGCCCTTGACACACAGCAACACCCCTCCCCAGCCTTCAAGCCTTCCCTGATGCTGGACCAAGTACCCCGGTGGGCATAGCTGGGAGAGACTGACTCCTCCCTGCTCGCCCACCCAGGTCTCGGTTATGCATGCCAGATCGGCCGCCTCATCCACTATGAGGTCATGGATAAGGGGGGCCTTATTCTGAACCGATTTGGCATTGAACAGCAGCATCTGGAGGCCCGAGGGCAGGCTGATAGGGCAGCCACCAAACCTGCGGGTGCAGGGAGGACCGGAACATGGCACAGCCATTAACTGTCTGGCTGCTAAGGTTTGGAGCTGCCAAGACAATGATAAGCCAGACCCAGGTTTTCTTGCAAGGAGCCTTTATTGAGTACTTACCGCACACAGGCGTATCCAATGGTTGGA
This sequence comes from Heloderma suspectum, assembly GCF_057233095.1. Taxonomy (NCBI): domain Eukaryota; kingdom Metazoa; phylum Chordata; class Lepidosauria; order Squamata; family Helodermatidae; genus Heloderma; species Heloderma suspectum. Next base: position 60,513,153 of record NC_139475.1, on the reverse strand, counting down.
TCAGACAGCTTCTCTGAACCCCGAGCCAAGGGGTACGGTGGGTCTTATACCATACACGTCAGCAGTGAGGCAGCATGACAGCAGCAAGCGTCAATTCGCGCTCATCTGCAACTTTCCCAGCATAGGCTAACAGCCCTTGTGCAGGGGGAAAGCAATCAGAACTTTCCCAGCACAGACACCTGCAGCTCGGCATAAACAGAGCCTCACTTCCCAGGCACATCCTAGGCCCTGACAAGATACTAGCCTTCATTAGCATGGAATGTGCTGAGGCCGCGCTATCGACCTTTGACTCATCTCACGTGCTCAGAGGCCCACTAGCAAGGGAATTGCACCAATAATGAACCTAAGCAAAGCATTATGGATCTCTAGGCTCCTCTCAAACTCCTGGTGACTTGGTTACAGGCCTGGGGCCAAAACACTCCACCCTCAGATGATCAAAGGACGATTGAGTCTGCGCGTCTTACCCAGAGGGCCGGATCCTCTTTGCCCTGTCGTTCGATCACCAGGGGATTGGTAACTACTTCACTGCATATTTCAAAATACAACAGCCATATGAGCAAGCACACAAAGCCATAAAACTACCTATGATAGTCACGGTTACTGCAACCACTTGCTTCCACCACCACCCACCCCCGATTCCTTGAAACCAGTCTGAAATTGGTCTGAAGAGGGTGTCCTCTTCCAGGTGATGTATCTTCTCATTTTGTGCATACAAAGCTCTTACGCTGTGATTTATCACACTCTGCTTGTCGGGAATGTATATGCAGCGTTCCTGCTGCAACATGGCACAAATACCACCTTGAGTCGCTGTAATCATATCCAAGGCCAGGTGGTTCTGCAAAATGGCAGCTCTCATGCTTGTCAACTCTATTCCAATAGCTTCTAGTGCCTCAGCAGTAGTATTCAATGCCATGTCCATTGGTCTTCCAAAAATATTTACTTTGTACATTATGGGAGCCACCCCAGCCCTGGGCAACATGCTCCAAGCATAATCAGCCAAACTGAAGATGTCTCGTTGCCACCTCACCTTCCAGGCCCTGTAATTCCCTACTGCAGGGCTCTCTAGGATATTCACAAACCCATGGGGACCCCATAACAGTCCCAGGGAGCATCTTCCAATCCACTCTGGGGGCAACCACTGCCACGCCTTTTCTCCACAGATCCAGTAACTGCCATTAGGGGCAGCCCAGGTAATGCCAGGCTGCGCTTTCCAATTTGTGCATACCCACCATTGAGTGTTGTCACTAGGGCATGAATGTATGGTCTGGTACCTCTTACTAAACCTTACTTGCCATTGAAAGCATGGTGCTACCCTATTGTGTCTCACTTGTTCCCAACACACTAATGGCAGTGGTGGGGCATACACCTTTAAGCCATCCTATCCCATTGTGTAAATGCTCAAATCTCTCTGATTCACATGGATTTGTTTGCCTTCAGCGTGTTTACTCTGAAGACTCTGTCCCGGGTGGCATGGACATCAAACCATTGGGAACCACACTCGGTGTCATTCGGGGTTGCAACTGACAGTAGAGACATCTGCAAATATCACGTAATATTTAAGAAATCAAAAAATGCACACAACAAACTTCCATTGAAATCTAACACCATGACTGGAAAGCACCTCTTGTGTGGTTAGGCATGATGGAGCAGATCTAGCAGTCATACAGTTCCTCCAGGTTACATGGTCAGGGCCCATCAAGATGAAGGGAAGGGCACACGTACAAGGAGCTCCAGGCCACCGCTGTCGGATTGGCAACTCCACGCTGCATGAGTTCTGGCAGAGGGAAGTCCAAAAGTCGTAGATCAAACTCAGCCTGCTGTACACTGAGCTGACTACAAACACTCTACAGCAACGTGAGTTCCAGTCTATGAAAAGCCTCGCAGTACTTTTCATGGCAAGTCCTTTAATAATCCAAAGTTCCAGTCCATGTGCAGAGTTTTTCTCAAAAGCTCCAATGATGATGGATCCAAACAGAGAAGGCTCCCCGCCTCTGCATCAGCTCAAAGGGGAAGGTGTGACTGTACACCCCTTCCAGATCCCCCGACAGACAAGGGCCTTCAGCCTTTCAGCAAGGCTTCTGTCCAAACAGAGCGGCACTGCTCAGCTCTCTAGCAGTGATGCTTCGACCCAGGCAACCTTCCGCAAATCCCACTCCACCTCTGTCAGGTTCTCACAGACATCTTCCAGCTTCCCTGCCCGCCAAGGCCAGACCAGCAGCGGACAGGGTGTTGGGTGACTCCCCCTGGCTCCGCTCTGAGCACACTGACAGAGAGAAGCTCACACAGACGCTGACATTCCAGAAACTGAATAGGCCCAAGCCCTTCCAGGCTACTTCTAATCAAATCTGGGCTATAACTTACAAGGCTTACCGTAGTACTGATGCTGGGCCTTTACATTATCTTTGCTCCCATAACACCTCTTCACTCTAAACATTTATTCTCTTCCCCTCACACTTTCTCGGCTTGGTTGCTTGGAGATTGGTGAGGGGACGTGACTGTCTAAACTAGGGAACTTGTAAAAACATTGCCAGTGCTTCTGAGCTTTTCAGTGGGTCTACTTGGAAATCTAAATCTAAGCTATTCCAAACACATTAGAAACCACAAAACCATCTCTTTTGCAAGGAGAAACTATGAGATCCACATTGGCTGTCGTTCTTAAAGCTTTTCACGTGGCTTTACACACTATAATCGGCTATGATCCCCTCCCCTTTGCAAAAGTAACCTTACAGTTACAGGGCAGTTTCGAACTGCACAGCTCTTAACAGCAAGGGAACAACAATTGCACTTTTCAGTGCTTCTCAAACGAGGACTAAGGAAACTGAGGCTTGAGTGAGGGGAAAACTCCTGGGGCTATCCATCACTAGGTAGGCTAGCCAGGGATTCACAACATGACCCCGCCTCCTCTTCTCCCTCACTTGGCACACAAACCTTCAGGGAGAACTAGCTCTTTAACAGGCAAAAATGTAAGCCTTTGCTAAGCAGAGTGCCGAAACTCAGGACACCACAGGGAGATGGGGGGCGCCTTGAACTTGCATTCTGTACGCAGCCATCAATCTTCTCTGGGAGGCAGATAGGGTGAATTGCAGGGCTTGAAAGTGGAGCTTCACAGTTTGTTTGTATTTGTAAGCCCCAGGTTCAAAACAAGACATGATGAGGTAAAGGGCAACCGAATCTTTGCTTTGTCAGGGGAGACAAATGACTCAGGTCAGTCTTTTTCCACTGGGGTCTCAAAAAGGAAAACAGTCTTAGTTTGCAGTTGTAACAATTTACAGCATCAGCTAGCTGGCTACACAGGTCTCAATGTCTGTTTTGAAGACAGCTACTATGAGATCATCTTTTTCTCAATCAGGTTGGGTCTCCCAGCTTACAGAGTTTATTGCAGCTTGCAGGAGCATGGTAGTAGCGTGATTTTGGCTTGGCCAGGAACACACTGTCAGGTTTCTCAATCTTCCCCAGCGCACACACTCAGGCAATCTGACCCTGGACACCCAAATCAGTTAGATTTCTTTATTGCAGGGAATCCCGTGGCAAAAGCTTAATGGTTACACTCTTCAGAAATCATATAGCTGATGGTCAGTAGCTATAGGCTCTATATAATTCCAGAACAGTCCAAAGCTAAACACTTCTACCGTGACTGAGATCCTCAACATGATTTCTCTGCTTCATTTAGCACTGGGACTGTCTTCTGGTGTGCTTTCCGCTCTAAGAGGGGTCTATCCCATGCCCTGGGTGCTGATTCTTCACCTTCATCTTGTTCCTTGGCCTCATCTCCCGAGTCTTCATCTTCAGTTTCCACTTCCTAGGGATTTCATCCCAATCAAGCGAGGTGATGATGTTGCGCACTCTAGCACTCTTTGGGCAATTCTTCCGAGCTCGGCGTATCAGCCTAACAGCTACTTCTTCAGCCTCACGCTCCCATGCCTCGTTGGTGGCCAGGCTGTCCTGCAACATTTCTCTAGTTAACAGCCTCAGATCTTGTTCTTTCCCCAGCTCGTCCTTGAGCTTTTCTGTTTTCTCTCTCCACTCTGACTTCTTCTGCCTGACAGTTTGCAATGCTGTCAACAACAGCCATGCCAGAGTTCCTGCACTCTGCGCCTCCTTAGCTGACCACTTTCCAGCTGCAGAGATTCCAATGCAGTTTCCAGAGCCACTGGTGTGCAGACCTTCTCTGCCTCTGGCCATGCCACCAGATATGGCTTATCATTATCTCAGCACCTCCAAACCTTAGCAGCCCACAGCTGGGGCAATACACCCTTAGCTGGCAAGTCCTCGTCACAATGCCTTATCTCCTTCTACCCATCACTACACTGATTGCCGGGGCCCCCCAATTGGCCCAACATCCTCCCTCCCAGGCACATGCTCAGGCCACCAGAAAGCCGGGCAGAGGAACAGGGTCCAGGTCCTGCAGGGCTCACCACTGAATGGTCTCTGGCCCCTCCAGCAGCAGCAGAGCCTTTACAGCTGGAGCCAGGATGGGGCCCTGCCCTCCCAGGCTAGGTGGAAGAGCCGGGCAGAGAAGCAGGGTTCAGGTCCTGCAGCGTCACAGCTGGATGGCCTCTGATTTTAATTGTTGTGCTTTGTGTTTCGTTTTGTGTGCCATAAACTGCCTCAGGGGGCCTCTTGTACCCGGGAGGTGGGATATACATTTCTAAAAATGTAATATCTTGCAACTGCTGCCACCTCTGTTTTTTAGCTGCTTATTGTCTACTGTATTTGAACTGGTTTTCAAGGGAACCAACTGCTTTAAATTGCATTGTAGGAATGTAGTGATGTTTTTTTGCTGGAAGCCACTCCAAGTGCAACTGCAGAAGAGCAGGATAGAAACAAGTGGGACCTGCAACAAAATGGTGAGCAGCTCTCACTGCTAGGAACTTTGTCCAAATATTCAGCTGGAATTTGCTTCCTTCCCATTTCCACCCAAGGGTTTTTAGCCCTGCTTGCTGGAGCGACAGGGAAAAAGTCTGCTCCATCTTCTGTGTGCCATTAACAATGCTGACCAGTAAACCAGGGGTGGGCAACCTTTTTTTTTAAAGGAGGGGAGAAAAAGTCATGGTTTGCCCGCAAAATTCAGCAGAAACCCACTAGAGGCTTAGAAAGGGCACATTTCACTTGAAAACCAACTAAATTTGTCCATTCTGGGCCTCCGTAACAGCTACAGAAGCTCAGAATGGACAAATTTAACTTGTTTCCCCTTTTTAAAACCCCTTTTTTGCGATGTGGGGATATGTTTGTGCTGTTATTTCCAAGGAACTTTGGGGATCGCAGTATAGAAATATTTTAGATAAATACATAAATGGGAGGAAATTTTCCTTGAGGTAACCTGGTCCCAACTGGCACAGTGCTGATGATCTATGACCTACGTTGTGTTGAGTACTGAAGAATAGGTACTAAACAAAGGAAGTGAAATGAAGTTGTTGGCTGACAAAATGATCCTGGTGAGAATTCCTATGGGCTGCACAAATCATCTCTGTCGATTTTTCCATTACAGCTAAGCTCCATGTTTTCTGGTATCAACACTTTGTATCCAAACCACATTTATTTTCTTCCACTGGTGTCTTACTGCTCATCTAACAGCAAACAGTAATCATGCAATGTGCTCTTTTTGTGTTGTTGAAGATCTCTATGTTTCAACAGAATTAGTTGGGCGGGGGGGGGGGGGAGACAGCCGCTACACTTAAAAAAATATATAATTAAACCAAATTTAAAAACTTAAGGCATCGAACTTACCAGGATTGGGCTGGAGGTATTCTGTTGTCCTCGCCAATACTTCTGTGACAGCCTTGCTGGTGAGGTCTACTTTCTGCAGAAATGGAAGCAATGTAAGATAAAAGTTGGCAGTAGGAGAACAAATGGTGTGGTGAACTCTAATGGTTGGAGATATAACCAAACTGGAGAAGATTATTATTATCATTATTATTATTTCTTCAATTTGTAAGTTGCCCCATAGCCAAACATCTCAGGGCCACATACGGAATAAAAACAAACACAATAACGGTAAAAGAAGAATAAGCTAAAAATTAAGAAGGCCTAAGACTATTTGGTGGGTATGTAAATACACAGCACAATACACAATCAGCAATTACTCATCCAGTTTATACATTTATAGAATTGTTTTTTAAAATTCTAAACAAATTTTAAAATGTGACATGTTTCGGCATAAACTGCCAGCTCAGGTCACAAATGAGAATATGCTACAATGCTACTTATAAACTGAGCCAGAACCAATCAGGATCAGACCAACCCTCAAAGGGGGAAGAAAGATGACCCATCCACACCTGGGTCAAACAATCAATCAAGCTGCATTCACTACATTTCACATTTTAAAATCTGTTTACAATCTTTTATAATAAACTGGATGAGCAAAGATTGCCAGTCCTTTATTGTGGTTTGGAATGATGTGTCATGGGCATCGTACTGCATATTGCCTACCTATCGGTTTGTGTAAATGCATTAAAATGTCCTGGAACACCTAGTTAATATAGGACACAGGTGAGGAACAGTTTTGGCCCTGAGGGCCAGATAGCCTTTGAGCTCATCCTCAGGGCTGGATGTTGTCCAGGGGTGGAGCCCTCCCACTCAGCCCTGTGCCCTGATCTCATAGGAACCCTTTTCTGTGTGCAGAGAGAATGATTACTCTGTGCCTCTCTCTGCATGGGGAAAGGATAGCCCGTCAGCGGTAGGAAAAGAATGCCTCTCTCTGCTGCTGGGAGAGGGGGTGGGGCCCTCTGTGGGCCAGATGGAGAACCTTTGTGGGCCAGAGGTTTCCTACACCTGATATAGAAGTTATCACAAGCAGTGAATTTTCAGTTGTATTACTTTTAGGATATATTAATAACATGGAAGGAAAGATCCCCCCCTCCCCACACACACCCCATGAATAACTGCCTGGATTTTGACTGCAAAGTACAGGGAACAAGAACAACCATTTTTCACTGGAAGCCTGACAAAAGAGTCTTCAGCTCACTGTGCTAATGAAGAAAGGTTACATATTACAAGAGATTTTGGGAAGATAGGAGAACTAAAGGCAATAGCTGATTAGAACACTGGCACACCTATCATTTACCAAAAGAAATGCCAGATATATTTTTAATGTGCATTTTTTAACCATATCTGTATGCTGCTCAACAACAGATGTTCTCTGGGTGGTTAACAAATTATAAAGACAGTATTCACTGCAGTATTGTTAATGTACTTATTTTAATTGAATACTTAATAATTCTCTTTTTAAAGAGACAGTAGCAATGGCAAAAAGAGCAGTGCTTCACCTCCACATGTTAAAAATACCTTCCCTCCTGGATAGGCCACTGATTGTGTGTGTGTGTGTGTGTGTGTAAACTAACTTATACTGAGATAGACCACTGGTCCATTCAACACAGTATTGTGTACACTAGGGATGTTGGAGAAATCCACAATGAAATCAAGAGAGTTCAGATTTCTATGAATCCGACCTGCGACTCCGCAGAGGACCAGCTTTTCCCAAGTCACACAGAGTCTGTGCACTTGTGAACCAGTTTTTTTACTTTCTATGTTGCAGAACTCAGAGTCAGAGAGACCACGGAGTGAAGGAAAAAGAGTTTCTTTATTTAACGCGCGGGCTTAAGGCTGGAATCACTTCCAAAGAGCCAAAAGCCCCGATTTACATCAGCACATTGTTTTTATAGATATTGTGACACATAGGAAACGGCTCCTCCTCTCCCTCCCGTGTGGGGTTGCAGTCCTCAACATTTCTTCTCCTAGCACCATTGTTTATAATACAAGAAATGGGTTATAGGGTAGCCATGGTAAGCAGAGAACAGAAGAGAACAGCAGAAAACAGGATATACAATTGTATGACCTTTGACAAGACAAGGAATTCCTGTGTCTCGTCAGCTTACAGCAATATATTCCAGGGAGAAAGAGCTCAGCAAGAACATGAAGCATGATACTGCATGAGGCTACTTAGTCTGACCCCCAATATGGCTGCTACATTCCCCCCTTAAATGCATAATTTCATTACAATTATAGCATTTCATTACGCAAATAGACATTCTGGTTTGCGAAGCATAACACAGGACTCTTATAGCAACCCTCTTACTTAATATCTTGTTGAGCTATTACAGCGTAGAGGGCGGCAGTTTTACTAGCCGAGACATAAAACAGATTGGTTAAACAGTGCATAAGACAAGGAATGCAAAGGCATAACAGTATCTCTATGAACAACACTGGTAGAATTAGGATGAACAATGCCTTAAGCCAGCTAAGATCTGGAAGCCAACGGGTTAACCAATTTAGCCAATTGTTTTGTCCCATCGTTATGTTAGCTACTATATTATGCATGCAGATTATTGATTTGAACATCTACAGCATTACTATTATTAGTCAAATTAAATGATGGAGGAGAAAAAGATAAAAAAAAACCTGTTTGCAGGTATATCTCTTGGCAAACAAAGATGTTTTACTCCAGTGAAGTTAGCCAGGTGAAGCCAGTAATTATCAGCGAATCGCTGGGACAGATTTCCCTCTCTAGGGCAGACCCCCGTTTTTCGCACCTTATTAAGGAAACACAATGCAACACTACTAACACTACAACACGCATATTTGATCTTCTTTGGGATCTGACCGTACGCTGGGCAGCTATTCACCTGGCAAGCTGCAGTAGGGTCTAGTCCCCTTCTTCAATTCTCCAGTTGCAGGTCTGACCGTACGCTGGGTGGACAGTCTCCCGGTGTGCCCACAGTAAGGTCTAGCCTGAGTCTTCTTACTGCTTTTTCAGAATAACTTTTAAAGGATTTTTAGGATTTCTGGTCACAGTCCACTTTCCTTTTCGCTTTTTTTGACTCGTGTCCAATGTATTCAGGGTTTAACTCCAGCTACTTTTACAGCTGTGGGGGTGGAAAGTATGACAGTTTTTGGTCTTCTCCACTTGAGAGTTAAATGGTTATTTTTTCCCTCTTTAACTTATACTTCATTTCCTGGTTGGAAAGGATGAACTTCTGTGATGGGAATTGGGGGCTTATTTTTTAAGACAAAGCGACGCTGGGCTCGAAGAACTTTGCCCAGGGTTTGGACTTCTTGTTTAAGGCTAACGTTTGCTTGCTCTTGATGGCACTCCAGTATCAATTATGAAGTCAATGTCACGGCCCCTCACAGTCAATGTCACGGCCCCTCTCAAGCTGTCTTCTCTCTCGCCCGTTCTGGCTCCTTTGGTTTTCTCCTTTGTGTATTTGATTCATTTTATTTGGGCATTCATGCCACCAATATCTATCTTGTCTACATTGGGCACACTGGTTCTTTCTTAAGAATCCTCTGCCTCTGCTGGGTCTTCTTTTATTTTTTCATCCACATCTCCTTGGGCCTCTGGGTCGAGGGGGGTATACTGGCGATAGGCATCTAAAAGTCGCTCTAAGCACGCTCTGGGGCCTCGGTGGCACCTTGCAGCACTTTAGACACTTCGGTCATATTAACTGACTTCTTCATACCTGCCTTCATGGCTTCTAACAGCAGGGTTTGATAATGGGTGAGGTGCTCTAGCCCCGCTTGTATTTCGGGATTTCACCAGGGGGGGGTTTACTTACAAGGAGACTTTATTGGGTAACTTACAGCACACAGGCATACCTAATGGTTGGATCAGACAGCTTCTCTGAACCACGAGCTATTGGGCTAAATGGGTTTTATACCATACATGTTACCCATGAGGCAGCTCAACACTAGCAAGCATTTTCAGCATAGGCTAGAAGTGTTTGGTTCTCAGGCACAGCTTCCTGTAAACAAACTTCGCTTCCCAAGCAGAGTGCTTGATAACACTTTTTTTCATTAGTATGGGAAGAGAAATCTCTCTCTCTTTTGCTTTCTTTTTCTTGCTGATCTGCCTGTATTGCAGATCATGTTTTAAACTTTTTACATAAAACTTTCTGCTCCATGCACCAGCCTTGTCTCTTCATTTGTCTTTTTTCAAGTTAAACTCACTTACTTAAACCTTTCTGCCTTACACTAGTCCCAATGACACACATTTGGGATAGGCTCTTCTTCTCCTTCTAGTTACATTTTCTTCATCTTAAAGAACTATTACATTATTGTGGCTACTTTACCCCAGGTAATAAGCTCCAGGCATAATCAGCTGCTTCTAATTCACCCTGGGGGCAACTATGGCCACGCTTCTTCTCTACAAATGTTCTTTCTCTTTGCCTCTTGCCTTCTCGTTCTTCTTTTTTTCCCCCCTTCTCTATCTGTCTGCCACTTTCTCTATTTCTCTGTCTTTTTCTACTTGCCTCTGTCTTTCTCTACTTGTCTTTGTCTTTTCTCTTGTCATCCATTGGGAACCACACTCCGTATCATTTGGAGTTGCAACTAACACTAATCTGCAAATATCACATATATTTTATGATATCTGAGAAATCATAAAATATACACAGCAAACTTTTTCCTGCAATTTAACACAATGAATGGAAAACACTTCTTGCATGGTAAGGCATGATGGAGCAGATCCAGCAATTGGGGGGGGGGGGGAGCTCTCGGGGCTATCTATCACTAGACAAGCTAGCCAGGGATTTACAGTATCACACAGACACTCACAAACCTTTTTTCTTCTCTTCCCCTTCAATTTGGTACACGAAAGCAAAGTGCTGAAACTCAGGACGCTGGGGGGTGATGGGCATCACCTTATACTTGCATTTTTCAGGCAGCCATTAATCTTCGGGGAGGCGGTGGGGTGATTTGCAGGACTTCAAAGGCAAGCTTCTCACTTTGTTTGTATTTGTAAATCCCAAGCTCAAAACAGGACACGATGAGGTACAGGGCGGCCAAATCTTTGCTTTGGCACGGGCAACAAATAACTCAGGTCAGCTTTCTTCGCTGGGGTCTCAAACAGGAAAACAGTCTTAATTTAAAGTTGTAACATCACTGACAGCGTCAGCCAGCCAGCTACACAAATCTCACTGTTTTTTAAGACAGTTACTCCAATATCTTCTTTTCTTCTCAATCAGGTTGGGTCTCCCAGCTTACACAGTTTATTGCAGCTTCCAGGAGCACGGTAGTAGCGCGATTTTGGCTTGGCCAGGAACATGCTCTCTGGTTTCTCGGTCTCTTCAGCACACACACTCAGGCAGTCTAACACTGGACACTCGAATTAGTGAGACTTCTTCATTGCAGGGAATGCCACGGCAAAAGCTTAACGGTTACGCTCTTCAGAAATCATATAGCTGATGGTCTACAGGCTATATGAAATTCTAGGACAGTTCAAAGCTAAACACGGCTACCTTGACAGAGATCTTCATCGTGGTCTTTCTGCTTCATTCTGCTTTGGGACAGTCTTATGGCACACTTTCCACTCGAAGAAGGGTCTAGCCTGTGCCCTGGGGGCTGATTCTTCACTTTTATTCTCCATTTTGCACCTTCATCTTCTGGGTCTTCATTTTCAGTTTCTATTTCTTAGGGATTTCATCTCAATTAGGCGAGGTGATGATGTTGCATAACTCAGAATGTTGTGGGCAATTCTCCTGCCCCCCCCTCCCGGCGCACTAGGCTAACGGCTACTTCTTCGGCCTCACACTCCCACGCCTCGTTAAAAGCCAGGCTGTCCTGCAACATTTCTCTAATTAACAGCCTCAGATCTTGTTCTTTTTTTTCTCTCAGCTCGACCTTGAGCTTTTTGCTGTTTCCCCTCTCTATTCTGAATCCTTTTTAAAAAAAATATTTTTCCTTCTTTTTTAACATACATCTCAAGGGGGTGCAAGTCTTGCTTCCCCCACCTCCCATAGCCTCCCTCCTAAGATGAAGACGGACACAAAGAGGGAAGGGGATTGGTCAGCAAGTAAGGGGTCTCACTGGCCGACACAAAAGGAATTTCACACCACGCACTTTGCTACTGGCCTGGGCACCGGGACGGTCGACGGTATGCAACAGAAAACACAGTAGCCACTTCACACAATCATCAATTTCATCACTTCATTCATATGTCCCTGCCACCCACTTTCCCACTAGAGCGAAGCAGTTTCCTCAGCGTCCTGCTGAGTATTAGTGCCTGCTCGGAGGAGTGATCAAGTCCCCCCCTCCACCCCCACTCGGGTGGGTCACCTTTTGTATACGTATACTAACACTGGCCTTCTTCATAAGGCGGGGCCCTCTTTTTTTCTGCCCAGTGGCCTTTCTCCCGAAGGCGGGGCCCTCTTTTTACTCCATTTACTTGCCTTTCTCCTGAAGGCTTCCAATGTGGGTTTCAACTCAATTGCAGCTGCAGTATGGGCAGGGCTCAAGTTCCTTCCTCCGCTTCCCAAGGTTCTCTTGCCGCTCGCTGCCGTTTGGGCGGTCCAGGCGCAGGCTTTCTCCCATTCACCCGACAAAAAGGTCGGTGGCGCCAAGAAAGGGAGGCGTGCGCCAAGCTCTCCCTCCCGGTGCGGCGATTAAGAGCAGGCAACTGCCACCTCTCTGTCTCAGAGCCTGCCACATCCGAGTCACGGCACCATTTATGTTGCAGAACTCAGAGTCAGAGAGACCACGGAGTGAAGGAAAAAGAGTTTCTTTATTTAATGCGTGGGCTTAAGGCTGGAATCACTTCCAAAGAGCCAAAAGCCCCGATTTACATCAGCACATTGTTTTTATAGATATTGTGACACATAGGAAATGGCTCCTCCTCTCCCTCCCGCGTGGGGTTGCAGTCCTCAACATTTCTTCTCCTAGCACCATTGTTTATAATACAAGAAATGGGTTATAGGGTAGCCATGATAAGCAGAGAACAGAAGAGAACAGCAGAGAACATGATATACAATTCTACGACCTTAGCCTTTGTTGACAAGATAAGAAATTTCTGTGTCTCGTCAGCTTACAAACATATATTTCAGAGAGCAAGAGCTCAGCAAGAACATGAAGCATGATACTGCATGAGGCTACTTAGTCTGACCCCCAATATGGCTGCTACACTAGAATGTTATGCAAATTTAGTTAAAGAAAAATATGAAAAGTAAAAAAAAACACCACCTGAAAATGTGCATTTCCCCCATAGGCTAAAGCATGAAAATGCACATTTTGGGTGGATTTGCACATTTGGGGGGATTCACACATTTTTGCAAGCACAAATTTGTGCAAATGTGGGAAATTGGGGAAAATCCGATTCTGTCAATGGGTGGATGATGGAATGAAAGGCTTCGGACAATCTGTGAAGTGCGGATGGAACAGAGTTTACAAAATCCGTACATCCCTAGCGTACACCGGGGTGGCGAACCTCTTTCAGCCTGAGGGCCAAATTCAATTTCAGAGAAGCTCTGAGGGGGGGGCCCACATTCCATTGGTGGGTGGGGCCAGAGGCAAAGGGGGTGGGGCCAAAAAGACCCAGAAAAACCCAGTAATTTATAGCTTTAAAAGGTCTCTTAGTCCCAGTAACGTAAGCCTTAGGAGAGGCATTTCAACCTTTTAGAATGGGGGGAAAACTGCAAAAAAGCCAGGAAACCACCGAACGTTCAGTGGCTGGGGGAAAGGGTGTGGCTTCTGGTGAGCCCTGGAGGACCAGATTGGGACTCCAGATCTGAGGTTCCCCACTCCTGGTCAACACTGACTGGCAGCGGCAATCCTGGGTTCAGACAGGGTTGGCCTTTCCCAGCTCAACCTAAAGATGACAAGGATCGCACCTGGGATCTATTTATTTATTTACAAACATTTGTATACCACTCCACATCTAAACACATTCCAGAGAGGTGAACAACAAGAGATAAAATGAGCAAAAGATAAAAAGAATGAAACATGTTATTAAAATTATTCTTTAAAAACCGGAGTGTCAATAAAACTGAGGCTGGTTAACCGAGGAAGGCTTCCTGGAAAAGAGCTGTTTTCAGGAGGTGCCGAGAACAACCCAGTGTTGGTGCCTGCCTGACTTCCAGGGACAGGGAATTCCAAAGAAAGGGGGCCACTACACTTGAAGGCTCTTCTCCTGGTGGACTCCAGGCGGTCCATGTGGAACCACCAGGAGTATGCCCTCTGATGACCTCAGTGATAGGGCAGGTTGAGAGGTGAAAAGGCACTCTCTCAGGTACCCTGGTCTCAAGTTGTTTAGGGCTTCCATCACAGAGTGACAGCCCTTATCCAACCCTAGACTCATCAGAATGTCACACACACAGACATATGCACCAGGTACTCATATGTTCTTCAGCAAAGGAGATCGTTGCCTTGTCGTGGTGCTGGAGCTTGAGCACTTCAGTGACGCCATGAGCTAAACCGTGAAGGGACACCCAAGACGGGAAGGTCATGGCAGAGAGGTCAGACTAAATTCGATCCCTGGGGAAGGAAACGGCAACCCACCCCAGTATTCTTGCCATGAAAACTAAATGGATCGGTACAACTAGAGATATGTCGGTATACAATCGGAAGATGGGACTCCCAGGTCGGAAGATGGTCAGAATGCTACTGGGGAGGAACAGAGGATAAGTTCAACTAGCCCCAGATGTGATGATGCAGTTAGCTCAAAGCTGAAAGGACGGCTAGCGGCCGATAGTGCTGGTGGTGAACGACGAATCCGATGTTCTAAAGATCAACACACCATAGGAACCTGGAATGTAAGATCTATGAGCCAGGGCAAATTGGATGTGCTTATTGGGGAGATGTCAAGATAAAATATAGACATTTTGGGTGTCAGTGAACTGAAATGGACTGGAATGGGCCACTTCACATCAGATGACCACCAGATCTACTACTGTGGACAAGAGGACCACAGAAGAAATGGAGTAGCCTTCATAATTAATAATAAAGTGGCTAAAGCAGTGCTTGGATACAATCCAAAAAATGACAGAATGATCTCAATTCGAATTCAGGGTAAGCCATTTAACATCACAGTGATCCAAATATACGCCCCAACCACAGATGCTGAAGAAGCAGAAGTAGATCAGTTCTATGAGGATCTGCAGCACCTACTGGATAGTATGCCAAACAAAGATGTTATTTTCATTACAGGAGACTGGAATGCTAAGGTGAGCATTCCAAACGACACCTGGAATTACGGGCAAGCATGGTCTGGGAGAACAAAATGAAGCAGGACATAGGCTGATAGAATTTTGCCAAGACAACTCACTGTGCATAACAAACACTCTCTTCCAACAACCTAAGAGACAACTTTATACATGGACTTCACCAGACGGTCGACACCGAAATCAGATTGACTACATCCTTTGTAGCCAAAGGCGGCGGACATCTATGCAGTCGGTAAAAACAAGACCTGGAGCTGATTGTAGTTCAGATCACGAACTTCTTATTGCACAGTTTAGAATCAGACTAAAGAGAATAGGGAACACCCACAGATCAGTTAGATATGAGCTCACTATTATTCCTAATGAAGATGCAGTGGAGGTGAAGAATAGATTTAAGGGACTAGATTTAGTAGATAGGGTCCCGGAAGAACTATGGACAGAAGTTCGCAACATTATTCAGGAGGTGGCAACAAAAAACATCCCAAAGAAAAAGAAAACCAAGAAGGCAAGATGGCTGTCTGCTGAGACACTGGGAGCAGCCCAAGAAAGAAGGAAAGCAAAAGGCAACAGTGATAGGGGGAGATATGCCCAATTAAATGCAAAATTCCAGAGGTTAGCCAGGAGAGATAAGGAATTATTTTTAAACAAGCAATGTGTGGAAGCGGAAGAAAATAATAGAATAGGAAGGACAAGAGACCTCTTCCAGAAAATTAGAAACATCAGAGGTAAATTCCAGGCAAAAATGGATATGATCAAAAACAAAGATGGCAAGGACCTAACAGAAGCAGAAGAGATCAAGAAAAGGTGGCAAGAATACACAGAAGATCTGTATAGGAAGGATAATAATATCGGGGATAGATTTGACGGGGTGGTCAGTGAGCTAGAGCCAGACATCCTGAAGAGTAAGGTTGAATGGGCCTTAAGAAGCATTGCTAATAACAAGGCAGCAGGAGATGACGGTATCCCAGCAGAACTGTTTAAAATCTTGCAAGATGATGCTGTCAAGGTGATGCATGCCATATGCCAGCAAATTTGGAAAACACAAGAATGGCCAACAGATTGGAAAAAATCAACCTGTATCCCCATACCAAAAAAGGGAAGCACCAAAGAATGGTCAGACTATCGAACAGTGGCACTTATTTCACATGCCAGTAAGGTAATGCTCAAGATCTTGCAAGGCAGACTCCAGCAATTCATGGAACGAGAATTGCCAGATGTACAAGCTGGGTTTAGAAAAGGCAGAGGAACTGGAGACCAAATTGCCAATATCCGCTGGATAATGGAGAAAGCCAGGGAGTTTCAGAAAAACATCTATTTCTGTTTTATTGACTATTCTAAAGCCTTTGACTGTGTGGATCATCACAAATTGTGGCAAGTGCTTGGTGGTATGGGGATACCAAGTCATCTTTTCTGCCTCCTGAGGAATCTGTAGAACGACCAAGTAGCAACGGTAAGAACAGACCACGGAACAACAGACTGGTTTAAGATTGGGAAAGGAGTACGGCAGGGTTGTACACTCTCACCCTACCTATTCAACCTGTACGCAGAACACATCATGCGACGTGCTGGGCTTGATGAAGCCAAGGCTGGAGTTAAAATCGCTGGAAGAAACATTAACAACTTCAGATATGCAGATGATACCACTTTGATGGCTGAAAGCGAGGAGGGGCTGAGGAACCTCATGACGAAGGCGAAAGAAGAAAGTGCAAAAGCTGGGTTGCAGTTAAACCTCAAAAAAACCAAGATTATGGCAACCAGCTTGATTGAGAACTGGCAAATAGAGGGAGAAAACGTGGAGGCAGTGACAGACTTCGTCCTTCTAGGCGTAAAGATGACTGCAGACACTGAGTGCAGCCAGGAAATCAGAAGACGTTTACTTCTTGGGCGGAGAGCAATGACAAATCTTGATAAAATAGTGAAGAGCAGAGACATCACACTGACAACAAAGGTCCACACAGTTAAAGCAATGGTATTCCCCGTAGTAACCTATGGCTGCGAGATCTGGACCATAAGGAAGGCTGAGCGAAGGAAGATAGATGCTTTTGAACTGTGGTGCTGGAGGAAAATTCTGAGAGTGCCTTGGACTGCAAGAAGATCAAACCAGTCCATACTCCAGGAAATAAAGCCAGACTGCTCACTTGAGGGAAGGATATTAAAGGCAAAACTGAAGTACTCTGGCCACATCATAAGAAGACAGGACACCCTGGAGAAGATGCTGATGCTAGGGAAAGTGGAAGACAAAAGGAAGAGGGCCCGACCAAGGGCAAGGTGGATGGATGATATTCTGGAGGTGACAGACTCGACCTTGGGGGAGCTGGGGGTGGCGACAGCCAACAGGAAGCTCTGGCATGGGCTGGTCCATGAAGTGACAAAGAGTCGGAAGCGACTGACGGAATAAACAACAACACTCATATGTTACATTTCCATACTCACCTTTTCCATTTCTCTGAAGTCCTCATCTAGCTTAGTTCCCTCGGCCACTCCGACCTTCTCGCTGACCAGCTGCAAAACAAAAAGAACCCACAAAGAAGGTTTCGATAAGCAGCTGTTCAGCTAAAATTTGACACCATTTTTTATTTCAATACTTGATTTGTTTTTACACAAAGATACCAATACACCCCTTTAAAAACAACAGCTATTATGATGTGAACATCTTTCAGCACAAAGAACAGCAATGCTACAATATTTCATATCCTCATTTCAAACACAACCATCCCATTCCTACTTACACTCTTCAGAGTTACTCAAGATGAAACCCATCCAAGGTAGAACAAATTACCTATGGCAAATTTGCATCATCTTCCTCACCATATTTTTTAACTTGGTTTATAAAAAGAAAGAGGTTAGCATTAATATCACAGTATAAATTTAGGATTGAGTCTGCTGAGTCTTTTACACATTCCCCCTTTTTAGAGTCCACATATACTGGACACACACTCTTCAGAGGGCAGGACTAGAACCAATGGGTGGAAATTTCAGGGAAGCAGATTTTGGCTAAACATTAGGAAAAACATCCTAATAGAACAAGCTGTTTGACAGTGGAACAATCTACCACAGGATACTGTGGGCTCTTCTTTCCTGGAGGTATTTTAAGCAGAAGCTAGACCGGGGTCCCCAACGCAGCACCTGCACAGCTCTTCACTCCCTGCTCCCTTTAAAAAAATGTTTTTGATAAAAATTTAAAAATGTTAGGGCCTCAGGTTGTCCTTCTTGTTCCTGAACCTGCCGCTGAACAGCTGTTCAGTGGGCAGGAAGAGAAAGCAAGGCAAAGGGGGAGAGGGGAGATAAAAGGTGAGGCTAGAGGCCAGGAGCGGGGAGAAACAGCGAGATAAGGTGAGGGGGAGAGAAAGAACAAGGCTAGGGGCTGTCAAGGTTCCCCTGTTGCCTACTGAATACTCCAATAGTCAAAATCAACACTCAGACAAAAGGGCTGCTTTCCAAGGCTTTAATTCCATTTATCCTAATGAGGCATACAGATGCTAATTGCTTGAGACTCAGAGAAACTACAAAGAAACAGCCATCTAGGGATTTCTAAGGGTTAGGACATCAGTTGATCTCCATTTGGGAAAAACGTGGCAATTCTCTGAACTTAAGGGGTGGGAGGGGAAGATCTCCCCCTCTCCCGTGATGCTTCTGGGCGCAGCTGTTGACATCGAGCCAATCAGGCTGAGCGACAAAGCTCGGCCCCTGCGATCTCTCACTTGTGCCTGCGTCTGCGCCTCGCGTCTAAAAGTTCAGGTTGTCCCTCCCTTTCCACACCTGGTTCACTGTCGCTCCCAGGGATGTGAGAAGGGGGGGGGCTCCCCCTCCTGCTGCGCCTCTGAAGTCTGAGAGGATTCCTCCCCCACGAGTTGTCTCTCCTCCTCAGAATCAGAGCTGCTTTGGGACTCTATGGGCTCAGATACAACCATGACAGGGGCTAGCAAGAGAGAGAAAGAAGAAGGCTAGGGAGGGGGAAGGGAGATAAATAGCAAGGAAAGGAATTGGGTAAGAGAAATAGCGAGGCAAGAGGTTGGGGAGAGAAACAGTGAGGCTAGAGGCTGGGAGTGGGGAGAGAGAGGGAGAGCAAAGGGGAAAGGTCTGTGTGGACAGAAGAAGATTGAGTGGGCCAGGAAGCAACTCTTTCCCAGCCTCTACCCTGGCTATTTCTCCCTCCCACTTCTTTTGACTAGCCAGGCCCCCACAACAGCCATTATGTGAGTAGCCACATCCTCCATGGGAACCATTTTGTGGTGGTGGCCACAGCAGTTTCTCAAATTCCCACATATGCCTACGGGTCCAAAAAGGTTGGGAACCCCTACTCTAGATGGCCATCTCTCAGGGTTGTTGTTGTTGCAACTTGGATTGTGCAGGGGGTTGAACTAAATGACCTCAAAGGTCCCTTCCAACTCTAAAATTCTATGAGTATTTATACAGCTGTTTTCCAGTGCAAAACTGATACATGTTTATTCAGACATAAGGCCAACAAGGCTTACTCCCTTACACGTTTGTTTAGGATTACAGCGTTGAAGCGCTTATGCAAATGACTGAGGGGGTAGAATTATTTATTCCTTTAGTAAACCACTTCCTCCTCCAAAGAGTCAGTGGCTCCTTCCTCCAAGGAGCTGGACTGCATAGTTTCTCCACCCCCTTTTAGCCTCCTCACAAGAGCCCTGCGAGGTAGGACCTATGAGGCAGCAGAGGGGCTGGACAGCCTTGCCTGACATAGCGGCTGAGAAAGGGACAGTCAAGCGGAGTTCTCCACTGACTCAAATTGAAGTTTTGGGGTTGTTGTTTTTAGTCAGACATCAACTGCCCTGTGGGAAAAAAGACGGGGCAAGGGACACAGGAGCAGGCAAATGGAACAGCAGGGCATGCTCCAGTCAGGCTGCCCGCCCCCCCCGGCAAATGAGAGGGTGCCATTCCATCAGCCCTGCTCATAAACAAAGCACCAAGGACTAACCCTTCTATTTGCATGTAGTGCAGAAAGGCAGAGACAAAATTTCTGTGGGCAAACATGTAGCCAGCTGCTTGAGGGATGCTTGCTGACTTTAACGGTGGATGTGTGTGCGTTTGGCTTACGTGTTTCTTTATTCCCGTTGTGCTATGACCTATGGTGAAAACAATCAAAGTTACTTCTTGGCTTGATGCTGGAAAGCTGACTGTAGCTTAGTTTCTCCGTCGACACTAATAAAAACTGGGAGCATCTCTCAGAGAGAATGAGAGGGAGAGGAAGACTGGAACGAGGATGAACTGAATCAGCTGAAAATGCATGCCTCTCTCCTGATGGCACCTAGCACTGGAAAATAGCTGCGGCTCAGAGGCACTGATGTAATGCAATTGCACATGGATGAAATAATAAAAGGGGCCGTTGCCAATACGGATGTTAAAAGGGGATGCATGGGGAGGTACAAGACCCCGGTATGGTTTGTTTGGTACATCATTGTTGCTTTTTTAAAGGTTGGGATGTGTGTGTGTGGTGGGGGGGGGGATCTGCTCTGGCATATTTTACCAGATGCTCCGCTTTGGCATCCTTCCTTTTATTTCAAAGGAGGGACGATCGCAGGGAGAAGCGAAGGAGGGAACTGATGGCTCAAGCTAGCTAGCAGCTGCCTCTGGAATGGGAACAAAGCTGCCAGCACCAACTCAAGCAAAGGATGAGGTGAGAAAGTCCTTGCAGATAGGAAATGTTTGTTGTTCTTGTTCAGTCGTTAAGTCGTGTCCGACTCTTCGTGACCCCGTGGACCATAGCACGCCAGGCCTTCCTGTCCTCTGCTCTCTCCCGGAGTGTGCTCAAGTTCATATTCATTGCATCGGTGATGCTATCTAGCCATCTCATCCTCTGCCATCCCCTTCTCATTTTGCCTTCAATTTTTCCCAGCATCAGGGTCTTTTCCAGGGAGTTTTCTCTTCGCATTAGGTGGCCAAAATATTGGAGCTTCAGCTTCAGTATCTGTCCTTCCAGTGAGCACTCAGGGTTGATTTCCTTTAGGATGGACTGATTTGACCTCCTTGCAGTCCAGGGGACTCGTAAGAGTCTTCTCCAGCACCACAGTTCGAAAGCATCAATTCTTCAGCACTCAGCCTTCCTTATAGTCCAGCTCTCACAGCCATACGTTACTACTGGGAAAACCATAGCTTTGATTGGACGGACCTTTGTCGGCAAGGTGATGTCTCTGCTTCTTACTACGCTGTCTAGGTTTGCCATAGGTTTCCTCCCAAGGAGCAAGCGTCTTTTAATTTCATGGCTACAGTCACCGTCTGCGGTGATCTTGGAACCCAAGAAAATAAAACCTGCCACTGCTTCCACTTCTTCCCCTTCTATATGCCAGGAAGTGATGGGGCCAGATGCCATGATCTTAGTTTTTTTAATGTCGAGTTTCAAACCAACTTTTGCACTCTCCTCTTTCACCCTCAACAAGAGGCTCTTTAGATCTTCTTCGCTTTCTGCCATTAGGGAGGTATTGTCTGCGTATCTGAGGTTGGTGATAATTCTCCCGGCAATCTTAATTCCTACCCATGATTCATCCAACCCAGCGTTTCTCCTGATGTACTCTGCATATAAATTAAATAAGCAGGGCGACAATATGCAGCCTTGTCGTACTCCTTTCCCAATTTTGAACCAATCGGCTGTTCCATGTCTGGTTCTTACTGTTGCTTCTTGGCCCTCGTACAGGATTCTCAGGAGACAGGTAAGGTGGTCTGGTACTCCCATCACTTTAAGAGTTTGCCAGAGTTTGTGGTGATCCACACAATCAAAGGCTTTAGCGCAGTCAATGAAGCAGAAATAGACGTTTTTCTGGAATTCTCTTGCTTTCTCCATGATCCAGCGAACGTTGGTGATTTGATCTCTAGTTCCTCTGCCTCTTCAAAACCCAGCTTGTACTTCCAGTAGCTCTCAGTTCGCATACTGCTGAAGCCTAGCTTGTAGGATTTTGAGCATCACCTCGCTGGCATCTGAAATGAGCGCAATTGTACGGAAGTTTGAACACTCTTTGGCATTGCCCTTCTTTGGAATTGGAATGTAAACTGACCTTTTCCAGTCTTGTGGCCACTGTTGAGCGTTCCAAATTTGTTGGCATATTGAGTGCAGCACTTTAACAGCATCATCTTTTAGGATTTTAAATAGCTCAGCTGGAAGACTGTCATCTCCGCTAGCTTTGTTGTTAGTAATGCTTCCTAAAGCCTGCTTGACTTCACTCTCGAGGATGTCCGGCTCAAGTTCAGTGGCCGCACTATCATGGCTATCAGGGACATTCAGATCTTTCCTGGATAGTTCTTCTGTGTATTCTTTCCACCTCTTCTTAATCTCATCTGCTTCTGTTAGGTCCCTGCCTTCTTTGTCCTTTATCATGCCCGTCTTTGCACAAAACGTTCCCTTGAGATCTCTGATTTTCTTGAAGAGATCTCTAGTCTTTCCCATTCTGTTGTTTTCCTCGATTTCTTTGCATTGTTCATTTAAGAAGGCCTTCTTGTCTCTCCTTGCTATCCTCTAGAACTCTGCATTCAGTTGGGTATACCTTCCCCTTTCTCCCTTGCTTTTCGCTTCCCTTCTTTCCTCAGCTACTTGTAAAGCCTCCTCAGACAGCCACTTGGCTTTCTTGCATTTCTTCTGCTTTGGGATGGATTGAGTTGCTGCCTCCTGAACAACGTTATGGACCTCCGTCCATAGTTCCTCAGGCACTCTGTCTATCAGGTCTAATCCCTTAAACTATTCGTCACCTCCACTGTATATTCATAAGGGATATGATTTAGGTCATACCTGAATGGTTTAGTGGTTTTCCCTATGTTCTTCAATTTAAGCTGAAATTTTAGAAGAATCAGCTCATGATCTGAGCCACAGTCTGCTCCAGGTCTTGTTTTGACTGACTGTATAGAGCTTCTCCATCTTTGGCTGCAAAGGACATAATCAATCTGATTTCGATATTGACCATCTGGTGATGTCCATGTGTAGAGCCGCCTCTTGTGCTGTTGGAAAAGAGTGTTTGCTATGATCAGCGTGTTCTCTTGGCAAAACTCTATTAGCCTTTGTCCTGCTTCATTTTGTACACCAAGGCCATGCTTGCCTGTTATCCCGGTTATTTCTTGACTTCCTGCTTTAGCATTCCAATCCCCTATGATGAAAAGGACATCTTTTTTTGGTGTTAGTTCTGGAAGGTGTTGTAGGTCTTCACATCATTCTATCATTTTTGAGATTGTACCCCAGTACTGCTTTTCCCACCCTTTTGTTGACTATGAGTGCTACTCCATTTCTTCTAAGGGATTCTTGCCCACAGTAGTAGGTATGATGGACACCTGAATTAAATTCGCCCATGCCTGTCCGTTTTAGTTTGCTGATTCCCAAGATGTCGATGTTCAATCTTGCCATCTCATGTTTGACCACCTCCAGCTTACCTTGATTCATTGATCTGACATTCCAGGTTCCTAAACGATATTGTTCTTTACAGCGTCGGACTTTCTTTTCCACATATTGTTCTTTACAGCATCGGAGTGTCCTTTTGGCTTTGGCCCAGCCACTTCACTCTTTCTGGCGCTACCTGGAAATTCCCTCTGCTCTTCCCCAGTAGTATATTGGACACCTTCCGACCTGAGGGGCTCATCTTCCGGCCTCGTATCTTTTAGCCCTGTGATACATTCCATGGGGCTTTCTTGGCAAGAATACTGGAGTGGGTTGCCATTTCCTTCTCCAGTGGACCACATTTTGTCAGAACTCTCTGCCATGACCGGTCCATCTTGGGTGGCCCTGCACGGCATAGCTTATGGCTTCACTGAGTTACACAAGCCCCTTCGCCACAACAAGGCAGTGATCCATGAAGGGGAGGAAATGGTTAACACATTCATATTCCCCAAACAAGCTGGTTAGTTCTATCTCCCCTCCCCACCCCTTCCGACAGCTCATCCGCTATAGAGGCTGCATATATTATGCTGCGATTGTGTGATAGTGTGAAAAAGCACTTGAGTATCTCAGCGTTTTTTCTTTTAAAAAAGAGCAAGTTTCTAGCCCTCATGGCCAGGAAGACTGGAAGGCTGTGGGCAACAATGCCTGCCAGAATCTCAGAAGCCAGAGGGACTTGTGGACCGACGTTTCCCATGGGCTTCAGTGTCTTGAATAAGTCTTTGATCCTCATCCTCAAATAACAAAATTATATTATTCTGAAGGTATTATTAAGTAGGAGTGTGGCGTGGTGGTTTCTGTTGGACTGGGACTCAGGAGACCAGGGTTCTAGTCCCAACTTGACCATGCAACTCACTGGGTGCCTTTTGGAACAGTCACTGGCTCTCCGTCTAACCTACCTCACAGGGTTGTTGTGACGATAAAATGGAGAGGAGGAGGAGGACCATGTAAGCTGCCTTGGGTTCCTTGCAGAAAAAAGGTGGTATATAAATGTAATAAAGAAATATTATGTGTATTATTATTCTTATTATTGAAAATTGTGCAAAATAAGAGAAACTATGCACATTTTATACATTTGCATGATTTATTTTATGATGAAATAAATCATGCACATGCATTATTTATTTATTTTTTATTTTATTAGCAGGTCACAGAATTCTGTTCCTTTCCTGCTGGTGAATAATTTGGATTGCCTTGCTGCACCTATAAGTTTGTTTTGTTTTAGCACAGAATCAACACAGCTTTGAGGTTAAGCACCCCGTTAATTTCTCCTCCTCTCCTTCCCATCTCCATGTCACTCTAACAACAGCTCCTAGCCAGCTTCCTCTGTCACAGCATCAAGCTTCTAGTCCT
Organism: Heloderma suspectum; assembly: GCF_057233095.1. Taxonomy (NCBI): domain Eukaryota; kingdom Metazoa; phylum Chordata; class Lepidosauria; order Squamata; family Helodermatidae; genus Heloderma; species Heloderma suspectum. Next base: position 60,488,499 of record NC_139475.1, on the reverse strand, counting down.
TAATGTTTATTTGACCATTTAATTTTTTTCTACAGGCCGCCCTTCAATATAAAAAAAGATATATTTTCAGGATGGGTTACAAATAAATATAGAACAAATATTGTCACAAGAAACACAACAAGAAACACAACAGAACGAGTTCTGTTGTTTTAAATCTGTAGTTGCATTTTAAACCCCTGCATTGCCGCTAAGTTTTACTTTGGTTTTACTTTTATACTGCAGTTTTAAATGTTTAAATTTGATACTGTATTATATGTTGTATTTTGTGGTTTTTAGTTGTTATAAACTGCCCAGAGACCTTCGGGTACAGAAATATCATAAACAAACAAACAACGTATAGGACACAGCAGATAACAACTTACAGCACTTAAAATATCACCACAGTTTCACAGTTAATTCTTTAAAGGGTCTTTGCTTGAAGCTGAAAAAGCAAAGTAGGCACCACCTGGCAAGGCACTCTGATAAGAGGTTTCCATAAAAGAGGTGCCACCACTGAGAAGGCACTATCCTTAGTCCCATGGGAAAGTGCTGCACCTTGGGACGCTGCTGCCATGGGGAAAAATCCTAACTTTCACTCTCAGTACTGGGTGATCTGATCCTTCTGGAAAAGGGAACCAGATCACCCAGTACTGGGTGTGACCCGAGCCATCCCACCAAAACCAAGCATACACCACACCCTGCCTGTTACCAAAAAGGGCACTGGGCCAGGAGTTACATAAACGAATCACTTGTGCAGAGAGCACACTGTATACTGCAGATAAAATGAGGCTTATCTGGCTGGATACGTGTGGGTGCACCTTTCTTCTTCTGGCCTTTGGCTTGGAAGTAGTTACATGCCAGCTATTGCAAAGCACTCCATCTTTTTCCAAAGGACCCACAGCTTGGCGGCAGGGAGCCTGCGCTGCATGCATGAAGGCCCTGAGTTCAAATCCCAGGCATTAAAAGGAGCAGGGGGTGGGAAAGTCCCTTTTCTCCACCCGAGGCCATGCAGAAAGCACTGGAAGCTGCCTTATACCAAGTCAGACTATCGAGATAGCTCTACAGTGTCTACTTCAGGGGTTGACAGCCTCAACCCCATAGAGCAAATCTGGCCCTCCAGATAGCTCCACCCTGTTTCTCTGGCCACACCCCCTTTCCCCAGACTATCTGGTTTCTCTGATTTTGTGCCACTTCTCCCCCCCACCCTCGTGCTTTTAAAAGGCTGAAATGCTTCTTCTAAGACTTTGTTACCAGCAGGAAGAGTTTTAAGCTACAATACCCTGGTATTTTTGGTATCTTGGCCCCACCCATTATGGGACTGGAGCCCCCTTCTCCAGAACTTTTATTTTTATCTATCTATCTAATTGAAGGGCAGGCTGTAGAAAAAATTAAATGTTTAAATGAATGTTAAGGACTAGAAGCTTGATGCTGTGACAGAGGAGGTTGGGAAGGAGCTGAAAGGGGTCTCCTACCCTGGTGTCCCCTGACTGGCAGTGACTCTCCAGGGTCAATTCAGGCAGAGAACGGTGTTACATGATCCTTTAAACTGGAGGTGCCAGGAATCGAACCTGCGACCTTCAGTGAACTGTGCCTGTGCACTTATCGGAGCAGACACAGAAGGATCAATGGTCTGACTCTGTATAAAGCATTAAGGCCCTACGACTTTGCCACGGGTCAGGGACCTGCACTTCTAATGAAAAGTCCTTCGTCTCCAGTGCTGAAGACAGCTGTCAGAGGCGGCGCCAGGTTTTTGCAAGCATTTGGATCCCTCCTAGACCCCTGCCCTGGAAGGTGCCCAGAGGAGGGCGGCAAAGATGGTGAAGGGCTTGGAGACTAAGTCCTAGGAGGACGGGTTGAAGGAGCTGGGCATGTTTAGCCTAGAGAAGAGGCGATTAAGAGGCAAGGTGGCAGCCATTTTCAGCTCTTTGAAGGGCTGTCCCATAGATAGGAGACGGAGTAAACTTGTCTTTTGTTGCTCTAGAGCAAGGCCAGTGAACCTCTTTCAGCCTGAGGGCCACATTCCATTTCGGAGAAGCTCTTGGGGGCTGCATTCAAGTGGGGGGTGGGGCTGAAGGCAAAATGGAGTGCGGCCAAAGAGTCAGATCCAATACACTCAGAATTCCAGTATATTGTATCTTAAAAGTACAACTGTATTCAGGCTTAGCCCCTTAAAGGATCACTGCCTTGTTGTGGCGAAGGGGCTTGCTGGCGTGCTATGGTCCATGGGGTCACGAAGAGTCGGACATGACTTAACGACTGAACAACAACAATGCAGGCTTAGAGAGAAAAAAATCCTACAACTCCCAGCATTGCTGGGAGTTGTAGGACCTTTTTCTCTCTAAACATGCATAGGGTTGCACCTTAAGACACTACCTTGGTGGTAGAGCACCTGCTTTGCATGGAAAAAGTCCCAGGTTCGATCTTCGACTTCTCCAGGTAAGGCTGGGAATTATATGACTTTTTTTCTGTGTAAACATGCATAGGATTTTTGTTTTTGTTCAGTCGTGTCCGACTCTTCGCGACCCCATGGACCATAGCACGCCAGGCCTTCCTGTCCTGCGCTCTCTCTCGGAGCGTGCTCGAGTCCATATTCATTGCATCGGTGATGCTATCTAGCCATCTCATCCTCTGCCGTCCCCTTCTCCTATGCATAGGATTACAGAACTTTTTTTCCGCCTAAACATGCATAGGATTGTGTCTTAAAGGTGGGCCAGATGAGTTTCTGCACCCCTTCTTTAGAGGGTACCACCCTGACCAGCAGGTTCAAATGATGAGAAAATGGATTTCGACTAAACATTAGGAAGAACGATTCGTGCCGTTGTGCATCCTATGCTGGCAAACAGCATCCAAGATTCCTGCTAACACAGAATGGAGAGCACAGCCACCTGCTGGGAAAATAACAAGGATCCACAGCAGGCCCCATCAGCTGTCTGCCCCCTCTGCTCAGAACGCTGGTCACAAGCAGCTTGTTTTATTCCCTGCCCTGATCAAAACACAACTCTGTAACCCAGCGTTCCCCAACCTGGTACCTCCACCCCGCCCCAAAGTGTCAGACTACAACTCCCATAATCCCCCAGCCAGCCACCGTATGCATGTCCACAAGTACTGCCAGTTGTGTCAAAAGACAGCACAAGGGTAATACAGATGCTGTAGAAGGGTAATGTGGACCCTGCCCAGAAGGTCTGCAAAGCAGGAAGAGGTAGGCCAGCAAGTGGTGCATCAAAAATGCCAGCACAGGGGTAGAACTAGGCTAGGGTGAAAGATCTTGAAACGTGCGCTCAGCAAGGCTGTGCAAGCCGGGATGTTGGGCAACCAGGAAGGTGTGGTTCCACTGGCCCAGGGGAGGAAATCTGAAGGCATACAAGACAATTCGGCCACTGAAGCTAAGCAGCTCCAGCCCTGAAGGTTACCTGGATGAGAAGACGACCCAGGCACCATGCATAAGCTACTCCAAATGCTTTGGAGGAAGAGCAGGGGGACTGAGCACCATGCGAAATAAATGGGCAGTTATTTCAGATTGGCAGACTGCCCACACTTTGCCACTTTATCAGCGCCAACAAAGAACTATGGTTCACATGAGCCAGGGTTTGCTCTTAAGCAGGATTCTTAACAGGCCTTCAATGACAGTGAGCACAGATTGTAGCATTTCCCAGGGTGGATGTCAGGGCAGGTGGAATGGCCCAGCTCAGAAAACAGGGTTTGCAGCTACCATGCCAAAAGGCTTCAAGCTTGCAGGCCCCTACCCTTTTTTGTATCTGTGAGATCAGAAGCATCTGCTTTCAGACAAACCACAGAGCCCCTGTTACATCAGAATTCAGGGAACTGTGGATTGTTTGGACTACAGGTGCAGAACCTCAGGTCTACACCTGTAGCCTCGGGGGTGGGGGTAGATCCCAGATGGTCCCACTCCCTTTCCCCTGACCACTGGTCATTGGTTCCTGGCTATTGTGCAGGTTTTTCTCCATTCTAAAGGTTGAGACACCTTTCCTAAGGCTTAGTTTACTCTTATTAATAATAATTGTTATTATTACATTTATATCCCACCTTTTTTCCTTGTGCAAGGAACCCAAGGCAGCTTACCCAGTGGTCTTCCTCCTCATTTTATCCTCACAAGCCTGTGAGGTAGTTGCTGGCAGTAAGAGCTTTAAGTTAAAATAGGCTGGTATTTTTGGCAATTTTGGCCCTGCCCCTTTTGCCTTTGACCATGCCCACCACTGGAATGTGGCCCCCACAAGCTTCTCCGAAATGGGATTTGGCCCTTGGGCTGAAAGAGGTTCCACCCTCCTGATTTACACCCTTGAGGGCCGCATTCTCTCAAGGGTAATCTGTCAGGGGCCACATGTTGGTGCTGACAGTGGGTGGAGCCAAAGCAAATGTGTGCAGGGTTTGCAACACCGCAGGGTTAGATAACTGCCTCTCCTACCCCATGCATGACACCCCATCTTGGTTGGCTAAATGAAATCAGGCCAAGGACACCCAAGTTCCCCAGCTCTGCTCTAACCACTACACCAGGAGGAAAGCTCTTTCAGTCTGAGGGCCGAATTCCATTTCGGAGAAGCTTTTGGGGGCCACATTCCAGTGGTGGGCGGGGTCAAAGGGGGCAAGCCCAATAATGAAAAACACCAGCATGTTGTAGCTTAAAGCTCTTGCCACAAGTAACAAAGCTTTAGAAGCGGCATTTCAACCTTTTAGGAGGAGGGCAAAGCTGCACAAAGAACAGGGAGCCACCACATTACTGGTGATAAGGGGTGCAGCCTTCTGGAGACCCCTGGTCCTGCACCCCTGAACTGCAACCACAGTGGCTCTCTTGCGGCTGACGTGTTTTGAGAAATAAAAATGTGAGCAAAGTGGTGATTCAGGGTCTCGCCCCAACACATGTAAAGGGAAATGGCTCACTACATTCACATTGCATCGCAGCATGAAGTCAGGCCTTGCTTGCACTGTTGTAGGCAAACATCCATCCCTTCTTGGCTGCCATTGCAGATTTCCTCCCCCCACCCCTCCCCCAGCCTGGGGACAGTTCAAGTAAGTCGAGGGGGAGCTCCCCCACCCCACCCTCCCTGCATTTTAGGCCCTGCGTAGCTTGGCTCACTCCGTGCTGGGGTGCCACCTGTGAACACAAGTGAGGCATGTGTGCTGCATGTCTCTACCATTAGACAGGAAAGCACCAGCAGCGCTCCACTCCTGCTGGTGTGGGGAGCAAAGGCGGCCTCAACCCGGCCATGGCTGTCAAGAGAAGAACACTGGAAGACGCCCTGTAGCAGGCCTGACTCTTTGTCTGGCTAGCTCTCAGTGGGGAGAAGGGTCTTTCCCTCATCCTCTGCTACTGGCTTCTTTCAACAGGAGACGCTGGGGATTGTACCAAAAGACCTTCTGCGGCCTTATAAATAAGGCCAGGAAAGTTAGTAGACTGCAAAAAATGGCTGGCACAGGAGGGACAGAGAGCTACACTTCGTGCCAATGCCTTCCTCGCCCCCCAAGTTTTTTTTCTTCTCTCCCGGCACTCAGACCCAGCTACCTGGAACTGCTTGAACTACTATTCAAACTTCCCACAATGTCTCCTTCTAGCACCACTCTGGGGGCATTGTGGAAACTTAAAATGGTGCCCTCCCCCCAAAGCCACCTGGTTCTGCTGCCACCCTCTGCTCCCACTGCTAGGTCAGCCAGTCAGGGCTCACCAACAGAGGAAGAGACTTCAGTAGAGAGTGTTTTGCCCAGGGCCCTGAATTTGGAGCTGACTCTGTGCAAAGCTCCATCGCGCCTGCAGCAGCATTTCTACTCCAGGTGCACAGGAAGGGGTTCCTCTCCTCAGGCACCCTGCTTGGCTTTTAGGGCTGGGCGCTGAGGAGAGACAAAGCATGCCATCCTTCCTCCAACAACTCAAGGCTGGGCTTTCTGCATGAAGAGTATGCGCTCTCCCACTGACTGACAGGTGTCCCCCGATGATCCCGTGATGCAATGAAAGACTGCTGCTTACACAAGGCTGTTCTCAACATCGTGGAACATTCGACTACCATCAAGGAATGAAGAAAAACAGAGGCAGTCAACAGATGGGCATCCCAATGGTATGGACATTTCTGTGGCTTTCCTCTCTTTCACATCTTGGTCCTCTCACCTCTGTCTGGAAACCCACTGCCATATTGTTCACTCTCCAATGATCCCTTCATTGGCTTTCCCATCCCCTTCTGAATTCTCTACAGCCTCGTCCAACCCACCCTTCTCAGCCCATGATATTTTCTCCCACAGTGGCCAACCAGATGTCCCAGTGGGAAGCCCACAAGCAGGACACGAGTCCAACAGCAGCCTCCCACCCATGTTCTCAGCACACTGCCTCTGATCCTGGAGGAGGCATATAGTCTTCAGGACTCGTAGCCACTGACAGACCTGTTCTCTTTCAAAGAATTCGCTCCTTTCAAAGGATGTCAGAACCTTTTCGTTATAGGGTAGCATATGTACACGAGAAATCAACCCTCTTTTAAAGCTGTGTAAGTTGAAATATGTCCACCCATTCTCCTTTACTGCCAATTGCCCCACCACCACACATGGAACTTCCTCCCTAAACATGTCTGTGGTACCTCTTCATCCTCCACCTAACACAAAACCCACCTTCTCCCTTTGGCTGATCCCTTAGGCTGTGATCTTATCTACCCACTTCACCTGGGAATAAGCCCCCCAAATGGCAGACAACGAGGCTTACTTGTGAGTAGACTTGGACAAGATTATGCCTTTGATCCTCTTTCCGAACTGTAACCAAGGTTGAAGCACCATATCCTTGCCCTCTCTCCATTTTTCCTTGTTAGTCTATTTTAGATTAGAACCTCCTTGGGGCCCAGACAATGGTGGTGGCAAGAAAGCAGGGCAGGAGATGCCGCTGCCTGCCTGCTAGCTCACTCTCCGCCTATCACACAAGCAAGTGGTAGCCATGGTGAGAAAGAGGAGGAGGAGCAAGAGCAGCTGGTGACAATGGTGGTCAGCCTCACTGAGGGAAGAGGCCATTGAGGGCATCTTGCCCAAGGGTCCTCTGAAACCCAGAGACAGCACTAGGGCTTCCACCAGTTTTTGAGCAAGTGAGAAACAGCAGCAGAAGAAATCCTTGCCAATTCTTACTTCTCCTCCATATCTCGCACAAATAAGGGAAGGACCTTCCTCCTTCCCACACCCTCTGCGTATAGCAGAAGACAAAAGAGAGGGGAGTGGATTGGTGGCAACCACAAATCATGGTGGGCTAATAAGCCAAGTCAAGATTTGTGGAGCCCCTGGGCTGGTACTAAAGCCCACACTGAAGTCATAAATACTGCCATAGGGAGCATGTCCCGCAATGACCAGCGGCCAGCAATAAGGGATGGAAAATTCTTCCTCTGCTGTATTTTTTCTCCAGAGGAGGGGAAATCCATTTTTAGAAAGGTATTGTTGCACTAAATTAGTTAGGAACACAATTACTGGATGAATGCTGCGTTTGTAGAGAATGGTAAGCCACGATTCTGATACATGTAGCCCCTTTGCTCCCACTTGGTTCCTGTTGCCCAGGAACAGATTGTTTAGCATATCATCCAGACCAGGGGTCCTGGCTCATTGCTCTCCAACAAGCCAAGAACAAACCCTGGTTTACGAACCTGTCTTGTAAGGGACATAACAGGCCAGAATCCCACGTTCAGACAACATGCTAAAGAAACCAGTTTTTGTTTGTTTAGACACTTGCAATAGCAAGAAGAGTCAAGAGGGTGCAAAGGGGCTATGTGCATTCAAGGTAAGCCAAGTTTCCTGGTTTACCATTCTGTGTGAACGCAGCTAATAACAGTAAAATTGGGTAAATGGAATGGATACACCACCATTCAAATCCTCCGCAGGACTACTCAGAAGTCAGACACATCACATCCAACAATGCACACTTCCCTGTAAGTCCCACTGAGTTTGATGGGGATACTTCTGAACGGACATGTATAGGATTACACTATAACTGTGCTTTACCGAATCCCCCCTCCTCACAGTTCAACCACTTTCAATCACTCCTGAGTGCCCCCCACCAAATGAAATTATGCAGGCGATTACTAGTGACAATGCCTTTTTGATGGTGACCCCTCAATTATGGAACAGCCTTCTCAGAGAGGCAAAGATGTTTTTATTCACCCAGCTCTTTTAAATAATTCCTGTCGTCTGTCTGGGCTTGTCAATTTTAAATATATGTGTTTTAATTTTGGGGTCGCTGCGTGTTTTGTTGCCTTTGATGTGGCTTTGGACATTATTTTCTCTTTTGCATTGAAATTATTCTTATGTTCATTTATGGTCAGTCACACAAAGAATTTTATGTTACCCGGGCGGGTGTTATACAAATGTCACAAACAAGTACATCTTGCTACAACAGACAGAAATCTAAATCAGACCTCAACTGATTTAGGATAGGGAAATGTTCACCAAAAAATTAGCTGGGAAACATCCCCAGCAAACCAATGGCACTGCTGGATGCAATGGCTTGCGGTCATGGGAAAGGAATTCTGAAAATACCCAACACTGCTCTTGTCATTAAGTATCTGCTTCCCACTCTCTTAGGTGTTAAGGCACCAGCGGCTCTTGGATTTTTGCATCCCTGACAGAGTTGCTTAGCTGACATAGAAACCTGCCTTATACCGGTTCTGACTATTTGCACACCTAGTCCAGTACTGCCTGCTCTGACTGGCAGCTGAGAAAGTCTCGGGTCGAGAAGGGTCTTTCCTATCCCGTTACCTGATTCTTCTAACAGGAAACTGAACCTGGGAGCTCTTACATACAAAACAGTGCTCCACTCCTGAGCTATGGCCCTTCCTCTAAATATAAAGCAAATTTCCAGTCCTCATGGTTCTGAATCAAGGGCTGATTTAAAATAACACGGCGAGTTACCTCATACCAGATCAGATCACTGGCCCATCTGGCCCAGTGCTGTCGACACTGACCGGGAGTGACTCTCCAGGGTCTTGGGCAGAGGTCTTTCCCAGCTGTACCTGGAAAAGGTGGGATTGAACCCGGGACTTTGTGCATGCAAAGCATGAGCTCTACCACACTGAGCTAGGATCCTTCTTCCTAAAAACAAAATAAGGTTCCAGTCCTCATGGTTCTGAATAAAGGGCTGGTTTAAATAGGAACCTCTGAAGTTGCCGGATTGGCTCATCTAGCCCACAAGTGGGCAAAAGTAGATCTCCAGATGATTCGGACTTCAACTCCCAGCATTCCTAACCATTGGCCAGACTGGCAGGGGGCTTCTGGGAGTTGACCCGACACATCTGGAGACCTGCCTTCTGCCCACCTTTGATCTAGTGCAGTACTGGCTACGCTGACTGGGAGCAGCTCCACAGAGTTTCTGGCAGGGGCATTTTCCAGCCTTTCCTGGAGAAGCCGGGGATCAACCCTGGGACTTTTCCCATGCAAAGCAGGTGCTTTACCACCAAGCTAGCATCCCTCCCTTAAGGTACAATCCTATGCATGTTTAGACAGGAGTCCTACAACCCCCAGAATTCCCCCAAAACAACCCACCTGCCCATACATACATGCTGTTCTTTTATGGCATAAACAACTGTTTGGGTTTTTTTTGCCCTACCCAGAGGTAATCTTTTACTTGCTGCAGGCGACCAGGTAAATGACTGTTAAGAAGCCCGGCCTAGCATATTGCTTTGAGTTTGTGCACATGGGTTTATTCTGTAGCTGCTTCTCCTAAACTCCTGCACTTGAGTCCCCTTTGCCCATGACTAACAATTCCACCTGATTAAATCCACCGCTCTCCATCTCTCGGTGTAAATTTCAAGCTATTCCCCCTGGGGCTCTTGCCTGACACGTATCTTCCACTTTCTATATGTGAAAGATACATATCTCTGCACAGAAATACAGGAGGATGAGCTTGGTAGCCCCATCGAGAGCATCTGGGTTAAAATAAATAGGGCAACGAATAAAAGGAACCTGGTGGTCGGAGTCTACTACCGGCCACCCAATCGAGAAGATGAGGATGACACTTTTGAAAAGCAAGTAGCCAATGTTTTAAGGAAGCAGGATGTAGTAGTAATGGGGGACTTCAATTTCCCCGATATTTGTTGGGAGACCTGCAAAACATGGCCCCTCCAGGAAATTCCTGACTTGTGTGGTGGATAACTTCCTCCCACAGAAAGTAGAGGAAGGAACGAGAGGATTGGTTATCCTAGACTTGATCCTAACCAACAGGGATGACTTAGTGGATAAAGTGGCAGTTACAGGAACTCTGGGGGAAAGCGACCATGTTATACTTGAGTTCTTGGTTCTAAGGGAAGGAAAAGCCGAGTGTAGCCAAACGCGTGCCCTGGGTTTTAGGAAAGCTGATTTTAATAAAGTGAGAGCAATGATCAGTCAGGTCCCATGGAAAGTGACTCTAACGAGGAGTCCAAAATGGGTGGGAGCTTTGAAAAAAGGAAATTCTCAAGGCGCAATTACAAACAATTCCAAAAAGAAAAGGTGGAAGACAACAGAAGAAGCTGATACGGCTTCACAACAAGCTTAGAGATGACCTGAAAACAACAAAGGACACATATCGGAAGTGGAAGGAAGGCCAAGCTACACAGAAAGAGTACAAGCAGGTAGCACAGAATTGCAGGGATGGCATCAGGAAGGCTAAAGCTGAGAACGAGCTGAGGTTAGCGAGGGAGGCGAAAAGCAACAAAAAGGCTTTCTTCAGCTACGTGCACAGTAAAAGGCAGAGGAAAGAAATCATGGTTCAGCTATTAAATAAGGATGGCAAAATGCTAACAGAGGACAAATAAAAGGCAGAGGTGCTCAATTCCTACTTTGGCTCAGTCTTCTCCCAAAAGAAGGTGTATGACCCCCTTGACAAAGGCAAAACACAGGCTGAAGGGGGAGGATTGCAGCTTGAGATCGATAGGCATATGGTCAAGGAACACCTAATTACCTTGAATGATTTCAAATCTCCAGGGCCAGATGAACTGCACCCTACAGTAATAAAGGAACTGGTAGAACTCTCAGAACCACTGTCTATTCTCTTTGAGAAATCATGGAGGACGGGGGAAGTGCCAGATGACTGGAGGAGGGCGAATGTTGTCCCTATCTTCCAAAAGGGTAAAAAGGAGGAACCTGGGAACTACATACCAGTCATTCTGACATCAATCCCTGGGAAAATTCTGGAGCAGATCATAGAATCATAGAATAGTAGGGTTGGAAGGGGCCTACAAGGCCATCGAGTCCAACCCCCTGCTCAATGCAGGAATCCAAGTCAGAGCATCCCTGACAGATGGCTGTCCAGCCTCATCTTGAAGGCCTCCAGTGTGGGAGAGCCCACCACCTCCCCAGGTCATTGGTTCCATTGTCGTATTGCTCTTACAGTCAGGAAGTTTTTCCTGATGTTCAGCCGGAATCTGGCTTCCTGTAACTTGAGCCCATTATTCCATGTCCTGCACTCTGGGATGATCAAGAAGAGATCCTGGCCTTCCTCTCTGGGACAACCTTTCAAGTACTTTAAGAGTGCTATCATATCTCCCCTCAGTCTTCTCTTCTCAAGGCTAAACATGCCCAGTTCTTTCAGTCTCTCTTCATAGGGCTTTGTTTCCAGTCCCCTGATCATCTTTGTTGCCCTCCTCTGAACCCTCTCCAGTTTGTCTGCATCCTTCTTAAAGTGTGGTGCCCAGAACTGGACACAGTACTCCAGATGAGGCCTAACCAGTGCTGAGTAGAGGGGAACTAGTACTTCCCGGGATTTGGAAGCGATGCTTCTATGAATGCAGCCCAAAATAGCATTTGCCTTTTTTGCAGCCACATCACATTGTTGGCTCATATTCAGCTTGTGATCGACGACAATTCCAAGATCCTTCTCGCTTGTAGTGTGGTTGAGCCACCTATCCCCCATCTTGTAATCGTGCATTTGGTTTCTTTTTCCGAGGTGCAGAACTTGGCATTTGTCCCTATTAAATGTCATTCTGTTGTTTTCTGCCCAGCGCTCCAGTCTATCCAGATCACTTTGAATTTTGTTTCTATCTTCCAAAGGATTAGCTATCCCTCCCAATTTTGTGACATCTGCAAATTTGATCAGCATTCCCTGCACCTCCTCCTCCAAGTCATTCATAAAAATGTTGAAGAGCACTGGGCCCAGGACTGAGCCCTGCGGTACCCCACTCGTTACTTCTCCCCAGCTGGAGAAGTTCCCATTGATAAGCACTCTTTGAGTCCGATTCTGTAGCCAACTGTGGATCCACCGGATCGTTGCTTCATCTAGCCCACTTGGAGCTAGTTTGCTCATCAGGATATCATGGGGCACTTTGTCGAAAGCTTGGCTGAAGTCGAGGTATATGATGTCTACAGCATTCCCACGGTCTACAAGGGAGGTTACTTGATCAAAAAATGAGATCAGATTTGTCTGGCAGGACTTGTTTTTGACAAATCCATGTTGGCTTCGAGTAATCACGGCATTGTTGTCAAGGTGCTTCCAGATGGATTCGTTTATCATCTGCTCCAGAATTTTCCCAGGGATTGCTGTCAGACTGACTGCTCTGTAGTTCCCAGCTTCCTCCTTTTTACCCTTTTTGTAGATAGGGACAACGTTAGCCCTCCTCCAGTCATCTGGCACTTCCCCCGTCCTCCATGATTTCTCAAAGAGTATAGACAGCGGTTCTGAGAGTTCTTCTGCCAGTTCCTTTATGACTCTAGGATGCAGTTCATCTGGCCCTGGAGACTTGAACTCATTCAAAGTCATTAGGTGTTCCTTGACCATATGCCTATTGATCTCAAGCTGCAATCCTGCCCCTTCAGCCTGTACTTCGCCTTTGCAAGGGGGGTCATAGACCCTCTTTTGGGAGAAGACTGAGCCAAAGTAGGAATTGAGCTCCTCTGCCTTTTCTTTGTCATCTGTTATCGTTTTGCCATCCTTATTTAATAGCTGAACCACCATTTCTTTCCTCTGCCTTTTACTATGCACGTAGCTGAAGAAAGCCTTTTTGTTGTTTTTAACATCCCTTGCTAACCTCAGCTCATTCTCAGCTTTAGCCTTCCTGACGCCATCCCTGCAATTCTGTGCTATCTGCTTGTACTCTTCCTTTGTTACTTGGCCTTCTTTCCACTTCCTATATGTGTCCTTTTTTGTTTTCAGGTCATCTCTAAGCTTTTTGTGAAGCCACATTGGCTTCTTCTGTTTTCTTCCACCTTTTCTTCTTGTTGGAATTGCTTGTGATTGTGCCTTGAGAATTTCCTTTTTTAAAAGCTCCCACCCATCTTGGACTCCTTTTCTCGCTAGCATCGCTTGCCATGGGACCTGATCATTGTTCTGAGTTTATGAAAATCAGCTTTCCTAAAATCCAGGGTACGCGTTTGACTACACTCGGCTTTTGCTTCCCTTAGAACCAAGAACTCAAGTGCAACATGGTCGTTTTCCCCCAGAGTTCCTGTAACTGCTACTTTATCCACTAAGTCATCTCTGTTGGTTAGGATCAAGTCAAGGATAGCCGATCCTCTAGTTCCTTCCTCTATTTTCTGTAGGAGGAAGTTATCCGCCACACAAGTCAGGAATTTCCTGGAGGGGCCATGTTTTGCAGAATTTGTCTCCCAACAAATATCGGGGAAATTGAAGTCCCCCATTACTACTACATCATGCGTCCTTAAAACATTGGCTACTTGCTTTTCAAAAGTTTCATCCTTGTCTTCTCCTTGAATGGGTGGCCGGTAGTAGACTCCGACCACCAGGTTCCTTTTATTCTTTGCTCCATTTATTTCAACCCAGACGCTCTCGATGGGGCTACCAAGCTCCTCCTCCTGTATTTCTCTGCAGAGATATGTATTTTTCACATACAGTGCAACCCCACCTCCCTTTCTGTTCCTCCTGTTCTTTGTGAACAAGTTATATCCTTCAATTGCTGTATTCCAGTCATGAGGGTCATCCCACCAAGTCTCAGTTATACCTATCAGGTCATAATTTCCCTCTTGTATTAAGAGTTCAAGTTCGTTCTGTTTGTTTCCCATACTCTGAGCATTAGTATATAGACATCGAAGACCATGTGCTTCATAGTCTGGCTTTCTTCCTACATATGTCTGAAGACTACTATTGGGCGTTATCAGAGCTGTTCTCTCCGTTGCAGTGCATGCGCCTACGTCCATTGTTACCCCCAACATTACATCTCCCTTCCCCATAAGATTCAGTTTAAAGCCCTCCTGATGAAGTTCTTCATGCTGTGGCCAAACACATTCTTCCCATCCTTTGTGAGGTGCAACCCATCCCTAGCCAACAGCCCATCTTCCAGGAAGTATAGCCCGTGGTCTCAGAATCCAAATCTCTCTCGTCGGCACCACCTTCGTAGCCAGTCATTCACCCGGAGTATTTTTCGTTCCCTTTCTGTCCCTCTTCTAACTACTGGAAGGATGGATGAGAAAACTATCTGGGCCCCAAAGTTCTTGAGTTTCCTTCCCAGAGCTTCAAAGTCTGACGTGATTTCTTCGTAGCTCCGCTTGGCGGTATCATTTGTTCCCACATGGATGAGAAGAAAGGGATACCTGTCAGCGGGCTTTATGAGTGCAGGCAACCTTTCAGTCACGTCTCTAATCTGTCCTCCCAGGAGACAACATACCTGGCGAGTCCACGGGTCTTCGCGACATACTTGGGTCTCGATCCCACGCAGCAAGGAGTCTCCCACTCCTACCACCCTTCTCTTCTTCTTGTAGGCCTGGGTTTCATCGCCTCTGTTTGACTGACCTTTAGCCTCTTGCTCACTCTCATGCAGGTTCCCCTGTGATTCTTCCTCTGCAGGCTGTCCTCCAGTCTCATCCGCAAGTACCTGGAATCGGTTCCACAGCTCCACTGCTTCCACTGGTGCAGAGTGGCGTCTAATTCTTCTGCTCCTAACTGTCACCCTTTTCCAAGGAGTACCCTCTATTCCATTTTTCTTCACCTCAGCATTTCCCACGGCCTCATCTTGCTGTTGCTCTTCAAGCTTCTGGTCTTCCCTTCGCTGCTGTAGTTCCCCCATTCTGTCCAAGAACTCTTTGTGTTCTCTTATTCCCCGGAGGGTCGACAGTTGCTGCTCCAGTCCTCTTCCTTTTTCTTCCAGCAGCGTGATCAACTTGCACTTGTTGCAGGTGTAGGCCATGTTGTTCTCAGGCAAGAAAACAAACATTGCACACACCTTGCAGGTCACCACCACTGGAGAGTCTTGTCCTTCCATAGCCTCTTTTCCCTTTTTGTGTCTAGCTTTTTGATTGTTCTAGACTAGCCTGTGCCTGTTCCTCTACTCAGTAGAGGTTAAAAGCAGAGTCCCACTGGTGTGAAAGTGTGTGTTACAAGACAAATAAATGGAAAAAAGTTAGTTAAAATAAAAAATGAAAAAATGAAAAAAAAAAGTTAGGGGCCTCCCCCTTGATCTCCCCTGCCGAACTCCCCTGGCCAACTCCTGTTCGCTCCCCCTGTTCACTCGCTCTCTGGGAGCTTGCCTGCTTCTGTAGTCCCTGGACCAGCTGGAGCACCTTGCTCTGCTTTGCTCTGCTCAGCTGGGAGGCGGGAAACAGACGATAAAGCAATCCATCTGTAAGCACCTTGAAAACAATGCAGTGATTACTCGAAGCCAACAGGGATTTGTCAAGAACAAATCCTGCCAGACGAATCTGATCTCATTTTTGGATCAAGTAACCTCCCTTGTAGACCGTGGGAATGCTGTAGACATCATATACCTCGACTTCAGCCAAGCTTTCAACAAAGTGCCCCATGATATCCTGATGAGCAAACTAGCTCCAAGTGGGCTAGATGAAACAACGATCCGGTGGATCCACAGTTGGCTACAGAATAGGACTCAAAGAGGGATTATCAATGGGATCTTCTCCAACTGGGGAAAGGTCACGTGCGGCGTACCGCAGGGCTCTGTCCTGGGCCCAGTGCTCTTCAACATTTTTATGAATGACTCGGAGGAGGTGCAGGGAATGCTGATCAAATTTGCAGATGACACAAAACTGGGTGGGATAGCTAATACTTTGGAAGACAGAAACAACATTCAAAGTGATCTGGATAGACTGGAGCACTGGGTGGGAAACAACAGAATGACATTTAATAGGGACAAATGCCAAGTTCTGCACCTCGGAAAAAGAAACCAAATGCACAGTTACAAGATGGGGGATAGGTGGCTCAACCACACTACAAGCGAGTAGTATCTTGGAATTGTTGTAGTTCACAAGCTCAGTATGAGCCAACAATGTGATGTGGCTGCAAAAAAGGCACATGCTCTTTTGGGGTGCATTAATAGAAGCATAGCTTCCAAATCCCAGGAAGTACTAGATCCCCTCTACTCAGCACTGGGTAGGCCTCATCTGGAGTACTGTGTCCAGTTCTCGGCTCCACATTTTAAGAAGGATGCAGACAAGCTGGAGAGGGTTCAGAGGAGGGCAACCAAGATGATCAGGGGACTGGAAACAAAGCCCTACGAGGAGAGACTGAAAGAACTGGGCATGTTTAGCCTTGAGAAGAGAGGACTGAGGGGAGATATGATAGCGCTCTTCAAGGACTTGAAAGGTCGTCCCAGAGAGGAAAGCCAGGATCTCTTCTCGATCATCCCAGAGTGCAAGACATGGAATAATGGGCTCAGGTGACAGGAAGCCAGATTCCGGTTGAACATCAGGAAAAATTTCCTGACTGTTAGAGCAATATGACAACAGAACCAATTCCCTGGGGAGGCAGTGGGCTCTCCCACACTGGAGGCGTTCAAGACGAGGCTGGACAGCCATCTGTCAGGGATGCTCTAACTTGGATTCCTGCACTGAGCAGGGGGTTGGACTCGATGGCCTTCTAGGCACCTTCCAACCCTACTATTCTGTGATTCTAATATCTCTAGGTAGGGCAGGAAAAACTCCTGCCTGAAACCCTGGCATTGCTGCCAGCCGGTGTCAGCAATAGGGGGCTCGATGCAACAATAGTCTCTGACATCGGAAGCAGTATAAGGCAGCTTCCAATGTTCCTATCAGCCATGCACATTTGAGGATGGGGGAAGAGAGGTTGCCAGGGCTAAAAGCTTGGGACTTGGGACCTCTTTCAGAAATTGAGCCCTATGGGGACAGAGACTGCATGCCTCCTGAGTGGAAAAAGAGGGGAGGGGTGTCTGGCAAGACTTGGAATGGGGCCCAATCTGGCCACCTGGGGTTCCCCAAATGGCTCCACCCCCTTCCCCCCAACCACCAGTTGTTTGATGCTTTCCTGGCTTTTGTGCCATTTACCCCCCATTCAAAAAGGTTGACATGCCTCTCCTAAGCCTTAGGTACTGGCAGTAAGAGCTTTAAACTACAATATGCTGGGGGGGGGGGGTTGGGTTGGGTTTTGGGCCCCACTTATTTGCCCTTCAGCTCTGCCCAGCAATGGAATGCAGCCCCTGAGAGCTTCTCCAAAATGGAATCCAGCCCTCAGGCTGAAAGAGGTTCTGCGCCCCTGCCCTAAAAAATAAAGCAAGATCCCAGTCCTCATGGTTTTGAATAAAGAGCTGGTTTCTTAGGAACACAAGAAGCAGCTTTATCACTCCAATCAGTCATCCACCAAACTCTGTATTGCCTCATTGATTGCCAGGGACTCTCCAGAGAGTTTCAGCCAGGGGGGCTTTCCTAGCCCTATGGGAAGATGCCAGGGGTTGAACCTGGGACCTTCTGCATGCAAAGCAGAGGGTCAGCCCTTAATTTGTGGTCCCTTCCCAGGCAAGAAGGAGTCAAGCAAGACTTGAACTGCAACAGCTGACTTTGCAACTAACCACGCTTCCTCCTCAGCTGTAGCAAGATGGGATCACAGCAGAGCTGCCAGGGAGCAAGCCCAGCGATAAGCTTGGCAGTAGGGAAAGCCTCAAGCAGGGCTGAGGGAGAAGAGTTGCTGCATGATGCAAGGGGATTGGGGAACAGGGGAGCGGAGCGGGGAGAGGTGAACCTTCCACAGGGATTTCTTCTGTAGGGAGGGGAGACAAAGAAGGGCTGTTCACACAACACACTAACCCACACTCAGTGGTTGAGGGTGGGTTGTTTTGAACCCTGGGTTGTTCGCTGAAGCGTGGGTTAGTGTGCTGTCTGAATGCAGCCAGGGTGGCTTGTTAAACATACACTGTGGCTCATTTTCTCTAACAAGCCACCTTGAGAACCCCTGGTGTGTTGTTGGGTTGTTCAGGGTGGCAAACAAGCCACACTGCATGGTTAACAAGCCACCCTGTGGAAAACGTGCTGCGTCCAGACAACGCACTAACCCATGGTTCAACAAACAACCCATGGTTCAGAACAACCCACACTCAACCACTGACTGTTGGTTAGCGTGTTGTGTGAACAGCCCCAGAGATTCTCCAGATGCTGCAGTCTTGAATAAAGGAGGAGAGCCAGGGTCAACATCAAGGGTAGGCAAAGTCAGGCACTTGCCGAGGGCCCACCCCGCAGTGGGGGCCCACTAGCAAGAGCCCCCTAGAGCTGCTCCTCCTCTTCCCCATTGCAGCCTGCTTCTTCACCTGCCTCTTGCTCTGTCCCAGGCAACGGTGGTGGTGGTGAAGAGGAGGAGCGGCAGGAGATGCCATGGCCTCCTTGCTCACAGACTCTGGAAGCAGTAAGGAAGCAAGGAAGCAGTAGCCATGATGAGGGCGAGGAGGAGGAGCAAGAGCAGCTGGTGACGATGGCAGTGAGAAGAGAGACTCACTGGGGTGTCTTGCCCAAGGGAGGGAGATCTAAGTGCTCCCCTGCAGAATGGAACTGAACAAAGGACGTTTTGGAGGCAGGAGGACAGAGGAGTGACAGCAGTGCTGAATTTCACCTATTGATTTGACCTGAACCAACACATCACCATTTTTTAACCTACTTCAATAAAACAGGGAGAATACAGAAGCTTAGAACACACAGCCAGGTGACTGCCCCCCCCCCCCTTTAAAGGAGAACTGTTTCCACACCTTTGTAAGCTTCTGTTTTGCCTGGTGCTTCCTCTTTAAAACAGCCACGGAGAATTTTTCTGCACACTTTGGGGAAGCTGCTTGACGCTTCCAAAGGTGTGGGCAGGTGCTCTGGTTTCTCCATAAGAGGAAAGGGAAGCCAACAACTTAGTGCTGGTTTCAGTCTTCCCACTCACTCCCTGTGAGGCTCAGGACTGTTACAGTGGGGAGCAGGAAACAGTGGTGAGAAGATGGAAGAATGGGATAACTCAGGTATTTTCACACATTAAAAAGTTCCTACACAGCATAACGCCTTTTATCCTCCTCTCATTTGGGATCCTTGGAGAACCAGATTTATTACACTGGGAAACCATTTAAAAAGGCTTTTCTGACTGGTTGCCTGGTGGTGATTCCCACTCACCGCAAGTGAGCAGAGCAATTGAGCATTTTCAAGCCTGCCTTACCGTCAAGCAGTGCTTCACATCCAAATTGCAATGGGATGCTTTCTAGCCTTGGGTGCCTGCACGCACACACACAGGAACAAAGTTGCACATACACACAAGTTTCATGCTACTCCCAATCTGTTAAATCACATTTGCAGTTTGCCTCACCTCCTAGGAGCTCAGAACAGCGTACACTGTTCTTTGTCCCCCTCCTGTTTATCCTCACAACAACGCTGTGAGGTAGATTAAGCTGAGAGAGTCTCTTTCTTGAGATCACCCGGTGAGCTTCATGGTTGAATGGTGGCATTTGAACTTGGGTCTCCCCAATCTTAGTCCAACTCATCCTTGCGCCCCCTAGATGCGATGGACTCCCAATCAGCCCCTGCTAGCTGGGGCTGATGGGATTTGTAGTCCAACACATCCCAAGGGTGCTAGGCTGAGGACGGCTGTTCTCACCACTACACCACATTGGATGTCTTTCTGAATGGGAATTTTACTTTCATTATATCATTTTTAATAGTACTACAAGCCACTTTGTGCAATGGGAAAGAGTTTTCCCTCCTTTCCCCCAAGCTTTTTGTCAAAACTCTATACAGACTCCAGGAAAGGGAGCGGGGAAGGAGGAGGAAGGAAGAGTAATCATTGCATAACTGCTTTAAAAGTAAACCGCAATTGCTCCACGCTAAGCAACAGATGGGTGTGAACTCAATAAGAGCTCTTCCATCCTTTCCACAACAAGGAACTCCTGAGGTTGCACTCACCAAAGGCATTTAAAAAGTTTGCTTATTATCAGATAATCAGTCCCTGCTACCACTGCAACTACTTAGGATAATCACTTCTGACATCCTGCCTGCAGTTCCTAAAGCCTCCATTTCCTGCAATCCAAGATGGAAGAAAAGAAAAATCAGAGCATGCTGCAACCCTGCAACACAGAAAACCACAAAAGCCAATCCTTGTCCAGGGATTTCCTTGAGGGCACTGGTAGTTCTGCCCTTCTGCCTCTCCAATCAGTTCCCTGGACCATCAATTTTTTTTAATGATTTTTTAAATGAATTTCTTTTGACATTTTAAGTGTTCGTAAGCCACCTGGAGTATTGTATTTAAAGCATTTTGTAAACCTGCTCCTTAGCGGAAAAAACACTCCCAGAGTGGCTAAGTTAAGATGAATAGCCAATGAGACAGTCTCTGCCTGAGACATTACAACCTAAAAGAAATGACACAAAATAAAAAGAGATATGGGGAGTGAAGAGGAAAAAAAGCAAACTCAGGCACCGACCCTTATAGTTTCACCGGTTCTGAACACTTCCAAGTAAACATGTTTATAAGACTGCAATGTCCGGCACCCACCCTAGACATACTTACTAAGGATTTAGTCCCATTGGATGCAATGGCCTGGTTCTTACGTAATGCTAAGCCAGGGGTGCAGAACTCCTTTCAGCACGAGGGCCAAATTTTGGAGAAGGTCTTGGGGGCTGCATTCTGGTGGTGGTGGCAATGGCGGGGTCAAAGGCAAAAGGGAAAGGAGGAAAAATACCAGCATATTGTAGCATAAAACTCTTCCCATTAGTAACTAAGCCTTAGGCGAAGCATTTTAGCATTTTAGAAAGGGGCAAAACTGAACAAAAGCTGGGAAACCCCCCAAACGATCGGTAGTTGGGGTAAAGGGAGTGGGGCTATCTGGGGGACCCAGGAGGGGTGAAATGAGACCCTAGGTTGGCTGGATTTGGCCCCTAGGCTTGACGTCCTACAGCAATGGTCAAATTCTGTACAAGGCAGAATGAAAGCCAGTGTGCCATAGTGGTTAGAGTATTGGATTGGCACTCAGGAGATCCAGGTTCTAGTCCTCATTTGGCCATGAAGCTCACTGGGTGACTTTGGACCAGTCATTGACTCTCAGCCTAACCTAACTCACAAGGTTGTCACGAGGATGAAATGGAGAGGAGGACTATGTAAGCCACCTTAGGTTCCTTGCAAGAGGAAAACAGGTGGGATACAAATGTCGTCATCATCATCAAAAGGCAGCTCCTGATGCTGTGATGGGTGGCCCGACAGATCAGTTGGAAGAGCATCCCTTAGCATGCAGAAGGTCACGGGTTCAAGTTCAAAAAGGATCTTGGATGGTAGGTGGACCAAGTCTCTGTCTTGCCATGCCAATTTGCCATGTCTGTTCCTAATGGGGCTGTGTGTTTACCCAGTGCCACTCTGCTTTTGGAGAGCAGAAGGCCGATGAGGAGAAATTTCTCCCCAACCCTCTTTTGGCTACTTCACTGAACTATGCTTCTCAGCACTGCAGTGTCACCACTTCCTTTCTGGGCCACAAATATGCAAAAGTCCTTCCTGCAAATCTCAAGCTGATGCAGCTGCTGCAAGCCAGACCTCCAAAGCGTCCCCTGACTTTGAGAAGAAAAGTTCCTGCAAAGACGCAGATGGGCTCAGAGAGCCCTGTCAGCTTCAAAATGAGTGATTTAAAGTTCCCAGCAAGGAGAGAAGGAACAGATGGTTTAACACACATACACACCAACTGGCAAATCAATGCAGAGAGCAACGGTGGAGGAGGAGGAGAAAACAAAAAGCAGCCATCTGCTTGATCAGCTACCCCCTTGCAGATCTCCTTGCTGCGCATGGAGGGAAGCAAGGCAGAGAAGGTGAATTAGTTGTAGTAGTGCACTGCTTGGGTAGTGGTTAATTCCTGCTTTGCATGCAGGCTGTCCCCAGTTCAATCCCTGGCTTTTCTAGGTAGGGTTAGGAAAGAGTCCTGCCTGAAACCCTGGAGAGCTGCTGCCAGTCAATGTCAACAATACTGGGCTAGATGGACCCAGTGCAGGGCAGCTTCCTATGTTCCTAAGAGCATAGGAACACAGGAAGCTGCCTTATACTGAGTCAGACCCTTGGTCCATCTATTGTCAACAGTGACTGGCAGTGGCTCTCCAGGGTTTCAGGCAGGAATTTTTCCAGCCCGATCTGGAGATGCCAGGAATTAAATCTGGGACCTTCTGCATGCAAAGCAGGACCTCTTCCACTAAGCTACAGCCCTTCCCTTTAGCACAGTGGCCTGGCTTACCCATGACCAGACATGACAGGCTGAAAATGAACCTCCATCTGCACTTCCAGCACGGTCTGGGTTTGAACCCAGGACTTTCCAGGTCACAAGCAGAAGAAGATTCAAAACAAAGTTGCTTTGTACAAGGTCAGGAGATTGGTCTCTCTAGCCCAGTACTGCCTGCTCTGGCTAGCAGTGGCTCTCCAGGGGCTCAAACAGAGAAGGGTCTTTCCAACTGGACATGCTGGGCATAGAACCGGGGACCTTCTGCCTGCAAAGCAGGAGTTCTGACCACTGAGCTATGGTCCTACCCCAAAACATTGGAAGTTGCTTTGTACCAAAGACCCCTTGGTCTATCCAGTTCAGGATTGTTTAGACTGACTACCAGCAGCTTTTCAGGGTTTCAGACAGGGGGTCTTTTGGAGCCCAACCTGGAGATAGCAGGAAGCGAGCCTGGGACCTTCTGCATGCAAAGCATGGCTCATAATACAGTGTTCGTAAAATATATGGCAGATATATTGGCCCCTGGAGCAGTGAATGTTGCCCACTCCTGCTCTAAATACATCTAGCATCTGCACTGGAGGAATATGCTGGTATTTGCAGGGTATTTTGTCCCCACCCCTTCCGCCTTTGGCTCCACCCACCACTGGAATGTGGCCCTCAAGAGCTTCTCCAAAATGGAATCCGGCCCTCGGGCTGAAAGAGGTTCTGCACCCCTTCCCTAAAAAAAGAAAGCAAGATTACACTCCTCATGCTTCTGAATGAAGAGCTGTTTTTGGGGTTTTTTTTAGGAACACAGGAAGCAGCTTTATCACTCAGATCAGTCATCCACCGAACTCTGTACTGCCTCATTGATTGCCAGGGGCAATCCAGAGAGGTTCAGACAGGGGGTCTTTGGTGGGGATTGAACCTGGGACCTTCTCCATAACATCAGAAGAGCCCTGCTGGATCAGACCTGGGGTCTATCTAGTCCAGCATTCTGTTCACACAGTGGCCAACCAGCTGCCCATGGGAAACCCACAAGCGGGCCACAAGTGCAACACCACCCTCTCGCCTATGCAAGGCAGGGACTCCGCTATGGTCCTTCTCCTAAAGATAAAACAAGATTCTGGTCCTCACGGTTCGGAATAAAGGTCTGATTAAAATAATTACAGGAAGCTGCTTTATACTGAGTCCCTTGGTTAGTCCAGCTAAGTCTTGTTTACAATGATTGGTGGCAGGTTTTCACAGAGGGCGTCTATCCCAGCCTGGCTCAGAAAGGTCGGGGATTGAACCTGGGACATTCGGCACATCAAGTAGAGGTTCTACCACTGAGCTATGGTCCCTCAATAATGCTCAGCCACTACACTTGATAAGCTTTGTATAAACGAACCATGCTAAATAAAGCACTATTTAAACCCCACTGACCTCCAAGCAAAAGGCATTATTATAGGACTCCTGGGTGTTTGACTTGGGTGCTGGTAAAAGGGGTGGCAGGGAGGGGGTGAACTGCAAATCAATTCTAACTTGTACCTCTGCAGTTAAAATGTGACTTAAATTATATGGGGGATGAAGTGCCTTTGTTCTTAATCAGATCCGAGACTAAAATAGCTGGTGACTTTTTGCTACTGGGGGAAGGGGGAAATAAATGGTAAAAGTGGGGTGCAGCAATATTTATTTTTGTATTAAAAATATCACAAGTACTGCAAGAAAGTGGGCTAGAAAAATATTAATTTCTCTCCCCCACCGCACAAAAAAAAATCCGCAATGACTCAGTCACCTACTGAAATTAACTGACAGCACATTTAAGACAAATAATAAGGAAGACATTACTGCTCATGTCTTGAAAGAACAGCCTAGAGACCTCATGAGTCACATGAGATGCTGCAAAGGCCTTTACGTGGCCCCAGTGCCATAAACAGATTCTGGAGCACCCCAATTTCAGTTCTTATTTTCCAACAGGAAAGGTAGTTTAAATGCAACCACAAGGCCACACATGGAGAACCTGCCTCCTCAATGGTGAGGGAAGAACACTCTGTGCAGGATCAGAGTCCCTTTCACTTTTACCAGAGCTACTATTTTGACATAAACTGAAGCTGACATCAGGTCAAGTCCTCAATCTAGGGCAGCCCTCAGGCCGCTCTGAGGACAATGAGAGGGGAAGCGGCCCGTTCTACCAACCCTACTGAAAGATTTAATTATTTCCTCTTCCCTCCCCATGCCTTTTTCCTCCTGTGTCATGTCTTTTCAGATTGCAAGCCTGTGGGCCGGGACTCTCTTCTTTTACTGGTTACATGTAAGCCACTCTGTGAGCCTTTTTGGCTGAGGAGCAGGATAAAAATACTTAAAAGAATAATAGAAGCTGGCTGGGAATTATGGGAGTTGTAGTCCAACACAACATCTGGAGGGCACCCCAGTGCATCATCTTCTGGCAGCAACCAAATCACCTCTTGCAAATATATCACATTTTCCCCTAGAGATGTAAAATTTCTGGAAATGTTGAGGCCATAGAAAAAAAAATGTTTTTCTCCCAGAAAAATAGGACATTTGAGAAAAAGTGAAAAATAAGCAACGCCTATTTTTGTTGCGCTCTTTACAGATCTAAAGTCACTTTGTTGCTTTAACACAGCCTTCCCCAACCTGCCCCCCCCCCAGATATTTTGGACTTCAGCACCCATCAGCCTCTGTCAGCATGGCCAATGGTCAGGAATGCTGGGCACTGTAGTCCAAAACATCCAGAGGGTACCAGGTTGGGGAGCGTTGCTTTAGAAACATAAAGCAGCCTTTCTGTTCCCCAAGTTATTTTATGTATGACTTAGTTCATAAAACTATCGTATTTTAAAACTTTTCAAAGTAAACTCAGTTAGTAAATTTATAGTTCTTGTCTGAATAGATCAGAACTGCATTAAATGACTGCTACAGCATCAGAAACACAGGACACTATAGAACAAAACCCAAACTGCCAAGAATGCACAATGTTGCATTCTACTCTACTCACATGTTGGGAAACTGAGCATAAATGTCTATCAGTAAAATATACTTTAGATCAATAGTTTTCATAAGGAATGAAAGAACTATGTTGGGAACCTTACAGAGAGGATTAAAAAAACATTCCCCCCCCCCCCATGGCTTCATTATCTCCAGACATTTTACATCTCTAGTCTTTTTATGAAAGTGTTATTACCTATTTCTTACTCATTTGGGGGAGGGGGGTAAAGGCTGTATAACATATACTTTGTCTTAAATTCTAAAAGAAAATATTTCATAATCCGAAGCTGTTCAATTTTTCGGAAAAAAACAAAAACGGTCCTCGGAAAAAAGTTTTTTCCCTTAATTTTTCCATTTTCTCCCCCGGGGGCCTTCACATCTCTATTTCCCTCCATGCTATCATGGGGTGTGTGTGTTGTTGGATTCCCTGAGTTTTGCGACTTCCTGGCCAACATGCACAGAGCCCGATTCTTTCCCTGGCAAGCAACGTCTTGTTGTTCTATCATCATGCCATCCTTGCACGAAACTTGCCAAGGTATTTAATTAAAACCTCGCCCCTTTTGCCATCGCCAGGGCTTGGCTTGGCCAGATGCAATTTTTAGCTGGTAGCCTTGCCCAAGACAACACAGCCCACATGCTCTCAAAATTAAGCCTGCTTCGAATAAGAACATAAGAAGATCCCTGCTGGATCAGACTGAAGGCCCATCTAGTCCGGCATTCTGTTCCTACAGTGGCTAGCCAAAGGCCGCTATGGGAAGCCCATAAGCAGGACAGGAGCACAAAAGCAATGCATAAATAAATTTTGTCAACAAGTTAATCACAAAATGACATGCACCAAATTCAATACATGAAGTCCCGATACATTTGGACAAACGTCTTTCCATGCGCGCTCCTGGTTTGGTCCTGTAGAGGAGGGGTAGACAGAAGATCTCCAGATGATTTGGACTTCAATTCCCAGAAGCCCCTCCCAGCATGGCTAATGGTCAGGAATGCTGACAGTTAAAGTACAAAACATCTGGAGATGTGCTTCTTGCCCACCCCTGCTGTAGAGCACAAACCAGGAGGCGTACTGGGGGGGGATGGAATTGGAAGGATTATAAGCATTTCATTTCAGTCAGATCATCCAATGTCAAAAGCTACTTCCAGATGTCCTTTCTTATTTTGTGTGCGTGGTATGCATGCAAAAATGTGCAGCTCCTGTTCAGCCCAAATCAGACTCACTTGGGCTCTCATGCTGTTCTGGGGGTCCCATCCCCCAGCTAGAGAACCTTAAGGACTAGAAACATAGGTGGAGAGGGAAAACAATCAACATGGTGTTTTGCAGCCAGTTTCTGAACTCCTGCAATGTGATGGCAGACCACATGGAGCCCTTGGATTTGTCTCTTATCCTCCCACCTCTGGCTGTGTATATTTTAGCATCGATATGGCTGTCCCTGTTCTTCTTTCCCAGAATTAAGACTCTCTAAAAGTGAAATCATAAGAACACAAGAATCATCATGCTTCAGACTAAAGGCCTCTCTAGTCCAGCATTCTGTTCCCAAAGTGGCTAACCAGATGTCCCAATGGGAAGCTCACAAGTAGAACACAAGCACAATAGCCCCCTCCTGGTTGTGTTCCCCAGCAAACTGGCATTGAGAGGCATACAGCCTGTGACAAGGGGTGTCACTAGGCCTGGGGCCATAGGGCCTTGGCTCAAACCTATTACCCACAGCACTGAATCTATTCCAAAGAGGGTCCACTGGTACCAATGGAACTTTTTTTTTCTCAGCTTCACTGCCACACAGGGGACAATTTTCAAGGGAGATTGCAGCTAAGGAGGGAAAGGTTAATGCGCCCCTTCCTACTTCCTGCAACATCACCCCCCAAAAACCTTCTCCTGCATAGCAGTTAAGCTTAGAAAAAAACTTTTCCAGTTGGTTTGGGATAATTTCAGCCAGGGGACAAACTAACTGAAGTACTTATTTTATCTGAGGTGATCTGGATGAGAAATTAATTTGCTGGCTTTGCCTCCTGTGAAATGTAAAGAAATCATAGTAATTATTTCTAAATTTGCCTATATAGATATACGTTAGTGTATGGAGATTTTAGTACTGAGGGCCTGTGAAACTTTCACAGGGCGTCAAAAAGCAAGCAACAAGCAGGGCTGCTCTCGCTAAACCCACAAGATGCTAACTGGTTTGCATTGTGAGAACAGCAAGTGGACGCTGAGCAGTCCAGATTGTCACAAGTCCTCTCTTTGCAGCCGCTGGCTTGGCTGTTTTGGCAAATAACCATCACCTGTAGGCAACTGAGGCAGGGTAACTTTTATAAGATGGTTTTACTGCAGGTGAGGAACCTGGCTATGCACAGGTGAGGTTGGCAAAAGCCAACCTTTCATGGCATGTGCTAGGCAGAATTTATCAATTCTTTGAAACAAATGAGGTTGAGTACATTAAAACTGGGCAAGCTTCTCAACTGTGTTCCCTTTTTAATATAAACATGATAGTCTGTGGTGGTTTTGTAAAAGGACTGATTTTTGCTGGCAGCAGTGACGTATCAAACTTGTTGTGGGGACTATCTTTGGGGGAACACACACAGCAGTGGTTTGGGAGTACCATTAGCAAGCGCAGCCCTGCTTCTTGCTCGCTTTTTGACCCCCTGTGAAAGCTTGCACAAGCCCATTCTTTCTGCCTTGTTTCCTCAAACCTGACAATGAACCATCCAGCTGAAGTCCTGTTTGTCTAACTACACAGGTTCTGAAATCTCCAGACCGCCTTCGAATTGTGAGAGCGTTGACATTGTACGGTGGTTCAGAGCAGGGGTGGGCAATTTGTCCACCCAAACTTCTGGAGGACCGCAACTCCTGTCAGCTCTTGGCTATGCCGGCTAGGGATGATGGGAGTTGTAGGCCAAAGCATCTGAAGCACCCCTGTGTTAAATGCTATCCTGTGCATATCTACACAGAAATAAGTCCTGCAACTCCGATCCCTGAGTCAGCTCAGGACTTATTTCTTATGGCTGGCTGGGGCATGCTGGGAATTGTAGGACTTTTTTCTGTCTAAGGGAGCAATCCTATGGCTGCTAGTCAGCAGCTAGACAGCCACAGGATATGGGGTTTTCCAGGAACCGACCTCAGAGCCCATGCTCTGAGGTCGGTTCCGGGAGAACCAACCTTCCCCCACTTCAGCCCAGTGCTCTGCACTTGGAAGAAGAGCGAGGAGTGGCCAAAATGGGGCATCCCGGGGGGGGTCTGGGGAAGGGAATGCAGAAATGCAGGTACAACACACCCTATGTATCGTCTGGCAGCTTCCTCCCCTGCTCCTCCTTCTAGCCGCAAATGCAGGGCAGGAGAAGTGTGGAGGGAACGATCCCTCTGTGCTTCTCCTGCCCTGCATTGGATAGGCGGTCGCCTCCAAGTTTGGAGGTGGCCACCTATCCCCATAGGATTGCGCCCTAAACATGCATAGGATTGTGCCCTTAAGAGTGTTTGAAGCTCACCGTAAATTCCCATGGTAATCCTTCCAGCAACCCTGCAAAGAAACTTGGTGTTGCTATCCCTGTATTGAAAGCTGGGTGTGGAGAGAGGCAGAGAGTGAGTGACTTGCCTAAGACAACCTAACTTAAGGTCATGGCTCTCACACTTAGCCCCTGCGCAAAACATTTTGAGGCAGATGTAACATAAGAAAAACCTTGCTTGGTCAAGACCCAACATCCATCTTATCCAACATCCTGTTTCCCACAGTGGTCAGTCACATGCTTCCAAGAAGCCCATAAGTGTCACATGAGCACAACAGCCCCCTGCTGTCGCTGCTCCCCAGTAGCTGGAGGAGTTACAATTCCCCTAGACTGGAAAGTTCCTTATAGCCAGGGGTTGGGAAGCTGAGGTTATTGGACTCCCAACAGCCCAGGCCACCATGGCCAATGGTCAGGGCTGATGGAAGATGATTATAGCTGGCAGAGCTATCGAGTCCGGTATAAAATGGAGTAATAGGCACATTCATCCTACGATCTACCTCCAATAAAATGCTGCAGTGTGGGGTGCTGTTGTTCCGCGGTCCGTTCAGTGTTCCATTCAGGCAGCCAGGCCCTTTTCTAAGATGCTCCATTCAGGCAGCCAGGCCCTTTTCTAAGATACTTCATTCCGTTGCCTCTTCCATCTGGGTTTCCATTCTGTTCCCCCTTCCCCTCTCCAAGAGTCGGTGAGTGTTCTGTGGCTGCTAAGTGCACTCAGTACTGGGGTTCTCCCCCTCACACACCTCAGGGTGTGTTTTTTCACAACTTTTTTTTGTACTCCTGCAAACTTTGGGGTTTCCCCAACCTGCTAATACTTCCTCCTTTTCCATGGCAGCCATTTTTATTTATTTATTATATAAAAATTACCCTGCCTCAGTTGCCTACAGGTGATGGTTATTTGCCACAACAGCCAAGCCAGCAGCTGCAAAGAGGGGACCTGTGACAATTTGGACCACTCATCCGCCACTTGCTGTTGTCACAATGCAAACCAGTTAGCATCTTGTGGGTTTTGGGGGGCTCAGGGTTTCTTGGGCCCCAGCCAAAAAGAGGTGCAAGGCCATACATCACAATGCTACCTTGGTTGCCAAAGCCAACACGCCACTCCTGATCCATTTTTTCCCTTCCAGAAGAAACCTTCAGGTCAGAGCCGCACAAACCAAAGCAGGCTTAAGATACACAGTCAATAGTTGTTGCTGTTTTTAAAAATCAGATTGTTAGCAATTTTTTGAAAGGCCAAAAGCCAGAACATGGCAGCCTCCTCCGATGTTAAAAGGAAAGGTGCATCTAGAAACAGACTGAAGTCAATTGGATCACAGTGGCACCTGGATGAGTGTCATCCCCCCCACCCCACCCCCACTCTCTCCAGGACGGACATCCTCTTTTCTCACCTGGCTGGCTTTGTAGAACTGCTTCTTTAGACCCGCCACAGACATGATACCTTCTTGCGCGTACCGAAACTAGATCCCGGAGACAGAGAGAAAGAACAGTGGCCCAAGAGGACTGGGACAGCAAGTCAGATGAAAAAGAGTCTAAACTGAGGAGGAACAAAGCAACTTTGATTAAGCTGTGTTGGTGGGTGGGGAGGGGTTGGGAATGGGGCAAAGCCCAGGTCTTGAGATAAGGTAGACAGGCAGGCAAAGATGAGCAGAACAGGAAAGAAGATGAAAGAGGTACCGAGAGGCAGGGGGTTAAAACGGTGTGCAGGAGAGGGTCCCAAGGGGGCATACAGAGTCTGTGTGTAACTGTGTAAAACAAGAGAGGGACCACCCCCCAAAGACACAAAAGATAGATGAGTTTTTGAGCTACAGAGGGACAGAAAGACAAAGCATCCCCCCCACACACACACACACAAATGCAGAGGAAGAGACAACGTAGGATCCACAAAGTGAGAGAGGGACAAACCAAGTATCCCCACAGAAACAGAGAGAGCAATACAGAGTTGAGCAGCCAAGACAAGCTTAAAAGAGACAAATTAGTATCTAGTTCATATAGGGATGTAGAGACCACCCCCTTCCCAAAAAGACAAGACCCCCTCCCCCAACTCAGAGAGAGACCTGTGGATGGGTGGGTAATATATAAGACTGGGCAGACCTACCCCTGGATAGCCCAAAGCCAGCAGCAGCTGAGTGGCAGTTTTAAAGGCTAAAGAAACTAGTCCTCAGTGAGTCAAAGGGTAGGCAGATGAAGTAGTCCCTGAAAGTGAGAGAGGAAAAGCCAGTCTGGCTGAAGAGGAATGTGGAAGCCTGTTTGTTTGTTTGCTTTTTAAAGGCTAAGAGGAGGGAGATGAAAGGGTGGACAGACTGAAAGACAGAAGGGAGGACAAGGACGAACTGAAAGGGGGCGGAGGGACACGCAAAGAAACCCCAGGCAGGCGAGGCAACCAAGAAAGAAGAACAAAACAGCCAGGCTCAAGCTGAGCGCAAAGCTCAGCCCCGCTCGCTCTCCACGCCTCTCAGAATTACACGATTCTCTCTGGTGACTTCCGCCCTCCCACTCCTCCCTCCAGCGCGCAGGCGCAGAAGCCCTCTCACCAGGCGGAGGGATATGCTCCGCCCGTCTCTTCCCCGGAATGAGAAATGGAAGGGAAGGAGGAGGTGGGGCCTCCACGCTTCCAACCATAGATACATCCGGGATGGAGCGTCGACATGCACATTTAACTCCTTCCCGCCGCCCCTTCTTTCAGAGAGGCAGCATAGAGAATGGAGCCAGAGCGCCCCCTCTCTTCCTTGCATTGAACCACACATACATATTCTGCAGATACAGAAAAGGGGTTAGGGCGCATAGATAACATTTAAACACACATGTGTATATTATTTTTAAAAAGAATATGAATAACATTTTAAAATACATCTGTGTATTTTTAAAGAATATGAATAATATTTTAAAATATGTGTATATATTTTTAAAGACTATGAATAACATCTTATTCCCATTCTTTAAAAAATAACTATACACATGTATTTCAAATGTTATTCCTATCCTTAAAACTATAAATATACATATTTAAAATACATGTGTATATTTATTTTTAACACATATGAATATTTAAAAATACATGAGTATATATACTTTTAAAACTATGAATAATTTCAAAATACATGTTTATATTTATTTTTTAAAGAATATGAATATCTAAGGGAGCAATCCTATCAGGATAGGCAGCAGCCTCCAAACTCAGAGGTGACTGCCTATCCAATGCACAGCGGGAGGAGTGCAGAAGGGATCATCTCCTCGCTCCGGCTGCCCTGCATTCACAGCTAGATGGCCAATTTCAGCTGTCTAGCTGTGGGATGTCAGAGTGTGGGGCGGGGAGGCCGGACAATGCATAGGAAGCGTCATACCGGCACTTGTGCACTCCCTGCCTCTGGGAATGCCCCTTTTTGCCCTGCTCCACGCTGGTCTTACGAGCCCAGAGATGATCCACACTACCTACAAAGGCAGAGGGGGCAGGGAGGCGGTTCTCTGGGAACCACCCTCGGAGCGCAGGCTCTGAGGTCGGTTCCCAGAAACCTACCAATCCTATAGCCGTTTAGCCGCTGTGTAGCGGCCATAGGATTGTGCCCTAAACATATATGTGCATATTTTCTAAAAGAGTATGTACATCTTGACACAAGAAATGCTGTGACATATTGTACTGTATCTTACCATATAATATATATGTGTGTCTATAAGTACAATATACTGTATAGAATATTATTTTCATAATTTATATGTCTTATAATATATAATTCATTACAATAAATAAGTATAAGTTATATATATTAACAGTGCTATCCTATACACGTTTACTCAGAAGTAAATTATAAATTATATATTCGACTTATAGCTATTATACTAATAACATGACCCTACACATGTTTACTCAGAAGTAATTTATATACTATAAATATATAATAATTATATATTATTATAACAGCTTGGTCCTATGTATGTCTGCTCAGAAGTGCATTATATATTATAATAAATGACTATATATTTATATAAATGTATATATATATTAACAGCACAAATCTATACATGTCTACTCAGAAATAAAAACACTATGATTAGTGTTCTAATTATATAGATATTATACTAAAAGCTCAATCCTATACATACCAACTAGAAGTAAATTATATATTATAATAAGTGATTATATCTGTCCACTCAGAAGTAAGTACCGCTTAGTTCAATGCAGCTGACTCCCAGGTAAGTGTGGATTAGTAGAGAGAGAAGGCTGCCTTGGACACCTGGTTTTGGGCATCATGAAAGGGCAAGACATTGTTGGTTATTTAATTATTTTTCCTGTCAAAGAAGGGCAGAGGTGTTCCGTGGTTTTCTGCCTCCTGTACCAAAATATCTTGACTGGCTTTGGGTACTATGAGAGCTGGCATCAAGGGTAGTCATGGTTGGGCATCTGCCAAAGGCACACACCTCAGCAGGGGCCCATTGACTAGAGCCCCCTGGACTTCCTCCTCCTCTTCTCCCTTGCAACCCCCTCGTTTACCTGCCTCTCGCTCCAGCCCAGACAATGGTGGTAGTGAGAAGCATGAGCAGGAAATGCCATGGCCTCCTTGCCCACCGCCTCTCTGCCTGTCAAGCAAGTGGTAGCCATGATGGGAAAGGATGAGTAGCAATTGCAGCTAGGGACAATGGCAGTGAGAAGGGAGACTCATTGAAGCAGAGGGCCCATGGAGGGTGGCACTGGGTACTATGCACTTCAACTTCGGGAGGGAGTGCCCTTTGCTGTTCTGCCCCAGGTAGCAAAATATCTTGAGCTAGCCTTGTGCATACAATCCTAGAGATGTCTACTCAGTGGTTTCAACAAGGCCTACTCCCAGGTGCATGGGTATAGGATCCCATCCTTAGTTCTGTGTAGGACTGATTTGTGAAAAAGTCCTTTTGTTTGGGTGGGCTCCAAGCTGCTCCCCAGTCACAGCTACACTAAATTCCCAGGTTTCTCCATAGTTTTCTATAGGCAGCTGTAAAATGTTTATTTTTAATTGCAAAGATAAATGTGTTTATTTCCTTTATTTATCTATAAATACATATTTTATTTATTGTTTGTCTTGCCTTCCTGCAAGAATCTCAGGATGGTGTTAAGGCGTTCCCCCTCCCCCTTTTATTTTATCCGTACAACAACCCTGTGAGATAGGTCGGCTGGCTTGAAAAATTTTTTCAATCCTGTCTTTACACACACTAATTAGAGACGCCAGCTGCAAACGACTACACATTAAATGCTATGACATTGAGGCTGCAATCGGCAGTCGACACTCTTTTTTCTTCACCTTGGACAGAGAGGAAGGAAACGCGGGCTGAACGCGCCCATGCGCAGTCGTCTCCCCGTGCTGCTGTTCTCGCGAGAATTACTCTCCCTCCTCCCTGCATAGAGAGCAAAGGAGCAAGCAGGTGGGTCACGTGGCTCCCCTATCAGGGCGCTGGAGTGCGAAGGTTGCGCGAACTCCCGCCAAATACGAGCGGAGAGGCGGACGGAGAGCGCGAGGAACAAAAGCCAAGCCGGGCGAAGAAGGGAAGGTGAGCGCGCGAGGTCGTGCGCTGCCCCCCGCGTGGCCGGTGATGTGAGGAGTGCCAGCCAGCCAGCCAGCCAGCCGTCTCTCTCTGTCTCTCTCTCTCTGTCTCTGTCTGTCTGTCTGTCTCTGTCTGTCTGTCGAGTGTGCTGAGGCGACAAGATCCGCGCCGCGCCTGGAGTGCTCCTCCTCGTCCTGGGCAGCGAGGGAGGCTTTCCTACCGAGTGAGGAAGGGTGTGCTGAGAGGAGGGTTTTGTGGCGCTGGGGGAAGCTCTCCGAGTGCGAGGAGCCCCAGTGACAAAGTGTCGGCAAACAAGCGAGTGAAGCAACTGCGCGAGGGAAAGGTAAGTGAAATTACTTTATCTGCTAAAGTACCTTAGGTAAAAATTTAAAATTGATAAATAGCAACTGAAGCCAACACAAGGGCACAGCTAATTCCCAGAGGGTTAACAGCTTACAAATGTACAAGAGAAAGCTAAATATCGGGCAAGGGCTGGGAATCCAGGAAGAACTTACAAGCCTTGGAGCTTCGCATTAAAAAAAACTCCTGAGTGGTTGAAAAGACCCTTAGCTGCATATTTTAAACTAACCCCAAGCTTAGAAAGGGAGAACAAGAGTCTGCTTAAAGCAAAAGAAGTGCAGGCTAGCTTCAGTTTGGGCTCAGTTTAGGCTCAGGCTTTAGGCCTTAAAGAGCAGCTCACTAAATATAGCAAGTTTAAGGGCTCAGCATAGCATTTAAGTTCTAAGAAAAACAGAAAAAGGATCCAGACCTTGCAAGCCACAGCCTTCCCAACTCGGCTACCCTTTGTCTGCTGTCCCCTCCAATAACCCATTTAATAGAGGATCTCCCCTCAATAGGTCTTCCATTGGCCATTGTTAAGAGTCTGCCTTCCTGAATAGGAATCACCATTCCCTGGGGGGCCAACTGACCTACATTCCCATTCAGGAGTTCACACAGTCTCCCTTG
Source organism: Heloderma suspectum (assembly GCF_057233095.1). Classification (NCBI taxonomy): domain Eukaryota; kingdom Metazoa; phylum Chordata; class Lepidosauria; order Squamata; family Helodermatidae; genus Heloderma; species Heloderma suspectum. Next base: position 60,453,259 of record NC_139475.1, on the reverse strand, counting down.
CTTTTCAAACGAGGCCTTCCAATCAGATTCACTGCAGCAGCAGTTGGACCTATCTGTATAAGGAGGCACGCCTGCAAGGGAGCCCCCTCTCTAAGGACTAGGAGCCCCAGTGATGGAGCATCAGCAAACAAGTGAGTTAAGTGCAAGTTTAGCAACAGGGTGAGGAAGTCAGTGCTTTTCTCTGTACTCACAGTAAGTAACTGTAAATAACCATAAATATTTTTCCCACCTTCTTGTAGTAAACGACTAGGTTTTCCAGGGAAAACGCACCCAAATAAAAAAAAACAGTTCTGAAGGTAGAAAGCCAACAGGGGGGTGGAGGCTATCCAGTGTGTTGCACTGAGGGCTACATGCAGTATATGCTCGGTGTAATGAGCTCCTGGCTCTCGGGGAACAAGTGCGTTCCCTCGAGGCCAAGGTTGCTGACCTGGAGAGGCAGGATGAGACCTTCAGGGACCCATTAGCTGTGCCCCACTCCCAGGGTGACAGCTCCTTTGCTGTCATGGGGAATGTGGGTTTCGGGGAAGGAGGGTGTCATTCTGAGGAAGAGGGAAATGATCCCTTAGACGGGACCTATTCCTCGGAAGGTGAGCAAATATCCTCTTGCACTGAGGGTGTGTCTCTTGGGGGGAGGGGTGCTTGTGGTAGTGGGGGATTCAACCATTATACACATAGACAACTGGGTTTGTGATGGGCGTGTAGACTGCATGGTGAATTGCCTGCCTGGTGCGAAGGTTGTGGATATCATGCACTGTCTAGATAGCCTGGTAGATACTGCTGGAGTCAGTGGTTGTGGTCTATGTTGGTACCAACAATGTGGGGAAATGTAGTTGTGAGGTCCCGGAAGCCAAATTTAAGTTGCTAGGTAGGAGGTTGAAATCCAGGGCCACCAAGGTGGCTTTCTCAGAAATGCTACCTGTTCCACGCGCAGGGCTAGCTAGAACGGCGAAGCCGAGGAGCCTCTATGCCTGGATGAGATGGTGGTGCCAGGAGGAAGGGTTCAGATTTGTTAGGCACTGGGGAACGTTTTGGGGCAAGCCGGGCCTGTACAAAGGAGGACGGGCTCCATTTGAACCAAAATGGAACCAGACTACTGGTGCTAAACATAAAAAGTGGGGCAGAGTGGCTTTTAAACTAAACCCTGGGGGAAAGTGGACAGGAGCTGGGAAGCATCCAGTTCAGGTTAAATCATCCCAAAGGGATGAGGATGAAAATGTTTTTGATTGCCCAAATGTAGAAGGGGAGCAAATAGGCCAGGAGTACATGGTAGAACATAATAGCCAATCACAGGGGCCAGAGTCCCATAGCAAAAGATGCACACGCCAGAGGCATCTGGGGAGAGATACTACAGTCAGGGCCAGAAATATTGGAACAAGGGTAACTGTTTTGGCAGTTGGCCTCCGTACATCACCACATTGAAGTTGAAAGGAAACACACCCAGATGGGAGTGAAGTCAGGACTTCCAGCTGTAATTCAAGGGGTTTGGCAAAAGTGGGGCACTAGCCATTCAGGAAGGACAGCCAGTGGCATGCACACACACCCATCGTTGGTGGCTCATAAGTAACGGAACAAACCAACATCATTTCAAACTTAAGGGTCGCCTTTAATACCTGGATGAAAATCCTTCGCAGTCAATGACCGCCTGAAGTCTGGAACCCATGGACATGATCCAATGCTGCGTTTCCTCCCTCGAGATGCTTTGCCATGTCTTCACTGCAGCTGCCTTCAGCTGCTGCTTGTTTGTGGGTCTTTCTGCCTTCAGTCTTCAGTTAGTGAGAAGCATGCTCTATTGGGTGGAGATCAGGTGACTGACTTGGCCATGGAAGAACATCCCACTTCTTTGCCTGGAGAAACTTTTGGGTAGCTTTTGCTGTATGTTTTGGGTCATTATCCATCTCAATATGAAGCGGTGTCCTATCAGTTTGGCAGCATGTGGCTGAATCTGAGCAGAATGTATAGCCCTATACACTTCAGAATTCGTCCTGCTGCTTTTCTCAGCAGTCAGGTCATCAATAAACACCAGTGACCCGGCTCCATCAGCAGCCATACATGCCCAGGCCATAACACTGCCTCCACCATGGTTGACAGATGACGTGGTATGCTTTGGATCATGAGCTGTTCCTTTCCTTCTCTATACTTTTCTCTTCCCATCATTCTGGTACAATTTAATCTTGGTCTCATCAGTCCAAAGAATCTTATTCCAGAACTGGGCAGGTTTTTTTAGGTGTTTGCTGGCAAAGGCTAATCTGGCCTGTCTGTTCTTGAGCGTTACCAGTGGTTTGCACCTTGTTGTGAAGCCTCTGTATTTACATTCATAAAGCCATCTCTTGGCTGTAGATGTTGACAGTGACATGCCTGCCTCTGCGAGAGCATTCTTGACCTGGCTAGATGTTGTGAAAGGGCTCCTCTTCACCATGAGCAGCGTTCTGCGGTCATCCGCTTTAGTTGTCTTCCGTGGTCTTCCAGGCCTTTTGCTGTTGCTGAGCTTGCCAGTTAATTCCTTCTCTTTCAGAATGTTCCACGCTGTTTTGGCCACTCCCACTGTTTTTGCTATCTCTCTGATGGGTTTACGTTGTTTCCTCAGCCTCATGATGGCCTCCTTCACTCGCATGGACCCCTCTTTGGACCTCATGTTGGGGGTTCCAGTGAACAGCTACCAAATGCAAATGTAACACTCAGAACCACCTCCAGGCCTTTTCTCTGCTTGATTGGTCATGGGGTACCCAGGAAATAGGCCTCACCTGGCCATGCAGCTGCTTGCCAGCCATTGGTTCCATTACTTATGAGCCACCAATGATGGGGGGGGGTGCATGCCACTGGTTGTACTTCCTGAATGGTTAGTGCCCCACTTTTGCCAAACCCCTTGAATTACAGCGGAAAGTCCTGACTTCGCTCCCATCTGGGTGTGTTTCCTTTCAACTTCAATATGGTGGTGTACAGAGGCCAACTGCCAAAACAGTTATCCTTGTTCCAATATTTCTGGCCCTGACTGTATGCATAGGTGTCTTTATGCAAATGTTAGAAGCCTTTGAGCCAAAATGGGGGAGTTGGAGTGCTTGGTTTTAAAGACAAACCTGGATATAGTGGGCATTACAGAAACTTGTAGAAGAAGTATACAGGAAAGATCTGAATGTCCCTGATAGCAATGATAGTGCGGTCACTGAACTTGAGCCGGACATCCTTGAGGGTGAAGTCAAGTGGGCCTTAGGAAGCATTAGTAACAACAAAGCTAGCGGAGATGACAGTCTTCCAGCTGAGCTATTTAAAATCCTAAAAGATGATGCTGTTAAAGTGCTGCATTCAATATGCCAACAAATCTGGAACACTCAACTATGGCCGCAGGACTGGAAAAGGTCAGTTTACATTTCAATTCCAAAGAAGGGCAACACCAAAGAGTGTTCAAACTACTGCACAATTGCGCTCATTTCACATGCCAGCAAGGTGATGCTCAGAATCCTACAAGCTAGGCTTCAGCAGTATGCAAACCGAGAACTACCGGAAGTACAAGCTGGGTTTAGAAGAGGCAGAGGAACTAGAGATCAAATCGCCAACGTTCGCTGGATCATGGAGAAAGCAAGAGAATTCCAGAAAAACGTCTATTTCTGCTTCATTGACTACACTAAAGCCTTTGATTGTGTGGATCACAACAAACTGTGGCAAATTCTGAAAGTGATGGGAGTACCAGACCACCTTACCTGTCTCCTGAGAAACCTGTATGAGGGTCAAGAAGCAGCAGTAAGAACCAGACATGGAACAACCGATTGGTTCAAAATTGGGAAAGGAGTACGACAAGGCTGCATATTGTCACCCTGCTTATTTAACTTATATGCAGAGTTCATCATGAGAAATGCCGGGCTGGATGAATCACAGGTCGGAATTAAGATTGCTGGGAGAATTATCAACAACCTCAGATACGCAGGCGATACCACCCTAATGGCAGAAAGCGAAGAGGATCTAAACAGCCTCTTGTGGAGGGTGAAAGAGGAGAGTGCAAAAGCTGGTTTGAAACTCAACATTAAGAAAACTAAGATCATGGCATCTGGCCTCATCACTTCCTGGCATATAGAAGGGGAAGAAATGGAAGCAGTGACAGATTTTACTTTCTTGGGCTCCAAGATCACCGCAGACGGTGACTGTAGCCATGAAATTAAAAGACGCTTGCTCCTTGGGAGGAAAGCTATGGCAAACCTAGACGATATAGTAAGAAGCAGAGACATCCCCTTGCTGACAAAGGTCCGTCTAATCAAAGCTATGGTTTTCCCAGTAGTAATGTACGGCTGTGAGAGCTGGACTATAAGGAAGGCTGAGTGCCGAAGAATGGATGCTTTCGAACTGTGGTGCTGGAGAAGACTCTTACGAGTCCCCTGGACTGCAAGGAGGTCAAATCAGTCCCTATTAAAGGAAATCAACCCTGAGTGCTCATTGGAAGGACAGATACTGAAGCTGAAGGTCAAATATTTTGGCCACCTAATGCGAAGAGAAAGGTCACTGGAAAAGATCCTGATGCTGGGAAAGACTGGAGGCAAAAGGAGAATGGGACGGCAGGGGATGAGATGGCTAGGTAGCATCACCAATGCAATGAATATGAACCTGAGCACGCTCCGGGAGAGAGCGCAGGACAGGAAGGCCTGGCGTGCTATGGTCCATGGGGTCACGAAGAGTCGGACACGACTGAACGACTGAACAACAACAGAAACTTGGTGGAGTGGAGAGAACCCGTGAGATACGATCACTTCTGGATATAAACTCTAGGAAGGACAGGGAAGGGCGTATAGGGTGTTGCCCTGTGCGTCAAAGAGGGCATAGTGTTGAGTGGACTGGAGCACCTAAAAGGGGTAGGCTCTTCCACAGAAGCGTTGTGGGTGACAATATCAGGGTTAAAGTTAAAAGGGGGAATTCTAAGTGCTTGGAGATTACTCAAAACCACAATAATAGAAGCCCAGCTAAAATGTATACCACAGGTTAGGAAAGGTCACACCAAGTCCAAGAGGTTTCAGGCATGGTTAACCAGTGTTAAGGGAGCTATTAGAGAAAAGAGCTTCCTTCCGAAAATGGAAGTCTTGCCCAAATGAGGAAAACGAAAGGGAGAACAAGCTTGCACAAAGGCAATGCAAGCAGACAGTAAGAGATGCAAAAAAGCATTTTGAACAACATCTCGCTAACAACATTAAGGCCACCAATAAAGAATTCTTCTAAGATATCAGAAGGCAAAACCCAGCTAGGGAGGTGGTTGGACCATTGGATGACAGGGGAGTTAAGGAGTATTGAAGGAGGACAAGGTGATTGCAGAGAAGCTGAATGAATTCTTTTCATCTGTGTTCACTGTAGAAGATATAGGACAGATACCTGTGCCTGAACTGATGTATTCAGGAAGGGAGTCTGAGGAACTGAGGCAAATAGCTGTTAAGCAAATATCCAAGGCAGGTTAGGTTGAACAGTCAGAAATTTATTAAAGCACATGACCGCCATGGGAGAGAGAGATGAAACTGTGTCTTCCCCAAATAAAAGAAACCGGATGTATATATTCAGACTGAAAGTTGGAGAACAAAGAAAGCTACACATGCTCAGAAACCAATTAGTACTCAGCACAGTAGCCTTCTTGAGGGATGAGTTACTTAGATGGATAGGAATTTCTTGCTTACGAGCAAGTTACACTTACCTTTTCTTTCTCTCCCCCACCACAAAAAAATCAGGCACCTTGCCTGAACCAAACTACTTACAAGGCCTACTTTCACAATCCCCCCTTTGGGCCTATCAGGCTCACCATCTGTGTTTGTATCAGTTGTTCAATCTCTTTAACTCTCTCTTTCTCTTCACATTTCTCTTTGCATTCTACTGACTGTCTGGTGCAGTTCAGCTTTATGTATAGTTTTAGTAAGGAATTTGATACAACATTTAGTCAAAGCAATGATCACGTGGAACAAAACAAACAACAACTATGCTTATTACATTGCACATCTTGCTAGGTGGCTGTTTCTGGTAGATCTAGGCAATGGGGCTTAATTTTAGTCTGATTTAGTGGGATTTGGATCATTGGTGTGCTTTTATGAGCATGGACTGGCACATGGTGGCAGATCTAGCAGTTCAATACATTGAAGTCCACTTGAATCTGGTTCACCAATTTCAGGAAAGTGTTCTTTGCTTTCATGCAAAAAAAGATGTCAAGTGGGAGCAGGATGTAGGTGTGCCACATCATGAGAAAGTTCCTCTGGTGGATGCTGAGGCAACTCTTCTTTTACTAACTGGTGCTAGGCTCACTGCTAGGCTTATGCTCACCTCACCAGCAAGTGCTTGGCTCATTATGAGCCCTTCAGAGGTGGCTATTTTGTAATCCAGAGGAGGCCAAAGTGCCAAAAGTTTAAGAAGATCTCTCACAATAGCAGGAAAAGGGGCAAAAAGCCAGTACCATGATGGCAACCAGAGATGCTCTTCTCTTTCTGGGTCCAAAATGACTCAAAAGGGCTGATGAACTCTGTGGTAGGGCACATCCAACGTTGTCTGGTTCTGGGGCGCATCGTCTCCAGGGGGCAAGACTTTCTTGCAGTGGGATGCGGGGATCCAGGTAGGCTGTCTCTGCAGCTTCAGGCGGTGTGGGTGGTCAACAACACCTGTTGGGATCTTTTCCCATGAGTCCCAAGGGCAGACTTCTTCTGATGGACTTTGATGTAGACTCAACCTCTAGGCTACAGGTTGTGACACTGTAACAAGGGAATGTCTGGAAGCACTTTTTAACCTGTGCATGGAAAGCCTTCACACACTTCATTAATGCTTGACAATAGATCAACACAGTCTCATTGCTTAAGTGCAAGTTAGTATGATGTTCTTTAATAGGTGCTGAAGACAGAAGTCTTATGGGTCTTCTTAGAAGGATCTCATGGGGACTGCGTTTAGTCTGTTGGTGGAAAGTGGCATACATGCTCAGCAGGGTCAAAGTTAGAGCATCACACCATTTGAGTCCAGTTTTAGCACAGATTTTAGCTAAGTTGTTGTTTAAGACTCAATTCTTTTTTTTTTTTCTACACCAGCTCTGCTGGCTGGAGATGGTAGGGGCACTGGAAATGCTGTAGAAGTTGCAGAGCTTTATAGACATAGAATCATAGGGTTGGAAGGGGCCTACAAGATCATCAAGTCCAACCCACTGCTCAATGCAGGAAGCCTGATTCCCTGCCCAGGCGGTCTCCCATCCAACTACTAACCAGAGCTGACCCTGCTTAGCTTCTGGGATCAGACAAAATCAGGCACATCCGGCCTGGGATATACACACAACTGCTAATACATATTTAAAAGAATAACATTTCTTCATCTGAATGAAATCTATCTGTGTGTTAAAAGAAAGCTTGTTGTTGTTGTTGTTGTTGTTCAGTCGTTCAGTCGTGTCCGACTCTTCGTGACCCCATGGACCATAGCACGCCAGGCCTTCCTGTCCTGCGCTCTCTCCCGGAGCGTGCTCAAGTTCATATTCATTGCATCCGTGATGCTATCTAGCCATCTCATCCTCTGCCGTCCCCTTCTCCTTTGGCCTTCAGTCTTTCCCAGCACCAGGGTCTTTTCCAGGGAGTTTTCTCTTCGCATTAGGTGGCCAAAATATTGGAGCTTCAGCTTCAGTATCTGTCCTTCCAATGAGCACTCAGGGTTGATTTCCTTTAGGATGGACTGATTTGACCTCCTTGCAGTCCAGGGGACTCGTAAGAGTCTTCTCCAGCACCACAGTTCGAAAGCATCAATTCTTCGGCGCTCAGCCTTCCTTATAGTCCAGCTCTCACAGCCATACATTACTACTGGGAAAACCATAGCTTTGATTAGACGGACCTTTGTCGGCAAGGTGATGTCTCTGCTTCTTACTATGCTGTCTAGGTTGGCCATAGCTTTCCTCCCAAGGAGCAAGCGTCTTTTAATTTCATGGCTACAGTCACCGTCTGCGGTGATCTTGGAGCCCAAGAAAGTAAAATCTGTCACTGCTTCCATTTCTTCCCCTTCTATATGCCAGGAAGTGATGGGGCCAGATGCCATGATCTTCGTTTTTTTAATGTTGAGTTTCAAACCAGCTTTTGCACTCCCCTCTTTCACCCTCCACAAGAGGCTCTTGAGATCCTCTTCGTTTTCTGCCATTAGGGTGGTATCGTCTGCATATCGGAGGTTGTTGATAATACTCCCGGCAATCTTAATTCCGACCTCTGATTCATCCAACCCGGCATTTCTCATGATGTACTCTGCATATGAGTTAAATAAGCAGGGTGACAATATGCAGCCTTGTCGTACTCCTTTCCCAATTTTGAACCAATCGGTTGTTCCATGTCTGGTTCTTACTGTTGCTTCTTGACCCTCGTACAGGTTTCTCAGGAGACAGGTAAGGTGGTCTGGTACTCCCATCACTTTCAGAATTTGCCACAGTTTGTTGTGATCCACACAATCAAAGGCTTTAGCGTAGTCAATGAAGCAGAAATAGACGTTTTTCTGGAATTCTCTTGCTTTCTCCATGATGCAGCGAATGTTGGCGATTTGATCTCTAGTTCGTCTGCCTCTTCGAAACCCAGCTTGTACTTCCGGTAGTTCTCGGTTCGCATACTGCTGAAGCCTAGCTTGTAGGATTTTGAGCATCACCTTGCTGGCATGTGAAATGAGCACAATTGTGCAGTAGTTTGAACACTCTTTGGCGTTGCCCTTCTTTGGAATTGGAATGTAAACTGACCTTTTCCAGTCTTGTGGCCACTGTTGAGTGTTCCAGATTTGTTGGCATATTGAATGCAGCACTTTAACAGCATCATCTTTTAGGATTTTAAATAGCTCGGCTGGAATACTGTCATCTCCGCTAGCTTTGTTGTTACTAATGCTTCCTAAGGCCCACTTGACTTCACTCTCTAGGATGTCCGGCTCAAGTTCAGTGACCGCACTATCATGGCTATCAGGGACATTCAGATCTTTCCTGTATAGTTCTTCTGTGTATTCTTGCCACCTCTTCTTAATCTCATCTGCTTCTGTTAGGTCCCTGCCTTCTTTGTCCTTTATCATGCCCGTCTTTGCACAAAACGTTCCCTTGAGATCTCCAATTTTCTTGAAGAGATCTCTAGTCTTTCCCATTCTGTTGTTTTCCTCGATTTCTTTGCATTGTTCATTTAAGAAGGCCTTCTTGTCTCTCCTTGCTATTCTCTGGAACTCTGCATTCAGTTGGATATATCTTCCCCTTTCTCCCTTCCTTTTCGCTTCCCTTCTTTAGTGAGCTACTTGTAAAGCCTCATCAGACAGCCACTTGGCTTTCTTGCATTTCTTTTTCTTTGGGACGGATTTCGTTGCTGCCTCCTGAACAATGTTACGCACCTCCGTCCATAGTTCCTCAGGCACTCTGTCTATCAGGTCTAATCCCTGGAATCTATTCCTCACCTCCGCTGTATATTCATCAGGGATATGATTTAGGTCATACCTGAACGGTTTAGTGGTTTTCCCGACGTTCTTCAATGTAAGCCGAAATTTTGCAAGAAGCAGCTCATGATCTGAGCCACAGTCAGCTCCAGGTCTTGTTTTTACTGACTGTATGGAGCTTCTCCATCTTTGGCTGCAAAGGACATAATCAATCTGATTTCGATATTGACCATCTGGTGACGTCCATGTGTAGAGTCGCCTCTTGTGCTGTTGGAAAAGAGTGTTTGCTATGATCAGCATGTTCTCTTGGCAAAACTCTATTAGCTTTTGTCCTGCTTCCTTTTGTACACCAAGGCCATGCCTGCCTGTTATCCCGGTGATTTCTTGACTTCCTACTTTAGCATTCCAATCCCCTATGATGAAGAGGACATCTTTTTTTGGTGTTAGTTCTAGAAGGTGTTGTAGGTCTTCATAGAACCCATCAACCTCAGCTTCTTCGGCCTCAGTGGTTGGGGCATAGACTTGAATTACTGTGATGTTGAATGGTTTGCCTTGGATTCGTACTGAGATCATTCTATCATTTTTAAGATTGTACCCCAGTACTGCTTTTCCCACCCTTTTGTTGACTATGAGTGCTACTCCATTTCTTCTAAGGGATTCTTGCCCACAATAGTAGATATGATGGTCACCTGAATTAAATTCGCCCATGCCTGTCCATTTGAGTTCGCTGATTCCCAAGATGTCAATGTTCAGTCTTGCCATCTCATGTTTGACCACCTCCAGCTTACCTTGATTCATTGATCTGACATTCCAGGTTCCTAAGCAATATTGTTCTTCACAGCATCGGATTTTCTTTTCACCGCCAGACACATCCACAGCTGAGTGTCCTTTCGGGTTTGGCCCAGCCGCTTCACTCTTTCTGGCACTACTTGGAAATACCCTCTGCTCTTCCCCAGTAGCATATTGGACACCTTCCGACCTGAGGGGCTCATCTTCCGGCGTCATCTCTTTTAGCCTTGTGATACGTTCCATGGGGTTTTCTTGGCAAGAATACTGGAGTGGGTTGCCATTTCCTTCTCCAGTGGACCACATTTTGTCAGAACTCTCTGCCATGACCTGTCCGTCTTGGGTGGCCCTGCACGGCATAGCTTATGGCTTCACTGAGTTACGCAAGCCCCTTCACCACAACAAGGCAGTGATCCATGAAGGGGAAAAGAAAAGAAAGCTTACACATCCCTTAACTCTCGGTTCAGTCACTCTGGTTTCCAGGGGAGTGATGGGGCGCTTCAGGGCTGGCTATCTGAACAAATGGTGCACCTTCTTTCTCTCATGCGAGAACAGATAACAGGCTAATTCACTCAGGATTATACAGCAAGTCTCACTAAGTTAGAAAACTGTCAGAAAGTACACACACTGCTGGCCCCCCTTCACCAAGGCCTCTCTCTTTTGGCAGCAAAATAAGTTTTCTTGCAGTACAGAAAGAAGCATTCCTTATCAGAAGGTACACAGTGTGAAGAGCAATTATGGTGCATTGTTTTAGCTTCTGTTAGTAGCAAAAAGCATGGCTTTCACTGTATGTGAATGCAGCTATAAGAACAAACTCTAAAATCATGAAAATTGCCAACTTTCTAGCAAATCAGTGTACTTGTGCTATTGATTACTGCATTATTACTGCATATGATTTTGGGCAAATTCACACTTGACTGCTTGCTATTCTTTTGAAACGAAATCTAATACACTCCTCCCCTGAATTCTCTCAGATTCTATATGCAGTTTTTCCTTAAACAATTAAAACAGATCATTTATCATTAAGCTTGCTAGGCTACATACAAAGCAAAAGGACAAAGCGAGAAGATAACAATAACCACTATAACGATGGGACAATGCACAGTATATAGGATTTCAAATCCACTGTTACCTCAGAGTACAAATGCATCTCACCGGTGACTTTCAGTAAAAGTTTACGCTTGCTTAGACCACTTTAAAATCTCATTCTCGTCTTGACAGCATCCTTCTAGCACATGCAGCATCCCTCAACAATATTCAGTTTAGCTTGCGTTGTCTTCTTTGAGAAGTAACACTTACTGGTACACACAGAGGGTTGAGCTTGAGCTGCAATACATGTTCAGACACATTAGCTAATACATGACCATACAGACAATCCTCGGCCAACGCTCACTCTCTACTGCCAGTCACTGCATCTTGATTTGGGGGAGGAGAAGCTGCTGTTGTAGCTTTCAGGTGTCGTATAGGACAATCTGTCCAGCAGATCCAAAGGACAGGTATTTGATGACTAAGGAATAAATAACTCACACTCCTAGATGGCAAGAACATTAGGCACAAATACAGATATAAAGACATTTTCTCTAAAAGCAAAAACAAAGTTACTGAGTGCGTCATTTATTTATTTTATTACATTCCTATACTGCCCAATAGCTGGAGCTCTCTAGGTGGTTTACAAAGATTAAAAACATTAAAAATACAATATACAGAGATTAAAAACTATTTACATAAAAGACACATGAACAGACAATATAAACAAAAGAAACATATCTAAAACAACTTCAAACAATCTCAAAAACAAATAACCGTAAGACATTCCAAGATCGATTAAAACTTACCATATGCTGCTGAATGCCTGGGAGAAGAGAAAGGTCTTAACCTGGCGCTGAAAAGATAACAATGTTGGTGCCAGGCGGGCCTCGTCGGGGAGATCATTCCAAAATTTGGGGGCCACCACCGAAAAGGCCCTCTCCCTGGTCGCCGTCCTCTGAGCTTCCCTCGGTGTAGGCAGCCAGAGGAGGGCCTTAAATGTTTAGCATAGTCTATGGGTAGGTTCGTGTTGGGAGAGGCGCTATGTCAGGTATTGTGGTCCCAAGCCGTGTAAGGCTTTATAGGTTAAAACCAGCACCTTGAATCGGGCTCGGAACATACAGGCCGCCGGTGCAAGCGTGCCCGTCTTATATATTACATTATGTATACATTAAACACATTCACATTTATGCAACTTGCTTGATCTAAATCATTATAGCACCTTCACCGAGGGATGTACGAACTGGTTACAATCCACTCTGTCTGTGTTTCGTGGATTGTCAGGTGCCTTTTGTTCCATAGTCGGCCCACAGACAGATTCAAATATTTTTTTCAGCATGCAGAAAAATACACAAATTACGTAAGTATTTACATAATTTACCTGAATACGTAACATTTAGCATATAGTCTCCCATTCTAGTCAATGTTTCCTCAGAAGAAACTTGAGTATTTTCCTACAGGTTTATATGCGTAAGTTTTGGGGAAAGTTAAAAAAAAAAAAAAAAAACATCCGAAAGTCTACAGACTCCACATGGCCTGAGGGGGTCGTTCCGCAGTAGATTCTGCAGGTCGGATTCTTAGAACTCCAACCACATTTTAGTCGTCTCAAATTTCTCCAGCATCCCTACCTTCACCCCTTAGGGCATTGACTCAATCAATTCTACTCTTCATCTGCTACTACAAGGTGGAGAAGAAGGACCATGGACGTCACCAGGTGGCCGGGGAGCGCCACAAATGGTCAGTGTACTGATAACAACCAGCCAGTCTCCACTTTTCTTTTTCAACATTTGGGCCTGATTTTGGAGTTGTGCAACATCTTCAAAAGTTGCCATGGGAGACTGGTTTATTGCTGAAGGGAATAAGGCGGTAGCCCTAGTGTCAGGGTTCCTTGAGCCTCCACTTTATTTCAATGCCGAAAACAAACACAGATGAGAGGCTTCAGTCTACAGCTTTTAACCCATTACTTCACAGGGTCATACAGATGCAAATTCTCAGTGACTCTCAGTCTACAAAGGAATGCCTTCAGGGGAATTCAAATTGAAGTTAAGAGGGTTGCCCGCCGTTTGAAGAGGTCCCTCTCTCTTGTGAAACTTCCGAGCGCAGCTTCTCATGCAAGGCCAATCAGGTAGACGGTCTAAGTTCTGCCTCTGCCTTCTCTCTTTTTGCTCTGCACCCGGGCCTGGCATCTATTAGATCAGACTCCCCAAACCCCGCCTCCTTCTGTTCGCTGTCGCTCACGGGTGTGTGTGAAGAGGAATTCTCATCCTCAGCCAGCTGGGTGTTTGTAACCTGAGAAGCTGGCCCAGTCATGTCTGGACTAGCCTGGGAAAACACCTCCCCCATGTCTGGTGGTTCTCCTTCAGAATCTGAACTGCTATCCCACTCCCTGCGCTCAGAAACACCCCTGACACCTAGACAGGGCAAAAGGTTCTGCAACTTCAACAGAAGTACAGTTAGGCAAAGGAAGTTGCTCTATTACACTATGGGAAGTACAGACAGCATATCTTTTCAGGATTTCTTTGACAAGACCTATCTACAAAATACACACAATCAACATTAGTCAGTGGCTCAGAAGGATCAGGCAGCAAAGAAGCAGGATTTAGAGTGGAACAATGTTGGGCTATAATATGACTGCTAGAGAGAAGCAAAATTTCTTACCTGAAGATCTGTGATTAAGGTGTTGAGTATTGGTTTTAAGTAGAACAGCTGCTGCTCAGTGGGGTACACAAAGTGTTAAAGGAGAACTTAATACAATATTTTCAGAGGCTTGAACAAAGAGGGCAGCAGCTGTAGAATCAAGGAAAGTACTGTAATATGGTACTAGTCAGCTCTTATTTCTATGCTTTGGGGTAAGCACAGTAAGAGCACAATTTTTTTTCATAACAGAAGGGAGTAAATGGAATAATCAGGAAGCCCAAGTTGTTTCAGAACAGCTTGTTTTGGAGCCGTGGAAGCAGTTTCAGTGTTAGAAGACCAGGGAAGTGGCTCAGGAATATCTGAATATACTCTGCCAGGGAACAAAGATAGTGTAACCAATTTTACACAAAAGGTCTCCTCTGGTCAATAGAAAGAAATGGGCGTTGATGAAGTTACAAACTTCTTGGCTCTCTTAGACGTTTTGGGGAGGAGGGGGATGTGTGAAGTGTTTCCATCAGCTGGCCAGGCCAGTGTGGACACTTAATTTTCTAATGCTCAACTTGGCTACAAATAAGTGGCAGCAGTGCTAGAATGTTTTTCAAAAAATGTCTTTAGACGATCCATATAGTTTGCTGTAGTCTCAGTTTTGTTTCGTTTACCATTGATGTTTTTTAGCCTGATCAAGTTTTCTGCAGACAAATTTGAGGGATTGTTTCTAGGTGTCTGATGCGCACTTGATCTTAAAGTATCAAGATCAGCTGGTTCTTGATTTGGCCAATTGGTTTGTTCCTTTAATCTAGTGTGCATTTCTTGAGGAAAAATAACTCTCATAAGTTGGTTCATGCTAGCCCAGTTAGGATTTTAACAAATGATCACGGTTTGCAATTCTGTTTCTAAATTTCTGTGGCTTTTTTCTGATGTTTCAAAATTTGACCGGGTCTTTCAGTTTTTCTTGGGAGTTGTTAAGACTCTGCTTCCCAGGACTTCAGTGACCTTTTTGACCTCTCAACATACCAATCAGAGAATGCATTCTCCTTGCCCCTGTGCCACCTTGGACCCCGAAATTCCGAGGCTCCCTTTAACTGCACAGTTCTATCCAAATCAAAGGTCTCAACCAAGGGAAATTGTTTGGACAGGTCAAGTTCCATTTGTCCAAAGCTTGTGAGTCTTAGGTCCATAATTCCTGTACATGTACATTGTACACATCCTTTGGGGGCTGCGGAATGTCTTTGGAAGAATCCGACCCCACCCTCAATTCACACAGGAGCACGCAGAAAAACAATCACGAGGTCTCCACAGGTTGCGAGAAAGGAAAGGCACTGCCAAATTCTGAGGTACAGTCAGGAAACCAACTCTCACTGAATTGGAGGTGCAATCAGTCACTCAAGGTCTAGGGAGCTCATACCATGGCAGGGAGTGAGGGAAAGGCCGGGTCACTTGCTGCAATCTCTGTTCATTCAGGAATGATTTATTCAGGAGGTCTGTGCCTTGTCAGCCGGCTCATACGGTGGAGGGAAGAAGGAAAACTCACTCTCACAAGGTTCCAGCTCCTTTTTACCTCAATTCATACCAGGCAACTCTCGTTCTATTCTTTTCCTCAATTCACACAAGGCAAACTGTCATTCACCTGAAGCCATATCCCACGGACCTCTGTAATCCAAACAAACAAAAACTTAACAAGTGCTTAAATTACTGACGGTCTCTTTAAAGGCAGTATCCTGTCAGCCAAGGCAGAATCGTCCCACGGGCAGCCTCACACTGAGTCCCAGACTTAGAGATTTCAAAAGGTCTCTTACCTTGGTGCACGTTTCTGGGATGTTCAGTGAATGGTGGTCCAGATTGGTTCAATTCTCCTCAGCATTTGGGATCCGAGTCACGGCACCAAATTGTTAAGGAAATATCCAAGGCAGGTTAGGTTGAACAGTCAGAAATTTATTAAAGCACATCACAGCCATGGGAGATGAAGACGAAACAGTGTCTTCCCCAAATAAAAGAAACAGGATGTATTTATTCAGACTGAAATTTGGAGAACAAAGAAAATACGCTATGCATCCTCAGTAACCAATTGGTACTCAGCAACAGTCTTATTAGTACAGTGGTCTTCTCATCTTTAGGGATGCGTTACTCTGGTGGATAGGAATTCCTTGCTTGTTCGCAAGTTATAATTACCTTCTCATGGTCAGACTCTCTCTCTCTCAATCCCATTAGGCATCTTGCCTGAACCAAACTACTTACAACGGCTAGGCAGGCCTACTTTCACATAGTGGTGACAAAAGATGAAGTTCTCAATTTTCAATTTTCAGCGAATAAATCACCAGGCCCAGATAGTATCCATCCTAGAGCTGATGCCGCGCTATCGACCATTGACTCATCTCACATGCTCAGAGGCCCACTAGCAAGGGAATTCCACCTAATCAACGCTATATGGATCTCTAGGCCCCCCTAAAACTACAGGTGACTTTGTTACACTCCTGGGGCCATTACACTCCACCCAGATGATCAAGGGACGATACCAGTCTGTGCATCACAATCTCTTCTTACCCAGAGGGCCGGATCCTCTTTGCCCTGTCGTTTGATCACCAGGGGATTGGTAACTACTTCACTGCATATTTCAAAATACAACAGCCATATGAGCAAGCACACAAAGCCATAAAACTACCTATGATAGTCACAGTTACTGCAACCACTTGCTTCCACCCCCCGATTCCTTGAAACCAGTCCAAAATCGGTCGGAAGAGGGAGTCCTCTTCCGGGTGATGTATTTTCTCCCTTTGTGCATACAAAGCCCTTACGCTGTGATTTATCACACTCTGCTTGTCGGGAATGTATATGCAGCGTTCCTGCTACAACATGGCACAAATACTGTCTTGGGCCGCTGTAATCATGTCTAAGGCCAGGCGGTTCTGCAAAACAGCCATTCTCATGCTTGTCATCTCTATCCCAATGGCTTTTAGTGCCTCAGCGGTGGTATTCAATACTGTTTCCATTGCTCTTCCAAGAACATTTACTTTGTACATTATGGGAGCCACCCCACTCCCAGACAACATGCTCTAAGCATAATCAGCCAAACTGAAGATGTCTTGTTGCCATCCCACCTTCGAGGCCCTGTAATTCCCTACTGCAGGGCTCTCTAGGATATTCACAAACCCATGGGGACCCCATAACAGTCCCAGGGAGCATCTTCCAATCCACTCTGGGGGCAACCACGGCCATGCCTTTTCTCCACAGATCCAATAACTGCTATTAGGGGCAGCCCAGATAATGCCAGGCTGCTCTTTCCAATTTGTCAATACCCATCTTTGGGTGTTGTCAGTTGTTCCCAACACACTAATGGCCATGGTGGGGCATATACCTTTAAGCCATCCTATCCATCGTGTAATTGCTCAAATCCTTCTCTGATTCGCATGGATTTGTTTGCCTTTAGTGTGTTTACTCTGAAGACTCTGTCCTGGGTGGCATGGACATCAAACCATTGGGAACCACACTCAGTATCATTCGGGGTTGCAACTGACAGTAGGGACGTCTGCAAATATCACATAGTATTTAAGAAAACATAAAATGCACACAACAAATTTCCATTGAAATCTAACACCATGACTGGAAAGCACCTCTTGTGTGGTTAGGCATGATGGAGCAGATCTAGCAGTCATACAGTTCCTCCAGGTTACATGGTCAGGGCCCATCAAGATGAAGGGAAGGGCACACGCACAAGGAGCTCCGGGCCACCGCTGTCGGATTGGCAACTCCACGCTGCATGAGTTCTGGCAGAGGGAAGTCCAAAAGTCGTAGATCAAACTCAGCCTGCTGTACACTGAGCTGACTACAAACACAGACATTCTACAGCAACGTGAGTTCCAGTCTATGAAAAGCCTTGCAGTACTTTTCATGGCAAGTCCTTTAATAATCCAAAGTTCCAGTCCATGTGCAGAGTTTTTCTCAAAAGCTCCAATGATGATGGATCCAAACAGAGAAAGTTTCAGGCAACAAAGTTGAGATATTCTTAGCAGAGGCTCCCCGCCTCTGCATCAGCTCAAAAGGGAAGGTGTGATGGTATACCTCTTCCAGATCCCCCGACAGACAAGGGCCTTCAGCCTTTAAGCAAGGCTTCAGTCCAAACAGAGCGGCACTGCTCAGCTCTCTAGCAGTGACGCTTCAACCTGGGCAACCTTCTGCAGATCTCACTCCACTTTTGTCAGGTTCTCACAGACATCTTCCAGCCTTCCTGCCTGCCAAGGCTAGACCAGTAGCGGACAGGGAGTTGGGTGACTCCCCCTGGCTCTGCTCTGAGCACACTGACAGAGAGAAGCTCACACAGACGCTGACATTCCAGAAACTGAATAGGCCCAAGCCCTTCCAGGCTACTTCTAATCAGATCTGGGCTATAACTTACAAGGCTTACCGTAGTACTGATGCTGGGCCTTTACATTATTTTTTCTCCCATAACACTTCACTCTAAAAAAGTTTTACTCCCCTCCGCTCACACTTTCTCAGCTTGGTTGCTCAGAGATTGGTAAGGGGAAGCGACTGTCTAAACTAGGGAGCTTGTAAAAACATTGCCAGTGCTTCTGAGCTTTCAGTGGGTCGACTTGGAAATCTAAATCTAAGCTATTCCAAACACATTAGAAACCACAAAACCATCTCTTTTGCAAGGAGAAAAGGAGAGATTTACATTGGCTGTCATTCTTAAAGCCTTTCATGTGGCTTTACAGACTATAATCGGCTGTGATCCCCTCCCCTTTGCAAAAGTAAACTTATAGTTACAGGGCAGTTTTGAACTGCACGGCTCTTAACAGCAAGGGAACAACAATTGTACTTTTCAGTGCTTCTCAGACGAGGACTAAGGAAACTGAGGCTTGAGTGAGGGGAAAACTCCTGGGGCTATCCATCACTAGGTAGGCTAGCCAGGGATTCACAACATGACACCCCCTTCCTCTCCCTCACTTGGCACACAAACCTTCAGGTAGTGCTGAAACTCAGGATGCCACAGGGAGATGGGGGGCACCTTGAACTTGCATTCTTTACGCAGCCATCAATCTTCTTCGGCAGGCGGTGGCAGGTGATTTGCAGGGCTTGAAAGTAAAGCTTCACAGTTTGTATTTGTAAGCCCCAGGTTCAGAACAAGACACGATGAGGTAAAGGGCAACCGAATCTTTGCTTTGTCAGGGATGACAGATGACTCAGGTCAGTCTTTTCCTGCTGGGAACTCAAAAAGGAAAACAGTCTTAGTTTGCACTTGTAACATAATTTATAGTGTCAGCTAGCCAGCTACGCAGATCTCGGTGTTTTTGAAGACAGCTGCTACGAGATCTTCTTTTTCTCAATCAGGTTGGGTCTCCCAGCTTACCGGGTTTGTTGCAGCTTTCAGGAGCATGGTAGTAACATTTTTGGCTTGGCTAGGAACACACTGTCCATTTTCCCGATCTCCTCAGTGCACACGTTCAGGCAGTCTGGCCCTGGACACTCAAAGCAGTGAGATTTCTTTATTGCAGGGAATCCCATGGCAAAAGCTTAATGGTTACACTCTTCAGCAATCATGTAGCTGATGGTCAGTAACTACAGGCTCTATGGAATTGTAAAACAGTCTAAAGCTAAACACTATTACCATGACTGAGATCTTCAACGTGGTTGCTCTGCTTCATTTTGCCTTGGGACTGTCCTCTGGCGTGCTTTCTGCTCTTAAAGGGGTCTAGCCTGTGCCCTGGGTGCTGATTCTTCACCTTCATCTTGTTCCTTGGCCTCATCTCCCGGGTCTTCATCTTCAGTTTTTCCTTCTTAGGGATTTCTTCCGAGCTTGGCATATCAGGCTAACGGCTAACTCTTCAGCCTCACGCTCCCACGCCTTGTTAGAGGCCAGGCTGCCCTGCAATGGTTCTCTAGTTAACAGTCTCAGATCTTGTCCTTTCTCCAGCTTGTCCTTGAGTTTTTCTGCTTTCTTCATTCCGACTCCTTCTGCCTGACAGTTTGCAATGCTGTCGGCAAAAGCCATGCCAGAGTTCCTGCACCCTGCACCTCCTCAGCTGACCACTTTTCCAGCTGCAGAGATTTCAACGCAGTTTCCAGAGCCACTGGTGTGCAGTCCTTCTTGACTTCTGGGCATGCTCCCAGTCCTCTCAGGACTGCCAATTGCTTTGCGACCGGACCCCGCAGCTTCAACTGCAGACAGCCCGGGAGTTGGTTTTGTACGCCGACAACAACATCCTCCTTCCCTGTGAATCTGAACGTATCAGTTCTCTTGGCACCCTGCCCACTGCACCAATTGTATGCCCTGGCTGTGGGCTGCTAAGTTTTGAAGGTGCCAAGATAATGATAAGCCAGATTCAGGTTGCTTACAAGGAGACTTCATTGAGTACTTACTGCACACAGGCATACCGAATGGTTGGATCAGACAGCTTCTCTGAACCCAGAGCCATGGGGTAAAACGGGTTTTATACCATACATGTCAGCAGTGAGGCAGCATGACAGCAGCAAGCGTCAATTCGCGCTCATCTGCAACTTTCCCAGCATAGGCTAACAGCCCTTGTGCAGAGGGGAAAAAATCAGAACTTTCCCAGCACAGACACCTGCAGCTTGGCATAAACAGAGCCTCACTTCCCAGGCACATCCTAGGCCCTGACAAGATACTAGCCTTCATTAGCATGGAATGTGCTGAGGCCGTGCTATCGACCTTTGACTCATCTCACGTGCTCAGAGGCCCACTAGCAAGGGAATTGCACCAATAATGAACCTAAGCAAAGCATTATGGATCTCTAGGCCCCTCTAAAACTACAGGTGGCTTGGTTACACTCCTGGGGCCAATACAGCTGGCTAGCTTAATGTCTGTTCCTGGTAAATTGGTTGAAGGCATTATTAAAGATAAAACTTAGTAAGCATATAGAAGGACAAGCCCTGCTGAAAAAGAATCAACATGGCTTCCACAAAGGTAAGTCCTGTCTCACTAACCTTCTAGAGTTCTTTGAGAGTGTCAGTAAACATGTAGACAGGGATGATCCAGTAAACATTGTTTACTTGGACTTCCGAAAGGCTCTTGACGAAGCCCCTCACCAAAGACTCCTAAGTAAACTTAGCAGTCATGGAATAAGAGGACAGGTCCTCTTATGGATCAGTAACTGGTTAAAGAACAGAAAGCAAAGAGTAGGAATAAATGGTAAATCCTCCCCATGGAGGGAAGTAAATAGTGGGGTCCACCAGGGATCTGTATTGGGACCAGTGCTTTTCAGCCTGTTCATAAATGATCTGGAATTAGGGGTGAGCAGTGAAGTGGCTAAGTTTGCACATGACACCAGATAACTGATGGTTAAAACAAAAAGGGATTATGAAGAGCTCTTAAAGGATCTCTCCAAACTGGGAGAATGGGCATCTCAGTGGCAAATGCGGTTTAATGTAAGCAAGTGTGAAGCGATGCACATTGGGGCAAAAAAATCCCAACTTCAAGTATAGCCTGAAAAGGAGGGTAAGGGGAGACATGATAAAGGTGCACAAAATGATGCATGGTGTGGAGAATGTGGATAGGGAGACATTTTTCTCCCTCTCTCAAAATACTAGAACCTGGGGTCATCCTGTGTGAACAGAATGCTGGACTAGATGTACTCTTGGTCTGATTCTGCATGGCTCTTATGTTCTTATGAAACTGAAGCAGGGGGGGAGTGAGGGCAGGTTTTGTGGTGGTTGGAGGGGAAACTGAGGCAGGGGGTTGGTATTATGATCTTGGGGCAGGAGGGACTGAGGAGGGAGGAAACGGAGGCAGGGAGAGGAAAGGGATATATTTATGCTGGGCAGGGCAGGGGCAAACTAAAGCAGGGAGGGGGAATGTTATGTTGCTGGGGAAAACAAGCTAGGAGGGGGAGTTCTTGTGTTGCAAGGGAAACTGAAGCAGGGGGTTGGTATTATGATCCTGGGCGGGGTACTGAGTGTTGAGGAAACTGAGGCGGGGAGAGGAAGGGGATATGGTGGTTCTTGCGGGAGGGTGGCAGAGTAAGGCAGGGAGGGGGATATTGCTGTGCTGGGGGAAATTGAAGCAGGGAGTTCGTATTGTGATCCTGGGAGGAGGGAGGGCAGAGGTGGGAGGAATTTGAGGCAGGAAGAGCATTTGAGCATTTCACTGCTTGGCAACTTTGCCCCCTAAATCTCTGATGGTTTAGGAGGTGGGAAAGCACCCCCACCCAGTAATTTTGTTGCTGGTGGAGTGATGTTGGGGTTTGGTGCAGGGTGAGCAGGTGACACACACATTCACCATATATAAATGTAGAAATCCTATTTGTTGTATATTGTGCACAGGCTGTTAAAAAATAATCATAAAACTAGCATGAGTGCTGTGCGTTTGGTTAACCTGGTAGTGGGGTGTGAGTAAACAAATGAATCTGGCCAGAATATCAAGGAGGTGTGTATGTCGGTGGGGCATGGTAGAGGGGTAGGATTTGGGTTTCTTACAGCTAGGTCACTCTGGATGGGTAGTCTTCAACTTTTTCAGACCCTGGATCCATCTTTAACCCAGATACGCATTTGGGGGCCCAGTTCTTAATTTTTTAGTCTGTGTCCTTGTATGGTAGTAACATTGCTATTAAAAGCCACCTTGGGTCAGGCTGCCACCCAGTATTGGTCACCTCTAGAGGAGCAAAGGAACATAGGGGCAGTTGAGGGTGGGGTGTTCTGAAGAGTGGGATTTGGTAGGGAGTGAGTAGGATTGAGTGATCAAAGGTTGGGGGTTCAGTGGGGTTGGAGGCTGGGGTCAACTGATAATCTGAGATGTCTGAATTAAATTTGCTCAATGTCTGTGAATTTCTGCTTCTTAAATCTCAAGTTCTAATTTGCATACATCTTCTGTTGGCAGTTATGGAGCATCGAGATAAATCGGCAGTCCCAGCCCGGAAACTAATACAAGGTAACTTGCTTCGTGTGAAAACAGATACTTGTTTTCAGTCCAACTTGTTTCACGTGCTGGTGTCAGGAATGAATCTGAGCGTGTGGGGATAGCTAGCAGCTCAGATTCAGAATGGGAACAGCCAGAACAGGGGGAGGTTCCCTCCCTAGTGAGCTCAGACATGGCAAGGCCTTCTTCTCAAGACCTTGGCACACAGATGGCTCGGGCTGAAGGCCCACCCCTTTCCTCCTTCACGAGAACCCAGGTCTCTGGGGAGGAGGAGAGTGAGGGGTGTGACCTGAGGGATGCTAGGGTCTGTTGCGGAGCTAAGCGGGCAAAGTTAGAGGCGAAGCTCAAACGCTCCACCTGGTTGGCTATATGTAGCCTACGTAGGAGCAATGTTAAGGGAGGGGCATCCCCCCTAAGCTAGTATGGCCGGGAAGTTGTTGTTTAAACTGCCAGCAAGCTGTCACGTTCCTTCACCGTCCCCCTTTGCAATCAACACACAACAAGATACGAGGCTCCAGGCTCACTACTTAATTAGTTAACGACCAGATTCTTTACAAATGCAAATTTTAGGAAACCCCCAGGCTACAAAGGAAACAGCTACTCCACACAATTACGTATATCAGTTGAGGAGCCGAAGTGGAAGTCAGAGAAGTTGCTGGCAGTCTGAACAAGAACTTCCCGGCGAGACTAGCTTAGGGGGGATGCCCCTCCCTTACCGTTGCTCCCTCCTACGTAGGCTACCTGGTGGAGCGTCTGAGCTCCACCTCTGACTTTGCCCGCTTCGCTCTGCGTCGGACCCTAGCATCCCTCAAGTCACGCCCCTCGCTCTCCTCCCCCATAGACCTGAGTTCTCATGGAGGAGGAAAGGGGTGTGTGCTTCAGGCTGAGCCATCTGTGTGCCAAGGTCTTGAGAAGAAGGCCTTGCCATATCTGAGCTCCCTAGGGAGGGAGCCTCCCCCTGTTCTGGCTGTTCCCATTCTGAATCTGAGCTGCTAGCTATCTCCACATGCTCAGATTCATTCCTGACAGCTGCCCACGTGGCATAGACTTGCTAAATTCTTTACCTGCAGGCTTGCGTTTCTGTATCCTAGGCCTTTGCATACTGCAGGAGTCGGAATGCAATAGGACACCCCTTTCCCTTCCTTCTCAACTTGTACGTCTTGGTGAGGTGACCGGGGATCAGTTCATGTTGGTTCAATTACACTGTGCAACGTAGAGAGCTAGGGCAGGATAGATAGTAGCAATGCTAAACATAATGCATCTAATGAAGTGGAAAGTGTCCATGAAAGCTTATTATGGAATAAATGCATTTGTCCTTAAGGTGCCACAAGACTCTTTGTTTAAGCATAACCCTACACACGAAGAGTTAGTCAATCCTCTCCCAACATGCCTGTTAACTCAAAACCATGAATGCAGCTGCAAAACGAAAGCCTGGAGTCCTCTTTTAACTTCATGTACAGACCTGGGGTGTGGCTTAGCCATGATAGTTTTATAATTACTTGTAAACTTGCAGGCAGGGCAGTACTAACTTTGTCCTTGTATAGTCTTTCAGGATTTTAGGCATGTTATGAATAATGTTGTTGTTAGCTTGGGGGTTCCTTTTGTCTTGATTAAAGTGTGTGTAGATCACAATCATGAAACATTACCTCCTTTTTACTTAATAACAAGAGCCATGTTGTATTAGGCCAAATGCCTATCTACTCCAGCTGTGGTTCCCGCAGTAGCCGATCAGGATAGGGGGAAAAATTGTTCAGTTCACATTTCAGTGTGAACCTACCTAATTTGCACTTCCCAAACCAGTACATGAACCGAAATGGTTTTGCTTTGATATTTGCAGGCCTCTAAGCGCAGCTTCTCACACAAGGCCAGTTGGGTAGACCGTCTTAAGTTCCACCCCTGCCTTCTTGTCAGGGTGGACACTGAGCCCATATTGCCCCAGAGCAGTTCTGATTCTGAGGAGGAACAGCTGTCCATGGGAGAGGAGCACGCTCATCCCTCCCAGGCCCTGCAGCTGGCAGAGATTCTTCCTCCCAGCATTCCAGACATGGATAGCAGTCCTGGGCGTGAAAGAGCGCGGGAGGAGGGCTGGCTGGATGCTCGACGCAGAGAGCAAAGAGCTATGGAGGGCGTGGAAGGAGCGCAGCGCCCGTTTGGCGCGCAAGCAACGGTCACGTCCAGAGGACCCAAGGGAAAAGGGGAGGGACTCTCCCTAGCCCATAAGTTCAGGGACTGCAAGTGATTCTCGTTCAAGCGGGGACCAACTGTTTCCAACCCAGGGGCATAGGTTATTCTGCTGTTCGTAGCTTAGTTGCTGGTGATAAAGTTATTAAGTTGTAAAAGGAATAAAGCCTTGAAAAGAATCCTTTGTCTGTGTCTGGAGTTGGCTACTGGAGTAGACTGAAAGAGGCTGGCTAGGGCCCCCTGA
This sequence comes from Heloderma suspectum, assembly GCF_057233095.1. Lineage (NCBI taxonomy): Eukaryota > Metazoa > Chordata > Lepidosauria > Squamata > Helodermatidae > Heloderma > Heloderma suspectum. The sequence continues at coordinate 60,428,162 of NC_139475.1, read as the reverse complement.
CACTTCTCTCTCTTTGCTCTGCACCTGCATCTGGTATCAAGTCATTTTCCCCAAACCCTGCCACCTCCTGTTTGCTGCCTCTCCGGGGGGGGTTTGTGTGTGAGGAGAGACCCTCGTGCTCAGCCATCTAGACGTTTGTAACCTAAGAATCAGGCCTACTCATATCTAGACTAGCCTAGGAAAACACCTCCCCCATGTCTGATAGCTTTCCTTCAGAATCTGAGCTGCTATCCCACTCCCTGCACTCAGAAACACCCCTGATATATAAAGGCCTTCAACGATGTGCTGTAAGAAGTACTTCTTTTTCGCCTGTCCTGAATCTCTCACTATTCAGCTTCCTTCATTAGATGCCCCCAGGTTCTAGAGAAAGATGTGTTTTTGTTTAATTATTGACTGCATTTTTATCCCACTCTTCCTCTAAGGCAGGAGACCCCAACCCCCGGGCCACGGACCGGTACCTGTTAGGAACCGGGCCGTACAGCAGGAGGTGAGTGGTGGGTGAGCGTCCCTGTTCCTCAAGTAATAGGCTACGTAGCGGGCGCCATTTGCATGCCTGTTCTTTGCAGTAATAGGCTGCGTAAAGTTTTATGTAGCCTATTACTTGAAGAACAGGGACACAAATGGCGTCGGCTATGCCAGACACCATTTGCATCCGCAGTCCAGGCGCAGTGGGTGGATAACAGTGGACGGACCTGGACCAGCTGCTGCCAGGTAGGTTCTGTCCCGGGGGGGATTTCAGGGGGTGGCGGGGAGGTAGTGTCAAGGGCTCCTTGGAGGCCTCTCTCAGTCTAATCCAGTAGCCAAGTCCAGACACAGACAAAGGGATTCTTTTCAAAGCTTTATTCCTCTTTTACAACTTAACAACTCTACTGTTAGCAACTAGATATGAGCAGCAGAGTACCTATGCCCTACGTTGGAACAGTTGGTCCCCGTTTGAAAGGGAATCCCTGGCAGACCCTGAACTTAAGGGGTAGGGAGAGTCCCTCCCCTTTTCCCTTGGATCCTCTGGGCGCAACCGTTGTTTGCGCGCCAACCGGGCACTATGCCTCCTTTCTGCGCCCTCCATTTGGTGCTGCTCTCTGCGTCGGCAACACGCATCCATCAAGTCTGCTCTGTCACTCCCAGGACTGCTATCTAAGCTAGGAATGCCGGTGGGAGGAATCTCCGCCAGCTGTGGGCCCTGGGAAAGAGGAGCGCGCTCCTCTCCCAGGAGTGACTCCTCTTCCTCAGAATCAGCACTACTCTGGGATTCTATGGGCTCAGTGTCCACCCTGACAGGTAATAATAATAATTTCTAATAATAATAGAAATAAAGTACAGACTAAATGTAATGTACTTACATTTAACCATCCCCCCGGTCCGTGGAAAAATTGTCTTCCACGAAACTGGTCCCTGTTGCCAAAAAGGTTGGGGACCGCTGCTCTAAGGCACGGGTGGGGAACCTCTTACAGCCCGAGGGCTGAATTCAGTTTTGGAGAAGCACTTGGGGGCTGCATTCTATTATTTATTTAAAACATTTGTATCTCACCCTATATCATTAAGATCTCAGGGTGACGTACATATAAAATCAATTTATACAGTGTAAAACAATAAATTAAACAACTGAAAACAAGTCCATTATTGTTGTAATGAGCCCATTGAACAGCAGTGTAATTTTAAATATTTGGGTCTTGACTTCAATGCTCAGCTTTCATGGAAACCTCATTTGAAGGCATTTAAATTTAAATCTTCCCACTCTATACAGTCCCTGATACATTTTCTTAAATTTCAAGGAGGGAGTTTAGTTGTGCCGGCAGTTGAGATATTTCTGAAGAAGGTACTTCCCCAACTGTTACGTGGTACAAAGATATGGGTTTATACTAATGTTTCCACTTAGAGGTGGTGCAAAATTCCTCTACAAGATTCCTGCAAGCTGTCCCTCAAGGCATACCCGTTCGCTTTGTTCGCAAGGCAGAAACAGGAATCCTCTCCATAGAAACATGTGCTGATCTTGCACTTGTCCTATACTGGCTGAAACTGTCTTGTATGCAGTAGTGTATTGGCAAATTCAGAAGTGCAGGGTCCCTTCAAGACAGTCACAGCCACGCCCCTAACAGTCACACCCCCTTTTAAGATTATACAACCTTGTAAGTTATACAGCCTTCAACTGGGATCCAAAAACAGTGCAGCTGAGAGTCAGGCAGTGGTATTTCAATTGGACATCTGAGGAAAAAATGCCGGGTGTTAAAGTATTTTTCACTCAAACACAAATATTTTAAGTTTTCAAAATATGATACTCTGTGGAAGCTTCACTGTATCAACTCAGACCGCATGGGCAGATCCCTTCTCATTTAAAGAGCCCCCTTGCACACTCCCTCAGCACCCCAACATTACCCATTAGCCTTCCCTAAGCTCCTTCATTATATATCTCCCCTTCCCTTCCAACAGAAACGTCCACACACCCAGCTGGATTGAACTAGAGACACGCGCGCGCGCAGTGGTAAATTTGGAAATGCAGGAGCTCATCGTGACAGTCTCCAAGGGCAGTCCAAAAATTTCAGGGAGCTGTGTCAATCCATATCAACAAACCAGTTCTAGGAGTTTTCATCTCCACCAGGAGCACGTCTTTGGTAAAGCAAATAGGTCTTAGTTGCCTGTTCCAGACCAAGTCATCCCAAATACTTTGCATTCCATCATGGAACAATATATTGCTGCTTGGAAAACTCATTCCCCCCACAGCTACAGTGAGGATCGCACCTAAGCTCAGAGGGAACAGGGAATTCTGAGGGAGGTGGCAGATGACATCAGAGTCCCTGCTAATGAAAAAGTGCCGGGGTGTCCCTGCGATCCCTGCCTCCACTACACCACTGCTTGTATGAATTATTCCCACCTGCTAAAAAAAGTTTCTTGGAACAACTGCAAATTCCAATGCAAAGTTCTTGGGTAAATTCTGTAAGACATATCCTACATACTTGTGGGATTAGCGCAGACATTTTACCTGCCTACGCTTCCAAGGGAGTTAAACAGTTGTTCAAAGAAAGAATCCATCTATATTCTCAGCGGTGGGACTTATGTACATACCATCACCCAAATATCGTACTCAATTTGGTATCCATTATATAAAATGACATCTGGTCTGGAGCAATACTTTGCAACACTTACTGTGGCTCCTTTAAGAAAATCATTCACAGCTTTAAGATTCCAGTGCATGCACTCTGCTTATCTGGAGGGGAGGGTTGACAATACTCCACCTCATTTATGACTCTGCATCTGTGAGTCTGGCGAAGTTGAGGATATTGAACACTATTTACTTCGCTGCCATTTGTATGAGTCCCCAAGATATACATTTCTCCGCCATATCCTTTGTTTTCTGTCAAATAGACCTCCCTTGGATCAGATTTGTATATTGCTTGCAGGCAATGATGTATATGTTACCACCCAGGTTGCAGAATTCGCCCTAGCTGCCAGAAAATTAAGAGCTAGGCATCATGCTGTACCCTCTTGTAAACCTAGGGGGAAGGACTCTGCGACTAAGTGAGATGCAAACATGTCATTTTAATCATTGTTTGTGTACTGTTTTTAAATTGGCTTGATTGTATTTTATCCTGTGTGTTTTACTTAATTGTGATGGCCTGTGCCTTTGACCAATAAAGGTTCATTCAAGCTAAAAACATAGTAAACCACTAAGCAAGCTAATACCAATTTAAAATCTAAAACAATAAAACAGTGTACTTCTTTAGGGAATGCGTTTAGCCCTCAAAAGGCTTTGATTTTATTTTGGCACCAAGTTAAAACATGTTTTTTCACCAGTGTCTCTAGCAATCAGGCCTCCAAGGGGAGGACATTCCACAACCAGGGTGCCACAGCAGAGAAGGCCATCTCCCACGTCCCACCACAGTGTGTGTCTCATATTGGTGGGATGCAGAGGAGGGCCCCTCCAACAGATATCAGTCCTCGGGCAGGCATATAAAGTGGGAAGTGCTCCCTCAGATATCAAGGTTCCAAGCCGCTTAGGGCTTTAAATGTCATCACCAGCACCTTGAATTCCGACGAAGTGTATTGGCAGCCAGTGCAATTCCTTTAAAATTGGAGTTATATGAACTTTAGTGGTGAGCAGGGCCATAGGTAAAAGTGGTGAGGCCAAAATATGAGCATATCTTGGTTTAAAGCTCTCCCTGCCAGTAAAGAAGCCTTAGGAGAGGCTTTTCAGTCTGTTAGAACGGAGAAAAAACTGAACAAAAGCTGGGAAACCACCCAACAATCAGGCTGGGGGAAAAGGGACACTGCCATCTGGGGAACCCCAGAGCTCCAGATAGGAGGGTCAGATTTGCCTGCATCTCCTGGGCCTGAGGTTCCCCACCTCTACTCTGAGGATCTCCACCTCTACTCTGAGGATCTCAGGATGGCACGCATGTGGTCATCATCCACATAAGGATGAGATAGGTTAGATGCAGAGGGAAAGAGAGGTTTAAGGTCACCTAGTGACACATCTTGCTGTAGCCATTGAATCTGGTTCTCCTCCATCCTTAACTGCACCGCACTGCCACATAGATGGGGAGGACTAAGCTATGCCGGATGGAGCCATTCTTCCAAGTGGTTTCTATTTGGCAAGCTTGGGTGCATCTTTTTAGGGCTTGGTATACCACATAATGTCCAACTTCTTTTTTTAAATGTATTTTTTAATTAGGGAAATGCATCCATATGTTATACTTGTCATTTGAGGTACTTTTGCTGCATATTTGTCTTGCACAAAACTGTACACTTCCAACATTCATCATCTTAATTTTAACTGTTCCAGCTCGACTGCCTTTCAAACGTTTGAATCCCATACCAAAGGTGACCCTTGACGCAAACTCAGGAGTCAAAAAAGCCCGGAACTCTCAAAATGTCCTTGATCAAAACACACCGTGTCCTGATTTGTCGCATCCATTACCAGACAATGCGGAGAACAGCTGCCAGCTGGAAACGGAAACACAGTTTGTTCCAAAACTTGTTAACAGCAAGGGTCCATTAGATAACTTTGTGCGGAAAAGCACAAGAAATAACACGAGTCAGCCTTCACTTGTAATAGGCTTGACAGGGAATTCTTACCACAGACTGAGTGATAACATAGACTATGGCAAATCAAACAACACAGCCGCATCTGTGGAGAAAGCTCATAAGGAGATAGAAAGCCACTCTGGTTCACAAATGTCCATGTGTAATGCACAGGTGGATGTTCTGATGGAAACGTGGCAAACCTCAGGAGAGAGGGATGAATTATCGAGTATGGTGTTGACCAAAATGGACACCAATAGCACCAAGGAGAGCAAACTCCAGAATGTCATATTTGAAAGGAAAATACCTGTCGTTGTCCTGGAAGATATCATGGGGGCCAGATCACCCCAAGCTACAACTCTGGAAAGGAGCCTTCCTTCTGGAAACAAGACATTTGAGTCTTGTCCTGAAGAGGATATGGCATGTACAAATTCTTCATTAAGCTCCCTCTCCCTTACCAGCACACCAGAGTCTCTGCCTACCCAGGAGTGTAAAGACCCTGTTATTCCAGTCAGGGCTTCAATGCCTGTTCGAAAGGTTAGTATCTGTTACAGGGCAGCAACAAAGATGGTAGAAGTTGCTAGTTTGCTAACGTACTTTTATTTCTATCTCACCCAATGTTATTTTATTTAGTTATTTAATTTATATCCCGCCGTTCTATCAATGTGGCTAGCAATATAAACATATGAAAACCTAGCATAAAAAACAAATTAAAAACACTATTAGAACACAACAACAATCAGATAAGCAGTACCAGTCAATTAAAAAAAAAAACAACCCTTCTGCAGCAGACCAGCTTATATGCCAAAGGCCTGCCTGAGTAGGGGTCTAACCTAACCTCCCTTGGTAGGGAGTTCTTCCTTCTCCACCCACTGTCTGTTCCATGTTGCCTGTGCATTCCTGGCCTGCCACCTCTCTTCCCTATCATGTTCTATCCCTCAGGTTTTCTGATTCCAATGCTATCGCCTCTACTCACCACTGACATAAGCACAATGGCTCTGGGCTCCATGTTAATTTTTTTCTTCGGTTGGTCAATGTTTAGGTTTAGACACCTGAATCCTGAGCAGTTGGAATCTTTTGAACATTCTCTGACATTGCAACAGCCCAACAGCTGGTTAGCAGGGGCCTGTAAAGAGAACTTCATCCTGTTGTCAATTTTTTTTTAAATGTCTGTGATAACAGGAGGAATCTAATGCACTTTTAAGCAAATGTTGTGTTTAACTGAGTTGCCAGATGATAGCTTATCCGTGATATGTGTTTTCTAGAAAAAGCTTATCCGTGATATGTGTTTTCTAGAAAAAGTTTTCCAATACTTGTATTTCAGAGGCTTTTCTAATAGTCTAAAATAGTTTAACTGAGAACCTGGTTTAACTGAGAGTAGACAGTACTAAGGACAAACAGCCTGGTGCAATATAAGGCAGTTCCTATGCTCCTTGGGACAGGACCTGAGCTCAGAGGTTGAGCACCTGCTTTACATGCAGAGGGTCTCAGGTTCGTTCCCCAACAACTCCACTTAAGTGATTCAGGCAGCAGAGAATGGAAAAGACCCTTCTCTGCATGAGAACAGTGGAGAGCGGCTGCCAGTCAGTGTAGACAGTACTGAGCTAGAAGGACCAATGGTCTGACTCGGTAGAAAGCAGCTTCTGATGTTTCTGTTTAAATTAGCCCTTTATTCAAAACCATGAGGACTGGAAGCTTACTTTATTTTACTTTATATTTAGAGGAAGGGACATAGGTCAGTGGTAGAGCACATGCTTTGCATGCAGAAGGTCCCAGCTTGAATCCCCAGCATCACTGAAAAGACCCTATCTGAAACCCAGGAGAGCTGCTGCCAGTTGGAGTCAGTGATGTGGGTTTTCCAGAAAATTTTGAATTGGAATTGGCCGTGCTGGCTGGGAATTATGGGAGTTGCAGTCCAGCACATCTCATAATACTAGAATCCAAAGGGGCAGCCTGTGGGCAGCTGGTTGGCCACTGTGTGAACAGAATGCTGGACTAGATGGACCCTCGGTCTGATCCAGCATGCCCCTTCTTATGTTGTATAGAGCCTATGTGTGAAAAGTGCAGTGTGCATGTGTAGGCCTACACTGTAGTGTTGTTAGTTTAACTATAAATCCGTGCGATTCAGGCCTGCATGCATTAGATTTTTTTCCTTTGTGGGCAAATGTGTTGCCAACATAGAAATGGATGCTTTGTGGGTCTGGAGACAAGACAAGTGCTCCTAGTGGACAGCCCATACAGAAGCCTTCCTGCCTCCTCATGGTGTGTGAACATAAAGCTTGTCTGAACTGGCCCTTTGTCGCAGTGTACGCAAGACATGGTCGCCATCTGTTTTCTAAGGGGCCAATTTGTTTTCTTCTTGTTGGTCTATGAGCTGGCTGCGTACTATAGCCCAGCCTCTTCTCAGGTAGTTGGGGCTCATAAAGTCAGTTCCCTCTAGGAGAAAGGACTCGACTATTTAAGGAGCAAAACTTGTAATGCTGTAGTTATAGCTGAGCATACATAACACAAAGTTGATGTGATATACCATGCTCTAAAAGAAGCATGGAATCTACAGTGTTGTAGACCTCTCAAAAACAATCTTCCTGTCCTTAAGTGAAGCTTGTGGGCAAACCTTTTACCTGGCTTAAAATTTGGTGAAGTTACATATAATTGCTTCATGATCTGCTAAGTTGGCCAACCTTAGCTTAGCTGGCAGTGCTTGTTTCCTGCGTTCTCACTTGGAAGCAAGGACTTCTCTGAATTTGCTGGGTGATGCGAGCTGTTCAAAAGCAAGGGGAAATGAAAAAAAAGATTTTAAATTTTTAAAATTTTAATATTTTAAAATGTTGTTTTTAGAACTACAGCTTTAGATGCTTCGATAACTTCACCTGCAGGTTTTCAGGACTAAAGGTTGCTAGGACAAAGAGGATGGGTTTGGTTGAGGTTGCTATCTGAATGAGACTGAAATGACTGATCAGGTGATGACATAGTTGGGAAATAAATGGGTTTCTTTAGAGCCTGCTGGCTGAGATACAAATGGGACTCTTTCGTCCAAGGCTTACAGAGGTGTGAGGAATACTAAATAAAAGTCTGATCTAATGCAAATTCTGCTGGGGCTGCTTTTCAGCTTGCAGGGCTGGCTGGGGTTTGGGCTATTGTGCACTGGAAACCTGCAAGATAAAATGGCCTTCTGACTACTACATCGTGGATCCTGATTTAGTGCACCACCACAAATGCTTAAAAATTCTGTTGTGTCAGTCAATGTGGCAGGAGCCATCCTAAAAAAGATGCTCTTCCTTTCTCACACATGGGAGGGATTTTTTAAAAGTTTGATTTTTCTTTTTTAAATTTAGAAACTGCCCTCCATTCATACAGGTTGTAATTTATTTTATTACATATTATTATGTTAAAGAAAAATCTTTACCTTTTGTTTCTCTCCAAGCGTTCACTTTTATTATTCAGCTGAACAAAAGACAGACAGACATGTATGGAAGGGAATCCATGGATTCACTCAGTAAAGGTATAAATTCTCAGGATGTTTATACCTGGATACAGACAAAGGCACAATTTGGCAACAGTAGATTGGATACAAAATCCAACCTAAAATCAGAGAAAATCTTTCATCGGCTACTCATCATGTTCAAGCTTGTCTCACACCATCTGCATAATCATGCTTATTTGTCCAGAACTTTTGGCTACGTGCAGTTTCACTTTTAGCTAATGAAGTTTCTGTCACAATTATAATGAACATAATGTTATAAAAGCAAATACAGTGATAATATTACAATTATAAAATAAGAGGCATAAAAACTATTCAACCAGCAAACAAACAAATGAATCATTCGATTAAGGAAAGAAGTGCTGAAACGGTTTTATTCTTGGCTGCTGGTTTTATTTTGTGCTGTGGCTCTCCCCCCCCGGTTTTAATATTTGTATTTTATGTTTTTAATGTAATGTACACCACTGACAGAATTTCAGTTATTGGGCAGTTTAAAAGTACAGTACATAAAATAAATAAATTTAAAGTGCCTCTGCAAAAAGGAAGGTTTTGATTTGGCTGCCCTGGTGGTGGTGCCAAGTTGAAGGGCCTTCCAAAGTTGGGGTGCCACCACAGATGGTTGTGCTTCCTCCCAACATGGTGCCTGCTCTGACACGTGAGTGTGCCTTTGGCAGGTGACTTATCTCTTGGCTTAGCCTGCCTCACAGTTGTTGAGAAGTTTAAAATTGGATAATTTCATGTGTGCAGCTGCTCTGAGCGGCTTGGAAACAGGGCAGGATGCAACTGTGATTAACAATAAGGACACAGATCTCTTCTTGCAGCAATTCTAAAGTAACTGAATCTTACTGTTCTGTGTTGCTTAATTATCTGGCCCAGGGTAGGGAGAAGGCGGCATTCAAGAAAAACACTGGGGAATGATTCAACAGAACAGTCCTGTGCACACTTGAATTTTGACCCACCTCACCTTTTTGTTCTGCTCAAATATTTATGCAGCGTAAGATGTGAGGTGTGCTCAGTTGCTGCTGCTATTTCTGCACAGTCCCTTCCAGCCCCTGCTGAAATTGAATGGGATGTGTGTAAAAAATGTTGCACATACTTGTTCTAACAGAGTTTGGAGGCAGGAGAGCTTTCTGTGAATGATCCAGAGTATGGCAGCCATCTAACACTGCATTACAGTCCCATTGGATTTGCATTGTTGCTACAAATCCTGGGAAGTACTAGTTCCCCTCTACTCAGCACTGGTTAGGCCTCATCTGGAGTACTGTGTCCAGTTCTGGGCACCACACTTTAAGAAAGATGCAGACAAACTGGAGAGGGTTCAGAGGAGGGCAACAAAGATGATCAGGGGGCTGGAAACAAAGCCCTATGAAGAGAGACTGAAAGAACTGGGCATGTTTAGCCTGGAGAAGAGAAGACTGAGGGGAGATAGGATAGCGCTCTTCAAGGACTTGAAAGGCTGTCGCAGAGAGGAAGGCCAGGATCTCTTCTCGTTCATCCCAGAGTGCAGGACACGGAATCATGGGCTCCAGTGACAGGAAGCCAGATTCCGGCTGAACATCAGGAAAAACTTCCTGACTGTTAGAGCAATACGACAATGGAACCAATTCCCTAGGGAGGTAGAGGGCTGTCCCACACTGGAGGCGTTCAAGACGACGCTGGACAGCCATCTGTCAGGGATGCTCTGACTCGGATTCCTGCATTGAGCAGGGGGTTGGACTCGATGGCCTTGTAGGCCCCTTCCAGCCCTACTATTCTATGATGCTACTATATGTGACATTACTAACTTTTTAACCTCCCACGGTCCATTCTTTCATCACCCTCTGAGATAATAAATTGAGAACACTGTGTTCTTTTCTATGCTGATACCGTTTATGTGCAGACTCCACTATTACTGTTTCAACACTAATAAGTTACTATCCCACAAAAACTTTTACTAGCCTGCCTGCCTGCCCACAATAACAGTGGAAAAACGTATATTGAACCCCCCCCCCGGGGGGGGAGGGGGGAAATTTGGTAGGGGGACTGAAATATTTGCAGTATTTTAAATATGAGTTTTTGTACTTTAAGAACACGGAACACCTTATGTATAACACAGCAATTTGATATATTTCTAACACTTAAAAGTACAGATGCTTTATCTTTAATAAAACAAATCTACCCAATGTTACAAGATGAAGTTGCACTCTTGGGGCCCCATCTTAATTCTTGCTAGAAAATAGAAAGGAAAATAGAGGAAATAAACATTGTAGTATACAAAAGGAAAGTTTTATTTATTTACTACATTTATATCCCACCTTTTTTCCTCCTCCAAGGAAGCCAAGGTGGCTTAAATGATCCTCCTCCTCTCCTGTTATTAACAGGGTTTAAAAACTGTATGTAGACACGAGTGTTATCATGCAGAAAGAGTAGAAATTTGTATTTTAGAGAAAAAATGCAACTAAGAAGCAATGGAGTTTCCTGTTGCCCTTTTTTATAATATTGAAGAGCTCAGTGTAACTTTATCAATAAATGTCATAGTAACTGTATATGGACAAAATTGGACAAAAGTTAATAAAATACCTTTATTAGATATTTATGTCCTGCTCCATCCCAGTCAGTCATATATCCTTTAAAATAGCATGACTTGAGTGTCTTTAATAAGAATCAACTTATGTAAGATCAGTTGCTGCTTCTGAACTTTCACTTTTTTGAGCTTTATAGGTTCTGGGAAAGTTGAAGGTTTCATGAATTGAAATTAGCCAGGTCACTCTTTTCGTACATTAGGTAGCTGCTTGACTATGTGTTTGCATTTCTTTCAAATGTGCATCCGTTTCTTTCACTTGATGCGCACGATGGAGGAGTCTGAGAAGCAACAGGAGTTGGAGGTTTTGTTGTTCAGAGGCGTTCGCACCATGTTGCAGGAACAGGATGCTAGCCTGGTTCCCCAGATGGCACTCCTGGCCCAAAAGCCTCTGAACATTCTGTCTTCTGCAGTATTTGAAAGCTACTAACCCAACATCAAATGGTGAGAATGCTCGTTGGGTTTTCCAGTAGCCATGTTAACCACGGCTTGTATTGCTACCTCTTTGAAACTTGGGTCGGAGAGATCTGCAGCAGTGTGAGGTGGCTGTGTTACTGTTGAAAAATAATTCTGAAAGGAAACAGAAGATAAATTATTTAATCCCCCCTCCCAGAATTTGGTTTTTATTTCAGGCTTTGGGGGGTAAATTAGGCATAATGCCTACCCTCCCCCAAAACTTTCCTATTTCTCTCTCTTCTCCCCCCCCCCCCTTTCTTATTTCTGGCCTGCACAAACTTACGTTAGTTATTTTACTCCATCCTTCCACAACCCAGTGCCTTCCAGATGTGTTGGACTGCAACTCCCATTATTCCCAGCCAGCACAGCCTTTGGTCATGCTGGCTGGGAATTATGGTTATTGCAGTCCAACACATCTAGATGGCGCCAGGTTGAGAAAGGCTGTTTTACACCAATTTGACAACAGAAGAGGAAGAAAAAGGAACCAATTCTCTTCCTAATTACGAACGCTTTCCTGCCTGGTTTACTGGAGATGGTTCTTATTTGCCGAAAGCAACAAGGCAAGTTACAGGCATGATTTGAATGTGGATTTATTGTGCTTGCATCGTGCCCTTCCTCAACACAACTCAGGGCAATGGGTGTAGCAGGTGATCTCACTTTATCCTCACAATGAACCTGTGAGTTAAATTCAGGTGAGACACTGTGGCTGGCCCAAAATCACCTGGTGAGCTTTCATGGCTGAGTAGTGGTGATTTCACCCCAAGTACCTCCAGTCCAAACCAGATCCTCTGTATATAACAGGGAGGTATCAGCGGGCTTGTGGGGAGCCCAAGGTTTGCAGAAGTACATTTTTTTGGTAGAAAAACAAAAGCCCCGAGGGGAGGGACCCCAAACAGCTCAGTGAGGATTGAGATACAAGAAGCTGCCTACCGGGGGGGGGAGACCTGAATGAAATAGAGTATTCTGGAGAAGGGCATGGCTGGCTTGAAACACGAATAGGAGCACTCCACACTGCAGTGTTTTGTTGCAGGTCCCACTTGTACAAGGTAGTTCTACAGATGTATTTACATGACGCTTTTTGTCAGTTTTGGTTTTGAGCTGCGCGTTCTTTCTGATACCCTATGTTTCCTTACTTTTTCTTAAATGTTGTATGAGGAAATTGGGTTCTTCTGCCACAACAAATTTAATGGTCTCTAAGTTGCCACAACAGACTCATTTTGCTTCAGTCGCTGAAAAAGAATGCTAACACACACCTCTGTCTTCTCAATTCCAGGTATCTCAGAAAATCCACTGGAGCTCTGAGGAGAAGGAGAAACTGAGGCTGCAGAAGGTAAGGTGTTTTCACTGACTTAAAAAAGCTTATTTGCTGTGATTTTGACAATGAGTTGTGAGTGCAGGTAGCCCTTTTCACCTTTTCTGGTGAGCGTAGCCATTGGCCCTGCGGGATGAGGTTTATGAGAGTTGCTGTCCAGCACATCTGGAGAGCACCAGGGTGGGGAAGGCTGTTCAGAAGGCAGGAGGTTTGGTAACTTATTTCCAAGGTCTCTTGGTTCTTCAGAGGCCAGTGAGTATGGTAAGAGCAGAGAAACTGTTTAGATACAGGACAAAAAGCCACATGCAGATACCACACTGCCTAATTGCCTAACCCATTGGGAGTTCTCTGCAGGCTCGCTCACTGTTCCTCTTTTCCTTAGGTTGTCCCTCCTCCATTTTCATTTCAGCACTAACTATAGGGTGTTTCTACGGATCATACTTGGCACCAAGACACAGGTAGAGGGGGAACTCCCCATAGCCAGCCATGGTTAGGTGATTGGACAGCACTACATCTGCACCAGGCTCAGTTGAAAATGTTTGTAGAGGGTACCATGTTATGGTTATCGTGGGGAGCAGATATGACTCTCTGGGACAAAAACTATTCTCTTTCACTCATCAACACTTAGAGGCTGTTCACACAACATGCTAACTCACACTTAGTGCTTGAGTGTGGGTTGTTCTGAACTGTGGGTTGTTCGTTGAAGCGTGGGTTAGTGTGTTTGGATGCAGCATGTTTTCCACAGGGTGGGTTATCGTGTGTCTGAATGCAGCCAGGATGGCTTGTTAACCACCCTGAACAACCCGACAACAAACCATGGGTTCTTAAGGTAGCCTGTTGGAAAAAATAAGCCACACTGCATAGTTAACTGTCAGAAATGGGCAACAATGCTTGTTAGATAATTGTTTGGGCCAGTGGGGGGTGATAGTTAAGATAATCTTTCTGTCCTTTCTGACTAATCCTCTCTCTGGTAAATAAGGGGTTAACTTGCTTAACCTGTCTTTAATTGCCCTTTTTCCCCTCCTGTATCTTGACCACTTCCCTCCTTATCTCGCCTCCTCCCTTTTTTCTCCTCTGTCTGCAGTTAGGTGCTGTTTTATTTTCCAGCAGCTGAGATGACTATGTTCCTTTTTTACCTTGAATAAAGTTTTTTATCCTTCTTTTTCACCTTGACTTGTAAGTCTTAACAGACTGTTTATTGCAACTGCTATCTGCAAATTTATCAAACTGCTTCCCAGCATTCCCACAGGTTATGGGCCCAGATTAATTGATATGCAGATTGAGCAAGCTTGCAATTAAACAAAAGGGGGAAAAAGAAAGGTTTTATTTTTTAGAATGGCTTTACAAGTAAATGATTTTGTGGTTCCCAAACTGGTTCTCAGTGATTTTGATAATTGGCTCTTTCACCTGGAAGAACTTTTAAAGCAACAAGGACTTCTACAAGTGATGAAAGAAAACTGTCCTTCTGGGCAAGCTGTTGCTGAGGATTCTGTGGCAAGAACTTCAGACAAAGGAGAAGGCCGCTTAACATCTTCCAGCTCAACAGACTCAACTAATAGTGCGTGGCATCAAAGGGACTTGAAAGCTCAATTCTATATACTGCAGTTTCTACAGCCAGCAGATGTAGCCAAGATTAGAGGAGAGCAATATGCAAGTAGCATGCTTAAAAGGTTAAAGACTCTTTATGACCTGTCTTCCCTTCAAGACAAAGTACAGCTTTACAAAAAGCTTTATAGGAAGGACCTGAAAGAAATGGATACAGAAGCTTGAAGCTTTGGGAGATAATTTTTGCACCTCACCAGTTTTATCAATTCTGTTGTCTTCAGTACCACATTCTTGGTCTCCTTTTATCTCAGCCATGAGCACTATAGAAATTCTGAGTTTCAATGCTGTGTTGTCACCTTATCGATCTGAGGCAAAAAGAAAAAGAAATGAGTCTGAACTGGAATCTTTTACACAGAGCTCGGGATCAAGTTTCAGAGTTCAGGAGAAGGCACAGCAAAAATCTATATATGGCCAGTCAGAGAGAAAGATGCAAATTGAGTGTTTTGGATGTGGTAGGCATGGCCATCTAAAGCGAGATTGCAGATAGAGTAATTTGAGCTCTGCCAATTTACAAAAGGCTGGAAAGTTAGAAGGACAGAGAAAGAATGATTTTAAAGGGGGGAAAAACACTGTTTATTTTTTTTTATAAAGCCAGTGTGGTGTAATGGTGAGAGTGTTGGACTGGGAGCTGGGAGATCCGGGTTCTAGTCCCCACTTGGCCATGGAAGCTCACTGGGTGACTTTGGGCCAGTCACAGACTCTCAGCCCAACCTACTTCACAGGGTTGTTGTTGTGAGGATAAAATGGAGTGGAGGAGGATTATGTACACTGCCTTGGGTTCCTTGCTAGAGGAAAAAAGGTGGGATATAAATGCAATAAATAATAAAGGGAATAATTCCAGTCGAATCAAACATAAGGGTACTCCTAGAGTACAGAGAGACTTCACTGCTGTACAGGCTAGTCAAAAGTAGTTGGATTGTTGATTTGGAACTGAGTACTCATATTTCCAGTGATAAGAATTTTTTTTATAATACTAATGAAAATGAGAAAGGCCAGATATGTGTGGCAGATGGAAATTCAGTACAGATAAAAGGATGCAGTAAAGGCAAACTGCAATTTGATGACTATTCTATTGTTGTCACAAATGTGAAGTATGTTCCACGGATGGATGGTAATGTGTTAAGTGTTTCCAGTTTGAACAAGAAAAGTTTTGATGTGTTACTTAATAAAAATGGACTTTGTACTATAACTATAGATGGACAGACTTGTGCAAAGGCCACTGAGAGAGATGGTGTGTTTGTACTGAATTATATACAACAGCAAGTAAATTCAATTTAGATGCTGTGAATCTACTGACTGTTTGGAATTGTGGCATAGATGTTTTACTCATCGTAATGTCAAGTCCATACTTGATTTGGGAAGGAAAGATCTAGCAAGAAATATTTCTATAAAGATATGCAAAGACAATACAGAAAAATGTATGTTGCATTAAAGGAAAAGGCATAAGACCTCCAGTCCCAAAATAGAAAGATATATGACACAACCATTACAACTGGTGCACTCTGATCTGTGTAGTCCAATTCAAACAGCAACTAAAACTGGAAACCTGTTATTTTTTTTTACCTTCATTGATGACTTTAGCAGATATGCGGTCATCTATTTGCTCAAAGAAGAAAGCCAAGTTCTGTGACTATTAAAGCAGTATGTGGCAGTTGTGAGTGATAAATTCAGTCAAAATGTGAAGGATTGGCAAACAGATAATGGGGGTGAGTTTATGTCTAGTGCTGTACAAGAGTTCTTGAAAAAGCAAGGCATGGGGAACAAGCGAACCACCTTTTTTCCAGAACACAGTGGGACAAGTGAGAGATTTAATAAGACAATTATGCAAATGACTAGATGTTTACTTTTGGACTCTAATCTTCCCAATAAATACTGGGGAGAAACTGTGATGACTGCAACTTATTTGCAAAATAGATTGCCCACCAAAGCAACAGGGCGGACACCCTTTGAACTTTGGCATTCGAGGAAGCCCAGTATGGGGCATATCAGGGTGTTTGGATCTAAAGTCTATGTTCACATACCAAAGGAGAAGAGATCAAAACTTGATGAAAGAGCAGAAGAAGGAATTCTGGTTGGGTATGAACCCAGAACCCGAGGTTATAGGATTCAAAATCCCATTACAGGCAAGATTACAGTGAAGAGTGTCCTCTGTTTTGATGAAAGGAAGATAGTTAACTCAGTCGGCAATATTACGCCAAAGCATCCAACAAGAGATATTGATCTAGTTTGTTTACCAATAGACATGGATGTTGAAGATAAAGAACTACAACTCTGTGCAGAGTCAGAAGGGGATATACAGCCAATAGAGGGAAGTTCAGAGCCAGAAGTTGATATATTAGCTGTCAGGAATGAATCTTGAGCATGTGGAGATGTCTGGCAGCTCAGATTCAGAATTAGAACAGCCAGAACAGGAGCAGGCACCCTCCCTAGTGAGCTCAGATACGGCAAGGCTTTCTTCCCAAGACCTTGACACACAGATGGCTCAGCCTGAACAGCCCCACTTTCCTCCACTATGAGAACCCAGTTCTCATAGTGGAATGTTCAGTTACATGTGGAACATTTATATCTAAAAACTGCTTTCCTTTATGGAGATCTTGAAGAAATTTTTAAGGAGCAGCCTCCTGGATTTATAAAACCAGAGAATAAGGGACTGGTATGCAAGTTGCAGAAGAGTTTGTATGGATTAAAGCAAGCTTCCAGAGTGTGGAATGAAAAATTAAATCACCTGCTTATTAAAGAAGGCTTCACACCAAGTTAACTTAATTCCTGTCTGTATACGCAATGTAAGGATGTAAAATGGACATATATTGTGATTTATGTAGATGACTTACTTCTGAGTTGTGAGAATAAGGTTGAGTGTGAGGAAAATGTGTGCTGCTTGAGCCAAGAAGTGGAGATAAAGAGACTAGGAGAAGTCACCTGCTATCTTGGAATTCGATAGCAAGAGGAAGATGGAAGCTGTCTCCTCAATCAAAGGCAAAAAGTTCAAGAAGTTATAGAATACCTAAAGCTTCAAGAAGCTAAAAAAGTGGTAACACCCATGAATACAAATTACCTTAAGGAAGATGAGAACAGTGAACCTTTTCTTCATATTGATCAGCACAGGAAAGCTATGGGAAAATTATTGTATCTAATGTAAGTAGACCAAATATATCCGTTGCAGTTGGAATTTTGAGCAGAAGTATCAATTTGCCTACACAGCAAAATTGGAGTGCTGTGAAACGAGTGGACAGACATCTAAAAGGGACTGCACATTTGAAATGATTGCAAGCCACTGAAAAACCTACACTCATTGCATATACAGATGCAGACTGGGCAGGAGATTCAACAGATAGAAAGTCTATTAGTGAAAATCTGTTCTTTTATGGAAATACAGTAATTGGTTGGCTTAGCAAGAAGCAAGACACAGTTGCAGCCTCCTCCACTGAAACAGAGTACATATCAGCTGCACGTGCGTGCAAAGAAACAGAATGGTAGTATACGTTGCTGAAAGATGTTGGAATAGATAAGCCAACACCAGTATAAGTCAGAGCTGCATAAAGATCTCTCAAACAGAGAAAATGAATGCATGTACCAAGTACATCGATGTCAAATGCCATATATCGAGAGATCTGTATGCGAGAGGGCTTACTGAGCTGAAGTACTGTCCAACGGATGAGATGACTGCAGTTACTCTCACTAAGCTGCTTCCTAGAGACCAGTTTCAACTTCTATGAGAGAAAATCAACCGTGTTAGAAATGGGCAACAATGCTTGTTAATTGCTTGGGCCAGTGGGAGGTGATAGTTACAATTTCTCTGTCCTTGCTGACTAATCCTCTTTCTGGTAAATAAAGGGTTAACTTGCTTAACCTGTCTTGCCCTTTTTCCCCTCCTGTATCTTGACCACCTCCCTTCTTATCTCGCTTCCTCCCTTTTTTTCTCCTCTGTCTGCAATGAGGTGCTGTTTTGTTTTCCAGCAGCTGAGATTTTGGTTCCTTGGGAACCAAAGGAAGGTTTAGGACCAGTTTATCTAACTGGCAGCATCAAGTGCTGTAGCTTTTTTTGGCCTATCCCAAATGGAAGATTGCATGTTCTAATGTTCCCCCATTTGGGGCAGGGGGAGAGAAATGTTGTACAATTTAAATAGCATGTCAGAGAGAAAGGCAGGCTGAACCCCTCTTCTTTGACATGCTAGGTTCCCTATGTGTGGGCGGGGAGCTCTTTACATTCAGGCATGGGACCCCGGGAGGACACACATGGCCAACCTGCAGCCTCAAGTGGTACAGCCCAGAAAAGGCCTTGGCACTTTTCTGGCTTGTATAAACTGGCTTTCAGTGGGCGAGGTTTTTTCCCCTCTTCCCCATCCCTTTTTCCTTGTGTGCTGCGTCGTTTTAGACTGTAAACCTGTGGGCAGGGACTGTATTGTTTAACTGATTGATTGTAAGGTGGTCTGGGAGCCTTTTTGGCTGAGGAGTGGGATAAAAATACTTTGAATAAATAAATAACAGGCTGAGTTATCTCTGTATTTGGGGTTCGGAAGAAACCTTTTCCCCCTGATCATCTCTCAGCCTGTATGTGCTTCTTCCCTGCTGTGTGTGGCTTCTGTCTGATTTGCTGGAGCCATCTGTTGCAATTCATTCTGCAGGGACTTCTTGCAGAGTTGTATTGGTTCCTTGTTTTTAGTGGTGCACTTCATGGAATCAGAGTGGGGGTGGGGTATTGTCGATGGCCTTGCAGTAGCAAGTCCTAGTCTAAATGGAGTCCCAGTCCTTTCTAATCCTCCTTTGGTGATTTGCATGAAAAGATATATAGTTAAGTGAAGTAATAGCTTATCTAAGGAGTTACTCATGCAGTTATTTCCTGTCCCCAACATCTCAGATGTAGGTTATATAGGTCAGCCATCTGTGAGCCCTAGGCAAAATTCCACCCCTTAGTAGTGCTACTGGGGGGCCCTGTTGCCAGCCAAAGAAGCGAGAGAGGGGTTTGGATGAGCAGCATCTCTCTCAAGAGGTTTGGCAACAGCCTATGGGGGCACAGTTGGCCCTCCACATGCTGTTCACTTGTCATGGTGGCCCTTGGTCAATGCTAGCTACTGGTCAGGGACCTTGTTGCTGGTTAATATAAGAAGCTGTCCTATACCAATTTAGACCTTGGGTCTCCAGCGTGGTGCCTGTGTTCACCTCTCCTAGCACCCACCAGGCTCCCTTCCCCTCCTGATTTTTATTTTATTTCTTAGGATTTAAAAAAAATAAAACTAGGAGGCTGGCTTGCTGCAAAGCGAAGTGCTGTCCTCCAATGCCATGTTTCCATAGCCTGGTTTTGTGTTTTGGAGCTCAGACCCTACCTCTGCCCTGTCCTTCGGTTCTTGGGCAAGGTACTTTTCTTTCAGCCTCACCAGTTTGGCTTCTGGGAAATGAGTGCTTTGTGACTGGTCACGCCCACCATGACAGTCATTTTGGAAACAAGCAAGTCCCCCTGGCAGCCATTTTGTGAGAGCGTCCACATACTCATAATTCCAAATGTGTCCACCAACCCCAAAAGGTTGGGGACCACAGATAGACAATTGGCCCATCTAGCACAGCGGTCTCTACTAGTAGTAGTGCCTTTCCAAGGTCTTGGGCATTATTCTTTTTTAGTTAAGCCATGGGTTGAACCTCATGTCTGCAAAGCATGTGTTCTATCACTGAGTGATGGCCTCAGCCTATGATTGGGCAGTACTTGGCTCTTGTGGGGCATTAACGTGTAGAGCAGAAGTACCAAACTTCAGGCTTGGGGGCCAAATACAGTCCTCTGTGGTTCCCAGGTCGCCGCGCCCCTTTCTCCTGACCACTGATTGTTTAGTGGTTTCCCGGCTTTTGTGCATTTTGTCCCCATGCTAAAAGGCTGAAATGCCTCTCTGAAGGCTTAGTGATTGGCTGTAAGAGCTTTAAGCTACAATATGCTGGTATTTTTGGAATTTTGGCTTTGGCCCCACCCATCACTGGAATGCAGCCTCAAGAGCTTCTCTGAAATGAAATTCAGCTCTTGGGCTGAAAGAGGTTCTGCTCCCCTGCTGTAGAGAGTTGCTTAATGAACTGTTTGGGGGGGGGGGGGTTGGCAACCCATGATCAAGAACGCACTGACAAACTTCAGAAGCAGCAGGCTGAACGGGAGGAGAAAGAGAGGCTGAAGGCCGCAAAAGAACGTGCCCGGGAGGAGGCGAAGAGGAAGAAAGAAGAGGAGAAGGAACTGAAGGAGAAGGAAAAGAGGGAGAAGAAGGAGAAAGAGAAGGCTGAAAAGCTGCGCATGAAGGAAGAGAAACGGAGGGAGAGGCAGGAAGCTCTGGAGTAAGTTGGTCTCTGTAAGACCTGTATTCAAATTGGCACAGCTTTTGGTTTGTCTCGAACTTGGTGTCTTCCTTGATGTGTTCTGTGGTGACTCCTGAAGGTAGTCTTAATTCCTCTGTATTCTGTTGGTAGGGTTAGAGGTAGCTTTGTATCCCGTTATCTAGGTTTGTTTGTTTTCTAAGATGTATCCTGACCCTGCCTTATCACAGGTGTCCTGCTGACCAAAGATCCTTGGCCACTCAAATTTGTCAGTGCCCTGGTCCTGACTCAGCTGACCCCATATGCCCTGGTCCTGGACTCGCGCTCTAAAGCAGCCTTCCCCAGCCTGGTGCCCTGCAGATACCTTGGACAGCAACTCCCATCACTCCCACAGCCAGTATGGCCATGGTGGCTGGGGGATGATGGGATTTGTATTCCAAGACATGGAGGGCTCCAGGTTGGAGAAGGTTGTCCGTAAGGCTTGGGTAAGGCATGAGAGTCAAAAGGAGGGAGAAGTCTGTTTTGAGGAAGCAGTCTTAATTAGTTGCATTTATATCTTGCCTTTACCTGCAAGGAGTCCCAGGTGGCTACACGATCCTTCTCCTCCTCTCCATTTAATCCTCACAACATCCCTCTGAGGTAGGCTAAGCTGAGAGTTAGTGACTGGGCCCAAGTCACCCAGTGAGCTTCATGACCAAGTGGGGGTTAAAACTCAGGTCTCCTGAGTCCTAATCCACCACTCTAACCGCTATACCACACTGGCTCCTTTTCCACTTTTAGATAGGTGTTTCCCTATCCTGTCTGTCACATCAGTCTCTTGCTAAGAACTCTTCCAGAGTCTCTATGATGCACACACACATCCCGCATTCACAAAGAATGGTGGCCTTTAACCCTCCCCCTACTTTTTTTTTTTTTTAAAGCGTAGCACTGTTCCCTTCATAACCTCCCTGTGGGCTTCCTGTTGCATCTGTTTGGCCACTGTTGGAAAGAGGATGATGTACTAGATGGGTCTTTGGTCTGATCCAGCATGCCTGCCCTTAATTACCACTAAGACTGCATTAGAGACTAGCAACCTTTTGAGAAGATTCCCATTGACATTTCTTGTTGACTCTTCCTGTTGAAACTACATGTGGCTGCCTGTTTCACCAGTCTGGTGGGTTTGTTATTTGTACTTGAATATTATTTGTGTGTGTGTGGCTTTCTTTTTCCTCACCCTGAAAGTGGGCTTTTATTTGTAAAGGGCAAAGTTAGAAGAGAAAAGGAAGAAAGAAGAGGAGAAACGGTTGAAAGAGGAAGAGAAGGTAATGCTTGCTGCACTTCCCTGCTCTGTCTGGAGCCTCATGGCTGAAAGGAAGTGTACTCTGGCCTCTGACATCATCTCTGCTTCTTAGAAGGATGCATCCCCTGCTTCCCAGGAAGTACATCACAGCAAGGGGAAGACCAACCTGGCCCCATCTATTGGCCAAAGAAGGAGCATCTGCTCCAGTGCTTGCTTTCCTCGTCCCTCCTCTTTCCTCTTGTGTGGTGTCTGTTAAATTATGTGCCTGTAGGCAGGGACTGTCTTGTCTTTTAATATCTGTACAGTGCTTAGAAAACTTCAGGTGCTTTATAAGTACGTGATTGGTTTGGAGCTTGGAGCTATTATTTGAAGTGGTGTAATTATTCGGGGTGGTGGAGGTGGAGAATTCTTTTACAAAAATGCTCTTAAAAACAAAAGCGCTGCATTTAATTTTGTCCATGCTTCAATTTTCTGATTCTAGCGCATTAAAGCAGAGAAGGCAGAAATCACCAGGTTCTTCCAAAAACCAAAGTCCCAGCCTGTTCCAAAGGTGAGTTTTTTGCATATTACATGGGTGTGTGTGTGTGTGTGTGTGTCCTTCAGTAACGTTTAAATCCAAGGCAGGTTTTCCAAGGTAACATCCTATAGCTTGCCCTTCAAGCTCAAGATGACTAGCACTAAACTAAATAAATAAACTGGAATGTACATAGGTAGTGAGATGATTTTTGATTATCCCAAGGTATTAACAGGATTTGATTATCCTAAGAAAAGCATTTTTGGTCTGGTTCACCTTGGCCTGAATCGGGGGTCAAGGCCTCTAGGCCTCAAAGGGAACTTGGTAAGGGTGCTCTGTGAGCTTGAGTAATGTGCCAGATGTTTCCTCTTCTTCCGGTTAGGTCCCATGCTATTTACTAAGAAGCGGTTGCTGTGAGCTTTTTAAAATCTATACTAATTTAAGAATCGTGATGTGATAAAGAATAATCTTGAGTAATGAATGACATATGCTGTATTATGACTGACCATTAGGCTATACTGTGATTAGCCCAGGGGCTGTGTCATATCTCAAGTATAAGTATATGTTAGAGGAAGGTTGTTGTTCTCACCTGCTAGCGATCAACCTTCATGCATGAATAAAGGAGTGTTTAACTCAACATCAACCTCCAGCCTCATTCCTTATTGAGCAGAGAACCCTACAGTAGACATATCACTTGGAATGTGTGTTCTTTATTTTCAAGTTGAAGCATTTTAAGTTTGCATTGCCCATCATCACAAGAAGCCAAAGTCTTGCACCGATTCCAAAATATGATCAAGCAGCTAGTGCTGTAGAGGACCTCTGTAGGAAGGGAGTCACGTAAATACCTGGAGAAGCTATTCAGCCTTTGTGTGCCTTTGACAACTGATGGGGTCGTTGACAGGGTTCCTTTCTCCAGTTGTGGAAGCTGCAATTGGTCAGAAGCCAGAACTGACCCTGCCGTGTAGAATGTGAAGCAACCTCTTTCAGATGGCACTGTGAGGCAGGGGATAGACCAGGGATGGGGCGAGATTAGGCGAAGGCCCAGCCCGGCCACTTCACCTCCTCAGAAGGGAGAGGGGCGGAAGAGTGACTGAACATGCTGTTGCTTCGCACTCAACCAGTGCTTTGAGGAGCCGGCTGAGTGTGCTTCACTCCTCCTCCTTCCCTGCGCAGGGAAGACAAAGGAGGACCAAAGCCAGCTCCTTGCCCAGCACTTTGGCTGGGAACCCAATGACATAATCCAGCCCATGGTGGGGGGCAGGGTCCAGGAGGCAATCCAAGCCCCAGAAGCAATATGGTTCGTTGGTTCTCTCTCCCCCCTCCAAGATAAACAAAGGCAGGAATTGGTATCCGAATGGAGAAGCAAGTGCTGGCCCTAGCTAGAGAAGGAGGAGCAGGAGCACCATTTGGGTCATTCCATGCTAAACCAGCCAAATTTGGCACATGAGGGTTGTGCTACGGATTGACATTTTAAAAATTTGCAGTCATTCTACATGTTGTAATGCATCTAGAGTCAAAAAAGTTTTCAAGCTCCTATCACTGGCAGTAGAAACTGCACCCTACAAAAAGGTCACCTCTACTGTTCCTCCTGACCTGCTTCAGCCTCGCAGGGTATAGGAAACTCAGAAGTCTCCAAGTTCAGAAGCTTCTCAGCAGCAAGGGTGCAATCGATAGGATTGTGCCCTTAAGCTATAATATGCTGATATTTTTTAAAAAAAAATGTATTTTGACCCTGGCTCCTTTGCCTTCAACCCCACCCATTGCTGGAATGCAGTCCCTGAGAGAGCTTCTCTGAAACTGAGGTCAGCCCTTTGGCTGAAATAGGTTCCCCATCCCTGTGTTAGGTTGATGGCAAGCTGAAAAGCCACCAAGAACTCATATAAAATTCTTCCACTTGATTTCAGACTCTCGCTGGCTGGTGCGGGAAGTTTGCTCCCTTTGAAATCAAGGAGAACATGGTCCTTGCCCCACTCTGCCGCGTCTCTGTCAATCAGGACCTTTTGGATCAGCTCGACTGGCTCCTGCAAGCTCAGGACAGTGGCGCTTCCCTTCTGGAAGAACTGAAGAGCCAAGAGCCTTGTAAATCTGGGCCCACCCTTGATTATGGCCACGGTGATGACAACGTCAACAGGTTAGTCGCTTCCCTTGGGATGAGGAGGTGGGCAGGCAGTTACTTGCCTGTGCTAAATAACCTTCCAAAACATATGATGGCCTACATTAGCAGATAACTTGAGCCTGATCTGGCTGTCCCATCAAAATTTTGATGCCCCATCAAAATTTTTCAAAGTAACAATGAACAGTAACAAATCCAAATACACCACAGATGAATCAATTTCTTTGCAGTCTTTCTGATCACTCAGGAACTGTATTTGGTACAAGCAAGATTATCTGATAAAAGATACCACTTATCACACTAATAGATCACGCTATAGAGTCCCATGTGTCTTAGGAGGTTGTCTTGAATCCTTCTCAATATTAGAGAATTCAATAAATGGATACCATATTCCATGAAAAGTGTTAATTTTTACTTGGTCTCTTTGTACCTTAATATGTTTAGTGAGTTTCTCCATTAGTGTGAAGTCCCAAATTTTCTGTTTCAGTAGGATAAGAGAAAGTGCATTTGCTGATTTCCAGTTAGCAGCTATGACCAACCTGGCTGCTGTTCAGAAAAACATCAGGTGCTCTTTATGTCTTATCTGAGTATTAGAGTCCATACAAAGAGATAGCAGTCCCAGTTTTTCAGATAGAATTATAGTCAGGGCCAGAAATATTGGAACAAGGATAACTGTTTTGGCAGTTGCCCTCTGTACACCACCACATTGAAGTTGAAAGGAAACACACCCAGATGGGAGCGAAGTCAGGACTTCCAGCTGTAATTCAAGGAGTTTGGCAAAAGTGGGGCACCAACCATTCGGGAAGTACAGCCAGTGGCATACACACACCCCCATCCTTGGTGGCTCATAAGTAATGGAACGAATGGCTGGCAAGCAGCTGCATGGCCAGGGGTGGCCTGTTTCCTGGGTGGCCCATGACCAATCGAGCAGATGAAAGGCCTGGAGGTGGTTCTGAGTGTTACATTTGCATTTGGTGGCTGTTCACTGGAACGCCCAACATGAGGCCCAAAGAGGTGTCCATGCGAGTGAAGGAGGCCATCATTAGGCTGAGGAAACAAAATAAACCCATCAGAGAGATACCAGAAACAGTGGGAGTGGCCAACACAACAGTGTGGAACATCCTGAAAAAGAAGGAATTAACTGGCAAACTCAGCAACAGCAAAAGGCCTGGAAGACCACGGAAGACAACTAAAGCGGATGACCGCAGAATTCTACTCATGGTGAAGAGGAACCCTTTCACAACATCTAGCCAGGTCAAGAACGCTCTTGAGGAGGTAGGCATGTCACCGTCAACATCTACAGTCAAGAGACGGCTTTATGAATGTGAATACAGAGGCTTCACAACAAGGTGCAAACCACTGGTAACGCTCAAGAACCGAAAGGTCAGGTTAGCCTTTGCCAGCAAACACCTACAAAAGCCTGCCCAGTTCTGGAATAAGATTCTTTGGACTGATGAAACCAAGATTAACTTGTACCAGAATGATGGGAAGAGAAAAGTATGGAGAAGGAAAGGAACAGCGCATGATCCAAAGCATACCACATCATCTGTCAAGCATGGTGGAGGCAGTGTTATGGCCTGGGCATGTATGGCTGCTAATGGAACCGGACTACTGGTGTTTATTGATGACCTGACTGCTGAGAAAAGTAGCAGGACGAATTCTGAAGTGTATAGGGCTGTACTTTCTGCTCAGATTCAGCCGAATGCTGCCAAACTGATAGGACGCCACTTCATATTGCAGATGGATAATGACCCAAAACATACAGCAAAAGGTACCCAAGAGTTTCTCCAGGCAAAGAAGTGGGATGTTCTTCCATGGCCAAGTCAGTCACCTGATCGCTGTCAAGGGCTCCTTGGAGGCCTCTCTCAGTCTAATCCAGTAGCCAAGTCCAGACACAGACAAAGGGATTCTTTTCAAAGCTTTATTCCTCTTTTACAACTTAACAACTCTACTGTTAGCAACTAGATATGAGCAGCAGAGTACCTATGTCTTAAGTTGGAACAGTTGGTCCCCGTTTGAAAGGGAATCCCTGGCAGACCCTGAACGTAAGGGCTAGGGAGAGTCCCTCCCCTTTTCCCTTGGATCTTCTGGGCGCAACCGTTGTTTGCTACGCCTCCTTTCCGCGCCCTCCATTTGGCGCCGCTCTCTGCGTTGGCATCACGCGTCCATCAAGTCTGCTTCCCGCGCTCTGTCAGGACTGCTATCTAAGCTAGGAATGCCGGTGGGAGGAATCTCTGTCAGCTGTTTGCCCTGGGAAGGATGAGCGCGCTTCTCTTCCTCAGAATCAGAACTACTCTGGGATTCTATGGGCTCAGTGTCCACCCTGACAATCTCCACCCAATAGAGCATGCTTTTCACTTACTGAAGACAAGACTGAAGGCAGAAAGACCCACAAACAAGCAGCAGCTGAAGGCAGCTGCAGTGAAGACCTGGCAAAGCATCTCGAGGGAGGAAACACAGCATTGGATCATGTCCATGGGTTCCAGACTTCAGGCGGTCATTGACTGCGAAGGATTTTCGTCCAGGTATTAAAGGCGACCCTTAAGTTTGAAATGATGTTGGTTTGTTCCGTTACTTATGAGCCACCAACGATGGGGGTGTGTGCATGCCACTGGCTGTCCTTCCTGAATGGCTAGTGCCCCACTTTTGCCAAACCCCTTGAATTACAGCTGGAAGTCCTGACTTCACTCCCATCTGGGTGTGTTTCCTTTCAACTTCAATGTGGTGGTGTACAGAGGCCAACTGCCAAAACAGTTATCCTTGTTCCAATATTTCTGGCCCTGACTGTATATCTTGTTGTGTGACCTCACTGGCAAAGACCTGGACCCAAAACCTTTCCACCAGTGGGCAACCCCACCATATATGCAGGTAGGTGCTTCTGGTGGCTCCACACCTCCAACAACTAGGGTTCACATTACAGTAAAATAGCTGTGCCTCATCTTCAATGCCATTTCTTTCACTCTATGTGACACAGACTTCTTGGGGTCCTTAGAACATAGTGCTACCCATGGATTTTGTAGAGCTGGAGAAGGAAAGAGGCAACTAAAATGATCCGGGGGGAGGGGGGGGGCTGGAACACCTTTCCTATGAGGAAAGGCTATAATGTTTGGGTAACTTTTAGTTTAGGAAAAAGGCTACTAAGCGGTGGGCAACATGATAGAGGTTTATAAAACTATGCATGCCAAGGAGAAGGTGAATAGCATTCTCATAATACTAGAAACCAATGAGGTCATCCCATGAAGCTGAGTGGTGGGATAAAAGCAAGGACTTCTTCACACAGTGCATAGTTGTAACTGTGGAATTTGCTGCTACGAGTTCTGGTGAATGGCCCCAACTTGGATGGCTTTAAAACCGGATTAGAGGGATTTACAGAAGAGGGGAGGTCTATTAGCCATGGTAGTTGAATAAAGCTTCCAATTTCAGGGGGAGTCTACCTCTGAGTACCAGTTGCGAGGGAACATGAGTGGGAGGCTGCTGCTGTTCTCCTGTCCTGCTTGAAGGTTTCCCTTTGGGGCTTCTGCTTGGCCACTGTGGGGAAAGAAGATGCTGGACTAGAGAGGCCTTTGTCATGATCCAGTAGGGCTCTTCTTACGTTAATCTGGTTAGGGTTAGGTTGAGGTGGCATTCATGGAAATTAGTTATAAAATAAGTTTGTATCTTATTGCAATGGATGTTTTTCTTAAAATCGGAATGTACACTAAATAGCCTTCCCCAACCTGGGGCTCTCCTTGAATGTTGGCCGTGCTGGCTGGGGGATTCTGGGAATTGTAGTCCAATACATTTGGAGGGCACTGTGTTGGGGAAGGCGGCTATATACCCTCAGTGAGAGGGCTATTTTGATGAAGAAAATTGTTTTGGTGTTTTCTAATGGTGGACCTGGTGACAAATAGGTCCACCAAGATGGCTAAATAGAACTTGCGTGTACCTCTGAAAACCAGTGGCTGCAGGGGGAGAATGGGAGAGTTATGTTGACCTCCTGTCCTTTTTGTGGGCTTCCCAAGGGGTGTCTGCCCAGCCACTGTGAGAAACAGGTTCCTGTACTAAATGGACTCATCTTGGTCTATGTCAGGGTGGAAACTGAGCCGATAGAACCCCAGAGCAGTTCTGATTCTGAGGAGGATCAGCAATCCGTGGGAGAGGAGCTGGCTCATCCCTCACAGGCACAGCAGCTGGCAGAGATTCCTCCTGCCGGCATTCATGGGAGAGAGAGTGACCCTGGCAGCGAGAAAGTGCGGGAACGGGGCTTGCTCGACGCAGACGCAGAGAGTGACGAGCGATGGAGGGCGCGGAAAGGAGGCGTAGCACCCGTTCAGCGCGCAAGCAACGGCTGCCTCCTGTGGACCCCAGGGAAAGAGGGAGGATCTCTCCCTAGCCCATAAGTTCAGGGTCTTCAAGTGACTCTCCTTCAAACGGGGATCAACTGCCTACTCCGCGCATAGGCCACTCTGCTGTTCCTTGCTTAGTCGCTGGTGATTAGCATCTGAAAGAGTCATTAAGTCGTAAAAGGATTAAAGCCTTGAAAAGAATCCTTTCGTCTGTGTCTTGAGTTGGCTATTGGAGTCTACTAAAAGAGGCCGCTAGGGCGCTCCTGACAGTCTAATCCAGTAGGGCTGCAGTGCATAAGTTCAGTGCATAACTTTTCCCCCGCAAAAGAAAGTGCTGCATTCAAGTTTGCTTGAAGCTTTCCCAGATGTTTGTGTTTTGGGCGAGTGTTACTCAGTGCTGGTGGAAATACCCCTCTGCTTATGCTCAGAAGTACTGGCCTTCATTTACTGCTTCAGATACATGCTCTGGTGTTGAAAACCTGTCGCTCAGATTTAAGGCCCAGCTTGTACCAACCACCAAGAAAGGAACTGTGTTCTCCTTGTTAACTTTCCTCTGTGCAGGAGACACTGCATTGTGATGTATTAATCCATGGTCGTCCTCCTCAAAAAACCCCTCTGGGGTGCCCAGTATTTTGAGTGTCCTGTAATGTAGAAAGGCCTTGGTTTATTCTCTCTTGCCACCTCCCCCTCTCCACCTCTTTCATCTGGCATGAGTTTGCCTCATCAAGACCACAGGACACAGTTTCCTGAAGTTTCTCCTGCGTTTGCTTTCACTACCTCATAACTCTGGTTGGCTTAGCTTTAATTGAAGGTCTTTGTGGGGGACAAAACCTTTTCTTCATAGCCCAGCGTTGCCATTGTAGGATTTAGGACCCTTTTTTTAATTGAAAGCAGGGAGGGCGCCTTTCATGACTCCGGTGATGTGCCAGAGGTCTTTGTCTTGCTGTCGTGGAACCCTGGTGAGCAGCAGCAATGACTGAGCACAGCATTTTTGTTCCACAGTGATGTGGTCATTGTTGGTAGCAGCCAAGCAGGAGGCGTGCCAGAAAGGAAGATGTTTGGTAGGATGAAACTCCTTCAATTCTGCGAGAATCACCGGCCTGCCTACTGGGGCACGTGGAACAAGAAATCCTCGACGATAAGCCCGAGAAACCCTTGGTTGAAAGATGAGGTAATCCGAAGATGTTGTATCGTCTCTGTGCCTCCGTTCCAGAAGTAAACTAGCAGGCAGTGGCTGACAAATTCGTCTCGAAAGAGAGGAGACACCAAGTTGGCAAACAGTAAGGAGAGACCATTGCTCAGTGTTGGAGCACATGGCAGAAGGCCCCAGGTTCAATCCCCAGCATCTCCAGTTAAAAGGGTGAGGTAGCAGCAAATACATCTGCTGGAGAGGGAGTTAAGTTTACTGCCAGTTAAGGGAGACAATACTGGGTTAGATGGACAAATTGTCTCCCAGCTTCCTATGTCCCCTTTTTCTCTTAGCTGTGTATGCTTCAACTGTCTAGCCTCTTGCTACTTCTCCAGTAGCCTTTACATCAGGGGTGGGTAACCTTGGGCCCAGGGACCAAATCTGGCCCTCCGGAGTTCCCCATATGCGGAGTTCCCTTTCCCCCAACCACCAGTCATTTGGTTTCCTGGCTTATGCAGTTTTTCCCCTATTCTAAAAGTTCTAGAGAACCCCAGGTTGGGGAAGGCTGCCCTGTAGTTAAGAGCAACACAGAAGGAGAGAATAGTTTCAGGATGCTATAAACGATTTTATTGATGAGAAGCCCAACATGTTTCGGCCTCCTGTTATTTTGTTAGGCCTTCTTCAAACGGCTGTAACAATACATATATAGAACATAAATGAGACAACACAGAAATATATATATATCTTTTTAACAATTAGAAGAGCACATTGCAAGCAGGGCCTGTGCATGCATTTGAACATTAAAACAATTTCAGTACTTAACATACAGTCTCGTGAAAAAGAAAGTACACCCTCTTTGAGTTCTATGGTTTTACGTATCAGGACATAATAAAAATCATCTGGTCCTTAGCAGGTCTTAAATTAGGTAAATACAACTTCAGATGAACAACAACACGTGACATATTACACCGTGTCATTATTTATTTTACAGAAATAAAGCCAACATGGAGAAGCCATGTGTGAAAAACTAAGTACACCTTATGATTCAGTAGCTTGCAGAACCGCCTTTAGCAGCAATAACTTGAAGTAATCGTTTTCTGTATGACTTTATCAGTCTCTCACATCGTTGTGAAGGAATTTTGGCCCACTCTTCTTTACAACATTGCTTCAGTCCATTGAGGTTTGCGGGCATTTGTTTATGCACAGCTCTCTTAAGGTCCCGCCACAGCATTTCAATCGGGTTGAGGTCTGGACTTCGACTGGGCCATTGCAACACCTTGATTCTTTCCTTTTTCAGCCATTCTGTTGTAGATTTGCTGGTGTGCTTGGGATCATTGTCCTGTTGCATGATCCAATTTCGGCCAAGCTTTAGCTGTCGGACAGATGGCCTCACATTTGACTCTAGAATACTTTGGTATACAGAGGAGGTCATGGTCGACTCAGCGACTGCAAAGTGCCCAGGTCCTGTGGCTGCAAAACAAGCCCAAATCATCACCCCTCCACCACCGTGCTTGACAGTGGGTATGAGGTGTTTGTGCTGATATGCTGCGTTTGGTTTTCGCCAAACGTGGCGCTGCGCATTATGGCCAAACATCTCTACTTTGGTCTTGTCTGTTCAAAGGACTTTGTTCCAGAAGTCTTGTGATTTGTTCAGATGCAACTTTGCAAACCTAAGCCATGCTGCCATGTTCTTTTTAGAGAGAAGAGGCTTTCTCCTGGCAACCCTTCCAAACAAACCATACTTGTTCAGTCTTTTTATAATTGTACTGTCATGAACTTTAACATTTAACATGCTAACTGAGGCCTGTAGAGTCTGAGATGTAACTCTTCGATGTTTTGCAATTTCTCTGCACATTGCATGGTCTGCCCTTGGGGTGAATTTGCTGGGACGTCCACTCCTGGGAAGATTGGCAACTGTCTTGAATGTTTTCCACTTGTGAATAATCTTCCTCACTGTAGAATGATGGACTTTAAATTGTTTGGAAATGGCCTTATAACCCTTCCCAGATTGATGGGCAGCAACAGTTGCTTCTCTAAGATCCTTGCTGATGTCTTTACTCTTTGGCATTGTGTTAGCACACACCTGCATGCTCGAGACCAGCAAACTCCCAAGACTTCGGCTTTTATGGGGGTGGTCACACTTGCTGATGATCAAGGGCATTTGATTAGCAGCACCTGGCTGCTACTTGGCCTCTTCATACCTATGGAAGCAGTAAGGGTGTACTTAGTTTTTCACACATTGCTTCTCCATTTTGGCTTTATTTCTGTAAAATAAATAATGACACGGTGTAATATGTCAGGTGTTGTTGTTCATCTGAGGTTGTATTTACCTAATTTTAAGACCTGCTAAGGACCAGATGATTTTTATTATGTCCTGATACGTAAAACCATAGAACTCAAAGAGGGTGTACTTTCTTTTTCACATTACTGTAAATAGTTAATAAGGCACATTGTAGGCAAGAGGCCGAAACATCTTGGGCTTTTCATCAATGAAATTGTTTATAGGATCCTGAGACTATTCTCTTGTTTTGTGTTTTACTTACTTACTTACTTACTTACTTACAATATTTATATACCGCTCCTCATCAGAAGATCTCGGAGTGGTGAACAACATGATAAAGAATAAAACAATGGTTAAAAGAGTTAAAACATTTTTTTAAGAAGACAAATCCCAACGAAGTGGAGTTCAACAAACCACGGCTGGTCATGCAAGGAAGGCCTCTTGAAAGAACAACGTCTTCAGGAGGTGCCGGAAGGAACACAATGTTGGCGCCTGCCTGACCTCTAAAGGCAGGGAATTCCACAGGAAGGGGGCCACCACACTGAAGGCTCTTCTCCTGGTGGACTCCAACCGGGCCATAGGTCCATGTGGAACCACCAGGAACATGCCCTCTGATGACCTCAGTGACGGGGCAAGTTGGTAGGGAAGGAGGCGCTCTCTCAGGTATCCTGGTCCCAAGTTGTTTAGGGCTTTGTACACTAGTACTAATACCTTAAACCTGGCCCGGTAGCAAATAGGCAGCCAGTGCAGTTCCCTCAGCAAAGGAGTTACACACTGAAAAGGGGCAGCTCCCGACAATAGCCGAGCTGCTGCATTCTGCACTAGCTCCAGCTTCCGGACCAGCCTTAAGGGTGGCCCCACATAGAGCGCATTGCAGTAATCCAGTCTTGAGGTTACTGATGCCTGTACCACCGTGGTCAAGCTATCCCTGTCCAGGAGAGGCCGTAGCTGGCGAACCAGCCAAAGCTGGTAAAAGGCACTCTGAGCCGCCTCAACCACTTGGGCCTCCAACAACCATGATGGATCTAGGAGTACCCCCAGACTATGGACCTGATCTTTCAGAGGGAGTGCAACCCCATCCAGAACAGGCAATGAGCCTATCTCCCAGACCCGGGAACTACTCACCCACAGGGCTTCCATCTTGCCAGGATTCAGCTTCAGTTTATGAGCCCTCATCCAGCCCATTATTGAGTCTAGGCACTGATTCAGGACTTGCACAGCCTCTCCTGATTCAGATGTCACAGGGAGATAGAGCTGCGTGTCATCAGCATACTGATGGCATTTAGCTCCAAATCCCCTAATGACCGCTCCCAGCGGCTTCATATAGATGTTAAACAACATTGGGGACAGGATGGTACCCTGCGGCACCCCATAGCTCAATTGCCAAGGGGCCGAGGAATAGTCACCCAATGTTACTCTCTGAAATCGGCCCCGTAGGTAGGACCAGAACCACTGTAGCACAGTACCTCCAATACCCATCCCACGGAGTCGATCCAGGAGGATACCATGGTCAATGGTATCAAAAGCCGATGAGAGATTGAGCAGAATTAACAGGGTTGCACTCCCCCTGTCCCTCCCTCAATGAAGGTCATCCATCAGGGCAACCAAGGCTGATTCAGTCCCGTAACCAGAAAGAAACCCAGACTGAAATGGGTCAAGATAATCAAAAGTGTTGATTTTGGATGCTCACCCACCTTGCACCCATAGTTAAGATTCCTATAAAAATGTCTCTCCTTGGGCTTACTTACTGGCCTGCCCCTTTTCCCTTCAGCTCCACCCACCACCAGAATGTGACTCCCCAAGAGCTTTTCTGAAATGGAATTCAGCCCGTGGGCTGGAAGAGGTCTCCCCGCCCCTGCTTTACACAACTGAACGTGTCATTTTTGGGACCAAACTATCTTCTTTCTTTGCAGAAGCGCTTGGACTATGAAGTAGAGAGTGATGAAGAGTGGGAGGAGGAGGAACCAGGGGAGTCTCTCTCTCATAGTGAAGGGGTAAGTAAGGCTGTGCTGTTGTCTCCTTCTCCCTAACGAAGGGAGTACATATTTGGAGACCTCTCTGTGACAAGGAAGTCCACAGGAAGAGACAATTGTGAAGGCACCCCAGCTCTTTAGAGCAGCTTCCCCCAACTTGGTGCCCTCCAGATGTTTTGGACAACAACTCCCAGCATCCCTGACCACTGGCCATGTGGCTGGAGCTGATGGGATTTTAGCCCAACACCCCTAGAGAGCAGCAGGTTGCAGAAGGCTGCAATAGACTCGATAGCAGAAGTGGGCAACTTGTGGCTCTCTAGATGTTTTGGCCTACAAGTCCCATCAGCCCTGAAGACCTGTAGGACTGGGGTTCTTTTACATCTGTGTTGCTGAGTGGTCCAGCTCCTTGGTATCTTTTGGACTAGCACAGAGCTGAATTTGCATACTTAATATATCTTGGTGAACTGAGGGCATCCTTTCCCACCCATGTAGTCTGACAGTGCTCGCTCTTCTGTTTAAAGAGCCGCCCCATCTGGCTTTTTAGGACTTCCCCCTTCCCAAAGCGTATAAAATGTCTGTTTGTTTAAATACCTCAGGATGATGATGAAGGTGGGGGAGAGGAGGAGGAGGACGATGATGGCTTCTTTGTGCCCCATGGGTACCTCTCAGAGGATGAAGGCGTGGCTGAAGTAAGACACAGGATCAATAAGGGGACCTTCCTAATCCTGGGAAGAGACTGGGAAAAGGCTGCCTGTGTAGCAGATGTTGATCTGCTCAACATGGTGGCAATGTGCAAGTCCCTGTGACAGAAAGAACCAATTACAGTCTATACCAACTTACAATCTATACCAGGAAGTTGTATTCAGATGAACCAAATGTTAAGTCCCTCCTCTTATTTGGGAAGGCATACCTGGCTTCTGTACTGTTTCTGCATGGTTTCTGGTGTTCCCTCGCTTCTGCTCTGCAAGTAGTGGAATTCTCTGCTTTGAAGAGAGGAAGTAGTCACTGTATATAGTAGCCAGAGGCATTGTTGACCATGTGTGTGTGTGTCTTACCTCTGATGAGTACCCCACTTTTCTAGGTTCATGTGTGCATCTTAAAACAGCCAGTTTCCTGGCATGCAATTTAGTAAAAAAAAAATAAAAATAAGACCACCAGAATTGGGTTAGATTTCAGCAAAGTTTACTGATACTTCGAACCATACCCCCTCCTGAGATGACCACAGCAACCAATTGGACTGGTTAAATGCCCAACCATTTGGCTGTTCTTCATCAAGCTAGAAAGCGGCACCCTCATCCTCTCCTTCTTTTTCCAGGAATGCAACCCTGAGAACCAGAAAGCTCGTCAGAAGCTGAAAGCAAAGGAGTGGGATGAGCTGCTTACCAAGGGGAAGAGGTTCCACATCCTGCAGCCTATGAAAATCGGCTGCATTTGGGAAAGCACGGAGACTAGTGATGGCACAAGCCTGGATCTGAGGCTCCTGCAACAGTTCGCGGTTTCTGTCTTGGACTCGGGCACTGCTGAGGAAGAGGAGATAGAGAGAAGCAACAAAAAGAAAACAAAAGACCAGCAAGGTGAGCTGTGGGTTGAAACGGCAAACACCTGTGGCTCTTCCACAGAGCAGGGGTGGCTTTAACCAAGAGCGTGGTGTGCTTGTAATGTATGTTACATACATCGCAAGTATGTTATTTCTTTGAACCCTGACTTTCCCTTTAAAAAAACAATATCCTCAAGGCAGCTTGCTAATAAAAATTAAATCCACACTAGAAAAGAACCAGTCCACATAATATAATAAGCAATAGCAGAATAAAATCAAACAAAAGCCAGATAAGTTCAGGTTAAAAGTAAAAGCAGCTAAGAACAAATTGGCTCAGTAGGGCAAATGTCTGTTTAAGTTTAAATAGGAAGGGTTTTGCCTCCTGTCAGAAGGCCATTGACGAGGGAGCTTAGACACACACACCCCAGGACAATTCCTAAGACCTGCTGAAGGGCAGGGAGGGGCAACCTGAGGCCCTCAGCCTAATTTCATGGAGCCCTCTGCATGTGATCAGTTCAAACATCTGACAAGAGTGCTCTCTCCCTTCTGTGGCAGCCAGCTGAGTGGGAAGGAAGAGAGACAGTGAAAAAAGTGGGTGGTTGAGACATAGAGAGAAAAGGGGCAACCCACCCATTTTTGCCTCTGACCCTGCTCACAGCCAGTGTGCGATCCCTGGCAGATTCCCCATGAGGTAATGCTGCCTTGACAGAAAAACGTGATCCACCCTTGCTTGTAGGAGCAGCATTACAGGGGGTTCACCTACCTTTTTAGAATGGCCGACGGCTCAGCATTTGGACTTGATTCTGTGATCATTGGAGCAGAGTTGCTGCTTGTCTGCTTTGAGATATATATGTTGATGTGCTTTCTCAGGGGGACTGGGGACAAACAACTTCAGCAAAGATGACCTTACCCGTGAGGCAAGATGACTTCAGGCATATCAGAGCGGGACACAGATGGTGTGGTGTGATTAGCTATGCAGACCCCGCTGAACTGAACAGGGAGTCAAGCAAGCGCTACATTGGTTCATCTCGAGGAGGCTTTGCAGGAGAACTTCCTGGTGGATTGCACCTTGTCTTAGTTAAAAGAAGCGGCATTCTAGACTTCTCTGTCTTAGGCACTAAAACATCTGGGGAGTTAAAAGATTGCAAGTAGAAGCCCAGCATAGGAGGGAGCAAAATAGGCTAGAACTGTTCTTTCTGGTGTACTAAACTTCTGCTTTTCAGGGTGTTAGTTTTGTTTTTATGTGAAGGAGCATTAAAAAAAGGAACCTCTTCTCCCTCCCACCACCACCACCACCTCAGGTTGTATAGTCTTCTGTCCTTCCACAGGATGCATGTGTAGAGAAGACCTGTGCTTTCTTACACTCTTAACAAGCCCAGTACCATGTTCCTTTACTCCCCAGGAGTTCAGACCGCTATCGCTATAAACTAGCTTATATCAGGTCAGATTACCTCTGGAAACCACAGAAACACAGGGTAACAATAATAAATCAAGCCCAGATCAGATCTAACTAGGTGCAAATAGATAACTAAGCATCCATAGCTGAGTGGTAGAGCATAGTGTTTGCATGCAAAATGTTTCAGGTTCAACCCCAATATCTCCACGTACGGCTGGGGAAACCGTGTCTGAAACCCTGGAGAGCCACTACCAATCAATGTAGACTAGTCTTTCCCAACCTAGTTCTTCCCTAGCCAGAGACTTTGGACCAGAACTCCCATCACCCCTGACCTTCAGCCATGCTGGTTGGGGCTGATAGGAGTTGTAGTAAAAAAAAAAAATCTGGAGCAACCTAGGTTGGAGCAGGGCTAGTAATAGGTGGATCAGTAGTCTCGCTCAGTGTTTAAGTTGCATTCATATTTACATCAGCCCTTTGTTCGGGATCATGAGGACTGGAATCTTACTTTAGTTTTAGGGGAAGGACTGTAGCTAGGTGGCAGGCCTCTTCTTTGCATGCGGAAGGTCCCTGGTTCAGTCTTCAATGTCTCCATTTAAGGCTGGGAAAGAGCCCCCACCTGTAACCCTGGACAGCCCTGGCCAGTCTGTGTAGGCCTGTGCTTCCTGAATGATTTTGAAGTGGGACCCACTTGTAAACTAGTCGTACTCCCCCCCCCCCCCCAACACACACACCATAGAAAATGCTTAACACTGGGCAAGTAAATATGTTTCTCTTTTTCATGTTAATGCAGATAGTGTGGATTTGAATAGATTTTAAACCTTGCTTATATGGAGGGAGCTATCCAGCCTGTCTCTTAAAAGGGGTCGCAAAATAGGAATGGTGTGCTGTTCAGTTTTGTGGAAGAGGGAAAAGGCCTTCAATGTGTGACCCACACAGGAGCATGTCGGACCCACAGCTTGCGACACAATGGTGTAGACCAGGGGTGCAAAACCTCTTTCAGGCCAAGGGCCAAGATTCATTTTGGAGAAGCTTTCAGGAGCCGCATTCCAGTGGTAGGCAGGGCCAAAATTGCCAAAACATCCAGCCTATTATAACTTAAAGCTCTCACTGCCAATAGTGAAGCCTCGGGAGAGGCATTTCAACAATTTAGAATGGGGGAAAAACTGCACAAAAGCTGGGAAACCACCAAACATGGTGTTGGGGGAAAGTGGGTGGAGCCAAGGGTGAGGGATGGAGCCAGGGGCAAGTGGCATGGCCTTGTGAGGAACCCCAGAAGGCCAGATTTGGTTCTGCACTCCTGGTGTAGACATTACTGAACTAGGTGCACCAGTAGTCTGACTCCATATACAGGGCCATTTCCTGTATCCCTACACTATCTAGGTGTATTTTCTAAAATGGGCCCCTTTCCTGAGGCTTACAGCCAAATAATCTTCATCTGATTTGACTTGTCATGTTCCATCTGTAAGAGAGAACCTCCTGATGCCTAAAACACTGTTCTTCATCACACTTTAGTCTTGGGGCAGCTGCTTCCACTGCTTCATGGGAATGTTAACAGCAGCAAAGTCATCATCCAAGAATTTCAAGAGTGCTATCAGATGGGGTTGCTACCAGGCAACAACGGTTCTGTCCCTGCTTTGGACGGTGGGGATGCGAGCCCCAACACTTCCCGGGCCCAGACTCCTGTGCACATGGGGAGTTCCGTCCCTTCCAAAGCCAGGCTGAAGCAAATAATCTCTGAGAACTCTGTGTACGAGAAGAGACCCAAGAACCGGATGTGCTGGTACGTGCACCCCAAGGTGCTGGAGAGCTATGGTCAAGAAAATCTGCCCGTCCCCTGCCAGTGGAACTATGTCACACAGGTTCCTTCAGGTGCCAAGGAAGACAACGGCAACTTGCCAGCAGGGGTAGCAACACAAACTGCTCCCGTCTCTGCAAAACGGAAGTCAACAGGAAGCATGTCGATCACCAAGTTCATGAAGAGATCTCCAGGGGCCGCACGGGTGAGATCCTTTTGGATAATCTGTTTCCCTCTACACCTATACTGTCTTCCTCTCTGGTCCACACTGTTGGCCTCATTTCCTACACATTGCTACAGACGTTTTACTTATCTCCACACCAGCAACCAAAGTTTTGGACTCACCTGGCGGCCTCCAGATGTGTTGGACTGCAATTCCCGTCATGCTCAGCCAGCCAACAATGGCAGTTGCAGTCCAATACATCTGGAGGGCACCAATTTGGAGAAGGCTTGTCTAGCTAGTGTGCTGTAGTCTAGTGGTGGGCAGAAGGAAGAGCTAGATCTACTCATAGATTTCTGGGTGATCTGCAATTGATTAGCAAGACTTTCTGGCCTGGTTCGGCATAATTCTAAACCATGGTTTATTTAACCCATAGTTTCTTGCCCTAGCCAGGGTTTTTCTGGCAGACAATCAAACAAACCATGGTTTGTTTTCTCAATCCCTGGGTTGTTTCCCTCCTCCTCTACTGCTCCTTCCCTGTATCCCAAATTCCTTTGCGGCACTGTCATACTGGCATGTAGAGCAGTTGGGTTTTTTTGACTGCCCTTGCCCACCATGTCTGTAGCCTGGCAAAACAACCCATCAACAACCCACGGTTCTGGTTTCACATGTAATGGCAACCCATGGTTTAAATAACCCAGACTTCACAACCCAACAACAAACCATGGGTTCTCTTTCTGGGTGGTTCATGGTTAACAAACCATGGTTTGTTAGCACAGCCGCATTCACACATCACAACAACCCAGAATTCAACAACCCATATCGTGCACGCCTGAAATCTGTAGTACATAGACCATTAGAGACCCAGCTTCAATTCCCCATTTAGCTATGAATCTTGCTGTGAGACACTGGGCCAGTCAATCCCTTTCAGCCTTCTCTGTTCGGCGTTTAAAAAGGGGGTGGGGGGAGAACCGTATGTGCCACTCTGAGCGCCTCAACGGAAGGGTGGGAGAAATAAACAGTTCAAGGCAATGTGTGAAGTTAGCTGGTACGCCATCTCCTTTTCTGCACTGCCCCCTCACCCACAGTTCATATGAAGCTGCCTTTACACTAGGTCAGACGCTTTATCCACTTAGGCCAGTTTTCTCTACTCTTGACCAGGAGCAGCTGTCCAGGGCCTCATCAGGTAGAGAAAAAGTCTTTCCCCATTGCTTGCTATGTGATGCTTTTAACTGGAGATGCTGGGGCTTGAACCTGGGACCTTCGGTATGCCAAGGAGGGGCTCTGTCACTGAACTAGAATGCCTTTAACTATCTTGCCAATCTGGAGCAGACAAGACCTTTTTGGTCATAGACCTGGGTAGGCAGCCATAATCTGGTGGGTGGCCAGATGACATCAAGGCATGGCCCTGCTCCCTGACATCATTTCCTGCTGCTGGGATCTGGCTTCCCCTGCCCTGCACCTTCTCCAGTGGGCATAGGCATAGACCAGGAGTGCAGAATCTCAGCTCAAGGGCTGAACTCCATTTCAGAGAAACTCTCCCAGGGGGTGGTGGGAAGGGTTGAAGGCAAAAGGAGCAGTGACCAAATCCCCCCAATATCAGCATATTTGAGCTTCAAGCTCTTTCTGCCAAGAACGAAGCCTTAGGAGAGGCATTTCAACCTTTCAGCATGGGGAAAAGAACTGCATAAAAACTGGGAAACCACCAAAGGATTGGTGGTTGGGGGAAAGGGGCATGGGGCCTGAGATTCCACATTTGTGGCATAGATTTCTCCTCCATAAAGATACCTCCTTTTCAAGTTCTTCCCTCAGCTCTCTCCCTCTTCCAGTAATGCCCCTGCCCCTTCAGTGCCCCTGCTTCATGTCTCTATTTGGGGTCAGGGATTTTCTTTCATTTTGGGGAGGAGGAGTGGCATAATCTGTTTATCAGCCAGTGATGTCTGACAGTGGCGCCTCCTGTTGTTGTTGCACAAAGGCTGAAACCACAGAGGTGGATGGATTTCAGGCAGACACGGAGGAAGAGGAGGACGACGACTGCATACTCATGGGCATCCAGCAAAGTAAAGGTGAGATAACTAGTTCAGTTAGTTGCCCTCCTGCTCAGAGGCACTCTGGTAACAACCCCCTTTAAGCTGCCCGGAAGTCCCCCCCACCCCTTTAGATTCTTGCCCTGATGGTATCAGATGTTAGAAAATGCAACACTAAGAATGGCAGTGGCTTTCCATTGTTTTCCATCCCACCTTGCTCCCTTCCCCAAGCTATTGCCCTCCAGATGTTTTGGACTTCATCTAGGGGATTGTAGTCCAAAACATGGGTTGGGAAAGGCTGTTTTATACAGTGCCTGTGTTAACATGGGCACTGGCCCAGTTCAGACATTGTGACCTCAGTCCAGTAAGCTGTGGCTAATTAAGACCGAGAGCACATGTCGTGGGCATGTATTCCTTCCTCCCTTCTCTCTCTTGTCTTAATGCAAAACCTCTGGGGTTTGTTGCATCTGAGCTGGGAAACTACGTCTTTCATCTCTTGACTACAAAGCAGGTTATCATATCAGGAGCCAAACTGCAGTTGGATATCTTGGCTTGTAATTGGAGATGAAAGCCACCGTTTCCTGGTTCGTATGTAATGGGAAACTGTGATTTGACACACCTTGTTTACATTTTTGCATGATTAGCTCATGAGGGAAAGGAAGGAGGGAGTCTGTGGCCACAACGGTTGTCTGAAGAAACCATGATTAGATAAAGCATTTCCTGATAGTTGTGTGAACTGGGCCACTGTATAGAAATGAAACTAAGATGGGCCCTGTAGAACTGCACTTGCAGGCCTCTTGTGAACATTGAAGTCGGTAACTAAAACAAGCAATTCATACAATTTGTGTGTCTTAAGACGCTTCACAGAAATCCTCTGTAATCCTTACAAGAACCCTGTAAGGTAGACCTGTAGTATTGTCTTTGCACTGCAAATAAGAAAGGGCTGAGAGAACAGTGGTTGCCAAAGATCAATGAGTGAGTTCATAACTAAAGGAAGGTTTGAAGGAGGGCCTTCCTCATTCACAGCTCAGTTTCTTAACCATTACTTAGTTACTACATCTCAAATGTTTTGAACCAGCCCACCTTAAACACAATGTAATGTCTGCCCCCCCCCCTTTAAACTCAGGGGGCTTTCTTGGTTCTTCCTTGGTGGGGGAGTCTGCAATGCCAAAACTGAGCTGGCAGGAGGAAAACCTTAATTCTCCCTCCCCCTCCCAAATTCATAGGGGGTGTAAGTAGCCCAATATTTAACATCCACAGAAGCTCAGTGAGAGGCTGTAGCATGCAGAAAGCCCCAGGTTCCAGTCCCAGCATTTCTAGGACCACCCTTTATTCAGAACCATGAGGACTAGCATCTTTATTTTTAGGAGAAGAGCTGTAATTCAGTGGTAGAGGACATGCTTTGCATGCAAGAGATCCCAGGTTCAATCCCCAGCATCTCCAGGTAGGGCTGGAAAAGACCCATGTCTGAAACTCTGGAGAGCTGCTGCCAGTCAGTGCAGGTAATACTGAGTTGGGTGGACTGACCACGTTTAAGGCAGCTTCCTGATATATACAGCAAATACATTCAAACTCTCTGGCCATAGCTCTCCCCACAATCTTTGGGTGGTGGAAAGAAGGGGTGGGGAATTGCTTTCTGTGTTCAATGAGTGATCAATGGAAGAACTTCCTGAAATACCAGAAATCAAGACCAGGAGAAGTTCCTTCTGTCTTGGCATTGGCCAAACTTCAGTTGGCAATAATTATCACTGGAGAGAATGGTGCGAACGTTAAGAATGTAGGATCCCTGCTGGATCAGACCAAGGTCCATCTAGTCCAGTATTGTGTCCAGTAGCCAACCAGCTGCCTGTGGGAAGCCCACAAGTAGAACATGAGTGCAACAGCACCCTTCTGCTCATGTTTCCTAGCAAGTGGTGTTCATGAGCATACTGCCTCTGCCACTGGAGGTAGCATATCGCCATCATATGACCTTAATGATATAGGGTGGGATACAAATGCTTTAAATAAATAAATGACTAGCAGCCATTGATAGCCTTTTCCTCAAGGAATGTGTTTAACACCCTTTTAAAGCCATCCAAATTGGTGGCCATCACTATGTCTTGTGGTGGCGAATTCCATAGTTTAACTGTGCACTGTGTGAGGAAGTCCTTCCTTTGATCTGTCCTGAATCTCCCACCAATCAGCTTCATGGGGTGACCCCATTAGGTTCTAGTATTTTGAGAGAGGGAGAAAAATGTCTCCCTATCCACATTCTCCACACCGTGCATAATTTTGTAGACCTTTCTCATGTCTCCCCTCACTCACCTTTGGTTGCAATGGTAGGAGCCATCCCAAATGTAGTTTCAGACAAGGTGGCTTCCCTTCCATAATACATGCGTGCCTCATACAGAAAGAAGAGATATAGACCCACCTTTTTGTGAGTGAAATTTTGTGTTTTCACAGCACCTGTGTTGGGGCCCCCCCAAATTCCTTCAAAGGTGGAGCAAACTGCCGCTGCTGTTACGGTTGCTGTTGACTCCTCCGATGCCATTCGATATGCCTAGTTCCCTACCTTTACTGCTCTGTATGTACGTATTTTTTAGCATATTGTAAAACATCTGAGCGTATCTTTTGTATGAGATACCTGAACATACTCTATGTTCCTTGTAAAGAGAAGACGGCACTTTGTTCTGCTTCAGATCAATGGAAGCTAAAGTTATTTCTTCTTTAGAGGTTTAGTGGGGGCAGGGGGAGGGGTTAAATGAAGGAAATATACAACATAATCTCTCTAATAAAAGCATTATTGAAATTTTGGATGAGACTCTGTACGAGACATGGTGTCTGTTGTGTTTTATCTGAACGGATGGTGGTGGTAAGTATTCTTTTAAGTATTCCAAGACACACTGAGATGCCCACATAGAAAGCTACAGGATGTTTAAAAATCTTTTCTTCAGCTAAAGAGTAGATGGCACAAAATCAGTGATGCAGTCCTCCACCCACAGCCACCATGTTCTAGGGAAAGCAGATGCACAACAGGGTGCAGTTGTAC
This sequence comes from Heloderma suspectum, assembly GCF_057233095.1. Classification (NCBI taxonomy): domain Eukaryota; kingdom Metazoa; phylum Chordata; class Lepidosauria; order Squamata; family Helodermatidae; genus Heloderma; species Heloderma suspectum. The sequence goes on along the minus strand of NC_139475.1, from coordinate 60,383,890 downwards.
TTCCTCGGCTCCCTTTGCTCTTCCTTCTCCTGCATGGTTTTGGTCCTCAGCATGGAGGCCTCCTTGACAGCTTCTGTCCTTCGGGGGGGCAGGGGCAGAAATGGAACACAGGCCCAAAGGGGAGGAGCATGCAAGAAAGGGACAAAACAGGGGAAGGCACTGGCCTCATGTACACCACTGCAGAGCTCTCCAGACATTCCTGTCACCTTTTTCAACTGGAGATGCCAAGGACTGGACCTGGGACCTTCTGCGTGCAAAACCTCTGCCACTGAGCTACGCCTCTTCCCCCATGGCTCTAAGGGTTCAGGGAGAGAGCAGCCTCCCCAAACCCTGCTCACTAGGCGTTTCTTCACTGGCAAAGATGGCACCACCTTGCAGCTACAGACAACCAGATTCAATTGGCTTTTAAAGATTAGAGCAACCTTCCCCAACTGCAGGCCCTCCAGATGTGCTGGACTGCAACTCCCATCATTCCCAGCCAGCACAGCATGGGAGTTGTAGTCCAACACATCAGGAGGGCCTGCAGTTGGCGAAGTCTGGATTAGATTAATTCAGAGAAAGTCTGTCACTGTTACTCGCCCTGGCAGCTAAATGGTACCTCCATCTTCAGCAGTACTATAATTTTATTTATTTATTAAATTTCTTAATCGCCCATCAGGCTGGTCACCCGGCCACTCTGGGTGATGTACAACAGTACAATTTAAAGCAGTAAAATCACACATTAAAACATCGTCTAAAAATACCCTAACCCACCCCAAATGGCTGCCTGAACAACCATGTTTTCAACGCATGGTGGAAGCTCATTAAAGAGGGGGCATGGCAGAGTTCCCTAGGGCGGGAGTTCCACAGAGTGGGGACCACCACAGAGAAGGCCCTCTCCCTCACCAGCCTAGCTGTGCTGGCTGATGGGACAGAGAGAAGGCCATCCAAGGCTGATCTTGTTGAGTAGCCTGTCTGGTGATTGCCAAACACTGGAGCAGAGGGCAACCTTCAATACCCGGCTTATGGGCTTCCTGGAGGGCCCTGCTCAGCTACGCGGGGAAGCAGGATACAAAACAGGCTGCAAAATAATGAGAATATCTAGGCTGTGGCAGGTAAGCCCCCCACTTCTGCCAACGATGTGGCTGCCCACTCATCGGAGCCTCTGCTCCCATTTCAGCTCCTTGGTGAGGTTGAAGTAGCTGAGCAGCTCAAAACGCAAAGCCTGGGTGGACGGCTTGAAGATGCAGAGCTGGCGATCCAGCTGAGCCTGCAGGGGCTTGCTGCTCAGCAGCTTCTCCTTGTGCTCCTTCAGGTTGCCCAGCTTCTCCAAGGCCTCCTTCAGCATGTCGAAGTCCTCAGTGGTCTCTTGGGGGGTGGGGGGACAATCCCCCTTTTAGCACTCCACCCATTCTCCAGTGTGTGTGTTCCCCTGCCTGTTGCACCTGCCATGCTGGACACAACACCACATCCATTAGCCACGTTCAGGCCTTCAAGAGCAGCCTTGCCTCCAGATGTGTCAGACTACAACCAGCAGTGTCTTGGTTAATTTGGAAGTGCAGGCGTGCATTGTGCCAGTCCCGAAATCACCATTTATGGACCACTTTCAAAGATTAGAAGTGCTTCCCGTGCAGTATCTACTTTTAATCCTTACTGCAGGGGTGGGGAACCTCAGACCCAGGATGAAAATCCAGCCCACCTGGGCTCCCCAGATGGGCTCCCCAGATGGCCCCACCCCCTTACCCCACCCAGCGATCATTTGGTGGTTTCCCAGCTTTTCTGCATCTCTTCCCCCCACCCACACACACCCACCCACCCCAGTAGAGGCTGAAATGCCTCCCTAAGACTCAGGTACTGGCAGAAAAAGCTTAAAGGTGCAATCCTATGCATGTTTAGACAGAAAAAAAGTCCTACAACTCCCAGCATTCCCCATCCAGAAAAAAGTCCTACAACTGGCATGGCTGGCTAGGGAATGCTGGGAGTTGTAGGACTTTTTCTGTCTAAACATGCATAGGACTGTCCCTTTAAGCTATAATATGTTGGTCTTTTTTTAAATGTTTGGCTCTGCCCCTTTTGCCTTTGGCCCTGCCCACCTCAAGAATGTGGCCCCCGAGAGCTTCTTGGAATCTGAATTCAGCCTTCAGGCCAAAAGAGGCTCCCCATCCCTGCTTTACAACCACTGGCAGGCCAGTGGTATTATCCCCATATTGCCCATGGGGAGCGGAGGGGGAGCCAAGACTCAACATTGCCTGTTTAATGCCATCTAGGAAGTTCAAGAATTGGCAACTTCCTGGTTCACTGCTTGACTGCTCCACAAAGCCATACCTTGTCCTGCAACACTCAGGGTGGCCTTTTTGAATCCAATGGTCTGGAAAAACTTGTGCGTCCCCTCCAGGAAGTTGATCCTTTCCTAGAAGAAAGCCAAAAATGGATTAATGCTGAGGTTATTCAGTCCTGCGAGTCCTTCACATTCCAGTACTATGACTACTATAACGGCTGATGGGAGCCAGGGCTGTTGTTTATGGCTATCCATAAGGCTGGTAATTATTTCAGTTTTAACCATCGTGTACATGCCCTGCCTTTCTACCCACCGGCACTGAAGGCTGCTTAACACAAACCAACAATTGCAATGGACAATAATTAAGCCAACCAAGTTTGAGACAGACTAGGATGCTGGAGAAATCCACAACAGAATCAAATGAGTTCAGATTTATATGAATCCGACCCAGAGATTCCACAGCAGACCAGCTTTTCCCCAAGCCACACGGAGTCCGCTGACTTGCAGACCGGTTTTTTTTTTTTTACATTCCAGAATTTTACACAAATTTAGTGATAGAAAATACATAAAATAAAGAGCCACCAGCTGAAAATGCGCATTTCCCCCATAGGCTAAAGCATGAAAATGCGCATGGTGGGGTTGCACATTTTGGGGAGAATTTAGATACAAATTCGGGAAGTTGGAAAAAATCCAATTCCACCAATGAGTGGGCAACAGAATGAAAGGCACCTGACAATCCACAAAATGCAGACGGAATGGATTTCATAAAATCCGTACATTTCTAGGATGGACCAAAAAACAGACTGGAGGCCAGGACTGTACCCCTTTGGGCTGCAGGGATGTCTGTGTGTGTTGTGTTCTGAATGCTCCTGTGAAGGTAGGCCTGCTAAGTAGTTTGGTTCAGGCAAGGTTCCTGATGGGATTGAGAGAGTGTGTGTGTGTGTGTGTGTGTGACCATGAGAAGGTAATTGTAACTTGCTCATTATAAGCAGGAAATTCCTATCCACCAAAGTAGCTCATCCCTGAAGATAAGCAGGCAACTGTGCTGATAAGACCATTGCTGAGCTAAATTAGCTCTTGAGCATGCATAGTGTTTTGTTTGTTCTCCAACTCAAGCGGGGAGTGCATTACATTTGGTTTCAGAAGACTGGCAAGCAGTCAGGTGTGAATTTGCCCAGAATCATATGCAGTAATAATGCAGTGATCCATAGCACAGGTACGCTGGTTTGCTGGAAAGTTGGCCATTTTCATGTTTTTCGAGTTTGTTCTCATAGCTGTGTTCACATACAGCGAAAGCCACGCTTCTTGCTACTAGCAGAAGCTGAAACAACGCACCGTACCCGCTCTTCACACTGTGTGCCTTCTAACTGATAAGGGATGCTTCTTTCTGGACTGCGAGAAAACTTATTTTGCTGCCCAAAGGGCAAGGCCTTGGTGAAGCGGGGGCAGCAGTGTGTGTACTTCCTAGAATCATAGAATCACAGAATGGTAGGGTTGGAAGGGGCCTACAGGGCCATCGAGTCCAACCCCCTGCTCAGTGCAGGAATCCAGGTCAGAGCATCCCTGACAGATGGCTGTCTAGCCTCATCTTGGATGCCTCCAGTGTGGGAGAGCCCCCCACCTCCCCAGGTAATGGGTTCCATTGTTGTATTGCTCTTAACAGTCAGGATGTTTTTCTTGATGTTCAGCCAGTGTGAAGTGGCATGTATGTTTATCAAGGCCAAAGGTAGAGCACCTGGCTATTTAAGTCTAGTTTCAGCACAGATTTCGGGTAATTTGTTCTTTAAGACGCCATTCTTTTTTTCTTGTTTTCTTTTCTACCAGCCCTGCTGGCTGGGGATGGTAGGGGCACTGGAAATGCTGTTGAATTTGCAGAGCTTTGTACACACCACTACTAATACATATTTAAAGGAACATCATTTCTTCATCTGAATGAAACCTATTTGTATGCTAAAAGAAAGCTTACGTGTCCCGTCACTCTGGTTTCCAGAGGAGTGACAGGGCACCGTACTTCAGGGCTGCTTATCTGAGCAGGAGGTGCACCTTCTTTCTCTCAGACAAGAACAGATAACAGGCTAATTCACTCAGGATTTTATAGAGCGAGTCTCACCAAGTTGGAAAACTGTCAGAAAGTTCACACTGCTTCACCAAGGGCCTTTCCCTTTTGGCAGCAGGGCCAGGCACAGAAGCAGCATCCAAGCAGGCAGTGCTCAGTTGCCAGCAGGTTGGCCACAGGGCCAGAGGCAGAAGCAGCGTCTGAGCAGGCAGGGGCCAAGAACCGGCAAGGCGTAGGAAAGATTAGGAATGACCAGCTGGACCACGATGCTGCCGCTATGATGACTCATGTTGCTGTGGCAAGGTTTGAGAGGAAGAGGAAGCTCTTCATAGGGCTCCCTGAGGCTCCCAGCTGGTCTGCATTCCAGGACCTGGGAGCACCTGCAGGGCCAGGGCCTAATCCTGCAAATACTGTGAGCCAGGCTGTCTGGCCCCCAGGTGGAGCTGCAGAGCTTCCCAGACTGAGCAGATGCTGACATGAGCAACTTGCGGCGCTCCAGATGTTTTGGCTTACAAGTTGCCCAGCCCTGGATTTGAGATTGGTTAGATTTACAAAATGCTAAGAAAGATTGGGACAGTATTGAAACAAACAGGATTTAGGAGACGGGACCATCGTTATAATATCTGAAGATATCTGAGAGAGCGCATTTACCAGCTTGCCTAGTGACTGAGGTCATCAGATGAGGCACTCCTGGCAGTTCCGCATAGACCTGAGGTCTGTTTGGAGTTCATTCAGAGTAGAGCCTTCAGTGTACCAGCTCCCTTTCTGTGGAACTTCCTGCCTGTTCATCTCAGGCAGGCACCAACATAGTGTCATTTTCAGCACCTACTGAAGACATTTTTATTTAAAAAATTATTCCCTGACTAACGAGCCACACTTTTAGGAGCATAATTTGATTTTAAAGATTTTAAGTCTGTATTTCGATTCTTTTTTTCCTTTCTTCTTACATTGTTCACTGCTTAAGAATTTTATTGGATGTAGAGCAGTATATAAATCTTGTAAATAATAATAAAAATGTAAATGTAGAGATCTCTCTCCCATACTTCCCCCCCCAATCTTTTATTGTGAACTTTTACAAAATAAAACAAACTGAAAACATTACAAAACCTAAAAAAACAAAATAAAAATAAAAATACAACATGTTCAAAAATCCTCAGTTTCTGATATTACAATATTTGAGAAGGGGGGGGAGGGAAAAATAGGTTACACATAAACTTCAGTACAAGCAGACCAAATATCTGCATATAAGTCCATTTTCAAGTTACGCCTATATACCACTCTTTCAAATGTTGCTAGTGTTGTTAAGTCTTCAGTCCATTGCGTTATAGGCGGTGAGCTTGTATCCTTCCAGTATCATAGCATCAGTCTTTTAGCAACCAAAAGGGCACAAAAAATCAATTTACGCTGACCATGTGTTACCTCCCAAGAAGCAGGTAAATAGTTTAAAAGAACATTTACATCAGTAAATATTAAAGAGGTTTCCAATACAACATTTATCCATACAATAACTTCCTCCCAAAAGGAGGCGCCCATTGGGCATTTCCAAAACATATGAATAAGGGAAGCATGGACCACATTACACCTCCAACAATTAGCTGAATTTGACAAGCCTTTGCTAAAAAGACATTGTGGTGCCCAATAGACCCGAAACAAGAGCTTTTGCTGAATAAGGCGTAACCGAAGATCCATTGAAATCGCCGATACAGTGCCAAAACGGCAGTCCATTGATTAAGCAAAATAGGATGTTCCAATTCCCTGTTCCATTCCTGCTGTAAACCACTTGTGTCATATTTATTCATTGATAATAACTGCTTATAAACATGAATCGTAGGTCGATACATCTGATCAGCTTCAATAAGTGTTTCCAGTAGCGAAGGAGACTCCAAGGCAGTGAAAGCAGCAGGACCGAATCTAGATACCAACAAATGTTTCAATTGCAAGTACTGCCATTCCGCTGAAGCCAGCAGATCAAATTGATCTCGCAAAATTGAAAATAACAAAAACTCATCATCAACCCCCACTAATTGATCTAAAGTAAAGATCATTTTATCTGTCCAGGTCTGCGATAAAAACATTCTCTTGCCAATTCTTAAATCTGGATTTCCCTATGAAGTCAATTTAGCATGGGGAAATGGATCAAACGGAAATTGACGTGACATTATACGCCAGACTTCCCTAAGTGCCAAAATTGTGGAAGGAGCTCTGTCTACCTTAATATGCCGAAAACCTAATGCCATCCATTTAAAGAGAGGCCACAGACAAGAAGATTCCAATACTGACCACGGAGGAAAATCTAATTTGAGTGGAAAAGACCAAAATTTATTAGAGGTCAGTAAATAGGCCCGATGGTACATAGATAGATCCGGAAAACCGAACCCACCTTCATTAATTGGAAGTTGCATCCTTTTTAAAGATATTCTTGGTGGAGAGTAACCCCAAAAGAATTTACGAAACAAAGCACTGAGTTTTTGGAAATATTTGCCAGGTATAAATATAGGGATCCCATGTATAACATAAGTAATTTAGGGTATGGTATTCATCTTAAGTGTCTTCACCTTACCCCATAAACCCAACTTTAAAGATGCCCATCTATCTATATCTCATGAAATATCATTAATCAACTTGTTTAAATTTAAAGTAATCATTTGAGATATATCTCTAGGAATAATTATTCCCAATTAAGTAATGAACTCTGGGCACTGTCGAAATTGCCAATTGGCTAATACACTAGAGTATATGCTATGTCCAATCGGAATTATTTCCAACTTTGACCAATTAATTGAATAGCTGGACAATTCACCAAAGGTATTAATCAATTTCATCAAAGCTGGAACCGACGACTGGAGTCTTGAGATAAACAGCAAAAGATCATCAGCATAAAGACTAATTTTAAATTCTAATCCAAAATGGACAAATCCATGAATACTATTATTTTATCTAAATAGCACACACCAGGGGTTCCAAACATAAATTGAATATCAATGGGGAAAGTGGGCAACCTTGTCTGGTGCCCCACCCTAGTAAAAAAAAAGCTGAGAATAAACCATTGGTCATTACTCTCACTCTAGGAGCGGAGTATAAAATTTTAACCCATTTCAGTAACTGTCTTGCCAAAGGCAAGGGTTCTTTTTTGGATTCAGGAGCAATAAGCACACAAGTGAGTTGAAGTCAAAGGATTTTATTTAAAGCAGGCAAAAGGATATTAAGAATATATAATACCAAGCAAGCTTTCCTCAATCAGTTGTCGGGAGCCCCAGTGGACGACAACAAGGAGACCCCAGTCTGTGGCCAGCATGCAGCACCTTCCCGGTCCGGTCTGCATCGAAGCTCCTCTTGGGCAGAGCAACGGGGGGGGTTTATACCCTAATCCCTTGAGTGCTATGTGCCGCTTGGGACAGCACCTCAATTAATCACACCTGTGGTGTTTGGGTCTCATAATGATGTGTTTACATGGCTGTACCATCCAACAGATAAGCCAAAGCGGGTGGACAGCAGCCAGATGGTACCCTCCTGCATTCCAAGGCCGTACCATCCCCACCTGCAACCGACTTTGGAAAATAAATTTCAAGCCAAGGGCCTTAAGGAGGCCTAAGTTTTAAGGTCTTCCAGGAGACATGGGAATAGTGTGTGGCACACCATCCCTATCTCCTCGATATACAGTAGTCTTCCGGTGGTTTTCCTCTACAAAAACTCTATAGGAAAACCAAAATTAGTCAATGTAGTAAAAATAAGTTTCCAATGAATTTTGTTGAAGGCCTTTTCCGCATCCAAGGAAATTATGGCTGCCTGATCAGTTCTTTCAGAGTTTAAGGCAACCAGATCAACAACTAATCTAAGATTATCAGCCCCCTGTCAATTTTTAATAAATCCCACCTGGTCTGGCCTAACCAATACAGCCATGACCAATAGTAATCTATCGGTCGAGATTGCTGTTAATATTTTGATATCTACATTAATTAATGATATAGGTCGATAGTTTACGCAGTAGGTATGCTCCTTGCCTGGCTTAGGAATCACAGTAATGTAAGCATCATTTAACGATGAAGAAAGGGAGCCCACTTCAAAAATATGGTTATACAGGCAATACAACTTTGGGGCTAAGAAGCTAGAAAATGTTTTATACCATTCAGTTGGGAATCCATCTGGTGCGGGTGATTTCCCAGTATTCATTTTCATTATTACATTCATGATTTCTTCTAAACGCAGAGGAGCTAAAAGGAGCTGTTGTTGTGAAGAATCTAAACGTGGAAGATGAATCTGAGAAAAAAAAAGATCCATATCTTGCACTGATATCTTATTACCAGTACTATACAGATCAGCATATGTCAGGGTGGACACTGAGCCCATAGAATCCCAGAGTAGTTCTGAGTCTGAGGAAGAGCAGTCGCTTCTGGGAGAGGAGCGCGCTCCTCTTTCCCAGGGCCCACAGCTGACAGAGATTCCTCCCACCAGCATTCCTAGATTAGATAGCAGTCCAGGGAGTGACCGAGCGCGGGAAGTAGACTTGGTGGACGCGCAACGCCGATGCAGAGAGCAGCGCCAAATGGAGGGTGCAGAAAGGAGGCGTAGTGCCTGGTTGGCGCGCAAACAACGGTAGCGCCCAGAGGATCCAAGGGAAAAGGGGAGGGACTCTCCCTAGTCCTTAAGTTCAGGGGTCTGCCAGTAATTCCCTTTCAAACGGGGACCAACTGTTCCAACTTAGGGCATAGGTACTCTGCTGCTCAGATCTAGTTGCTACCTGTAGGGTTGTTAAGTTGTAAAAGAAGAATAAAGCTTTGAAAGGAATCCCTTTGTCTGTGTCTGGACTTGGCTACTGGATTAGACTGAGAGAGGCCTCCAAGGAGCCCTTGACAGCATAAAACTTTAAAAATTGTGAGTTTATGTCCGTAGGAGAAGCCACTCTCATCCTTAATAGCTGAAATGACATTTTGATGTTGATGCTGTTTCAGACGATGTGCAAGGATCTTACTAGGACATTCACCATTTTCCCAATATTTCTGCCGTAGACAAGTCAGAGCAAATTCCGCCTGTTGTGAAAGGATATTATTCAACTTACACTTAGTATTCTGTAGCTCTTGATAGAGTTGTGCTGTGGGGGAAGTGGCAAACTGAGTTATGAGAGATTTCAGCTTCTTATTTAAGTGCGTCTGTTGAGTTTCTTAAAGCTTTTTTTGATAGGAAGCATAAGAGATAATTCAGCCCCTTATAAAAGCTTTACTAGCCTCCCATTCAGTGGCTCACAAACCTGCTGTACCCTTGTTAGTATTGAAATACTCTGCGAGTTCAGCTAACATCTGGGTTTTAAACTTCTCATCATTAAGAAGTGAAACATTAAAATGCCAAGGACTAGGGGCCCTAGGAGTATCAGGAAATGCAGTTTCAAACATACTGGAGTACAATCTGACACTACCAATGTATCAATCCTGCAATCTTTGATTTGACATACTAAAGTTGTAGACATCAAAAAATAGTCTAATCTAAAGCAATTATGGTGAACTGGCAAAATAAAAGTATACTGTCAGCAGGATGTAAAATTCTCCAAGAATCAATTAAACCATATTCCATCATATAAGCCTGGAGTACTTTTAATTTCCTGACTTGTTTTGAGTTGAGAAAAGCAGTTATGGAATTCTCTTTCCAGGCTGTCTTATCTGGATGGGAGCAATGCAAATATTCCCCTATTTCAATGGCTTTGTATACATGGGGGTCCACAAATAGGGACTAATAAACATTATGGTGTTTTTTTTTTGTGATTTGTATAGTGGTCCCAGGAACAGATTTCTTGTTAAAACTGAAAGAACCAATGGTTATATACAGTAAAATGCCCTTGAATATTTTAAAGCTAAACTAACTATTAAACAACGAATATGGGATAAAGGACTACAGAACTATTTAAGTTCTGTCACAAAATATCACTTCTCTGGGAGTAAGGTACTTGAGCCTGCAAATTATCCGACCAATTTAACAATCTCAAAATTCAGAAAAGCTCGGTTTAATGTTTTACCAACTACACTTTTAGAGGGAAGGTATCGAAAGGTCCCGTACCATGAACGTACATGCCCCTATGATGGAGGGGATATGGAAACTGTTGGGCATGTTTTGATAGTGTTCTTTTTATTGAGAAATTCGCTGTGGTTTCATATGCCTATTTCACAAAATAATGCCAGGCAGATCAAATGAATTTTATCTTTCTGTTCCAGATGCTCAGATTACAGATAAGGTGGCCAGGTTTTGTGTAGCTGCTAGCGCTTGCCGCAAACGTTTAGTAAAATAGTACTATTCCCCCAGGCCAATACTCTGGGGTCATGGGGGGGGGGGTGAGTTTTTGTATAATTACACATGTTGTGTGCAAGTATTGTACATGTACATATAAGGTGCTGATCAATGATCGTAATAAAGTTTATCAATCTACAATAACAATGACTGACTGATTATTAGACCCTGATTAAGGACAGAGCATAACGAAGTACAGCTGGCGGCGAGGGGTGTGTGTGTGTGTGTGTGTCGGGGGGGGGAGCAACAGCCCGTTCCGTTCCGCAGCCACACCTACTTGGCTATGGTCTCCATGCCGAGTTTGACCTTCTCGCAGTCCCTGTTGAAGGTGTGGAACTCCCATGATGGATGCAGTCACTGGCTCTTTTGCAGTGTGCTGGGGAAACAGGAGCCCCCCTCCCTGTGAGACAATACTGGCAACCATGGCACACTTGGGAGAAGAGCAGACGTCCTCTCCAGCTTCTACCACACCCACGCTGGGGTTGTGGGGAGAGATACCTCGAGGATGGCGTTTTTGATGTGCATCTCCTTTCTGTCTTTTTGGACGGTGACCCTGGTTAAGGGACAAATGAAACAGACTCCCAAGATGGACAGCGCAGACGAGTCTTCCTGTACAACCGCCAAGGAGTTCTAGAGAGGGGGTGGATTTCAGACAGACATTCCCCTTGAGAAAGGAGGAAAAATGTTCCACCGCCGTCTCACACCCTGCTCTGTTAAGATCAGTTCCCCAAGACAGCCACGCCCCTTTCCCCTGGCCCCACCCCTTTCCCCCAACCGCTGATTGGTTTCCCATGTTTTGTGCAGTTTTTTCCCCCATTCTAAAAGGTTGGAATGCCTCTCCAAAGGGCTTAGTGACTGGTAATCAGCTAAAACATGCTAGTATTTTTGGCCCTGCTCCTTTTACCTTTGTCCCCACCCTTTTGCCTTTGGCCCTGCCCACCACTGGAATGTGGCCCCTGAGAGCTTCTCTAAAATTGAATTAGGCTGAAAGACGTTCTGCACCCATGGTGTAAGCACCCATCTTTTGATTTCCATTCAGTTCGTGCAAGCAAAACATCCTTCTCTCAAAATAGGAAGGTAAATCAGGGCAGAAGATTTGTCCTTCTAGACCAGGATTGTCTTCTCTGGACTGGGAGCAGCTTTCCATGGTCTCAGGCCAAGAAGGATCTTTTCCATTCTCTGCTACCTGGAGATACCAGGGACTGGACCTGGGACCTTCTGCATACAAAGCAGGGGTTCTACCACTAATCTACCCACCTAGGCAGCTTATTCTGTGGCTGGGCTTCTCTGACACCCAACAGTGCCATACTAAACTCTCTGGCTTCATCCACTTCCCCTGTGATGTGAACCTCAGCTGCTTCTTGTAGTGTTCCTGCCTGTTTACCAGTGTTCCTGCCTATTTACCAGTGAGAATACCTTTTCAGTAAGGCCTTTCCCACAGCAGGCAACACCTTCCACCACACACACAGGAACGCTGTCACCCGGGCCTTTACCTCTGGTCCAACACCATTACTTCATGAGGTGTGAGGACACGCTGACTTTTATTCTGACCTGTATTATTCTCTTTATGACTTTACCTTTTTGTAGCCATGAGCTGTTTACAGCATTAAGGTGTTAACCAGTAAATAAGTCACTTTAAAAGCTACTGCTGAGAGCGGAAACTGAAACGTTGAGCTTAAAATATATTTTTAAATATTCTTTTATTAGTCTTTTTATCTTTCATTCAGATATACATACATACACACACACACACACATATATCTATATCTATATCTATATATATATATCTCCATCCTCTCTCCCCACACACACGTAATTACCACTTCTATACTGTACATACAAATCCTAGTCACTATTGCATCTCTTCACAAGCCCTATCCAAACTCTTCCCTATCCGTTCCCAGTGTGTTCCCTATCTAAATTACGCATGCTCAACTACCTGTTTATATATCACACCTTTTCACACACACCCCTCACTCAGCCAATCTCACATATGTAAATACATCAGACCTCCTGTCACTCATACCATCAGAAAACGCAGTCATAACATTAATACACACATATAAATCCAGATTCATAACATATATACATGTGACCTCACACTTCTCACCATCTTCCTCCCTTCTGATCCACAGACACTCCTTTATCACTTGCAGCAGCTTCAGCCATAAAGCTCCTTTTTCACTAAAAAGACAAAGACTGATGAATGGCAAAGTGACTTGGGGGGGCAGGGGAGAGGGGGATTTATTTAGGATTTATATCGGGGTGGGGAACCTCTTTCACCCTAAGAGCCAAATTCAATTTTGGAAAAGCTCTCAGGAGCTACATTTATGTGGTGGGCGGGGCTGAAGGCAAAGGGTTGGGGCCAAAATACCAAAAAACACCTGCATGTTGTTGTTATTACTATTATTATTTATTACATTCCTATACCGCCCCATAGCCGAAGCTCTCTGGGCAGTTTACAGAAGTTAAAACATTAAATACAATATAAAAAGTTTAAAAGCCATTTACAATAATGCACATAAAAGCACACAAACAATATACACAAACAACATATAACTGAAAACAACTTTGAACTGTCAGTCCTAACTAAAGACACATCCAGGACCGATTAAAACCCATCATGTGCTGCCAAATGCCTGGGAAAAGGAGAGGTCTTAAGCTGGCACCGAAAAGATAATAATGTTAGTGCCAGGCTAGAATAATAATTAATTAAGCTTGCCCAGGAAAGGAACACTCGCTACTGCCCTAACATTATTACGTTTTTCCGGGTCCATGGAGGGTTTCTTCAGGAGTGGTCTCACCACCGCCTCTTTGAGGCGGCCTGGGACCACTCCCTCTCGCAAGGAGGCATTTATCGCCTCCCTGGCCCAGCCAGCTGTTCTGGCCCTGCCAGTTTTTATAAGCCAAGAGGGGCAAGGATCCAGTATGGAAGTGGTTGCACGCACCTGTCCAAGCACCTTGTCCATGTCCTCGAGCTGTGCCAACTGAAGCTCATCCAAGAAACCTGGACAAGGCTGTGCTCTGGACACCTCACCAGATTCACCTGCTGCAATACTGGAGTCTACAACCCGGCGGATGCAGGCGATTTTATCCTGGAAGTGCCTAGCCTCAGCGGGCCTCAGATGGTTCCACAGTGCCCTTAGGGCCAGAATGTAAAAGGCCCTGGACAACTCTAAAAAGCTCCGCTGGGCGGCATACGGACGATTGAATAGAGGCCGTGAATTTTTTTTTCCTTGCCGCTCTCACTGCTTTTGAATATACCTGGCCATAGGCACGCACCAGGGTTCGTTTGCACCCACTAGGAGTTTTTCCCCACCTGCACTCAAGCCGTCTCCTATTTTGTTTCATCACTCTCCGCTCTGGGGTATACCACGGAGCCGTACGAGCACTACTCTGGAGAGGGCGCTCAGGAGCGATGGTGTCAACTGCCTGGGTCATTTCTGCATTCCACAAATCGACCAGGGCTTTGACAGGAGCACCAGCCATATCAGTTGGAACCCCCTCCCCGAGCCCTCTGGAAGCCATCTGGATCCATTAGCCTCCAGGGGCGAGCCATCTGAATAGGTCCCCCACCCCTGCAGAGGGGAAAAGCTGCCCTAAGTCTAAACCTCAGTAGACAGTGATCTGACCATGACAAAGTCCCTTCAGATCACCATCTCCCTGTCCAGTTGAAAAAACCAGGTCTAGAGTATGCCCCGCTACATGCGTTGGGCCGATGACATCTTGGGACAGTCCCATGGTCGTCATGGAGACCATGAAATCCTGAGCCGCCCCTGACAAGGTGCCCTCGGCGTGAACGTTGACGTCCCCCAGAACCAACAGTCTGGGGGTTCTCAGCAGCACACCCGAGACCACCTCTGTCAGCTCACCTAGGGCGTCGGTTGAGCAGCGGGGTGGGTGGTACACCAACAGAGTCCCCAATCTGTCCCGCTGGCCCAACACAAGGTGCAAACACTCCAGACCAGTAGTCACATGGACAGGGGGCCTGCAGAGGGAGATGGAATTCCTATAGACCACAGCAACACCCCTCCCCGGCCTTCAAGCCTTCCCTGATGCTGGACCAAGTACCCCGGTGGGCATAGCTGGGAGAGACTGACTCCTCCCTGCTCACCCGCCCAGGTCTCGGTTATGCATATTGTAGCTTAAAGCTCTTCCTGCCACTAACAAAGCCTTGGGAGAGGCGTTTCAACCCTTTAGAAGCCAGGAGAAGACCATGATAGATGGTGGCGGGGGGGGGGGACAGCCCTCTAGGGAATCCCAGAGCACGAATTCGGACCCCAAGAGGGATATTTGGCCCCCAGACCTGAAGTTCCCCACCCCTGATTTCTATCCAAGGGCTGTGCATGTAAAATATAAAAAGACACTTTTCTGCAGATGTGTATTATCCCTCTTTCATGGTACAGAGTTGATCTTGTCCTGGGAAGAGCCAAGGGGCAAAGCAGGAAACAGAAACTGCTGGCCACTGTAACTCTTACTCTGCCATCCCTCAGATGTCTTGGTTTTCAACCAGCAGCACCCACACACCTTTGAAGCCATTCTTCCAGCCCTGAGGCCTAGTAACTTGGTTTTGTTGTTGGTTTTGTATTCATTAATACAGTTATACTATCGGTAGGAAACTGAGTTCACCACCTCACACCCCACATATTGTGCTTTTCCTCAGCTTCTAGGGAACCACAGCATGAACGCAGAGCTGCCCTGCAGCTGAGAAATAAAGGCTGGTCTATAAATACTTTAAAATAAAAATCAAGCCAGAGCTGTTGTTTGGACACCTCAGCCAATTCTAAAGCCAGAAGGTAGATTTCCAGAAGTTTTGGACTTCAGCTCCCAGAAGCCCCTGCCAGCAGGGGGCTGATGGCCAGGAATGCTGGCAGCTGAAGTTCAAAACATCTGGAGATTGCCTTGCTGCCCACCCCTGCTTGAAAGCAACCCCTGGCCACGTTTTCCCCTCTTACCCTGATTCCGGATGGCGTCCTGGGATGATGGGGGATGAGGCTTGGCCTTCAGCTCCAGCTTGTCCAGGGCTACGGCGGCTGCCATCTGAGCTTCATTGATTGGCCCTTGGCAAGACTTGGGAGGGTCAGCTTTGGGCTTCTCTCTGGGAGCTCTTTCCCTGAGGGGGGGAAGGGGGGGAAGAAAAAAAGTCAGGAGAGACCCTTGAGGGGCAGAGATCTGACAAAGAATGCAAGCACCAAGGAGACTGGCAGTCAGGAGTGTCACCTTAAGAGGAGGTCTGGACTCAGGGGACCCTCACAATGACACCCCCTCCCCCCAGGACTGCAGTAGCAGCAGCCAGCAGCTGAAAACAGGGCCAGCATCATGGTGTAGTAAAAATGTAACCTAAAAGCCATTTTATGTGCCTTAAGCAGCACGTAGTATTGTGAGAGCTGCACATGCCTGGAATGAGTGAGCAGTAACCCTAAGATAAGGTAGCCAGGCAAACCGTTGGCAACCAATCAAAGTGATACGCTGGCTGAGGAATGCAAGCTGAGGTGATAAAACTGTAGCGCAGGGGTTGCCCAGGGTCGACTCTGCTTTTGTAGAGATGAAGAGACAGAGAGCTTTTTCTGTAGGCCACCACCCTACGAACAAACGCTCGGGAGAATCCCAAGGTAAAAGTAAGGGTTGGTGGCAGGGACTGTCAGGCCCTAGTAGATACTGGAGCCACATTTTCTATGATCCCTGTGAAGCCCCCCGGCGAGAGGAAGTGGAAAGCATGTAGCTATAGAAGGAATTGAAGGAAAAAAACTAAATTGCCCTTGTGTAAGCCCCTCCTCACGAAGATTGGACATAACATACTGGAACATGCCTTTGTAGTTTCATCTGCATGCCTGGTTGCCCTCTTGGGGCAGGACTTGTTAACAAAACTGCAAGCTAAAATCTTCTTCCGTGATAATCAGATTGTAGTACAGCTGCCAATAAAGCAGAGCTCAAATTATCAGATGGCCCTTCAAGCAATCAAGATTGTGTCAGAGGACAAAGGGACTGAGATTTTAGAGAATGCTGATCCATGTGTGTGGGCAGACAGAACCCCTGCCCGAGCAAATGCATAACACCAGTTAAAATCTTCTTTAAAAAGGGAGAGAGCCCTGTGTGCGTGAGGCAGTATCCTCCTAAGAAAGCCACCTGTGCAGGCTTGAAGCCGCTCATTGAGAAGTTCAAAAAATTATGGTTAGCTAATAAAGGGATCATCCCCCTTTAACACCCCGATTTTGGGTGTGCCCGAGGCAGATAGCACCTCCTTCAGGTTGCTGCAAGACCTGAGAGCAGTGGCTAACTGCCCTTTGTGCCTCAAAAATGATTCAAAGATGTTTGAGCCCCCAGCTCAAATGAGAAGTCGCCCATGCGCTTACTATCCTTTTCAGAGATTTCAAATTGACTTTTCAGAGTTGCCCCAGACTCATGGCTATCGGTACCTGCTAGTAATAATAAAACCAATTGACTGCACCGCACAGACAGTAACCTAGATCCTGTTAAAACGTAATCCCTAGGCTCTTGTTACCTAAAGAGAGTGAATCAAATCAGGGCCCCCATTTGTTGGACAAGTGACGCAAGTAGTGGCCCAGGCATAACAAACTAACTAGAAGCTACACCCCCCTTGGAAACCTCAATCTACAAGTCAAGTTGAGAAGATGAACCCCACCTTAAAGACAATGCTCACTAGAATTTGTTTAAAGATTAAGTTGAAAGGCCACAGGCCTTGCCGATCACCTTGACTCGAGTACGGTGCACCCCCAAGGGAAGTATTAAATTGACACCTTTTAAACGTTCCATAAGCGCCCACCTCGGATATTACCTATGGCTGATAGCTTAAATGTGAATTTAGAAGTAAGAGTTTTAAGATTCAAGATTATGTTACTGCCTTGCAGTCTGTTTTGTTTTCACAGGTTTGCGACACCTCACCAATCCTGGCCTTTAGACACTCCAGTGCATAATCTCAATCCCAGCAATTTGGTGCTAATCCAGTCCTAGAAAGATGAACCACCTACCGAGAAGTGGAAGGGTCCAGTTTCAGATCCTACTTATCACTCCCACTGCTATAAAAGTCGCTAAAGGGAAGAATTGGATTCATCACACTGAATAAAGGCATCACCTGCACCAGAGGGGGTCACACCGGAAGCTGACTCACCTGAAGGCAGCCGTTGGAATAATGAACCCCTGTGTCAAGGGCTCCTTGGAGGCCTCTCTCAGTCTAATCTAGTAGCCAAGTCCAGACACAGACAAAGCGATTCCTTTTAAAGCTTTATTCTTCTTTTACAACTTAACAACTATACCGTTTGCAGCTAGATCTGAGCAGCACAGTACCTATGCCCTAAGTTGGAACAGTTGGTCCCCGTTTGAAAGGGAATTACTGGCAGACCCCTGAACTTAAGGACTAGGGAGAGTCCCTCCCCTTTTCCCTTGGATCCTCTGGGTGCAGCCGTTGTTTGCACGCCAACCGGGCACTACGCCTCCTTTCCGCGCCCTCCATCTGGCGCCACTCTCTGCGTCGGCGTCGCGCGTCCACCAAGTCTGCTATCCGCGCTCTGTTACTCCCAGGACTGCTATCTAAGCTAGGAATGTTGGTGGGAGGAATCTCCATCAGCTGTTGGCCCTGGGAAAGAGGAGCACGCTCCCCTCCCAGGAGCAACTCCTCTCCCTCAGAATCAGAACTACTCTGGGATTCTATGGGCTCATTGTCCACCCTGACACCCTGGAAGGACTCAAGTATTTGTTCATATGAGAGCTTTCTCCTAACGCTTACTCATGCGCATTATTCTCTCCTTCTTAAGTTTAGTTGCCTCAACACTCCCCACTCAAGTAAAAAACAACAAAAACCATTAGTTTAAGAGGCATGGTGAGCTTATGCTTAAGCAGAATAGAGACAATGTTGCTTTGTATTACGAACACCCATCAACTGTCAGAACCTTTACTTTGTTGCCTGCCTTAATTAGAGAACCACAGGTAGCTCTACAGAGAGAGGGCACTCTTGTTTCAAGGATTCCTGATGAACTGAACAAAACTGAGTTCCAAAAGTTCAAATTCCAGACTTACACCCAAAAATGTGTTTTTGTTGTCAACATTCTAGTAGCTAGAACAAAGGTGTCCTAGGCCTCACTTGCTGTTTAGAGAAAACCGTCAATGCCACAGCGATAATAGTTTGCGCCTTTAAATGCGTAGTCCACCGCTGGACCAAAGAGAGTATAAATTTGAGAAATGTCTTTTGAGGGGGGAATTGTAGTAAAAATGTAACCTAAAAGCCATTGTATGTGCCTTAAGCAGCACGTAGTATTGTGAGAGCTGCGCATACCTGGAATGAGTGAGCAGTAACCCTAAGATAAGGTAGCCAGGCAAACTTTGTTGTTGTTGAGCTTCAGCTTCAGTATCTGTCCTTCCAACGAGCAGTCAGGGTTGATTTCCTTTAGGGTGGACTGATTTGACCTCCTTGCAGTCCAGGGGACTCGTAAGAGTCTTCTCCAGCACCACAGTTCGAAAGCATCAATTCTTCAGCGCTCAGCCTTCCTTATAGTCCAGCTCTCACAGCCATACGTTGCTACTGGGAAAACCATAGCTTTGATTAGACGGACCTTTGTCGGCAAGGTGATGTCTCCGCTTCCTACTATGCTGTCTAGGTTTGCCATAGCTTTCCTCCCCAGGAGCAAGCGTCTTTTAATTTCATGGCTGCAGTCACCGTCTGCGGTGATCTTGGAGCGCAAGAAAATAAAATCTGTCACTGCTTCCATTTCTTCCCCTTCCATATGCCAGGAAGTGATGGGGCCAGATGCCATGATCTTAGTTTTCTTAATGTTGAGTTTCAAACCAGCTTTCGCACTCTCCCCTTTCACCCTCAACAAGAGGCTCTTTAGATCCTCTTCGCTTTCTGCCATTAAGGTGGTAAGGTGGTATCGTCTGCGTATCTGAGGTTGCTGATAATTCTCCTGGCAATCTTAATTCCGACCTGTGATTCATCCAGCCCGGCATTTCTCATGATGTAGTCTGCATATAAGTTAAATAAGCAGGGCAACAATATGCAGCCTTGTCGTACTCCTTTCCCAATTTTGAACCAATCGGTTATTCCATGTCTGGTTCTTACTGTTGCTTCTTGACCCTCGAACAGGTTTCTCAGGAGACAGGTAAGGTGGTCTGGTACTCCCATCTCTTTAAGAGTTTGCCACAGTTTGTGGTGATCCACACAATCAAAGGCTTTAGCATAGTCAATGAAGCAGAAATAGATGTTTTTCTGGAATTCTCTTGCTTTCTCCATGATCCAGCGAATGTTGGCGATTTGATCTCTAGTTCCTCTGCCTCTTCGGAACTCAGCTTGTACTTCCAGTAGTTCTCGGTTCACATACTGCTGAAGCCTAGCTTGTAGGATTTTGAGCATCACCTTGCTGGCATGTGAAATGAGCGCAATTGTGCGGTAGTTTGAACACTCTTTGGCGTTGCCCTTCTTTGGAATTGGAATGTAAACTGACGTTTTCCAGTCTTGTGGCCACTGTTGAGTGTTCCAAATTTGTTGGCATATTGAGTGCTGAAAACCAATCAATGTGACACGCTGGCTAAGGAATGCAAGCTGAGGTGATAAAACTGTAGCATGGGAGTTGCTCAGGGTCGACTCTGCTTTTGAGCGTGAGCTCCTTTGTCAAACTGTTTGCAAACAATAAAATCGAGTTGGACCCAGCCTGAAGTTGACTCTCCTCTTTGAGGCAAATTGGACTAGCCTCCAGGGGGTGAAACTAGCATTATGTGCAACACAGACATGACTGGGCTGGCTTCTCGGGTTACAAATGTCCAGATGGCTCCCTCCTCACCCCTGCCCCGCATGAGAGGCAGCGAACAGGAGGGTGATGTAATAGATGCTGGATGCAGGCGCAGAGCAAAGAGAGAGAAGGCAGGGGCGGAACTTAGATGGTCTACCCGATTGGCCTTGCATGAGAGGCTGCACTTAGAGGCCTCATGGGAAGAGAGGGACCTCCCCCGCTTAAGTTAGGCTAGGGAGACCGCCTCCCTCTTCAAACGGCGCTTGTAAATTCCATTTGGATCCCCTGAGGGCATTTCTTGGTAGATGGAGAGTTTCTCTGAGAATTTGCATCTGTATGACCCTGTGAAGTAATGCATTAAAAGCCGTAGACTGAAGCCTCTCGAGGTCTGTGTATGTTTGGGAATTGAAGTGGGGTATAAGGGAATCTTGACAATCATCTTCCACCGTCTTTTGTCCTGTTTTAATCTTCTGCTGGCCATTTTGAGGAACTCAGAGACTTGGCTATAAGCTCTTAATAAATGACTTAGACATCAGAGAGATTTGTCACAAGGAGGCCTTGACTGAGAAGGCCAAGAAAATGCCCACTGGCCAAAACAGAATTGAGTGAGTGACTTGTGCTTTATTCATTCATTTATTACATTTCTATACTGTCCAATAGCCAGAGTTCTCTAGGCGGTTCACAACAATTAAAACCATAAAATACAATATGATTAAAATAAAAGTTTAACACTACAGTATATATATAAAATTAAAACCTAGCAGCAATGCAAAAATTGAAAATAACATTTAAAATCACAGAAAGACTAAAATGCCTGGGGAAATAAGGTCTTCACCTGGCCCCCCAAAGAGCACAACGTAGGTGCCAGGCAAGCCACTCTGGGAAGCTCATCCACAATCAGGTGCCACAGCAGAGAAGGCCCTCTTCCTGGTAGCCACCCACCTCACTGCTTTTGGCTGGGGTTCCTGGAGAAGGACCACTTAACTGTGTGTTAAGCCAGGGGGTGGGCAGAAGGTAGACCTGGACCTGCTGGTAGATCTCTGGGCATTCTGCAGTAGATCAGCAAGGATCCCTGACTCCCAACTGTTTAACAACAGCAGCAAGAAAATGATTAAATTATACACTAAATTATACTACTGAAGTTTGAAGTAACCAGGAGTGAACTTCTGTGTGGAAAGACTGCTTGCTTCATTCTGTTCTGGTACCAATTCCTGGCCTCAGAAGTCTTTAATTATAAGTGTAGGTCTTTTGCACCAGATTCTGGTTGTGGGATTCTTGTAAAACACAAAGCCGATCCTGCAAGCTTGAAGTTTGGGGTTTTTAAAAACACTGATTGATGTATTTAAAATATTTATATACTGCCTTTCATCTTATGGCACCAGGCAGTTCAGAAAATGTAATTTGCGGCGGTGGCCGGGGGCACTCCCGCTCCCTCCCCCATAAACCCCAATCCCTAACAAATCCGCCCTTCTCGACTCTCCTTTCCGGCAACAATGACCCGAAAACAGAAACCGGAAGTGGAGGAGGGAGGGGGAGGCAAAACAAGGTTGGCTTCCTGTCAGGTGCCGATGCCCCCGTGGGCGCCATCTTGGGTGAGGAAAGAGGGTACGTCGGTCTCTTACAGACGCAGGCAGGATATACAGCGGCAGCTGGTGGCTCTAATTGCGGTGGGGCTGTAGATCCATTCTGGGTTTCAGTCAGGCCCAGCCAGAACTCTAAAGGAGCTATCTAAGGTGGTGAACCAATTTTGGATAGCTCTTTTAGGGTTCTGGCTGGTTCTGACTAAAACCCAGAATGGATTCACAGCACCACCGAAGTTGGAGCCACCAGCCTCCACTGGGGGAGATACTCAATGTTCTGCTGAAATTGTCGGTGGAGGGCAATGCATGCTGTACATTGGAGCAAATATACCAGGTTGTGGGTGGATTTCTCTGCCATAAGTGGGTCAGGGAGAGGCAGAGTGTCCCCGCCCCATTTGCCCCAAATATAGAGCCACCTCTGCAGGATGAGGCCAAATATCATTGGTCCTCTCTAGCCCAGCAGCCTGTTTTTCATAGTGATCAGAGTCATTCAGCGTGCAGGAGCAGCATGATGGCAAGAGATAGGAATGCTTCTGAGTAATTCAGGTGGGGGGTCATGACACACATGGATACACACCCCAGTCCTCTGAAAGGCACCAGGAGCGATCCCTATTTCTGTTTTGAGAGTGTGTCTTGAAACTGCCATTTGCCCTGTGTGTGTGGGAGGTTTCAGGAAGGAATTGGACAAGTCCATGGGGTATCAGACTATCAAAGCCTCTATATTACCTCCATTATCAGAGGCAGAATACTGGGGAACACAAACAGGAGGGTGCTATTGTGCTCATGTCCTGCTTCCCAGTGGGGCAGTTGGTTGGCCACCACGGGAACAGAATGCTGGACTACACAGGCCTTTGGTATGATCCAGCACAACTCTTCTCATGTTTTTGAGTATTACTCCATGGGGCAAATAGCAGCTTTGGAGGTGCAATTTTTCCAACAAGGGAAATGGTATTTGTATTAACTACACCTCCACCCACCCCGAAAGTGCCACAATCCCGATTCATGTCTCCCACCATTGGACAATTGACGACAATTCCAATCTTTTATTTATTTCATTCCCAAGGTATCTGGAAGGTGCCTGGTTGGGAGAAGGCTGTGTTACCAAGCTGGCCTGCAAGAGGTCCACAGAAGGCATACAAGCTATTTCTGCTCACATCTGTTAAGAAGAGTGAAAAAGAAAAAGCAGGAAGAGAGGCATTTGTAATGCAAATGAGCCTCTTGGCCCAGGCAAGGTTTGCCTGTTCGCATTATGAAGCCTCCAGCAAAATTCTCAGGGCAGGGTGTGGAAGCTAGCTGGGAAAGCTGCACCAACTTTGTATCCTCAGGCACAGGCCAGAAGTAAGTCAGCTGCTGTTATGGGTGGAGACTTGGTAAAGAATAATAACTTAGCATTCTTGTATCCATTTTCTCCTTGACTTCCTCTCTCTCACACACACATGCTCCTCCCATGTTTACATACCACTCCCAGGCACATACAGAAAGATGAGAGGCAGTACGGTGTTCTGGTTAGAATCCGTGGGAGACTCATGTTCAAATCCCCCCACTCAGCCATCAAGTTCACTGGGTTATCTCCGGCCAGCCACTCTTTTCTCTCGGTTTTGTCTATTTTATACAATTGTGAGTATAATATGGGAGAGATGATGGTATATAAGAACATAAGAACAGTCTTGGAGCCTTAGAGCATGTACAGGCAGCACACACATGCACTCCAGATTAGGAGAGAGAAGAATCCTACAAAACACCATTGCAGGGCAGAGTGCTTTAGAGCATGTGCAGAGTTGTTGTTCAGTTGTTAAGTCATATCCGACTCTTCGTGACCCCATGGACCATAGCACGCCAGGCCTTCCTGCCCTGCGCTCTCTCCCAGAGTGTGCTCAAGTCCATATTCATTGCATCGGTGATGCTATCTAGCCATCTCATCCCCTGCCATCCCCTTCTCCTTTTACTTCAGTCTTTCCCAGCATCAGGGTCTTTTCCAGGGAGTTTTCTCTTCGCATTAGGTGGCCAAAATATTTGAGCTTCAGCTTCAGTATCTGTCCTTCCAAGGAGCACTCAGGGTTGATTTCCTTTAGGATTGACTGATTGGACCTCCTTGCAGTCCAGGGGACTCGTAAGAGTCTTCTCCAGCACCACAGTTCGAAAGCATCAATTCTTCGGCGCTCAGCCTTCCTTATAGTCCAGCTCTCACAGCCATGCGTTGCTACTGGGAAAACCATAGCTTTGGTTATACGGACCTTTGTCGGCAAGGGGATGTCTCTGCTTCTTACTACGCTGTCTAGGTTTGCCATAGCTTTCCTCCCAAGGAGCAAGCGTCTTTTAATTTCATGGCTACAGTCACCGTCTGCAGTGATCTTGGAGCCCAAGAAAATAAAATCTGTCACTGCTTCCATTTCTTCCCCTTCTCTATGCCAGGACGTGATGGGGCTAGATGCCATGATATTCGTTTTTTAATGTTGAGTTTCAAACCAGTTTTTGCGCTCTCCTCTTTCACCCTCAACAAGAGGCTCTTTAGATCCTCTTCGCTTTCTGCCGTTAAGGTGGTAAGGTGGTATAGTCTGCGTATCTGAGGTTGTTGATAATTCTTCTGGCAATCTTAATTCCGACCTGTGATTCATCCAGCCCGGCGTTTCTCATGATGTACTCTGCATATAAGTTAAATAAGCAGGGCGACAATATGCAGCCTTGTCGTACTCCTTTCCCAATTTTGAACCAATCGGTTGTTCCATGTCCGGTTCTTACTGTTGCTTCTTGACCCTCATACAGGTTTCTCAGGAGACAGGTAAGGTGGTCTGGTACTCCCATCTCCTTCAGAATTTGCCACAGTTTGTTGTGATCCACACAATCAAAGGCTTTAGCGTAGTCAATGAAGCAGAAATAGACGTTTTTCTGGAATTCTCTTGCTTTCTCCATGATCCAGCGAACGTTGGCGATTTGATCTCTAGTTCCTCTGCCTCTTTGAAACCCCGCTTGTACTTCCGGTAGTTCTCAGTTCACGTACTGCTGAAGCCTAGCTTGTAGGATTTTGAGCATCACCTTGCTGGCATGTGAAATGAGCGCAATTGTGCGGTAGTTTGAACACTCTTTAGCGTTGCCCTTCTCTGGAATTGGAATGTAAACTGACCTTTTCCAGTCTTGTGGCCACTGTTGAGTGTTCCAAATTTGTTGGCATATTGAGTGCAGCACTTTAACAGCATCATCTTTTAGGATCTTAAAGAGCTCGGCTGGAATACTGTCATCTCCGCTGGCTTTGTTGTTAGTAATGCTTCCTAAGGCCCACTTGACTTCACTCTCGCGGATGTCCGGCTCAAGTTCAGTGACCGCACTACCATGGCTATCAGGGACATGAAGATCTTTCCTGTATAGTTCTTCTGTGTATTCTTGCCACCTCTTCTTAATCTCATCTGCTTCTGTTAGGTCCCTGCCTTCTTTGTCCTTTATCATGCCCGTCTTTGCACAAAACGTTCCCTCGAGATCTCCAATTTTCTTGAAGAGAACTCTAGTCTTTCCCATTCTGTTGTTTTCCTCTATTTCCTTGCATTGTTCATTTAAGAAGGCCTTCTTGTCTCTCCTTGCTATTCTCTGGAACTCTGCATTCAGTTGGGTATATCTTCCCCTTTCTCCCTTGCTTTTCGCTTCCCTTCTTTCCTCAGCTACTTGTAAAGCCTCCTCAGACAGCCACTTTGCTTTCTTGCATTTCTTTTTCTTTGGGATGGATCGAGTTGCTGCCTCCTGAACAATGTTACGGACCTCCGTCCATAGTTCCTCAGGCACTCTGTCTGTCAGGTCTAATCCCTGAAATCTGTTCCTCACCTCCACTGTATATTCATCAGGGATATGATTTAGGTCATACCTGAATGGTTTAGTGGTTTTCCCTACGTTCTTCAATTTAAGCCGAAATTTTGCAAGAAGCAGCTCATGATCTGAGCCACAGTCAGCTCCAGGTCTTGTTTTGACTGACTGTATGGAGCTTCTCCATCTTTGGCGGCAAAGTACATAATCAATCTGATTTCGATATTGACCATCTGGTGACGTCCATGTGTAGAGTCGCCTCTTGTGCTGTTGGAAAAGAGTGTTTGCTATGATCAGCGTGTTCTCTTGGCAAAACTCTATTAGCTTTTGTCCTGCTTCCTTTTGTACACCAAGGCCATGCCTGCCTGTTATCCCGGTGATTTCTTGACTTCCTACTTTAGCATTCCAATCCCCTATGATGAAGAGGACATCTTTTTTTCGTGTTAGTTCTAGAAGGTGTTGTAGGTCTTCATAGAACCCATCAACCTCAGCTTCTTCGGCCTCAGTGGTTGGGGCATAGACTTGAATTACTGTGATGTTGAATGGTTTGCCTTGGATTCGTACTGAGATCATTCTGTCGTTTTTGAGATTGTACCCCAGTCCTGCTTTTCCCACCCTTTTGTTGACTATGAGTGCTACTCCATTTCTTCTAAGGGATTCTTGCCCACAGTAGTAGATATGATGGTCACCTGAATTAAATTTGCCCATGCCTGTCCATTTGAGTTCGCTGATTCCCAAGATGTCAATGTTCAGTCTTGCCATCTCATGCTTGACCACCTCCAGCTTACCTTTATTCGTTGATCTGACATTCCAGGTTCCTAAACAATGCTGTTCGGATTAGCACCCACTTACTATGAAGGAGAAGCATCCTTTAAAATTTATTTATTTATTTATTTATTGCATTTATACCCCGCCTTTTTTCCTCTTGCAAGGAACCCAAGGCGGCTTACATTATCCTCCTCCTCTCCATTTTATCCTCACAACAACAACCCTGTGAGGTGGGTTGGGCTGAGAGTGTGTGACTGGCCCAAAGTCACCCAGTGAGCTTCCATGGCCGAGTGGGGACTAGAACCCGGATTTCCCAGCTCCTAGTCCAGCACTCTTGCCACTACACCACACTGGCTCTCCAAAATCCAATTGGAAGGACAGAGTGCCTTAGAGCATGTGCAGAGAGCAACCTTTATTATGAGGGGAAAGCGGCCTTCAAAACACCAATACAAGGGCAAAGTGCCTTAAAGCATGTGCAGATTGCCCCCCCCTTGCATCATTCCGCCCCCTCCCTCCTTGTTCGGCCCCTCCCTTTCCATTCACACCCCCTCCGCTCTCCAACGTGCCCCCAATCTCCCGACCAATCCCGCTCTTCACCCAGTCCCGCTCCGCCTCCCGGCGAGCTTCGATTGGGCGGCCGACGGGGAGCGCGAGCCGCGGTCCTGCCAACCAATGAGCTGCGCGGGCGTGGGAGAGGAGCGACACGTGGCCAGGCCAATGGACTGCCTGCGAGCGCGCGTTCTGCCGCCCCTCGCTGGCGGCCACGCCCCCTCTCGGTTCCTTGGCGAAGCCTGAGGCCTTCTCGGGGCCTGTTCGGCAGTCACCGCTGCAATGCCGCATGGCTTCAAGGCCGGGGACCTCGTCTTCGCCAAAATGAAGGGATATCCGCACTGGCCGGCCCGGGTGGGTGAGAGCGGGCGGTCGATCGGTGGGTGGGGGGCCGCCGCCGCCGCCGCCGCCGCCCAGGAAACTCGCCCTCCCCCCCCCCCCCGGTCATGGCAGGGGGCATATTCTCCCTTCCCCCGCCACCCAGCCCTCCTTTCACCGCAACCTTCCAAGTTACTTTTTTGCGTGTGTGGGAGGGGGCAGCCCCCCCCTGCAAGGTGGGGCGGGGTGCGGTGGGGGGGGTGCTGCCTCTAAACTCTGCTGGGGTCTCCTAGTATCTTTTGGAAAATCCGGGAGGGGGGGAACTCCTTTGGTCAATGGAACCGATTCCCTCGGGAGGCGGTGGGCTCCCCCACACTGGAGGCGTTGAAGACGAGGCTGGACAGCCATCTGCCAGGGATGCTCTGACTTGGATTCCTGCACTGAGCAGGGGGTTGGGTCCTGTAGGCCCCTTCCAATCCTGCTATTCTATGATTCTATGGTCCTGCCCCCCTCCCTCCCAGGTTTTTGCTATTAATGATGTTAATATTATTAATAATAAAATAGCCTACCTACCACAACCACAAGGCTTTACAATAGCAGTGTTTGGGGGCGGGGGGAAGAGTGCGCCCTCTAAGACACTTGGAAGAGTTTAGGCCTGTACATATACTATGCAAATATGCAGATTTATGCCTATATATATACGATGCATTACATATATATGCATATATTAATATGTGCGTATATGCAACGCAATATATGCGTGTGTATTTTATTATTATTATTAGACTTATATCCTGTGTTTTTTCCTCTTGCAAGGATCCCAAGGCAGCTTACATGGTCCTCCCCCTCTCCATTTTATCCTTGCAACCACCCTGTGAGGTAGGTTAGGGTGAGAGTCCAGGACTGGCCCAAAGTGAGCTTCATGGCTGAGTGGGGACTAGAATCCCAGTCCAAGACTCTGACCACTACGCCACGCTGGCAATGCGATATACGTGTATATAGGGCGTATATGTGCAATATATGATATAATGCAGTATATGTGTGTGTATGTATGGGTATGCTGCCCCAGACCTTGCAACAGCAATATATAGGAGAAATGGGGAGGTTCACATTAGATGTGACCCCCTCTCCCCGCCCTGCATGGCTTGTCCTGGAGGAGTTTGAGCCCATATATATATATATATATATATATACACACACACACACACACACACACACACACACACCCCTTCGTGTAGTGTGGGTTTAGCTACTGAGGCTTTGTAATAGTAATGTGTGTGTGGGGGGGGGCTCATTGACTGTTCCCCGTAAGACCCATGGAGGTGTTTGGGCACGTGTGTGTGCACGCGTATATAACATCACTCCTCCCCAGATCTTGCAATACCAGATATTGGAGGGGAAAGAGACAGCCTCTTTCTGAGTGCACCCCAGCAAGCCTTGGCATTTGTGAGGGGCAGTATTGGCTTTTCGGTGTCTTTTTGCAGCAGCATTGTTTGCATACACTGTCTTCACCACCACCCCAAATAT
The DNA here is from genome assembly GCF_057233095.1 of Heloderma suspectum. Lineage (NCBI taxonomy): Eukaryota > Metazoa > Chordata > Lepidosauria > Squamata > Helodermatidae > Heloderma > Heloderma suspectum. The sequence goes on along the minus strand of NC_139475.1, from coordinate 60,355,033 downwards.
GTAATGGGGGCAGTCTTAATTATTTGTTAACTTAATGTAAGAAGCACCTTGCAAGGTTATGGGAGAATAAGGGAGGATTTTTTTTCCCTGCACTCCTAGATTTTGCATGGGTTGGCCCTGGCTGCTATCATCTGGGGACGGTATGTGTTTTTCCCCTCCCCTCTTTTACCAAAGCTTTGTAATTTGAGGGCGTCCTATTACACCCCACTTATTTCACCCCCCCAGACTTTGTATCATAGGGGGGAGGGTTGGCCCCTTGGGTGTGTTGCATCTAGATGGGTGCAAGCTTCACCCTATGCGACGTCTTGTGCGATAAGTACAAGCTGGTGCGTGTGTGTGTGACCTACAACTCCAAGGGTGTCCTCCTACAACCCCAATTGTGAAATAGGCAAGAACCTTAGGTATTTGCTGTCCTGTTGCAGAACTCTTCCTTCTGTATCTCTGCAAGACTGAGCACTCGGGGTGAGGGGAGACAGAGCCTTAAGTATTTGGTATCGGTTGGCACTCTGGTGCAATGGAGAGGGAAGAGGTGAATCTTCCTGTACCCCAGGATTTTGTGTGGTTTGGCCCTATATGTTCCCCCTGATCTTGGTGGGGTCCTCCTTCCCACCCAGCTCCTCTGAAACATACAGCAGAGCAGTCCTAGGTCTTTGGTACCCTGCTATACCAGCTTTGGAAACTGAAGGGGTATTCCCTCAGAATTTTGCACAGTGCTGGTAATTTTTATGTCTGCTGTCACAGGGGTTCATTCCTCCTCCATGTCTTCCTCCAGTGGTGCAAGGGGGAGGGGGGAATGAACTTACTTCTTTGGCTTCGAATGCACCTTCCACTGTGTTGCTCTCTCCATTGAACATGTAGGGGAAGGAGGATGGGCTTGTAGTGGCAGAGCCCCCACTTTGCATGCTGAAGGTCCTAGGTTCACTTCTTGGCATCTGCAGTGAAAAAACAGGAACAGGAACTGTTCTCCCCTGCCCTAGCCTCACTCTCTCCCCTATACCTTGCTTTCCCTTCCTGCCCACTGAGCAACTGATCAGTGGCAGGTTCAGGAACAGGAAAAAGAAAGAGAACCTGGTGCCCTAATGTTTTCAAGTTTTTATTTTTAAAAAATTGGAAGGAGGCAAGGAATGAAGAGCTTTGCAGGCCACACTGGGGACCCCTGACTTAGGCAGGGGAGCTGCCCTATTCCTCACATGTTTTACGGTTTTGCTTCTCCAAGCTACATGCAGGAAGGGGGATTGTGCCAGTGTAGCTCTCTGCACTCATGGTACTATGCTCCACAAAATCCTGCCACCGTGCTCTTCACCTCTGTTCATCTTGCAACAGGAGGGCTTCAGCCACACACGCACCCAAAAACTGTGCCTTTCTCCCAAGAAATGAGAGCGGGAAATTAGTCAAGCACTGGTGGCTCTCGGAATCCAGATAGCTGAGCTGGATGCTGTTTTAAAAATGAAAATTGGGGGCATGGTTCATGCCTGCCCTTCCCCCCTAAATATTTAGTTTTAGAGTAAATGGTGTCCAGCTCGGCACCAAGTTCTAAGAAGGACATTCAGAAACTGGAGAGCTGCAGGTCAAGACAATTTTCTTTGAGTCTGTGTGGGACATGGTTGAATCATTCGGGCACTCTTAACACCAGGGCAGGCAACTTGTGGCCCTCCAGATGTTTTGGCCTACAACTTCCCATAGTCCTTGCCAGCATAGCCAGTGGTGAGAGATTGTGGGAGTTGTAGGCTAAAACATCTGGAGGGCCATAAACTGTCCTACCCCTGCCTAACCCTCGGTGGGATTATCCAATCTGGAGAGGCATCTGCCTGTTGAATCTCTGTATGAGTCACTGCTGGAGGATATCCTTCCACTCAGGAGGTCTGTCCCAAACAGTGATTTTCATGGCAATGTAGACATGGTTCATACAACATGACAAGCCTGAGCATGGGTTGAATCGTGGGTGGTTCTTGAATCGTGGGTTGTTGTGTTGTGTGAACCCAGTGCTCTAACAAACCATATTTTGTTAACCATGAACAACCCACAGTTCACAACCCAACAACAAACTATGGGTTGTCTTCATGGGTTGTTTGTGGTTAACCAACCATGTTTTGTTCGCAACTGAGTTCACACAACACAACAACCCATGGTTCAACGACAGCCCATGCTCAACCCGTACTCTGGCTTGTCGTGTTGTATGAACCATGCATCTGTGTACATGCTTGTCAGGTTATTTCTCTTGAACACACTCAATAGAATTATAGGGTTGGGATCTTTCTGGAATCCCTGACAGATGGCCTTTCAGCCTCTGCTGAAAGAACTTCACAAAAGGTGAGCTCACCCCCTCCGGAGGCAGTCTGTTCTACTGTCAAACTGCTCTTAAAGTTTGTTTGTTTGTTTATTTATTTATTTATCTTTCTATTTATTTCATTTCTATACCGCCCAATAGCCAAAGCTATCAAGTTCAGACGTTTCTCCAAATGTTTTGCCAAAATCTGCTTCCCTGCTCCCCCCCGCCAGAACTGTGGAACTCCCTGCCAAAGGAGGCAGATACAGCTCTTTCTTTATTGTCCTTTGGCCAGCAGGGAAACATTTTTTTTAATTGGGGCAGGCTTTTGTTTGCTAAGGTGTCTTATTCACTGAATTGGGTTTTTAATTGGTGGGCACTGTTCATTGTTTCTTTCTTTTAATGGATGTGTTTTTAACCTATCCTTAACTGGTGTGTTTTAATGTGTTTATGTTGGCATTATGTCACAACCTTATCACTATTTTATTATTGTCAGCTGCCTTGTGCACTATTTTTAGTGAAAAGGTGGGATATAAATAAATAAGACATAGAGGCGACCTCTCTTGTGGGTGTGTGCATTTGGTTTGCTGCAGCCCTTTATTCTTTGCTTTTGCTGCACTCTAGCAGTTCTCTCGTGGTGCATAGTTCGGGTCAAGTGAGCCATGGGCTAACTTCAGCCCCTGTCCCACAGAGTTGCCAGCCGAATTGCCAACCTGGGGACAAAAGCAGGATGGAGAAATCGGCATCTGTAGCAACAGGTGTTTTGGGCAGACTGCCACTATGAATGGGAGGAGGTGCTGAGGCACTCAAGTGTCCACCCGTTTCTCTAGCTCTGTGGGAAAAAGATAGTTGCCCACTGGTTTCCTAGTTACTCCTTTTGTGGGTATGGCAGAGCTACACATTTTTGCAGCGTGTGCAGGTTTGGTGCCCCATGTGCAAAGAGCCTGCCCTCACCTGCCTCTCTTTCCCATGGCAACTCCTTCCCTCGCATACTGGCTGCTTTTCCTCACTTGAGCAGCCGAAATGCATCTTGGAACCATGCCTCGCTGGGAGAGAAGCAGTTGCATGGAAAAGTCTTCTAGAACAGGGGTCTCCAACCTTTTCAGACCTGTGGGCGCATTTGGGAATTTGAGGAACTGCTGTTGGCACCACCACAAAATGGCTTCCATGGAGGATGTGGCTAGTCACACAAGGACTGCGGTGGGTCCCTGGGTGCCAAAAGTGAGCTAAAGAGGTTTGGGGGGAGAGAAATAGTGGGGCTAGAGGCTGGAAGGGAGGGAGAAACAGCAAGGCAAAGGGGTAGAGGAAGAGCAAGGCTGGAGGCTAGGAGGGGGAGAAACAGGAAGGTAAAGAGGTGGAGCGGGAAATAGCAAAGCTAGAGGCTGCGAGTGAGGGGGACGCAGCAAGGCAAAGGGGTAGAGGGGAGAGAAAGAGCAAGGCTAGGGGCTAGAAAGGGAGAGAAAGAAGACTGCCCTAACATTTTCCAAGGTTTTTATTAAAACAAAATGTTTTTGAAGGGGGTGGGAATTTAGAGCTTTGTGGGTGCGGTTGGAGGTTCCCACAGGCACTGCATTGAAAACCCCTATTGTAGAAGAAAAAACAGTGGCCAGGGAAAGGGCTGAGGGCCTGCCTGCTACTTCTCCTCAGCATATTTCTCCCCCACACACGCATGCACACACCATCACATTGTACATCAGCAGGAACCCCAGGGTGCTTTGCCACTGCTCATGCAGTTTCTGCTGGAGCAACCATAGCATCCTTTTTCATTTCTTTATTTCTTAGGTTTTGATTTTACCCTTCCTCTGGGGCAGGGGTGGAGGCCCAGGGGTGAAAATGCATCTCCTGGGGGTCTAGGAGCAAATCCCACTCCTGCAAATCCCATTCCACCTCTGTCAGGTTCTCACAGACATCTTCCAGCTTCCCTGCCCGCCAGACCAGCGGCGGACAGGGAGTTGGGTGACTCCCCCTGGCTCCGCTCTGAGCACACTGACAGAGAGAAGCTCACACAGACGCTGACATTCTAGAAACTGAATAGGCCCAAGCCCTTCCAGGCTACTTCTAATCAGATCTGGGCTATAACTTACAAGGCTTACCGTAGTACTGATGCTGGGCCTTTACATTATCTTTGCTCCCATAACACCTCTTCACTCTAAACATTTATTCTCTTCCCCTCACACTTTCTCGGCTTGGTTGCTTGGAGATTGGTGAGGGGACGTGACTGTCTAAACTAGGGAACTTGTAAAAACATTGCCAGTGCTTCTGAGCTTTTCAGTGGGTCTACTTGGAAATCTAAATCTAAGCTATTCCAAACACATTAGAAACCACAAAACCATCTCTTTTGCAAGGAGAAACTATGAGATCCACATTGGCTGTCGTTCTTAAAGCCTTTCATGTGGCTTTACAGACTATAATCGGCTGTGATCCCCTCCCCTTTGCAAAAGTAACCTTAACAGTTACAGGGCAGTTTCGAACTGCACAGCTCTTAACAGCAAGGGAACAACAATTGTGCTTTTTAGTGCTTCTCAAACGAGAACTAAGGAAACTGAGGCTTGAGTGAGGGGAAAATTCTTGAGGCTATCCATCACTAGGTAGGCTAGCCAGGGATTCACAACGTGACACCCCCTTCTTCTCCCTCACTTGGCACACAAACATTCAGGTAGTGCTGAAACTCAGGATGCCACAGGGAGATGGGGGGCGCCTTGAACTTGCATTCTTTACGCATCCATCAATCTTCTTCAGGTGACAGGTGATTTGCAGGACTTGAAAGTACAGCTTCACAATTTGTTAAAAAAAAAAAATTGTAAATCCCGGGTTCAAAACAAGACACGATGAGGTAAAGGGCAACCAGATCTTTGCTTTGTCAGGGGCGACAAGTAACTCATGTCAGTCTTTTTCCGCTGGGGTCTCAAACAGGAAAACAGTCTTAGTTTGCAGTTGTAACAATTTACAGCATCAGCCAGCCAGCTACCCAAGTCTCGCTGTTGTTGGAGACAGCTACTATGAAATCTTCTTTTTCTCAATCAGGTTGGGTCTCCCAGCTTACCGGGTTTGTTGCAGCTTGCAAGAGCATGGTAGTAGCATTTTTGGCTTGGCTAGGAACACGCTGTCAGGTTTCTCAATCTCTTCAGCACACACGCTCAGGCAGTCCTACACTAGACACCCAGATCAGTGAGATTTGTTTATTGCAGGGAATCCCACAGCAAAAGCTTAATGGTTACACTCTTCAGAAATCATATAGCTGATGGTCAGTAGCTACAAGCTGTATGTAAGTCTAAAACAGTTCAAAGTTAAACACTATTACATTGACTGAGATCTCCAATGGGGTTGCTTTGCTTTGGGACCATCCTCTGACACGCTTTCTGCTCTAAGAGGGGTCTAGCCCATGCCCTGGGTGCTGATTCTTCACCTTTACTCCATTCTTCGTCTTCATCTTCTGAGTCTTCATCTTCAGTTTCCACTTCCTAGGGATTTCATCCCAATCAGGCAAGGTGATGATGTTGCGCACTCTGGCACTCTTTGGGCAGTTCTTCTGAGCTTGGCGTATCAGTTTAACGGCTACTTCTTCAGCCTCACGCTCCCACGCCTCGTTGGTGGCCAGGCTGTCCTGCAACGTTTCTCTAGTTAACAGCCTCAGATCTCGTTCCTTCCCCAGCTCATCCTTGAGCTTTTTTACTTTCTCTCTCCATTCCGACTCCTCCTGCCCGACAGTTTGCAACGCTGTCAGCAAAAGCCATGCTGGAGTTCCTGCGCCTCCTTAGCTGACCACTTTTCCAGCTGCAGAGATTCCAACGCAGTTCCCAGAGCCACTGGCGTGCAGACCTTCTTGACCTCTGGGCATACTCCCGGTCCGCTCAGAACCGCGGATTGCTTTGCGACTGGACCCCATAGTTCCAACTGCGGACAGCCCAGGATTCAGTTTTGCACGCCGACAACAACATCCTCCTTCCCTGTGAATCTGAACATATCAGTTCTCTTGGCACCCTGCCCACTGCACCAATTGTATGCCCTGGCTGTGGGCTGCTACGGTTTGGAGGTGCCGAGATAATGATAAGCCAGACCCAGGTTTTCTTGCAAGGAGCCTTTATTGAGTACTTACCGCACACAGGCGTATCCAATGGTTGGATCAGACAGCTTCTCTGAACCCCGAGCCAAGGGGTACGGTGGGTCTTATACCATGCACGTCAGCAGTGAGGCAGCATGACAGCAGCAAGCGTCAATTCGCACTCATCTGCAGCTTTCCCAGCATAGGCTAACAGCCCTTGTGCAGAGGGAAAGCAATCAGAACTTTCCCAGCACAGACACCTGCAGCTCGGCATAAACAGAGCCTCACTTCCCAGGCACATCCTAGGCCCTGACAAGATACTAGCCTTCATTAGCATGGAATGTGCTGAGGCCGTGCTATCGACCTTTGACTCATCTCACATGCTCAGAGGCCCACTAGCAAGGGAATTGCACCAATAATGAACCTAAGCAAAGCATTATGGATCTCTAGGCCCCTCTAAAACTACAGGTGGCTTGGTTACACTCCTGAGGCCATTACACACCCCTCAGCCAAAAGAAAGGCTGTCGGATTTGCTTACAATTGATCAGTAGAACAAGTCAGTCCCTACCCATAGGCTTTCCCCCAACCACTGACTGTTGGTTTCCCTGCTTTTGAACAGTTTTTTCCCCATTCTAAAAGGTTGAAATGCCTCTTCTAAGGCTTAGTGACCTGCAGCAAGAGCTTTAAGCTACAATATGCTGGTATTTTTCTGTATTTTTTGCCCCACCCCATTCCTCTGCACCACTGGAATGTGGCCCCCTAGGGCTTCTCTGAAATGGAAATCGGCCTTCAGGCTGAAAGATGTTCCCCTCCCCTCGATCTAGGGAGCTCAGAGCCCAGTACATGTTTCTCTCTTCCTTCCTCCGCCCCAATTTTATCCTCAAGCTGACCCTGTTAGATAGGTTAGGCTGCCCAAGGTCACTGAGTGAACTTTGTGGCTGAGTAGGGATTTTGACCTGGATCCTGCCAGATATAGTCTGTCTCTCTAACCATGCTGCTTCCAGGCTGAGAACATGCATGCAGTCGCTGCCGCTGACCACTTCTGTCTCACTCTTCTTTTCAGATTGATGATATAATTGACGGCGCAGTGAAACCCCCACCCAACAAATACCCCATTTTCTTCTTTGGCACCCATGAAACGTAAGTACTGGTCTTGATGGGTGGGGTTGAAGGCTGGGGGCGGGAATCCACCTTTCTGATGATTGTTTCTGCTATCAGGCAAACCCCCCCTCCCTAATGTTTGTTTTTTGGCATGTTTCCCCATCGCAGGGCCTTCTTGGGCCTGAAGGACCTCTTCCCTTATGAGAAGTACAAGGACAAATACGGGAAGCCCAACAAGCGGAAAGGCTTCAACGAAGGATTGTGGGAGATTCAGAACAACCCTCATGCCAGTTACAACGTGCCTCCGGTGAGTGGTGCAGTCAGTCATTCTATGCTGCATCAGGACTCTGGCCTTTTTGGGTCATTTGGAATTTTGAGGGAGAGTTGTGGGCGCTCTCACAAAATGGCTGCCATGGCAGGGGCCAGGCTTGCCCATTCCTAAAATGGTGGGCATGGCTGGTCACAGAACACTCATTTACCAGAAGGAAAACTGGTGAGGCTAAGAAAAAAGTAACCTGCCCAAGAACCTCCTAGGTCCAAGGCAGAGGTGGGGTCTGATCTCCAAAACACAAAAACCACTTTCTTGAACCCCAGTAAAGTTGGTACTGAAGGGTAGAACTTCACTTTGCAGCATGCCTGCCCTCCTAGTTAAAATAGTTTTAATTTCAAAAAAGTTCTTAAGAAATAAAATAAAAATCTGCAGGTACAGAGAGCTGGGCGGGCGCCAAGAGACATGTCTTTGGGAACATTGGTTCCTATGGGCTCCAGGTTGGAGACCCAAGTGCTAAATCAAATTTTATTTTATGTCTTACTCTTTGTCCAAGAGCTCAAGGTAGCATACATGGTTCTCCCTCATCATACGCACACATTTCTTACCTTTACAGCTGCCCTGTGAGGTGGACCCAAAAAAGCAATGGCAGCCATGTTGGCCCATTTAAAAAGCAAAAAAAAAAATCATATTAGGGTAATACCTTCATTAAGATTCAGGATGGTGGAGAAATTAGTTCGTTTTACATTTTAATGTGAATTTACTCGAGCTGAGATGTGAAGGATGAGTTTCAGTTCACAATTTGTGCTTCTCCGAATTTTGCAGAGGAGTTCTCCAATTAAAAAATGGGCATTTAGGGAAAAGTGCTTACAAAAATGTGTGTATCAGTAAACATGATAAATTAGGAGAAAAGCACCCAAAATGCATACACATTTTCATACGAACTTTTTAAAAGAAAATGCTCCAAGTTTGGGAGGAAATGTTGAAGCCATAAAGCAGCATTCTGCAACTTTGGGCGCAATCCTATGCATGTTCAGACAGAAAAAGGTCCTACAACTGCTGAGAGTTGTAGGACTTTTTTCTGTCTAAACATGCATAGGATTGTGCCCGAAGTGCCCTCCTGATGTGTTGGACTCCCATCATCTTCAGCTAGAGATGGGCACCAGTTTGGGATACTTTGTTATTATTATGATCTGCATTTTTATCCTGCTTTTCAGACAGTTATCATCTCCAAAAGTGGTTCACATCAATCAAAAAGAGACACAGGCCCTGCCATCAGACTTACAAACTAAAATGACAAGACACATGAGGGAAGGGGAGTGGAGGGGAAAGGAAGAGGAGGGAGATGAATTTTTCAAGGCCAGAATAACCTATACACAAGCATTTAAATGGGCTTTGGCCCAGGCTGACCTTCCCTTGCTGAAGGGAACCACTACAACTCACTCTGTGCATTACACACCCGCCCCTTACTGCCTCCTTTCTTTGTGGAACCATGTTGGGGGATTACAAAAAGTAAATGTTCGTTGGCAACATTTTCAATACTTCTTCTCCCCTCCTATTCTTCCTCCTCCCCCTGCCCGCAACAGCCAGTGAGCTCCTCTGATAGCGAAGTTGCCGATATCGACCCCATTGGTGGAGGAGGAAGTGATGTTGCGGAGGAGGAAGATCCTGCCCTGACAGGAGCAGTCAGTGTGGTGGGGCTGACTGTGGAGAACGTGGAGAGCGACGAGGAGTCTGACAAAGGAAGCGACCACAGTTGTGCGAAGCGGAAAGTGTTAACCATGAAAGTGAGTGCAGTTTCTGGAGCGGGGTAGGGGAAAAGGATGCCCACCTCTGGACAACAGATAGGCTTCCCGTCCAAAGTGGGTGAGCCTATTTATTTATTTGATTTAAACCTTACCTTTCTACCAAGGAAGTGGCACTCGAAGTGGCTGACAATCATAAAAGCCAACTTTTAAAATAAAAACTGATTGTAAAGTGATTGTAAAACAAATACATTAAAAATGCAACAATGAAAGAATAAAAACAGCACCCAAGCCAAAGGCCTTCTTGAATAAAAACGTTTTTGCCTACCGTTGGAAGGAGAGCAGAGAGGGAGCCAACCTAGCCTCCCTTGGCAGGGAGCTCCAAAGTCTGTGAGCCGCTACCAAAAAGGCCCTCTCTCACACGTCCCCACTAAGTGTGCCTCTGATGGTGGAGGCACCAAGAAAAGGGCCTTCCCCAAAGATCATAAAACCTGGGCAGGATGGTGTGGGAGAAGGCGGTCTTTCAAGTAGCCTGGATGCCAGTTCTGGCAACGCAGCTTCACCACTTAACACAAGAACATGAAAAGAGGCCTGTTTGTTCAGCCCTAATGTCTAGACCAGCATCAAGTCTTCCAACCAGATGCCTCTGGGAAGTCCCCAAGCAGGACATGAGGGCAATTATAGCCGTTTCCTGTGGTTACTCCCCAGGAGCTGGTATTCATAGGCTTGGTGCCTCTGATCCCAGAGGTAGCATTGTGACTTGTACCCATTGATAAAGCCTGATTCTCCATGTGTTCGTCTAATGCCCTTTTAAACCCATCTATGTCTGTGGCTGCTGCCACATATGGAGGCAGAAAATGCCATAGTTTAACTACGGATTTCTTTTTGATTGCCTTCAATGTCCCGTCAATCAGCTTCTTGGGATGATCCCAGCGGGTTCCAGTGTTATGACAAGAGGAAGAAAACAAGCCTTCTCTTTACCCTCTTTGTCTACACTGTGCATAATTTTATAGACCTTGGTTGTGTCTCTCCTGCCCCCGACCCCATCACCATTTTTCTGAGCAAAAAAGCCCCAGATATTGTAACCTGTCTTCGTTGGTGAGTCTCTCCAGCCACCTGATAATTTTGGTTGATCTTTTCTGCACCTTCCCCAGCATAATATCCTCGAATAATATCCTATGGTATAACATGATAATTGCACATTTCTGGGTCCTGTGAGGCATTGGATGGGGATGGGGTGTTGCAACATGGCCATGAGGAGATGAAGCCAGCCTTGGCAAAGAGGTTTATAACAATTCCCAACCCGAAATAAGAAGAAAAATACCCACTTTTGCAAAGTCTCCCAGCCTAATCAGCTAGAGTGGATTCCAAGGTGCCACAGGCAACTAGCAGGGTGTCTTTGTTTCAGCTTGGGTTATTCTTTTCCTGCTGCTGGCAAAGAGAAGGCTTTCATGAGTCACCGCCCCAGCCTAACAAGTAACAGCTTCCTTTGCTTTTCAGATGCTGGTGGCAAAACGGCCACGGAAATCGTCAAGCGACGTTGACCAGGTCAGCCCCTCTCCATCCGAGGAAGAGAACTCAGAAAGCTCTTCTGAGTCTGAGAAGTACAGCGACCAGGTGAGTTTGACCATTGGGGCTGCCTAGGTGGCAGCTTTGCTTTTTGATAGGGGAATCTAGTGGTTTTATTTTGGGTGGGGTAGGGGGCTGGAACATGATAGACCTATGAAATTGCACATGGTTTTGAGACGATGGATAGGGAGGCATTTTTTTTGTCCCTCTCCCATATAAAGCTAGCAGTCGGATGGATAGTAGATTCAGGGTGTTTACCTTTTCATCTTGCCCTTCCTCTGGGGAGCTTGGAGCCTAGTACGGGGGGTGGGAGAACTCTTTCACCCCAAAGGCCAAATTCAATTTCAGAGAAGCTCTTGAGGGCTGTATTCCAGTGGTGGGTGGGGCCAAAAAGAAAACAAATACCAGCATGTTGTAGCTTAAAGCTTTTACTGCCAGAAACTAACGCTTCAGAGAGGCATTTTAACCTTTTAGAAAGGGGGAAAGAACTACACAAAAGCTGGGAAGCCTCCCAGAGATTGGTGGTGGTGGTAGTGGTGGTGGTGGTGGGGGAAGCGGCTGTGACTGGCTGGGGAACCCTGGAGGGGCAGATTGGGATCTGAGGCGGGCTGGATTTGGCCCACAGTCCTAAAGTTCCCCACATCTAGTATGCGTTTCTCTTTCCCCTTCCTGCTTTTTACACCTACATTAGGAAGCAATTTGTGAAGGTGACTTGCATTACTGCATAGAAAAGTATAGCCTTTAGGCCCTACTGTGTCTAACCTATTTTTTCCCCTCTGTGCCTATGTTATGCCAGCTGAGAATAGCTTCTCATGCATCTGACCAAGTGCTGTCTGGTCCACAAAAGATGGTGTCACAATAACCAGGTGGTCTTCAAAGTGACATGAGGTTGTTGGCTGTTTCCTAATGGAGATTTTAACAGCTTAAAACAAGGATAATAATAATAGAATCTCCCCCTTCTCTGACAGGCAGGGGTCTGGTTAATGGGACAGGGAGAGGGTCTCCCATATAAAGGTGTGTCTCCCCCTTCCTAGGACTTCACTCCGGCGAAAAAACCTCCACCGAGGGCTATGCGGCGGGGTGGGTGGAAGAAAAAGGTAAGGGCTTTCATAAATCTGGTCCCAGCGGCATAATTGTTGATTAAAATAATTTATAAGCCACCCATCCTTGCAGATACTATGGAGGTGTACAAGAAGTATGGCTATAAATAGTCATATAAATACAATAAAAACAGTCATCAAAACAATTAAGACAGACATCGGGTACATTAATGGTGTAATCCCATGCATGTTTAGGTGGAAAACCCATGCTGGCTGGGGAATGCTGGGGGTTGTAGGACTTTTTTCCATCTAAACATGCATAGAATTGCACCTTAAGACAAAAAAACCAACTTGAAATGCCCAGGTGAACAGAACAGTTTTAACCCAGCACCAAAAGGATCATAATGTCGGTGCCAGATGTGCCTTTAAAGGGCTGTCCCAATAAAGGCTGTTCCTTTCTTGTTGTTACATGACACATTAAAGATGCTTGTAGAATGGCAGATCTTAAGACCTAGGCAGGCTGATACAAGGAGAGATGCTCCTTCAGGTATTTGGGTCCTAAACACCTTGAATTGGGCTGGGAAGTGAATAGGCAGCTACACCCCTGCCTTACATAATGAGATGTCTTGCATATTGGCAGAAAATTGAATCAGGCTCTGAGTCGGAGGCCAAGGCCGAGTCGGAGGGAGAAGACGACGAGAGAGAGAAGGCCAGGGCTCCCACACCCAAGTCTGATTCTGACTCGGACGAGTCCGTCCAGAAGCCTTCCCCGGGATGGAAGCCGGGTAGGTGACCTGGTTTTGTTCCCGTAGTTAGTCCCTGTTTTTTATATGTGTGTGTGTGCATGCGTGTGCACATATATTTTTTTTCCTGACATGTGAGTTGATGCATTTGAATTTTTGCCATTTCCAGATCTTGCATTCGTGTTCAGAAATGTGCACCTGTGCATACATGCACTTCTGAAAATGCAGACGTGCATGTTTGCACAAATTACTCCCCCCCCTTTTCCCATTTGTTCTGGAGAAATGCACACTTTTAAAATTGGGCATTCTTTCCATTGGGAAAAATTGCACACTTATAAAAATGCACATTTTTCCTGATCAGAAACAGAAAAAGATGCTTGTGTCCGGGAATATAAGCGAGGCAAAAAAAGCTTCGAGGAAGAATTCAAAGAGCCTCAACAAAGACTGTATGTTCACCCATCCCTAGTTTGAAAGTTGGGATATTGTGAGACCTGAAGTAGGCCCATGCTCCAGTTAATCCACTAGGGTCAGAACTGGTGCCCGTGGTTTTGGCTCCCTGGACAGATTACTTCACCTTGCATTGTGGTACATCTTCCTGTATGCCTCACCACTCTCATAGAATTATAGAATAGTAGGGTCGGAAGGGGCCAAAAAGACCATCGAGTCCAATTCCCTGCTCAGTGCAGGAATCCAAGTCGGAGCATCCCTGACAGATGGCTGTCCAGCCTCGTCTTGAATGCCTCCAGTCTGGGAGAGCCCACCACCTCCCTAGGTAATTGGTTCCATTGTCGTATTGCTCTAACAGTCAGGAATTTTCTCCTGATGTTCAGCCGAAATCTGGCTTCCTGTCACTTGAGCCCATTATTCCATTTCCTGCAGTCTGGGATGATCGAGAAGAGATCCTGGCCTTCCTCTCTGGGACAGCCTTTCAAGTCCTTGAAGAGCGCTATCCTATCTCCCCTCACTCAGTCTTCTCTTCTCAAGGCTAAACATGCCCAGTTCTTTCAGTCTCTCTTCATAGGGCTTTGTTTCCAGTCCCCTGATCATCTTTGCGCGGTGCCCAGAACTGGACACAGTACTCCAGATGAGGCCTACCCAGTGCTGAGTAGAGGGGAACTAGCACTTCCAGGGATTTGGAATCTATGCTTCTATGAATGCAGCCCAAAAGAGCATTTGCCTTTTTTGCAGCCACATCACATTGTTGGCTCATAGTCAGCTTGTGATCTACAACAGTTCCAAGATCTTTCTCGCTTGTAGTGTGGTTGAGCCACGTATCCCCCATCTTGTAACCCTGCATTTGGTTTCTTTTTCCTAGGTGCAGAACATGGCATTGATCCCTATTGAATTTCATTCTGCCCAGCTCTCCAGTCTGTCAAGATCACTTTGACTTTTGTTTCTGTCTTCCAGGGTATTAGCTATCCTGCCCAATTTTGTGTCATCTGCAAATTTGATCAGCATTCCCTGCACCTCCTCCTCCAAGTCATTAATAAAAATATTGAAGAGGACTGAGCCCTGCACTACCCCGCTCATTCCTTCTCCTCAGTTCGAGAAGGTCCCATTGATGAGCACTCTTTGAGTCTGATTCTGTAGCCAGCTGTGCATCCACCAAATCGTTGTTTCATCTAGCCCACTTTGAGCTAGTTTGCTCATCAGGATATTGTGGAGCAGTTTGTTGAAAGCTTTGCTGAAGCTGAGGTATATTATGTCCACAGCATTCTCACAGTCCACAAGGGAGGTTACTTGATCAAAAAATGAGATCAGATTTGTCTGGCAAGATTTGTTTTTGACTAATCGGTGTTGGCTTCGAGTAATCACGGCATTGTTGTCAAGGTGCTTCCAGATGGATTCGTTTATCATCTGCTCCAGAATTTTCCCAGGGATTGATGTCAGACTGACTGGTCTGTAGTTCCCAGGTTCCTCCTTTCTGCCCTTTTTGAAGACAGGGACAACATTAGCCCTCCTCCAGTCATCTGGCACTTCCCCCGTCCTCCATGATTTCTCAAAGAGAATAGACAGCGGTTCTGAGAGTTCTTCTGCCAGTTCCTTTATTACTCTAGGATGCAGTTCATCTGGCCCTGGAGATTTGAACTCATTCAAGGTAATTAGGTGTACATTGACCATATGCCTATTGATCTCAAGCTGCAATCCTCCCCCTTCAGCCTGTACTTCGCCTCTGCCATGGGGGGTCATAGACCCTCTTTTGGGAGAAGACTGAGCCAAAGTAGGAATTGAGCTCCTCTGCCTTTCCTTTGTCATCAGTTATCATTTTGCCATCCTTATTTAATAGCTGAACCACCATTTCTTTCCTCTGCCTTTTACGATGCACGTAGCTGCAGAAAGCTTTTTTGTTGCTTTCAGCATCCCTCGCTAACCTCAGCTCGTTCTCGGCTTTAGCCTTCCTGACACCATCCCTGCAATTCTGTGCTACCTGCCTGTACTCTTCCTTTGTTACTTGACCTTCCTTCCACTTCCTGTATGTGTCCTTTTTTGTTTTCAGGTCATCTCTAAGCTTGTTGTGAAGCCACATTGGCTTCTTCTGTTGTCCTCCACCTTTTTTTCTTGTTGGAATTGTTTGTAATTGTGCCTTGAGAATTTCCTTTTTTAAAACCCCCCACCCATCTTGGACTCCTTTTCTCCTTAGCATCGCCTGCCATGGGACCTTACTGATCATTGTTCTGCGTTTATTAAAATCAGCTTTCCTAACATCCAGGGTGCGCATTTGGCTACACTTGGCTTTTGCTTCCCTTAGAACCAAGAACTCAAGTACAACATGGTCGCTTTCCCCCAGAGTTCCTGTAACTGCTACTTTACCCACTAAGTCATCTCTGTTGGTTAGGATCAAGTCAAGGATAGCCGATCCTCTAGTTCCTTCCTCTACTTTCTGTGGGAGGAAGTTATCCGCCACACAAGTCAGGAATTTCCTGGAGGGGCCATGTTTTGCAGAATTTGTCTCCCAACAAATATCGGGGAGATTGAAGTCCCCCATTACTACTACATCATGCTTCCTTGAAACACTGGCTATTTGCATTTCAAAAGTTTCATCCTCATCTTCTTGATTGGGTGGCCAGTAGTAGACTCCGACCACCAGGTTCCTTTTATTCTTTGCTCCATTTATTTCAACCCAGATGCTCTCGATGGGGCTACCAAGCTCCTCCTCCTGTATTTCTGTGCAGAGATACGTATTTTTCACATACAGTGCAACCCCACCCCCCTTTCTGTTCCTCCTGTTCTTTCTGAACAAGTTACATCCTTCAACTGCTGTATTCCAGTCATGAGGGTCATCCCACCAAGTCTCAGTTACACCTATCAAGTCATAATTTCCCTGTTGTATTATGAGTTCAAGTTCGTTCTGTTTGTTTCCCATACTCTGAGCATTAGTATATAGACATCGAAGACCATGTACTTCATAGTCTGGCTTTCTTCCTACATGTTTGTGAAGCCTGTTATTAGGTGCTGTTAGAGCTGTTCTCTTCGTTGCGGTGTATGAGCCTTCATCCATTGGTACCCCCAACTTTACATCTCCCTTCCCCGTAGGATTCAGTTTAAAGCCCTTCTGATAAAGTTCTTCATGCTGTGGCCAAACACATCCTTCCCAGCCTTTGTGAGGTGCAACCCGTCCCTTGCCATGCTCTGCTTGTGCCTTCATGCTCTGCTTGTCGTCTTCCCAGAGCCATCAGGCTGTCCGCTGTTGGTAACAGGATGCTGGACTTCAGTCTGACTCAGCAGGGCTCTCCTTACCTCCTAACACGAGCTAAATGGAACTTCCATGTCTTGTAGCAGTCTGTCTCTGAATGTCATGGGTATTTCCTTTTGCTCTGTGATGGCATTTAACTATCCATTTAGCTACTGG
This sequence comes from Heloderma suspectum, assembly GCF_057233095.1. Lineage (NCBI taxonomy): Eukaryota > Metazoa > Chordata > Lepidosauria > Squamata > Helodermatidae > Heloderma > Heloderma suspectum. The sequence continues at coordinate 60,338,409 of NC_139475.1, read as the reverse complement.
GGGGCTGATAAGAAGAGATGAGGGCAATTGAGAGTGACAGCAGTTGACGTTAATTGAGGGAAAATGCAACTGATGTGAGAAGGCTGTTGCCTTTGCATTCTGCTTGTGGCCTTCCCAGAGGCCTCTGGCTGTCCACTGTTGGAAACAGGACACTGGGCTAGAGGGCCGTTTGATCTGATCCAGCAGGACTGTTCTTGTGTTCTTAATCCCCTTCTGGGTTAACTCAAAGGACTTCCTGCTTTGCCATGGGGGTGGGCTCGCTTTAGGATTGGGTGGCTGGGGGGGGGGTGTTGTTCCTCTTCCTGTATAGCTAAATCTCTGTTTGCTTTCCCCTCCCACCCCTGTAGCTGCAGAAAAACCACCCCCAAAGCCTTGTGGGAGGAAAGTGAAGCTAGAGAGGGTTTCCAGCAGCTCCAGCAGCGACAGGTGAGAGGTGCTGGGGTTTTAAGCACTGCTGCAAATCCCTCCTTAACATAGGAGCTAGAAGCTGGACAGGAGATGGAGACTCAAAACTAATGGTGTAAGGAGAGAGAGGAGCTACTGGCTGGGTTCACACAACATGCTGACCCACACTCAGTGGTTGAGTGTGGGTTAACGTGTTCTCCGAACACAGCATGTTTTCCGCAGGGTCGGTTATCGGGTTGTCTGAACACAGTCAGGGTGGCTTGTTAACTGTGCAGTGTGGCATGTTAACCACTCCTAACAACCCAACAACAAACCAGGGATTCTCAAGGTGGCTTGTTTGAGAAAAATTAGCCACACTTCATGGTTAACAAGCCACCCTGGCTGTGTTCAGACAGCACGCTAACCCACGGTTCAAGAAACAACTCATGGTTCAAAATAAGCTATACTTAACCACTGAGTGTGGGTTAGCGTGTTGTGTGAATCTAGCCACTGGCAATCCTAACAGATATTGTGCTGAGTAAATTAAAGAAAAAGGGTGCTGTCTCTCCGGTTGGAAAATCTTCAGATTTCACTTTATGGAATTGTGTCAGGAAAATATGCCAAAGGGATCAACTTCCTCTAAGAAACTCTTAAGGATAAGAAAGGTCAAAGTTTCAATAGTGATAAGAAAAGGAGAAACAGAAAAGCTTGAGATGCCACAAAAAAAGAAAACACCAAACAAAGAACATAAAAGGTTCAGCTTGTAAAAAGAGTGCCTCTTTAATGAAAATTAAGAGACTATATAAATGACTGGATGAGAAGGGAAAAGGGCAGAAGAGTTCCGAAACTCAAGAACAGAGTAAGTTAATCGAGAAAGAGGGAAAAGATCTGGTCAGCCCAATGGCCAGTATGTCTCAGTAACTGATGATGAGACAGAGCATTTAAGGTGGCTTGTCACAGCTGCTGAGCTCTGTAATTCCAGGCAGATTAAGCAGATCTCATGTTTACCCGATAGCCAGGCGTGCAGGCCCTTGTTGTCCTTCAGTCACTTTCTTTGGTCTCTCCCCCCCCCGGCCCTCCCAACAGTGACATGGACCGCGTCGGTGAATGGAAGCGTCGCGATGAGGAGCGCCAACGGGAGCTGGAGGAGAAGCGGAAGCACGAGCAGGAGAAGGAGCTGCGCCGGCTGCGGGAGCAGGAGCGGGAGGAGAAGGAGCGGAAGAAGGAGAAAGCCGAGAAGGGAGAGGTGGAGCGCTCCGATAGCAACAGCAGTCTGGACAACGAGGTCCCCCGGAAGAGCAAGAAGGGGCGGCTCAACGCCCTGTCGGATTCAGACTCTGAAGCAGAGAAAGAGGTGAGCTCAGAAGGCTGAGCTGGGAGTTGCACGGAGAAGGCCAGTGATCTCGTGCAGCCAAGGAAATGTCCCAGGCCTTCCCCAGTTAAGTGTAGAGCATCCTTTTGTTGTTGTTCAGAAAATGGAGCTTCAGTTCCCTTCAGTAGCTTCATAGTGCTTTTGGTGACCCTGGATAACAGAGCGGCCTTCTGGAGTGTCCACGGCGTACAAGTAGCCAACAGGCCTTTCTGCATACCACAGGGAGCCAAATCTGCAACCTTTGTCCTGAGGGCCAAATCTGGCCCTTTCGGGTTCCCCAGTTGGCCAAGCCCCTTTCCTCCAACCACTGATCGAGTGGTGGTTTCCTGGCTTTTATGCAGCTTTCCCTCCCATTCTAAGAGGTTTTGTTCCTGGCAGTAAGAGCTTTAAGCTACAATGTGCTGGCAGTTTTGGCATTTTAGTTCCTCCCCTTTTGCCATGCCCATTGCTGGAATGCAGTCCCTGAGAGCTTCTCCAAAATTGAATTCCTCCCTCAGGCTGAAAGAGGTTCCCCATCCCCAGCATACCTGGTGTTCTGCTCTGAACTGAAGCTCAGTTCCAAGTGATGCTTGGAAGTGTTATTCAGGTCCTTGAGTTCTGTTGGATTGTTTTCTTCTTTTTAAGTCTGTTTGGGATCTTGGGAACCAGTCACAGACCAAAGAGTTCCCCTGGGCTTGCAACCCAAGTAGGGATGTCAGAGGAATCCATTTGCGGGGGCGGTAGGGGGGCTCCGCGAGCTTTCGTCAGCTTGACCCTGGGACTCTGGTCCGACGTCCACTAGTTGGCCTGATTTGGCCTGCACTGAGTTGGGCCAGTTGGTGGATTTTCTGCCATTGCACAGTGGCATGGCAGTTGGGGCGGGAGGATGAGAGGGTGCATCATTTTTATACAGGCCACAGAATTTCAGTGCAGTTTTTTAAAAAAAACACACTTTAAAGACTTCCTGGCTTGGATGGGTGGAGAGAACATCTGTTGATGGCACAGCTTGTAGAGGCTTCACGTGTTCCCCCCATGGGGATCCACCCTCCACTGAGCTAGCACCACTGCCTGGGGCTCTCCAAATCTCAGGTTTCCTGTTACATACATGCAGAGCTGCCTTGCATAAAGTCAGTAATACTGCAGTGGAGGAGGATGTCCTTATATGGGTTGCCCCTCCCGCTTGCTCCGATAGGCAGGAATATGCAAATTAACTGAATTGCCCTCGCACGTGGGAGAGCAACCTACTCCCAGTTTTCATTTCCTGCCTCAGCTCCGAGCAGGTTGCTGGAGTAGCTCCTCTAGCACTCCAGCCCTTTATAGCTACAGTTTGCCTCACTTTTTTCTTATTTCTTTCTCTCTATCCGTCTTTACCTTCTCCCGCAGTTTCCAAAACAAAAACTTTCCCCCTCTTTTTAGAGTTAAGAGCTTTTCTAATTACAGTGGTGACCAGGCCTGTGCCTGCAATGCTTGATTTCACCTTGGAGATAGAGAGGCCCGGAATGCCGGGGGACTCCTTTCTGGAACCTCAGGAAAGGGCCACGGGGGCAAGTCTGTCTGCCTGGATAAGATGCTTCCCAGCACCATCCAGCTACAGGCTGAAGCAGGGCCTGTCCCCCTCAGCGCAGGCGGGCCTAGTAGGAGCAAGGCAGGCCTGGCGCGGTATCATGTCCTGACCCCGCCCGGGGACTGGGAACGATCCAAGGAGGGCTCAGAACAGGTAAGTCCCAAAGGGCCTGCATCCCAGCAAACTGCCTCCAATTTGCCCCCACTGTCAATCACCAACAGCCAAGCCCTTCACCTGAAGTTCGCTGATGGATCCAAGGGGGGAGTCCACCTGGCTATCCCCCCTAGCAACTCAGCATGTGGGATAAGGCCTCTGGCCTTCCTACAGAGCCAACTGGGTGCAAGCATTGGAGAGATAATAGGGGCTAGGGGAGGGAATCATCTTTTCCCCTCCCTCTTCCCCCCCAGTCAGGCAGTGAGGTTGTCCCTCTGCTGGCGCCCCAGCACCATTTGCATTCCCATCATTTTCAGTGCAGCTGCCATTGTGGGCAGACCACATGGAACAAAAAGGCCGATCCCCTCTCTCCACACATCTCCAAGGCCAGCCTATTCTGCAAAGGGCAGCAAACGCAAGCCCACAGAGGGAGGGGATCCTTCTTCCTTACCATATGTCCTGCCTCCACATCACTGTATTCAGAGGCAGCTATTTCTGCATTCCTGTCTGTGGGAGAACAGGGAGGCCTTTTCAGCAGAGGAAGTCCCTGCTAAAAGCCCAGCCTCACAAAGGCCCTGTCAGACTGAGGATTCCCTAGTCTTATTAAATCATGCTGCTAATACTGTGCTCTAGGGCTGGTCTGAAGGCCCATGATGCAGGCAACTTGTTGAAGCTAAGTTGGTCTGGGCCTGGATAGTGTTTAGATGGGAGGCCACCTGGAACTCTTATGTAACTGGACATGAATTCTGAGGAGGTGAGGACAGGAAAAGAAGCTAAATTCTGATCATCCGGAAGGGGTGGCAGATGTTTTTTCCTAACTACATCCCTTCCCCCTTATTGTTCCCATCCCCAGCACCTTTATGGAATGATAAAGGCAAAATGGGTTCAACCAGGCTCATCCAGACCAAGTAGCTCCTTTACAAAAAAAAAATTATAATTTTCCAAAAAAGGGTAAACAAATGACGGGTGCCCCGATGGATGCCCCTGCGGCTGCCCCACTTTTTGGTGCAGTATATTCAAAGAAGAGGAGTTTAAACCCTTTTGCTGGGGGGAGGGGGAGACTTCTTTTCATTCCTTAATATAGGAATAAAAGATCCTGGGACAGCAGAGGGTCCAGGTCCACCAGGGGCAGATGGGGATCCATACCTAGGTGCCAGCAGAGCCAGGGGGTTTGACCCCCCCTCCCGCCAATACAGCCCTTGAGGGGCAGCAGAGACGGCAATAAGCATAACTATGCAGCTCCCCCAGTGGGAGGGAGGTTTCAGACTTTTTATCATCAATGGAAAGTCTCCAGCTCAGGTTAATGGGTGCTATGCACCATCAGGGGGGCCATATATATTTGATTTTAACTTCCTCACAACCTTTTCATCTCTTTCCCAAGGTCCAGGGAATTGGAGAAGAACCACTTAGTCCTGCAGGCCATATCTCATCTCATCTATGTCGGAGGGATCAAGCCAGCGCCATCATTGGAAAGATTGAAAGGCTGCTACTCAATATTTTTCATTCCTCCCCCCCCCCCCCCCCCGGATCAGGGACTGGAGGATAATATTGTACCTGAAATGGGTAGATATAAAAAAATTCAGAATGTTTTGGATGGAGACACTTGTACCATTCTTTAATCTGTCCAGAGAGGAGATTTTCTGGCATCTTTGGATCTCACAGAAGCGTACTTGCATGTCCTGATTCACCCGGCTCACAGACAGTATTGTGGTTTACTTATCAGGGAAATATTATCAATGCAGAGCCCTTGCATTTGGTCTCTCCTCAGCCCCCAGGGTAGAATTGGTAGTACCCCTGAGAAGGCAGCAAATTCACCCCTGTCCTCACCTCAACAGCATTCTAATCAAGTCTCCCTCACTCCAACAGGAAATTCTGGATGTCCACAGGACATTAGCATACTTTTAGTCACATGTTTTCCTGGTGAATGTCAGAAAAAGTCAGTTTTGCCCTTCTAGGGAACTGCAGCACCTCAAGGTAGTAGTGAATACTCAGTCAGGTATAGTTCTGCCTTCTGCTGGAGAGATCAGAAAAGCTCCAGGCCAGTAAGAGTGATCCTTCAGAATCCCATCCCAGATCTGATGGCCCTAGCACAATTGCGGGGGTTGTGATCACTACCATAGATGTGTCCCATGTGCCAGAAAACACTCTAGGCCCCTTCAGTGGCATGTCCTCCTTTTTTCCAGGAGGATATAGCTGTCAGAGACACAAACCAAGCCAAGCAGTGGGCAGAGTCAAACCTCGTATCGCTATCAGCCAAGTACGTTCAAGGGGATTTAAACTCCTTTGCAGACTGGCTGAGCTGACTGGATGTCATCTAGACAGACTGGAGTCTCAACTCGGTGGTCTTTCATGCCATAGTTCAACATTTCAGTACACCAGTCATGGACTTGTTTGCATCCCCCATGAACCACGAAGGACAAACAAAGTCCTTTCCAGGTATGCAGCAGAGGGTGTGGAAGACAATAGATACCGTGTCTGCTGCTGTGTCCTACAGGCATCCTGTACACTTTTTAGTCCAACCTCCATGAAAGCTCAACCCCTGTGCAGAATCCAGCCGATGCGCGTGCTGTGTGATTCTGGTAGCACTAAACTGGCTGAGAAGGGCCTGCTACTTGGTCCTTTTACAGCTGTCGGTAGCATAGGCCACTACCAACAGTTCCAGACCTTCTCTGTCAAAATTAATTAAATACAAATAAAATAAAAGCCATGCTGATCCCAGCTGCTTTACAACTCCACGCTTGGCATGTGAAGGGTTAGTACTAGCATGCACCAGTTACAACACAAAAGACAAGATAGTCTTTTCTTGTTTTCCTACAAAGAATCCACAAACATGATATTGGGATCTTGCAGGGAGCTTTTTGCAGGTGGTGGAGGCTCCGATTAAGGCTGACATCGGACTGGCCCTGACGTTCCTACAAAAAGGGCTGGATCAGGGGCTCAGCCCAATCTCAAGAGGTGGTTCATGGCATTGTCCTCTGTGTTACCTGAGTCTTCCCATAGATCCCTGGCAGTGCACCCTCATATAAAACGTTTTCTAAGGGGTGTTTCCTTACTAAAGCCAACACTTATCCACAGGTACCCTCCTTGGGATCTGCATGAAGTCCTCAAAGCTCTTACCAAGCCTCCTTTCTAGCCTCTGTGAAGGGTCTCGCTGACCTTTTCTGGAAGGTTCTTTTCTCTCGTAGCCATCACGTCGGCCTGCTGGGTATTGACTAGAAAGGAACTATGCTTTGTCCAGCAGGACGCAGTCATACTTCACTTGGATCTGACTTTTATTCTAAAGAATAATTATAAAATAACTCCATCTTCTGCAGGGCAGAGGAGCTCATTCGGCCATCCTTTTGTCCTGGGATGAGTCGGCTCCTAGAAAGAGGATGGCACGTGTTGGACTTAAGACATGCAGTTAAGATCTATCTTAAAAGGGCTAAAAACTTTTGTGTCTTTGACTCTCTTTCTGCTTCATTTCAGCCTTCCACCATAGGCAAGAAGATCTCCAAGTCAACGTGGGCACAGTGGATTAAGGCCTGCATTTTCCTCTGTGTTGCACTCTAGTTCTGCTTGGCCTGGGGGGATCTCCGCTCACTTTGTACAGAGCGCAGCCACCTCTACTGCCTTCGGGACCAATGCCCCCATCATGGACATTGCAACTTGGGCTTCGTTGTCTTCCTTTGTGAGACATTACAAGTTGAAACGTCCTCGCTTTGGCCAAGGCATCTTTTGGCCAGAGGGTGCTTCAGCAGATGGTTACAGTTTAATTAACAGGGTTAGCAGCGACTTACACGCCCAGTTCGGGGCACCGCTGTTAGACACCCCATATGAGGATATCCTCTGCCACTGCAGGAAAAAGGAACGTTGGTACGTACCGTAATACGTTCATTTTCTCCAGTGGATGGAGGGTATCCTATCCACCCAGCAGCAATCTGTCGCTGATCAGGGGTTTCCTCAATTAGTTCTTCTGAAGGTGTTGATCAATGTTTTTACTAATAAAGTTACTGGAAATTTGAGGCTGAGACATCTTCTGAACTGGAAGTAAGTTGCTCTCCTACTGTGAGAGGGCAATTTAGTTAATTTGCATATTTCTGCCTATTGGAGCAAGTGGGAGGAGCAACCCATATAAGGATGGGTTATATGACTTATATGATGGGACCATATAAGTCCATCCACTGCAGACAATGAACATATCATGGTAAGTACCAACATTTCTTTTCCACCCATATGAATTTGAAGGGCACCTTTTCTGCTGCTCTGGGGGTGGGGGGCCCATGCGGTTCGAGGCAATCCTTCACATATCCCAGCCCCCAGCCAGATTGGGCTTTGTGGATCCTGTGACCAGTGCTTTGAACTGGGCCTGGAAACAAATGGGTGGGGAAATATTTCCTTTCTTTTCTTGCACCGTCAGAGTAAATCACCTTGGGCAGGGTTCCCCAACCCAGTGCCCTCTAGATATGTTGGACTGCAACTCCCAGCATTCTCCAGCCAGCCATGCTGGCTGGGGGATACTGGGAGTTGTAATCTAACACATCTGGATGGCTCCAGGTAGGGGAAGGCTGACCTTTGGTGTAAGAGTGAAGTATACCTCTTGTTTTGATTCCAACCCCCAAGCCCACCCCATTCTGCTGCGATCACAAGTTTGGGAAAGGCAGTGTGGAAGTCGAAGCACACTCTCAGGCAGAGTTTGCAGACAGTAGATCTCCATTTACTGGTAGATCTCGGGGTGGTTTGCTATAGATCAAGGATTTGCAAGGATTTCTGACTCCCAGTTGTTGAACAGTTGCTGCAGTAAAATGACTCTCCCTGCCCAAAAGCTTGTGGTCACCAGGAGTGGATTTTTGTGTAGCAGAGGACTATGAGCTCTGTTTAGATCTGGTGCTAAGTGTGCTTTGTTTGCACCAGTCTCTGGTTGGTGGATCTCAGGGTTCTGGGGAAAAGCAGAGTAGTTCCCACAAGGCCAAATGGAAGCAATTTTTTGTGGCCGTGTGTACTCCGAGGATGGGGAGAAGGAACCTGGAAGCTTTTATGGTTTTGGTACTTGTTTACAAGGCCCTAAACAACTCAGGACCAGGATACAAAAGAGATGGCCTGATCCCCTCCCAGCCTCTTCGGTTGCTACGTTCATCTGGAGATGGTGGTGTCCCTCATCAGGCCTTGAGTACCATAGCTCCCACGGTCTGGAGTTCCCTTCCGCTACAAATTAGGCAGGCGCCAAGTTTTCTGCATTTTCGGTGCCTACTAAAAACATCCTTTTTCCAACAGCCTTTCCCAGGCAAGTAATGTTGTCCTCCGTGCATTGCTTAGAAATTTCTTTAGCAATAAGTGATTCATAAATAAAGTGAAAGAAAGAAGGTTTTCACTGTCTGGAATGTGAATGCCTCTTTGTGGCGTCTCCCTCCACCCCTTTTAGGTGAAAAAGCCTCCAAAGAAGCAGTCGTCCTCAGAACTCTCAAGGAAACTGAGTCAAAAGGAGAAGAGGGGCCAAGGAGACAATAAGCCACGGAACAAGTAAGGAGCCAAGCTGGCTTGCAGATTTATTTATTTGGTTATAGCATGCTTATCCTGCCTTTTAGCCAAAAAGTCTCCCAAGGTGGCTTACAAAGATAAGAAATAAGACAGGGTTACAATCTAAAAGGCACAACACAAAAGGAAAGGATTGGGAGGGAGGAGGAAAAAAGCATATTCAGGCACTAGATTCTTAGTTGCCAACTAAGATGAAGGAGTTTGGGGAGGGGGGGATGTGTACCCAGGGCTGTGTGTGTCATGGCCCTGTGGGAGTGTAGAATGCATTTTTGGGCACAGAATCCAGGCTCCTAGAAATAATCTGTTTTCACCCTCGTCCAATGAGGTGGGGTTACAAAGTTACCCCAAACACACTTGACATTGCAGAATTTACACAGAAGTAGACCTACAACCCCCTTCATGGATCACTGCCTTGTTGTGGCAAAGGGGCTTGCGTAACTCAGTGAAGCCATAAGCTATGCCGTGCAGGGCCACCCAAGACGGACCGGTCATGGCGGAGAGTTCTGACAAAATGTGGTCCACTGGAGAAGGAAATGGCAACCCACTCCAGTGTTCTTGCCAAGAAAACCCCATGGAACTTTGATTGTGTGGCTCACAACAAACTGGCAAATCCTTAAAGAGATGGGGGTACCAGACCACCTTACCTGTCTCCTAAGAAACCTGTACGAGGGTCAAGAAGCAACAGTAAGAACCAGACGTGGAACAACCGATTGGTTCAAAATTGGGAAAGGAGTACGACAAGGCTGCATATTGTCACCCTGCTTATTTAACTTATATGCAGAGTGCCTCATGAAAAACGCCGGGTTGGATGAATCACAGGTCAGAATTAAGATTGCCAGGAGAATTATCAACAACCTCAGATACGCAGACGATACCACCCTAATGGCAGAAAGCGAAGAGGATCTAAAGAGCCTCTTGTGGAGGGTGAAAGAGGAGAGTGCAAAAGCTGGTTTGAAACTCAACATTAAAAAAACGAATATCATGGCATCTAGCCCCATCACGTCCTGGCATAGAGAAGGGGAAGAAATGGAAGCAGTGACAGATTTTATTTTCTTGGGCTCCAAGATCACTGCAGACGGTGACTGTAGCCATGACATTAAAAGACACTTGTTCCTTGGGAGGAAAGCTATGGCCAACCTAGACAGCATAGTAAGAAGCAGAGACATCACCTTGTCGACAAAGGTCCGTCCAATCAAAGCTATGGTTTTCCCAGTAGTAACGTATGACTGTGAGAGCTGGACTATAAGGAAGGCTGAGCGCCGAAGAATTGATGCTTTCGAACTGTGGTGCTGGAGAAGACTCTTACGCGTCCCCTGGACTGCAAGGAGGTCCAATCAGTCAATCCTAAAGGAAATCAACCCTGACTGCTCATTGGAAGGACAGATACTGAAGCTGAGGCTCAAATATTTTGGCCACCTAATGTGAAGAGAAAACTCTCTGGAAAAGACGCTGATGCTGGGAAAGACTGAAGGCAAAAGGAGAAGGTGACGGCAGAGGATGAGATGGCTAGATAGCATCACCGATGCAATGAATATGGACTTGAGCACGCTCCGGGAGAGAGCGCAGGACAGGAAGGCCTGGCGTGCTGTGGTCCACGGGGTCACGAAGAGTTGGACACGACTGAACGACTGAACAAGAAGACCTAGAACATTGTCCCCCTGTGACACTGTTGGGTCCTGTCACCTGCACAATGTCCCCAAATTTCAACCTCTTACCACATACTATTTTCTTTCTGGAAACAAACATACACCTGGGCCAGAAAATATCCCCCCCCCCCCCCCCGTAATAAAAAATGATCCTGGGACGGCTTACATAAACATTTCAATAAGAGCATAAAATATAATCGGCATTAAAAAAGCAAACAAAATGGTAATTAAAGCCCATTTAATTACTGCTTTAACAGTAACTAAAACAGCAGACTGACATTTGAAATCCCTAAAAAGGCTGGAATGGAGCATCTCTTACCTGATGCCTAATAGATAACAGGATAGGGGCCAGGTGGACCTCTTTGGGGAAGGGGTTCCAGAAGCCAACCCTTCCCTGTCCCTGATCACACAACCCGTCTCATCTCTGACAGCAGAAGGTGGACCTCAGGGGGAGGTTCGGCATATGAATGTGATACCCAGGCAGGTTGATATGCAGATAGGCAGCATGCTGGCTGGGGATGATGGGAGTTGTAGTCCAGCAGATTTGGAGGGGGCCAAGTTGGGGAAGGCTGCAGTAGTATAACTGAGGCATTGCGAGCATTGGCTTTTTGAGGGGGCACAGGTTGCCTGTTTGCAGGTATTCTATAGGTGCAAGAGTAGACACGGGCCTGTCTGTAGTGTCAGTTCTTCTCCCCACCCCCACCTCGGCATGGTCAGGCTTCTTACTGCCCTTTTTCTTCACTCCCTCTCTATAGAGCTCTGAAAGTGGAACAAGGCAGGAAAAAGTCAGATCTGCTCCCAGAAAGAAGGGTGGAGAAGAAAAAAGGTAACAAGGGCACTGGGGGAACTTGGATTGCTTTGGTGATGAGGGGAGTGTGGAGGGCGGCGGTGCTGCGCTTTGGTTTTTGCAGGCTTTCAAAACCTTTTGCGCTGCTTGCAGAGCTGACGATCGAGGAGAAACTCCAGAAATTGCACAGCGAGATCAAGTTTGCTCTGAAAGTCGACAACCCGGTAAGCTCAGGGCCTCCCTCATTTTGAACCTGGGCTCGGGAAGCTCTCCTGGCCAAGCCCCTAACTTGCCTGAGGGCTCCAGTCTTTCCTGGCATTGCCTGCCCTTTTGGCCCCTGTGAAGATGTTGGTGGCACCCGCCAGACCCGAGTAGGGAGGTGGGTCTTTTGCCAGCTGTGTTCCTGGTTCAGATTCAACAAAGAGAAGATGCTTTGGCAACCAGGGCAGAAGGGATACCTTTTGAGTTTGGCAGCATCTGAGGTCAGGGGTGCACAACCTTTTTGGCCCTGAGGGCTGCATCCAGTACCTGCCAAGGGCTACCCATGTGCAGTTTCATACAGAAACACACTGCCGCTAGTGGGGCTTGTATTTTCTCTGCTGCCTTTTGTACCCATAGGTAAGCAGGACTGAATTGCTCAGCAGCACTTTGAATAGTATATCAAATATCAAACCTCTGCATGTCTACTCAGAAGGAAGCAGCTTCCTCCTCAGGTTTCGTTCCCTCTCCCAGCAAGGAAAAGCTGCTCAAAGATAAAGAGCTTTTCCCTGCTGGGAGAGAGGGGGAGGAGCGGGAAGGCTTGTTCGCTATGCATTACAAAAGATTCTGGGACCACGTTTGGCAGGCACATGCTCAGCTCACACCAGGGGCCACCCGGGCTTCTTGGGCCTACCTGTCACCCTAGAATGGACCCATCTCTGCCCATGAGCATTGCAAGTCTGAATTGGTACAGTCCAGGGGGAAAACCTGGTAATGGCATCACCCACCCATCCACCCCCAGTTTGTCTAAACTTCAGAGGCCTGAAAGTTCATCGCACCACCTTGTGCTCCCTCTACAGGACATCAAGCGTTGCCTGAGTGCACTGGAAGAGCTTGGCAGCCTACAGGTCACCTCTCAGATCCTCCAGAACCACACTGACGTTGTGGCCACCCTGAAAAAGGTTAGGGGGGCGAGTCTTGATTTGTGCATCCCCTCCCTTTTGCAAGGAGTCCCGCTGTCTACGCAGGGAGGGTTCTTGGAGTGCTGGTATGTGTCTCTCTTGTCTGCTAGCATTTCTGCTACATTCACTCCCAGTGCCTGGACTACCTTTCCTGTGTTCTCTTTGGCCAGCCACCTCTCCCTCCTCCAGGAGCATAAGAACAGTACAGGAGCGGTGGGGGGCACATGCTGACTGCATGTTCCTCACCCCTGTGCTACAGGATTAAAACTTGTGTGGCTGATAGACTGTGATTTCTTTAGTCGGGGGGACGGCCCTGAGGGAAGTCCTTCAGGCTTGCCCTTTTGAACTCTCAGAGGTGGGAGCGTTCACGTCCCTCTGTCTGTCTGTCTGTGTGTGATAAGATTCGGCGTTACAAAGCAAACAAAGACGTGATGGAGAAGGCAGCTGAAGTCTACACGTGCCTGAAGTCCCGTGTCTTGGGGCCAAAGGTTGGAGTGAACCAGAAAGTCAGCCGGGCCAACTCTGAGAAGGACAAGGGCGAAGGGGACAAAGGCAAGGAGAAGCTGCCCGAAGGAGAAACACTGAATGAGAGGGACAAAGAAAAGACATGTGCTGGTAAAGGTGGCTGCGCTGAGGGGGGCAGGGCGGGCCTTTTCGCAGGAGACACGTTGGGGTTGTTTCCTTCTGTTTGAGAGGGAGATGAAACCTTGCTTGCTCCTGCTCGATGCAAGGTCAGCCACCCCATCATCTTCACAGGAAGTGGGACCAGTGTGTCAGCCAGTCAGCTGTGCCGTTTTCTACACAACTCCATTCCATTCCCCCTCCCACCTGGTTTCCCATTCCCCCTGCCCCCAAAGTCTGTCAGCTTTCCATGCCTACTGAAATGCTCAATTCCTTGTTGGGCTGGCCCACCCAAAGCGAGCAGTAGGAGACACACAACATTAGGGGGATTTGGCAAAGTGTATTCCTTTTTATTTTTTATAACATATCAGTTCTCCCTGCCTTCGGATTGCATTTATCTCTTGCCTTGAGACTCACATCTCTTCCTTCCTCAGATCTCCCAGCCCCTGTGAATGGAGAGTCGGCAGCCCAGAAAGTGGAAGGTGTAGCAGAGAACAAGGACGGAGGTGAAGATTGGAATTCTGGAGAGGCCAAGAGAGGGGCATCCCCTGAAGATGCCCACAATGAGTAAGGGTTGTTTCTGGGTTTGGAGATCAAGTGTTACTCAAGGGCAACACAGTTAAAACTGTGTTGTGTGCTGTACAGAGGTGATGCCTGTTGGGGGATCAGCTGTTTAAAATCAATCAATCCCAGACTCCCACCTATAGAGATCCAGATTTTGCAGTTGGAATGAATTAGGTATATTGGCTGAATATATATAGATAGATAAAGTATGCAGAATTTGGAATCAGTCATTTTCGTGAGAAATTGATGAGAGCCTTGTTCTAGGTTAGCTTTGCATGCACAAGGCACTTGGCATCTCCAGCTAAAAGAAGGATGTGGTCCCACCTGATGGGAAAGAGCCCCCCCCCCCCCCAAATCTCTGTCTGAGACTTAGGAGAGATTCACTGCCAGTATTGGCCAAGATGGGCCAATGGTGTGACTCTCCTGAGGGCAGCATCTTGCATTCAGGGTGACAGACAAGCTGCTAGGCTTATCCTGTCCTACAATCTATTGTAACGCTGTTCTAAAACTGTTTTCTCCAACATGATGCTCACAGGCACCTCTCAGCTCCCTGCCTTTCCTGTTTTTTGTTTTAATTTCTTAAGAGCTTTTTTTGTTTTAGCAAAAATGGGGAGGCTGGCTTGCTGCGAAGTGGAGGGCTGGCCACCTGTGCCATCTTCATTTGGGTTCCAAAGTATGGTCTTGTGTTCTGGAACTCAGATCCCACCTCTGCCTTGGACTTAGAAGGTTCTTGGGCAGGTTACTGTCCTTTCAGTCTCACCAGTTTGCCTTCTGGGAAATGAGTGTTCTATGCCATGCCCACTGTGGCAGCCATTTAAGGGAATGGGAAACCCAGTTCTTGGGCCAGTTGCTTTTCTTTTACTCCTGGGAAATGAGTGCTTGGTGACTACCATCTCCCCCCACCCCAGCTTACCATGGCAGCCATTTTGTGAGAGCACCCTTGACACTTAAGATTCCAAATATGCCCACCAACCCAAAAAGGTTGGGGACCTCTGCCGTGTAAAACAGCCTCCCCACAACCTGGCGCCCTCCAGAAGTGTTGGATTCCCGATGTGCTGACTGCAGACGACAGGAGCTATGGCCCAACACATCTGGGGGGAGTTCTAGTTTCCTGCCTTGGCCTGGCGTCAGTAGAAGATCACCCAGTTCTGTTCGTTCGCTTTCTCTCCCTCCTCCTGTCTTCTTCCTTCCCTGTGTTCTTGTAGAGCGCAGGAGTATCCTGAGACAGAACGGGCAGGGGCTGAGCGGGAGGAGGCTTGCACGGAGTCAGACTCGGCCGACGAAGACGATGAGAACTGAGGCTGAAGGAAAGCCCTGCGAGAAAGTGGCCCCCAGCTTGTGGCGACCCGATAGCCCCCGTGGGCCCGGCCTGTCATTTGCCCTGTGTTTCAGAGATGCTTTTCCAAACCACACAGTAGATAACATTCTAGCTCATGTCCCCTTCCCCCTGTGCCCTCCTCCTCCTCTCTCTCTCCTCCTCGCTTTCCTCTTCCTCCTGCCCCCCTCTTGCTCCCTAGAGAATTACAAATTTCCAGGGTGACCCCACACTGCTGTATGTTGTATCAGTCCCATGTTTTTTTTGGGGGGGGGTGTTTCCCCATCTCCCCTGAACCTTCGCTCTTGCCTTGTCTCTTGTGATTTCAGCAGACGTGAAATGAATATATAAAGGGTTGTTTTTTAATGAAAAAAATGTGATTTACCTTCATCAAACTTCTTTATTGAGTTTTTCTCTCTCGTTCTACCCTTCCCTCTCTCGGGCGAGGAACGAGAAAGCGGAGAAACGGTTGTGTTCAAGGTGCCCCGCGTTTGTGTTCTTCTGTGGCCCCCGATTATCAGAGTGCCACCCATCAAGTGCTGCTCCTGCAGGGCTGCTGTTTGTTAGTGGATTGGGCTCATTTGCAGCTGAGAACTGGCTAGGCTTCTCCTTTTCTCAGCCAGGGAAAGGGAATCCACCTCTGATTTGATCATCCCCATTTGAGGTTACATTAGAACTGTGCTCTTGATGCTGAACCCGCATTGTTTCTGTCATTGTATCTCTTCCTCACCCGCCCACCCCTTCCCCATTTCTCTGTTGCTTCAGGATAGTTGCTGATGCTGTCCTCTCCTGCTGAGATAGGCAGGCCCTGCAAACATTACTCCAGTGGGGTGTGAGTGGCTGCAGCAGCCTGACTCCCTCGTACCCTGCTGCAGGAACGCCAGGAGCCTGTGATCCAGGCCAGAGGGTATGCTGCAGCAGAGTTGCCCCAGAAGGGGAGGAAAATGCTGGGTCATTAACTTTTTACAGCACAATGGGATGTGGGTTTCAGGATTTTTAACTGAAGCAGACTTATTCCGAACTGCTTTGGCCAGAAGGAATCCAGGTAGAGGAGGAATACTGGCAAAATATTGATAGAATCCAAGGTATTTTGTTCTTGGTAACCATGAAATAAAGATGTTCCAATCTGACAAGAAAACAGGAGTGTTTTGACCATCAGTTATGGAACACGGGGTGGTGATTCCACAAGAGTGAAGAATGACTGAAGCATGTGACACTGGCCACAGAATGGAGGTGCCGAAAAATCTAAATCTCGCCTTTCCTTGTCCGTGTCTCTGGGGCACCAATTTGCTGGGCCAGAAATAGCATGCGTTTCTCCCAACCTGGTTGGGCCCTAAGAAACAACGTTAATGCTTCTTTTTTTGCTTGTTTTCTATTGCTTCAACATTTATTTGTAAGCTATCTTGGTTATGTTTCTGAAAGGTGGGATAGAGAAGTACAACTAAATGAACCAAAAGTGGATCTTAGCACATGGGGTACCAGTAACTCCAGGATTCTACTGACACTCCCTGGAAGGTTTTAGAATGCCCTTCTGTCCTTGGAGGGTGTCCCAAGGAAGGTTGGAGACTGGAAAGCAACCTTTTGGTGATGTTTGGGGCAAGGGGCTCTTAGAAACTTATGCGTGACTTATTTTTCTTGCTCATTGGTTTGGCCATGTTCTCCTGCCTGCCTTTCTTATTCTGTTCACCTGTTTCCATCTCTGCCTTGTATCAAAAGTTCAATACAAGGTGCTCCTCCTCTCCTGTCAATGTCTACTTACTTTCTTAGCATCATAGAGTTTTAGAGCTGAAAGGGATCTTAAGAGATCTTTCTACCATGGGCAACAGCTGAGGAGCCCATCCTCTTCTACAGCCCCTGCCTTTGCACTGACAGAGCCACAAAAAGAAGACTATGGAGCCTTGAAAACAAGCTAAATTTGTCCTTTTCAAGGTTTTTTTTAGCTTACTTGCCGATTTCTTTATTTTTGCCTTCATGGCAGTGGGAGGAGTGCGGCTGGTTCTTGTACTGCCTTATCTCTATCCTTTGATTTCTCGCTATGTTTCCCCTGGCATATCCTTCATTCTTTTCAAATGAAAAGAATCACAGCTTCCAAGCTGAAAAATCAACTTGGAAGTCATTTGCCTTGGCTCTAATACTAACTGATGTTCTACACCTCTTACTACTTGTGTTTTCTCTCTTGTTGTATTATACCTACAGACTGAACTCTAATGTTCACTTCTCTCCCTCTGTTCCCCGCCCTGCCTTTTGAAAAATATCTCTCTGTTAACTAACCACAATGGGCCAGAGGGTATTGTGTTCTCTACAAATGTATGCATAAACTGCCCATCAACAGCAACAGAAGTTATCTGGGTGCTTCACACATAGAAGTTAAAACCATCAAGTCTAAAAACAAGATAAACACAAAATCTTAAAACAGCATTAAAAAGCTGGGACCTTCTCCATGCAAAGCAGGGGCTCTACCACTGAGCTGTGGTCCCTGCCCTGAGCTTACATGGTTCTGGTCATAAGGGGGAAGGGGAGGAATCAAGAGAGTGGGAGATAAGGTGGGTCTGATCTTGACTGAGTTGCAGCACTGCTGTTGCAGATGGCTGAAGGGGAATCTGGTGAGGAGGACTCCATGACATCCCACCTGGCGCTATAAAACTGCTAGTGATGGCCCAGCATGTTTCAGTACCGCTTGTTCATCCAAGAGTTCACCAAACTCTCTCTCTGTTGGGTAGGTCCCTATTATTTTTTTTTGGCGCTCTCTCCCTCTTGGTGACCAGAGCTGACATCCCTCCATATCCATACCTATCTCCTCCTTGGTAAGGAGCAGGTAATATCCATCAGTTGCTCCAACTTGTCTATCAACCTGTCCTTAGTTCGTACAAAGAGCTGGCATATCCGACAGTTCAGAACACTGTGTGGTTCATCCAGTTCGCTCTCCATCTCCCACTTGAGGTGCAGGTCCTTCAGTTTGCAGATTTGGACACTTCTGCCTTGGCGTTCATCATGATACTTGTGGTCATTTCTCCCAGAACCTTGTGTGGGGGAGAGAATGGGAAAGGCCTTTTGTCAATTCATTGGCTGCATATAGGTTTCTGGACACAGATCCAATGTAAGTCCTGCTTAGAGTAGACCCATTGAAATGAATGGGATTTAAGTTAGTCATGCTTAACTGAAGCACCATTTGTTTCAGTGGGTCTACTCTAAGTAAGACATTGGATTTTACTTTTTGAGCCCTATGTCAGCCTTCTCTTAACTAGCGCCTTCCAGATGTGTTAGACTACAATTCCCATTATCCCCAGCCAGCGTGGCTAGGTTGTGGAAAGCAGCTCTATGTAGTCTGGGACTGTGTTACTTTAAAGCAGGGACTCCGAACCTCTTTCAGCCCATGGGCTGAATTCCATTTTGGACAAGCTCTCTGGCTGCATTTCAGTGGTGGGCAGGGCAAAAGCAAAAGGGGAGGAGCCAAATATACAAAAAAAAAAACCACACACCCAGCATATTTTAGCTTAAAGCTGTTACTGCCAGTAATGAAGCCTTGCTTGTGTCAGGGAACCTGTGCATCTTGTAATACAGCTCAACGTTGTGATACTTTTGTATTCCGAGCCAGCTCAGAATGTGATGTGGAGGCTAGTTTGAGGGGCCGCCCTTGGCAGCGATAGGCAAGCAGTAGTGCTCTGATGTATCAGCCTTTGAAATATCCCACCATGCCCTGGAGCAATGATGCTACACTAGGTCATTGTCAAAGTGGCCACTCCCCCGCCCCCCAAAACCCGGCCAGCTAGAGTTCACAGTGCCAGTTAAAGGGTGGCCTACAGTTGGCAATGGAGCCTGGGCCCTGCTCATGGTTGCCATGTATTGACACTGAACTTGTGTCCCAGCGGAATGCAGAAAACAAGCAGGAGAGGTTTTCCACCCCTTCTCTCAATAGCAGGGGGTGAGGGTAGAAAAAAGATGCTTCCTCTGATGCATTTCTGCCAGTCAGGCAACTGCTAAAGGTGTAGGAGCAGAACCAGGGAAAAAATGGGCAACCCTCTATCCACTGCATACCATCCAGCTTCTACACAACCCCAGAGAAGAACCTTCTAAGCAAAAGAGAGTTGCTGGTGTTCTTTGTGTTTTGCAAAGCCAAACTACCTTCTCTATCAAAAATATAGACACGTCCATCATTTCAAGAGCTACCAGAGGAGCTGTCAGCTCATCAGACAAGCTGAGATCTCTGTCCAGCAGCATCTGCTGTAGGGTCATCTCAGGAATATCCGACACGCTTGCCTGACATGTGACCTGCAGGGTGTGCCAGTCCTCTTCCAGTTCATCTCTGCTGCTGTTCATGGCGGGTGAGAGAGCTGCTGAGAAACCTGGGTTTTAGTTCTCCAAGCAAAAGCAAGGCTCGTTGGAACGTTTAAACCTGGCATCCTGCTTCCTCCTGGGGACAGGCAAACGAACACTGGGCAACAGCCGTCCCCCCTCACTCTTTGTCCTCCAACGTCTGCAGTTCAAAAGTTGACAGCTACCAAGGCGGAGAGGGGTTGGTGGGTTTCTCTTCAGTGGCGCCGGCCCCACTTCTGGTGGGGCTAGACTTTGCCTGAAGTCCAGGCGCTGCAGCCCAAGGCCCCCCCCACAACAACAGCAGGTGATAGGGGCAGCAGCAAACGGGCCCAGCATCAGCACTTGGGCCTGTCGATATTAGACGTCAAGACGAAAGTCTTTAAGAAGTCAGTGGTCAAATTAATAAAGCAACAGACTAGAGATTAAATGTCTGCTGAAATTTGCCGGGGCGGGGGAGCTCCGACAGATCCTCCCACTTGATGGCAAAGTCTGAGCATCGTTTGGGGAGGAGGCCTGGTACGTATTTGTAACAGGGCTGCTGCCTTTCCACAGATACACCACTGCGTCACCACCCCGGTCTCAACCATACATCCAATCTCATGAGTCGAGGGCAGGAGGAAGGAAGGAAGGAATCTATTTTAATTCTAAAACTACACTTTCAGCCTGAGCTGGGCACCACAAAGCAGGAGTGGGCAACTTTACACACACACATGGACTGCACATGGCTGCTGCCACATTGCTGAATTTAGCGGTGGCACTTCAAACAAATTAGTTTGCTGCTATGGAGGATTAAGGATAAATGTTGCTCGTTTTTGGTGGCAAACCGCTTCTTTTCTCGCTGCTGTACATTTTGGTGGTTTGTGTGTGGGGTGGGGGTAGGGGGACAGGCGCCAGGCACAGTGCCAAAGAAGTGAAAGGGCACCAATCCATTTTTCTGTTCTGAAAAATGGATTGGTACCCTTTCACTTCTTTTACTTCCCTCTGTTTAAACCACCTTCCGTTTCTGGATGCTCCATCTGTAACTTTTAGCTAGATAGGCAGCATATAGCATCCATCTGTCCTAGACAATTACGTATGATTTGGGTTTATAAATGCTAGCAGCAGCACTGCTTCCCACTGTCAGTGGGATAAATATCCCCGATTATTTTGAAGCTTTGTCCCTCGCACCTTCTATCTCTCCCCTCCTGCCAATTCACAAGGCCCTCTGGGACTGGTAGCTCTTGAGAGAGAGCAGAGGTTGTGTAAAAGAAAAAGGGTGGGAGTCTGAGCAGTGCTGGCTCCAAGTTTTGGAGGACCTTTGGGCAAGATGCTCTCAAAAGGCCTCCTCCCTCAGTAGGTCTCCCTTCTTACCACCACTGTTGTCTGGGCCGGAGTGAGAGGCAGGGGAACAAGCAGGTTGCAACGGGGCAGAAGAGGAGCAGCTCCAGGGCGCTCTTCTCAGTGGGCCCCTGCTGGCGTGTAAGGCCTCAACAGATGCCCTACCCTTGACACCAGCCCTGGGTTCAAGACATTGGTGTCTTCCATTTGTAATCTCATGTTTTCCTATGGTCTTTTTCTTTTCTTACCAGGGGGAAAAAATAAGGAGGAAAAGATGAAAGAGGGACACCCCGTGTTACATCAGGCACACACAAATCTCTATCTCAAACTAGCCCCTGTTTCCCCCCTCATTGTAATGGGGTGAATGGCCAAGTCCTAGTAAAGGGTACCTCTCCATCCTGCTCCTAGGTTGGGCCCGGTTTTCTTTTTCTGTTTCCTCGTATTTCAAATTTTGTCCCCATTCTCTTACATTCTACTTCCAGTTCTTCCTGCCACAGCAGCTCAAGCACAGAGTCCACTTTCTGTGTGCTCAGAAAACATCCAGGGAGTCTCTCTCTGGCTCTCTTTAAGCTCAACAAACACAAGGAACAGATGTGTTAGCAGAGGTCCCCAACCTTTTTTTGGATTGGCAACTGCCTTTGGAATGTTGAGGGTTGTGGGCACTCTCACAAAATGGCTTCCATGGACAGGCGGGGTCTTTGCTCATTCATAACATTGCTACCGTAGTGGGCACGGCCAGCTCACTTCCCAGAAGGCGAACCAGGGAGGTGAAAAGAAAAAAACCCTGCCAAGAACCACTTTGCAGCATTCCAGCCTCCCTGTTAAAATGATAATAAAAAATCTTTAAAAGGGAGGACACCACGCTGCAAGCCCCAGTGTCAGGGCATGTCTGTGCAGCACATTTCAAACGAGTTTTGAACCTCTGCCCAACATGGTTCTTAACCAGGGAAGTATGTTTTTAAATTGATTTTATTTATTTGAAGTATTTTTATACCCCTCCTCAGCCACCGGCACCCCCGGAAAAACTCCTGAAGCAGCTTACACATAATCAGTAAAAGAAGGTAGTCCTTGTCCAAGGGCTTACAATTTAAAAAGATGTGACACAAGGAAACGTGGATGGGAGGGCAGAAGGGGGGAAAAAGCTAAGCTAACCAAACAGGATTAACCGGTGTTAACGGCAGGCTTTATTAGAACTAACTAGAAAGTCACACAGAAATTAGCTTTAAAAATCCCATAAATTGGCCCTAATAAAAGGTGTCTCCCCCCTCCCCCACGACTAATGCCTTTTGTTAACAGATGTGCTAGGCCATGTTTACACAACACATTGAACTGCCTTCAAGCCTTTCAAAAAAGTATTTGCAAAGACAACTGCCTTGGGGGCCGTTTTTGAAGAGGAACTTGGTACAAGCCTTCAGACAGATTTAATGCAGCCCCTTGGTGAGAAAAGGTTTTTAAACGTGTGCAATGCACACGGAGTCTTGTGGTGGCCAGTTCCACAGATCCCTAGTTGCAAAACATGGATTTGCAGCAGCATAGAACGTTACTGTGCTCAAATCTGCCTGAAAGTCTTGTCTTCCGACAAAATCTTTTCACAGGAAATAATGCACACGAAATCTAGCATCTCCTGTTTCAACAGGCACTTGCCCTGACATTTTAAGGCAGAATCTCTTCAGCCTTAAGGGCCAGAAACTTGATCTTAAAAATGAAAGAAAATGAATGTAGAGGTTCCTGGCATGTTGGATCCTATTGTTGTTCAGTCATTAAGTCGTGTCCGACTCTTGGTGACCCCACGGACCATAGCATGCCAGGCCTTCATAGAACCATAGAATAGTAGGGTTGGAAGGGTTCTACAAGGCCATCAAGTCCAACCCCCTGCTCAATGCAGGAATCCAAGTCAGAGCCTTCCTGTCCTCCGCTCTCCCCGAGTGTGCTCAAGTTCACATTCATTGCATCAGTGATGCTATCTAGCCATCTCATCCCTTGCCGTCCCCTTCTCCTTTTGCCTGCAATCTTTCCCAGCATCAGGGTCTTTTCCAGAGAGTTTTCTCTTTGCATTAGGTGGCCAAAATATTTGAGCTTCAGCTTCAGTATCTGTCCTTCCAATGAGCAGTCAGGGTTGATTTCCTTTAAGATGGACTGATTTGACCTCCTTGCAGTCCAGGGGACGCGTAAGAGTCTTCTGCAGCACCACAGTTCAAAAGCATCAATTCTTCGGCGCTCAGCCTTCCTGATAGTCCAGCTCTCACAGCCATATGTTGCTACTGGGAAAACCGTAGCTTTGATTAGACAGACCTTTGTCGGCAAGGGGATGTCTCTGCTTCTTACTGTGCTGTCTAGGTTTGCCATAGCTTTCCTCCCAAGGAGCAAGCATCTTTTAATTTCATGGCTACAGTCACCATCTGCGGTGATCTTGGAGCCCAAGAAAGTAAAATCTGTCACTGCTTCCATTTCTTCTATATGCCAGGAAGTGATGGGGCCAGATGCCATGATCTTCGTTTTTTTTAATGTTGAGTTTCAAACCAGCTTTTGCACTCTCCACTCTCATCCTCAACAAGAGGCTCTTTAGATCCTCTTCGCTTTCTGCCATTAGGGTGGTATTGTCTGCATATCTGAGATTGTTGATAATTCTCCTGGCAATCTTAATTCCGACCTGTGATTCATCCAGCCTGGCGTTTCTCATGATGTACTCTGCATATAAGTTAAATAAGCAGGGCGACAATATACAGCCTAGTCGCACTCCTTTCCCAATTTTGAACCAATCGGTTGTTCCATGTCTGGCTCTTACTGTTGCTTCTTGACCCTCGAACAGGTTTCTCAGGAGACAGGTAAGGTGGTCTGGTACTCCCATCACTTTAAGAATTTGCCACAGTTTGTTGTGATCCACACAATCAAAGGCTTTAGCGTAGTCAATGAAGCAGAAATAGACTTTTTTCTGGAATTCTCTTGCTTTCTCCATGATCCAGCGAACGTTGGCGATTTGATCTCTAGTTCCTCTGCCTCTTCGAAACCCAGCTTGTACTTCCAGCAGTTCTCAGTTCACGTACTGCTGAAGCCTAGCTTGTAGGATTTTGAGCATCACCTTGCTGGCATGTGAAATGGGTGCAATTGTACGGTAGTTTGAACACTCTTTGGCATTGCCCTTCTCTGGAATTAGAATGTAACCTGACCTTTTCCAGTCTTGTGGCCACTGCTGAGTGTTCCAAATTTGTTGTCATATTGAGTGTAGCACTTTAACAGCATCATCTTTTAGGATTTTAAATAGCTCAGCTGGAAGACTGTCATCTCCCCTTGCTTTGTTGTTAGTAATGCTTCCTAAGGCCCACTTGACTTCACTCTCTAGGATGTCCAGCTCAAGTTCGTTGACCACACCATTGCGGCTATCAGAGACATCAAGATCTTTCCTGTATAGTTCTTCTGTGTATTCTTGCCACCTCTTCTTAATCTCATTTGCTTCTGTTAGGTCCCTGCCTTCTTTGTCCTTTATCATGCCCGTCTTTGCACAAAACATTCCCTTGAGATCACCAATTTTCTTGAAAAGGTCCCTAGTCTTTCCCGTTCTGTTGTTTTCCTCGATTCCTTTGCATTGTTCATTTAAGAAGGCCTTCTTGTCTCTCCTTGCTATTCTCTGGAACTCTGCATTCAGTTGGATATATCTTCCCCTTTCTCCCTTGCTTTTTGCTTCCCTTCTTTCCTCAGCTACTTGTAAAGCCTCCTCAGCCAGCCACTTTGCTTTCTTGCATTTCTTTTTCTTTGGGATGGATTGAGTTGCTGCCTCCTGAACAATGTTACGGACCTCCGTCCATAGTTCCTCAGGCACTCTGTCTATCAGGTCTAATCCCTGAAATCTATTCCTCACCTCCACTGTATATTCATCAGGGATATGATTTAGGTCATACCTGAATGGTTTAGTGGTTTTCCCTACATTCTTCAATTTAAGCCGAAATTTTGCAACAAGAAGC
Source organism: Heloderma suspectum (assembly GCF_057233095.1). Lineage (NCBI taxonomy): Eukaryota > Metazoa > Chordata > Lepidosauria > Squamata > Helodermatidae > Heloderma > Heloderma suspectum. Next base: position 60,313,760 of record NC_139475.1, on the reverse strand, counting down.
TCATGATCTGAGCCACAGTCAGCTCCAGGTCTTGTTTTGACTGACTGTATGGAGCTTCTCCATCTTTGGCTGCAAAGAACATAATCAATCTGATTTCGATATTGACCATCTGGTGATGTCCATGTGCAGAGTCGCCTCTTGTGCTGTTGGAAAAGAGTGTTTGCTATGATCAGCGTGTTCTCTTGGCAAAGCTCCATTAGCCTTTGTCCTGCTTCATTTTGTACACCAAGGCCATGCCTGCCTGTTATCCCGGTGATTTCCTGACTTCCTACTTTAGCATTCCAATCCCCTATGATGAAAAGGACATATTTTTTTGGTGTTAGTTCTGGAAGGTGTTGTAGGTCTTCATAGAACCGATCAACCTCAGCTTCTTCGGCCTCAATAGTTGGGGATAGACTTGAATTACTGTGATGTTGAATGGTTTGCCTTGGATTCGTACTGAGATCATTCTATCATTTTTGAGATTGTACCCCAGTACTGCTTTCCCCACCCTTTTACTGACTATGAGTGCTACTCCATTTCTTCTAAGGGATTCTTGCCCACAGTAGTAGATATAATGGTCTTGTCTATTAAGCCCATGCTTGTCCATTTTAGTTTGCTGATTCCCAAGATGTCGATGTTCAATCTTGCCATCTCATGTTTGACCACCTCCAGCTTACTTTGATTCATTACATTCCAGGTTCCTAAACAATATTGTTCTTTACAGCATCGGACGTTCTTTTCACCACCAGACACATCCACAGCTGAGTGTCCTTTCAGCTTTGGCCCAGCCTCTTCACTCTTTCTGGCGCTACTTGGAAATTCCCTCTGCTCTTCCCCAGTAGCATATTGGACACCTTCCAATCTGGGGGGCTCATCTTCCGGCATCATATCTTTTAGCCTTGGGATACGTTCCATGGGGTTTTCTTGGCAAGGATACTGGAGTGGGTTGCCATTTCCTTCTCCAGTGGACCACATTTTGTCAGAACTCTCCGCCATAACATGTCCATCTTGGGTGGCCCTGCACAGCACAGCTTATGGCTTCACTGAGTTACGCAAGCCCCTTCGCCACAACAAGGCAGTGATCCATGAAGGGGTTGGATCCTGAGTCCTGTGCAAATTGCTTGCACCAGAGAAACAGTTACATAACACACAGAGAGCTTTGTCCTTGTTTTTGTGCCTCTGAGCATGAACAGAGTTCCAATCTGCAGCCTTGTTTTTCTCTATTGTGCTCTCAAATACCTGGTCTGTCTCATAGTCTGCGCAACCGTCAATCCGAAGGGTGTCATCCAGGTTGAAGGACGCCGAGAGAGGATGGGAAGGAAATCAAATGGCACAGTGGTTAGATTGGAAACGCCCTCCCCACCTCTGAGCATCTGCTGCAACACTTAGCCTAATGGTAGGACTGGCCCTGGCCAACCCCAACTCCTGTTGACTGAGGCTAAAGATGAACAGAGCTGTTTTGTACATCTGTCAGCTGCCATTTCCCTTTTCTTTCTTTTTTTCCATTGCCAGATATCCAAACCTTCAACCAGGATTATGACAATGGGGACCCGTTTCAGCCTCCCCCTGAACACACATTCACCTCCAGTGCGCCACAATTGCCTCTTGAGAGGTACTGTAAAACCAACTAAAAGAAGCACAAGGGAGAAAATATAAATATTAATTTGACTTCTGTCTCGTCTTTGAACCCAGAAGTATCCCTAACTTGGCCTTGTAGAATATGGGTTAGTAGTCAGGATGTGTTGTGTATCCTGTGGCAAAAAGACAGTTGGATGAGAGTACAAACTCATTTCCACTGGTTTAGGGCATGCCCCTGGAAGTGCTACATCATGGCCACCAGCAGCTAGTCTGTGGTAGTCAGTGAGGGAGAAGGTCTGGTATTTGGTGGGTGGTGTTTTAGAATGGGGAAAGCTGTACTTGGGTGTATTATGCCTGGAGGCTGCCCTATGATTTCCCCAGAAGGTGATACAAGCAGGCAGTAAAACATTGTACAATTTACCCAAGGAAACTGTCCAAGCAGTCATAAATACAAGATAAATAGAAGCTCTGGGAGTCAGAGGAAGACTGCACCTAAGAGCTGGACCTGGTTGTGAGTGTATTTAGCTAGGGTGAAGGTTTAGGGAATTTGAGAGACTTGTGGGAGCTACAGTGTCTCTTGAGTCCTCCAGAATTGTCATTAAGCAGTCTTTTGAAAACCCCAGAGTAAATATTAGCATTCCCTTATGTACAAAATATCCCTTTAATACATTAACTCGTTAACCCATAGGTGGTGGCAGTGCTGGGGAGAGGAAATCTCATAGGGAGCGGGTAAAGTCGATTCTGAGGGGCTGAGGAGTGTAGCCAGGTGGAAAAGAACAGGAAAAGTCAGCTGGAGTTTGTCAGTCTGTGGTAGTCCGTGAGGGAGAAGATTTGCTGTTTGGTGGGTGGTGTTTTCGAAGGACTAGGGGAAAGCTGAGGAGAAAGTGCATAGCTAAGGCCTGACTATTAAGCTATTCCTTCTCTGTGGGGTAACCCTATGTGGCTAGTAATGATCAGGTGTAGGGCGGTTGTGTTATACCAGGAGGCTGCCCCAAAGTCTTGCCAGAAGAAGGTGACACAAGCAGGCAGTACAAAACCTAGATAAATTGTCCAAGCGGTCACAAATACAACATAAATACAAGCTCTGGGAGTCAGAGGAAGACTGTGTGTAGTGCACAGCTAAGGCCTGAATACTAAACTATACCTTCTGTGTGGGGTAACCATATGTGGCTGGTGACAATATAAATACAAGTGCTGGGAGTCAGAAAAAGATTCTGCCCAAGAGTGGGACTTGGTTGTGGGTGTATTTGGCTAGGGTGAAGGTTTAGGGAATTTGGCCTGAGGTAAAAGAAATCATTGAATAATGAATGAATATGCAGTGGAGGTGAAGAATAGATTTCAGGGACTAGATTTAGTAGATAGGGTCCCGGAGAACTATGGACAGAAGTTTGCAACATTGTTCAGGAGGCGGCAACAAAAAACGTCCCAAAGAAAAAGAAAACCAAGAAGGCAAGATGGCTGTCTGCTGAGATCTCGCTGTCTGCGAGATCGAGAGAGATCGAAGGAGAGGGAGAGGGAGGGGAAGAGTGAGGGAGGGAGAGTGAGGGAGGGAGGGAGAGAGGGAGATCGAGCGAGAGAGCGAGAGAGTGCGCGAGAGCGAGAGAGTGCGCGAGAGCGCCAGATTGAGAGAGCGAGCGAGAGAGCGAGCGAGATCGAGAGAGCGATCGAGATCGAAGGAGATCGAGGGAGAGGGAGATCGAGGGAGAGGGAGATCGAGCGAGAGAGGGAGCGAGAGGGGGAGAGAGGGAGAGGGAGATCGAGAGAGAGAGATCGAGAGAGAGAGATCGAGAGAGCGAGCGAGAGAGCGAGCGAGATCGAGAGAGCGAGCGAGAGGGAGCGGGAGATCGAGCGAGAGGGAGAGGGAGAGGGAGATCGAGCGAGGGGGAGAGGGAGAGGGAGATCGAGCGAGGGGGAGAGAAAGGGAGAGGGAGGGAGCGAGAGCGCCAGATTGAGAGAGCGAGGGAGATCGAGGGAGGGGGAGGGAGAGGGGGAGGGGGGAGGGAGGGAGAGGGGGAGGGGGGGAGGGAGGGAGAGGGGGAGGGGGGGAGGGAGGGAGAGGGGGAGGGGGAGGGGGAGAAGGAGGGAGAGGGGGAGAGAGCGCGAGAGAGCGAGCGAGAGCGAGCGAGAGAGAGAGAGCGAGAGAGAGAGAGAGAGAGTGAGAGAGATCGAGAGCGAGCGAGCGAGAGCGCCAGATCGAGAGAGCGATTGAGAGAGCGATCGAGATTGAGAGAGCGATCGAGAGAGCGATCGAGGGAGGGAGAGGGAGAGGGAGGGAGAGGGAGAGGGAGAGGGAGAGGGAGGGAGAGGGAGAGGGAGAGGGAGGGAGAGGGAGACTGAGCGAGAGCCAGAGGGAGAGGGAGATCGAGCGAGAGGGAGAGGGAGTGGGAGAGGGAGATCGAGCGAGAGGGAGAGGGAGAAGGAGAGGGAAATTGAGGGAGAGGGAGAGAGAGAGAGAGAGGGAGATCGAGCGAGAGGGAGAGGGAGATTGAGCGAGAGGGAGAGGGAGAGGGAGATCAAGCGAGAGGGAGAGAGAGAGAGAGCGAGAGAGAGAGCGAGAGAGCGATTGAGGGAGGGGGGGAGAGGGAGGGAGAGGGGGGAGAGGGAGACTGAGCGAGAGCGAGAGCCAGAGGGAGAGGGAGTGGGAGAGGGAGAAGGAGAGGGAAATTGAGGGAGAGGGAGAGAGAGAGAGAGAGCGAGAGGGAGAGGGAGATCGAGGGAGAGGGAGAAGGAGAGGGAAATTGAGGGAGAGGGAGAGAGAGAGAGAGCGAGAGGGAGATCGAGGGAGAGGGAGAGGGAGATCAAGCGAGAGGGAGAGAGAGAGGGAGAGGGAGATCGAGCGAGATGGAGAGGGGGAGAGAGAGAGAGCGAGAGACAGAGCGAGAGAGAGCGCGCGAGAGAGAGCGCGAGCGAGAGCGATCGAGAGCGCGAGATCGAGAGAGCGATCGATATCGAGAGAGCGATCGAGATCGAGGGAGGGAGAGGGAGCGAGATGGAGGGAGAGGGAGAGGGAGATGGAGAGCGAGGGAGCGAGAGCGAGCGAGCGAGAGAGAGAGAGAGCGCGAGAGAGCGAGCGAGAGCGCCAGATTGAGAGAGCGATCGAGAGAGCGATCGAGATCGAGGGAGAGAGAGGGAGATCGAGCGAGAGGGAGAGGGAGAGGGAGATCGAGCGAGAAGGAGAGGGAGAGGGAGATCGAGCGAGAAGGAGAGAGGGGGAGAGAGGGAGAGGGGGAGAGGGGGGAGATCGAGAGAGAGAGCGAGCGAGAGAGCGAGCGAGCGAGAGAGGGAGAGAGCGGGAGGGGGAGGGGGAGAGAGAGCGAGCGAAAGAGCGAGAGAGAGAGAGAGCAAGAGAGAGAGAGATCGAGAGTGAGAGAGATCGAGAGAGAGAGCGAGATCGAGAGCGCGAGCGAGAGCACGAGAGCGCCAGATTGAGAGAGCGATCGAGAGAGCGATCGAGATCGAGAGAGCGATCGAGGGAGAGAGAGGGAGATCGAGCGAGAGGGAGAGGGAGATCGAGCGAGAGCGAGAGAGAGAGAGCGAGCGAGAGAGAGAGAGTGAGAGAGAGCGAGAGCGCGAGAGCGCCAGATCGAGAGAGCGATCGAGAGAGCGATCGAGGGAGGGAGAGCGATCGAGGGAGGGAGAGGGAGAGAGCGAGAGAGAGAGCGCGCGAGAGAGAGAGAGAGCGCGAGCGAGAGAGCGAGAGAGCGATCGAGGGAAAGGGAGAGGGAGAGAGAGGGAGAGAGAGAGAGAGGGAGGGAGTGGGAGAGAGAGAGAGAGCGAGAGGGAGAGCGAGAGAGCGCACGAGAGAGAGAGAGCGAGCGAGGGAGAGAGAGAGAGCGAGAGAGCGAGCGAGAGAGCGATTGAGGGAGAGGGAGGGAGAGGGAGAGAGAGGGAGATTGAGCGAGAGCGAGAGCCAGAGGGAGAGGGAGAGGGAGATCGAGCCAGAGGGAGAGGGAGAGGGAGATCGAGCGAGAGGGAGAGGGAGAAGGAGAGGGAAATTGAGGGAGAGGGAGAGAGAGAGGGAGATTGAGCGAGAGGGAGAGGGAGAGGGAGATAGAGCAAGAGGGAGAGGGAGATCAAGCGAGAGCGAGAGGGAGAAGGAGAGAGAGAGAGAGGGAGATCGAGCGAGATGGAGAGAGGGGGAGAGAGAGAGACAGAGCGAGAGAGAGACAGAGCGAGAGAGAGCGCGCGAGAGAGAGCGCGAGAGAGAGCGCGAGATCGAGAGAGCGATCGAGAGCGCGAGAGCGATCGAGATCGAGGGAGGAAGAGGGAGAGGGAGCGAGACGGAGGGAGGGGGAGAGGGAGATGGAGAGCGAGGGAGCGAGAGAGAGAGAGAGAGAACGAGCGAGAGATATATATCTATCTATATATATCTAAGATATATATATATATAAATATATATCTTAGATATGTATCTGTAATATATATATATATCTATATCTAATACACACATATATATATATAGCTTAGATATCTCTCTCTCTCTATATATATATCTAAAATCTATATCTATATATCTATATCAATACGGCAATGGAACCAATGACCTGGGGAGGTGGTGGGCTCTCCCACACTGGAGGCCTTTAAGACGAGGCTGGACAGCCATTTGTCAGGGCTGCTCTGACTTGGATTCCTGCATTGAGCAGGGGGTTGGACTCGATGGCCTTGTAGGCCCCTTCCAACCCTACTATTCTATGATTCTATGATTCTATGATATCTATATATGTCTAAGAGATATCTATCCATCTATCTATCTAAGATATATATATATATATATCTAAGATATAAATATATCTAAGATATATATATATATATGATAGATTTATATATGTATATATATATGTAAGATATATATATATATATTTTATCTTAGATGTATATATATATATATATATATATAAATACATTTATCTTAGATATATATATATATCTTAGAGAGAGAGAGAGATATCTTAGATATGTATATATATATATATATATATACACATATCTTAGAGAGAGAGAGAGAGAGAGAGAGAGAGATAAATCTATCATATATGTATGTATCTTAGATATATATCTCTTAGACATATATATAGATATATAGATATATAGATATAGATATGTATTTTAGATATATATAGATATAGATATATATCTAATATAAATATATATAAATATATCTATATATATTTATATATCTATATTTACATATATGTATATATATGTATATATATATATAGATATATATATATCTTTTATATCTATAGCTATAGCTATATATCTTTTATATCTATATCCATATATCTTTTATATCTATATCTATATCTATATCTATCTATATCTATATCTTAGAGAGAGAGAGAGAGAGATATTTTAGATACATATATATATATATATATATATATTAGATATATATATATATATATAGATATATATTTTAGAGAGAGAGAGAGAGAGAGAGAGAGAGATATTTTAGATATATATATATATGTCTAATATATATATATATTTCTATATATATATATTCTACATATACATAGAATATATATATATGTGTATATATATATATATTTTCTATATATGTATATATATTCTATATATATATATATATATATATATATTCTTTATATATATAAATATATATATATATTCTCTCAATATATATATACATATATATATATATATATTTATCTTAGATATATACATATACATATATATATCTATATTTATCTTGTTGTTGTTGTTGTTGTTCAGTCGTTCAGTCGTGTCCGACTCTTCGTGACCCCATGGACCATAGCACGCCAGGCCTTCCTGTCCTGCGCTCTCTCCCGGAGCGTGCTCACGTTCATATTCATTGCATCCGTGATGCTATCTAGCCATCTCATCCTCTGCCGTCCCCTTCTCCTTTGGCCTTCAGTCTTTCCCAGCACCAGGGTCTTTTCCAGGGAGTTTTCTCTTCGCATTAGGTGGCCAAAATATTGGAGCTTCAGCTTCATTATCTGTCCTTCCAATGAGCACTCAGGGTTGATTTCCTTTAGGATGGACTGATTTGACCTCCTTGCAGTCCAGGGGACTCGTAAGAGTCTTCTCCAGCACCACAGTTCGAAAGCATCAATTCTTCGGCGTCAGCCTTCCTTATAGTCCAGCTCTCACAGCCATACATTACTACTGGGAAAACCATAGCTTTGATTAGACGGACCTTTGTCGGCAAGGTGATGTCTCTGCTTCTTACTATGCTGTCTAGGTTGGCCATAGCTTTCCTCCCAAGGAGCAAGCATCTTTTAATTTCATGGCTACAGTCACCGTCTGCGGTGATCTTGGAGCCCAAGAAAGTAAAATCTGTCACTGCTTCCATTTCTTCCCCTTCTATATGCCAGGAAGTGATGGGGCCAGATGCCATGATCTTCGTTTTTTTAATGTTGAGTTTCAAACCAGCTTTTGCACTCCCCTCTTTCACCCTCCACAAGAGGCTCTTGAGATCCTCTTCGTTTTCTGCCATTAGGGTGGTATCGTCTGCATATCGGAGGTTGTTGATAATACTCCCGGCAATCTTAATTCCGACCTCTGATTCATCCAACCCGGCATTTCTCATGATGTACTCTGCATATGAGTTAAATAAGCAGGGTGACAATATGCAGCCTTGTCGTACTCCTTTCCCAATTTGGAACCAATCGGTTGTTCCATCTCTGGTTCTTACTGTTGCTTCTTGACCCTCGTACAGGTTTCTCAGGAGACAGGTAAGGTGGTCTGGTACTCCCATCACTTTAAGAATTTGCCACAGTTTGTTGTGATCCACACAATCAAAGGCTTTAGCGTAGTCAATGAAGCAGAAATAGACGGTTTTCTGGAATTCTCTTGCTTTCTCTGGAGTGGGTTGCCATTTCCTTCTCCAGTGGACCACATTTTGTCAGAACTCTCTGCCATGACCTGTCCGTCTTGGGTGGCCCTGCACGGCATAGCTTATGGCTTCACTGAGTTACGCAAGCCCCTTCGCCACAACAAGGCAGTGATCCATGAAGGGGAAAAGAAAAGAAAGCTTACACATCCCTTAACTCTCGGTTCAGTCACTCTGGTTTCCAGGGGAGTGATGGGGCGCTTCAGGGCTGGCTATCTGAACAAATGGTGCACCTTCTTTCTCTCATGCGAGAACAGATAACAGGCTAATTCACTCAGGATTATACAGCAAGTCTCACTAAGTTAGAAAACTGTCAGAAAGTACACACACTGCTGGCCCCCCTTCACCAAGGCCTCTCTCTTTTGGCAGCAAAATAAGTTTTCTTGCAGTACAGAAAGAAGCATTCCTTATCAGAAGGTACACAGTGTGAAGAGCAATTATGGTGCATTGTTTTAGCTTCTGTTAGTAGCAAAAAGCATGGCTTTCACTGTATGTGAATGCAGCTATAAGAACAAACTCTAAAATCATGAAAATTGCCAACTTTCTAGCAAATCAGTGTACTTGTGCTATTGATTACTGCATTATTACTGCATATGATTTTGGGCAAATTCACACTTGACTGCTTGCTATTCTTTTGAAACGAAATCTAATACACTCCTCCCCTGAATTCTCTCAGATTCTATATGCAGTTTTTCCTTAAACAATTAAAACAGATCATTTATCATTAAGCTTGCTAGGCTACATACAAAGCAAAAGGACAAAGCGAGAAGATAACAATAACCACTATAACAATGGTTATAGATACAATGCACAGTATATAGGATTTCAAATCCACTGTTACCTCAGAGTACAAATGCATCTCACCGGTGACTTTCAGTAAAAGTTTACGCTTGCTTAGACCACTTTAAAATCTCATTCTCGTCTTGACAGCATCCTTCTAGCACATGCGGCATCCCTCAACAATATTCAGTTTAGCTTGCGTTGTCTTCTTTGAGAAGTAACACTTACTGGTACACACAGAGGGTTGAGCTTGAGCTGCAATACATGTTCAGACACATTAGCTAATACATGACCATACAGACAATCCTCGGCCAACGCTCACTCTCTACTGCCAGTCACTGCATCTTGATTTGGGGGAGGAGAAGCTGCTGTTGTAGCTTTCAGGTGTCGTATAGGACAATCTGTCCAGCAGATCCAAAGGACAGGTATTTGATGACTAAGGAATAAATAACTCACACTCCTAGATGGCAAGAACATTAGGCACAAATACAGATATAAAGACATTTTCTCTAAAAGCAAAAACAAAGTTACTGAGTGCGTCATTTATTTATTTTATTACATTCCTATACTGCCCAATAGCTGGAGCTCTCTAGGTGGTTTACAAAGATTAAAAACATTAAAAATACAATATACAGAGATTAAAAACTATTTACATAAAAGACACATGAACAGACAATATAAACAAAAGAAACATATCTAAAACAACTTCAAACAATCTCAAAAACAAATAACCGTAAGACATTCCAAGATCGATTAAAACTTACCATATGCTGCTGAATGCCTGGGAGAAGAGAAAGGTCTTAACCTGGCGCTGAAAAGATAACAATGTTGGTGCCAGGCGGGCCTCGTCGGGGAGATCATTCCAAAATTTGGGGGCCACCACCGAAAAGGCCCTCTCCCTGGTCGCCGTCCTCTGAGCTTCCCTCGGTGTAGGCAGCCAGAGGAGGGCCTTAAATGTTTAGCATAGTCTATGGGTAGGTTCGTGTTGGGAGAGGCGCTATGTCAGGTATTGTGGTCCCAAGCCGTGTAAGGCTTTATAGGTTAAAACCAGCACCTTGAATCGGGCTCGGAACATACAGGCCGCCGGTGCAAGCGTGCCCGTCTTATATATTACATTATGTATACATTAAACACATTCACATTTATGCAACTTGCTTGATCTAAATCATTATAGCACCTTCACCGAGGGATGTACGAACTGGTTACAATCCACTCTGTCTGTGTTTCGTGGATTGTCAGGTGCCTTTTGTTCCATAGTCGGCCCACAGACAGATTCAAATATTTTTTTCAGCATGCAGAAAAATACACAAATTACGTAAGTATTTACATAATTTACCTGAATACGTAACATTTAGCATATAGTCTCCCATTCTAGTCAATGTTTCCTCAGAAGAAACTTGAGTATTTTCCTACAGGTTTATATGCGTAAGTTTTGGGGAAAGTTAAAAAAAAAAAAAAAACATCCGAAAGTCTACAGACTCCACATGGCCTGAGGGGGTCGTTCCGCAGTAGATTCTGCAGGTCGGATTCTTAGAACTCCAACCACATTTTAGTCGTCTCAAATTTCTCCAGCATCCCTACCTTCACCCCTTAGGGCATTGACTCAATCAATTCTACTCTTCATCTGCTACTACAAGGTGGAGAAGAAGGACCATGGACGTCACCAGGTGGCCGGGGAGCGCCACAAATGGTCAGTGTACTGATAACAACCAGCCAGTCTCCACTTTTCTTTTTCAACATTTGGGCCTGATTTTGGAGTTGTGCAACATCTTCAAAAGTTGCCATGGGAGACTGGTTTATTGCTGAAGGGAATAAGGCGGTAGCCCTAGTGTCAGGGTTCCTTGAGCCTCCACTTTATTTCAATGCCGAAAACAAACACAGATGAGAGGCTTCAGTCTACAGCTTTTAACCCATTACTTCACAGGGTCATACAGATGCAAATTCTCAGTGACTCTCAGTCTACAAAGGAATGCCTTCAGGGGAATTCAAATTGAAGTTAAGAGGGTTGCCCGCCGTTTGAAGAGGTCCCTCTCTCTTGTGAAACTTCCGAGCGCAGCTTCTCATGCAAGGCCAATCAGGTAGACGGTCTAAGTTCTGCCTCTGCCTTCTCTCTTTTTGCTCTGCACCCGGGCCTGGCATCTATTAGATCAGACTCCCCAAACCCCGCCTCCTTCTGTTCGCTGTCGCTCACGGGTGTGTGTGAAGAGGAATTCTCATCCTCAGCCAGCTGGGTGTTTGTAACCTGAGAAGCTGGCCCAGTCATGTCTGGACTAGCCTGGGAAAACACCTCCCCCATGTCTGGTGGTTCTCCTTCAGAATCTGAACTGCTATCCCACTCCCTGCGCTCAGAAACACCCCTGACACCTAGACAGGGCAAAAGGTTCTGCAACTTCAACAGAAGTACAGAAGTGATGGGCCAGATGCCATGATCTTCGTTTTTTTAATGTTGAGTTTCAAACCAGCTTTTGCACTCCCCTCTTTCACCCTCCACAAGAGGCTCTTTAGATCCTCTTCGCTTTCTGCCATTAGGGTGGTATCGTCTGCATATCGGAGGTTGTTGATAATTCTCCCGGCAGTCTTAATTCCGACCTGTGATTCATCCAGCCCGGCGTTTCTCATGATGTACTCTGCATATAAGTTAAATAAGCAGGGTGACAATATGCAGCCTTGTCGTACTCCTTTCCCAATTTTGAACCAATCGGTTGTTCCATCTCTGGTTCTTACTGTTGCTTCTTGACCCTCGTACAGGTTTCTCAGGAGACAGGTAAGGTGGTCTGGTACTTCCATCTCTTTCAGAATTTGCCACAGTTTGTTGTGATCCACACAATCAAAGGCTTTAGCGTAGTCAATGAAGCAGAAATAGACGTTTTTCTGGAATTCTCTTGCTTTCTCCATGATGCAGCGAATGTTGGCGATTTGATCTCTAGTTCCTCTGCCTCTTCGAAACCCAGCTTGTACTTCCGGTAGTTCTCGGTTCACATACTGCTGAAGCCTAGCTTGTAGGATTTTGAGCATCACCTTGCTGGCATGTGAAATGAGCGCAATTGTGCGGTAGTTTGAACACTCTTTGGCGTTGCCCTTCTTTGGAATTGGAATGCAAACTGACCTTTTCCAGTCTTGTGGCCACTGTTGAGCGTTCCAAATTTGTTGGCATATTGAATGCAGCACTTTAACAGCATCATCTTTTAGGATTTTAAATAGCTCGGCTGGAATACTGTCATCTCCGCTAGCTTTGTTGTTACTAATGCTTCCTAAGGCCCACTTGACTTCACTCTCGAGGATGTCCGGCTCAAGTTCAGTGACCGCACTATCATGGCTATCAGGGACATTCAGATCTTCCCTGTATAGTTCTTCTGTGTATTCTTGCCACCTCTTCTTAATCTCATCTGCTTCTGTTAGGTCCCTGCCTTCTTTGTCCTTTATCATGCCCGTCTTTGCACAAAACGTTCCCTTGAGATCTCCAATTTTCTTGAAGAGATCTCTAGTCTTTCCCATTCTGTTGTTTTCCTCGATTTCTTTGCATTGTTCATTTAAGAAGGCCTTCTTGTCTCTCCTTGCTATTCTCTGGAACTCTGCATTCAGTTGGATATATCTTCCCCTTTCTCCCTTGTTTTTCGCTTCCCTTCTTTCCTCAGCTACTTGTAAAGCCTCCTCAGACAGCCACTTGGCTTTCTTGCATTTCTTTTTCTTTGGGATGGATTTCGTTGCTGCCTCCTGAACAATGTTACGGACCTCCGTCCATAGTTCCTCAGGCACTCTGTCTATCAGGTCTAATCCCTGAAATCTATTCCTCACCTCCACTGTATATTCATCAGGGATATGATTTAGGTCATACCTGAATGGTTTAGTGGTTTTCCCTACGTTCTTCCGTATGTAAACATTTACATAGGCTAAACGGTGAAAAATAGGGAATGCAAATGGTGGCCGCCGTAGCCATCACCATTTGCGTACGCTGTTTTTTTTTTTTTTTTTGGCCTGCCGTGATAGGCTACGTAAATACTTACATAGCCTATCACGGCAGCCTGGCTGGACACAAATGGCGGCCGCTATAGCGGCCGCCATTTCTATCCGCAGCAGCCCATCCGCAGCTGGAACTCTGGCTGCGGACAGGCCTGGCCGGCTGCTCTGTGGAGCCGCCGCGGAGCAGAGCCAGTCGGGCAGGATTCCGGGGGGGAGGACCGGATCGCCTCCCCCCCCACGAAAAGGTAAGTGACTTTCATACATCCCTAACGCTGATCTGTTTTTTCAAGAAAAACTGCTGTTAAACAGAGTTGATGTGAAAATTAAACTTACACGGAACAAAGATGCTTTCTGCTTAATGACAGAAAGCCAGCAAGACATTACAGACTGCAAGTTTTGTCAGTCTCCCTTTTTTTGAAAAAGGTGAGGGTGGCTCCTGGCGTTCGCTTAGGCCATGCAGAGGCTGTGTTGACCGCCAACGCCAAATATCCCGTGGATCGTGTGAGTATGAAAGTGTTTAGCATTCCAAGAGGAAGCCGCGTTGCCAATCAGGAAAACCTGTTTTTGGGCCTACTGCCTAAACAGGTTGTTATAGGCCTGTTGCACAAAATGCTAGTTTCGCCCCCTGGAGGCTAGTCCAATTTGCCCCAAAGAGGAGAGTCAACTTCAGGCTGGGTCCAACTCGATTTTATTGTTTGCAAACAGTTCGACAAAGGAGCTCACGCTCAAAGCAGAGTCGACCCTGGGCGACCTCCGCGCTACAGTTTTATCACTTAGCTTGCATTCCTCAGCCAGCGTGTTACTTTTGATTGGTTGCCAGCGGTTTGCTTAGCAACCTTATCTTAGGGTTACTGTCTGCTCATTCCAGGCATGCGCAGCTCTTACAATACTACGTGCTGCTTAAGACACATACCATGGCTTTTAGGTTACATTTTCACTACAATTCCCCCCTCAAAAGGCTTTTCTCAAATTTATACTCTCTTTGGTCCCACGGTGGACTATGCACTTAAAGGCGCAAACTATTATTGCTGTGGCATTGATGGTTTTCTCTAAACAGCAAGTGAGGCCTGGGACGCCTTTGTTCTAGCTACTAGAATGTTGACAACAAAAACACTTTTTTTTTTGAACTTTTGGAACTCAGTTTTGTTCCGTTCATCAGGAACCCTTGAAACGAGAGCACCCTCTTTCTGTAGAGCTACTTGAGTCCTTTCAGGGGTTCATTATTCCAACGGTGACCTTCAGGTGGGTCAGCTTCCGGTGTGACCCTCTCTGGTGCGGGTGATGCCTTTATTCAGTGTGATGAATCCACTTCTTCTCTTTGGCGACTTTCATAGCAATGGGAGTGGTAAGTAGGATCTGAAACAGACCCTTCTGCTTCTTGGTAGGTGGTTCATCTTTCTAGGACTGGATTAGCACCCAATCGCTGGGATTGAGATTATGCACTGGAGCATCTAAAAGCCAGGATTGGTGCGGTGTCGCAAACCTGTGAAAACAAAACAGACTGCAAAGCAGTAACATAACCCTGAATCTTAAAACTCTTACTTCTAAATTCACATTTAAGCTATCAGCCATAGGTAATATCCGAGGTGGGCGCTTATGGAACGTTTAAAAGGTGTCAATTTAATACTTCTCTTGGGGGCGCACCGTACTCGAGTCAAGGTGACTGGCAAGGCCTGTGGCCTTTCAACTTAATCTTTAAACAAATTCTAATGAGCATTGTCTTTAAGGTGCGGTTCATCTTCTCAACTTGACTTGTAGATTGAGGTTTCCAAGGGGGGTGTAGCTTCTAGTTAGTTTGTTATGCCTGGGCCACTACTTGCGTCACTTGTCCAACAAAATGGGGCCCCTGATTTGATTCACTCTCTTTAGGTAACAAGAGCTTAGGGATTACTTTTTAACAGGATCTTGGCTACTGTCTGAGCGGTGCAGTCAATTGCTTTTATCATTACTAGCAGGTACCGATAGCCATGAGTCTGGGGCAACTCTGAAAAGTCAATTTGAAATCTCTGAAAAGGATAGCAAGCGCATGGGCGACTTCTCATTTGAGCTGGGGGCTCAAACATCTTTGAATCATTTTTGAGGCACAAAGGGCAGTCAGCCACTGTTCTCAGGTCTTGGTCTAACCTGAAGGAGGTGCTATCTGCCTCGGGCGCACTCAAAATCGGGGTGTTAAAGGGGGATGATCCCTTTATTAACTAACCATAATTTTTGAACTTCTCAATGAGCGGCTTCAAGCCTGCACAGGTGGCTTTTTTCAGAGGATACTGCCTCACGCACACAGGGCTCTCCCTTTTTAAAGAAGATTTTAATTTGTGTCATGCATTTGCTCGGGCAGGGGTTCTGTCTGCCCACACACATGGATCAACATTCTCTAAAATCTCAGTCCCTTTGGCCTCTGACACAATCTTGATTGCTTGAAGGGCCATTCGATAATTTGAGCCCTGCATTGCTGGCAGCTGTACTACAATCTGATTATCACGGAAGAAGATTTTAGCTTGCAGTTTTGTTAACAAGTCCCTCCCCAAGAGGGCAACCAGGTATGCAGATGAAACTACAAAGGCATGTTCCAGTATGTTATTTCCAGTCTTCGTGAGGAGGGGCTTACACACGGGCAATTTAGTTTGGTTTTTTTTTTCCTTTAATTTCTTTTATAGTTACATGCTTTCCACTTTCTCTTGCCAGGGGGCTTCACAGGGATCATAGAAAATGTGGCTCCAGTATCTACTAGGGCTTTACAGTCCTCGCCACCAACCCTTACTTTTACCTTGGGATTCTCCCGAGCGTTTGTTCGTAGGGTGGTGGCCCTTCAGCTAGACTCCCCCCCACTGGAGGACCCTGCCAGCGTTTGGCAGCCTTCAGGGTGAGTCTCTTTTCTCTTTTCTTTCAGCTCTGGACAACCTTTCTTCCAATGTCTCTTCTCTCGGCAATACGCACATTTATTGAGCCCCGGTCGGCCCTTTCCTTTTCTGCCCCCCCCCCCCCCCAGTCGCTTCTGTGCTCTCAAGCTGCTGTTTATATCTCCGCCCATGGTGGCTGCCAGCATTGCCTTTTCCTTTTTCCAGGAATGGCACTTTTTTATGTGCTCTCATGTGCACCATAGCTCTAAAAACTTCATGATCTGGGGTCTGATAAGGCTAAAGCAGGCGGTGATATTAAGGCTTGCTTCAATTTAAGAAAAGCCTTTTTTATTTTAATTGTCCACTTCTAGTGGGTAATATTTTTGTTAAAGCTTCATACGGGGGCTTCGCCCCTTTTTATGGCTACTATAGCCTCCCTCTTGTAACAGGCACACTTATCTTTTGGCTTGCCTGTTCTGCAGATCATGTTTCAAATTTTCTGTGCCATGCACCAGTTTTAACTCTTTGTTTTCTCTGCAAGTTAGGCTGTTTGCCATTGCTTCGACAGAGACTGGCTTGCTTAGATCTTACTAATTTCAACGACAAACATTTGGAATAAGCTTTCTTTCTTTTTTAAGCCTTTTTGTCTGCTACTTTCTTCTGCCTTCTTTTATACCTTTTTCATATCATTAAAATCTAACACCATGACTGGAAAACATTTGTTTTGTATAGTAGGGCATGGTGGAGCAGATCTACCCATTATACTGCTCCTCTGACTGCATGGTCAGGGCCCATCAAAATTAAGGGAAGGGCGTTCTCATACATGCAAAGAGTTCCAAGCCACATTTTTGCATCGGCAACTCCACACTGCATGAGTTTTGGCAGAGTGTCAGGTTTGCCTCTGAGCAAATGGAACGTCAGAACAGTTCAGATTTTGAGAAAGAGCTGGAACACATGGGGCAGGAACTTTCTTAGGCTTCAGAAACACAGCTGGGCTTAGAAGTATCACAGGAGAGTGGGGGACTCTTTCCCTCTCACCACTTAAGTTAAGAGAATTTGCTGCCCCCCTTTTTAAAGGGAAACTAACTTTCGTAGTTTCTCTTTGAACTTTTTGAAGGCTGTTTCTTTTGTAGTCTGTGAATCTCTAGAAATTTGTATCTGTATGCTTCATTAGGGTAAATGAAATCAAAGCCTTGGAAATCATAGAATCATAGAATAGTAGGGTTGGAAGGGGCTTACAAGGCCATCGAGTCCAACCCCTTGCTTACTGCAGGAATCCAAATCAGAGCATCCCTGACAGATGGCTGTCCAGCCTCGTCTCCAGTGTGGGAGAGCGCACCACCTCTCTAGGTAATGGGTTCCATTCTCATATTGCTCTAACAGTTAGGACGTTTCTCTTGATGTTCAGCTGGAATCCAGCTTCCTGTCACTTGAGCCCATTATTCCGTGTCCTGCACTCTGGGATTATTGAGAAGAGATCCTGGCCTTCCTCTCTGGGACAACCTTTTAAGTACTTGAAGAGTGCTATCAGATCTCCTCTCAGTCTTCTCTTCTCAAGGCTAAATATACCCAGTTCTTTCAGTCAAATGCAGCTTTTTATCTGAGTGTTGAAATCACAAATCAAACTGTACACTGAGCTGATCACAAACAAACACACAATCTACAACAACGGGAGTTTAAGGCTATGACAAGCCTCACAGTACTTTTTATGGCAAGTCTTTAACTGTCTAAAGTTCCAGTCCATGTGCAGAGTGCCTCTAACAAAGAAGGCTTTGGGCCATAAAGAAGGGATGTTCTTAACAAAAGCTCTGTGTCTCTTCATCAGTTCGAATGGGGAAGGTGTAACCTTACACCTCTTCTAGATTCCTCCACAGGTAAGAACAGAGCAGTGCTGCTCAGCTTTCCAGCTGTGATGCTTTTCTTGTTTGTTTTTTTTTTGCAAATCTCACTCTTTTGTCAGGTCCTCACAGACACCTTCCAGCCTCTCTGCTTGCTAAGGCTAAACCAGCCGCGGCGAAGGGGGGTTAGGCAAGTCCCCCTTGGCTCTGCTCTGAGCAGGCTGACAGAGAGAAGCTCACACAGACCCTGATATTTTAAGAACTTGCTCTGTCTTTGTTTCTTGATCTTGCCACAGTCTTTAAGTCGTCAAACAAATCTCTTTCTTCAGAAGTTGCAACTTTTTTAACTGCTTTTGCTTCTTCTAACAAACTTGGATACGGTGGCAGACAAACTGTCTCTGGAGGGCCCCCTCCCCCCCCAACAACCTCTCCTCCCAACCTAACAGACCGAATCAGACCGGGGGGAGCTCAGGGCACCTTGGGCAGGGTCTCCCAGTCTTCAAGCTCCTTCCGTGGGGCTTGAATCGGGGGGAACAGGGGCTTTGGGCTTCACCTCGGAGCATACCATCATGACTTTACAATATTGAACTTTATATTCAACCTTTTCTCGCCTTCAGTGGATTTTGGTTGGCACTCGTCCAAATGCTGATAACCTCACCTTCCCTGAGGCAAATTTATCTCTCACTACTTGATTCAGACACCACCCGGGGTCTCTTGCCCCTGTGGTCCTTTGCCAGTAACACATTTGCACATTTACACTTCTGTAACTAAGGGGGATTCTTTCCGCACCAATTCAACCAACCATCAATATAGGCGAATTGATCCCATTGCCCATTATTCACCACATTTTTATATACAGCATTTACAAGATTTACACCAAAGGATCCTATGTCTGGCCAACTAATTCCAAATGCTGGCCATTCCAATTGACAGAGTGTAACCAGCTTGCCTTTCGACATCTTAGTACACGGAGTCTGACAAACCTCAGACGCTTGACTTTGCTAAAGTTCTTTAGCATGCATCCCAAGGGAGTGGCAGAGCCCTCTAAACGGGAGCTACCCGCCCCCATTGTGCCTACCTCTGTTTGAAACCACACACGGAGCCTGACAAACCTCCGACACTTACACGGAGTCTGACAAACCTCAGACGCTCCGAAGGCAACTCAAACAGAAAGACAGAAGGGAAATCAAGTACTTACTCTGCCCAGCACCCTAGTGCCGTCTCTTCAGACCCATTCAGCCTGGTTGACTCAATCAATGGAGTCCACTCCTTTAACCTCCTGGGTGTCCCGACCCCCGTTCTCTGGTGCCGTGGCAGACCTCAAAGGCGGTCCGGCGCGCCCCACAGGCACCTTTGCCGGTTCTGTCGTTTGACCCCAGCGTGGTCCAAGGGACTCCTGCCAGCTCGCCAGTTTGTTGCACAAAATGCTAGTTTCGCCCCCTGGAGGCTAGTCCAATTTGCCCCAAAGAGGAGAGTCAACTTCAGGCTGGGTCCAACTCGATTTTATTGTTTGCAAACAGTTCGACAGAGGAGCTCACACTCAAAGCAGAGTCGACCCTGGGCAACCTCCGCGCTACAGTTTTATCACTTAGCTTGCATTCCTCAGCCAGCGTGTCACTTTGATTGGTTGCCAGAGGTTTGCTTGGCAACCTTATCTTAGGGTTACTGTCTGCTCATTCCAGGCATGCGCAGCTCTTACAGTACTATGTGCTGCTTAAGACACATACAATGGCTTTTAGGTTACATTTTTACTACACTATGTGCTGCTTAAGACACATACAATGGCTTTTAGGTTACATTTTTACTACAGGCCTAGTGGATAATGATTCCTTCAGTGGAGCTTTCAATAAAAATCCATTTAATTTTCAGCATTATGATATTAGTTTCGCAGCTCTTTACCTGGATGGAGAGCAAATCCTCATGAAGCCACTCCAACCCAATTTTGAAGATGGAAACTGTGTAAGAGAATACATGAGTCTGGTACAAACAGCCGGCAAACATATGAAAGATAGGTTGTTTTTAATTAACCATGAGGAGTATTTGACCGGTTGCACACTTTTTGCATTCGACCTGACGGCAGACCAAGAATGCGGAGATCACTATTCTTTGATTAAAACTGGGAACCTGAGAGCAGAATTCCGTTTTGCTAAAGCCCTGGCCGCCACGGTCAACATGACTGTGTATGGTGTTTTTGACAATGTGATAGAAATAAATCACAGGAGAAATGCCCTGTTTGACTATATGTAACATGGACAGTGTGCAGCTAACTCGTGTGCTATCTTCAAGCCCCTACACCAGAAAGATTTTCTATGGTGTGTTTCCTTGTGACATGCTTCCCAGTGGGAGAGTGCACTAAAGACCTGTGGGGTTAGTAGTCAATACCCACCCCCACAACCTCCCTGGAGAGCACTGGTTGGCCATCTACTTGACAGAGGATAAAAGTGGAGAGTTTTTTGATTCCTACAGACACCCTCCCAACCACTGCCTCTTCCCTAAAACCATCATGATTTTTTAAAGAAAAAATGCCAGCAAAACTGTGTTTCAAGCCAGACAACTCCAAGCCGACGAGTCCGTGGTTTGTGGCTACCATTGTGTATTTTTCCTGCAGCAGCATTGTAAAGGCCTAACATTTAAACAGATTCAAGAACTGTATTCTCACAATTTAGAAAGAAATGATCAAATGGTGGGATATATTTTAAAAAAAACAAGAACAACATGTCCAGGCATGCCTTAGACATGTTCCAGCCTGCCCAACGCTGTAGATCAAGCCATGATTTTCATAGCCGTATTTCCCAATAAAACAACCTCTATTGGGGTTGGGTTTTTTTTTAAGAATTTCTTGTCTGTATACCCTTAAAGTAGACAGGCACAACGCAGATTACTTTAAGTAAGTTTTAAAAAAATAATAATGTATTTCTAGTCCTGATAAAACAGAAACCACAAAACGTAACTTTATAAGCTGAGCCAGGTAGAAGCATCAGACTGCTTTTGTTTTTTAGCACTCGTAGCTGTGTGCAACAACATTGGCGTCGCCCCTTTGGGGGTCTTTAGGTAGTCCAATGCTTCTCTATTGGCAGGATTACCCGCTACAGGTGCTGGGACATTTAGTTCAGCCAGAGCACTCAGAAAAACATCCCAACCTTTAGGGGTACGCTTGGTTTTCAGGGTCTGTGTGACCCCCTTCACCAAATCCAGCATATTGGAACCAGGTATAGCCTCCCCCTTGTACACAAAGGCTCCTTTCTCATCCCACGAAGAAACATCTCTGTTTTGCTTCATTTTGTTCAATAGGAACCTTGCCTGGTTCTTATACCTAGCAGGAAGACTGTCCAGTACTTCTTGGAAGACAATGTCAGAGATTACTGATGCTTCCACAGAGGCCTGTTGTGGCTGAGGTAGAAACAGGTTTAGGTTTTCTTTCTCTGCATCCCTCTGTCTTACATGAGTTAGATATTTTTGAAGCAAAGAAGCATAACGTTTAGCTTTTTCATGTTCTGTTAAGTCGCTCCTGTGGAGAATCCCTGCATCTCAGTATCTAGTGAGCTGATTGCTGCAGTTCTGATGTTTTCCTCCTTAGGAGGTGGCCCCTTTAATTTTTCCAGCTGGTGGCTAGGGACCAAATACATCTTTTCAGCATACTCCATCACTGATTGGCTAAAAACCTGGCAAGCAGGGGGACTGCAAAACTTAGCAACGGTCCAAGAAACCCACCAGATTGTCTCACCAGATGCTGCTTCTTCTCAGAGAGACTTTCTTGTTACTCAGGCTTTTAATAAGGTTACGTTTCTTAATGTACGTACCTGTTGGGGAGATAGAGGAATGTTGCCTTTTAAAGCATTGAGTGCTATTTCCGAGATGGCTGCGATCAGGTCATCAGATGCCGCACATAAAATGGCTTTCCTCTGGCGTGGCGGTGCCTTAATAAGAATTTTTAAGAGGGCCAAATTTCTCTTTACACGGTTAGACATGTTGCCTTGCAGAGGAGCTGGGCGTCAATAGATGGGCCAGCACTAAAGGCGAAGCCTTTTTTTATGGCATACACTACAGGCCAGTCTGGTGGGAAAAGACCTGTTCTTAACCTGTAAGTTTCTGGGGTAGCTGCATTTAAATCTACCACCAGGTAACCTTAAGGTTTGCTTGTAGAATCTGCAAACGCCTCCATGAAGAATTGACTGTTTTATGGGTACATTTGACGAGCTAAGATCGCAATTTGTAATTTATCCCTGGGGTTTTTGAACAGCGCCATATATATTTGCAGTTAGGCTGATGGTGCAGTTGCTTTTTCCCTTGCAGAAAATATTCTGCATGTTGAAAAAAATACTCACGTTCCTGTGGTGTACATACTGAGTAAAGGCCTTTTCGACTTCACAGCTCTCAGACGCCGACAAAATCAGATGGTCTATCACCAAGAAATTTACTTTATTGAGGGGTAACAAATCATTATCGTCAAATTTTGCAGGCAAACCCTCCACCAACTGAATAAATGGGTATTTACATAGCAGATCTTTGTACAGAGGCTGCCAACAACCATAACACCACACAATATTTTCAAGTACAACCGAGAACACACTGTGAGCATTGTCCAGCATATTTTTGATGAAAAAGCTTTTCCCGCAGTTGCTAGGCCCCGCTAGAATGGCTGAAAAGGCGTGTTGCCAGCGCGTATCCATAGTCAAAATCCGTAAGGTAGTGTGTTAAACCCTTCAGTAATAACTCTTTTCTCATATACCACCTTTTGAGTTTTCCTGAGAGTCTTAGTTTCCAGAGTCCAATGGCTTTTGTTCCTTACAATACCTGGCTGCTGTACAACAATCTCACAAGGCGGTCTGTGCTCCCTGTCTGAGACATAAGCAAAAACTAAGTCTTTGAGACTGTTGAAATTAAGTTTTTCACAGTTAGCGGTGTTCAATGTAATGCCTTTGACCTTCAAAAAAACTTTCCCTTGTCCAGAAAGTTTAAAACGATAAGACTTAGGACCAGCCGACACAAACTGTTATAAATGCATCTGCAGGGATTTCACTTGTGAGGTCTCCTAAGTAATCTCCGAGAGTGGGCATCCACTGCTCCTCCCTGCTCACAAATATCACAGAATCTGTGTCATGGTATAAACAGCGCTCTTGCAAGCCGTCTAGCAAAGCGTAGAGCTTCAGCCGAGCATATGCTGTTGAGAAGGCAGCTATGAACACATTCTTTCTACCTAGAGTCATCATGCGGTCTTCAGAATGTTTCCAGGACACGCTGGCTGCATCAGC
The DNA here is from genome assembly GCF_057233095.1 of Heloderma suspectum. Lineage (NCBI taxonomy): Eukaryota > Metazoa > Chordata > Lepidosauria > Squamata > Helodermatidae > Heloderma > Heloderma suspectum. Next base: position 60,290,659 of record NC_139475.1, on the reverse strand, counting down.
ATTGATAAATTCGCACACTGAAACCTCATAAGCGTCAGAAAACAATCTGAAATAACTCATCAGGGTCTCTTACCACTTGTGTGTTAGGCAGGTTTGTCCTCTGGCCAAATTTCCCCCAAAGAGAATGTAAAAATAATTTTGCAATTTGCCGTTTTGCAGGGTTCACGGCAATCTCATCGGGGCACAATGCCACCCCTTCATTTTGGAGATAATCAGCGATATATTGCTGTTTATCTTTTGCGCTGACGTACCGGTGCGGGTACCCTGAAGCCTCCTGTTTTTGGCGAAGGTGCATGTCAATGTAATCTGAAAACAAACGGGTGGTCCGCCTTTCAAAATGCCAGACTTCATAAATTTTCACAGCCTTGTAGCCCTTTTCTACAGCTGCATTCAGCTCAACAGTGCACCATGTTCCTAGCAGAGCCCGTTCCTCATCAGAATGTTTACACGTTCCCTGCTGATGCGCTGTTGCACAAGCTGCACAAGCTGCACACAGGACAAACATGAGCTTACCGCCCCCCTTGGTAGGGAGGACCAGGAAGAAAAGACCTTGGGGTGGGTAAACTTTAACCTTTGCAATCCCGAAGTAATCTGAGAGCGGTTTAAAGTTCTCATAGATTATTTCGGGGTGACAACAAGGGCATGCTTTATTCTTGTTCACATAGGGGATACAGGCTTGTAAAATCATAGTAATGAATCCGTTCCCCATCTTCAGGTTTATCATACAGACAGACCGCTTTAGTACACCCCCCAAAGACAGCGTCTCTAGGTTCTAGAGGGTCTGGAAAATGAGCACCAGCAAGAAAACTCTTGAGGCCCTCATCTGTTTTTAACATCTGCCTCCACTCGTGTTCCCATATAGTCCTGACTTCAAACCCCATCAGTTTCAGTTCAGCAGCCCTTTTCTGTATGGAGTCATACAGGAATTCATATGCATTACCCTGCAGGGGGTTCTTATCCTCCGGAGAATAACACACTACACACCCATGTCAAAAGCAGCCGTGAAATTCAAAGGCTGTCTTCTTAATGTCTATGACAGCATAGCCATCTAGAAAATAAGGGCCAGCTTTGAATTCCCCACCCTTTAAGGCATGCTGAATCTGAATCTTTTCTTTATGCTCTATGTAGCTCAACCACCGAATTGCAGGGGTGGAAAACCGTTTACACTGCCAGTGATAATTATCTGGTGGGGGTATGGCAATGGTGTATTCCGTCAGAACCTTAAACCTATACATCGCAAAAGATGTACTAGCCAGAGTGGGGTACTGGAATGGATCTATTGCTAACCTTTTCTTCACATACTTCTTACCTTACCAAAACGCTCTCACTGTCTGTGTCAGTTCCATGATTTCGTGTCGGTATTGGTGCATGCCTGCTCCAAAATATTAACGTCCTGCCTGCAGTAAAACATCAACTCCTTCTGCATTTCAAAAATTTTTGACTTGTTCTCCTCATACCACGCTAAAAAAGCCTCTCTCTCTCCAGGCATCATGTATTGGGCACCATAGTCCTCTGCTTTAGGCAGCGGGCCCACATAGTCCCAATTCTCAGGTTTGTTAAAACAATGTGGGAAGTAGCCCTTGCTGCCGGTAAAACCCAAGGCTTTTGGTAGCTTTGAGAGGGCCACGGATAGATGACAGAGTGAATCGATACATTTTATATCTAGCCCCTTCACGGTGATACACAGCAATTTCCCCCCTTGAGTAATAAGATCTACAGCCAGTTTCTCTTTTATCAGCTGGCTGAGAATACAGTAACCATCGTACCCCTTTGAGTATGTAAAAGTGCACCCTTTGAACTGCGCACTGTCTGTGAAGGTCTTGATAAACTCAGAGAGACAGGGATCACCCTTAAACCCCCACGTTTTGCCAGCCATGGCCCACGGGCTTACATCACCATGCGCTTTCACACGCTGCTTTCTCTTCTTCTTGCCCTCACCTGGTTCATCCTTAAAGCGTTCTACAGTTTCACCCGCAAGCGCTTTTGCAAAGCAGAAATTAGGAACGTGAAATCCTGAAGACTGGTGCGCTTCGAAGCCATAAAACACATCTTTCACAGACGCTTCAGGCTTCTTAAGACGCCCCATATGGCAGTTCTGCTTATCACCACCGATGATAAACCCCCAACAGACAGTGCACCGCCTTCCTGGACAACGCTCAAAGTCATGATCACCTTTCTGGAAAGTCTGACAGTGTTCACAATACTCTCTAAAGACACATTTTACTTTACCCTCTAAGGCCAATTCTCTATGCCTACTTAAGCAGGCGCTGGATCTGCAGTTCATCCGACAACGTCCGCACCTCTTCATTTTACCGACATTTACAGCACAGTCTGCGCTCAAGCAGAGCCTGCACATACATAGACAACTGTGACTGTGGGCAAAGGTTGTACTGCATATTTCACAATAGTTTTGAGCTCCAAAAACCGCTTTTACACTACGCACCCCATAATAATGCTCGTCATGTAGCAGCATCGTATAGGGTTTGGGGTACCTAGGCCCTGGTACTTTAAATAGCCCCCAACCTTTTTTTGCGAAACGTATGACTTGAATGTTGACCCTTAAATGAGGGCTACTTTTTTCTGCTCAGACCAACCAAGCTCCGTATGTAACTGGCGGTGGTCAACAACTCTGCATCTGTGGGGGTCCTCTCGGCCATTACTGCCAAAAGCCCCCCAGCAAAGCAGAGATTGCCACCTGTGTAATTTAGATCTACCAAATGTTTTCGTTTTCTAAGGATGATTTGACTGTTCGGGAAAGAACCTATTTTCCTACTACGATTTCCTCCCCCCCGTGGAGCCCTCATAATTGTAACAATCAACTGCAGTGTAACATCCCCACATACTTCAGCATGGCTTTGCATAAGATTACTGATATGAGAAAGAAAATCTTCTCCATGCAAAACATCCCTACGTCTTTTAACTGAAAAGAGAGGAAAACTCAGACCCCCGCCATCCAAGCATAATTGAACAAAGTCTTGAGGAGAAATTCTCCTATTAGCATCATCCAGGATTTGCTGGATCCCTGTGTATGATGCAGTCACAGCCTGTGAGAATGATGTTACGTGTTCTAAATTAACAAATCTAAATTCTTCACCTATGTGTATTGACCTGAATCGGTCCTGCCCCCATTCCCACCTCCTCACAAGCTCTGCATATACTTGCGGGGGTTTGTCCTCATCTGTGTTATTTATGGGTGGGGTTTGGCCCAACCCTGAAGCACCCCTGGAAGCTTCAGAAGGCTGTCAGGTATCTGGAGATGCCACCTCTGGAGGCTCACCCTCTGTGCATGCTTCAGAAAGTTGTGAGGCATCCTGAGAGTCTGCCATTGGAGAGCAGCTTTTCTTAGGAGGCCTTTGATTTTTACAGGCAGAGAGTGTTTTTATAGCCCTGTTTAATATTTTACTAACCCTCCTCCGCCAGTGAAATCGTGCTTTGTTGAATGCGTTCTTCCTTTGCCCCCTTTTCCAGCACCCCCGGCGTGGTTTACCACCCCCTACTTGTACGTGTTTAAAGAATGTGTTGCCATGTGCAGGGTACTTTGCATGCATTTTAAATTCTGAAAAGAGTTTACTTCAGATGCCCCACCATTATCAGCACTTAAAAACCTGCATACGGCTGCTTCAGTCTCTGTACAGCGCTTCATGAGCTCATAGCCTTCTTTCAGTCTTTTAGAAGTATGCTCAAGCCAATTAGCAAGCCCCCTCCCTGGTTTAGAGATCCCAGACTCTGGGTGCCCTTCATATCTTGATCGCTTTGCCGGTGGTCCTGTGGCGTCTTGTGGTTCTGCAGGGGCACTTTTCACAGTTGCAGCTTTCTGGTCTAAAACCAAAAACGAGAAGGGGTAGGGCGCATCCTTATTCATTAGGTACAACTCTCTCTCTCTCTCTCTCTCTCTCTCTCTCTCTCTCTCTCACACACACACACACACACACACACACACCATCAATGCCTTACCCTTGCCTGCTGGCGGTCCAGTAGCCTTTGGTTTTTTAAAAGGAGCTCTAACAGGCGTCATGTTCACTGCAAAAAGCAATAACCACTTTAGTAGATTCCTACTTTCCATATGACCCCCCTAACCCCCTTACCAACATTAACGTTTTACCTATTTTATCATCAGAAGGTGATTGATTTTTCTTGTGGCCTTCTTTGGGGGATTAATCACAGCAGCCTCCTGAACATTGGTTGTGATTTCTAAACACACACACACACACACACACACACACTGCTTTCAGCTTTACAGGAACCCTTAAAAAACCACATGGCAATTATTAGAGCAATTCTGTTTTATCCGTGCTACCAGATGCCGGTGTGAGTGCTGTCCTGGGCCTTCTCTTGCTAAAAGGATGACTGGGCGTGATGAAGTCTTCTGTAAAGAACAACTACAACACCTTATACACATAGCCAATACTTTCAGAAACAGCACGAGGTTGTTTCTTTTTTACATTAAAAATACCACAGACCCCCCCAAGGACTCACCCAGGGCTTTAGCATTTGAATCTCATGAAGCCACCTTGCGGGGGGGTAGTTTCTCCAGTTTATTTATTTATTAATTAAATTTATTAATTTATTTATTAAATTTATTAATCGCCCATCTGACTGGTCACCCAGCCACTCTGGGCGATGTACAACCCACCATAAAACAATTTAAAACAATAAAATTTTACCATAATTTTTTTTTTTTTAAATACCCTAACCCACCCCAAATGCCTGCCTGAACAACCACGTTTTTAATGCACGACGGAAGCTCATTAAAGAGGGGGCATGACGGAGTTCCCTAGGGAGGGAGTTCCACAGAGTGGGGGCCATCACAGAGAAGGCCCTCTCCCTCGTCCCCACCAGTCTAGCTGTCCTGGCTGATGGGACAGAGAGAAGGCCATCCGAGGCTGATCTTGTTAAGCGGCCTGTCTGGTGTTGCTGGAGGCGCTCCTTAAGATAGGCTGGGCCGGAACCATATAGGGTTTTAAAGGTCAAAACCAACACCTTGAATTTGGCCCGGAAAGCAACTGGTAACCAGTGCAACTCCTTCAGCACTGGAGTGATGTGATCTCGCCGGCGGCTGCCTTTAATCAGGCGAGCCGCCGCGTTCTGTACCAGCTGCAGCTTCCGAACCGTCTTCAAGGGTAACCCCATGTAGAGCGCATTACAGTAGTCTAAACGAGAGGAGACCAGGGCATGTACTACCGATGGGAGCAGATGGTCGGGAAGGAAGGGGCGCAGCCGCCGTATCAGATGGAGTTGATACAGCGCTGTCCGGCTCACAGCTGACACCTGAGCCTCCATGGACAGCTGGGAGTCCAAAATGACCCCCAGGCTGCGGACCTGGTCTTTCAAGGGTAGCCATACCCCATTCAACACCAGGTCAACATCCCCCAGCCTCCTCTTGTCTCCCACCAAAAGTACCTCGGTCTTGTCAGGGTTCAGCTTCAGCTTATTCCTCCCCATCCAGCCACTCACCGTCTCCAGACATTTGGACAGGGATTCTACGGCCAACCTTGGTGAAGATTTGAATGAGAGGTAGAGCTGCGTGTCATCCGCATATTGATGACACCGCACCCCAAACCTCCTGATGATAGCCCCCAGCGGCTTCACATAGATGTTAAATAGCATCGGGGAGAGGATGGAACCCTGTGGCACCCCACAAGTGAGTGGCCAAGGGTCCGAAACCTCCTCTCCCAGTGCTACCCTCTGGTACCTGCCGGAGAGGAAGGACCGGAACCACCGCAATACGGTGTCTCCAATGCCCAACCCCTCCAGGCGGTCCAGGAGGATACCGTGGTCAACGGTATCAAAAGCCGCTGAGAAGTCGAGGAGAACAAGGAAGGAGCATTCACCCCTATCCAGAGCCCTCCTCATATCATCCACCAAGGCGACCAAGGCCGTTTCTGTCCCATGCCCAGGCCTGAAGCCCGACTGAAATGGGTCTAGATAATCAGTTTCTTCCAAGTGTGCCTTCAACTGCACCGCCACCACCCGCTCAATCACCTTGCCCAAAAATGGCAGATTTGAGACTGGGCGAAAGTTGTTCAGAACCTGGGGATCCAAGGAGGGCTTCTTTAAGAGCGGTCTTATCACTGCCTCCTTGAGGGCTGATGGCATCACTCCCTCCTCAAGGGAGGCGTTCACCACCGCCTTGATCCCCTCTCTACCTTTTGCCTTAATTTTGGCGCATCTCTGTCGGGGGTGTGATTTCATGAGATAGTAAGTAAGGAGAAGGTGCTAGTTTGGTCACCCAAAGGCATGTAGAGTCTTGCCTCAAGCTCTGCTCTGCCCCCAGCACTACATATGGTGTGAGAGCCTTTGACCATTTTCTAGCAGCACCCATGAGAAGAATGGAGGGGGAAACGGCTATGCTAGTTAATGCTTATTTAAGCACAGCTTGTGGACCCATAATACCCCATAAAATACCAGAATGCAAAATATTAATTTTGCAAAAAACAGTCTCTACAATTCAAGACGATATTGAAGAACTGTTAACCCCCCCCATCAATGACCTCCAAATCCATAGTCTGGCTGATGCATTCCACACTTTTACTGTGGTGATGCAGTCTGAGTTTGCTGATGGAAAAATCAATTGGGGGCGGAGTTTAACAATTTTTCTATTTGGTGGCCTAATGGCAAAGAAACTAGAGACACACGATAGGCCTCTAACAAGACGGAATATAGAAGAACTTGCTAATTTTATCACTGCCTATATCATAAATGCCAAAGCAAATTGGATCATGGCGAATGATGGATGGGCAAGTTTAAAGCAACCAACCACCCTAAGATACCATATCCCTTGCTACAGATGTGTGTTCTTTTAATATTTATAACGGGGTGGGGGTTGGGAGGGGGATATTTCAGCTGGGTGTGGGTTCTAAGATGATAAAGAAGATATACTGATCTAGTATTAAAAACAAGACCCCACCGTAATGTTTTACCTTCCATAAAAATAGGGTATGATAAAGCTACTATTTTCTTTTTATTGCAGGAAAAAGGGATTTGTAACGACGTTTGAAGATAGAAACTCCAGGGTTCCCTCCTACAATGTGAAGACAAAAATCAGAGCTATTTGAAATAGCATGCACTATTTTTCCCTAAAATGGCTATTGTTCTCTGCATAGAGATTGCAGCAACAGCTCTGAATGATAATACATATTTCGAAATATTCCCTACTGTATTTTGTCTTAGTGTATTTTAGTTGTGCCCCTTCATGGATCACTGCCTTGTTGTGGCGAAGGGGCTTGCGTAACTCAGTGAAGCCATAAGCTATGCCGTGCAGGGCCACCCAAGACGGACAGGTCATGGCAGAGAGTTCTGACAAAATGTGGTCCACTGGAGAAGGAAATGGCAACCCACTCCAGTATTCTTGCCAAGAAAACCCCATGGAACGTATCACAAGGCTAAAAGAGATGACGCCGGATGATGAGCCCCTCAGGTCGGAAGGTGTCCAATATGCTACTGGGGAAGAGCAGAGGGTATTTCCAAGTAGTGCCAGAAAGAGTGAAGCGGCTGGGCCAAACCCGAAAGGACACTCAGCTGTGGATGTGTCTGGTGGTGAAAAGAAAATCCGATGCTGTAAAGAACAATATTGTTTAGGAACCTGGAATGTCAGATCAATGAATCAAGGTAAGCTGGAGGTGGTCAAACATGAGATGGCAAGATTGAACATCGACATCTTGGGAATCAGCGAACTCAAATGGACAGGCATGGGCGAATTTAATTCAGGTGACCATCATATCTACTATTGTGGGCAAGAATCCCTTAGAAGAAATGGAGTAGCACTCATAGTCAACAAAAGGGTGGGAAAAGCAGTACTGGGGTACAATCTTAAAAATGATAGAATGATCTCAGTACGAATCCAAGGCAAACCATTCAACATCACAGTAATTCAAGTCTATGCCCCAACCACTGAGGCCGAAGAAGCTGAGGTTGATGGGTTCTATGAAGACCTACAACACCTTCTAGAACTAACACCAAAAAAAGATGTCCTCTTCATCATAGGGGATTGGAATGCTAAAGTAGGAAGTCAAGAAATCACTGGGAAAACAGGCAGGCATGGCCTTGGTGTACAAAATGAAGCAGGACAAAAGCTAATAGAGTTTTGCCAGGAGAACATGCTGATCATAGCAAACACTCTTTTCCAACAGCACAAGAGGCGACTCTACACATGGACATCACCAGATGGTCAATATCGAAATCAGATTGATTATGTCCTTTGCAGCCAAAGATGGAGAAGCTCCATACAGTCAGTAAAAACAAGACCTGGAGCTGACTGTGGCTCAGATCATGAGCTGCTTCTTGCAAAATTTCGGCTTAAATTGAAGAACGTCGGGAAAACCACTAAACCGTTCAGGTATGACCTAAATCATATCCCTGATGAATATACAGTGGAGGTGAGGAATAGATTTCAGGGATTAGACCTGATAGACAGAGTGCCTGAGGAACTATGGACGGAGGTCCGTAACATTGTTCAGGAGGCAGCAACTCAATCCATCCCAAAGAAAAAGAAATGCAAGAAAGCCAAGTGGCTGTCTGATGAGGCTTTACAAGTAGCTGAGGAAAGAAGGGAAGCGAAAAGCAAGGGAGAAAGGGGAAGATATACCCAACTGAATGCAGAGTTCCAGAGAATAGCAAGGAGAGACAAGAAGGCCTTCTTAAATGAACAATGCAAAGAAATCGAGGAAAACAACAGAATGGGAAAGACTAGAGATCTCTTCAAGAAAATTGGAGATCTCAAGGGAACGTTTTGTGCCAAGACGGGCATGATAAAGGACAAAGAAGGCAGGGACCTAACAGAAGCAGAGGAGATTAAGAAGAGGTGGCAAGAATACACAGAAGAACTCTACAGGAAAGATCTGAATGTCCCTGATAGCCATGATAGTGCGGTCACTGAACTTGAGCCGGACATCCTCGAGAGTGAAGTCAAGTGGGCCTTAGGAAGCATTAGTAACAACAAAGCTAGCGGAGATGACAGTATTCCAGCCGAGCTATTTAAAATCCTAAAAGATGATGCTGTTAAAGTGCTGCATTCAATATGCCAACATATCTGGAACACTCAACAGTGGCCACAAGACTGGAAAAGGTCAGTTTACATTCCAATTCCAAAGAAGGGCAACGCCAAAGAGTGTTCAAACTACCGCACCATTGCGCTCATTTCACATGCCAGCAAGGTGATGCTCAAAATCCTACAAGCTAGGCTTCAGCAGTATGCGAACCGAGAACTACCGGAAGTACAAGCTGGGTTTCGAAGAGGCAGAGGAACTAGAGATCAAATCGCCAACATTCGCTGCATCATGGAGAAAGCAAGAGAATTCCAGAAAAACGTCTATTTCTGCTTCATTGACTACGCTAAAGCCTTTGATTGTGTGGATCACAACAAACTGTGGCAAATTCTGAAAGTGATGGGAGTACCAGACCACCTTACCTGTCTCCTGAGAAACCTGTACGAGGGTCAAGAAGCAACAGTAAGAACCAGAGATGGAACAACCGATTGGTTCCAAATTGGGAAAGGAGTACGACAAGGCTGCATATTGTCACCCTGCTTATTTAACTTATATGCAGAGTACATCATGAGAAATGCCGGGTTGGATGAATCAGAGGTCGGAATTAAGATTGCTGGGAGAATTATCAACAACCTCCGATATGCAGACGATACCACCCTAATGGCAGAAAGCGAAGAGGATCTAAAGAGCCTCTTGTTGAGGGTGAAAGAGGAGAGTGCAAAAGCTGGTTTGAAACTCAACATTAAAAAAACTAAGATCATGGCATCTGGCCCCATCACTTCCTGGCATATAGAAGGGGAAGAAATGGAAGCAGTGACAGATTTTACTTTCTTGGGCTCCAAGATCACCGCAGACGGTGACTGTAGCCATGAAATTAAAAGACGCTTGCTCCTTGGGAGGAAAGCTATGGCCAACCTAGACAGCATAGTAAGAAGCAGAGACATCACCTTGCCAACAAAGGTCCGTCTAATCAAAGCGATGGTTTTCCCAGTAGTAATGTATGGCTGTGAGAGCTGGACTATAAGGAAGGCTGAGCGCCGAAGAATTGATGCTTTCGAACTGTGGTGCTGGAGAAGACTCTTACGAGTCCCCTGGACTGCAAGGAGGTCAAATCAGTCCATCCTAAAGGAAATCAACCCTGACTGCTCATTGGAAGGACAGATACTGAAGCTGAAGCTCCAATATTTTGGCCACCTAATGCGAAGAGAAAACTCCCTGGAAAAGACACTGATGCTGGGAAAGACTGAAGGCCAAAGGAGAAGGGGACGGCAGAGGATGAGATGGCTAGATAGCATCACGGATGCAATGAATATGAACGTGAGCACGCTCCGGGAGAGAGCGCAGGACAGGAAGGCCTGGCGTGCTATGGTCCATGGGGTCACGAAGAGTCGGACACGACTGAACGACTGAACAACAACAATTTTAGTTGTGATATTATTGAAACTATAAAAAATAAAAAGGGTGGGGTATTGAAAACAGAACAACGGCATTTCCATAGCCTCCTCTTTTTTTTTTCTTTTCAGAAGCTAATCTACCAGGCATGCCCAATAGCAGCAGGTGGGAAGCAGAAAAAAGCACGCGGCTTTTTCCTTGCAACCCTAAGATTTCTATCTCTGGATATATATATATATCCAGAGATAGAAATCTCTGGTTCTGTGATTGGATACAGTTAAGGATTCCCCCGCCCTTGAGGTTGTCCTCCCGCCCATCACTAAAATTTAGTACCACCCTACTCAAAACATGTAATGGGGTTTCAGGACCCCTGTAATCGCCAACCCCCATCTGGAAACATGCGGCATCAGGCATTTTGGGCCCACCCCTCTGCACTGCTACTGACCTGTAATGGAAACTAGTGATAAAAAGTTGATTCCTAAAATGGAGCACCACCCTACTCAAAAAAACATAATGGGGTTTCAGGACCCATCTCAAAAATGGGAATTAATGATACAAAGTCATCTACAGGGGTGAGCATAGTTTCTGAGAAACCCTAGCAGCATTTTAAATGTGTCTAGGGTGATGGGGCAGATTGCAGGTAAGCTTATAGTAGGTTTTAAACATAAAGAACAAGTGCTATGCGGAAAGAACATAAAACTTTGTAACAGAGGGGAACGTTGTGGTTGGATCCTGATATTCTGTGGATTCCTTTGCTTGATCTGTGTCTACTTCATCTCAAAAGTCACTTTACAGGGATGCGCATAGTTTTCGGAACCCCTAGCTAGGGTTTTTACAAAATCTAAGTGGTGCTTAAAGAATTATTTACTTTTTAAAAACCCTTGAAGGTTTTACTTGCAACCCCTGTGATTTCTGTGTTTAATGATTCTTTCAAAATGATCCTTAAAAAAAAAAAAAAAGGCTTACTTTTCCCCTTCATCCCTACCACCCTTTGGGATCTAGTTCCATTTTGGGAATTAGTGATAAAAGACGATTCTTCCAAAAATGTTTCTAACCAAACAAACGAATGCAACAGTTTTCAAATGAGCCATATTATTCAGAGTTTTGCTTTACAGATGTAAGAAAATATTTATAGGACCTGTTTCTAATCAATTTCATTACATGATTTAAAAATACGTGATCAGTGTTTTTCAGGGTTTTATCCAGTAGTTTCAGGGCCTTGTGTGAACGACCAATTTTAGTCACCAATATCAACACCTTATTAACAGACTCTTGTGGTAGAACAAGACAATTTAAGCTATACCCAATCAGAGTAATAATATACAGTATACTTTTAAAACATATTTTCCCACATACAATTCTCAGCTTTCCAGAGATGACACTCTTCGGCCAAGATAAGCACTCATGTGAGGCTTGTCCTGGTGCCTGGATTATACATCCAATACAGGTATCACGTAGATAGTCAATTAAGCAGTGCTTCAGAATGCCAAAAACAGTGGTTCTGACAATGCACTGCATTGCTCTGCAGCGCTTTCTGGGTGAGCTGAAGCTTGTTTCATCCGCTTCCAGGCCTAGAATACTTTTCAGGATGACATGGCCTGGCTGCTCCGTTGACAGATCAGCACAACCCTAAAAAGAAATTAAGAAAATACTTTGGTGTCTCATAAAAACATGCAGTATGTCTTTAATATCGGGGGTTACAAATAATCGCCCGTACCTGTATTTGAAAGTTTGCAATTGAAGCCATCTTCCATAATGCCATAGGCGATTTCCACCAGTTTTTCTACTTTAGTTTCACCAGTTTTTCCAGGGTCATCTGCACCAACATTATTCACACCAGGATCCTGGAAATGGAGCAATCTATTATGAAGCTGTATCCTGCCTGTAACCCTTTTGCAAACTTCAGAACCCCCCCTACCCCCCCATCCACCCAGATAGAAACATTGAAATCTTCCCTGTGCTACAAGGTTCTCTACTGAAATGACTTCCAACATGTTCTGCCACAGTTGGGAAACCTCGGCCTCCTCCTCGCATAGAAGTTTAGGTGGAGGAAAAGCAGTGTCATCAGAACTGGTACTGATATACCGTTTTCGGGGGTTAGGTTCTGCAGCCAGTGGAGGAGTAGCTGATGGCCCACGAGGGGTGCTTGGCCGTGCCATGTTCTCTGTGCAGAAAATGTGCCTGGGCAAGAAAAAAAAAGGCTGACTGGGCGGAATCTGACTGACCCTGCTTTGGATCGGTTGATAGGAAAGGCTGTTTTTCTGGGGGTAAGACTGCCCCTATTGGTCAGTGGGGTTGGGGGCGTGACCTTACAGGGTCATGTGGGGCATGATGGGCCAATCCGGAGTTCCTGCACATGTCAGGGCTCTAAAACCAATCCCTGTTGGTCCATGGTGGCATGTTGAGTTCGTAGAGGGGTCACATGGCCCCCACTGGGCCAATCCGGGTGCGGCTTGGAAAAGGCCCTGTGGGCCATTTCCGCACCCGTGCCCCCTAGGGCTCTAAAACCTCTTCCTATTGGTCCATGGTGGCATGTTGAGTTCGTAGAGGGGTCACATGGCCCCCTCTGGGCCAATCCGGGTGCAGCTTGGAAAAGGCCCTGTGGGCCATTTCCGCACCCGTGCCCCCTAGGGCTCTAAAACCTCTTCCTATTGGTCCACAGTGGCATGACGAGTTCGTAGAGGGGTCACATGACCCCTGTCAGGTGACCCTGAAGGTCATACGACTGGGTCAGCTGATTGCATAAGTGGGACTTCTGGCTAGGGTGGACTTCCCTTCTCAACAGGGGGTGGGGCACCTGTCACTTTCAAAAATGGGGCGTGGTTTAGAGTTTGATGAGAACCCCCCTTCTTTACTACTGCTGCAAACCAAAGGTGCAAAGGCCCCTTGACACCCCACCAGCCCTGATGCTGCTGCTCCTTGCTGTCACGCCCACTCACCTGTCTACTCTTTGCCCCCGAAGGTACTGCCTGCAGAAATAAGGGGGCAAACAGCAGCAAGGTGATGAGAACAGCTTTTCAGCAGGAAACTGCTGCCAGGGGAAGGGAGGCCGATCTGAATCAGGAGCAAGAATCCGGATCAGCGTCCCACAGCCACAGCTGCTTTTCTGTCAGAATAAAGTGGCCCATTTAAAAGCATCTTTTCAAAACGTGAATAATGCTGATGTGGGGTTCTCTAGCTCTCTAAGGCTCTCACATCACAGGAGGGTAGATTTCGGTTGAACATTAGGAGAGACTTCTTGATGGTAAGAACAGTTCTGACAATGAACCACTTACCTAGAGGGGTGGTGGGCTGTCTTGGTCTCTGAGCAGAGGCTCAACAGCCGTCTTCCAGGGCTGCTCTATCTCTGAATGAGGGGGTTGGATTAGACAGCCTCTATGGACCCTCCAGCTCTGTGATTTTAGTTTGGCTGTCACTCCTCACTACTTTTATCAACACAACCACCCTTGTGAGGTAGGCTTGCCTGAGAGAGAGTCTGAGCCAAGGACTCCTGGTGAACCTGAGTGGAGATTTGAAACTGGGCCTTCCCAGTCTCAGCCTCGCACTCTGACCACTATACGACACCACCCTGGTTGCCGGGCTGCCAAGTCTCAAAAGTTTGATGTGACATTTCTAATTTCTGTTTTAGGATTTCCAGGGGGGAAAGGAGACAAATTGCCAAGCACAGTGCCCTCTTTCTGCCTGAGAATATGGTGAGCAGCCAGCCAGTCAGAATAAGAACCTCAGAAGGGCCCTGCTGGATTAGACCCAGGGTCCATCTAGTCCAGCATTCTGTTCACACAGCAGCCAACCAGCTGTTGACCAGGAACCCACAAGCAGGACAGGAGTGCAACAGCACCCTCCCGCCCATGTTCCCCAGCAACTGGTGCACAAAGGCTCACTGCCTCTGGTACTGGAGGTAGCACAGAGCCATCAGGACTAGTAGCCATGGATAGCCTTCTAGTAGCCATGGATAGCCTTCTAGTAGCCATGGATAGCCTTCTCCTCCAGGAGTTTGTCTAACCCTCTTTTAATGCCATCCAAGTTGGTGGCCATCACTGCATCTGGTGGAAGTGAATCCCACAGTTTCATTCTGCGCTATGTGAAGAAGCCCTCCTTCATCTGCCCTGAATCTCTCACCACTCAGCTTCATGGGAGGACCCCATTGGGTTCTAGTATTATGAGAGAGGGAGAAAAATGTCTCCCTTTCCACATTCTCCACACCAGGCATAGTTTTGTTCATGTCTCTCTCATGTCTCCCCTTCCCCTCCTTTTCTCCAAGCTAAGCAATCCCAGCTGTTGTGACCTTCCCTCCTAGGGGAGATGCTCCAGCCCCTGGGTCATTTTAGCTGCCCTTTTCTGCACTTTTTCCAACTCTATAACAGACAATGCTGAACTAGATGGGCAAATTTTCTGGCCTGGTATAAATTAGCAGCTGAGCTTCCTGAGTTCCTTGTTGAGGCAACGAACACCCTCATCTGTCCAGATCTGTCATTCCCACAGTGCTGGGCCAATTCTCCAAGGTCAAAGTGCCACCTGTTCCCTTTCTGGGTTATCTCTCAACACTCAGGGTCAGCAGCCCTGGGAAGGAAAGAGACCTCAAATCCTCAATACAGAGAAGTCTTCTACCCCAGCATCCAACACTGTGGGGATGGCAGAGAGCCAGTGTGGTGTAGTGGTTAGAGTACTGGACTGGGACCTGGGAGACCTGGGTTCAAGTCCCCACTGGGCTATGAAGTGAATTGGGTGACTTTGGGACAGTCACTGACTCTCAGCTTAATCTACCTCACAGGGTTGTTGTGAGACTTAAATGGACAGGGAGGAGCATCACGTACGCTGCCTTGGGCTCCTTGGAGGAAAAATGGGATATAAATGTAACAAATAAATAACATTTCCAAACTCAGGGCTACTTACGTTTGGGGTGCTGTTTACCTCTTTATTTGCAGGTATCTTGTCATCTGTTAAAACAAAATGCATACACACATTGAGACATCTGTTTATACAAACCTTCCCTGTGTAATTTAGTCTACCATCATATGCATACAGTGGATTAGATCCAGGCTTTGCAAGAGCAAGGATCCCCCTCCCCAAATTTGGGGAGATCCCCCTCCCCCTCACACACCAAAGCTCACCCATTCAGCAAGGTCACTTGACACCCTATGTAGAATGCTACATCCATCCAAGGGGGTGGATGGGCTGCCGTGGAAAGAAGAGGGCAGGGAAGTCCACTTTATCTGTTTATAAGGAGAGCTCAATGTGTGGGAGAAAAGACAGTGGGGTCTGTAATGATAGCCAGGAACCCCTCTCCCTGACACCTCCCAATTTTAGCCAAATGACATCCTCACCACAAATAGTAATTAAGGGAGTCACTGGAAAAGGTAACACCCCCACCCTGCAGTGGCCTTCCTGTTGTTTGAGCACGGCTGTGGACTACTTTGGTTTTTTATGGAACTCTAATAAAGTTACAGCAGAACCCCAAGCTCAATTATCAAGGTGGATGAAATGGGTGTGTTGTTGCTGCTGTTTCTGCTGCGTTTTCCCCCCCATAGAATGGCAAGATTTTAGTACTGAGAGCAGTCTGGATTAATTTGTTTAGGCTGCAATCCTATATCCACTTACCTGAGAGTAAGTCTCACTGAACTCAGTTGGACTCACTCCTGAGTAGACATGCATAGGATTGCACTGTTAGAGTATTTATCTATTATTTATTTATTTATTTATTTATTTATTTATTTATTATACCACCCAATAGCCATATACCCTGCCCTTCAAAAAACAAAACACCCTCTCAGAATGGCTTACAATAAAATATACAAACACAGTCATCCCCTCCAAAATTATAAGATGTATCATTCTCTCTATTTTTGATGTTCAAGTGTGAGTACTGTTAGATAAGAAGTTCTTGCTTCTGGTTGAAAGAAAGGATGCCAGACAGGCAGCAGTGGACCCAACACTATTTTATTGAACGTTTTGCAAAACGGGTGCAGAGCAGTCGGCAGTCTGGACCCCGAGCTAAGCAAGCATAAGTCTTTTTATACCCCCTCCCCTTTACAATTTTCTCTTAGCCACAAGACATGTCAACTGACTGAGCCGTTAGCTGACTCCTTAGAGCAGGACTGTGTCAACATGTTTATTTCTGATTATGCTTATGTGACTGTCTCACCAGACTTCCCCTTTTTAACCGATGTACACTGCCACTGGACATGTGTCCGGTGGGCTCATAATTATGACTAACAGCTCAAAGGTCTAGCAAAGGGCTGACAGCCAAAGAATAAGAGGACAGTCTTTTCCTAACAATTCCCTCCTTTAAGTCTTTACTCATGTCTTAAAGCGTTTTAAAACGGGGTTTCTC
Source organism: Heloderma suspectum (assembly GCF_057233095.1). Classification (NCBI taxonomy): domain Eukaryota; kingdom Metazoa; phylum Chordata; class Lepidosauria; order Squamata; family Helodermatidae; genus Heloderma; species Heloderma suspectum. The sequence goes on along the minus strand of NC_139475.1, from coordinate 60,273,952 downwards.
TATCAGCACAATAAAGCAAGAGCATCTGTTTTGACAGGGCAGTTTCCATTAACTGCTGGGATTTATAAACAAGAGGCGATTGTGGCTCCTGGGTGGTTTCTTCGCCTGTGTCCCTGGCAGCTTCCGGAGGGGTGCCAGGGAGCAGAGGACCGTTGCCGTGTCCTCCTGTTCTCTCCGGGTGACAGGAGGAAGCAAGGGTCGCCTAAATGGCTTTATCCGGCTGCAATGTGGCTGCAACCCACAAGCTTTATACACGAGTGGCTGGTTGGTCCCACCAAATAAGGCCCCTCCCACCCTTCCTTTAAAGCTTTTTTATTCTACTTTTTCAGCAACACCTCGTCTTTTGTCTGGAAGAGATGGATAGGTGCGTCTAACGGCAATCTCTGGAACGGAACGGAATAAGCTCGTAGCTGTGAAAGAACAGACTGTAGAGAAGTCAACTGATCCCTTAGCATCTGATCACCCACCTCCCACTTGACTTCCTCCCTCCTTCTGCAGTGTACCCGAGGCGGGAACCTAAACATTAGCTCAAAGGGGGACAGCTTTATGTCTTTTCTTGGCATTTTTCGAAGCTTTGTCAAAGCTATTGGCAGAGCCTCTACCCAAGTGAGTCTTACCCCTTGCTGGAGCTTGGTTAGGGTCTCCTTGGGACTCCGATTGGTTCTTTCAACCTGCCCACTCGCCTGGGGTCTCTAGGGGCAGTGTGAGTGCCACTCCACCCCCAGGGCTCGTGCCAACCCGTGCGTAACAGCTGAGGTGAAATGTGAGCCCTGGTCGGACTCTACAACCTCAGGCAGGGAGAACCGGGGCACCACCTCCTGTAACGACTTAGCAACTACAGTTTTTGCCTGACAGTTTCTGCGTGGAAACGCCTCTACCCACCCTGTCATTTGACACACTATTACAAGCAGATGTCTGCAACCCCTACACGGTGGCATTTCAGCAAAATCAATCTGCACCCTCTGGAAGGGATAATGCGCCCATGGTCGCCCTCCCCTTGGTGGAGGGGGTGCCCCGGGGGAATTAATTTTCTGGCAAACCTCACAGGTTGCGGCTAGTCGATGGGCGCGTACAGTTAGGCCAGGAGAGACGAACAGCCTCTTGCAATGGTCAATCATGGCTGATGCCCCAGGATGTCCAAGAGAGTGATGCACTTGCTCTAAGATAGCTCCCTGCAGGGTCTGCGGTAGGAGCAGCCTCCCATCGGTCATCTGGATCCATCCGTCGCCACGGGGACTTACTCTGTGTTCTTGCGCCATCTGTAACTCGGAAGGGGAGTATGTGGGGGCTCCTCTCTTCTGGGTAAGACAGGAAATGTCTCTTGGATTCTTTCTTTGGCTGCCCTCTTTGCGGCCTCATTTGCCCTTGAGCAACTCGGCCAGCCTCTTGCCACGACATCAAGGACCTTGGAGTGATATCCCACCGGCCTCCAGGAGGGGCCCTTTTGCTGGCAAAGTACTCCCGAGGCTACGCCTTTATTCTCATGCACATAGAGTCTAAATGGTCGACTGGGATTTGGTATGGCCAGGGCAGGTGGCGACACAAGGGCAGCTTTGAGACTGAGGGAAGACTTATTTATCTTTTTGCAGCGCCTCATACAGCGGTCGCGCCGTCTCCCCATCCATGTAGACAAGAGGGTGGGCAGCTGGCTGGGGTTGAGGCACATGGAGATCCACCCAGGAGGAGATTTTATATCCCACAGAGTTGCGTCAGGGCAGGGCCCCTAGAGGTCTTTATCACCAATGCCCTCAAAGGTGTAGTTGGCCCCAATGTCAGCAGAAGAGCTGGAACGGCTAATGGCACGCAGACCGACGGAGCCCAACTTGCTTGAGACTGTTGCAATAGACTCCCTGCTTGCATCAGGAGAATCCAAAAGAGGGGGAGCCTTTACTGCTTGCTGGCTGCCTGGCTGCTGCAGGGCTCCACTGACTCGCCTGCGGAACATCTTGCGGATGCTGCCTCTTGATTTTTTTTTCCTCATCATCAGTTCATCCACCATAGACTGCAGGCAGATGCTCAGCATTATGGCCTGCAGGCTGGTGATTGTGACCCACTGTAGGCAGTCTTTATTTATCAGGTACTTAAATGCAAGTTCTAGCTTCACCTCTGACTTGCCAGCGGTAGGGCCTGATGTCTCGTTGTGCACGGGGACCGAGGAAGTGACCCGCCAGCAGCGCATTCGGGTCACCTTGAAACTTCCCTCCTTGATCTGGTCATTGGGCAGCTTGACCTGGAAGTTCAGCTTACTATTCTCAGCCCCCACAATGACGTGGCAGCCCTTCTCGGGGAAGTCTGTGATGCAGGGGTCAAATTTGAGATAGCTGTAATACTTGAGGGTCTGTGCCAAGCGGATGAACTCCTTCTTGGAGACCTTATCTTGTAGGGACTTCAGCTGACGGTGTTGCCAACTTGGCACGAGAGGCCCTTCCGACCCCGGCCCAAACTAGGGGATTGACTCTGTTTTCTATGAAGCACCAGTCCTCGTCTGCCTCTGGGGCGGGCTCCTCTGCGACCTTTGAAAGGGCCATTTGATAGTTACTGCTCTGTTGCTTGGGGAGCTGTACTTCTATCCTTCCGTCAGAAGTGAAAGCAATCTCAATTTGGAGCTTAGTCAGTAAGTCCCTTCTTAACAATGCCACCGGACAGGAGGGGGTACAGACAAATGCATGTGCTAGGTGTGCTTTCCCAACCTTGGTGAGCAAGGGACGAGAAAGGGGCACTCGGGTTGCCCTTCCCTCGACCCCCATTATGGTGGTAGATCCCCCACTTCCCGTTGGTGGTTGGCTAAGGGGGAGGATGGACAGGGCGGCCCCTGTATCTACAAGGGCATTGTAGGACCAGCCCCCAACTTTAATTTTGACTATGGGGTCCCGTCTTGCCTCAGAGACGGCTCAGAGGGGGCTGGGCCCCGGTCTGTCTTAGTCTCTTTCTTGTTCATGCAAAATCCTTTCTGCCCCCCCCCCTCCACACCCTCCTCTCTCTCTTTTTGCTTCAAGGCTTCACAGTCACGCTTCCAGTGCCTAATTTTCTTACAGAAGGCACTCTGGTCTCTTCTCAGGGAGGACCCCTTCCTCCCTCCTTTTCCTCTCTTCTTAGCTCCTCCTTTGTCGGGTCTGAGAACCGCAGCGAGGAGCTTCGCTTGCCTCTTGTCTTTCATAAACTTTCTGAGCTCTACTAAAACACTTAGGTCAGCCACTAATCTTCTCTCAACTTTCTGCAACTTCTTTCTGATGTCTTGGCAACTATTTCCCACAAACTGAGTCGTGAGAATCCTTAAATTATTTGAGTCCTTCAAGTCAATATCAGTATACTTGGCGAAGGCTTCCCTTAGCCTTTGGAGGAACACGGCAGGAGGTTTGTTTTTGTCTTGTTTTAAAGTCAGGACTTTTTGCAAATTGGGAGCCCCCCGCGCGGCTTGCTTCATGCCTGCTAAAATGAACTGAAAATACTCAGCATGTAGCTGTCTCTGTGCCGCCATGGCTACCCCCCAATCGGGCCGTCCTGTGGGCAGAGCTGCTGCCGTCTCATCCTCAGTTGCCTGGGGGTGTTCTCTTTAAACCTGGCCCATGCCCCCGCAAGGATGGTTGGTTTCTTATTGACCATCACAGGAGGGGCCAGAGACATGCATTTGACAACCCACGGAGCGGGCTTGCCGCCAAGGGGTACGCAGGTCGCCCATGAATCGATATAGGGGAACTGGTCTCAACTTCCCCTCTGTGTTACTATTATACGCACAGCAGATACCAGGGTTGGGTCAAAAGACCCCTCGGGTGGCCATTTGGGTTCTACTACTGGTCATTCCCGGGCACAAAGAAGGTCAATGCGATCCTTTGTCATCTTAGTTCTATAATCTTGCTTAAAATGTGACCAGTTGCGCAAACAACACTCCAAGGGCATATGGGACTCTCCTGTAGGCCTGGATTGGGACCCGCCCATGACGGTGGGGATTTCAATCAACAATTCTCGCGCTTCGCCCTCCTCTGACCCAGCCCGTCTCCGGGGTAGGGAAATGCAAATCGGGGCTCCTCACTCGCTTCGCCTGTAGGCGTCTCACACAATCGCAAACACACCACCGTCCCGCGTTTATCCCCTAATGTAAGCTGTTTCACTTACCCCAAAAGCCTCTTCTGTCCCACCCGCAGCTGCATCCAGCTGCTTTATTGATCCACTGCCGGTGCCTAAAAGGAGTGATCACGTCTCCCTCTTCCTCTGGCGTTGGTCCCCAAGCGCTTTCGCCGCCGCCGTCGTGAGGAGAAGGCAGTGTAAACAACCGCCTGTGGCCACTTCTCCTCCGCGGCCCCTCGGTTCAGCGCAAAGGGGACGCGCCCCGAAGCAGGATCCGAGTCACGGCACCAAATTGTTAGATAAAAAGTTCTTGCTTCTGGTTGAAAGAAAGGATGCCAGGCAGGCAGCAATGGATCCAACACTATTTTATTGAACGTTTTGCAAAACGGGTGCAGAGCAGTCAGCAGTCTGGACCCCGAGCTAAGCAAGCATAAGTCTTTTTATACCCCCTCCCCTTTACAATTTTCTCTTAGCCACAAGACATGTCAACTGACTGAGCCGTTAGCTGACTCCTTAGAGCAGGACTGTGTCAACATGTTTATTTCTGATTATGCTTATGTGACTGTCTCACCAGACTTCCCCTTTTTAATCAATGTACACTGCCACTGGACATGTGTCCGGTGGGCTCATAATTATGACTAACAGCTCAAAGGTCTAGCAAAGGGCTGACAGCCAAAGAATAAGAGGACAGTCTTTTCCTAACAGTACCATTGCATATGTGGCCAAAATGGCCCCACCCATGGACAAGAGAGAAGTATCAGCAGTATCCCAAGGTTTGCAGAAATACTTTTTTTTAAAAAATGAAAACCTCTAAGGAAGATCCCAATACAGCCCAATGAGGACTGAACATGTATAGTGGTTGTGGACCAGTGACTGACTGTTGAGAGGTAAACAGCGGAGATTTGGTGTAGGAGGAGGGATTGAATATAGTATCCTGGAGGCAGCATTGCAGCTAGGTAATTTTAGTCCTAGACTGAATGATCTCATGGGGACCCACTTTAGAGAGCCACACATCTTACTAGCTGTGAAGCAGTCAACTAACATTTTCTCCCCACCCCAACTGCCGTTCAGTGGAGGCTGGTGGCTCCGATGTCAGTCGGGCAATAAATCCGCTCCAGGTTTCAATCAGAACCAGTCAGAACTCTAAAGGAGCTATGCAAGGGCAATCAGAAAGCTAGACACAAAAAGGGAAAAGAGGCTATGGAAGGACAAGACTCTCCAGTGGTGGTGACCTGCAAGGTGTGTGCCATGTTTGTTTTCTTGCCCGACATCAACATGGCCTACACCTGCAACAGGTGCAAGTTGATCACGCTGCTGGAAGAGAAAGTAAGAGGACTGGAGCAGCAACTGTTGACCCTCCGGGGAATAAGAGAACATGAAGAGTTCTTGGACAGAATGGGGGAACTACAGCAGCAAAGGGAAGACCAGAAGCTTGAAGAGCAACAGCAAGCAGAGGCAGAAGTGGGAAATGCTGAGGTGAGGAAAAATGCAGCAGAGGATACTCCTTGGGAAAGGGTGACAGTTAGGAGCAGAAGAACCTCGTGTGGTGCAGAGTGGTAGGCGGCAATATTGCAACCAAAACTCTCTCCACAACCTGAGTTCGATCCCAGTGGAAGCCAGGTCTCGGGTAACCAGCTCAGGTCAACTCAGCCCTCCATCCCCCCGAGGTCAGTAAAATGAGTACTCAGCTTGCTGGGGGAAAGGTAGTCATGTTATAGAAATTTCAGTTGTAATATGTCTGTTATCCCATGATTTTATAAGCTAGGCTATGTCTATTCTACCTCTGTGTGAGATTGCCATGCTAACAAAGACACAGCGCCTTATCAGAGACTCAGGAATGCCAAGAACGTATTTATGTTAGAGAACACAACTATCTCTCTGCTGCCTCTCTCTGCGCATGCCTGGGTATGTGAAAGGCGCTGCCTGCTTTCTGTCTCCTTCTCAGTTAGACAAAGAGATTAGTACAGCGCAAGTGTAAGACAGCCCCCAGAGACTTTGTGTATATAAGCCTCTGGATCACATTACTTGATTGTGAACTTTGTTGGAGCATTAGCCCCAAAGGTTGCCTTATTCTGCAGAATAAAATTGTGTTGGACCAGACCTCTGCCTCCTCTCGTTCTTGGTAAACAAATTGGAAAGTCTACCAGGGAAAGAACACAATTTTTGTAACAGTCATGACTGGGGAAGGCAATGGCAAACCACCCTGCTATAGTCTGCCATGAAAACGTCAGCGTAAGCAGCATCCCTCTAGGGGTCAGTAATGACCCGGTGCTGGCACAGGAGGAACCTTTCCTTTCCTTTTAGGAGAAGAAGAACTAGATGCCACTCTGCACCAGTGGAGCTGTGGAACCGATTCCAGGTACTTGAGGATGAGACTGGAGGACAGCCTGCAGAGGAAGAAGTACAGGGGAACCTGCATAGAATCATAGAACTGGAAGGGGCCTACAAGGCCATCGAGTCCAACCCCCTGCTCAATGCTCATTATTCTGTGTCCTGCACTCTGGGATGATCGAGAAGAGATCCTGGTCTTCCTCTCTGTGACAACCTTTCAAGTACTTGAAGAGCACCATCATATCTCCCCTCAGTCTTCTCTTCTCAAGGCTAAACATGCCCCGTTATTTCAGTCTCTCTTCATAGGGCTTTGTTTCCAGTCCCCTGATCATCTTTGTTGCCCTCCTCTGAACCCTCTCCATCTTGTCTGCATCCTTCTTAAAGTGTGGTGCCCAGAACTGGACACAGTACTCCAGATGAGGCCTACCCAGTGCTGAGTAGAGGGGAAGTAGTACTTCCCGGGATTTGGAAGCTATGAGAGCGAGCATGAGAGCGAGCAAGAGGCTGAAGGTCAGTAAAGCAGAGGTGATGAAACCCAGGCCTACAACAAGAAGAGAAGAGTGGTAGGAGTGGGAGACTCCTTGCTGCATGGGATCAAGACCCAAGTATGTGGTGAAGACCCGTGGACTCACCACGTATATTGTCTCCCGGGAGGATGGATTAGAGACGTGACTGCAAGGTTGCCTGCACTCATAAAGCCCACTGACAGGTATCCCTTTCTTCTCAGCCATGTGGGAACAAATGATACCGCCAAGCGGAGCTACGAAGAGATCACGTCAGACTTTGAAGCTCTGGGAAGGAAACTCAAGAACTTTGGGGCCCAGATAGTTTTCTCATCCATCCTTCCAGTAGTCAGAAGAGGGGTAGAAAGGGAAAGAAAAATACTCCAGGTGAATGAATGGCTATGAAGGTGGTGCCGGTGCGAGAGATTTAGATTCTAGGACCACGGGCTATACTTCCTGGAAGATGGGCTGTTGGCAAGGGACGGGTTGCACCTCACAAGGGCTGGGAAGAATGTGTTTGGCCACAGCATGAAGAACTTCATCAGGAGGGCTTTAAACTGAATCCTACAGGGAAGGGAGAGGTAAAGTTGGGGGTAACAATGGATGAAGGCTCATGCACTGCAACGGAGAGAACAGCTCTAAGAGCGCCCAATAATAGTCTTCAGACACATGTAGGAAGAAAGCCAGACCATGAAGCACATGGTCTTCGATGTCTATATACTAATGCCCAGAGTATGGGAAACAAACAGAACGAACTTGAACTCTTAATACAAGAGGGAAATTATGACCTGATAGGTATAACTGAGACTTGGTGGGATGACTCTCATGACTGGAATACAGCAATTGAAGGATATCACTTGTTCAAAAAGAACAGGAGGAACAGAAAGGGAGGTGGGGTTGCACTGTATGTGAAAAATACATATCTCTGCACAGAAATACAGGAGGAGGAGCTTGGTAGCCCCATCGAGAGCGTCTGGGTTGAAATAAATGGATCAAAGAATAAAAGGAACCTGGTGGTCGGGGTCTACTACCGGCCACCCAGTCAAGGAGAAGACGAGGATGACACTTTGGAAAGCGAATAGCCAATGTTTCAAGGAAGCATGATGTAGTAGTAATGGGGGACTCCAATTTCCCTGGTATTTGTTGGGAGACAAATTCTGCAAAACATGGCCCCTCCAGGAAATTCCTGACTTGTGTGTCGGATAACTTCCTCCCACAGAAAGTAGAGGAAGGAAGTAGAGGATCGGCTATCCTTGACGTGATCCTAGCCAACAGAGATGACTTAGTGGAGAATCATAGAATCATAGAATATTAGGGTTGGAAGGGGCCTACAAGGCCATCGAGTCCAACCCCCTGCTTAATGCAGGAATCCAGGTCAGAACACCCCCGACAGATGGCTATCCAGCCCCGTCTTGAACGCCTCCAGTGTGGGAGAGCCCACCGCCTACCTAGGTATTTGGTTCCATTGTTGTATTGCTCTAACAGTCAGGAAGTTTTTCCTGATGTTCAGCCGGAATCTGGCTTCCTGTCACTTGAGCCCATTCTTCCATGTCCTGCACTCTGGGATGATCAAGAAGAGATCCTGGCCTTCCTCTCTGGGACAACCTTTCAAGTACTTGAAGAGTGCTATCATATCTCCCCTCAGTCTTCTCTTCTCCAGGCTAAACATGCCCAGTTCTTTCAGTCTCTCTTCATAGGGCTTTGTTTCCAGTCCTCTGATCATCTTTGTTGCCCTCCTCTGAACCCTCTCCAGTTTGTCTGCATCCTTCTTAAAGTGTGGTGCCCAGAACTGGACACAGTACTCCAGATGAGGCCTAACCAGTGCTGAGTAGAGGGGAACTAGTACTTCCCGGGATTTGGAAGCGATGCTTCTATGAATGCAGCCCAAAAGAGCATTTGCCTTTTTTGCAGCCACATCACATTGTTGGCTCGTATTCAGCTTGTGATGGACAACAATTCCTAGATCTTTCTCGCTTGTATTGTTGTTGAGCCACGTATCCCCCATCTTGTCACTGTGCATTTGGTTTCTTTTTCTGAGGTGCAGAACTTGGCATTGATCCCTATTAAATGTCATTCTGTTGTTTTCTGCCCAGCGCTCCAGTCTATCCAGATCACTTTGAATTTTGTTTCTGTCTTCCAAAGTATGAGCTATCCCGCCCAATTTGGTGTCATCTGCAAATTTGATCAGCATTCCCTGCACCTCCTCCTCCAAGTCATTCATAAAAATGTTGAAGAGCACTGGGCCCAGGACTGAGCCCTGCGGTACCCCGCTCGTTCCTTCTCCCCAGTTGGAGAAGATCCCATTGATGAGCACTCTTTGAGTCCGATTCTGTAGCCAACTGTGGATCCACCGGATCGTTGTTTCATCTAGCCCACTTTGAGCTAGTTTGCTCATCAGGATATCATGGGGCACTTTGTCGAAAGCTTTGCTGAAGTCGAGGTATATGATGTCTACAGCATTCCCACGGTCTACAAGGGAGGTTACTTGATCAAAAAATGAGATCAGATTTGTCTGGCAGGACTTGTTTTTGACAAATCCATGTTGGCTTCGAGTAATCACTGCATTGTTGTCAAGGTGCTTCCAGATGGATTCGTTTATCGTCTGCTCCAGAATTTTCCCAGGGATTGATCACTGATGTCAGACTGACTGGTCTGTAGTTCCCAGGTTCCTCGTTTTTACCCTTTTTGAAGATAGGGACAACGTTAGCCCTCCTCCAGTCATCTGGCACTTCCCCCGTCCTCCATGATTTCTCAAAGAGAATAGACAGCGGTTCTGAGAGTTCTTCTGCCAGTTCCTTTATTACTGTACGGTGCAGTTCATCCGGCCCTGGAGATTTGAACTCATTCAAAGTAATTAGGTGTTCCTTGACCGTATGCCTATCGATCTCAAGCTGCAATCCTGCCCCTTCAGCCTGCGCTTCTCCTTTGCCGGGGGGGGGGGGGTCATAGACCCTCTTTTGGGAAAAGACTGAGCCAAAGTAGGAATTGAGCACCTCTGCCTTTTCTTTGTCATCTGTTATTGTTTTGCCATCCTTATTTAATAGCTGAACCACCTTTTCTTTCCTCTGCCTTTTACTATGCACGTAGCTGAAGAAAGCCTTTTTGTTTCTTTTAGCATCCCTCGCTAACCTCAGCTTGTTCTCAGCTTCAGCCTTCCTGACGCCATCCCTGCAATTCTGTGCTACCTGCCTGTACTCTTCCTTTGTTACTTGGCCTTCTTTCCACTTCCTATATGTCTCCTTTTTTGTTTTCAGGTCATCCCTAAGCTTTTTGTGAAGCCACATTGGCTTCTTCTGTTGTCTTCCACCTTTTCTTCTTGTTGGAATTGTTTGTGATTGTGCCTTGAGAATTTCCTTTTTTAAAAGCTCCCACCCATCTTGGACTCCTTTTCTCATTAGAGCTGCTTGCCATGGGACGTTACTTATCATTGTTCTGAGTTTGATGAAATCAGCTTTCCTAAAATCCAGGGTACGCGTTTGACTACACTCGGCTTTTGCTTCCCTTAGAACCAAGAACTCAAGTGCAACATGGTCACTTTCCCCCAGAGTTCCTGTAACTGCTACTTGATCCACTAAATCATCTCTGTTGGTTAGGATCAAGTCAAGGATAGCCGATCCTCTAGTTCCTTCCTCTACTTTCTGTGGGAGGAAGTTATCCGCCATACAAGTCAGGAATTTCCTGGAGGGGCCATGTTTTGCAGAATTTGTCTCCCAACAAATATCGGGGAAATTGAAGTCCCCCATTACTACTACATCATGCTTCCTTGAAACATTGGCTATTTGCGTTTCAAAAGTTTCATCCTCGTCTTCTCCTTGACTGGGTGGCCGGTAGTAGACTCCAACCACCAGGTTCCTTTTATTCTTTGCTCCATTTATTTCAACCCAGATGCTCTCGATGGGGCTACCAAGCTCATCTTCCTGTATTTCTGTGCAGAGATATGTATTTTTCACATACAGTGCAACCCCACCTCCCTTTCTGTTCCTCCTGTTCTTTTTGAACAAGTTATATCCTTCAATTGCTGTATTCCAGTCATGAGAGTCATCCCACCAAGTCTCAGTTATAACTACCAGGTCATAATTTCCCTCCTGTATTAAGAGTTCAAGTTCGTTCTGTTTGTTTCCCATACTCTGGGCATTAGTTTATAGACATCGAAGACCATGTGCTTCATAGTCTGGCTTTCTTCCTACATGTGTCTGAAGACTATTATTGGGCGCTATCAGAGCTGTTCTCTCCATTGCAGTACATGAGCCTTCATCCATTGTTACCCCCAACTTTACATCTCCCTTCCCCGTAGGATTCAGTTTAAAGCCCTCCTGATGAAGTTCTTCATGCTGTGGCCAAACACATTCTTCCCATCCTTTGTGAGGTGCAACCCGTCCCTTGCCAACAGCTCATCTTCCAGGAAGCTTAGCCCGTGGTCCCAGAATCCAAATCTCTCTCGTCGGCACCACCTTCGTAGCCAGTCATTCACCTGGAGTATTTTTCTTTCCCTTTCTATCCCTCTTCTAACTACTGGAAGGATGGATGAGAAAATTATCTGGGCCCCAAAGTTCTTGAGTTTCCTTCCCAGAGCTTCAAAGTCTGACGTGATCTCTTCGTAGCTCCGCTTGGCGGTATCATTTGTTCCCACATGGCTGAGAAGAAAGGGATACCTGTCAGTGGGCTTTATGAGTGCAGGCAACCTTTCAGTCATGTCTCTAATCTGTCCTCCCGGGAGACAACATACCTGGCGAGTCCACGGGTCTTCGCGACATACTTGGGTCTCGATCCCACGCAGCAAGGAGTCTCCCGCTACTGCCACTTTTCTCTTCTTCTTCTTCTTGTAGGCCTGGGTTTCATCGCCTCTCTTGACTGACGTTCAGCCTCTTGCTCACTCTCATGCAGGTTCCCCTGTGATTCTTCCTCTGCAGGCTGCCCTTCAATCTCATCCTCAAGTACCTGGAATCAGTTCCACAGCTCCACTGTTTCCACTGGTGCAGAGTGGCGTCTAGTTCTTCTGCTCCTAACTGTCACCCTTTTCCAAGGAGTATCCTCTACTCCATTTTTCCTCACCTCAGCATTTCCCACTTCTGCCTCATCTTGCTGTTGCTCTTCAAGCTTCTGGTCTGCCCTTTGCTGCTGTAGTTCCCCCATTCTGTCCAAGAACTCTTCGTGTTCTCTTATTCCCCGGAGGGCCGACAGTCGCCGCTCCAGTCCACTTACTTTTTCCTCCAACAGCGTGATCAACTTGCACTTGTTGCAGGTGTAGGCCAGGTTGTTCTCAGGCAAGAAAACAGATATGGCACACATCTGGCAGGTCACCACCACTGGAGAGTCTTGTCCTTCCATTGCCTCTTTTCCCTTTTTGTGTCTAGCTTTGTGATTGTTCTAGACTAGCCTGTGCCTGCTCCTCTACTCACTAGAGGTTAAAAGCAGAGTCCCACTGGTGTGGAAGTGTGTGTTACAAGACAAATAAATGGGAAAAAAGTTTGTTAAAAAAGAAAGAAAATATGTTAGGGGCCTCCCCCTTGACCTCCCCTGCCGAACTCCCCTGGCCAACTCCTGTTTGCTCCCCCTGTCCGCTCGCTCTGGTCGCTCGCTGTCTGAGAGCTTGCTTGCTTTTGTAGTCCCTGGACCAGCTGGAGCAGCTTCCTCTGCTCTGCTGGGAGGCGGGAAACAGACTGAAGCTTCCCGCCCACTCAGCTGCTGGGAGTGATGAGGCCACACCCCTCCAATTCAGTTGGAGCTCTCAGAAGCACCTGGTGAGCTCATAGCCAATCAGAAGGATAAAGGGCAGTCCCCTGGGCTTCCTGCAGCCCACTTACCTCTTAGCCTCTGTCTCCTTCGTCTCCTTCGTCTCCTTTGTCTCTTCAACCACTGCAACTCCTCTGGCCAACTCCTGTTTGCTCCCCCTGGTCGCTCGCTCTGTTCGCTCGCTCTCTGGGAGCTTGCTTGCTTCTGTAGTCCCTGGACCAGCTGGAGCAGCTTGCTCTGCTCTGCTCAGCTGGGAGGCGGGAAACAGACAAAGTCTGTTTAACAAAACTCTGTTTTGTCTGAGAAAGTAACTGCTACTTTCTCAGACAAAGTCTGAGAAAGTAGCAGTTACAGGAACTCTGGGGGAAAGCGACCATTTTATACTTGAGTTCTTGGTTCTAAGGGAAGCAAAAGCCAAGTGTAGTCAAACGCATACCCTGGATTTTAGGAAAGCTGATTTTAATAAACTCAGAACAATGATCAGTAAGGTCCCATGGCAAGCGACTCTAACGAGAAAAGGAGTCCAAGATGGGTGGGAGCTTTTAAAAAAGGAAATCCTCAAGGCACAATTACAAACAACAACAACAAGAATAAAAGGTGGAAGACAACGGAAGAAGCCCATGTGGCTTCACAAAAAGCTTAGAGGTGACCTGAAAACAAAAAGGGACACATATAGGAAGTGGAAAGAAGGCCAAGTAACAAAGGAAGAGTACAGGCAGGTAGCACAGAATTGCAGGGATGGCGTCAGGAGGCTAAAGCTGAGAACAAGCTGAGGTTAGTGAGGGATGCTAAAAGAAACAAAAAGGCTTTCTTCAGCTATGTGCATAGTAAAAGGCAGAGGAAAGAAATGGTGGTTCAGCTGAGGTGGTTCAACAACACTACAAGCGAGAAGGATCTTGGAATTGTTGTCTATCACAAGCTGAATATGAGCCAAACAGGTACTTAAGGTGAGGCTGCCAGAGGCTCAATATTAGCCACCAATGTGATGTGGCTGCAAAAAAGGCAAATGCTCTTTTGGGCTGCATTAACAGAAGCATCGCTTCCAAATCCCGGGAAGTACTAGTTCCCCTCTACTCAGCACTGGTTAGGCCTCATCTGGAGTACTGTGTCCAGTTCTGGGCACCACACTTTAAGAAGGATGCAGACAAGCTGGAGAGGGTTCAGAGGAGGGCAACAAAGATGATCAGGGGACTGGAAACAAAGCCCTATGAAGAGAGACTGAAATAACGGGGCATGTTTAGCCTTGAGAAGAGAAGACTGAGGGGAGATAGGATAGCGTTCTTCAAGTACTTGAAAGGTTGTCACAGAGAAGAAGGCCAGGATCTCTTCTTGATCATCCCAGAGTGCAGGACACGGAATCATGGGCTCAAGTTACAGGGAGCCAGATTCCGGCTGAACCTCAGGAAAAACGTCCTGACTGTCAGAGCAATACAACAATGGAGCCCATTACCTGGGGAGGCGGTGGGCTCTCCCACACTGGACAGCCACCTGTCCGGGATGCGCTGACTTGGACTCCTGCATTGAGCAGGGGGTTGGACTCGATGGCCTTGTAGGCCCCTTCTAACCCCACTATTCTATGATTCTATGATTCTATATATAGCTGACTAATGCACTTCCAACAAAGGATACACCAAATGTTCTTTTTAGGTAGGCTTCAATCACTGGTTTTCTATTAACAAGAATTAGGGGGAAAATGGATCCAGTTTTCATTTTGATTACAAAATATACTTCTTAATAAACCAATAAAATACTTCTTAATAAACCATTAAAATACAAGATACTGCCAAAGATCTTTTTAAAAAAATCTTATCATTATAAAGATAATTGGCAAATATTGTAATCTTGTAAAGATTGTAATCCCCTTCATGGATCACTGCCTTGTTGTGGCGAAGGGGCTTGCGTAACTCAGTGAAGCCATAAGCTATGCCGTGCAGGGCCACCCAAGACGGACAGGTCATGGCAGAGAGTTCTGACAAAATGTGGTCCACTGGAGAAGGAAATGGCAACCCACTACCCAGTATTCTTGCCAAGAAAACCCCATGGAACGTATCACAAGGCTAAAAGAGATGACGCCGGACGATGAGCCCCTCGGGTCGGAAGGTGTCCAATATACTACTGGGGAGGAGCAGAGGGTATTTCCAAGTAGCGCCAGAAAGAGTGAAGCGGCTGGGCCAAAGCCGAAAGGACACTCAGCTGTGGATGTGTCTGGTGGTGAAAAGGAAGTCCGATGCTGTAAAGAACAATGTTCTTTAGGAACCTGGAATGTCAGATCAATGAATCAAGGTAAGTTGGAGGTGGTCAAACATGAGATGGCAAGATTGAACATCGACATCTTGGGAATCAGCGAACTCAAATGGACAGGCATGGGCGAATTTAATTCAGGCGACCATCATATCTACTATTGTGGGCAAGAATCCCTTAGAAGAAATGGAGTAGCACTCATAGTCAACAAAAGGGTGGGAAAAGCAGTACTGGGGTACAATCTTAAAAACGATAGAATGATCTCAGTACGAATCCAAGGCAACCTATTCAACATCACAGTAATTCAAGTCTATGCCCCAACCACTGAGGCCGAAGAAGCTGAGGTTGATCGGTTCTATGAAGACCTACAACACCTTCTAGAACTAACACCAAAAAAAGATGTCCTCTTCATCATAGGGGATTGGAATGCTAAAGTAGGAAGTCAAGAAATCACCGGGATAACAGGCAAGCATGGCCTTGGTGTACAAAATGAAGCAGGACAAAGGCTAATAGAGTTTTGCCAAGAGAACACGCTGATCATAGCAAACACTCTTTTCCAACAGCACAAGAGGCGACTCTACACATGGACATCACCAGATGGTCAATATCGAAATCAGATTGATTATGTCCTTTGCAGCCAAAGATGGAGAAGCTCTATACAGTCAGTAAAAACAAGACCTGGAGCTGACTGTGGCTCAGATCATGAGCTTCTTGTTGCAAAATTTTGGCTTAAATTGAAGAACGTAGGGGAAACCACTAAACCATTCAGGTATGACCTAAATCATATCCCTTATGAATACACAATGGAGGTGAGGAATAGATTTCAGGGATTAGACCTGATAGACAGAGTGCCTGACGAACTATGGATGGAGGTCCGTAACATTGTTCAGGAGGCAGCAACTCAATCCATCCCAAAGAAAAAGAAATGCAAGAAAGCCAAGTGGCTGTCTGATGAGGCTTTACAAGTAGCTGAGGAAAGAAGGGAAGCGAAAAGGAAGGGAGAAAGGGGAAGATATATCCAACTGAATGCAGAGTTCCAGAGAATAGCAAGGAGAGACAAGAAAGACAAGAACTATACAGGAAAGATCTGAATGTCCCTGATAGCCATGATAGTTCATGGTCACTGAACTTGAGCCGGACATCCTAGAGAGTGAAGTCAAGTGGGCCTTAGGAAGCATTACTAACAATAAAGCCAGCGGAGATGACAGTATTCCAGCTGAGCTATTTAAAATCCTAAAAAATGATGCTGTTAAAGTGCTGCATTCAATATGCCAACAAATTTGGAACACTCAACAATGGCCGCAAGACTGGAAAAAGTCAGTTTACATTTCAATTCCAAAGAAGGGCAACGCCAAAGAGTGTTCAAACTACCGCACAATTGCGCTCATTTCACATGCCAGCAAGGTGATGCTCAAAATCCTACAAGCTAGGCTTCAGCAGTATGTGAACTGAGAACTTACGGAAGTACAAGCTGGGTTTCGAAGAGGCAGAGGAAGTAGAGATCAAATCGCCAACATTCGCTGCATCATGGAGAAAGCAAGAGAATTCCAGAAAAACGTCTATTTCTGCTTCATTGACTACGCTAAAGCCTTTGATTGTGTGGATCACAACAAACTGTGGCAAACTCTTAAAGAGATGGGAGTACCAGACCACCTTACCTGTCTCCTGAGAAACCTGTACGAGGGTCAAGAAGCAACAGTAAGAACCAGACATGGAACAACCGATTGGTTCAAAATTGGGAAAGGAGTACGACAAGGCTGCATATTGTCACCCTGCTTATTTAACTTATATGCAGAGTACATCATGAGAAATGCTGGCTTGGATGAATCACAGGTCGGAATTAAGATTGCCGGGAGAATTATCAACAACCTCCGATATGCAGACGATACCACCCTAATGGCAGAAAGCGAAGAGGATCTAAAGAGCCTCTTGTTGAGGGTGAAAGAGGAGAGTGCAAAAGCTGGTTTGAAACCCAACATTAACAAAACGAAGATCATGGCATCTGGCCCCATCACTTCCTGGCATATGGCAGGGGAAGAAATGGAAGCAGTGACAGATTTTACTTTCTTGGGCTCCAAGATCACCGCAGACGGTGACTGTAGCCATGAAATTAAAAGACGCTTGCTCCTTGGGAGGAAAGCTATGGCCAGCCTAGACAGCGTAGTAAGAAGCAGAGACATCACCTTGCCGACAAAGGTCCGTCCAATCAAAGCTATGGTTTTCCCAGTAGTAATGTATGGCTGTGAGAGCTGGACTATAAGGAAGGCTGAGCGCTGAAGAATTGATGCTTTCGAACTGTGGTGTTGGAGAAGACTCTTACGAGTCCCCTGGACTGCAAGGAGGTCCAATCAGTCCATCCTAAAGGAAATCAACCCTGAGTGCTCATTGGAGGGACAGATACTGAAGCTGAAGCTCCAATATTTTGGCCACCTAATGCGAAGAGAAAACTCCCTGGAAAAGACCCTGATGCTGGGAAAGACTGAAGGCAAAAGGAGAAGGGGACGGCAGAGGATGAGATGGCTAGATAGCATCACCAATGCAATGAATTTGAACTTGAGCACGCTCCGGGAGAGAGTGCAGGACAGGAAAGCCTGGTGTGCTATGGTCCATGGGGTCACGAAGAGTCAGACACGACTGAACAACAACAACAACAACAAGATTGTAATATTGTACTTTAACAGGAAATAGCATCCCCTAAACATTTCTTGTCATTAATGACTTCAAGTCTTAATAGTCTAAAGTAGTCTTAATAGTTTTCACCTAAGTTCATCTAAGTACCAAGTTTCCCACTCATCTCTGAACAGGCTGGTGTTCAGTGGACAGGTTCACACAGGTCTGGAGAGCTTCTAGAAGCGACCTCATTCCAAAACCAGAGAGTCCTTTTGTGTAGAAAATTACCACATACTGAATAGTATTGTCAAGGGCTCCTTGGAGGCCTCTCTCAGTCTAATCCAGTAGCCAAGTCCAGACACAGACAAAGGGATTCCTTTCAAAGCTTTATTCTTCTTTTACAACTTAACAACTCTACCGTTTGCAACTAGATCTGAGCAGCAGAGTACCTATGCCCTAAGTTGGAACAGTTGGTCCCCATTTGAAAGGGAATTACTGGCAGACCCCTGAACTTAAGGACTAGGGAGAGTCCCTCCCCTTTTCCCTTGGAGCCTCTGGGCGCAGCCGTTGTGTGCGCGCCAACTGGGCACTGCGCCTCCTTTCCACGCCCTCCATCTGGCGCCGCTCTCTGCATCTGCGTCGCGCATCCACCAAGTCTGCTATCTGTGCTCGGTCACTCCCTGGACTGCTATCTAAGCTAGGAATGCTGGTGGGAGGAATCTCCGTCAGCTGTGGGCCCTGGGAAAGAGGAGCGCGCTCCTCTCCCTCAGAATCAGAACTACTCTGGGATTCTATGGGCTCAGTGTCCACCCTGACATCAACCCCGCTCCCATGAGGCCCCCCCTCCTGCTCCTCCCCTGGGGCCCCGGGTTTGTGGGGGTACAGCTGGTGGAAGCGCCTCAGCAGCAACGGAGCATGCACATTTTCCGCGGGTTCCCAGGATCGCTCATCAGGCCCGTACCCCTTCCAGTCCACCAGATATTGCAAGCGGCCACGAGAAAGGCGGGAGTCCAGAATCTCCGCGATCTCAAACTCCTCCTCCCCCTCCACCAGCACTGGTGGCGGGGGGGGGGAGCTGGCCGAGCAATGAGGGTCGCCAGAAACCAGGGGGGACAGCATCGACCGATGAAAAACAGGATGGATCTTCATGGAGGAGGGGAGAGCCAGGCGAAAAGCAACAGGGTTAATCTGGGCCGTAACCTGGAAAGGCCCCGTGCGGCGAGGCGCGAGCTTCCTTGCGGGCGAGTGAGAGGGTGGACAACCAAACCCAGTCCCCCGGTTGCAGAGACAGACCCGGCTGGTGCTGCCGGTCTGCAGAGGCCTTGTAGGCTGTCTTGGCTTGCTCGAAGGAGTCCCGT
Source organism: Heloderma suspectum (assembly GCF_057233095.1). Classification (NCBI taxonomy): domain Eukaryota; kingdom Metazoa; phylum Chordata; class Lepidosauria; order Squamata; family Helodermatidae; genus Heloderma; species Heloderma suspectum. The sequence goes on along the minus strand of NC_139475.1, from coordinate 60,255,111 downwards.
AAGAGGTGGTGTACGGCTCACAACTCCTCTAAAAAGTCCTGGGCTGCTGGCACCGAAGAGGGAGCTGGGGTGGACGGGAAGGCCTTGGGGTGGTAACCAAAATTGGCAAAAAATGGAGTTTGGCGGGTGGAAGCATGGCAGGCATTGTTATAAGCAAATTCTGCGAGAGGCAGCAAGGAAAACCAGTCATCTTGCTGGTAATTGACATAACAGCACAGATATTGCTCCAGAGTCGCATTGGTGCGCTCGGTCTGACCGTCCGTCTGTGGATGGTGGGCGGAGGAAAGATGGAGCGTCACATGGAGCAACGCCAGTAGCTCCCTCCAGAAATGGACAGTGAATTGAGCCCCCCTATCGGAAATGAGACCCTCGGGCCATCCGTGGAGATGGAAAACATGCGCCACGAACAGCTCTGCCGTCTCCCTGGCTGTGGGCAACCCAGAGCAGGGGATGAAATGGGCCATCTTAGAAAACAAATCCACCACCACCAGAATAGTGGTCTTACCGTGTGAGGGAGGCAAGTCAGTGATGAAGTCAAGGGAGAGCAGTCTCCAAGGTCCTGAGGGGGTAGGCAGGGGGTGAAGCAAGCCTGTGGGCTTGCCTGAGGGGGCCTTCGCCTGCTGGCAGGTTGGGCAGGAGGTGACATAGGACTTGACGTCCTGACACACACGAGGCCACCAAAAATCCCTCATCACTCCATGCAGGGTCTTGGCGACGCCAAAATGCCCAGCTGTGGGGGAGTCGTGGCACTGATGGAGGACCTTCTCGCAGAGGGGTCTAGAAGGCACATAGACCCAGCCGGAATGGTAAAGCAGGCCACCTCGCAAAGAGAAGGGGGTAGAGTGGGGGGGGGCAGAGGCTAGCCCCAATTCCTCCACCTTTGTGCGAACAAAAGCATCCTGAGCCTGTGCAGAGAGAAGGAGCTCCTCCCAAGAATGAGGTACCGCAGCTGCCGCCAGGCCTTGTGGGGGAAGCTGGTCAGTCTCCTTCTTGTCAAACACCTCCTGAAAAGCTGCATACTTCTCTGGGGGGATGATGATAGCTGAGGGACCGCCAGAAGCAGAGAAGGAGGGGGGGAAAGGGTTAATGACTGGGCCGGGACTGGCACCTCCTCGGTGAGGCAATGCTCCCGGCAGTAGGGAGACGCAAACTCCACTTGCCGAAGCCCCCAAGAAATCTGAGGGCTGTGCTTAGAGAGCCAGGAAAAACCCAGCACGACTGGGTATAAGGGAACCTTGGCTAAGTGAACCTGAATCTTCTCAACATGGGACTGGGTGCGCAGAGTGAGTGGAACTGTAATCCGGGTCACCGCGCCCGAAGAGAGAGGACGCCCATCAACGGTCTGCACTGCCAAGGGGGCAGGAAGGGGCAGGGTAGGAATCCTGTGGAAGAGGGTGAAGGTCGCATCCATGAAACTAGTCGTAGCCCCTGAGTCCACTAAAGCCAGGGCCTCCACCCCACCCCACTGAGAGGAGCGGAGGTGAACATGCAACAGCAGATGGGAGGGTGGGGGGGTTGGGGAAGGCACCCACCCGGTGGGGAGCTGACCCCCACTCTGGAGGCCCCCAACAAGCTTGGGGGGCAGTCTAGTCAGGCCTGGGGACGAGGAGGAGGAGGAGGGGGAAGGAGAGGAGGAGGAGGCAGCGGAGCCGTGGATTTAACTCGGCAGGTCTTGGCAAAATGCCCCAGGTTCCCACATCGAAAACATCGGCGCTCAGCTCGCCAGCGCTCAAGTTCCTCTGGCGGCAGTGAGGCTCGGGTAGCCCCCAGCTGCATCGGGGTCTCCTCCACCCCCAGCGCCGGAACGGGGGGTGGGGGAGGAGGCAGGAAATGTGGGGGAATGGGAGGAGGGAAATCCCGGCCCCCGGCGCCCCGCCGGGTCTGCCGGCGCCCCTCCAGCCGACTATCTATCTGGAGGCAGGTCTGGATGAGCTCCTCCAAAGTAGGTGGGCTGGGCATGCGCGCCAACTCATCTAAGATCTCGTCGTTCAAACCATCCAAAAACTGAGCCACTGGCGCGGCATCATTCCACTGTAAATCCTGCATCAGCAAGCGAAAGGTTGTCGCGTAGCTGGAAACTGAGTCCTTGCCCTGCCGGAGGCGGCGAATATCCCGAGAAGCCGTCTGCGTGCGCAGGGGGTCACCGAAAAAATGTGCCATGGCTGTCATGAAACCTTGATAGTCCCCGAGCAGGGGGTCATTAGCGAGCAGGAGTCCCGAAGCCCATTTAGCTGCCATGCCTGACAGTAGGTTAATGATGAAACCCACACGAACCTGTTCCGTTTGGAAATCCTCAGGTCTAAAATGCAAGTACAGATCTAATTGGGCCCTGAAAATCTGAAAAAGTCCTTTCTCACCAGAAAACCTCTCTGGCAACGCCACCGGGCACTTGCGGCGTGGGGGAATCAAAGGTGGGGTGTGTGTGAAATGCTGCCTGTAGATTCTGCACAGCAGCCGTCAGTTGAGCCATCTGATCACGGAGCATCTGGTTCTCTTACGCCAGAGCTTGCACCGCTGGGTCCCCGGCACCCTCCATAAGGCAATAGGAGGAGAGAGAGAGGAGAGGAAAAAAAAAGAGGAATGGGGACCAAGCTGTCAAGGGCTCCTTGGAGGCCTCTCTCAGTCTAATCCAGTAGCCAAGTCCAAGGTTGTCCCAGAGAGGAAGGCCAGGATCTCTTCTCGATCATCCCAGAGTGCAGGACACGGAAGAATAGCTCAAGTGACAGGGAGCCAGATTCCGGCTGAACATCAGGAGAAACGTCCTGACTGTCAGAGCAATACGACAATGGAACCAATGACCTAGGGAGACGGTGGGCTCTCCCACACTGGAGGCCTTCAAGACGAGGCTGGACAGCCACCTGTCAGGGATGCTCTGATTTAGATTCCTGCACTGAGCAGGGGGTTGGACTCTGTGGCGTTGTAGGCCCCTTCCAACCCTACTATTCTATGATTCTATGACTGACACTTCAGACACCTGGGTGTTAACCACAACAGTTTACTGGTAAATTAAAGCAAGCGAACCACAACTAAAGGTATTTACACAATAGTGCTGAGTGATACAAAAGGCATTAAAAGAAATGGAAATTTTCAAAATGCAAGTTCCTTTACCCTAGCTCTCTTTAGATTTTTCTAGGTTGCTTCTTCCTGCTCCCTCTTCAGACTCTGTTCTTCCTGACTCTTTCTATACCCTCCTCCCTCAAAACCAAAAGTACTGCTTCAGACCTGAAGAAATTAAACTCAAGGGGAGAAATGGAACTGACACTTGTTATGGCCAACTGTAATAGACCAGGGTGAAGCCATATTGAGGCCCAGCAAAGGTTGGGCCTGGGTATCTCCACTGTGGAATTTTCGAATGTGTGCATGACCACCCCCACTCTCTCTTTCTCTCTGAAAAATACAAGATCTACAAAGTTCTGAAGAGCAGTTTGCCTAACCAGCAAAAGTTTCTATATGTGAGCAAGCCAGATAAGGAACTGCCTGTCTGTCACCATTCTCCAGACAGGCCAGCCAACAGTTTAAGAACTTGTGGTTAAGCTGGACTTCCTTTTTGGTCAACAAGCATTCTGCACATGATCAGGTGGCTGTGTAACCAATTTCCTAATAAAAAACTAGCTGTGTCTAGCATGCGGGGGGAGTTTATTTCACTGCACAGAGAGTGAACTCCTTCCGTTACAGCATTTTCTCTTTCTCAATAAAGGTGTGTTGTACCTGAAAATGTCTTCAATTGTTGGGACCAGGACAGTTTTCTTGGGGGCTTGTCTGGGATCCCGTCAATACCCAAGGGAGTATCTCACCGGTCAACTGAGTGAGGTGAGTTTCTAAGGCGCCTTGGGGAGGGACCCTTGCTTTGCTAAAATCCCCACCCACTCTTTGGCTGATTTCAATTGAGACCTTCTGGACCGCTTGGCATCCCAAAAGAACCCAGACACTTTCTTGATTGAGAGAAACAAAGGCGGGGCTCCAGCCTCAGGAGTAAGGTATACAAGAGATCTATCTCAGGGTTGGTTGAAGCTTAGGGAAAGGACTTGAGACTTCTGTGGGTCTAGTCCAAAGGGGCACTCGTTGGCTAGGGGAGCCACCCGTCATGGAACGACCAAGGTCCTAGTGACTGAAATCTCAAGTGGCAGGAATGGGTGCAAAGCTTCAACTAAGGGTAAAGGTATAGTCCCAACTCTGGCATGGGTCTAAAGGGATGAGAAGATTGGCCAATCGAGGAGAACCTAGGTTTTGGGGACCATGGGTAAAGGTCAGAACAAACAGGTGACTCTACCTCTGGCGGGGATGCCTGCATGGTACATGCATGAAAATTATGATCCCGGGAGCTGTAAGTTTCTGGAGAAATGGCATTTTGATACCAGAAACGACCCATCCAAGCAATTTCCTTTGGAAGGAACCTTTGACTTGGATAAGACTGTGCACTTGAGGGGGGCCCTGGAAAAACAAGGTTCCAGAACCAGTAGTCTTTGAAAAATGAAAAAAAATTGAGAGAAAAACTAGATTGTAAGGCGGGATGTTATCCAGTGTCAACAAAAGGGGGGGCGTTGTTCACCAATTGACTTGGATTATAAAGACAATTCTGATGATTATGTGGACCCGCCACCATATATAGGAGAGACAGCCCCCCGCCACCACTGCCTCCCCGGGAGAAGACCAGGGAGAAGAAGAAAGGGGTGTGGCCGGCATCCCTGCATCCTCACACACCCCACCACCAGATCAGGACACATACGAATAGAGGGGCAGAGACAAAAAGCGGGGAAAGAAGAAGGGAAAGCCCAAAGAAGATTAAGTGACCTCTACACAGCTGCCATTGAGGGTCGCTAGGCGGGGAGACCAGGAAACAGGAGCTCATGTTCCCTGGTCCCCCACCGATTTCAGGAATTTGACCAGGTCCTTCCCTGACCCCCGCAAAGAGCCTAGAAAGTTTAAAGAAGAACAGAGTCATGTATTGAAGTATATGATCCAAGGTGGGCAGATGTAAATCAGATCATGAGGTTGGTGTTGAGTTCAGCAGATTGGAAGTCACTGAAAGAACAGGCAGGATGGCCAGTGGCCAGTCCAGCACAGTATGATCAACTGAAAGCAGACAGAGAAAGGTTGGTGGCAGGGTTAGATAGAGTTTTTCCAGCTAAAGCAGACTAGCCCAAAAATAAGCTTAGTGAAATGGAAAAAGGGCGAGAATGCCATGGACTACTGGAATAGGCTGTTAGAAGCATTTGAGAGGCACTCAGGCATTGACAATCCTGAAGAGTCAGCCTTGGCGGCAATGGTTGATCTGTATGTTACGGGTCTCCCAGGGCCAGTGCAGCAGAAATATGCTAATGCCATGCTGAGCTGGGGAGAGAAACCCATCAAAGAAACATTGAGTTGGTACAACAATGCCTGGAGGCACAGGGAAGGAAAACGGAAGACTTAAATGACTCTATTATGGTCGTGGAAGCCACCCAGTTGAAGGTGCAGGCAAGTCAGGGTAGAGGGAATCCCAGAAGAGGGGGTCGAGGAGGATTTAGAGGCAGAGGAAGAGGCCGAGGTTGGCAAAGAGGCGACTCTACACATGGACATCACCAGATGGTCAATATCGAAATCAGATTGATTATGTCCTTTGCAGCCAAAGATGGAAAAGTTCTATACATTCAGTCAAAACAAGACCTGGAGCTGACTGTGGCTCAGATCATGAGCTTCTTGTTGCAAAATTTCGGCTTACATTGAAGAGAAAAGTCACTGGAAAAGACCCTGATGCTGGGAAGGATTGAAGGCAAAAGGAGGAGGGGATGGCAGAGGATGAGACGGCTAGATAGCATCACCGATGCAATGAATATGGACTTGAGCAGACTCCGGGAGAGAGCAGAGGACAGGAAGGCCTGGTGTGCTATGGTCCACAGGGTCACGAAGAGTCGGACACGACTTAACAACAACAACCTGTCTTAAACCCTGGAGAGCCATTGCCAGCCAGTGTTGACAATACCAGGCAAGACGGTCTGACTCAATATAAGGCAGCCCTTTATTCAGAACCATGAGGACTGGAATCTTATCTTTAAGGGAAGGGCCATAGCTCAGTTGTGGAACATGTGGTTTGCATGCGGAAGGTCCCATGTTGAATCCTCCCAATACGTGCCTCTCAAAAGGACCTTAGGTAACAGAGCTGTGTAACACCAGCCTCTACTGAAGATCTTCAGGAGCTGCTGAATTACACCACTGACCCATTTACTCCACTCCTGTCTACTTCAGCATAGAAAGGAGTGGGGTAAATGGGCCAGTGGGGTAATTCAGTACAAGGCGTTTTCATATCTTCAACTAGATCCAATGTGTGAAGGAATGTATGGGAATTAGACACTACCCCATAGTGGCTTCTCTTCCTTCTGTCTGCAAGATTGGCCATAGCATCATTACTGTGGCTGGTTAACCATTCGTCTTGTTAGGGAGGTTGCTGGCTATTAGTCCGTTACCGGAGTTGTTACTCTTACTTGTTCCTTATTTCAAGGAACAGATTCCTTATCCATGCAATTGTTTGATGTAGTAAGATGCTCTGAACAGCAATATTAACTGCTTGTTGTTGTTCAGTCGTTCAGTCATGTCCAACTCTTCCTGACCCCATGGACCATAGCACGCCAGGCCTTCCTGTCCTGCGCTCTCTCCCGAGCGTGCTCAAGTCCATATTCATGGCATCAGTGATGCTATCTAGCCTTCTCATCCTCTGCCATCCCCTTCTCCTTTTGCCTTCAGTCTTTCCCAGCATCAGGGTCTTTTCCAGGGAGTTTTCTCTTCGCATTTGTTGTTGTTGTTCAGTCGTTCAGTCGTGTCCGACTCTTCGTGACCCCATGGACCATAGCACGCCAGGCCTTCCTATCCTGCGCTCTCTCCCGGAGCGTGCTCAAGTTCATATTCATTGCATCAGTGATGCTATCTAGCCATCTCATCCTCTGCCGTCCCCTTCTCCTTTTGCCTTCAGTCTTTCCCAGCATCAGGGTCTTTTCCAGGGAGTTTTGTCTTCGCATTAGGTGGCCAAAATATTGGAGCTTCAGCTTCAGTATCTGTCCTTCCAATGAGCAGTCAGGGTTGATTTCCTTTAGGATGGACTGATTTGACCTCCTTGCAGTCCAGGGGACTCGTAAGAGTCTTCTCCAGCACCACAGTTCGAAAGCATCAATTCTTCGGCACTCAGCCTTCCTTATAGTCCAGCTCTCACAGCCATACATTACTACTGGGAAAACCATAGCTTTGATTAGATGGACCTTTGTCGGCAAGGTGATGTCTCTGTTTCTTACTATGCTGTCTAGGTTTGCCATAGCTTTCCTCCCAAGGAGCAAGTGTCTTTTAATTTCATGGCTACAGTCACCGTCTGCGGTGATCTTGGAGCCCAAGAAAGTAAAATCTGTCACTGCTTCCATTTCTTCCCCTGCCATATGCCAGGAAGTGATGGGGCCAGATGCCATGATCTTCGTTTTTTTAATGTTGAGTTTCAAACCAGCTTTTGCACTCTCCTCTTTCACCCTCAACAAGAGGCTCTTGAGATCCTCTTCGCTTTCTGCCATTAGGGTGGTATCGTCTGCATATCGGAGGTTGTTGATAATTCTCCCAGCAATCTTAATTCCGACCTCTGATTCATCCAACCCGGCATTTCTCATGATGTACCTTCCATATAAGTTAAATAAGCAGGGTGACAATATGCAGCCTTGTCGTACTCCTTTCCCAATTTGGAACCAATCGGTTGTTCCATCTCTGCTTCTTACTGTTGCTTCTTGACCCTCGTACAGGTTTCTCAGGAGACAGGTAAGGTGGTCTGGTACTCCCATCACTTTCAGAATTTGCCACAGTTTGTTGTGATCCACACAATCAAAGGCTTTAGCATAGTCAATGAAGCAGAAATAGACGTTTTTCTGGAATTCTCTTGCTTTCTCCATGATGCAGCGAATGTTGGCGATTTGATCTCTAGTTCCTCTGCCTCTTCTAAACCCAGCTTGTACTTCCGGTAGTTCTCAGTTCGCATACTGCTGAAGCCTAGCTTGTAGGATTTTGAGCATCACCTTGCTGGCATGTGAAATGAGCGCAATTGTGCGGTAGTTTGAACACTCTTTGGCATTGCCCTTCTTTGGAATTGGAATGTAAACTGACCTTTTCCAGTCTTGTGGCCACTGTTGAGTGTTCCAGATTTGTTGGCATATTGAATGCAGCACTTTAACAGCATCATCTTTTAGGATTTTAAATAGCTCAGCTGGAAGACTGTCATCTCCGCTAGCTTTGTTGTTAGTAATGCTTCCTAAGGCCCACTTGACTTCACTCTCGAGGATGTCCGGCTCAAGTTCAGTGACCGCACTATCATGGCTATCAGGGACATTCAGATCTTTCCTGTATAGTTCTTCTGTGTATTCTTGCCACCTCTTCTTAATCTCCTCTGCTTCTGTTAGGTCCCTGCCTTCTTTGTCCTTTATCATGCTCGTCTTTGCACAAAACGTTCCCTTGAGATCTCCAATTTTCTTGAAGAGATCTCTAGTCTTTCCCATTCTGTTGTTTTCCTCGATTTCTTTGCATTGTTCATTTAAGAAGGCCTTCTTGTCTCTCCTTGCTATTCTCTGGAACTCTGCATTCAGTTGGATATATCTTCCCCTTTCTCCCTTGCTTTTCGCTGCCCTTCTTTCCTCAGCTACTTGTAAAGCCTCATCAGACAGCCACTTTGCTTTCTTGCATTTCTTTTTCTTTGAGATGGATTTTGTTGCTGCCTCCTGAACAATGTTACGGACCTCCATCCATAGTTCCTCAGGCACTCTGTCTATCAGGTCTAATCCCTGAAATCTATTCCTCACCTCCACTGTATATTCATCAGGGATATGATTTAGGTCATACCTGAACGGTTTAGTGGTTTTCCCTACGTTCTTCAATTTAAGCCGAAATTTTGCAAGAAGCAGCTCATGATCTGAGCCACAGTCAGCTCCAGGTCTTGTTTTTACTGACTGTATAGAGCTTCTCCATCTTTGGCTGCAAAGGACATAATCAATCTGATTTCGATATTGACCATCTGGTGATGTCCATGTGTAGAGTCGCCTCTTGTGCTGTTGGAAAAGAGTGTTTGCTATGATCAGCATGTTCTCTTGGCAAAACTCTATTAGCTTTTGTCCTGCTTCCTTTTGTACACCAAGGCCATGCCTGCCTATTATCCCGGTGATTTCTTGACTTCCTACTTTAGCATTCCAATCCCCTATGATGAAGAGGACATCTTTTTTTCGTGTTAGTTCTAGAAGGTGTTGTAGGTCTTCATAGAACCGATCAACCTCAGCTTCGTCGGCCTCAGTGGTTGGGGCATAGACTTGAATTACTGTGATGTTGAATAGGTTGCCTTGGATTCGTACTGAGATCATTCTATCGTTTTTAAGATTGTACCCCAGTACTGCTTTTCCCACCCTTTTGTTGACAATGAGTGCTACTCCATTTCTTCTAAGGGATTCTTGCCCACAATAGTAGATATGATGGTCAGCTGAATTAAATTCGCCCATGCCTGTCCATTTGAGTTCGCTGATTCCCAAGATGTCGATGTTCAATCTTGCCATCTCATGTTTGACCACCTCCAGCTTACCTTGATTCATTGATCTGACATTCCAGGTTCCTAAAGAATATTGTTCTTTACAGCATTGGACTACAGCATCCACAGCTGAGTGTCCTTTTGGCTTTGGCCCAGCCGCTTCCCTCTTTCTGGCACTACTTGGAAATACCCCCTGCTCTTCCCCAGTAGTATATTGGACACCTTCCGACCTGAGGGGCTCATCTTCCGGCGTCATCTCTTTTAGCCTTGTGATACGTTCCATGGGGTTTTCTTGGCAAGAATACTGGAGTGGGTTGCCATTTCCTTCTCCAGTGGACCACATTTTGTCAGAACTCTCTGCCATGACCTGTCCGTCTTGGGTGGCCCTGCATGGCATTGCTTATGGCTTCACTGAGTTACGCAAGCCCCTTCGCCACAACAAGGCAGTGATCCATGAAGGGGCTCTTCGCATTAGGTGGCCAAAATATTTGAGCTTCAGGATCTGTCCTTCCAATGAGCACTCAGGGTTGATTTCCTTTAGGATTGACTGATTTCACCTCCTTGCAGTCCAGGGGACTCGGGAGAGTCTTCTCCAGCACCACAGTTCGAAAGCATCAATTCTTCGGCGCTCAGCCTTCCTTATAGTCCAGCTCTCACAGCCATACATTACTACTGGGAAAACCATAGCTTTGATAAGACGGACCTCTCCTTCTTACTATGCTGTCTAGGTTTGCCATAGCTTTCCTCCCCAAGAGCAAGCATCTTTTAATTTCATGGCTACAGTCACCGTCTGCGGTGATCTTGGAGCCCAAGAAAATAACATCTGTCACTGCTTCCATTTCTTCCCCTGCCATATGCCAGGAAGTGATGGGGCCAGATGCCATGATCTTCGTTTTTTTAATGCTGAGTTTCAAACCAGCTTTTGCACTCTCCTCTTTCACCCTCCACAAGAGGCTCTTTAGATCCTCTTCGCTTTCTGCCATTAGGGTGGTATCGTCTGCGTATCTGAGGTTGTTGATAATTCTCCCGGCAATCTTAATTCCGACCTGTGTTTCATCCAACCCAGCATTTCTCATGATGTACCTTGCATATAAGTTAAATAAGCAGGGCGACAATATACAGCCTTGTCGTACTCCTTTTCCAATTTTGAACCAATTGGTTGTTACTGTTGCTTCTTGACCCTTGTACGGGTTTCTCAGGAGACAGGTAAGGTGGTCTAGTACTTCCATCTCTTTAACAGTTTGCCACAGTTCGTTGTGATCCACACAATCAAAGGCTTTAGCGTAGTCAATGAAGCAGAAATAGACATTTTTCTGGAATTCTCTTGCTTTCTCCATGATGCAGCGAACGTTGGCGATTTGATCTCTAGTTCCTCTGCCTGTTCGAAACCCAGTTTGTACTTCCGGTAGTTCTCAGTTCGCATACTGCTGAAGCCGAACTTGTAGGATTTTGAGTATAACCTTGCTGGCATGTGAAATGAGTGCAATTGTACAGTAGTTTGAACACTCTTTGTCATTGCCCTTCTTTGGAATTGGAATGTAAACTGACCTTTTCCAGTCTTGTGACCACTGTTGAATGTTCCAAATTTGTTGGCATATTGAGTGCAGCACTTCAACAGCATCATCTTTTAGGATTTTAAATAGCTCAGCTGGAATACTGTCATCTCCGCTAGCTTTGTTGTTAGTAGGGATGTACGAAAGGTACTTACCTTTCGTGAATTATGTTTATGGTTGGGGGGGAGGCGTTCCATCCCTCCCCCCGGAATCCTCACCGGGGGGAGGTGCTCCGTTCCTCCCCCCCCGGAATCCTGGCCGGCTGGCTGTGCTCCGCAGCGATTCTGCGGAGCCGCCGGCCGGCTCTGCTAGCAGCCGGACATCCGGCCGCTGGCTAGCAGGGACACAAATGGCGGCGGCCGTAGCCACCGCCATTTGCGTCCCTGCAGTCAGCCGTGATCGGCTACACTATTTGCGTTCCCCTTATTTTCGCCATTTTAGTCTACATAAACGTTTATGTAGACTAAGATGTGCCAAAATAAGGAATGCAAATGGCGGCGGCCATGGCCACCGCCATTTACGTACGCGCATTTTTGTTTTTGTTTCTTTAAAGTCAGCCGTGATAGGCTATGTAAACCTTTACATAGCCTATCACGTTTTTTTAAAAAATCTAGCCGTGATAGGCTACGTAAATCTTTACGTAGCCTATCACATTTTTTAAAAAAACTGGAAATGGTTTAAATGGTGGTTTCTTCTGCCGCTGCCAGGAAGATCCGCCCAAAGTAAGTCTCGGCCCGGGGGGGGGGCGGGGGGGCGAACTGTTCTGCCACCGATTTCGGGGGGCCGAATGTGCTGGCATTCGGCCTCCCCAAGATCCGTGGCGGAACTTTCGTAGTTCCCTAGTTGTTAGTAATGCTTCCTAAGGCTTGACTTCACTCTCTAGGATGTCCGGCTCAAGTTCAGAGACTGCACTATCATGGCTATCAGGGACATTCAGATCTTTCCTGTATAGTTCTTCTGTGTATTCTTTCCACCTCTTCTTAATCTCATCTGCTTCTGCTAGGTCCCTGCCTTCTTTGTCCTTTATCATGCCCGTCTTTGCACAAAACGTTCCCTTGGTATCTCCATGAGTGCTACTCCATTTCTTCTAAGGGATTCTTGCCCACAGTAGTAGATATGATGGTCACCTGAATTAAATTCACCCATGACTGTCCATTTTAGTTCGCTGATTCCCAAGATGTCGATGTTCAATCTTGCCATCTCATGTTTGACCACCTCCAGCTTACCTTGATTCATTGATCTGACATTCCAGGTTCCTAAACAATATTGTTCTTTACAGCATCGGACTACAGCATCCACAGCTGAGTGTCCTTTTGGCTTTGGCCCAGCCGCTTCACTCTTTCTGGCGCTACTTGGAAATACCCTCTGCTCTTCCCCAGTAGCATATTGGACACCTTCCGACCTGAGGGGCTCATCTTCCAGCGTCATCTCTTTTAGCCTTGTGATACGTTCCATGGGGTTTTCTTGGCAAGAATACTGGAGTGGGTTGCCATTTCCTTCTCCAGCGGACCACATTTTGTCAGAACTGTCCACCATGACCTGTCCATCTTGGGTGGCCCTGCACGGCATAGCTTATGGCTTCACTGAGTTATGCAAGCCCCTTCGCCACAATAAGGCAGTGATCCATGAAGGGGTATTAACTGCTTAGATATTAAAAAATATGGTAAGCAATATATAAATCTATTACATAAACAAATACGTTAGATTTTAGATTTTTTTTAAAAAAAATCTGATTTCATTTTCCAAAACCTTTCAAATGTTTATTGTTTGAATTTTTTTAACCTGTCTTACTGCGTGAGCCACCCTGAGCATTTTTTGTTATGGAGCAGCATATAAATATCATAAATAAAAACCAACAACTTGAATTTAATCCATAGCAAGCATGGCATGTTCTAATAAAGTACTGTTAACATTTGGACACATGTGATAACATCGTTTTATGTACTGTCTTGCCATTTTTTGAGGGCCCCTGGGCAAAATGCCCTCACTGGGCCCTGTCCCTCAGTGAGTCTTCCTTCTCACTGCTATTGTCACCAGCTGCTGTTGCTCCTCAGCCTCTTTCTCATCATGGCTCCCACTTGCTTGCTTGACAGGCAGCGAGCAAGGAAGCCGTGGCAGCTCCCGCTCCTCCTCCTCACTGCCACTGTTGTCTGAGCTGGAGCGAGAGGCAGGTGAACAAGCAGGTTGCAATGGTGGAGAGGAGGGGCAACTCCAGGGGGCTCTTGTCGGTGGGTGTCAAGGGCTCCTTGGAGGCCTCTCTCAGTCTAATCCAGTAGCCAAGTCCAGACACAGACAAAGGGATTCCTTTAAAAGCTTTATTCCTCTTTTACAACTTAACAACTCTACCGTTAGCAACTAGATCTGAGCAGCAGAGTACCTATGCCCTAAGTTGGAACAGTTGGTCCCCGTTTGAAAGGGAATCACTGGCACACCCTGAACTTATGGGCTAGGGAGAGTCCCTCTCCTTTTCCCTTGGATCCTCTGGGCGCAACCGTTGTTTGCGCGCCAACCGGGCACTATGCCTCCTTTCCGCGCCCTCCATTTGGCGCCGCTCTCTGCGTTGGCGTCGCGCATCCATCAAGTCTGCTTCCTGCACTCTGTCACTCCCAGGACTGCTATCTAAGCTAGGAATGCCGGTGGGAGGAATCTCCGTCAGCTGTTGGTCCTGGGAAAGAGGAGCACGCTCCTCTCCCAGGAGCGACTGCTCTTCCTCAGAATCAGAACTACTCTGGGATTCTATGGGCTCAGTGTCCACCCTGAAAGTGGGCCCTGGTGAGGTGTGGGCCCTCAGCAGGTGCCTGAGCATGCCTACCTTTTAACGCTGGCCCTGTTTTGGAGATCTTCCACTGGGAAACCTCATTGACTGTGAGGAGATAGTTTCTTGATATCTGAAGACTTCTTTGAGTGATTAGAATAGGAAAGCTGACAGAGCTGGGGGAACAGGGCCTCCCCCACTCACCAAAGAGGAACATCTCCAGAGGATGGTGAGAAAATTGGTGAGGGAGCTTGGAGACCAAGATCAGCTGAAGGAGTTGGGTGTGTTTACCCTGAAGAAGAGACAATTAAGAGGCAATCTGAGAGCTGTCTTCAAAGAACTGAAGGGTGCCACATAGGTGATGGTGCAAATGTGTTTTCTGTTGCTCAGTCCAGAGGGTAGGATCTGAACCAACAGATTTAAATTACAAGAAAGGGGATTTCGACAAAACATTAGGAAGAATGTCCCAATGGTACAAGCCATTTCACAGTGGTGGTCTGGCTCAGAAGGTGATGGACTGACCTTTGTTAGCGGTTTTCAAGCAAATGCTGGATGACCACCTGTCATCTTGTTTTCTACACTCTGGTGCTTCTCTTCCTCTTTTTCATTAGAGAGGCAGACCACTTACACCCATTTAATAAATTGGAGAGCTGAGGCTGAGAGATAGAGAATTGCCAAAAGCCACACGTGACCGCACAACTAAGCCTGGATCAAAACCAAAATCCCACTCCACTTCATCACCCTGCTTTAAACTGCCTGTCAGCACGGAATCAACAAGACATGCCTGAACACATAACTCCAGATTAAAAAAACAAGAGGTTTGCACTGTTGACTCATGATGAGTGGTGGTTTGTCACGTTGGAAGAAACATGACAGAGTAAAAAGACAAGACTTACCTGGGGCGGATCTTCCAGGCGGCGGCGGCTCCGGCAGCGGCGGCTGGTCTTCCGACCAGCTGCCGCCGCCGCCATTTGCAGCCTTGTAAAAAAAAACAAAAAAACACGACGTGATAGGCTACGTAAAGATTTACGTAGCCTATCATGGCTGGGTTTAAAAAACAAAACAAAACCGCGTACGCAAAAGGTGTTGGCTACGGCCGCCGCCATTTGCGTTCCTTATTTTTGGCCATCTTAGTCTACGTAAATATTTACATAGACTATGATGGCGAAAATAAAGGGGAACGCAAATAGCGTAGCGGGCGCTATTTGCATCCCTTTTTGAGTCGCCGTTTTAGCCTATGTAAATATTTACGCCCTATGTAAACATTTATGCAAATAGCGCCCGCTATGCTATTTGCGTTCCCTTTTATTTTCGCCGTCATAGTTTACGTAAATATTTATGTAGACTAAGACAGCCAAAAATAAGGAACGCAAATGGTGGCGGCCGTCGCCACCGCCATTTGCGTACGCGGTTTCCCCCCCCCCCCAGAGCCCTCTGCAGCCGGAAATCCGGCTGCAGACGGCTCTGGCCTGGCTGGGCCTGGTCGGCTGCTCCGTGGAGCTGCCGCGGAGCACAGCCGGCTGTGGAGGATTCCGGGGGGAAGGAACGGAGCGCCTCCCTCCCCGTCGAGGATTCTGGGGGAGGGATGGAACACCTCACCCCCCCATCAACATAATGTGCGGAAAGGTAAGTGACTTTCGTACATCCCTATTAAGTAATCAATAGGGATGGCGGAGAATTTCTCCCCGAAACTTCGGGGGGCCGAGCGCCAACGGAGAAATCCTCCACACACACCCGCCCCTGGCACACCCCCCCCTGGCACACCCCCCCCGGGACGGGACTTACCTTCGCCGAATGTCCCTCCCGGTGGCGGGTCCAGCCGGCGGTTCGGCGGGTGTTCGTGCGGGGCGGGAGCGGCAGCCGGTCTTTCGACCGGCTGCCGCCGCCGCCATTCCAATAAAAGAAAAAAAAACCGCCCCCGTGATAGGCTACGTGACGATTAACGTAGCCTATCACGGCTAGATTTGCAAAGTCAGCCGTGATAGGCTACGTCAATCGTCACGTAGCCTATCACGGGTGACTTTAAAAAAAAAAAAGCGCGTACGGATAATGGCGGCCCCCATAGGAAGCCGCCATTCCCGTTCCTTATTTGGTTGCTGTAGTCTACGTAAAGATTTACGTAGACTACAGCAACCAAATAAGGAACACGAATGGTGGCTTCCTATGGGGGCCGCCTTTCGCGTACGCGCTTTTTTTTAAAAAAAAATTTAAGTCACCCGTGATAGGCTACGTGACGATTAACGTAGCCTATCACGGCTGACTTTGCAGATCTAGCCGTGATAGGCTACGTTAATTGTCACGTAGCCTATCATGGGGGTGTTTTGTTTTGTTTTTAAACTTTCGAGTTCGCGGCCGGGCGAGGCGGGAAGCCGCCTCCCCGGCCTGAATTTCGGCTGGGCGGGAAGCCTCCCCCCCAGCCTGAACTTTGCAGGGGGAGCAGCGAAGCGCCTCCCCCCCACCGCGAACAAGCTTCGACGAAAGGTAAGTGACTTTCGTCCACCCCTAGTAAATCAATGAAGCCAAATTTCCAAAGTTTCTAACTTAGAGAATATATCTGTTTGCTTTGGCTTTCACCTAGCCATGAGCTATCTTTGTACCAGCCTCATGATACTATCATGTGTGTATGTGATCTTTTTTGTTTTTATTTTGTAAACTACAAAAGGATTTGTTTCAAAGGAGAAGTGGTATATAAATATTGTTAATAAATAACATAAATAATAAATAGACAGACAGAAAATAGAAGGTTATATGTGTATGAAACACACTGCAAATTCTGAGAGCAATCTCTGTACCATTGTTTGTGTGTGTGTGATCTAGTACAGAAATATGCCTGTATTGTGTTGTATAGCAGTGTTTGAATGTAATGACCTGGTCAGCAATTAGATCTCCTGGAAGGCCACTTTGGGAAAGGCTTCACAAGAGGAGGGCCAAGATTCCCTCAAAACTATCAACTCCTTTTATGCCTTTCAATATGGAACTGTCAACTGGAGGGCCAACTAGACTTATTAGGGGTCTGGAATTGACCTAGGGCCATCTAGTTGCTGACTCCTTAATCTAAAGGTACATATCTTGGCCTACTAGCCTTATATCAGGTGAACAGGGTTCATTTCCAGACTAGACTGTCCTTTGTGAACCCTTCACACCCCACAACAGAGCTTTCTCTCTGGATCTATGACCATCCTGCTACTTAGCTCTGTAATTTAAGGAAGCTTGGCTACTACAATTTCAGTGAGGCTCACTCCTCCCCACTGCTCACTCCATGTTTCATGTGTGTTAATTGGCCCATTGTGAACTTGACAATTCTGTTTGCCTATTGACATCAGTTGTGTGATTAAAGGGTTTTGTCTCTAGAAAACTGATAAATCAGTCAGTTTTGCCTACTTGATTGTGTCTTTCCTAAGGAGCAGAGACAGCACTTTGCTCTTTGCACTGGCCAATTTTGTAATTCTATTTTGCCTTCGTTTGTGACACTATACAGCTTAAGCTGCATCAGTGTATAAGTGAGAAAACTATGTTTTATTTCCTTCTATTGTGTTTTTTGTGTTTTTTTGTGACTTCTGTGTTTTTTTCCCCTTAAATAACTACTACTTTTGTCTAAGTTTTCTTTGTTTTGCCATGGATTATTTAGACACTCCAACACCCAGAAATAGCTCCTGCCCCTTCAGAAGACACTATGGTTGATATATTGAATGGTGAATGGTAATGTTAAAAGCCATCTGTATTGAATAAGGTGTACATAGAACTATGTTAATTTTACTTCTGGGGCTGAATCTATACATAGCAGTTATACTGTTATCATATCATTAACATAACTATTGGTGCCCATTGGTGTCATGTGTTCCAATAGCTGCTGGAACCTAATGAACATGGGTCCATCCGAGTGGAAAGAAAGAGTGAAGAGGCGGCAGCTGCCCTGAGTCTTGTACCAGTGTACAAGTTTCATTTGTGAGTGTTAAAAGTCATTTCATGAAGTTGCTAGAACAATTTCTGGAATTGTGATAGCGGCCAACCCGGTAGGAATGTAAGAGTAGTGAAAGTAGGTGCCTCGCAATAAACTCTAAACCACGCCCCCTTTTCAAATGTGACAGGAAAATCTCAGAATTTTCAACTATTGAGAGATCTGGGTAACTTTTTTTTTTTTTTTTTTTTAGGGAACTCCACAATCTCCAGGATCGGATGCTTGGATTACTAAGTTTACCATACTGCTAACAGCTAGTTCACAAGCAAAACAGGCAAAGCACATTTAAAATGAGAATTTATTTCCATTTTAGTCTCCCTACCCCAACTCTTGCTAAACAGCACCTCTTGATTGTCTCTCCCCACCCCCCACCCCAATTCTTTATTATTTTTTTATTTTACAAAATCTTAGCGGTGTTTAAAGCATGTCTACCTTGAGGGGCTGTTGTAACCCCTGTGACTTTTATTTTTATGGATTTTACAAAATGCTTAATTTTGTCTTCCTTATGGACTTGTAAAAGGATCCTTTTGCTTCAGATCTGAAATGTTGCAACCTTTGTTTTTCTGCTTTTTATACAATGCTTACTTATTCCCAACTGGAAAATAAAAGGCTACTACACTTTGAATAATATAACCCTGATGATCTGTGGGGTGGCTTTCACATCTCAAAATGGGAATTAATGATGCAAAGTCACTTTACAGGGGTGAGCATAGTTTTTGGGAAACCCTAGCAGCATTTTAAATGTGTCTAGGGTGAAGGACCAGATTGCAGATAAGCTTATAGTAGGGTTTAAATATAAAAACAAGTGCTCTGCAGAAAAGAAGGAAGGAAGGAAGGAAGGAAGGACGGAAGGAAGGAAGGAAGGAAGGAAGGAAGGAGTGCTGCTAAGCAAGACTAACACAAAACTCTCTAACAAAAGTGTGTGTGTGTGTGTGTGTGTGTGTGTGGGGCGGGTAGTAGTTGGATCCTGATATTCTGTGGACTCCTTTCCTTATCTGTGTCTTCTTCATCTCAAAAGTCACTTTGCAAAGTTTGCAGGGGTGCGCATAAGTTTTTGGGAAACCCTAGCAGCATTTTAAATGTGTCCAGGGTGATGGGGCAGATTGCAGGTAAGCTTGTAGTAAGTTTTAAACATAAAAACGAGTTTTCTGTAGGAAGAAAAAAAGGCGGGGTGCTGCTAGGCGGCGTAATATAAAATGCTTTTTGACGGGGAAACCTCTCTTTCTGTCTCCAGAAGGCTTGCCCCCTAGCAGCTCTGTGAAAACTGCAATTATAACTTTTGTGGCAGTACATCTGCCACAAAAAATGTAAAGTTCCTTTCTTCCTTACAGTTTTATTGAACTGCTCATTGCGGATGGCCTTCATTGTTTTAACAGGCTGCTTACAGCCTCCTCAAATTTTCCAGGAATTCTGTAAAAATGCCTACAGGTATGTTCTCTGCCCCCGCTGCATTGTTTCTTCTTACGTTTGCAGGAGCTGTAGCAGGCTCTCCCTTTCTAGTCCTTTTTAAAAGGATGTAGGCATGACTCGGCTTACGGCCTTTCTGGGGTTCAGTACTCAAGGGTGCCTGGTGTCTCCATGTTCTCTACGCAGGAAACGTGTCTGGTCTGGACAAGCTAAATGGCTACATTGATCGAATCTGGCTGCCCTTGCTTTTGATTGGTTGGCAGGAATGGTTGTTTTTCTGGGGGTAAAACTCTCCCTATTGGTCGGGGGGGGGGGATATGACAGTATACGGTTCCAGGGCCCCTGCACATGTCAGGGGGCTAAACCCTCTTCCTATTGGTTCAGTGTGGTGGGGCGAGTTCTTAGAGGGGTCACATGACCCCTCTGGGCCAATCTGGGGAGGGTTTGGAAATGGCCCTTTGGACCATTTCCGCCCCTGTACCTGTTAGGGCTCTAAACCTCATCCTGGTGGTCCATGGTGGCATGGCAAGTTCATAGAGCAGTCACATGACCCCCCCCATCAGGGTCACCTGAAGGTCATATGACCAGCAGGACTTCTGAAGGTTGGACTTCCGGCTAAGGCGGGACATCCGGTCTCCCAAAGGGGGTGGGGCACCTGTCACATTTGAAAAGGGGGCGTGGTTTAGAGTTTGATGCACGGTACCTGCCTTCACTACTTGTAAGAAGCTGCCATAGAACCATAGGGTTGGAAGGGGCCTCCAAGACCCTCGAGTCCAACCCCCTGCTCAGTGCAGGAAGCCTGATTCCCAGGCGGTCTCCCATCCAAGCACTAACCAGGGCTGGCCCTGCTTAGCATCCGAGATCAGACAAGATCAGACATGTCCTGCATGCATGCACACAGTTGGCCAACTCAATGCCTATGGAATGCTCAAAAGGCACTGCCCATGGTCCCCGAGCAACTGGTATTCAGAAGTAGGCAAGCTGCCCCTAGACAAGGAGGTTCTATTTAACCATCACAGCTGTCACTAAAGCCATCCACTTCCATGAATTGGTCTAATTGCCTAAGCCATATCACCCCACTTCACAGCAGGAAATTTCATGGGTAAGTTGACACATTGCCCCTTGGTTATTTTTTTAAACTGTTTTTGTTAGAGCAATCACATAGGAGGAGGATGGTGGGAGGAAGGGTGGCATTTGTTCCTCAAGGTTAGGTCACCAGTGGCCTGATGCCGCCACCCCAGTGGAATCTGAGACCTTTAGTAAATGGTCTTAAGAGTGAGTCAGAGCATCAGTCCTTCCAGTTTGGTATATTGTCTACACTGGGTGTGGGCAGTCCACGGGCACATGTGGCCCTCAGGGGTTCTTCTGTGCAGACCACAAGTGCCCTAGCTACCCCAAATTCCCCAGCCTGCACCTGTCCCGGTCTCCTGTTTTTCCTTTTGGGTCATGGCTGCCAGTCCATTTCCAGGCCCGATTCAAGTGCTGGTACTAACATTTAAAGCCCTGAATGGTTTGGGGCCAGGCTACCTGAAGGATCATCTCCTCCCACACACACCTGCCCAGACCCTAAGATCATCCTCAGCGGCCCTTCTCCGTGAGCCCCTGCCAAAGGAAGTGAGGTGGGTGGCTACTAGGAGGAGGGCCTTTTCTGCTGTGGCACCCCGGCTGTGGAATGAGCTTCCCAGAGAGGCTTGCCTGGCACCTACGCTGTGCTCCTTTCAGCACAAGGTGAAGACATTTTTATTCTCCCAGGCATCT
Source organism: Heloderma suspectum (assembly GCF_057233095.1). Taxonomy (NCBI): domain Eukaryota; kingdom Metazoa; phylum Chordata; class Lepidosauria; order Squamata; family Helodermatidae; genus Heloderma; species Heloderma suspectum. Next base: position 60,234,169 of record NC_139475.1, on the reverse strand, counting down.
TAGTTTTTTCTGGTTGTTTTATATCTGTTATTGTATTTTAAATTCTTGCACTGCTGCTAGCTTCTGTTTGGTTATTATTTTTACTTCTACATTTTGTACAGAAAGAGTACTTGGCATGTGTGTGTGTGTGTTGGTACCCTATTAAAAATATACCAAGTCAGACCCTTGGTCCACCCAGCTCAGGAGAATCTGCGATGACTGGCAGGTGGCAGCAGCTCTCCAGGGTTTTTGGCAGGGCTCTTGCCCAGCCCTACTGAGAGATGCTGGGGATTGAACCTGGGACTGTCTGCATGCAAAGCAGGGATGCTACCTCTGAGCTACGGTCCTTCACCTAGAAATAAGATTCCAGCCCCCATGGTTGTGAATAAAGGTCTGGTTTAAATTGGAACATAGGGAACTCCCTTCTACCAGGTTCATCTAGCTCTGTAATGTCTGCATGATTGGCAGGAGCTCTCCAGGGTTTCAGGCAGGGACCTTGCCCAGCCCTACCTGGAGATGCTAGGGATTGAACCTGGGTCCTTCTGAATGCAAAGCAGGCGCTCCACCACTCCCCAGTGTTGCTCATAACAATCCTATCTATGTTTAGAAGAAAAAAGTCCTACAACTCCCAGTGTTCCCCAGCTAGCCATGGTGGATGGGGAATGCTGGGAACTGTAGGACTTTTTTCTGTCTAAACATGCATAGGATTGCGCCCTTAGATACTTAACCTTACATGTTCCAATTAATACTCAAAAATAGTATTTACATCAAATTTGTACATGGATCTCCCCATTTTCCACAGATCCTGAAAAACTAGGTGGAGGAAATTAAAATCCAATTTGCACAACAAAGTCAGCCAAGAGACCAAATAGTATTTCATATGGAGATACTCCTACATCTTTCCGCGGGGCTGTCCGTATTCTCAGTAATGCTAAGTAAACACTTAGTCCATGGCAGCCTGATTCTAGAATTAATTTACTTAATGTACTTTTTAACGTTTGATTCATTCTTTCAACTCTTCCTGAAGACGGAGGATGCCATGGAGTATGGTACTCCCACGCAATACCCAGTCCTCTCATTATTCCCTGTAACACCTTGGAAGTGAAGTGACTTCCCTGATCAGAATCAATGTGCTCTACAATTCCATACCTGGGCACAATGTGTTCCAGGATTACCCTACTTACTCCTACAGCCGTGGCAGTTGACATTGGGTATGCCTCTATCCAGTGTGTCAAATGGTCTATTAAAACCAAAATATACTTTAATCAACCCACCGGAGGGAGTTCTGTAAAATCAACCTGGATACTTTGGAAGGGACGCAAGCTTGGCCTATGCCCTCCTTGGGGCTGTTTTCTCAATACCTTCTTATTCATCTTTTTACAAATTAGACATCTTTTGCATATTTGTTTGGCCACTGTGTACAGTCCTACACACCCATATTTTCTAAGTACTAGATCACACATTGCTTGAATCCCCCAATGACTTCCCTGATGTAAAATAGCCATAATTTCCCTCATAATTGGTTTGTTGACCATCTCTTTGCCATCTGGAAGTATCCACTTCCCTTCTATATGTGTATGGGAACACTGCTCCTAATTTTTGTAGTTCCAACATTTCTTTCTCTGTCCATACCGGTTTCTCCGGTATTTGTGGCAACCTGGGGGTTATGGTGCACATCCTAACAATTTCTTCTCCTACAGCAGCTTCTCGTGCTGCCCTATCTGCCAGTGCATTTCCCCGTGCTTCAAATGATGTACCGTTCTGGCATCCACTAACGTGGACTACAGCTATTTCTCTAGGTAAGAGTAAGCTTTTCAACACCTGTTGTACGAGTTCGCTGTGTACTAATTCCTTCCCTCTACTATTTATTAAACCTCTTTCATGCCATATTTTCCCAAACATGTGAACCACCCCATACGCATATTTGGAATCTGTGTAAATCGTTCCGTCCTGTTTCTTTAGCAGCTGGAGGGCCTGATTTAAAGCATATAGTTCACACGTCTGGGCTGACCAATTACTAGGTAGCCTTCCTGACTCTACTTTCTCTGTGGTGGTGCCATCAACAATAGCATATCCGCTATGCCTCTTTCCCTCCAACACCCGGGATGACCCATCTATAAACAACCTGACTCCCTCATGAAGGGGGAGATCTTTCAAATCTTGTCTCACCCTTGTCTGGTATTCTATAACGTCTAAACAGCTGTGTTCTAACTCCCTGTACTCTTGTCCTCCCGTACTCAGGAAGGCTGTGGGGTTTACGCAACTATCCATAGTGAGTATTAGGTCCTCTTTCTCCATTAAGATTGCCTCATATTTTAAAATCCGAGAGTCAGTCAACCATTGCCCTGCTCTTTGATTTAGAATGGTACGGGCTTGGTGTGGTGTGCTAACTACCAATGCTCCTCCAAAAGTTAATTTTCAGCTCTCTTCCACCAGGAGGGCCGTTGCGGCTATCAACTGTATACACTCTGGCCACCCCCTAGCTACAGGGTCTAAACTCTTAGATAAATAGGCTACCGGCCTTCGTTGCCCTCCCCATTTCTGGGTGAGTACAGCCAGGGCGGTTCCGTCTTGTGTACTGATGAACAAATGAAATGGTTTGTCTAAGGATGGTAAGGCTAACACCGGGGCGGTGGTTAGGTTATTCTTCAAAGTTTTTACTGATTTTAACTCCTCATCTGCCCATCTCAGTTCATTTGGCTCTTCTTCAAGTAACTTAAGATATAGCCTTTTGGTTTTAGTTGCATACGAATCAATCCATAGTCTACAATAGCCGATTAGACCTAGGAACTTCCTCAACTCTCTTTTAGTACTGGCCATGGAAGCTCACTGGGTGACTTTGGGCCAGTCACAGACTCTCAGTCCAACCTACCTCACAGGGTTGTTGTTGTGAGGATAAAATGGAGAGGAGGAGGATAATGTCAGCTGCCTTGGGTTCCTTGCAAGAGGAAAAAAGGCGGGATATAGATGCAATACATAAATAACCCTTTAATTCTTTCTGGGCTTATTCTCCTCTTTCCCTCACTGACCAAGTGCCCTGAGTATTTTACCTTACGCTCTACAAATTGGAGTTTGGACTGTGACACTCTCAGCCCTTTCTGCCCTAGGAAATTTAATAAGGCTTTAGTGGCTTCAGCCCTTCAGCCATTTCACTCCAGGATAGGGAAGCCCCCACCCCCTGCCCTTTCCTCCTCCCCTCCCTCTCCCTGAGTCAATCAGGAATATTCACCTATGAACTATTTAAAAGCTTGTTCTGTTTATCTTGAAAGACTTGCATGTAAAGGTCATCTCTGGACTTCAGTCCATCCAGATAAACTGAAAGGAAGAAGACAGTTACAAATTTTCCACACAAAACTGCATTAACTGCATTAATTTGTTTATGAATTTACCTATCTAGCCCACTAATTAGTCACTATTTCATGACTGCAATCTTAAGCACATTTTCCAGAAGTAAGACCCCTTGAACTCACTGGGACTTACCTCTGAGTAAATATATTTAGGATTGTGCTTTAAGCACTTAGGAATGGGTGGCTCAATAATGCAATGGTTGTTGTTGTTCAGTCGTTAAGTCGTGTCCGACTCTTCGTGACCCCATGGGCCATAGCACGCCAGGCCTTCCTGTCCTGCGCTCTCTCCCGGAGCGTGCTCAAGTCCATATTCATTGCATTGGTGATGCTATCTAGCCATCTCATCCTCTGCCGTCCCCTTCTCCTTTTGCCTTCAGTCTTTCCCAGCATCAGGGTCTTTTCCAGTGACTTTTCTCTTTGCATTTGGTGGCCAAAATATTTCAGCTTCAGCTTCAGTATTTGTCCTTCCAATGAGCACTCAGGGTTGATTTCCTTTAGGATGGACTGATTTCACCTCCTTGCAGTCCAGGGGACTCGTGAGAGTCTTCTCCAGCACCACAGTTCGAAAGCATCAATTCTTCGGCGCTCAGCCTTCCGTATAGTCCAGCTCTCACAGCCATACGTTGCTATTGGGAAAACCATAGCTTTGATTATGCGGACCTTTGTTGGCAAGGTGATGTCTCTGCTTCTTACTATGCTGTCTAGGTTTGCCATAGCTTTCCTCCCAAGGAGCAAGCGTCTTTTAATTTCATGGCTACAGTCACTATCTGCGGTGATCTTGGAGCTCAAGAAAATAAAATCTGTCACTGCTTCCACTTCTTCCCCTTCTCTATGCCAGGAAGTGATGGGGCCAGATGCCATGATCTTCGTTTTTTTAACGTTGGGTTTCAAACCAGCTTTTGCACTCTCCTCTTTCACCCTCAACAAGAGGCTCTTGAGATCCTCTTCGCTTTCTGCCATTAGGGTGGTATCGTCTGCGTCTCTGAGGTTGTTGATAATTCTCCCGGCAGTCTTAATTCTGACCTGTGTTTCATCCAACCCAGCATTTCTCATGATGTACTCTGCATATAAGTTAAATCAGCAGGGCTACAATATACAGCCTTGTCGTACTCCTTTTCCAGTTTTGAACTAATCGGTTGTTACTGTTGCTTCTTGACCCTCGTACAGGTTTCTCAGGAGACAGGTAAGGTAGTCTGGTACTCCCATCTCTTTAAGAGTTTGCCACAGTTTGTTGTGATCCACACAATCAAAGGCTTTAGCGTAGTCAATGAAGCAGAAATAGACATTTTTCTGGAATTCTCTTGCTTTCTCCATGATCCAGCGAATGTTGGCAATTTGATCTCTAGTTCCTCTGCCTCTTCGAAACCCAGCTTGTACTTCCGGTAGTTCTCGGTTCGCATACTGCTGAAGCCTAGCTTGTAGGATTTTGAGCATCACCTTGCTGGCATGTGAAATGAGCGCAATTGTGCGGTAGTTTGAACACTCTTTGGCGTTGCCCTTCTTTGGAATTGGAATGCAAACTGACCTTTTCCAGTCTTGTGGCCACTGTTGAGTGTTCCAGATTTGTTGGCATATTGAGTGTAGCACTTTAACAGCATGATCTTTTAGGATTTTAAATAGCTCAGCTGGAATACTGTCATCTCCGCTAGCTTTGTTGTTACTAATGCTTCCTAAGACCCACTTGACTTCACTCTCTAAGATGTCCGGCTCAAGTTCAGTGACCGCACTATCATGGCTATCAGGGACATTAAGATCTTTCCTGGATAGTTCTTCTGTGTATTCTTTCCACCTCTTCTTAATCTCATCTGCTTCTGTTAGGTCCCTGCCTTCTTTGTCCTTTATCATGCCCGTCTTTGCACAAAACGTTCCCTTGAGATCTCCAATTTTCTTGAAAAGATCTGTAGTCTTTCCCATTCTGTTGTCTTCCTCGATTTCTTTGCATTGTTCATTTAAGAAGGCCTTCTTGTCTCTCCTTGTTATTCTCTGGAACTCTGCATTCAGTTGGATATATCTTCCCCTTTCTCCCTTGCTTTTCGCTTCCCTTCTTTCCTCAGCTACTTGTAAAGCCTCCTCAGACAGCCACTTTGCTTTCTTGTGTAGCAGCCATATCGGGGGTCAGACTAAGTAGCCTCATGCTTCATGTTCTTGCTGAGCTCTTGCTCTCTGAAATATATGTTTGTAAGCTGACGAGCCACAGGAATTTCTTATCTTGTCAACAAAGGCTAAGGTCATGGAATTGTATATCTTGTTCTCTGCTGTTCTCTTCTGTTCTCTGCTTATCATGGCTACCCTATAACCCATTTCTTGTATTATAAACAATGGTGCTAGGAGATGAAATGTTGAGGACTGCAACCCCACACGGGAGGGAGAGGAGGAGCCATTTCCTATGTGTCACAATATCTATAAAAACAATGTGCTGATGTAAATCGGGGCTTCTGGCTCTTTGGAAGTGATTCCAGCCTTAAGCTTAATCACTTAAGCCCGCGTGTTAAATAAAGAAACTCTTTTTCCTTCACTCCGTGGTCTCTCTGACTCTGAGTTCTGCAACATAAATGGTGCCGTGACTCGGATGTGGCAGGCTCTGAGACAGAGAGGTGGCAGTTGCCTGCTCTTAATCACCGCACCGGGAGGGAGAGCTTGGCGCACGCCTCCCTTTCTTGGCGCCACCGACCTTTTTGTCGGGTGAACGGGAGAAAGCCTGCGCCGGGACCGCCCAAGCGGCAGCGAGCGGCAAGAGAACCTTGGGAAGCGGAGGAAGGAACTTGAGCCCTGCCCATACTGCAGCTGCAGTTGAGTTGAAACCCACATTGGAAACCTTCAGGAGAAAGGCAAGTATATGGAATAAAAAGAGGGCCCCGCCTTATGAAGAAGGCCAGTGTTAGTATACGTATACAAAAGGTGACCCACCCGATTGGGGGTGGAGGGGGGACTTGATCACTCCCCCGAGCAGGCACTAATACTCAGCAAGGTGCTGAGGAAACTGCTTCGCTCTAGTGGAAAAGTGGGAAAGTGGGTGGCAGGGACATATGAATGAAGTGGTGAAATTGATGATTGTGTGAGTGGCTACTGCGGTTTCTGACGCATACCGTTGACCGTCCGGGTGCCCAGGCCAGTAGCAAAGTGCGTGGTGTGAAATTCCTTTTGTGTTGGTCAGTGACGGTCTTTGTGTCCGTCTTCATCTTAGGAGGGAGGCCATGGGAGGTGGGGGAAGCAAGACTTCCACCCCCTTGAGATGTATGTCAAAAAAGAAGGAAAAATATTTTTTTTTAAAAAAAGATTCAGAATAGAGAGGAAACAGCAAAAAGCTCAAGGTCGAGCTGAGAGAAAAAAAAGAACAAGATCTGAGGCTGTTAATTAGAGAAATGTTGCAGGACAGCCTGGCTTTTAACGAGGCGTGGGAGTGTGAGGCCGAAGAAGTAGCCGTTAGCCTAGTGCGCCGGGAGGGGGGGGCAGGAGAATTGCCCACAACATTCTGAGTTATGCAACATCATCACCTCGCCTAATTGAGATGAAATCCCTAAGAAATAGAAACTGAAAATGAAGACCCAGAAGATGAAGGCGCAAAATGGAGAATAAAAGTGAAGAATCAGCCCCCAGGGCACAGGCTAGACCCCTCTTCGAGTGAAAAGTGTGCCATAAGACTGTCCCAAGGCAGAATGAAGCAGAAAGACCACGATGAAGATCTCTGTCAAGGTAGCCGTGTTTAGCTTTGAACTGTCCTAGAATTTCATAGAGCCTGTAGACCATCAGCTATATGATTTCTGAAGAGCGTAACCGTTAAGCTTTTGCCGTGGCATTCCCTGCAATGAAGAAGTCTCACTAATTCGAGTGTCCAGTGTTAGACTGCCTGAGTGTGTGTGCTGAAGAGACCGAGAAACCAGAGAGCATGTTCCTGGCCAAGCCAAAATCGCGCTACTACCGTGCTCCTGGAAGCTGCAATAAACTGTGTAAGCTGGGAGACCCAACCTGATTGAGAAGAAAAGAAGATATTGGAGTAACTGTCTTAAAAAACAGTGAGATTTGTGTAGCTGGCTGGCTGACGCTGTCAGTGATGTTACAACTTTAAATTAAGACTGTTTTCCTGTTTGAGACCCCAGCGAAGAAAGCTGACCCGAGTTATTTGTTGCCCGTGCCAAAGCAAAAATTTGGCTGCCCTGTACCTCATCGTGTCCTGTTTTGAGCTTGGGATTTACAAATACAGACAAACTGAGAAGCTTGCCTTTGAAGTCCTGCAAATCACCCCACCGCCTCCCTGAAGAAGATTAATGGCTGCCTGAAAAATGCAAGTATAAGGCAATGCCCATCACCCCCCAGCGTCCTGAGTTTCGGCACTTTGCTTTCGTGTACCAAGTTGAAGGGGAAGAGAAGAAAAGAGTGGTGTGAGTGTGTGTGTGATATTGTAAATCCCTGGCTAGCTTGTCTAGTGATAGATAGCCCCGAGAGCTTCCCGCCTTTCCACAGTGCTGTGAGGCTTTTCAAAACTTGAACTCTCATTGCTGTAAACTGTGTGTCTGTGTTTGTAGTCAGCTCAGTGTACAACAGGCTGAGTTGATCTATGACTTTTAGATTTCCTTCTGCTAGAACTCATGCAGCATAAAGTTGCCGATGCAAAAATGGTGACGTAGAACTCTTTGCGTGTGTGAGTATGCCCATCCCTTGATTTTGATGAGCCCTGAGCATGCAGCCAGAGGAGTAGTATAATTGCTGGATCTGCTCCATCATGCCTTACCATGCAAAAAGTGTTTTCCATTCATTGTGTTAAATTGCAAAAAAAGTTTGTTGTGTATATTTTATGATTTCTTAGATATCATAAAATATATGTGATATTTGCAGATTAGTGTTAGTTGCAACTCCAAATGATACTGAGTGTGGTTCCCAATGGATGACAAGTAAAGAAAGACAGAGACAAGTAGAAAAGACAGAGAAATAGAGAAAGTGGCAGACAGATAGAGAAGGGGGGGAAAAAAGAAGAAAGAGAAGGCAAGAGGCAAATAAAAAGAACATTTGTAGAGAAGAAGTGTGGCCATAGTTGCCCCCAGGGTGAATTAGAAGCAGCTGATTATGCCTGGAGCTTATTACCTGGGGGTAAAGTAGCCACAATAATGTAATAGTTCTTTAAGATGAGAAAATGTAACTAGAAGGAGAAGAAGAGCCTATCCCAAATGTGTGTCATTGGGACTAGTGTAGGGCAGAAAAGTTTAAGTAAGTGAGTTTAACTTGAAAAAAACACATGAAGAGACAAGGCTGGTGCATAGAGAGAAAAGTTTTATATAAAAAGTTTGAAACATGATCTGCAATACAGGCAGAACAGCAAGAAAAAGAAAGCAAAAGAAAGAGAGATTTCTCTTCCCATACTAATGAGTGAAAGTGTTATCAAGCTCTTTGCCTGGGAAGCGAAGTTTGTTTACAGAAAGCTGTGCCTGAGAACCAAACACTTCTAGCCTATGATGAAAATGCTTGCTAGTGTTGTGCTGCCTCATGGGTAATATGTATGGTATAAAACCCATTTAGCCCAATAGCTCGTGGTTCAGAAAAGCTGTCTGATCCACCCATTGGTTACGCCTGTGTGCTGTAAGTTACCCAATAAAGTCTCCTTGTAAGTAACCCCCCCCCCCCCGCTGGAATCCCAAATCACAAGCAGGGCTAGAGCGCCTCACCCAGTATCAAACCCTGCTCAGGTATGAAGAAGTCAGTTAATATGACCAAAGTGTCTAAAGCGCTGCAAGGTGCCACCGAGGCCCCAGAGCGTACTTGAAGTGTCTTTTAGATGCCTATCGCCAATATACCCCCCTCGACCCAGAGGCCCAAGAAGACGTGGACAAAGAAATAGAAAAAGACCCAGCAGAGGCAGAAGATTCTTAAGAAAGAACCAGTGTGCCCAGTGTAAACAAGATAGACATTGGTGGCATGAATGCCCAAATAAAATAAATCCAATACACAAAGGAGAAAACCAAAGGAGCCAGAATGGGCGAGAGAGAAGACAGCTTGAGAGGGGCCGTGACATCGACTGTGAGGGGCTGTGACATCGACTTCATGATTGACACTGGAGCGGCATCAAGAGCAAGCAAACGTTAGCCTTAAACAAGAAGTCCAAACACTGAGCAAAGTTCTTCAAGCCCAGCGTCGCTTTGTCTTAGAAAATAAGCCCCCAATTCCCATCACAGAAGTTCATCCTTTCCAACCAGAAGATAAAGTATGGGTTAAAAAGTTAAAAAATGACCCTTTGACTCCCAGATGGAGAGGGCCAAAAACTGTTATACTTTCCACCCCCACAGCTGTGAAAGTAGCTGGAGTTAAACCCTGGATACATTGGGCACCCCCTTCATGGATCACTGCCTTGTTGTGGCGAAGGGGCTTGCGTAACTCAATGAAGCCATAAGCTATGCCGTGAAGGGCCACCCAAGACGGACAGGTCATGGCAGAGAGTTCTGACAAAATGTGGTCCACTGGAGAAGGAAATGGCAACCCACTCCAGTATTCTTGCCAAGAAAACCCCATGGAATGTATCACAAGGCTAAACGAGATGACGCCGGAAGATGAGCCCCTCAGGTCGGAAGGTGTCCAATATGCTACTGGGGAAGAGCAGAGGGTATTTCCAAGTAGCGCCAGAAAGAGTGAAGCGGCTGGGCCAAAGCCGAAAGGACACTCAGTTGTGGATGTGTCTGGTGGTGAAAAGAAAATCCGATGCTGTAAAGAACAATATTGTTTAGGAACCTGGAATGTCAGATCAATGAATCAAGGTAAGCTGGAGGTGGTCAAACATGAGATGGCAAGATTGAACATCGACATCTTGGGAATCAGCGAACTAAAATGGACAGGCATGGGCGAATTTAATTCAAGTGACTATCATATCTACTATTGTGGGCAAGAATCCCTTAGAAGAAATGGAGTAGCACTCATAGTCAACAAAAGGGTGGGAAAAGCAGTACTGGGGTACAATCTTAAAAATGATAGAATGATCTCAGTACGAATCCAAGGCAAACCATTCAACATCACAGTAATTCAAGTCTATGCCCCAACCACTGAGGCCGAAGAAGCTGAGGTTGATCGGTTCTATGAAGACCTACAACACCTTCTAGAACTAACACCAAAAAAAGATGTCCTCTTCATTATAGGGGATTGGAATGCTAAAGTAGGAAGTCAAGAAATCACCGGGATAACAGGCAGGCATGGCCTTGGTGTACAAAATGAAGCAGGACAAAAGCTAATAGAGTTTTGCCAAGAGAACATGCTGATCATAGCAAACACTCTTTTCCAACAGCACAAGAGGCGACTCTACACATGGACATCACCAGATGGTCAATATCGAAATCAGATTGATTATGTCCTTTGCAGCCAAAGATGGAGAAGCTCCATACAGTCAGTCAAAACAAGACCTGGAGCTGACTGTGGCTCAGATCATGAGCTGCTTCTTGCAAAATTTCGGCTTAAATTGAAGAACGTCGGGAAAACCACTAAACCGTTCAGGTATGACCTAAATCATATCCCTGATGAATATACAGTGGAGGTGAGGAATAGATTTCAGGGATTAGACCTGATAGACAGAGTGCCTGAGGAACTATGGACGGAGGTCCGTAACATTGTTCAGGAGGCAGCAACGAAATCCATCCCAAAGAAAAAGAAATGCAAGAAAGCAAAGTGGCTGTCTGATGAGGCTTTACAAGTAGCTCACGAAAGAAGGGAAGCAAAAAGCAAGGGAGAAAGGGGAAGATATACCCAACTGAATGCAGAGTTCCAGAGAATAGCAAGGAGAGACAAGAAGGCCTTCTTAAATGAACAATGCAAAGAAATCGAGGAAAACAACAGAATGGGAAAGACTAGAGATCTCTTCAAGAAAATTGGAGATCTCAAGGGAATGTTTTGTGCAAAGACGGGCATGATAAAGGACAAAGAAGGCAGGGACCTAACGGAAGCAGATGAGATTAAGAAGAGGTGGCAAGAATACACAGAAGAACTATACAGGAAAGATCTGAATGTCCCTGATAGCCATGATAGTGCGGTCACTGAACTTGAGCCGGACATCCTCGAGAGTGAAGTCAAGTGGGCCTTAGGAAGCATTAGTAACAACAAAGCTAGCGGAGATGACAGTATTCCAGCCGAGCTATTTAAAATCCTAAAAGATGATGCTGTTAAAGTGCTGCATTCAATATGCCAACAAATCTGGAACACTCAACAGTGGCCACAAGACTGGAAAAGGTCAGTTTACATTCCAATTCCAAAGAAGGGCAACGCCAAAGAGTGTTCAAACTACCGCACCATTGCGCTCATTTCACATGCCAGCAAGGTGATGCTCAAAATCCTACAAGCTAGGCTTCAGCAGTATGCGAACCGAGAACTACCGGAAGTACAAGCTGGGTTTCGAAGAGGCAGAGGAACTAGAGATCAAATCGCCAACATTCGCTGCATCATGGAGAAAGCAAGAGAATTCCAGAAAAACGTCTATTTCTGCTTCATTGACTACGCTAAAGCCTTTGATTGTGTGGATCACAACAAACTGTGGCAAATTCTTAAAGGGATGGGAGTACCAGACCACCTTACCTGTCTCCTGAGAAACCTGTACAAGGGTCAAGAAGCAACAGTAAGAACCAGACATGGAACAACCGATTGGTTCAAAATTGGGAAAGGAGTACGACAAGGCTGCATATTGTCACCCTGCTTATTTAACTTATATGCAGAGTACATCATGAGAAATGCCGGGTTGGATGAATCAGAGGTCGGAATTAAGATTGCTGGGAGAATTATCAACAACCTCCGATATGCAGACGATACCACCCTAATGGCAGAAAGCGAAGAGGATCTCAAGAGCCTCTTGTTGAGGGTGAAAGAGGAGAGTGCAAAAGCTGGTTTGAAACTCAACATTAAAAAAACGAAGATCATGGCATCTGGCCCCATCACTTCCTGGCATATAGAAGGGGAAGAAATGGAAGCAGTGACAGATTTTACTTTCTTGGGTTCCAAGATCACCGCAGACGGTGACTGTAGCCATGAAATTAAAAGACGCTTGCTCCTTGGGAGGAAAGCTATGGCCAACCTAGACAGCATAGTAAGAAGCAGAGACATCACCTTGCCGACAAAGGTCCGTCTAATCAAAGCTATGGTTTTCCCAGTAGTAATGTATGGCTGTGAGAGCTGGACTATAAGGAAGGCTGAGCGCCGAAGAATGGATGCTTTCGAACTGTGGTGCTGGAGAAGACTCTTACGAGTCCCCTGGACTGCAAGGAGGTCAAATCAGTCCATCCTAAAGGAAATCAACCCTGAGTGCTCATTGGAAGGACAGATACTGAAGCTGAAGCTCCAATATTTTGGCCACCTAATGCGAAGAGAAAACTCCCTGGAAAAGACCCTGATGCTGGGAAAGACTGAAGGCAAAAGGAGAAGGGGACGGCAGAGGATGAGATGGCTAGATAGCATCACGGATGCAATGAATATGAACTTGAGCACGCTCCGGGAGAGAGCGCAGGACAGGAAGGCCTGGCGTGCTATGGTCCATGGGGTCACGAAGAGTCGGACACGACTGAACGACTGAACAACAACAACAACAACAACAACAACATTGGGCACGAGTCAAGAGAGCAAGGGGGGGGGGAGTGGACTGTGACCAGAAATCCTAAAAATCCTTTAAAAATTATTCTGAAAAAGCAGTAAGAAGACTCAGGCTAGACCTTACTGTGGACACACCAGGAGACTGTCCACCCTGCGTACGGTCAGACCTGCAACTGGGGAAAATTGAAGAAGGGGACTAGACCCTACTGCAGCTAGCCAGGTAAATAGCTGCCCAGCGTACAGTCAGATCCCAAAGAAGATCAAATATGCATGTTGTAGTGTTAGTGGTGTTGTATTATAGTTCCTCAATAAGGTGTGAAAAAGGGGGGTCTGCCCCTGGAGGAGAAAATCTGTCCCAGCGATTCGCTGATAATTACTGGCTTCACTTAGCTAACGTCACTGGAGTAAAGCATTTTTGTTTACCAAAAGATATACCTGCAAACAGGCTTATTAGCTCTTGCCTAATACCTGTCTGTAAGCATCCTGAAAGAATTCAAAATGAGACTATATTAAGCAATTTTAATATAAACTTGACTTATTCCCAAAATTCTGACTGGGGCATAGTTACGAAAATCTTACCCCCTACAGAGTTCACTCTACGTACTCCCATCGTAGCTGGAACAAATGCCACTTGTGCACAAATAATTAATTGTCAAAAATCTTCTGGGAAATGTAAAGCTATCCCTGGCCCCCACTTCCACTGTAATGAAATTCAAAACATATCTTTTAATTATTCACATATACTTCTGCCTCATTAATGGTTTTGAACCTGTGGTTCCCGTACCTGGTCATTCATTCCAGCCAACTTGTCTGATAACCACCCATGTTGCCTTAGCCGCCTGGTGCCAATTCTTCCCCCGTGGCCAGAGAAAATCCGTCGACGGCAGCCTAGAGCACTCCAACTAACTGAAAATTGTAATAGCCACCTACAGCTATACTCTGACTCAGAAAAATTGGCATTAGCAGTGTCGTTAGTTGGAGTTCCAGGTTTAGCCTTAGCTGATGGTCTAGAGATCAACCGGTTAGCTTGCAGCTTGGCCAAGAGCATAAATGCCACCTCACGAGCATTGTCATTATTAAATAAAGAGTTGCGTGATCTAAGAGGTGCTGTTCTAGAAAATTGAGCTGGTATAGATTACCTCTTCCTTCTTCATCATCTGGGTTGTGAGACACACCAAAAGCTTTGCTGTTTTAATTTAACTGATAACAGTAATGCTGTAGATGAACAGATCAACAATCTGTACCATATAGTGGCTGACATAACAATGGGACAAAACAATTGGCTAGATTGGTTAACCTCTTGGCTTCCAGATCTTAGCTGGCTTAAGGCATTGTTCATTCTAATTCTACCAGTGTTGTTCATAGAGATACTGTTATGCCTTTGCATTCCTTGTCTTATGCGCTGTTTAACCAATCTGTTTTATGTCTCGGCTAGTAAAACTGCCGCCCTCTACGCTCTAATAGCCCAACAAGAGGTTAAGTGATATGTATGTTATAAAAAGTTTTGTATGGTGCTTTGCAGACTATTATGAGCATTTGCTTATCAGAAATGCTATAATTGTAATAAAATTATGCATTTAAGGGGGGAATGTAGCAGCCATATCGGGGGTCAGACTAAGTAGCCTCATGCAGTCTCATGCTTCATGTTCTTGCTGAGCTCTTGCTCTCTGAAATATATGTTTGTAAGCTGACAAGACGCAGGAATCTCTTATCTTGTCAACAAAGGCTAAGGTCAGCATAGAGTTGTATATCATGTTCTCTGCTGTTCTCTGCTTATCATGGTGTAGTAAAAATGTAACCTAAAAGCCATTGTATGTGTCTTAAGCAGCACATAGTATTGTAAGAGCTGCGCATGCCTGGAATGAGCAGACAGTAACCCTAAGATAAGGTTGCCAAGCAAACCGCTGGAAACCAATCAAAAGTAACACGCTGGCTGAGGAATGCAAGCTAAGTGATAAAACTGTAGCACGGAGGTTGCCCAGGGTCGACTCTGCTTTGAGCGTGAGCTCCTTTGTCGAACTGTTTGCAAACAATAAAATCGAGTTGGACCCAGCCTGAAGTTGACTCTCCTCTTTGGGGCAAATTGGACTAGCCTCCAGGGGGCGAAACTAGCATTTTGTGCAACAAACTGGCGAGCTGGCAGGAGTCCCTTGGACCACCCTGGGGTCAAACGACAGAACCGGCGAAGGTGCCTGTGGGGCGCGCCAGACCGCCTTTGAGGTCTGCCACAGCACCAGAGAACGGGGGTCGGGACACCCAGGAGGTTAAAGGCATGGACTCCATTGATTGAGTCAACCAGGCTGAACGGGTCTGAAGAGACGGCACTAGGGTGCTGGGCAGAGTAAGTACTTGATTTCCCTTCTGTCTTTCTGTTTGAGTTGCCTTCGGAGCGTCTGAGGTTTGTCAGACTCTGTGTAAACGTCTGAGGTTTGTCAGACTCCGTGTCAGCGTCGGAGGTTTGTCAGGCTCCGTGTGTGGTTTCAAATAGAGGTAGGCACAATGGGGGCGGGAAGCTCCCGTTTAGAAAGCTCTGCCACTCCCTTGGGATGCATGCTAAAGAACTTGAGCAAAGTCAAGCGTCTGAGGTTTGTCAGACTCCGTGTACTAAGATGTCGAAAGGCAAGCTGGTTACACTCTGTCAATTGGAATGGCCAGCATTTGGAATTAGTTGGCCAGACATAGGATCCTTTGGTGTAAATCTTGTAAATGCTGTATATAAAAATGTGGTGAATAATGGGCAATGGGATCAATTCGCCTATATTGATGGTTGGTTGAATTGGTGCGGAAAGAACCCCCCTTCGCCTTAGCAAGCAGAGAGGCTGGAAGGTGTCTGTGAGGACCTGACAAAAGAGTGAGATTTGTAAAAAAAAAAACAAGAAAAGCATCACAGCTGGAAAGCTGAGCAGGACTGCTCTGTTCTTATCTGTGGAGGAATCTAGAAGAGGTGTAAGGTTACACCTTCCCCATTCGAACTGATAATTTCATTTACCCTAATGAAGCATACAGATACAAATTGCTAGAGATTCACAGACTACAAAGGAAACAGCCTTCAAAAAGTTCAAAGAGAAACTACGAAAGTTAGTTTCCCTTTAAAAAGGGGGGCAGCAAATTCTCTTAACTTAAGAGGTGAGAGGGAAAGAGTCCCCCACTCTCCCGTGATACTTCTAAGCCCAGCTGTGTTTCTGAAGCCTGAGAAAGTTCCTGCCCCACGTGTTCCAGCTCTTTCTCAAAATCTGAACTGTTCTGATGTTCCATTTGCTCAGAGGCAAACCTGACACTCTGCCAAAACTCATGCAGTGTGGAGTTGCCGATGCAAAAATGGTGGCTTAGAACTCTTTGCATGTATGAGAATGCCCTTCCCTTGATTTTGATGGGCCCTGACCATGCAGTCAGAGGAGCTGTATAATTGTTAGATCTGCTCCACCATGCCCTACGATGCAAAACAAATGTTTTCCAGTCATGGTGTTAGATTTTGATGATATGAAAAAAAGTATAAAAGAAGGCAGAAGAAAGTAGCAGACAAAAAGGCTTAAAGAAGAAAGAGAGCTTATCCCAAATGTGTGTCGTTGAGATTAGTGAGAAGATCTAAGCAAGCGAGTCTCTGTCGAAGCAATGGCAAACAGCCTAACTTGCAGAGAAGACAAAGAGTTAAAACTGGTGCATGGCACAGAGAATTTGAAACATGATCTGCAGAACAGGCAAGCCAAAAGATAAGTGTGCCTGTTACAAGAGGGAGGCTATAGTAGCCATAAAAAGGGGCGAAGCCCCCATATGAAGCTCTAACAAAAATATTACCCACTAGAAGTAGACAATTAAAATAAAAAAGGCTTTTCTTAAATTGAAGCAAACCTTAATATCACCGCCTGCTTTAGCCTTATCAGACCCCAGATCATGAAGTTTTTAGAGCTATGGTGCACATAAGAGCACATAAAAAGAGTGCCATTCCTGGAAAAAGGAAAAGGCAATGCTGGCAGCCACCATGGGCGGAGATATAAACAGCAGCTTGAGAGCACAGAAGCGACCAGAGGAGGGGGGCAGAAAAGGAAAGGGCCGACCGGGGCTCAATAAATGTGCGTATTGCCGAGAGAAGAGACATTAGAAGAAAGATTGTCCAGAGCTAAGAGAAAAGAGACTCACCCTGAAGGCTGCCAAATGCTGGCAGGGTCCTCCAGTGGGGGGGAGTCTAGCTAAAGGGCCACCACCCTACGAACAAACGCTCGGGAAAATCCCAAGGTAAAAGTAAAGGTTGGTGGCAAGGACTGTAAAGCCCTAGTAAGATACTGGAGCCACATTTTCTATGATCCCTGTGAAGCCCCCCCGGCGAGAGAAAGTGGAAAGCATGTAACTATAAAAAGAATTAAAGGGGAAAAAAACAAACTAACTAGAAGCTACACCCCCCTTAAAAACCTCAATCTACAAGTCAAGTTGAGAAGATGAACTGCGCCTTAAAGACAATGCTCATTAGAATTTGTTTAAAGATTAAGTTGAAAGGCCACAGGCCTTGCCAATCACCTTGACTCGAGTATGGTGCGCCCCCAAGGGAAGTATTAAATTGACACCTTTTAAACGTTCCATAAGCACCCACCTCAGATATTACCTATGGCTGATAGCTTAAATGTGAATTTAGAAGTAAAAGTTTTAAGATTCAAGGTTATGTTACTGCTTTGCAGTCTGTTTTGTTTTCACAGGTTTGCGACACCGCACCAATCCTGGCCTTTAGATGCTCCAGTGCATAATCTCAATCCCAGCGATTGGGTGCTAATCCAGTCCTAGAAAGATGAACCACCTACCAAGAAGCAGAAGGGTCTGTTTCAGATCCTACTTACCACTCCCATTGCTATGAAAGTCGCCAAAGAAAAGAAGTGGATTCATCACACTGAATAAAGGCATCACCTGCACCAGAGAGGGTCACACCAGAAGCTGACCCACCTTGTTGCACAAAATGCTAGTTTCGCCCCCTGGAGGCTAGTCCAATTTGCCCCAAAGAGGAAAGTCAACTTCAGGCTGGGTCCAACTCGATTTTATTGTTTGCAAACAGTTCGACAAAGGAGCTCACGCTCAAAGCAGAGTCGACCCTGGGCAACCTCCGTGCTACAGTTTTATCACTTAGCTTGCATTCCTCAGCCAGCGTGTTACTTTTGATTGGTTGCCAGCGGTTTGCTTAGCAACCTTATCTTAGGGTTACTGTCTGCTCATTCCAGGCATGCGCAGCTCTTACAGTACTATGTGCTGCTTAAGACACATACAATGGCTTTTAGGTTACATTTTTACTACAATTCCCCCCTCAAAAGGCTTTTCTCAAATTTATACTCTCTTTGGTCCCGCGGTGGACTATGCACTTAAAGGCGCAAACTATTATCGCTGTGGCATTGACGGTTTTCTCTAAACAGCAAGTGAGGCCTGGGACGCCTTTGTTCTAGCTACTAGAATGTTGACAACAAAAACACTTTTTTTTTGAACTTTTGGAACTCAGTTTTGTTCCGTTCATCAGGAACCCTTGAAACGAGAGCACCCCCTTTCTGTAGAGCTACTTGAGTCCTTTCAGGGGTTCATTATTCCAACGGTGACCTTCAGGTGGGTCAGCTTCCAGTGTGACCCTCTCTGGTGCAGGTGATGCCTTTATTCAGTGTGATGAATCCACTTCTTTTCTTTGGCGACTTTCATAGCAATGGGAGTGGTAAGTAGGATCTGAAACAGACCCTTCTGCTTCTTGGTAGGTGGTTCATCTTTCTAGGACTGGATTAGCACCCAATCGCTGGGATTGAGATTATGCACTGGAGCATCTAAAGGCCAGGATTGGTGCGGTGTCGCAAACCTGTGAAAACAAAACAGACTGCAAAGCAGTAACATAACCTTGAATCTTAAAACTTTTACTTTTAAATTCACATTTAAGCTATCAGCCATAGGTAATATCCGAGGTGGGCGCTTATGGAACGTTTAAAAGGTGTCAATTTAATACTTCCCTTGGGGGCGCACCATACTCAGGTCAAGGTGATTGGCAAGGCCTGTGGCCTTTCAACTTAATCTTTAAACAAATTTTAATGAGCATTGTCTTTAAGGTGCGGTTCATCTTCTCAACTTGACTTGTAGATTGAGGTTTCCAAGGGGGGTGTAGCTTCTATTTAGTTTGTTATGCCTGGGCCACTACTTGCGTCACTTGTCCAACAAAATGGGGCCCCTGATTTGATTCACTCTCTTTAGGTAACAAGAGCTTAGGGATTACTTTTTAACAGGATCTTGGCTACTGTCTGTGCGGTGCAGTCAATTGCTTTTATCATTACTAGCAGGTACCGATAGCCATGAGTCTGGGGCAACTCTGAAAAGTCAATTTGAAATCTCTGAAAAGGATAGCAAGCGCATGGGCGACTTCTCATTTGAGCTGGGGGCTCAAACATCTTTGAATCATTTTTGAGGCACAAAGGGCAGTCAGCCACTGTTCTCAGGTCTTGGTCTAACCTGAAGGAGGTGCTATCTGCCTCGGGCGCACTCAAAATCGGGGTGTTAAAGGGGGATGATCCCTTTATTAACTAACCATAATTTTTGAACTTCTCAACGAGTGGCTTCAAGCCTGCACAGGTGGCTTTTTTCAGAGGATACTGCCTTACGCACACAGGGCTCTCCCTTTTTAAAGAAGATTTTAATTTGTGTCATGCATTTGCTCGGGCAGGGGTTCTGTCTGCCCACACACATGGATCAACATTCTCTAAAATCTCAGTCCCTTTGGCCTCTGACACAATCTTGATTGCTTGAAGGGCCATTCGATAATTTGAGCCCTGCATTGCTGGCAGCTGTACTACAATCTGATTATCATTGAAGAAGATTTTAGCTTGCAGTTTTGTTAACAAGTCCCGCCCCAAGAGGGCAACCAGGTATGCAGATGAAACTACAAAGGCATGTTCCAGTATGTTCTTTCCAGTCTTCGTGAGGAGGGGCTTACACACGGGCAATTTAGTTTGTTTTTTTTTTTCCTTTAATTTCTTTTATAGTTACATGCTTTCCACTTTCTCTTGCCGGGGGGCTTCACAGGGATCATAGAAAATGTGGCTCCAGTATCTACTAGGGCTTTACAGTCCTCGCCACCAACCCTTACTTTTACCTTGGGATTCTCCCGAGCGTTTGTTCGTAGGGTGGTGGCCCTTCAGCTAGACTCCACCCCACTGGAGGACCCTGCCAGCATTTGGCAGCCTTCAGGGTGAGTCTCTTTTCTCTTTTCTTTCAGCTCTGGACAATCTTTCTTCCAATGTCTCTTCTCTCGGCAATACGCACATTTATTGAGCCCCGGTCGGCCCTTTCCTTTTCTGCCCCCCCCCCCCCCCCGGTCGCTTCTGTGCTCTCAAGCTGCTGTTTATATCTCCGCCCATGGTGGCTGCCAGCATTGCCTTTTCCTTTTTCCAGGAATGGCACTTTTTTATGTGCTCTCATGTGCACCATAGCTCTAAAAACTTCATGATCTGGGGTCTGATAAGGCTAAAGCAGGCGGTGATATTAAGGCTTGCTTCAATTTAAGAAAAGCCTTTTTTATTTTAATTGTCCACTTCTAGTGGGTAATATTTTTGTTAAAGCTTCATACGGGGGCTTCACCCCTTTTTATGGCTACTATAGCCTCCCTCTTGTAACAGGCACACTTATCTTTTGGCTTGCCTGTTCTGCAGATCATGTTTCAAATTCTCTGTGCCATGCACCAGTTTTAACTCTTTGTTTTCTCTGCAAGTTAGGCTGTTTGCCATTGCTTCGACAGAGACTGGCTTGCTTAGATCTTTTTACTAATCTCAACGACACACATTTGGGATAAGCTTTCTTTTTTTTTTTTAAGCCTTTTTGTCTGCTACTTTCTTCTGCCTTCTTTTATACCTTTTTCATATCATTAAAATCTAACACCATGACTGGAAAACATTTGTTTTGTATAGTAGGGCATGGTGGAGCAGATCTAACTATTATACTGCTCCTCTGACTGCATGGTCAGGGCCCATCAAAATCAAGGGAAGGGCGTTCTCATATGTGGAAAGAGTTCCAAGCCACCATTTTTGCATCCGCAACTCCACACTGCATGAGTTTTGGCAGAGTGTCAGGTTTGCCTCTGAGCAAATGGAACATCAGAACAGTTCAGATTTTGAGAAAGAGCTGGAACACATGGGGCAGGAACTTTCTTAGGCTTCAGAAACACAGCTGGGCTTAGAAGTATCACGGGAGAGTGGGGGACTCTCTCTCTCTCACCTTTTAAGTTAAGAGAATTTGCTGCCCCCCTTTTTAAAGGGAAACTAACTTTTGTAGTTTCTCTTTGAACTTTTTGAAGGCTGTTTCCTTTGTAGTCTATGAATCTCTAGAAATTTGTATCTGTATGCTTCATTAGGGTAAATGAAATCAAAGCCTTGGAAATCATAGAATCATAGAATAGTAGGGTTGGAAGGGGCTTACAAGGCCATCGAGTCCAACCCCTTGCCCAGTGCAGGACTCTAAATCAGAGCATCCCTGACAGATGGCTGTCCAGCCTCGTCTTGAATGCCTCCAGGGTGGGAGAGCCCACCGTCTCCCCAGGTAATTGGTTCCATTGTCGTATTGCTCTAACAGTTAGGACGTTTCTCCTGATGTTCAGCTGGAATCCAGCTTCCTGTCACTTGAGCCCATTATTCCGTGTCCTGCACTCTGGGATGATTGAGAAGAGATCCTGGCCTTCCTCTCTGGGACAACCTTTTAAGTACTTGAAGAGTGCTATCAGATCTCCTCTCAGTCTTCTCTTCTCAAGCCTAAATATACCCAGTTCTTTCAGTCAAATGCAGCTTTTTATCTGAGTGTTGAAATCACAAATCAAACTGTACACTGAGCTGATCACAAACAAACACACAATCTACAACAAAGGGAGTTTAAGGCTATGACAAGCCTCACAGTACTTTTTATGGCAAGTCTTTAATTGTCTAAAGTTCCAGTCCATGTGCAGAGTGCCTCTAACAAAGAAGGCTTTGGGCCATAAAGAAGGGATGTTCTTAACAAAAGCTCTGTGTCTCTTCATCAGTTCGAATGGGGAAGGTGTAACCTTACACCTCTTCTAGATTCCTCCACAGGTAAGAACAGAGCAGTGCTGCTCAGCTTTCCAGCTGTGATGCTTTTCTTGTTTGTTTGTTTTTTTGCAAATCTCACTCTTTTGTCAGGTCCTCACAGACACCTTCCAGCCTCTCTGCTTGCTAAGGCTAAACCAGACGCGGCGAAGGGGGGTTAGGCAAGTCCCCCTTGGCTCTGCTCTGAGCAGGCTGACAGAGAGAAGCTCACACAGACCCTGATATTTTAAGAACTTGCTCTGTCTTTGTTTCTTGATTTTGCCACAGTCTTTAAGTCGTCAAACAAATCTCTTTCTTCAGAAGTTGCAACTTTTTAAACTGCTTTTGCTTCTTCTAACAAACTTGGATACGGTGGCAGACAAACTGTCTCTGGAGGGCCCCCTCCCCCCCCAACAACCTCTCCTCCCAACCTAACAGACCGAATCAGACCGGGGGGAGCTCAGGGCACCTTGGGCAGGGTCTCCCAGTCTTCAAGCTCCTTCCGTGGGGCTTGAATCGGGGGGAACAGGGGCTTTGGGCTTCACCTCGGAGCATACCATCATGACTTTACAATATTGAACTTTATATTCAACCTTTTCTCGCCTTCAGTGGATTTTGGTTGGCACTCATCCAAATGCTGATAACCTCACCTTCCCTGAGGCAAATTTATCTCTTACTACTTGATTCAGACACCACCCGGGGTCTCTTGCCCCTGTGGTCCTTTGCCAGTAACACATTTACACATTTACACTTCTGTAACTAAGGGGGATTCTTTCCGCACCAATTCAACCAACCATCAATATAGGCGAATTGATCCCATTGCCCATTATTCACCACATTTTTATATACAGCATTTACAAGATTTACACCAAAGGATCCTATGTCTGGCCAACTAATTCCAAATGCTGGCCATTCCAATTGATAGAGTGTAACCAGCTTGCCTTTTGACATCTTAGTACACGGAGTCTGACAAACCTCAGGCGCTTGACTTTGCTAAAGTTCTTTAGCATGCATCCCAAGGGAGTGGCAGAGCTTTCTAAATGGGAGCTTCCCGCCCCCATTGTGCCTACCTCTGTTTGAAACCATACACGGAGCCTGACAAACCTCCGACGTTTACACGGAGTCTGACAAACCTCAGACGTTTACACAGAGTCTGACAAACCTCAGACGCTCCGAAGGCAACTCAAACAGAAAGACAGAAGGGAAATCAAGTACTTACTCTGCCCAGCACCCTAGTGCCGTCTCTTCAGACTCATTCAGCCTGGTTGACTCAATCAATGGAGTCCACGCCTTTAACCTCCTGGGTGTCCCGACCCCCGTTCTCTGGTGCTGTGGCAGACCTCAAAGGCGGTCCGGCGCGCCCCACAGGCACCTTCGCCGGTTCTGTCGTTTGACCCCAGGGTGGTCCAAGGGACTCCTGACTGCTCGCCAGATTGTTGCACAAAATGCTAGTTTCGCCCCCTGGAGGCTAGTCCAATTTGCCCCAAAGAGGAGAGTCAACTTCAGGCTGGGTCCAACTCGATTTTATTGTTTGCAAACAGTTCGACAAAGGAGCTCACGCTCAAAGCAGAGTCGACCCTGGGCAACCTCTGCGCTACAGTTTTATCACTTAGCTTGCATTCCTCAGCCAGCGTGTTACTTTTGATTGGTTGCCAGCGGTTTGCTTAGCAACCTTATCTTAGGGTTACTGTCTGCTCATTCCAGGCATGCGCAGCTCTTACAGTACTATGGGCTGCTTAAGACACATACAATGGCTTTTAGGTTACATTTTTACTACAACCTGAAGGTCACCGTTGGAATAATGAACCCCTGAAAGGACTCAAGTAGCTCTACAGAAAGAGGGTGCTCTCGTTTCAAGGGTTCCTGATGAACGGAACAAAACTGAGTTCCAAAAGTTCAAAAAAACTGTGTTTTTGTTGTCAACATTCTAGTAGCTAGAACAAAGGCGTCCTAGGCCTCACTCGCTGTTTAGAGAAAACAGTCAATGCCACAGCGATAATAGTTTGCGCCTTTAAATGCGCAGTCCACCGCTGGACCAAAGAGAGTATAAATTTGAGAAAAGCCTTTTGAGGGGGGAATTGTAGTAAAAATGTAACCTAAAAGCCATTGTATGTGTCTTAAGCAGCACGTAGTATTGTAAGAGCTGCGCATGCCTGGAATGAGCAGACAGTAACCCTAAGATAAGGTTGCCAAGCAAACTGCTGGCAACCAATCAAAGTGACAGGCTGGCTGAGGAATGCAAGCTGAGGTGATAAAACTGTAGCGCCGGGGTTGCCCAGGGTCGACTCTGCTTTTGAGCGTGAGCTCCTCTGTCGAACTGTTTGCATACAATAAAATCGAGTTGGACCCAGCCTGAAGTTGACTCTCCTCTTTGGGGCAAATTGGACTAGCCTCCAGGGGGCGAAACTAGCATTTTGTGCAACAATGGCTACCCTATAACCCATTTCTTGTATTATAAACAATGGTGCTAAGAGAAGAAATGTTGAGGACTGCAACCCCACACGGGAGGGAGAGGAGGAGCCGTTTCATATGTGTCATAATGTCTATAAAAGCAATGTGTTAATGTGCCTCGGGGCTTTTGGCTCTTTGGAAGTGATTCCAGCCTTAAGCCCGCACGTTAAATAAAGAAAAACTCTTTTTCCTTCACTCCGTGGTCTCTCTGACTCTGAGTTCTGGAACAATACGTTTCGCAAAAAGAGGTTGGGGGCTATTTAAAGTACCAGGGCCTAGGTACCCCAAACCCTATACGATGCTGCTACATGACGAGCATTATTATGGGGTGCGTAGTGTAAAAGCGGTTTTTGGAGCTCAAAACTATTGTGAAATATGCAGTACAACCTTTGCCCACAGTCACAGTTGTCTATGTATGTGCAGGCTCTGCTTGAGTGCAGATTGTGCTGTAAATGTCGGTAAAATGAAGAGGTGCGGACGTTGTCGGATGAACTGCAGATCCAGCGCCTGCTTAAGTAGGCATAGAGAATTGGCCTTAGAGGGTAAAGTAAAATGTGTCTTTAGAGAGTATTGTGAACACTGTCAGACTTTCCAGAAAGGTGATCATGACTTTGAGCGTTGTCCAGGAAGGCGGTGCACTGTCTGTTGGGGGTTTATCATCGGTGGTGATAAGCAGAACTGCCATATGGGGCGTCTTAAGAAGCCTGAAGCGTCTGTGAAAGATGTGTTTTATGGCTTCGAAGCGCACCAGTCTTCAGGATTTCACGTTCCTAATTTCTGCTTTGCAAAAGCGCTTGCGGGTGAAACTGTAGAACGCTTTAAGGATGAACCAGGTGAGGGCAAGAAGAAGAGAAAGCAGCGTGTGAAAGCGCATGGTGATGTAAGCCCGTGGGCCATGGCTGGCAAAACGTGGGGGTTTAAGGGTGATCCCTGTCTCTCTGAGTTTATCAAGACCTTCACAGACAGTGCGCAGTTCAAAGGGTGCACTTTTATAGCCCATAACTCAAAGGGGTACGATGGTTACTGTATTCTCAGCCAGCTGATAAAAGAGAAACTGGCTGTAGATCTTATTACTCAAGGGGGGAAATTGCTGTGTATCACCGTGAAGGGGCTAGATATAAAATGTATCGATTCACTCTGTCATCTACCTGTGGCCCTCTCAAAGCTACCAAAAGCCTTGGGTTTTACCGGCAGCAAGGGCTCCTTCCCACTCTGGCTAGTACATCTTTTGCAATGTATAGGTTTAAGTTTCTGACGGAATACACCATTGCCATACCCTCACCAGATAATTATCACCAGCAGTGTAAACGGTTTTCTACCCCTGCAATTCGGTGGTTGAGCTACATAGAGCATAAAGAAAACATTCAGATTCAGCACGCCTTAAAGGGTGGGGAATTCAAAGCTGGCCCTTATTTTCTAGATGGCTATGAGGTCATAGGTAATAAGAAGACAGCCTTTGAATTTCGCGGCTGCTTTTGGTATGGGTGTGTAGTGTGTTATTCTCCGGAGGATAAGAACCCCCTGCAGGGTAAAGCATATGAATTCCTGTACAACTCCACACAGAAAAGGGCTGCTGAACTGAAACTGATGGGGTTTGAAGTCAGGACTATATGGGAACACGAGTGGAGGCAGATGTTAAAAACAGATGAGGGCCTCAAGAGTTTTCTTGCTGGTGCTCATTTTCCAGACCCTCTAGAACCTAGAGACGCTCTCTTTGAGGGGCGTACTAATGCGGTCTGTCTGTACTATAAACCTGAAGATGGAGAACGGATTCATTACTATGATTTCCCAAGCCTGTATCCCTATATTATTATTATTTATTATTATTAAATTTATTAATAGCCCATCTGGCTGGTCACCCAGCCACTCTGGGCGATGTACAGCATACAATAAAACAGTTTAAAACAATAAAATTCTACAATAAAAACATTTTCTAAAATACCCTAACCCACCCCAAATGCCTGCCTGAACAACCACGTTTTTAATGCACGACGGAAGCTCATTAAAGAGGGGGCATGGCGGAGTTCCCTAGGGAGGGAGTTCCACAGAGTGGGGACCACCACAGAAAAGGCCCTCTCCCTCGTCCCCACCAGTCTATCTGTCCTGGCTGATGGGACAGAGAGAACGCCATCCGAGGCTGATCTTGTTAAGCGGCCTGTCTGGTGCTGCTGGAGGCGCTCCTTAAGATAGGCTGGGCCGGAACCATATAGGGTTTTAAAGGTCAAAACCAACACCTTGAATTTGGCCTGGAAAACAACTGGTAACCAGTGCAACTCCTTCAGCACTGGAGTGATGTGATCTCGCCGGCGGCTGCCTTTAATCAGGCGAGCCGTCGCGTTCTGTACCAGCTGCAGCTTCCGAACCGTCTTCAAGGGTAACCCCACGTAGAGCGCATTACAGTAGTCTAAATGAGAGGAGATCAGGGCATGTACTACCGATGGGAGCAGAAGGTCGGGAAGGAAGGGGCGCAACCACCGTATCAGATGGAGTTGATACAGCGCTGTCCGGCTCACAGCTGACACCTGAGCCTCCATGGACAGCTGGGAGTCCAAAATGACCCCCAGGCTGTGGACCTGGTCTTTCAAGAGTCGCCGTACCCCATTCGACACCAGGTCAACATCCCCCAGCCTCCTCTTGTCTCCCACCAAAAGTACCTCGGTCTTGTCAGGGTTCAGCTTCAGCTTATTCCTCCCCATCCAGCCACTCACCGTCTCCAGACATTTGGACAGGGATTCTACGGCCAACCTTGGTGAAGATTTGAATGAGAGGTAGAGCTGCGTGTCACCCGCATATTGATGACACCGCACCCCAAACCTCCTGATGATAGCCCCCAGCGGCTTCACATAGATGTTAAATAGCATTGGGGAGAGGATGGAACCCTGTGGCACCCCACAAGTGAGTGGCCACGGGTCTGAAACCTCCTCTCCCAGTGCTACCCTCTGGTACCTGCCGGAGAGGAAGGACCGGAACCACCGCAATACGGTGTCTCCAATGCCCAACCCCTCCAGGCAGTCCAGGAGGATACCGTGGTCAACGGTATCAAAAGCCGCTGAGAGGTCGAGGAGAACAAGGAAGGAGCATTCACCCCTATCCAGAGCCCTCCTCATATCATCCACCAAGGCGACCAAGGCCGTTTCTGTCCCATGCCCAGGCCTGAAGCCCGACTGAAATGGGTCTAGATAATCAGTTTCTTCCAAGTGTGCCTTCAACTGCACCGCCACCACCCGGTCAATCACCTTGCCCCAAAATGGCAGATTTGAGACTGGGCAAAAGTTGTTCAGAACTTGGGGATCCAAGGAGGGCTTCTTTAAGAGGAGTCTTATCACTGCCTCCTTGAGGGCTGATGGCATCACTCCCTCCTCAAGGGAGGCGTTCACCACCGCCCTAATCCCCTCACCCAGTCTCTCTCTGCAGCCCATAATGAGCCAAGACGGGCAAGGATCAAGTAAGCAGGTGGTCGGCCATACAGATGAAAGCACCTTGTACACTTCATCAGGAGGAAGAAGTTGGAACCGATCCCACAAAACCGGTTTGCCACAGGCCGCCTCTTGCTCACTAACTGTATCCACAGCATTCAGAGTAACACACCTAATCTGATCAATTTTATCTTTAAAGTGCCTTGCCAATTCCTCACAGGAGGCCTTAGAATGCTCCAGTGGTTCAGGAGCCACAGGACCGACCAGGCTCCGGACCACTTGGAACAGCCTCCTGGGACAGCACTCTGCAGACGCAATAGAGGCAGCATAATATTCCTTTTTTGCTGCCTTCACTGCCACATGATAGGCTGAAGATACAGCTCTAGCCCGTGTCTGATCGTCTATGTGAACAAGAATAAAGCATACCCTTATGGTCACCCCAAAATAATTTATGAGACCTTTAAACCACTCTCAGTGGTTTAAACCACTCTTCAGGATTGCAAAGGTTAAAGTTTACCCACCCCGAGGTCTTTGCTTCCTGGTCCTTCCTACCAAGGTGGGCGGTAAGCTCATGTTTGCCCTGTGTGCAGCTTGTGTAGCAGCGCAGCAGCAGGAAACATATAAACATTCTGATGAGGAACGGGCTCTGCTAGGAACATGGTGCACTGTTGAGCTGAATGCAGCTGTAGAAAAGGGCTACAAGGTTGTAAAAATTTATGAAGTCTGGCATTTTGAAAGGCGGACCACCCGTTTGTTTTCAGATTACATTGACATGCACCTTCGCCAAAAACAGGAGGCTTCAGGGTACCCGCACCGGTGTGTCAGCGCAGAAGATAAACAGCAATATATCGCTGATTATCTCCAAAATGAAGGGGTGGCATTGTGCCCCGATGAGATCGCCGTGAACCCCGCAAAACGGCAAATTGCAAAATTATTTTTACATTCTCTGTGGGGGATTTGGCCAGAGGACAAACCTGCCTAACACACAAGTGGTAAGAGACCCTGATGAGTTATTTCAGATTCTGTTTTCTGATGCTTATGAGGTTTCAATGTGTGAATTTATCGATACTGATGCCGCATGCGTGTCCTGGAAACATTCTGAAGACCGCATGATGACTCTAGGTAGAAAGAATGTGTTCATAGCTGCCTTCTCAACAGCATATGCTCGGCTGAAGCTCTACGCTTTGCTAGACGGCTTGCAAGAGCGCTGTTTATACCATGACACAGATTCTGTGATATTTGTGAGTAGGGAGGGGCAGTGGATGCCCACTCTCAGTGATTACTTAGGAGACCTCACAAGTGAAATCCCTGCAGATGAATTTATCACAGAGTTTGTTTTGGCTGGTCCTATGTCCTATGGTTTTAAACTTTCAGGAGAAGGAAAAGTTTTTTGAAGGTCAAAGGCATTACACTGAACACAACTAACTGTGAAAAAATTAATTTCAACAGTCTCAAAGACTTAGTTTTTGCTTATGTCTCAGACAGGGAGCGCAGACCGCCTTGTGAGATTGTTGTACAGCAGCCAAGTATTGTAAGGAACAAAAGCCATTGGACTCTGGAAACTAAGACTCTCAGGAAAACTCAAAAGGTGGTATATGAGAAAAGAGTTATTACTGAAGGGTTTAACACACTGCCTTACAGATTTTGACTATGGATACACACTGGCAACACCCCTTTTCAGCCATTCTAGCGGGGCCTAGCAACTGCGGGAAAAGCTTTTTCATCAAAAATATGCTGGACAATGCTCACAGTGTGTTCTCGGTTGTACTTGAAAATATTGTGTGGTGTAATGGTTGTTGGCAGCCTCTGTACAAAGATCTGCTTTGTAAATACCCATTTATTCAGTTTGTGGAGGGTTTGCCTGCAAAATTTGACGATAATGATTTGTTACCCCTCAATAAAGTAAATTTCTTGGTGATAGACAACCTGATGTTGTCGGCGTCTGAGAGCTGTGAAGTCGAAAAGGCCTTGGCTCAGTATGTACACCACAGGAACGTGAGTATTTTTTTCATCACGCAGAATATTTTCTGCAAGGGAAAAAGCAACTGCACCATCAGCCTAACTGCAAAATATATGGCGCTGTTCAAAAACCCCAGGGATAAATTACAAATTGCGATTTTAGCTCGTGAAATGTACCCACAAAACAGTAAATTCTTCATGGAGGCGTTTGCAGATTCTACAAGCAAACCTTATGGTTACATGGTGGTAGATTTAAATGCAGCTACCCCAGAAACTTACAGGTTAAGAACAGGTCTTTTTCCGCCAGACTGGCCTGTAGTGTATGCCATGAAAAAAGCTCCAACTGGTTACAAAAGGCTTCGCCTTTAGTGCTGGCCCATCTATTGACGCCCAGCTCCTCTGCAAGGCAACATGTCTAACCGTGTAAAGAGAAATTTGGCCCTCTTAAAAATTCTTATTAAGGCACCGCCACGCCAGAGGAAAGCCATTTTATGTGCGGCATCTGATGACCTGATCGCAGCCATCTCGGAAATAGCACTCAATGCTTTAAAAGGCAACATTCCTCTATCTCCCCAACAGGTACGTACATTAAGAAACGTAACCTTATTAAAAGCCTGAGTAACAAGAAAGTCTCTCTGAGAAGAAGCAGCATCTGGTGAGACAATCTGGTGGGTTTCTTGGACCGTTGCTAAGTTTTGCAGTCCCCCTGCTCACCGGGTTTTTAGCCGATCAGTGATGGAGTATGCTGAAAAGATGCATTTCGTCCCTAGCCACCAGCTGGAAAAATTAAAGGGGCCACCTCCTAAGGAGGAAAACATCAGAACTGCAGCAATCAGCTCACTAGATACTGAGATGCAGGGATTCTCCACAGGAGCGACTTAACAGAACATGAAAAAGCTAAACGTTATGCTTCTTTGCTTCAAAAATATCTAACTCATGTAAGACAGAGGGAGGCGGCGAAAGAAAACCTAAACCTGTTTCTACCTCAGCCACAACAGGCCTCTGTGGAAGCATCAGTAGTCTCTGACAATGTCTTCCAAGAAGTACTGGACAGTCTTCCTGCTAGATATACGAACAATGCAAGGCTCCTATTGATCAAAATGCAGCAAAACAGAGATGTTTCTTCATGGGATGAGAAAGGAGCCTTTGTGTACAAGGGGGTGGCTGTACCTGGTTCCAATATTCTGGATTTGGTGAAGGGGATCACACAGACCCTGAAAACCAAGCGTGCCCCAAAAGGATGGGATGTTTTTATGAGTGCTCTGGCTGAACTAAATGTCCCAGCATCTGTAGTGGGTAATCCTACCAATAGAGAAGGACTACCTAAAGACCCCCAAAGGCACGACGCCGATGTTGTTGCACACCTCTACGAGTGCTAAAAAACAAAAGCGTTCTGATGCTCCTACCTGGCTCAGCTTATGAAGTAACCTTTTGTGGTTTTTGTTTTATCAGGACTAAAAATAAATTAGTATTTATAAAAAACTTACTTAAAGTAATCTGCGTTGTGCCTGTCTACTTTAAGGGTAAATACTTAGAAAACATACAGACAAGAAATTCTTTGTTTTAAAAACCCCCAATAGAGGATGCTTTATTGGGAAATGTGCCTATGAATCACAGCATGATGTACAGCGTTGGGCACGTTGGAACATGTCTAAGGCGTGCCTGGACTTATTCTTGTTTTTCACAAAATTTTCCACCATTTGATCATTTCTTTCTAAATTGTGAGAATACAGTTCATGAATCCGTTTAAATGTTAGGCCTTTACAACGCTGCTGCAGGAAAAATGCACAATGGTAGCCACAAACCACGGACTCATCGGCTTGGAGTTGCCTGGGTTGAAACACAGTCTTCCTGGCATTTTTTCTTAAAAAATTCATGATGGTTTTAGGGAAGAGGCGGTGGTTGGGCGGGTGCCCATAGTAATCAAAAAACTGTCCACTTTTATCCTCTGTCAAGTAGATGGCCAGCCAGTGCTCTCCAGGGAGGTTGTGGGGGTGGGTATTGACTACTAACCCCACAGGCCTTTGTTGTAACCTCCCACTGGGAAGCGTGTCACAAGGAAACACACCATAGAAAATCTTTCTGGTGTAGGAGCTTGAAGATAGCACACGAGTTAGCTGCACACTGTTCATGTTACATATAGTCAAACAGGACATTTCTCCTGTGATTTATTTCTATCACATTGTCAAAAACACCATAAACAGTCATGTTGACCGTGGCGGCCAGGGCTTTAGCAAACGGAATTCTGCTCTCAGGTTCCCAGTTTTAATCAAAGAATAGTGATCTCCACATTCTTGGTCCAGCGTCAGGTCGAATGCAAAAAGTGTGCAACCGTTTGCATACTCCTCACGGTTAATTAAAAGCAACCTATCTTTCATATGTTTGCCAGCTGTTTGTACCAGACTCGTGTATTCTCTTACACAGTTTCCATCTTCAAAATTGGGTTGGAGTGGCTTTGTGGGGATTTGCTCTCCATCCAGGTAAAGAGCTGCGAAATTAATATCATAATGCTGAAAATTAAATGGATTTTTATTGAAAGCTCTGCTAAAGGAATCATTATCCACTAGGCCTATAATGACCTGTTCAGGCAGTTGCCCCAAAAACAGGTTTTCCTGATTGGCAACGCGGCTTCCTCTGGGAATGCTAAACACTTTCATACTCACACGATCCACGGGGTATTTGGAGTTGGCTGTCAACAGAACCTCTGCATGGCCTAAGCGAACGCCAGGGGCCACCCTCACTTTTTTCACAAAAAGGGAGGCTGACAAAACTTGCAGTCTGTAACGTCTTGCTGCGCTTTCTGTCATTAAGCAGAAAGCATCTTTGCTGCGTGTAAGTTTAATTTTCACATCAACTCCATTTAACAGCAGTTTTTCCTGAAAAAACAGATCAGTATGAAGATGTCCCAATAGCTCTATTTTTCGGCTTTGAGCTGTTAGGTTTGCTCTTTTAATGAAGCCTTGATTGTTTCCGTCCAGACCCGCAGATTCTTGTTCCCCAGCTGTATCTTTGTAAAATAGGCCTGCTGAGAATTGTGTTGCTAGAGTATCCTCACTATATAGTTCAGCACAGATTCAATGAAAGCACAATAAAGGTAAGAATTATTACTCTGACTTATAAGTCTATCTCCCACCGTTATATCCAGTTGACTAAAGATGGAGGCTATGGGGTAAGTCACCAGGCCTACTGCCGCATCTGCAGCAATGTTGCTCCCATCTTCATTGACAATTTTGCAGCACACATAGAGCAAGCTGTTATTTAGATCCATACAATCTTCACCATTTCCTGCAATGAAGAAGTCTAGGGGTGCAGATTCTGTCAGGGCTAACAAGGGGGGCACTTCAATAAACAAACTTCTCTCAATACTGGTCTGCATAGGGCCAATGCTGAATAGATCCAACTCAGATTTAGTGCATTCTTCAGAGCCGCAGTGGATAAAAGCCATGATTGAGTCTAAAATTTATCTCGTTTTGACACAGCTGGACATCTCTTCTTTCTTACAACACATCGCTTCTGACATCTCTTTCCTCTCACAACTTTTCTTTTAAGGGGGTGGGGTGGTCCAATCAATCTCACCCGTGATGCTTTTCTTTTTCGGCTCCTTTTCCTTTTAATATACATTAGGCCTGACCCCATTTGAGAAAGTGGATTGTTCACTCTATTCAGAACTGCTTGAGTAACATGACCAGCCACATCTTTAGCAATATTATGTGCAGCAGTCTTCGCGTGGGGTTTGATGATGTCCAAGCCTCTTCTCAAAAGGGGAACTGCTTTTCGGAAAAGGCTCCTGAAAATCCCGCCAATCCCCGCCCCGTACATAACAGGGGCACCATGGAATCCTGGCAACGCATTTCCGGCCTGGGCCCTATAATATCCCCTATACAGGGTAGGTTCCCCATATGTTTTTAGGATGACCATTTTAACTTTAAAATACCTGGGATCTCCGGGGGCGAAAGTGCATCTTCACAACCACCTTACCAAAACGAAATGGTACACTTTTGTTCTGATCCGTCTTTATTTCAACAGTGATGGTGTCGATGTGATGCTTACCCACAGGTATGTAGTGAGGCTTGTCATACCCAATATTGACACATTCCTTGTTCTGTCCACGCACCGGCACTAGGGATGGACGAAAGTCCCTTACCTGATCCCGAAGCTTGCTTTGCGGTGGGGGGGAGGTGCGCCATCCCTCCCCGCCAAAACTCTGGCCGGGGGGGAGGCGCCCCGTCCCTCCATGCCAAAATTCTGGCTGGGGGGGAGGCGCCCCGTCCCTCCAGCCGCGAAACCTCATCTCCTGCCGGGACGCAAATGGTGTCGGCCATAGCTGCCGCCGTTTGCATCCCTGCAGTCAGCCATGATAGGCTACGTAAATGTTTACGTAGCCTATCACGGCTGACTTAAAAAAAAAAAAAAAGCGTATACACAAATGGCGGCGCCCATGGGCACCACCATTTGCATTCCTGATTTTGGCCTGGGTAGTCTATGTAAATATTTATGTAGACTACGGCGAAAATAAGGGCAACGCTATTTGCATTGCCCTTATTTTCGTCGTAGTCTACATAAATATTTACGTAGACTACCTGGGCCAAAATAAGGAACGCAAATGGTGGTGCCCATGGGCGCCGCCATTTGTGTATGCGCTTTTTTTTTTTCTTTTTCCAAAGTCAGCCGTGATAGGCTACGTAAACATTTACGTAGCCTATCACGGCTGACTGCAGGCCAGGGATGCAAACGGCGGTGGCTACGGCCGCCGCCATTTGTGTCCCGGCAGGAGAAGGGGTTTTGCGGCCGGAGAGACGGGGCGCTCCCCCCGGCCAGAATTTCAGCGGGGAGGGACGGAGCTCCTCCCCCCCACCGCGAAGCAAGCTTCGGGATCAGGTAAGTGACTTTTGTCCATCCCTACTCTGTACTGGCTTCTACGCTATACGGTTCTGTGGCTTTAACAACAACTTTTCCAGACACTGCATCGTAGTGCATAATCACTTCCGGGCCACCTGGTTTATCTAGTATAAGCTTGTTTATGTTTTCGACCAGATCAGGACTGCTCGCATAATAGCCACTGCACAGAAAAAAGGTCCACTTCCTTTTCCCTTCATGACTTTCAAATTGTGCATCACTAGTTAGAGTGTACCAGCTGTGTGGGTATTGTATCTCAACCGACTTGCTTCCCATGACCGAGGTAGGTCCAGAGATCTTGCTAGGCGTATAGTAAACGCCGAGCTGGTGTTCTGTGGGAAAACCTCTGCACAGGCGTTACTAGGCAGGGTAATATAAAACCCACTGTCACCCATCCTGTTCTGCCCTTCTATACAGGTTCACAAAGATCAGAAGTGAGCACCCAACTGTTGAACTTGCTAGGCCAGCCTAACCATTTCACTAGGTGATACTTTCTCCTACCCCTACCTTTTGTAGCCAGGACTTCTTCGATCCTGTACACCCTATCCTCCATGGCATTAACCTTCTGTAATTCTTCAGGATAGAAAGCCCCCACTACTGTGTCTCCTTCATAATCTTTTAACTGGTAGACAGGTCTCTTTGCTCTTTGGATGACTTGATCCACTATAAATAACTCTGTGGTGAAATTCTGTTCATAACCCTTTGCAAAGACACCCTTGCTTTTAGAAATCCACACGTGGTCCCCTTTTCTGAGCAGGGGTGCCTCATGTTTCCTTTTTACAGAGCTCCCATAGACTACTTTCCAAATGGCCAGGGAGTTAGACTGATTAACATCCACAGGCCTAGCTTTGATGGTTCTGTGAAAGCTATGGTTATAACTTTTTAGGAATTGCGGTAGCACGTCTATATATGTGAAGGTATTGTTGGCTGTGAAATACCTCCACATTTTTGTTTTTAAAGTCCTGTTGAATCTCTCAACAACCCCTGCTTTTACCTCAGTATTGGAAACAAAATGGTGTACCCCATGTTTTTTGAATAGACGACCCACATCCTTGTTTAGGAACTCCATTCCTTTGTCCGTCTGTATTTTGATTGGCTGCCTTCCATCTTGTGTGAAAACCGCTTTAAAAGCTCCAGGCACTTCCCTGCCCGTTTTGCCTTTAGAGCGCAAGCCCAGGCATATTTAGACAGAATGTCTATCACCGTTAAAATATACTTGTAACCGTTGTTGTATTGAGAAAATTTTGTAGGTTAACGCAAGAATGGATGCTTAGGGTTACTACAAAGCATTTTTATTGGTGCAAAAGAAACAACCACCACAGAAAACATTATCTTTCTATGACTGTGTCTGGGGAAATACATGACAGGCAGGAAATGTTGACTGTTGGTGAACTCTCGATGTTCAGGTTCTTGATATCACCATACATTCCATGTTCCTGTGTAAAACAATGAAAAGCTTAGAGTCAGCAGCATGTACCCCCCACCCCCGGAATTGCTCTCTAAATATTATTAAGAACAAATCTCAGAAATAAACACTTACTGGTGTGCCTCCTTTCTCTGCCACAAATTCCATCTCCTCTTCCAGATCCTCAAGGGATGTGCGGAAAGTAGACAAGGCTGTGTCAGGATCCCCCAGCTCCATTTTCTCTAAAGGCGAGGTGGCTATTTTCATAAGCACCCCACCATCCATGTCTTCAACAGGCTTCACCTCAGTGCTATCCATACTCCAAGCGGCATGTAACTCAGTTTCAGGAAAAGTTCTTTGCCCCATGGGAAATACAGCTAAAGGTAAGCTGTCTGTTACAGTCGCTGTGACATCAGCTCCCTTCCCTGGTTTACTGTTTATGACTCCAGGTTTCATAGGTGCAGTTTCCATCTTTCTGGGCTGAA
The DNA here is from genome assembly GCF_057233095.1 of Heloderma suspectum. NCBI lineage: Eukaryota > Metazoa > Chordata > Lepidosauria > Squamata > Helodermatidae > Heloderma > Heloderma suspectum. Next base: position 60,197,656 of record NC_139475.1, on the reverse strand, counting down.
TGCACAAGGGTACTGGGAGATGAGTAAAACCCATAGGTCCCTCAGTCACTCTTGGCTGCGCCACATTCTCTGTGCAGAAAACTTGTCTGGGCATGATAAAAGGCTATTTTTCTGGGGGCAAGGCGGTCCCTATTGGTCAGTGGGGTTGTGGGGCGTGACCTTACAGGGATAGGCTCTAAGACCTCTTCCTATTGGTCCATGGTGGCGTGGCGAGTTCATAGAGGGGTCACATGGCCTCGCAGGACCACTCCGGGCGCGGCTTGGAAAAGGCCCTGTGGGTCATCTCTGCGCCCGTACCCGCTAGGGCTCTAAAACCAATTCCTATTGGTCCACGGTGGCATGGCAAGTTCGTAGAGGGGTCACATGACCCTACAGGACCACTCCGGGCGTGGCTTGGAAAAAGCCCCGTGGGCCATCTCCACACCCGTACCTGCTAGGGCTCTAAAAGCAATTCCTATATTGGTCCACGGCGGCATGGCGAGTTTGTAGAGGGGTCACATGACCCCACTGGGCCAATCTGGGGCGCGGCTTGGAAATGGCACCATGGGCCATTTCCGCGCCTGTGCCCCCTAGGGCTCTAAAACCAATTCCTATGGGTCCACAGTGGCATGGCGAGTTCGTAGAGGGGTCACATGACCCCGTCAGGTGACCCTGAAGGTCATATGACCAGGGTCAGCTGATCGCATACGCGGGGCTTCCGGCTAGGGCGGGACTTCCCGTCTCAACGGGGGGCAGCGCAACTGTCACCTTCGCAAACGGGGCGTGGTTTAGAGTTTGATGCGGGCCCCCCTCCTTTACTACGTGTGTGTGTGTGTGTGCGCGCGCGTGCGAGTGAGAGAGAGAGAGAGAGAGAGAGAGATGTTGTGCTTAATATGTCCAGCATTGGTTTAGGTTGGAGTTTTTCAAATTGCATTTCAGGGAACCCCAGGGTCATAGAACATAGGGAGCTGCCTTATACCGAGTCAGACCATCAGTCCATATTACCCAGTATTGTTGACACTGACTGGCAATGGTGTTCCACGGTTTCAGGCAAGATTCTTTCCCAGCCCTACCTGGAAATACTGGGGATTGAACCTGGAAACTTCTGCATGCAAAGCAGTTCCTCTCCCCTGAGCTATGGTCACTTAGGGTGCAATCTTCTGCATGTTTAGACAAAAAAAAGCCCTACAAGTAGGGGTGCAAGAAAGTCACTTACCTGGTCTCGCAGCTTTTCGCGGTGGGGGGGAGGCGCTTCGCTGCTCCCCCTGCAAAGTTCAGGCCGGGGGGGGGAGGCTTCCCGCCTCGCCTGGCCGAAATTCAGGCCGGGGAGGAGGCGCCTCGCCTCGCCGGCCGCGAAATTAAAAGTTAAAAAAAAAACAAAAACGCCCCCATGATAGGCTACGTGACGATTAACATAGCCTATCACGGCTAGATCTGCAAAGTCAGCCGTGATAGGCTACGTAAATCGTCACATAGCCTATCACGGGTGACTTTAAAAAAAAAAAAGCGCGTACGCAAATGGCGGCCCCCATAGGGAGCCGCCATTCGCATTCCTTATTTGGTCGCTGTAGTCTACGTAAATCTTTAGGTAGACTACGGCGAAAATAAGGGCAACGCAAATAGCGTTGCCCTTATTTTCGCCGTAGTCTACGTAATCTTTACGTAGACTACAGCGACCAAATAAGGAACGGGAATGGCGGCTCCCTATGGGGGCCGCCATTATCCGTACGTGCTTTTTTTTTAAAGTCACCCGTGATAGGCTACGTGACGATTTACGTAGCCTATCATGGCTGACTTTGCAGATCTAGCCGTGATAGGCTATGTTAATCGTCACGTAGCCTATCACGGGGGCGTTTTTTTTTTCTTTTATTGGAATGGCAGCGGCGGCAGCTGGTCAAAAGACCGGCTGCCGCTCCCGCCTCGGACGAAGACCCGACGAACCGCCGGCTGGACCCACCGCCGGGAGGGACATTCGGCAAAGGTAAGTCCCGTCCTGGGGGGGGGTGCTGGGGGCGGGGGGGGGCGGAGAATTTCTCCCCGAAACTTCTTCGGGGGGCCGAACATGTTGGTGCTCGGCCCCCCGAAGTTTCGGGGAGAAATTCTCCGCCATCGCTATCTACAAGTCCCTGCATTCCCCAGCCAGCATGGAGTTGTAGGACTTTTTTTCTGTCTAACCATGTATACAATTGCATCCTTAGCGAGAAGATAAGTTGTGCCAGACAAGTATCCTCAAATGGCCTTTGCCACACCTTTGTGATGTGCGGAAATGGAAATGTTGGGTGCATTCTAGGGCACCGCCTCATTTCACACAGGGCAACAATGAGCCCCAGCCCACTCAGCCATAAACTGAGTGTGCGTCTTAGGACAAGCACCAGAATCTTCTGCAACAACATGCAGACTGTCCTTGCCAGACATATTGAGGGGTTGAAGGTTTGAAAACTGTTGCTTTATAGGCCACTGGTACCATTTCCCATTGACAGCAGAGACTCCTTCAATATAAAACAGATCCGTTGCCTCAGTCTTAACTCCACTTAACCGCTTTGTTATGCTCACAACAGAACCCTTTAAGAGTGGTAAAAGAGGGCATCTCATCTTCCCCCATATTGCAATGTCTATGGAAGAAGTGAGGATTTTTAACACATGTTAGTGATTATCACATGGGGCCGCGGTGGCTTAGTGGTTAAGATGCTGAACTGCAGACTGGAAGGTCGGCAGGACAGCAGTTCGAGACCCGAGTGCTGCGTGATGGAGTGAGCTCCCGTCTTCAGTCCCAGTGTCAAGGGCTCCTTGGAGGCCTCTCTCAGTCTAATCCAGTAGCCAAGTCCAGACACAGACAAAGGGATTCCTTTCAAAGCTTTATTCTTCTTTTACAACTTAACAACTCTACCAATTGCAACTAGATCTGAGCAGCACAGTACCTATGCCCTACGCTGGAACAGTTGGTCCCCGTTTGAAAGGGAATTACTGGCAGACCCCTGAACTTAAGGACTAGGGAGAGTCCCTCCCCTTTTCCCTTGGATCCTCTGGGCGCAGCTTTTGTTTGCGCGCCAACCGGGCACTACGCCTCCTTTCCGCGCCCTCCATCTGGCGCCGCTCTCTGCGTCTGCGTCGCGCATCCACCAAGTCTGCTTCCCATGCTCTGTCACTCCCTGGACTGCTTTCTAATCTAGGAATGCTGGTGGGAGGAATCTCCGCCAGCTGTGGGCCCTGGGAAAGCGGAGCGCGCTCCTCTCCCAGGAGCGACTGCTCTTCCTCAGAATCAGAACTACTCTGGGATTCTATGGGCTCAGTGTCCACCCTGACACCCAGCTCCTGCCAACCTAGCAGTTCGAAAGCAAGAAATTGCAAGTAGATAAATAGGTACCACTATTTATCTATTTATCACATAGAAATCATCTTGATGGACAACGCAACAGTTTGGAAGTGCTTTGATAAGTCTATTGGTCAAAGTGGTTTTGCCACCATTGGTCACACTAGATAAGAAAATTTGAAGCAGAATTGTGGGAGAGAGTGTTAGAAAGACAACGGAGCAACAACGTTCAGTGAGCATATATGTAACCTTTGCATGGACATCACCTCAGCCTTCAGATAATTATTGTTATTATATTAACCAAAAACAGGATTAGCCTTCTTCAGCATTCAACGAATCCTTAACTGAAAGAGCTGTTAGATATTATGAAAAAGAATTAGCCCGTAAAACACGCACTCACACAAACAATAATGAGATTTATCACACTGTATTTTGTTCTTTTAAATATTCCTAGTGTATTTTATATTCTTCACTGTTTACATGGTATTTGAATCATTAAGGGTGCAATCCTATGGGGATAGGTGGCTGCCACCGAACTCAGAGGCAGCTGCCTATCCAATGCATGGCAGGAGAAGCATGGAGGGGATTATTCCCTCAGCGCTTCTGCTGCCCTGCATTTGTGGCTAGCAGGAGGGCAGAGTGGGGGAGGGGGCTGCTGGACGACACATTGGATGTGTTGTACCGGCATTTCTGCCTTCCCCACCCCGGAATGCCCCATTTTGGCCGCTCCACACTCCTCTTGCAAGTGCGGAGCACGGGAGGTTTGTTCCCAGAAAACAAGATATCCTATGGCCGTCTAGCTGCTGACTAGCGGCCATAGGATTACTCCCTTAATTGTTTGTAATTGAGCCAGAGAACACTGATTATTGGGCAGATTAAAAATATAATTAAATAAATAAGATTTGTGCTCTTTCCATGATTGAAAAGGGCCCATCTTTGGATTTGTACATTAAAAAGTTGAAATTCTGTAGTTCCTTGTTTGGATATTTCTGATTACGAATGAAATTTGGTGGGCCATCTTTTCTGGCAGGGTTCCCATGTGCCTTTAAAATCTCTATTTCTACATTATACCACCCTTCAACAGAAATTCCCAGGGTGATTAATATTAAAACAGGCAGAAGTTCACCAGGCATCTTTTTCCTAAACATTAAGATGTGGTGACAGGCAAAGTGTGCCCATGTGGAATTCCTGCCTGTCATGCTGCCACTGATGACATATGAGGCCTGAGTTTGATAATAAGATGGCAACCATAATTGATATGTTGTGGTTTCAGATGTACTGTGATGTTCCCACTTCATACATTTAAGGATTAAAATTACAAGATATAGAATCATAGAATCGTAGGGTTGGAAGGGGCCTACAAGGCCATCGAGTCCAACCCCCTGCCCAATGCAGGAATCCAAGTCAGAGCATCCCTGACAGATGGCTGTCCAGCCTCATCTTGATGCCTCCAGTGTGGGAGAGCCCCCCACCTCCCCAGGTAATGGGTTCCATTGTCATATTGCTCAAACAGTAGTTCATGCCCTGGTCTCCTCTCGCCTAGACTACTGCAATGCACTGTACGTGGGGTCACCCTTGAAGACAGTTTGGAAGCTGCAGCTGGTGTAGAACGCGGCGGCTTGCCTGATTAAAGGCAGCCGCCAGTGTGATGACATCACTCCAGTGCTGAAGGAGTTGCACTGGCTACCAGTTGTTTTCCGGGCCAAATTCAAGGTGTTGGTATTGGATCTTAGCTTTAAATGCCCTGCTGCTTTTGTTATTTTCAAACTGAATAACTGTTCATATTTGTGGGAAATTTATAGCTCTTTCCCCTCACATTATTATCCTATTCCCTGACTGCAAGGAAGCATGTTGGCCTGAAACTGCCTGTCCATACTTAAGGTGGTCAATTTTTACTTCCTTATCATGGTTACCCTCATAACAGGCTGTGTCTTTAACATCTACACAAGAGGCAAAAATACAAGTGGAACATTTCCTCAGCATAGAAAAAGCAGTGAGGGGGAGGTGCACCTGTTGAATTTCTGCCTGTCATGCAACTGTTCAAGGCACAGCCTATTAAAGGGAGGGAAAGGTTCACCACCACCCTTCACTCAAAATAAGGTTTAATAATTGTCTTTGAATCACCTCAGTATCGTGAGGGAATCAGGGTGTACAAAAACAAGAAGAATGAGTTTCCCTTCCTTTGATTAACAATTAAAAGTGCTAGGTTTTATTAATGATTATCATTATTTACATTTTTTCTTACATTAGCATTTTCTCTCAACATTTTCATCACCACAGCTCTGTGAGGTAGGTTGGACTGAGATAGTGACTGGAACAAGGTCACCCACTGATCTTTATGGCTTCATGTGGATTTGAACCCAGGTCTCCAAAGTTCAGTATGCTCTGCACTACACTGGCTGTCAGTGTGCAACTTGCTCCCTAAGCACTTTTACTCAGAGGTAAATCCAGTAGAGTTCAATACAACCACTAAGTGTGCATATAGGACTATAGCCTTTACTACCTTAGGGCGCAATCCTATGCGTGTTTAGACAGAAAAAAGTCCTACAACTCCCAGCATTCCTCATCCATCCATGTTGGCTGGGGAATGCTGGAAATTGTAGGACTTTTTCTGTCTGACTATGCATAGGATTGCACCCCCAGTATTTGAGATTTTTTTCTACAGCTGGACTCCTATATGCACTTACTCGGGAGTAATTCCCATTACACTGGAAGGCTGCTATGCTAGGCAAATTTACTAGGGAGTAAGACCTACTAATGCCAGTGGTACTTACTTCTGAGTAAATTGATGTAAGGGCAAAGTTTTATAATTTAGATTTAAAATGTTCAGGCTTAAACATCCATAATTCTCAACAATAATGGGCAGAGATCCTACATTTTGAGACTGCAGTGCACATTTACTCAGAAGCAAGCGCCATTGGAGGCTTACCCGTGAGAAAACCACACGGAGGATCTGGCTGCATTCCTATGCACACTTTACTCAGGAATAAGCACCATTGGACTCAATGGGACTTACTCCTGTCTAAACCATGCATACATTCAGTCAAGGTTGCGTGTTTCAAGTCACTTTTTTTTCCTGAAGTGCGCATTGCGTGGTGTGCGTGTGTGTGTGGGATCCTCTTTCGCCTCAGCTTTCCTTTCCTAAACAAGGTAAAAATAGTGATGGGGGGAGCACCAACTGAGTGTTTGAAATTGCTCCCCTTTCCTTAAAGCCTGGCTGTGATTAGCTGGTAGGGGAAGAAAGTAAAACATGGATCCATGAAATCAAAAAGGGATCCTCATGATTTCACATGATTTTTAAAGGGGAGACCCCCCAACCCACCATCCAGTCACAGAGAACATCTGCCTCCAGGGACTGAACCAGAAAAAAATCACAGATTCGCCACTTGTGGGTGCAGCTGAACCACATTACTGATCCTGTACTTGACTGTTCCACTGCAGTACAAAAGCACTGATTCAAGGCACGTATCCTCAGAACCGAACCTTAAAAATTACGAATCCTGTAATCACTTGTTTAAAACCCTGGGTTTTTAGGAATGAGTGAGCATGCTAGTGCATGCCGCCGGATCTCCTGCTGTGACTGGGAGCAGCTAAATAATCCAGGAAGGTTTCGTCCTTGGGTTGTTTGTCGTGATGGGCAAACAGGGGAGTCTGGCTTGTCGCTTCCAGAGCAAGTCTGAGAAATAACCCCAAACCAAACCGTGGCTTATTTCTTTGGGTTGATCGTGAACAGGCAAACCGGAGTTCATGGTTTCATGTCACAACAAACTAGCAAGGGGCCAGAACATCCCCGGGTTGTTTCGGAGCTCCCACTCACAGCGGAGGCGGTCAGGCAGTGTCCACCAGCACGCTGCCACACTCACGACCCAGGAGCGTTGTGATACGTTTACCAGGCCTCTTTCTCCAAATCCATAATCACATCAGCTCTCATCCTTCTATACTCGCTGGCCTCTGAAGAGCATGTATCCATCGGAGCAAGGTGTTCCCACAGAACAACAACAACGGGTATACGAGGAATGGATCCTCACGAATCATCTTAATAGTTTTTACAAGGAGCACCTGAAATCAAATGTTAAGTCGCACTTTACACCCTTGTCTATGGAGCGCACCATAAAAATCAGCATGGATCCAGCACAAGCTTGGATCAGAAGCAGGGTCCTCATGATTCTTGCACACAAGCCCCACCATGTGATCATAATGATATAAAAACCCATCTCTGGGGCACGAGACCTAATGGCTCTTCATGGGTTTGGGAGGCATGCCCGCCATCTAATTACAGCTCACATCCACCTGCAGGTAATCCAATCCAAGTAGGGGCGTACAGGTTTTGTTAGATCCTTTCCGTCTGTGTTTGTCAGGTGCCTTTAATTCCATTGGCCACTCATTGACGGAATTGGATTACTTTCTACGAGAATTACCTTCCACTTGTGCAAATGCACATTCTCCGTAATGCTCATGACCGCTAACGTGCACTAACACATTATTGCAAGAACGCATTGGCGCTAATGAGCAGTGGTGCAAATCACCCCCAAAGTAAAAGAATGGTCTGGAAGTCCACAGAAACTGCGCAGAAGAAGCCGGCTCGCAGCAGAATCCGCAGGTCAGATAAATAGAAATCTGAACTCATTTGAATCCATTGCAGGTTTTGCCAGCATCCCTAACTAAAAGTATGTTCTTTTAGTTCCCTGCTCTTTTCCTGCGAAGAAGTGGCAAGTCCGTTAGCAATACAACATAAATCACCAATACAACATCAACAATTACAAAATAAAATGATAATATACAAAACAGCACCAGTGTATGATTGTATAACAATATACAAAAGAGCACCAATGTCTGTAAAGATTCAGGGGGATAAAACCACAGTTTCAACTATCATTAAAAGCCTGGTGAAGGATGCTCTTCACCATTTCTCAGAAGGTGGAATGAGAGGAGGCCAGGCACATCTCCCACGGGAGACGGTTTCAAAGCTTTGTTGCCAACACAGAGAAGGTCCTGTCCGTTGCCCCAACGGAACTAACCTCAGACCGTGGCAGAATGTGAAGCGGAACCCCCCTCCCGATTTTAAACAGGTGGGCTTGATCACATGGAGACGTGTGGTCCTTCACATAACCTTGGGTGAGGCTGGTGATGCTTCAAAGATCAGGACCAGTATTTTGAATTTGGCATGGAAACATACCAGGAGCCAATGCAGCTTAACAAATATAGGAGCGGTTTGCTCCAGAAAATTGGCTCCTGACAGTAGCCTGGTCTTTGTCCACCAATATAACTGGACGGCTGCTAGGTCGCCCACAATGTGAGAGGAAGAAGGGGGAAAAAATCAATTGACTGTTGGTATGCTGCATTTTCTGATTTCTACAGGACCAGAGGCAGAATCCAATGCAGCCCTTGTGTGTGCAGCCAGCCCCGCCAATTTTCTTCCAGCAGTGGCCGCTACCGGTGATTTAGCGCTTCCGGGGCCCACCCAAAATGAGCGGAAATGCTCATTTCTGGAAGGGGGCAGATCAGCGGCTCAGACCCCATGACCTGCCCCCTTCCAGAAACGAGCATGCCCGCTTGTTTGGGGACTTACCCCTGGAAGCACTACCTTGCTGGTCCACAAGGGGTAGGGGCCGCTTGTGCAACGGAATTGGCGGGACTGGCCGTGTGCGAACCAGAATCGGCAGCCAGCTCCACTAGCGGATGGGCAGCATTGGCTTCTGCCCGTAGACACCACGGTTTAGGGCGCTCAGTCCCTGAAGGTATCCAGGGCACCGTCTATTGTCAGAGGACTTTCAGTTTTTATGACCCGAGGATGTGGACGAGGCACTTGTTTAAGTTAGCCCAAGCACCCTTGCTCTTCGTGGCTTGTTACGTCCAGAAGGGAGGGGATGACTGGCTCGTTTTGAGAGGTTATCGATTCTTCCCTACTGGTCGGAGTGGTGAGACCACTCCTGAAATAAACATCCTTGGATCCAGCAGATCTGAATAATTATAGGCCAGTAGCTAACGTCCCTTTCCAGGGCAAGGTGCTTGAGAGCGTGGTGGCAGATCAAACCGCATTGCTCGTGGATGAAATGTGTGTTCTAGATCCACCTTCAATCAGGGTTTCGGCACAGAATGCAGCGGTTGCCCTGTGGGATGAGCTGTGCTGGGAGAGAGACAAGGGGGTGCAACCCAGTTGATTCTCCTGGACCTCGCAGTGGCTTGCGGTACCACCAACCATGGCTTCCTTCAGGATAGGCGGTCTGAGTTGCGTGTGGGTGGTCCAGCTTTGCAATAGCTCCATTCAGACTTGGATGGCCATCTACAGAAGGTGGTGCCGGGTGGTGTCTGCTAAACTCCTCGGAATGCTTTGGGGCCCAGCAAGGTTCCATCTTGTCCCAAATGCTACTTAACATCTACACTGAAACCGCTGAGTGAGGTCACTAGGAGATTTAGAGTGCAGTGTCATCAGTATGCAGATGACACATAGCTCTATCTGTCTTTCTCATCTGATCGAGGTGGGGAAGTGGATGTGCATAATCAGTGCCTGGCCACGATAATGGACATGATGAGGACAAATAAACCGAAGTTCGATCCAGCCTTAAGTTGCTTTTGCTGCAACAGACCAATGCAGTGATCCCTCCGGGTTGGATTCTGACTCTGGGTGCTTCCAGATGGAGGGCTCCTAGCACTACCCAAACATTGTGCATCCATTGCATCTAAAGTAGACCCACTGATATTAATGGGACATAAGTTACTCATTACTAACTTAATTCACATTGATTAGTATCCAATGTCAGTCCTATGTAGACCAGACCAATTGAGATGAATGGGACCTAAGCCTCTTGCATTTCAATGGATCTAGTCTACATAGGACTAATGTTGGATACTACCCATTGACCTCAATAGGTGTACTCTGAATATGACTAGGTCTGTATCAAAACCAAAGTATTGTGGCAACTTAAAAACACTGGGTGCTTCCTCATGAGGCTTTTATCACGCAATAAACAAGCCTCATTAACAGAACTTTAGAGAGGATCAAGATGACATTGTCATCCATGTATAACACTCATGTTTGCACACCAGTTATCCCATCTTTTTTTCTACCCAGAAAAAAATTTAAGGAGGAAAAGAGGAAAGAGCCTTTGGAATGGTAGCACCAGGAGCCCTTCGTCCAGAAGCACACACAAATTTATAATGCTTTCATGCGCTGGAGTTCATTTCATCAGATGCATTACATGCTTTCCCCAGTTGGAAGGTATATATTATATGCATGACTTAGAGGAAAGACAAAACATTGTACACAGTTGGGTCACATGACAATGAAAAGTAAATAGAATAAGCTGTGATAAGTCAATTAAGTGACCATTTACAACAGCAGTAATTACGGATCATTACACTATCATCTTAAAAATGCAAAAATCGACTGTGCAGGTCAAGAAATCATCGTCCTTCTTCATGCACAAATGGTTAAAATCAAATATGATGATAAGTTACTATTCAGTGGTTTCCTGCTGGTCTGTTTGAAACTCCTTTGGTGGAGAATGGCAGCTGTCAGGTCAGTTTCGACTGGAGAATAAAGCAACATGCTCGATTCCTACTTTGGCTCAGTTTTCTCCCGAAAGAGGGTCTATGAGCCCCCTGGCAAAGGCGAAGTACAGGCTGAAGGGGCAGGATTGCAGCTTGAGATCGACAGATGTACAGTCAAGGAACACCTCATTACTTTGAATGAGTTCAAATCTCCAGGGCCAGATGAACTGCACCCTCGAGTAATAAAGGAACTGGCAGAAGAGCTCTCAGAACCGTTGTCTATTCTCTTTGAGAAATCATGGAGGACGGGGGAAGTGCCTGATGACTGGAGGAGGGCTAATGTGGTCCCTTTCTTCAAAAAGGGCAAAAAGGAGGGGCCTGGGAACTACAGACCAGTGAGTGTGACATCAACCCCTGGGGAAATTCTGGAGCAGATGATAAAGCAATCCATCTGGAAGCACCTTGACAACAATGCCGTGATTACTCGAAGCCAACAGGGATTTGTCAAGAACAAGTCCTGCCAGACAAATCTGATCTCATTTTTTGATCAGGTCACCTCCCTTGTGGACCGTGGGAATACTGGGGACATCATATACCTCGACTTCAGCAAAGCTTTCGACAAAGTGCCCCATGATATCCTGATGAGCAAACTAGCTCAAAGTGGGCTAGATGAAGCAACGATCCGGTGGATCCACAGTTGGCTACAGAATCGGACTCAAAGAGTGCTCATCAATGGGATCTTCTCCAACTGGGGAGAGAAAAATGAGCAGGGTACCGCAGGGCTCAGTCCTGGGCCCAGTGCTCTTCAACACTTTTATTAATGACTTGCATGCAGGGAATGCTGATCAAATGTGCAGATGACACAAAATTGGGCGGGATAGCTAATAACCTGGAAGACAGAAACAAAATTCAAAGTGATCTTGATAGACTGTAGCACTGGGCAGAAAACAACAGAATGACATTTAAAAGGGATAAATGCCAAGTTCTGCACCTCGGAAAAAGGAACCAAATGCACAGTTACAAGATGGGCGATACGTGGCTCAACAACACTACGAGCGAGAAGGATCTTGGAACTGTTGTAGCTCACAAGCTGAATATGAGCCAACAATGTGATGTGGCTGCAAAAAAGGCAAATGCTCTTTTGGGCTGCATTAATAGAAGCATAGCTTCCAAATCCCGGGAAGTACTAGTTCCCCTCTACTCAGCACTGCTTAGTCTTCATCTGGAGTACTGTGTCCGGTTCTGGGCACCACACTTGAAGAAGGATGCAGACAAGCTGGAGAGGGTTCAGAGGAGGGCAGCAAAGATGATCAGGGCACTGGAAACAAAGCCCTGTGAGGAGAGACGGAAAGAACTGGGCGTGTTTAGCCTTGAGAAGAGAAGACTGAGGGGAGATATGATAGCACTCTTCAACGACTTGAAAGGTTGTCACAGAGAGGAAGGCCGGGATCTCTTCTCGATCATCCCAGAGTGCAGGACACGGAATACTGGGCTCCAGTGACAGTGTGGCAAAAATACTTGCCTGCAACCCAGCCGCAGTGGAAAATTCCTGGCCACGCGAAGAGTACATGACCAGGGAACTAAGCACCTCGTGCACAGTGCCTGACCATTACCTAATGGGTAAGTTATTAGCTAGAAAAGAGAAAAGGGTCTCCTTACAGGGCAGCTACTCCTAGCCTGACCAATCAGAAGTTAGCACATAGCTACATAGTTGTAAATCAGAAGTACAAGTGTACTGAACAAAGAACTGCTCTTTGTCAGCTTTGCTTTGAGCTCCTCTGCTGATCTGTTTCGCGAAACAATAAAACTGAGTTGTGCCCTTCGTGCTGTGTGTTGGTTCCCTTCTTGAGAGGTGAACTGACCAGTCCTCCAGGAAGGATTTAAAGCGTCTCGTTTACGCAACAATTGGAAGCCAGATTCTGTCTGAACATCAGGAAAAGGTCCTGACTGTTAGAGCAATACGGCAATGGAACCCATCCCCTAGGGAGGCGGTGGGCTCTCCCACACTGGAGGCATCAAGACGAGGCTGGACGGCCACGTGTCGGGGATGCGCTGACCTGGATTCCTGCATTGAGCAGGGGGTGGATTGGATGGTCTTATAGGACCCTTCCAACCCTGCTGTTCTATGATTCTGTGATCTCTTATGTTGAAAACAACGAAACTTACAGCACAATCCTATACACACTTCCCTGGGATCAAAGCCCATTCATAGAACACAGTGTGGTTTACTTCAGAGTAAACATTAATAAGAATGCACAGTAAAAGTTTGATCATACCACAGGATATCTGAGCCAATTTCATGGCCAGAAAAAAATGGTTTGCCATATGAGTTTGTTGGTTGCAGTTATACATTAATGTTAATCAAATAATTAATTGAAAATGCGTCTATTATAAAAACACGAAATAAATGATTTCAGAAGATTTTTGTTCCCATAATCAGTACAATCTTTCAACATGTACGTGTTAAACTCCAAACCCGTACTCATTACCATTGACTGTAAAAAATAAAAGGGCTGCCATCATACTGCTTTTACTGTAGTCTGATTCTATGAATGTTCCCAGAAGTAAATCTCACCAAGTCCAATATGGCTTACGCAACACAGGGGGCGGGGCCAGCAAGCATGCTTCTGCTTCCTCCTCTCATGATTCTATTCACCTGAGGGACAAGCCCCAAATGGGGCTCACGTTATATCCATTTGCACCCGTGAAGGGGCTTGCGTAATGTTGCACAAAATGCTAGTTTCGCCCCCTGGAGGCTAGTCCAATTTGCCCCAAAGAGGAGAGTCAACTTCAGGCTGGGTCCAACTCGATTTTATTGTTTGCAAACAGTTCGACAAAGGAGCTCACGCTCAAAGCAGAGTCGACCCTGGGCAACCTCCGTGCTACAGTTTTATCACTTAGCTTGCATTCCTCAGCCAGCGTGTTACTTTTGATTGGTTGCCAGCGGTTTGCTTAGCAACCTTATCTTAGGGTTACTGTCTGCTCATTCCAGGCATGCGCAGCTCTTACAGTACTATGTGCTGCTTAAGACACATACAATGGCTTTTAGGTTACATTTTTACTACAATTCCCCCCTCAAAAGGCTTTTCTCAAATTTATACTCTCTTTGGTCCAGCGGTGGACTACGCACTTAAAGGCGCAAACTATTATTGCTGTGGCATTGACGGTTTTCTCTAAACAGCAAGTGAGGCCTGGGACGCCTTTGTTCTAGCTACTAGAATGCTGACAACAAAAACACTTTTTTTTTTGAACTTTTGGAACTCAGTTTTGTTCCGTTCATCAGGAACCCTTGAAACGAGAGCACCCTCTTTCTGTAGAGCTACTTGAGTCCTTTCAGGGGTTCATTATTCCAACGGTGACCTTCAGGTGGGTCAGCTTCCGGTGTGACCCTCTCTGGTGCGGGTGATGCCTTTATTCAGTGTGATGAATCCACTTCTTTTCTTTGGCGACTTTCATAGCAATGGGAGTGGTAAGTAGGATCTGAAACAGACCCTTCTGCTTCTTGGTAGGTGGTTCATCTTTCTAGGACTGGATTAGCACCCAATCGCTGGGATTGAGATTATGCACTGGAGCATCTAAAGGCCAGGATTGGTGCGGTGTCGCAAACCTGTGAAAACAAAACAGACTGCAAAGCAGTAACATAACCTTGAATCTTAAAACTTTTACTTTTAAATTCACATTTAAGCTATCAGCCATAGGTAATATTCGAGGTGGGCACTTATGGAACGTTTAAAAGGTGTCAATTTAATACTTCCCTTGGGGGCGCACCATACTCGAGTCAAGGTGATTGGCAAGGCCTGTGGCCTTTCAACTTAATCTTTCAACAAATTCTAGTGAGCATTGTCTTTAAGGTGCGGTTCATCTTCTCAACTTGACTTGTAGATTGAGGTTTCCAAGGGGGGTGTAGCTTCTAGTTAGTTTGTTATGCCTGGGCCACTACTTGCGTCACTTGTCCAACAAAATGGGGCCCCTGATTTGATTCACTCTCTTTAGGTAACAAGAGCTTAGGGATTACTTTTTAACAGGATCTTGGCTACTGTCTGAGCGGTGCAGTCAATTGCTTTTATCATTACTAGCAGGTACCGATAGCCATGAGTCTGGGGCAACTCTGAAAAGTCAATTTGAAATCTCTGAAAAGGATAGTAAGCGCATGGGCAACTTCTCATTTGAGCTGGGGGCTCAAACATCTTTGAATCATTTTTGAGGCACAAAGGGCAATCAGCCACTGTTCTCAGGTCTTGGTCTAACCTGAAGGAGGTGCTATTTGCCTCGGGCGCACCTAAAATTGGGGTGTTAAAGGGGGACGATCCCTTTATTAGCTAACCATAATTTTTGAACTTTTCAATGAGCGGCTTCAAGCCTGCACAGGTGGCTTTTTTCAGAGGATACTGCCTCACGCACACAGGGCTCTCCCTTTTTAAAGAAGATTTTAACTGGTGTCATGCATTTGCTTGGGCAGGGGTTCTGTCTGCCCACACACATGGATCAACATTCTCTAAAATCTCAGTCTCTTTGGCCTCTGACACAATCTTGATTGCTTGAAAGGCCATTTGATAATTTGAGCCCTGCATTGCTGGCAGCTGTACTACAATCTGATTATCACTGAAGAAGATTTTAGCTTGCAGTTTTGTTAACAAGTCCCGCTCCATGAGGGCAACCAGGTATGCAGATGAAACTACAAAGGCATGTTCCAGTATGTTATTTCCAGTCTTCGTGAGGAGGGGCTTACACAGGGATCATAGAAAATGTGGCTCCAGTATCTACTAGGGCTTTACAGTCCTCGCCACCAACCCTTACTTTTACCTTGGGATTCTCCCGAGCATTTGTTCGTAGGGTGGTGGCCCTTCAGCTAGACTCCCCCCCACTGGAGGACCCTGCCAGCATTTGGCAGCCTTCAGGGTGAGTCTCTTTTCTTTTTTCTTTCAGCTCTGGACAATCTTTCTTTTAATGTCTCTTCTCTCGGCAATACGCACATTTATTGAGCCTCGGTCGGCCCTTTCCTTTTCTGCCCCCCCCCCCCCCCTCTGGTCGCTTCTGTGCTCTCAAGCTGCTGTTTATATCTCCGCCCATGGTGGCTGCCAGCATTGCCTTTTCCTTTTTCCAGGAATGGCACTTTTTTATGTGCTCTCATGTGCACCATAGCTCTAAAAACTTCATGATCTGGGGTCTGATAAGGCTAAAGCAGGCGGTGATATTAAGGCTTGCTTCAATTTAAGAAAAGCCTTTTTTTATTTTAATTGTCCACTTCTAGTGGGTAATATTTTTGTTAAAGCTTCATACGGGGGCTTCACCCCTTTTTATGGCTACTATAGCCTCCCTCTTGTAACAGGCACACTTATCTTTTGGCTTGCCTGTTCTGCAAATCATGTTTTAAATTCTCTGTGCCATGCACCAGTTTTAACTCTTTGTTTTCTCTGCAAGTTAGGCTGTTTGCCATTGCTTCGACAGAGACTTCTTGCTTAGATCTTACTAATTTCAACGACACAAATTTGGAATAAGCTTTCTTTCTTTTTTTTTTAAGCCTTTTTGTCTGCTACTTTCTTCTGCCTTCTTTTATACCTTTTTCATATCATTAAAATCTAACACCATGACTGGAAAACATTTGTTTTGTATAGTAGGGCATGGTGGAGCAGATCTAACCATTATACTGCTCCTCTGACTGCATGGTCAGGGCCCATCAAAATTAAGGGAAGGGCGTTCTCATATGTGGAAAGAGTTCCAAGCCACCATTTTTGCATCGGCAACTCCACACTGCATGAGTTTTGGCAGAGTGTCAGGTTTGCCTCTGAGCAAATGGAACGTCAGAACAGTTCAGATTTTGAGAAAGAGCTGGAACACATGGGGCAGGAACTTTCTTAGGCTTCAGAAACACAGCTGGGCTTAGAAGTATCACGGGAGAGTGGGGGACTCTCTCTCTCTCACCTCTTAAGTTAAGAGAATTTGCTGCCCCCTTTTTAAAGGGAAACTAACTTTCGTAGTTTCTCTTTGAACTTTTTGAAGGCTGTTTCCTTTGTAGTCTATGAATCTCTAGAAATTTGTGTCTGTATGCTTCATTAGGGTAAATGAAATCAAAGCCTTGGAAATCATAGAATCATAGAATGGTAGGGTTGGAAGGGGCTTACAAGGCCATCGAGTCCAACCCCTTGCTTACTGCAGGAATCCAAATCAGAGCATCCCTGACAGATGGCTGTCTAGCCTTGTCTTGAATGCCTCCAGGGTGGGAGAGCCCACCACCTCCCCAGGTAATTGGTTCCATTGTCGTATTGCTCTAACAGTTAGGACGTTTCTCCTGATGTTCAGCCGGAATCCAGCTTCCTGTCACTTGAGCCCATTATTCCGTGTCCTGCACTCTGGGATTATTGAGAAGAGATCCTGGCCTTCCTCTCTGGGACAACCTTTTAAGTACTTGAAGAGTGCTATCAGATCTCCTCTCAGTCTTCTCTTTTCAAGGCTAAATATACCCAGTTCTTTCAGTCAAATGCAGCTTTTTATCTGAGTGTTGAAATCACAAATCAAACTGTACACTGAGCTGATCACAAACAAACACACAATCTACAACAACGGGAGTTTAAGGCTATGACAAGCCTCACAGTACTTTTTACGGCAAGTCTTTAACTGGCCAAAGTTCCAGTCCGTGTGCAGAGTGCCTCTAACAAAGAAGGCTTTGGGCCATAAAGAAGGGATGTTTTTAACAAAAGCTCTGTGTCTCTTCATCAGTTCGAATGGGGAAGGTGTAACCTTACACCTCTTCTAGATTCCTCCACAGGTAAGAACAGAGCAGTGCTGCTCAGCTTTCCAGCTGTGATGCTTTTTTTTTTTTTTTTGCAAATCTCACTCTTTTGTCAGGTCCTCACAGACACCTTCCAGCCTCTCTGCTTGCTAAGGCTAAACCAGCCGCGGCGAAGGGGGGTTAGGCAAGTCCCCCTTGGCTCTGCTCTGAGCAGGCTGACAGAGAGAAGCTCACACAGACCCTGATATTTTAAGAACTTGCTCTGTCTTTGTTTCTTGATTTTGCCACAGTCTTTAAGTCGTCAAACAAATCTCTTTCTTCAGAAGTTGCAACTTTTTCAACTGCTTTTGTTTCTTCTAACAAACTTGGATACGGTGGCAGACAAACTGTCTCTGGAGGGCCCCCTCCCTCCCCCCAACAACCTCTCCTCCCAACCTAACAGGCCGAATCAGACCGGGGGGAGCTCAGGGCACCTTGGGCAGGGTCTCCCAGTCTTCAAGCTCCTTCCGTGGGGCTTGAATCGGGGGGAACAGGGGCTTTGGGCTTCACCTCGGAGCATACCATCATGACTTTACAATATTGAACTTTATATTCAACCTTTTCTCGCCTTCAGTGGATTTTGGTTGGCACTCGTCCAAATGCTGATAACCTCGCCTTCCCTGAGGCAAATTTATCTCTTACTACTTGATTCAGACACCACCCGGGGTCTCTTGCCCCTGTGGTCCTTTGCCAGTAACACATTTACACATTTACACTTCTGTAACTAAGGGGGATTCTTTCCGCACCAATTCAACCACCCATCAATATAGGCAAATTGATCCCATTGCCCATTATTCACCACATTTTTATATACAGCATTTACAAGATTTACACCAAAGGATCCTATGTCTGGCCAACTAATTCCAAATGCTGGCCAGTCCAATTGACAGTGTAACCAGCTTGCCTTTCGACATCTTAGTACACGGAGTCTGACAAACCTCAGACGCTTGACTTTGCTAAAGTTCTTTAGCATGCATCCCAAGGGAGTGGCAGAGCTTTCTAAACGGGAGCTACCCGCCTCCATTGTGCCTACCTCTATTTGAAACCATACACGGAGCCTGACAAACCTCCGACACTTACACGGAGTCTGACAAACCTCAGACGTTTACACAGAGTCTGACAAACCTCAGACGCTCTGAAGGCAACTCAAACAGAAAGACAGAAGGGAAATCAAGTACTTACTCTGCCCAACACCCTAGTGCCGTCTCTTCAGACCCATTCAGCCTGGTTGACTCAATCAATGGAGTCCATGCCTTTAACCTCCTGGGTGTCCTGACCCCCGTTCTCTGGTGCCGTGGCAGACCTCAAAGGCGGTCCGGCGCGCCCCACAGGCACCTTCGCCGGTTCTGTCGTTTGACCCCAGGGTGGTCCAAGGGACTCCTGCCAGCTCGCCAGTTTGTTGCACAAAATGCTAGTTTCGCCCCCTGGAGGCTAGTCCAATTTGCCCCAAAGAGGAGAGTCAACTTCAGGCTGGGTCCAACTCGATTTTATTGTTTGCAAACAGTTCGACAAAGGAGCTCACGCTCAAAGCAGAGTCGACCCTGGGCAACCTCCGCGCTACAGTTTTATCACTTAGCTTGCATTCCTCAGCCAGCGTGTTACTTTTGATTGGTTGCCAGTGGTTTGCTTAGCAACCTTATCTTAGGGTTACTGTCTGCTCATTCCAGGCATGCGCAGCTCTTACAGTACTATGTGCTGCTTAAGACACATACAATGGCTTTTAGGTTACATTTTTACTACAGTAACTCAATGAAGCCATAAGCTATGCCGTGCAGGGCCACCCAAGACGGACAGGTCATGGCAGAGAGTTCTGACAAAATGTGGTCCACTGGAGAAGGAAATGGCAACCCACTCCAGTATTCTTGCCAAGAAAACCCCATGGAACATATCACAAGGCTAAAAAATATGATGCCGGAAGATGAGCCCCTCAGGTCGGAAGGTGTCCAATATACTACTGGGGAAGAGCAGAGGGTATTTCCAAGTAGCACCAGAAAGAGTGAAGCGGCTGGGCCAAAGCCGAAAGGACACTCAGCTGTGGATGTGTCTGGTGGTGAAAAGGAAGTCCGACGTTGTAAAGAACAATATTGTTTAGGAACCTGGAATGTAAGATCAATGAATCAAGGTAAGCTGGAGGTGGTCAAACATGAGATGGCAAGACAGAACATCGACATCTTGGGAATCAGCGAACTAAAATGGACAAGCTTGGCCGAATTTAATTCAGGTGACCATCATATCTACTACTGTGGGCAAGAATCCCTTAGAAGAAATGGAGTAGCACTCATTGTCAACAAAAGGGTGGGAAAAGCAGTACTGGGGTACAATCTCAAAAACGATAGAATGATCTCAGTACGAATCCAAGGCAAACCATTCAACATCACAGTAATTCAAGTCTATGCTCCAACAACTGATGCCAAAGAAGCTCAGGTTGATCGGTTCTATAAAGACCTACAACACCTTCTAGAACTAACACCAAAAAACATCTTCATCATAGGGGATTGGAATGCTAAAGTAGGAAGTCAGGAAATCACCGGGATAACAGGCAGGCATGGCCTTGGTGTACAAAATGAAGCAGGACAAAAGCTAATAGAGTTTTGCCAAGAGAACACGCTGATCATAGCAAACACTCTTTTCCAACAGCACAAGAGACGACTCTGCACATGGACGTCACCAGATGGTCAATATCGAAATCAGATTGATTATGTCCTTTGCATCCAAAGATGGAGAAGCTCTATACAGTCTGTAAAAACAAGACCTGGAGCTGACTGTGGCTCAGATCATGAGCTGCTTCTTGCAAAATTTCGGCTTAAATTGAAGAATGTAGGGAAAACCACTAAACCATTCCGGTATGACCTAAATCATATCCCTTATGAATATACAATGGAGGTGAGGAATAGATTTCAGGGATTAGACCTGATAGACAGAGTGCCTGAGGAACTATGGACGGAGGTCCGTAACATTGTTCAGGAGGCAGCAACTCCATCCCAAAGAAAAAGAAATGCAAGAAAGCAAAGTGGCTGTCTGATGAGGCTTTACAAGTAGCTGAGGAAAGAAGGGAAGCGAAAAGCAAGGGAGAAAGGGGAAGGTATACCCAACTGAATGCAGAGTTCCAGAGAATAGCAAGGAGAGACAAGAAGGCCTTCTTAAATGAACAATGCAAAGAAATCGAGGAAAACAACAGAATGGGAAAGACTAGAGATCTCTTCAAGAAAATTGGAGATCTCAAGGGAAAGTTTTGTGCAAAGACAGGCATGATAAAGGACAAAGAAGGCAGGGACCTAACAGAAGCAGATGAGATTAAGAAGAGGTGGAAAGAATACACAGAAGAACTATACAGGAAAGATCTTAATGTCTCTGATAGCCATGATAGTGTGGTCACTGAACTTGAGCCGGACATCTTCGAGAGTGAAGTCAAGTGGGCCTTAGGAAGCATTACTAACAACAAAGCTAGCGGAGATGACAGTATTCCAGCGGAGCTATTTAAAATCCTAAAAGATGCTGCTGTTAAAGTGCTGCACTCAATATGCCAACAAATTTGGAACACTCAGCAGTGGCCACAAGACTGGAAAAGGTCAGTTTACATTCCAATTCCAAAGAAGGGCAACGCCAGAGAGTGTTCAAACTACCGTACAATTGCGCTCATTTCACATGCCAGCAAGGTGATGCTCCAAATCCTACAAGCTAGGCTTCAGCAGCATGTGAACCGAGAACTGTCAGAAGTACAAGCTGGGTTTCGAAGAGGCAGAGGAACTAGAGATCAAATCGCCAACATTCGCTGCATCATGGAGAAAGCAAGAGAATTCCAGAAAAACGTCTATTTCTGCTTCATTGACTATGCTAAAGCCTTTGATTGTGTGGATCACAACAAACTGTGGCAAATTCTTAAAGTGATGGGAGTACCAGACCACCTTACCTGTCTCCTGAGAAACCTGTACGAGGGTCAAGAAGCAACAGTAAAAACCAGACACGGAACAACCAATTGGTTCAAAATTGGGAAAGGAGTACCACAAGGCTGCATATTGTCACCCTGCTCATTTAATTTATATGCAGAGTACATCATGAGAAATGCCGGGTTGGATGAATCACAGGTCGGAATTAAGATTGCCGGGAGAATTATCAACAACCTCCGATATGCAGACGATACCACCCTAATGGCAGAAAGTGAAGAGGATCTAAAGCGCCTCTTGTGGAGGGTGAAAGAGGAGAGTGCAAAAGCTGGTTTGAAACTCAACATTAAAGAAATGAAGATCGTGGCATCTGGCCCCATCACTTCCTGGCATAGAGAAGGGGAAGAAATGGAAGCTGTGACAGACTTTATTTTCTTGGGCTCCAAGATCACTGCAGAAGGTGACTGCAGCCATGAAATTAAAAGACGCTTGCTCCTTGGGAGGAAAGCTATGGCAAACCTAGACAGCGTAGTAAGAAGCAGAGACATCCCCTTGCTGACAAAGGTCCGCATAATCAAAGCTATGGTTTTCCCAGTAGTAATGTATGGCTGTGAGAGCTGGACTATAAGGAAGGCTGAGCGCCGAAGAATTGATGCTTTCGAACTGTGGTGCTGGAGAAGACTCTTACGAGTCCCCTGGACTGCAAGGAGGTCCAATCAGTCCATCCTAAAGGAAATCAACCCTGAGTGCTCATTGGAGGGACAGATACTGAAGCTGAAGCTCAAATATTTTGGCCACCTAATGCGAAGAGAAAACTCTCTGGAAAAGACCCTGATGCTGGGAAAGACTGAAGGCAAAAGGAGAAGGGGACGGCAGAGGATGAGATGGCTAGATAGCATCACCGATGCAATGAATATGAACTTGAGCACGCTCCGGGAGAGAGCGCAGGAGAGGAAGGCCTGGCGTGCTGTGGTCCATGGGGTCACGAAGAGTCGGACACGACTGAACGACTGAACAACAACAATATTAATATTGTGGCGGGGGGCATCAACCAAAGCTATGCCATGTTATGTTTGGACCTCCATCTTGTATGAGCCTATTTCTCAGCTCTGTGTTCTAGTAAAAAGCTGTGCTAGAAAGCTTTGCTTACAAACTTGCCCATGCTATCTTTCTCATGTAACTCTTACCACAGGTTTGTGGTTAAGCTATTTCCTATGCAACTGGAAAGCACCGTGCTGTTGACTCTCATAGAGATAGAGTTGCATTGCATTGTCTAAAGGCCACAGAAAAATGGGAGGGGGAGCTATGGAAGGAGCAGCCTGTGACAAATGCCAGCTATAAAGAGCGCAAAGCGCCATGTGAAAGGGTTTGTCTCCTTCATACCTGCGTGTATGAAGAGAGATCCGCTGCAGCTATCTGTTTTCCTAACCTAAAATAAACAAGGCTTTTGCAAGTGTGAACTGGCCTGTGTGGTAAGAATTCTTTAATTCCAACTACTACTGAACCCCAACAATTTTAATAATGTATTATTATTATTATTATTATTATTATTATTATTATTATTATAGTGGAATTAAATTTATTGATATAGAATTTTTAAAAGCCACAAAATGGAATGATGGTTGTTTGATCTTAGATGCCTTTTATTAAAAATAGGCTGTAATCCTATATACCAACTTACTTGGAAGTAAAACCCCATTGAACTCAATTGGACTTATTTCTGAGTAGATATGCATTCAATGCATTTCTTGCCTTTTATGGCTGCAGTAGTTGCTGTTTTATTGTTTTATCAGCATTCACCTGGTGGATGGGGATGATGGGAGTTGTGGCCCAACACCTCTGGAGGGTGCCATGTTGGGAAAGGCCATATTAGTTGCACTGTAGGGCTGAACTACATTTCCTAGAAGCCTCCAGGCTCACACTCGCCCTCATCCTTTCCCAGAAACCTTAGCTTTCCCTCCCAGCAAACGGAGCCTCTTTCTGTGAGAGTACAGCAGCCAATAGGCTAGCTGTGCTGCTGCCTAACTGCATTTCCCAGGTGCCACTGCACATTCTGCTCCCAAGGTCCCTTAAGGGCCTGTCGTCCCTCCGCAATGCCAGCACTTCTGGGAAATGTAGTCTCTTCTGGCCAAGCTCTGCCTTGAAACCGACAGGGCAGGCCTAGGGAGTAGAACTACAACTCCCAGCATGCCCTTCTACTTTTTTCCCCCTTGAGAGATACAGAGAGCTGGGGCAGCCATTTTGTTTTTGCCCAAATATGCTTAAGATGGCGTTGTGGGGAGGAATAGACTGAAGGTTTCTGGTGCAGCTGTAGCCACAGCAGCTGAGGGCAAAGGAAGAAGGAGGAGGCTTAGTTGCTAGGTTACCAGATAACAAGCTCCCTCCTAGGCCTTTACATATATACACACACAGAAGCTCCCCTTGCTGTAGCCTCCCAGAGCTATTTGAGGAAGGGGAGAGGAGCTATTCAAGGAAGGCTGCTGCTGGCCCATGGGGACGGGGTGGCCCTTGTGGCCAGTGCCCTCACCATGGATCTCTGCATGGTGGTCTATAATGCTGCCTGGGAAGGGAAGCTGAAACTCTTCCAGAAGCTGCTGGGGAGCCAGAGCCGTGAGGTGCTTGAAGACCTGACAGCAGGGCCTGGCAGTGGGGAAGGGGCTGGGGGCACATTGCTGTTAATCGCCTCCTGCCACAGCCGCCAGGAGGTGGTGGAATACCTGCTGGATCACTGTGGCGGCTGGGTGGAAATGGGTGGCTTGGTCAACTTCGACGGGGAGACCACCGATGGGGAGACCACCTGGACGTGTGTCAGGGTGGAAACTGAGCCCATAGAGCCCCAGAGCAGTTCTGATTCTGAGGAGGATCAGCAATCCGTGGGAGAGGAGACGGCTCATCCCTCACAAGCACAGCAGCTGGCAGAGATTCCTCCTGCCAGCATTCCTGGGATAGATAGTGACCCTGGCAGCGAGAGAGTGCTGGAGGGGGGCTTGCTGGACATTCGGCACAGACGCAGGGAGTGGCGACAGATGGAGGGCGCGGAAAGGAGGCGCAGCGCTCGTTTGGCGCGCAAGCAACGGTCGCGTCCCAAGGACCCAAGGGAAAGAGGGAGGATCTCTCCCTAGCCCATAAGTTCAGGGTCTTCCCATGGTTCTCCTTCAAACGGGGACCAACTGCCTTACCTGGAGCTTAGGCTACTCTGCTATCTTTCCCCAGTGCTGTTCCTTGCTTAGTTGCTAGTGATTAGTATCTGAAAGAATCATAAAGGAATAAAGGAATAAAGTCTCAGAAAGAATCCTCGCTGTCTGTGTCCTGAGTTGGCTATTGGTGGGGACTGCAAGAGGCAGCTAGGGTGCTCCTGACAGCTTGGTCCCCGTTCCTCTTTTTTCTCTGCTCCTACTACCTCTGGAGGCTGCCATGGACTCGGCAGTGCAAGCTCTCGTGCAAGAGAACCAGGCTTTTTGTGATCAAGTGGCTCAACTGACGACTGCTGTACAGAGTCTGCAAGCTGTGGCTCAAACCCCCCCACCTCCGATGCCCCCCCGCTGCAAGTGCCCGGTGGCTCTGCCAGAGAAGTTTTCAGGTGAAAAAGGACTTTTTCAGATTTTCCAGGCCCAATCCAAGCTGTACATGTGCATTCGACCTGAGGATTTCCTGACAGAATAGGTTCGTGTGGGCTTCATCATTAACCTACTTTCAGGCGTGGCAGCTAGATGGGCTTTGGGAGTCCTTCTCGCTAATGACCCCCTGCTCGGGGACTACCAAGGTTTCATGACAGTGATGGCCATATTTTTTGGTGACCCCCTGCACACGCAGACGGCTTCTTGGGAGATTTGCTGCTTCAGGCAGGGCAAGGACTCAGTTTCCAGCTACGCGACAACTTTTTGCTTGCTGATGCAGGATTTACAGTGTAATGATGCCGCACTGGTGGCTCGGTTTTTGGACGGTTTGAACAGCGAGATCTTGGATGAGTTGGCATGCATGCCTAGCCCGCCTACTTTGGAGGACCTCATCCAGACCTGCCTCCAGATAGATAGTTGGCTGGAGGGGTGCCGGCAGACCCAGCAGGGCTCCAGGGGCCGAGATTTCCCTCCTCCCATTCCCCCATGATTCCTGCCCCCTCCCCCACCCCTCGCCCCTGTGGTGGGGGCGGAGGAGGCCCCGATACAGCTGGGAGCTACCCAAGCCCCACTGCTGCCAGAGGAACTAGAGCGGCGGCACGCAGAGCGCCGATGCTTTCGGTGTGGAAAGCTGGGACATTTCACCAAAACCTGCCGTGCCAGACCCACAGCCGCACTGCCTCCCCCTCCTCTCCTTCCTCCTCATCCCCAGACCTGAGTAGGCTGCCCCCCAAGCCTGTTGGGGGTCTCCAGTGTGGGGGTCGGTTCCCCACCTGGTGGGTGCCTTCCACAACCCCACCACCCTCCCATCTGGTATTGCATGTTCACCTCCGTTCCTCCCAGTGGAGACCATCAATGGGCGTCCACTTTCTTCAGGCGCGGTGACCTGGATTACAGCTCTGCTCACACTGCGCACCCAGTCCCACATTGAGCAGATTCAGTTTCACTTGGCCAAGGTTCCCCAATACTAGGGATGTACAAAAGTCACTTACCTTTTCGAAGGGTGACATTCGCGGTCGGGGGGAGGCGCTCCATCCCTCCCCTCAAAATTTTCTCTTGCCAGCTCCGCTCCACATAGATTCTGCTGGGCAGCCTGCAGGGATGCAAATGGCGGCTGCCGTAGCCGCTGCCATTTGTGTCCCTGTATTTTGCCATGATAGGCTACGTAAATATTTACGTAGCCTATCATGGCAAAAAAAAAGAGTGAACGCAAATGGCAGCAGCTACAGCGGCCACCATTTGCGTTCCCTTAGTTTTGCCGTGATAGGCTACGTAAATACTTACGTAGCCTATCATGGCTTCCGCAGGGACGCAAATGGCGTCCCTATGTTAGCCGTGATAGGCTACGTAAGTATTTATGTAGCGTATCACGGCTACATGGAAGAAGTGAATTGCGGCCGCAGACGCAGCCACCATTCGCAATGCAGCGCAGATGGCAGCAGGTAGGTGCTCCGTTCCGGACCCATTTCGCGGGGTGGGGGGGCGGGGGGGATTTGTTCCGCCACAGATTTCGGAGGGCTGAATGCACTGGCATTCGGCCTCACCGAGATCCGTGTCGGAATTCTCTGACATCCCCACCCAATACCCAATCGTGCTGGGTGTCTCCTGGCTCTCTAAGCACAACCCTCAAATTTCTTGGGGGCTTCAGCAAGTGGAGTTTGCACCTCCCTACTGCCGGCAGCATTGCCTCCTGATGGAGGCGCCGGTCCCAGTCCAGGCCTTAACCCTTTCCTCCCCCTCCTCGTCTGCTTCTGGCAGTTCTTCAGCTACCGTGATTCTCCCAGAGAAGTATGCGGCTTTTCGGGATGTTTTCAACAAGAAGGAGGCTGTCCAGCCCCCCCCCACCGCCCTTTTGACTGTGCCATTAACCTCATTCCTGGGGCGACCATCCCCACCGGCCAGCTGTATTCGATGTCGGAGCCGGAACTTGGAGCTCTGCGGGGGGTTTTGGACACAAACCTCAGATGTGGCATCATTCGCCCCTCCTCCTCCCCCACCTGCACCCCTACCATATTTGTGCACAAAAAATCGGGAGAACTCTGCCCGGTGCACAACTTTAGAGAGTTGAATTCGGTCTCGATCCCCGACAAGCACCCCCTCCCCCTCATACCGAAGATGCTGGAGCGCCTGGGGAGAGCCAAGATTTTCACACAGTTGGACCTTTGAGTTTGAGGTCGCGGAGATTCTGGACTCCCACCTTTCTTGCGGCCGCCTGCAATATCTGGTGGACTGTAAGGGGTACGGGCCAGATGAGCGATCCTGGGAACCTGCAGAAAATGTGCATGCTCTGTTGCTGCTGAGGCGCTTCCACCAGCTGTACCCCCACAAACCTGGGGCCCCAGGGGAGGAGCACACGGGGGGGCCTCATGGGAGCAAGGAAGATGTCAGCGTGGAAACTGAGCCCATAGAGCCCCATAGCCCATAGAGCCCCTAGTCCATAAGTTCAGAGTCTTCCCGTGGTTCCCCTTCAAACAGGGACCAACTGCCTTACCCGGAGATTAGGCTACTCTGCTATCTACCCCAGTGCTGTTCCTTGCTTTGTCGCTTGTGATTAGTATCTGAAAGAGTCATAAAGGAATAAAGGAATAAAGTCTCGGAAAGAATCCTCGTCATCTGTGTCCTGAGTTGGCTATTGGAGGGGACTGCAAGAGGCAGCTAGGGCGCTCCTGACACTGCCGTTTTGGCATCTGTATTGGCCATTTCAATGGATCTTCGGTTACGCCTTATTCAGCAAAAGCTCGTTTCAGGTTTCTTGGACGCCACAACATCTTTTTAGTAAAGGCTTGTCAAATTCGGCTAATTGTTGGGGGTATAATGCAGTCAATGCTTCTTTTATTCATATGTTTTGGAAATGCCCAATGGCTGCCTCCTTTTGGGAGGAAGTTATTGTATGGATAAATGTTGTATTGGAAAGCTCTTTAATATTTACTGATATAAATGTTATTTTAAATTACTTACCTGCTTCTTGGAACATAACACATGATCAGCATAAATGGATTTTTCATGCCCTTTTGGTTGCTAAAAGATTGATACTACAATATTGGAAGGATAAAAGCTCACTGCCTATAATGCAATGGACAGAAGACTTAACAACACCAGCAACATTTGTAAGAGTGGTATATAGGCATAACTTGCAGATGGACTTATATGTGTATATTTGGTCTGCTTTCACTGCAGTTTATGTGTAACCTTCCCCCCCTTTTTTTCCTTGAATATTGTAATGTAAGAATCTGATCTCCTCCAGCAAAGGAGATCGTTACCTTGTCGTGGTGCTGGAGCTTGAGCACCTCAATGACGTCATGAGCTAAACTGTGAAGGGACACCCAAGACGGGAAGGTCATGGCAGAGAGGTCAGACTAAATACGATCCCTGGGGAAGGAAACGGCAACCCACCCCAGTATTCTTGCCATGAAAACTAAATGGATCAGTACAACCAGAGATATGTTGGTATACCATCGGAAGATGGGACTCCCAGGTCGGAAGATGGTCAGAATGCTACTGGGGAGGAACAGAGGATAAGTTCAACTAGCCCCAGACATGATGACGCAGCTAGCTCAAAGCTGAAAGGATGGCTAGCAGCCGATGCTGCTGG
Source organism: Heloderma suspectum (assembly GCF_057233095.1). NCBI lineage: Eukaryota > Metazoa > Chordata > Lepidosauria > Squamata > Helodermatidae > Heloderma > Heloderma suspectum. Next base: position 60,169,014 of record NC_139475.1, on the reverse strand, counting down.
TGGTGAACGACGAATCCGATGTTCTAAACATCAACACACCATAGGAACCTGAAATGTAAGATCTATGAGCCAGGGCAAATTGGGTGTGGTTATTGGGGAGATGTCAAGATTAAATATAGACATTTTGGGTGTCAGTGAACTGAAATGGACTGGAATGGGCCACTTCACATCAAATGACCACCAGATCTACTACTGTGGACAAGAGGACCACAGAAGAAATGGAGCAGCCTTCATAATTAATAATAAAGTGGCTAAAGCAGTGCTTGGATACAATCCAAAAAATGACAGAATGATCTCAATTTGAATTCAGGGTAAGCCATTTAACATCACAGTGATCCAAATATATGCCCCAACCACAGATGCTGATAGGGTCCCGGAAGAACTATGGACAGAAGTTTGCAACATTGTTCAGGAGGCAGTAGGGATGTACGGAAGTTCCGCCACGGATCTTGGGGAGGCCAAATGCCAGCGCATTCGGCCCCCTGAAATCGGTGGCGGAATGGCCCGCCACCCCCCCACGACGGGACTTACCTTGGGCGGATCTTCCTGGCGGCGGCGGCTCCAGTGGCGGTTCAGCGGCGATGGCTACGGCGGCCGGTCTTCTGACCGGCTGCTGCTGCCGCCATTTCCAGTTAAAAAAAAAAAAAAAGTGATAGGCTACGTAAAGATTTACGTAGCCTATCACGGCTAGGTTTTAAAAAAACACTGTGATAGGCTATGTCAATGTTTACATAAACTATCACGGCTGACTTAAAAAAAACCCAAAAAAACCGCGTGTACGCAAATGGCGGCGGCCATGGCCACCGCCATTTGCGTACGCACCATTTTTTGTTTGTTTTTTAAGTCAGCCATGATAGGCTACGTAAACATTTACGTAGCCTATCATGGCTGACTGCAGGGACGCAAACGGCGGTGGCTACGGCCGCCACCATTTGTGTCCCTGCTAGCCAGCGGCCAGATGTCACAGAAGACAGTGGCCAGATGTCATAGATCACAGAAGATGATCTAAGCAAGCAGGCAGTTCCTGATTCCCAGTCTATTTAGGGAGCAATACTATGGCTGCTAGACAATGGTTAGATGGCCATAGGTTATGGTGTTTTCCGGGAACCGACCTCAGAGCCCACACTCCAAGGTCAGTTCCTGGAGAACTGACCTACCCCCACTTCTGTGCTTCTTCGGAGGCAGCGCGGAATAGCCTCATCCTCCGCACTCACAAGAGGAGCGTGGAGTGGCTGAAAAGGGGCGTGGCTGGGGGGGCGTTCCGGGGTGGGGAGGGCAGAACTGTTGGTACGACACATCCTATGTGTCATACAGCAGCTTCATTCCTTGCTCTGTGCTCCCGCAGGGAAGGAAAAAAATGCAGGGCAGGAAGAGCGTGGAGGGAACGATCCCCTCCGTGCTTCTCCTACCCCAATTTGAATATCTTGATAGGATTGTGCCCTTAGGGCTTTAAAAGGACCCCCAGCCCCACAGAGCTAATTGACATCAACTGCCCTGTGGGAAAGAAGGAGTGAGGGAGACAGGGACAGGCAAAGGGAACATCAGGGTCTGCTCCAGTTGGACTGTCCCTCCCACAGGAGATGAGAGGGGAAACAGGGCCATTCTGAAAGTCTACTTCATTTTTTTCCTCTTCCCTCCCCATCCCTTTTTCCTTGTGTGTCATGTCTTTTTTAGATTGTAAGCCTGCAGGCAAGGACTGTCTTGTCTGACTGATTGATTGTAAGCCGCCTCGTGAGCCTTTTTTTTTTTTTTTTTTGCCTGAGGAGTGGAATAAAAATATTGAAGAAATAAATAAAAGTCACATCCAGCTCTTTGAATTGGGCTCAGACACCAAGTAGGAGCCAGTGACATTGATGGAAACTAGGACGATATATGTGCCACACAGCATGCTCCCATGAATAATCTAGCAGCTGCGTTTTGAACTGGTTGTCACGATGTAGCATACATAACACACTAGCTGAAGCTAGTGGCAAGACCTAACAATACTTTTATGTCAGGAACCACCCTTTTTTGTCAGCCCTCTTGCCTGGTAGAACTAGTTGGAATATATAGTTGTGGCCACTCCTGAAGAAGCCCACTCTGGACCCAACGGCATTAGACAACTACCGCCCAGTCACAAATACCCCTTTTCTAGGGAAGGTACTTGAGATGGTCGTGGCGGACCAACTGCAGGCACTCCTGGAGGATACTGATTATCTAGACCCATTCCAGTCTGGGCTTCGATCTGGTTATGGGACTGGATCAGCCTTGGTCGCCCTGGTGGATGGCCTTTATCGAGAGAGGACAGGGGAGTGCAACCCTCCCCCATGACAGCCTATTGGGTAGGGAGGAAGGTGGGGGGAGGACAAAGACTCAGTTTCCAGCTACGCGACAACTTTTCGCTTGCTTATGCAGGATTTACAGTGGAATGATGCCGCGCTGGTGGCTCAGTTTTTGGACAGTTTGAATGACGAGATCTTGGATGAGTTGGCGCGCACGCCCAGCCCGCCTACTTTGGAGGACCTCATCCAGACCTGCCTCCAGATAGAGGAGGCTCTGGGGGAGAAGAATCAGAGGGGGGGAGATTTCCCTCACCCCCTGGCTGGAGGTCCGGCTTACGAGAAAGAGCATCTGCTTGTAGGTTGTCAGAGGCCTTCACATGGCAAATCTTAAGGTGGAACCGGGGGAAAAAAAGTGACCACCTAATCTGCCGCTGGTTTCAGGCATGGGCTGTCTGAAGATGTTCCAGGTTGCGATGGTCGGTTCTGACTTCAACTGGGTGCTGTGCACCCTCCAGAAGATGACGCCAGGTCTCCGAAGTGGACTTGATGGCCAACAGTTCCTTCTCCCAGATGGTATAATTCCTCTCAGACATTTTCAGCTTCCTGGAGTGGTAGGCGCAGGGTTGCAACCCGCTGCCCACCGGATCTGGCTGAAAAAGCACTGCCCCCGCTGCAAAGTCAGAGGCATCAGTTTGCACTACAAAAGGTTTCCTCGGGTCGGGATGTAACAGGATTGGCTCAGAACTAAAAAGCTTCTTAAGTTCCTCAAAAGCCTGTTGGGCAGATGCCGTCCAATGAAAAGGAGATTTCCTGCCCTTGAGGAGGTCCGTGAGAGGAGATGTCAGCCGAGCAAAGCTGGGCAGGAACTTTCTGTAGAAATTTGCAAAACCCAGAAAATGTTGCAAGTCCTTCTTGGTGGATGGAGCCTGCCAGGAGAGGACGGCCTGGACCTTTGCAGGATCCATCCTGATACCGTCAGCTGAGATAATGTAGCTGAGATAGTCCAAAGAGGTTAGGTCAAACACACATTTCTCCAGCTTGGCATAAAGATGGTGGTCACGGAGGCACTGGAGGACGGTGGAGACATGGTGCTGATGGGCGTGGGGGTCCTCAGAAAATATAAGTAAATCATCGAGATACACAATGAGGAAAGTGTCCAAATAGTACCAGAAGATGGCATTCATAAAACGCGAAAACGTGGAAGGGGCGCAGGCGAGCCCAAACAGCATCACTAGGTATTCATACACTCCATACCGGGTTCCGAAACAGGTCTTCCACTCATCCCCCTCCTGGATGTGAATCAGATTGTAGGCGCCACGCAGGTCCAACTTGGTGAAAATCTTGGCTCATCCCAGACACTCCAGCATCTCCGGTATGAGGGAGAGGGGGTACTTGTCGGGGATCGAGACCGAATTCAATGCTCTGAGGTCATGCACCGGGCAGAGTTCTCCCGATTTCTTGCACACAAACATGGTAGGGGTGCAGGCAGGGAAGGAGGAGGGGCAAATGAAGCCACGTCTGAGGTTTGTGTCCAAAAACTCCCACAGAGCTCGAAGTTCCGGCTCCGACATCGAATACAGCCGGCCGGTGGGGATGGTTGCCCCAGGAATGAGGTTAATGGCACAGTCAAAAGGGCGGTGAGGGGGGGGCTGGACAGCCTCCTTCTTGTTGAAAACATCCCGAAAAGCTGCATACTTCTCTGGGAGGATCACGGTAGCTGAAGAACTGCCAGAAGCAGACGAGGAGGGGGAGGAAAGGGTTAAGGCCTGGGCTGGGACCGGCGCCTGGGTTGGGAGGCAATGCTCCTGGCAGTAGGGAGACGAGAACTCCACTTGCTGAAGCCCCCAAGAAATCTGAGGATCATGCTTACAGGGCCAGGAAACACCCAGCACAATTGGGTATTAGGGAACCTTGGCCAAGTGAAACTGAATCTGCTCAATGTGGGACTGGGCACACAGAGTGAGCAGAGCTGTAATCTGGGTCACCGCGCCCGAAGAAAGAGGACACCCATCCATGGGCGCCCATTGCCAAGGGGGCAGGAAGAGGCAGGGTAGGAATCTTGTGGAGGTGAGCGAACGTTTCATCAATGAAACTGGTCGTAGCCCCAGAGTCCACTAAAGCTAGGGCCTCCACCCCACCCCACTGGGAGGTGCAGAGGTGAACATGCAATAGCAGATGGGAGGGTGGGGGGGTTGCGGAAGGCACCCACCTGGTGGGGAACCGACCCCCACACTGGAGACCCCCAACAGGCTTGGGGGGCAGCCTAGTCAGGCCTGAGGAGGAGGAGGAGGGGAGGAGGGGGGGAGGGGAGGAGAGGAGGCAGTGGGGCTGCAGGTCTGGCGCGGCACGTTTTGGTGAAATTTCCCAGCTTTCCACACCGAAAGCATTGGCGTTCTGCGTGCTGCCACTCTAGTTCCTCCGGTGGCAGCAGGGCTCGGGTAGCTCCCAGCTGCATCGGGGTCTCCTCTGCCCCCATTGCAGGAGCAGGGGGTGGGGGAGGGGGCAGGAAGCATGGGGGAATGGGAGGAGGGAAATCTCAGCCCCCGGCACCCCTCCAGCCAGCTATCTATCTGGAGGCAGGTCTGGATGAGGTCCTCCAAAGTAGGCGGGCTAGGCATGCGTGCCAACTTATCCATGATCTCGCTGTTCAAACCGTCCAAAAACCGAGCCACCAGTGCGGCATCATTACACTGTAAATCCTGCATCAGCGAGCGAAAGGTGGTCGCGTAGCTGGAAACTGAGTCCTTGCCCTGCCTGAGGCGGCAAATCTCCCGAGAAGCCATCTACATGCGCAGTGGGTCACCGAAAAATCTGGCCATTGCTGTCATGAAACCTTGATAGTCCCCGAGCAGGGGGTCATTAGCGAGAAGAAGTCCCGAAGCCCATCTAGCTGCCACGCCTGAAAGTAGGTTAATGATGAAGCCCACACGAACCTATTCTGTCAGGAAATCCTCAGGTCAAAGGCGCATGTACAGCTCCGATTGGGCCTGGAAAATCTGAAAAAGTCCTTTTTCACCTGAAAACTTCTCTGGCAGAGCCACCGGGCACTTGCGGCGGGGGGGCATCGGAGGTGGTGGGGGTTGAACCGCAGCTTGCCGACTCTGTACAGCAGTCATCAGTTGAGCCACTTGATCACGAAGAGCCTGGTTCTCTTGCGCCAGAGCTTGCACCGCCGAGTCCATGGCAGCCTCCAGAGGCAGTAGGAGCAGGGAGAAAAAAAAAAGAGGAATGGGGACCAAGCTGTCAGGAGCGCCCTAGCTGCCTCTTGCAGTCCCCTCGAATAGCCAACTCAGGACACAGACGACGAGGAATTCTTTCCGAGTCTTTATTCCTTTATTACTTTATGACTCTTTCAGAATACTAGTCGCTAGCGTCAAAGCAAGGAACAGCACTGGGGAAAGATAGCAGAGTAGCCTAAGCTCCAGGTAAGGCAGTTGGTCCCCGTTTGAAGGAGAACCACGGGAGGCCTCTGAACTTATGGGCTATGGAGAGATCCTCCCTCTTTCCCTTGGGTCCTCGAGATGCGACCGTTGTTTGTGTGCCAAACGAGCGCTATGCCTCCTTTCCGCGCCCTCCATCTGTCATCGCTCGCTGCATCTGCGCCGAGCATCCAGCAAGCCCCCCTCCAGCGCTCTCTCACTGCCAGGGTCACTATCTATCCCAGGAATGCTGGCAGGAGGAATCTCTGCCAGCTGCTGTGCCTGTGAGAGATGAGCGCACTCCTCTCCCACGGATTGCTGTTCCTCCTCAGAATCAGAACTGCTCTGGGGCTCTATTGGCTCAGTTTCCACCCTGACAGGCAGTCCATTGATTAAGCAAAATAGGATGTTCCAATTCCCTCTTCCATTCCTGCTGTAAACCACTTGTGTCATATCTATTCATTGATAATAGATGTTTATAAACATGAATTGTAGGTCAAGACATCTGATTGTAGTAGCCATATTAAAGGCCAGACTGAGTGGTCTTATATTCCTGCTGAGTTAGTATAGTTTAGCAAAAGAACAGCAATGTAGAAACTGCCCTTGTCAGCAAGCTGGATTGCACAACCTAGTCATGCCTTTGACATTTTGCTTACTGCAGGCTGTAACCATGTCCTAAGATAGAATGTCCTGTGGCCCACTTCCTGTACTGTAAACAACTGTGCTAACTGTAAAACCACAAAAGAGGGGACGGGAGAAAGGGTCGCATGTATGTCATCATCACTATAAAAGAAATGTGTAACTATGCTTCAGGGCTTTTGGCTCTTTGGAAAAGATTCCAGCCTTAAGCCCACGCGTTAAATAAAGAAGTACTCATTTTCCTTCACTCTGTGGTCTCTCTGACTTTGTTTTCTGCTACATAAATGGTGCCGTGACTCGGATGTGGCAGGCTCTAAGCCAGACAGGTGGCACTTGCCTGCTGTTCTTCGCTGCACCAGGAGGGAGACCTTGGCGCACATTTTCCCTTCTTGGCGCCACCGACCTTTTTGTCGGGTGAACGGGAGACCGCTTGCGCCGGGATCTCCTGAACGGCTGTGAGCATCAAGGGAACCCCGGCGAGTGGAGAAAGGAATTTGAGCCCTGCCTGTATCGCAGCTGCAATTGAATTAAAACCCACATTGGAAGCCTTCAGGAGAAAGGCAAGTATATGGGAAAAAGAGGGCCCCGCCTTTAGGGAGAAAGGCCACTGGGCAGAAAAAAAGAGGGCCCCGCCTTATGAAGAAGGTCAGTGTTAGTATACGTATACGAAAAGAACCTACTCCTTGCGAGAAGGGGGGCCTGATCACACCCCCGAGCGGGTGCCAGTACCCAGCACGCCAGTACTCAGTAGGAAGCTGAGGAAGCTGGGGAAGCCGCTTTCCGCACTGGTGAAAAGTGAAAAAAGTGGGTGGCAGGGACATATGGATGTGGTTTCTGAAGCATACCGTTGACCGTCCGGGTGCCCAGGCCAGTAGCAAAGTGCGTGGTGTGTAAAATCCTCTTGTGTCGGCCAGTGAGACCCCTTACTCACTGACCAGTTCCCATTCCCTAATTGTGTCTGTCTTCAATTTAGGAGGGAGGCTATGGGTGGTGGGGGAAGCAAACCTTGCACCCCCTTGGGATGCATGTTAAAGAATTTTAAGAAAGGTTTTAGTGGAGATTATGGTGACCCCCCCATGAATCCACAATGGTTGTGAACCTTGTGTGAAGTAGAGTGGCCGTCTTTTGGTGTGGGGTGGCCTACTGAAGGCTCTTTAGATCTCAGCACAATTAGCCGTGTATATGCCATCGTGGTAGGGGAGCCTGGGCATCCTGACCAATTTCCCTACATTGACTCATGGGATTCTGTGGTCCGCACCTCTCCTCCCTGGCTTAGGAAATGTTTGGAAACCCAGGCCAGAATTTTAGTGCTCAGAAAGGAAAAGATAGCAAAAAAAAAATGCAACCAGTGTTAGACGCCCCAAATGAAGACTTAACAGAGCTAACGGAATTATCACCCGCCTATGCCCCGCTCCCACCGTGGGCCCATGTCACCGTGAGGCCACCGCGCCAAAACACAGGGGTTCATGAGCCCATGTCATCTCCCCGGCCCCCCCGCAGAGGCCGTATCATGGCCCCACGTTTTGACTTGGAACTGTCACCATCAGCTTCAAGCCTCGCAGGCAATAATTCGCCGCTTTTGACTACTGCCCCCAACTCCCCGATGATGCCTGTGGAGACATCTATTTCTGTAGGGTCTGAAGGTTCTCCTTTAATGCCTCAAACAGCGCTAGACAGGGAAACTGAAGAACTAGAAGATTTAAGAACTTGGGCCGAAGATTTAGTAAAATCGGCAAATGCCCTTAAAAAGAGATGTTTGTTCCGACAAAGTGACGAAGAGAGCTCGCCTACTGCTCATCAGTTGGAAAACGAGGCTCAACCTTTACTTCCCCTGAGGCAGGTAACCCAGATGGTGCATAACCCGGACCCAGAGGCAGAGGCACATTATATTCCAGTCCAAGCTTATACCTATGCACCTTTTACAACCTCAGACTTATTAAATTGGAAAACCCACTATGCCTCCTATACTACAAAGCCTCATGAGTTAGTAGAACTATGCTCTAGTATTATGGCCTCGCATATGCCCAACTGGCAAGATTGCCAACAGCTACTATTGACATTATTCACCACAGAAGAAAGGCGACGAATCCATCAACAAGTAGAGCGTATTGCCTTGGAAAGGGCTCCTGAAAACCATGTAAACCCCCAAGGATGGATGAGAGAAAGAGTGCCCTTAGAGAATCCCCATTGGGATCCGAATACCCCGGCAGGGTTAGAGCGCCTTACCCAATACCAAACCCTGCTGTTGCAGGCAATGAGGGCAGGCATGAAGAAGTCTATAAACATGACTAAAGTCTCCGAAGTGCTGCAAGGTGCAACCGAAGCCCCTGGAGAGTATTTAGAACGCCTCTTGGATGCATACCGCCAGTATACCCCCCTTGACCCTGAAGCCCCAGATAACATGAAGGTAGTCAACATGGCCTTCGTAGCCCAAAGTTACAAAGACATCCGGAAAAAGCTACAGAAGTTGACTGGGTTTGCAGGGAAAAATTTGACAGAACTTTTAGAAGTTGCTCAGAAAGTGTATGTGAATCGAGATCAAGAAGAGAAGAAAGAGAAAGAGAAGAGAATGGTTAAAAAGGCAAAACTGCTCACCGCAGCACTAGTAGGGCCGCAAATCGGAGAAAGAGGCAGAGGAAGAGGCAGAGGGCAACGAGGACGTGGACGAGGAAAAGAGAGTGGAGGAAGGAGAGAACTTTTGAGGAGAAATCAGTGTGCACAGTGTGGAAAAGATGGACATTGGTGGCGTGAGTGTCAAGGCGGACCATCAATGTACCAAGAAGGAAATCAAGGAGAATACCAAGGGCGAGCAGGGGGGCAGCCAAGCTGGCAACCAAATAATTGGCAGAGGCAAGGGGAGTCCATAGAAAGATATGAGATGAATCCTTTCACGGGGATGGCTGCGACAGAAAGTCTCGAATAGGACAGACCAGGCCCCCTGAATCTTGGCCCCGGGGAGCCCTTGGTCACCGCCACTGTAGGGGGCCGAAATATTAATTTTATGATAGACACAGGAGCAGCCTCCTCTGTAATAACCTACCCAGTGGCACCCCTCACCCATCAAAAGGTACGGGTAGTAGGAGCGACTGGAGTAGTAGAGAAAAGGCATTTGTTGCAACAGAGGACTTGTCAACTTGGGAGCCACATAGTAAAGCACCAGTTTTTATATCTGCCCGAGTGTCCAATGCCATTATTAGGACGTGATTTGTTATCAAAATTAAGGGCCCAAATATCCTTTGAAGAAGACGGAACAGCGGCTGTAGCCTTTCGGCAACCTCAGAAGGGCAAGCTCTTGGCACTCACCTATCCGCAAGAGGAAGAGTGGAGATTACATTGGACCATGCCAGTACTCGATGAAAAGCCATGGCAAGCCTTTCAGGTGCCTGGAGTATGGGCAGAAGATAACCCTCCAGGAATGGCTAGATGTGTGCCTCCGGTTGTGGTTGAGTTAAAACCAGGAGCAATACCAGTGCATGTGCGACAGTATCCACTGCCACGCCAAGCGATACTAGGAATACAGAAGCACCTAGATCGTCTATTAAAATATGGGATACTCCGAGAATGTCAGTCACTGTGGAATACACCCCTCCTGCCAGTGAAGAAGCCCGGCACTGAAGAATACCGTCCGGTGCAAGACCTGAGGTTGGTCAACCAAGCAACCGTGACAATACATCCAGTTGTCCCAAATCCCTATGTTCTGTTAGGATTAATTCCATCTGAAGCTACTCATTTTACTATTTTAGACCTGAAAGATGCTTCCTTCTGCATCCGACTGGCACCCAGAAGTCAAGCTATCTTTGCCTTTCAGTGGGAAGATCAACTGACAGGGAGAAAAACCCAATTAACTTGGTGTCGTTTACCACAAGGTTTTAAAAACTCCCCTATGCTGTTTGGGACTGCCCTAAGTCAAGACCTTCAAAATTTTCATTCAGAACCGGGAAAAAGAGTTCTGTTGCAGTACGTAGATGATTTGCTTCTTGCAGCATCATCAGAACTTGAGTGCTGGCAAGGGACACGAGAACTGTTACAACTTCTGTGGGAACGCGGATACAAAGTATCCCGGAAAAAAGCGCAGCTATGTAAAACCCAGGTGCAGTATCTAGGGTTTATAGTGTCTCAACATCAGCGAGAATTGGGCCCTGAACGAAAAGAGACTGTGTGTGCTTTGCCTGAGCCGGCCACTAGAAAACAGGTGCGAGAGTTTCTGGGGGCCGCCGGATTCTGTAGAATTTGGATTCCTAACTTCGCTGTTATGAGCAAGCCTTTGTATGAAGCTACTAAGGGCCCCGAGACAGCACCGTTTCAGTGGGAAGAGCCCCAGAAAAGAGCTTTCAAAAACATTAAAACAGCACTACTCCAAGCGCCAGCTCTAGGGCTGCCTGATGTGACTAAGCCTTTTCTACTGTATGTGCACGAGCGAGACAATGTAGCTGTAGGAGTACTAACACAGCAGCTAGGCTCCTGGCAGCGACCTGTTGCATATTTATCCAAACAATTAGACCCGGTTGCCAAAGGCTGGCCAGTATGCCTAAAGGCCATTTCAGCAACAGCTCTCTTAGTCCAAGAAGCAGATAAGTTATCGATGGGACAGGAATTAACTGTTCGAGTTCCACATGCAGTACTCACCCTGATGGAATACAAGGGGAATTATTGGTTCACCAATGAGCGCATGACCAAATACCAAGCCATGGTCTGTGAGAACCCACATATCAAGTTAGAAGTGTCATCAAACTTAAATCCAGCCACGTTACTACCGATAGAACCAGGAAGTCAGCCCGAACACGATTGTATCGAAACTATGGATGAAGTTTACTCCAGCCGTCCAGACTTGTGTGATAGCCCCTGGCCACACCCAGATATCACTTATTTTACTGATGGAAGCAGTTTTGTCCAAAATGGAAAGAGATACGCCGGCTATGCAATAGTAACTAAAGACAAAGTCATTGAGGCCAATCCCTTGCCTGTAGGAACCTCAGCCCAAAGAGCAGAACTAATTGCTCTTATTCGAGCTCTAACATTAGCTGCTGGACTCACCGTCAATATTTACACGGACTCCAAGTATGCCTTCACTACCCTCCACGCCCATGGAGCATTGTATCGTGAAAAGGGATGAATAAACTCAGTTGGCCAAGGTCTCAAAAAGTAACAGAAATATCTGCTTTATTAGATGCTGTGTGGCACCCTAAACAAGTGGCGGTGATGCATTGTTGTGGACATCAAAAAGGGATCAGTGATGTAGCAAAAGGAAATCGATGGGCCGATCAAATGGCAAAACAAGCTGCCCTCCAAAAAGAACAGAACACAGACAAAGAAGAGGTAGCGGTCATAGCAACTCCGCTGTTCCAAGTCAACTTGGCAGATATGTGTCCAGCATATACTCCAGAAGAAAATCAAATGGCTGTTAATTCCCTCCAAGCTAAAAAGAGTCCAAAAGTGGTGGGAGTTGCCAGATGGACGAATTTATGTACCTCATCGGCTCGCTTGGAGTATCGTACAAATGGCACACAAGGCTACCCATCTAGGGAAAAATGCCCTGGCAGCATTGCTGCAAAAGCAAGTTTATATCAATGGCATACACGGCCTAGCCAATTCAGCGTCTGCGCGGTGTGTAGAATGTTCCAAGAATAATCCAAGACAAGGAAAAGGGCCTCCACCAGGAACTCAGAAATATGGTTCTCTCCCTTTTGAAGCCCTAGTGGTCGATTTCACCGACATGCCCAAAGCAGGACATTATCGCCACTTATTAGTTTTTGTGTGTACTTATACCAAATGGGTAGAAGCCTATCCCACCCGGACTGAAAAAGCTAGAGAAGTTATAAGGGCCTTAATGAGGGACATTATCCCCAGGCACGGCCTACCTCTATTTATTGGATCCGATAATGGCCCTGCCTTTATCAACAAAGTGTTGCAAGAAATTAACTCTTTACTTGGCATTCAATGGAAACTCCATTGTGCTTACCGTCCGCAAAGTTCTGGACAGGTAGAGAGATTAATCGAACCCTCAAGACCCACTTAGCCAAGTTATATCAAGAAACCAGGAGAAAATGGATAGAAATGTTGCCCTTAGCTCTGTTCAGAATTCGCTGTACTCCTCACAAAACTACTGGTTTGCCCCCATTTGAACTAATGTACGGCAGGCCTCCTCAAATATTAGTTGGATTAAGAGGAGACCTACAAGAATTAGCAAATGTCAGTTTAAGGCAGGAGATTCAAGCATTGGGCAAAGTTCTCCAAGCTCAGCGCCGGTTTGTCTTAGAAAACCGAACCCCAATTCCCATTACAGAAATTCATCCCTTCCAACCAGGAGACGAGGTGTGGGTCAAAGAATGGAAAGATGACCCTCTGATTCCCAAATGGAGAGGACCAAACACTGTTATACTTTCCACCCCTACAGCTGTAAAAGTAGCTGGAATTAAGCCCTGGATACACTGGACGTGAGTAAAGAGAGCAAGGGAGGGGGAGTGGACTATAAACAAAAATCCTGACGATCCTTTAAAAATCACTTTAAGAAAACAGTAAGAAGACTCAGACTAGACCCTACTGTGGACACACCGGGAGACTGTCCACCCTGCATACGGTCAGATCTGCAACTGGAGAATTGAAGAAGGGGACTAGACCCTACTGCAGCTAACTGGATAAATAGCTGCCCAGCGTATGGTCAGATCCCAAAAGAGAAAAAAAAGGATCAAGTATGTATGCTGCTAAGCTAGTAATATTAGTAGTAGTGAATTATGTTTCCCTAACAAAATGTGAGAAAGGGGGACCTGGTGTAATACGCAAAAGAGAGGTTCTAGAAGGTGATGTCCCAAATTTCTTGCCCGATATAAAAGAAAAGAAAAAGTCCCCTCAAGGCAGTGCCTTTAAGGAAGAAAGTCTGCCCCAAAAGCTTGCTGAAAACTATTGGCTACACTTAGCTAACATCACTGGAATCACCCACTTCTGCCTCCCAAAGAACCTACCTACAAGTAAGCTCATTAGCACATGTCTAATACCTGTCTGTAGACAACCTGATAATATAGAAATTAGGGGTTATACTACAGATTTGTCTTATTCTCATAATCCTTCATGGGGTACTGTCTCAAAAACTCTACCCCCTGCAGAGTTCTATTTAGACACCCCTATTGTTGCCGCTACAAATGCTACGTGTGCTCGAATGATTAATTGTAAAAAAAGATGTAAAGTTATCCCTGGTCCATCCATAAATTGCGAGAAAGTTCAAAATATTCCCTTTAATTTTGCACACGTACTTTTGCCTTATGGATGGTTTTGGACCTGTGGCTCCCGTACGTGGTCATTTATTCCAGCCAACTTGTCCGACAACCAACTCAGTTGCCTCAGTCGCCTAGCACCTTTTCTTCCCCCGTGGCCGATAAAGAAAGCCCATCACCGACAACGTCAAGCCTTAAAGCTGACTGAAGATTGTAATAGCCATTTGCGACTTTTCTCGGATTCAGAAAAGCTAGCACTAGCAGTATCATTAGTTGGGATAGGGGGGTTAGCCCTAGAAGATGGTCTAGAGGTCAACCGGCTAGCATGTGCCATGGCAAAAAGTATAAACGCCACCTCACAAGCTCTGTCCTTGCTCAATAAAGAATTTCATGACCTAAGAGGTGCCGTTCTGGAAAACAGGACTGGTATAGATTACCTCTACCTCCTTCATCATTTAGGTTGTGAGACCCACCAAAACCTCTGTTGTTTCAATTTATCTGACAATAGCAATGCTATAGATAAACAAATCAACAGACTGCACCAAATAGTGGCCGATATCACAATAGGAGGACATGATTGGCTTGATTGGCTGACCTCTTGGATTCCAAATCTCAATTGGCTCAAGGCGGCATTTGTTCTAATTCTGCCTGTAGTGTTAATGGGAATACTGTTATGTCTCTGTATCCCCTGGTTTATACGTTGTCTGAAAAATATGCTAAATGCCTTAACCTCAAAGACTGCCGCCCGCTATACACTGTTAGCGCTGCAAGATATAAAATAACCTAAGTTGCTATAAAATGCTATAATTGTAAGGAAAATTATGCATTTAAGGGGGGAATGTAGTAGCCATATTAAAGGCCAGACTGAGTGGTCTTATATTCCTGCTGAGTTAGTATAGTTTAGCAAAAGAACAGCAATGTAGAAACTGCCCTTGTCAGCAAGCTGGATTGCACAACCTAGTCATGCCTTTGACATTTTGCTTACTGCAGGCTGTAACCATGTCCTAAGACAGAATGTCCTGTGGCCCACTTCCTGTACTGTAAACAACTGTGCTAACTGTAAAACCACAAAAGAGGGGACGGGAGAAAGGGTCGCATGTATGTCATCATCACTATAAAAGAAATGTGTGACTATGCTTCAGGGCTTTTGGCTCTTTGGAAAAGATTCCAGCCTTAAGCCTGCACGTTAAATAAAGAAGTACTCATTTTCCTTCACTCCGTGGTCTCTCTGACATTGTTTTCTGCTACATGATCAGCTTCAATAAGTATTTCCAGTAGCAAAGGAGACTCCAAGGCAGTGAAAGCAGCAGGACCGAATCTAGATACCAACAAATGTTTCAATTGCAAGTACTGCCATTCCGCTGAAGCCAGCAGATCAAATTGATCTCGCAAAATTGAAAATAACAAAAACTCATCATCAACCCCCACTAATTGATCATCCTATCTGTCCAGATCCACCATAAAAACATTTTCTTGCCAATTCAATTTTTCCCCATAAAGTCAATTTGGCATGGGAAAATGGATCAAACGGTAATTGACGTGACATTATACGCCAGACTTCCCTAAGTGCCAAAATTGTGGGAGGAGCTCTGTCTACCTTAATATGCCGAGAACCTAATGCCATCCATTTAAAGAGGGGCTCCAGACAAGAAGATTCCAATACTGACCACAGAGGAAAATCTAATTTGAGTGGAAAAGACCAAAATTTATTATAGGTCAGCAAATAGGCCCAATGGTACATTGCTAGATCTCAAAAACCGAACCCACTTTCATTAATTGGCAGTTGCATCCTTTTTAAAGATATTCTTGGTGGAGAGGAACCCCAAAAGAATGTATGAAACAAAACACTGAGTTTTTGGAAATATTTGCCAGGTATTAAGTATAGGGATCCCACGTATAACATAAGTAATTCAGGGTATGGTATTCATCTTAAGTGTCTTCACTTTACCCCATAAACCCAACTTTAAAGATGCCCATCTATCTATATCTCATGAAATATAATTAATCAACTTGTTTAAATTTAAACTAATCATTTGAGATATATCTCTAGGAATAATTATTCCCAAATAAGTAATAAATTCTGGGCACCATCAAAATTGCCAATTGGCTAATACACTAGAGTATATGCTATGTCCAATCCGCATTATTTCTGACTTTCACCAATTAATTGAATAGCTGGACAATTCACCAAAAGTATTAATCAATTTCATCAAAGCTGGAACCGATGACTGGACTCTCGAGATAAACAACAAAAGATCATCAACATAAAGACTAATTTTAAATTCTAATCCAAAATGGACAAATCCATGAATAATATTATTTTGTCTAACAGCACACACCAGGGGTTCCAAACATAAATTGAATATCAGTGGGGAAAGTGGGCAACCTTGTCTGGTGCCCCGCCCTAGTAAAAAAAAAAGCTGAGAATAAAACGTTGGCCATTACTCTTGCTCTAGGAGCAGAGTATAACATTTTAACCCATTTCAGAAATTCTATAGGAAAACCAAAATTAGTCAATGTAGTAAAAATAAATTTCCAATGAATTTTGTCCAAGGCCTTTTCCGCATCCAAGGAAATGATGGCCGCCTGATAAGTTCTTTCAGAGTGTAAAGCAACCAGACCAACAACTAATCTAAGATTATCAGCCCCCTGTCGATTTTTAATAAATCCCACCTGGTCTGGTCTAACCAATGTGGCCATGACTTGCTGTAATCTATCAGCCAAGATTGCTGTTAATATTTTGATATCTATATTAATTAATGATATAGGTCGACAGTTTGCGCAGTTGGTATGGTCCTTGCCTGGCTTAGGAATCACAATAATGTAAGCATAATTTAACAATGAAGAAAGGGAGCCCACTTCAAAAATAAGGTTATAGAGGCGATACAACTTTGAGGCTAAAAAACTAGAAAATGTTTTATACCATTCAATTGGGAATCCATCTGGTCTGGGTGATTTCCCAGTATTCATTTTCATTATTGCATTCATGATTTCCTCTAAATGCAGAGAAGCTAAAAGGAGCTGTTGTGAAGCATCTAAATGTGGAAGATGAATCTGAGAAAAAAAAGCATCCATATCTCGCACTGATATCTTACTGCCGGTACTATACTTGCAATCCATCTTGCAATCTTTGATTTGACATACTAAAGTTGTAGAAGTCAACTAATAGTCTAATCTAAAGCAACTGTGGTGAACTGGTGAAATAAGAGTATACTCACTCTCTGTCGGCAGGATGTAAAATTCTCCAAGCATCTATTAAACCATATTCCATCATATAAGCCTGGAGTGCCAGTCTCACCACAGATTGAGCCTTGGGAGAAGGTGTACTCCTAATAAGGGATCTAAGACTTCATTAAAGTCCCCACCCACAATCAAATAATCATAGGTAATATCAACCAGTTTAGCAAAACAATCATGAAACATAACCAGAGAATCAATTTTTGGCCCATATACATCTATCATAACAATTAATTTGCCCATATACCTTCCTACCAAGACCAAAAACGCCCCTCAGTATCAAAGATCACCTGTTGAATTGAGATGGAAAGTTGCTTATGGATTAAAATCGCAACCCCTCTACACCTTGTTGAAGTGTCTGTGACATAGGCCTCCCCAACCCAATCATTTTGCAACGTCTGCCCATCTGCAGCCATCAAATGAGTTTCTTGTAAGAAGGCCATGTCAACATTAAGCTCTTTTAACTTGGTAAGAACTCTTTTCTGCTTGTTTACATTTCGCAGCCCCTTGACATTCCATGAAGTCACGTTAAACATTGAAAAAACAAAAGCAAATTCTTTGCCCCTCCATCCAAACAGATCTTTCTAAATTTACATACAATTACTAAATTTATATACCATAATACCATAACAAATACATCCTTAATTTACATTTAGGACTAACCATTTCAGACTTCATCAAAATAATTCTTGTTACATAGAAACTGAGAACATTTTTAAAATTATTCCAAAATATGAACAAAAATTGAAAATAAAAAAACCAAAATAAAAATAAAACTCAATTAATCCCATTTGTGTCCACCTACCATAAAAAGTGCCAAAAACCCCACCCCTAACAAACCAAAAAAAAAAAACCTTAACAAAAACAAAAACAAAAAATAAAAGTGTTTGCCTTCCATTTGGACTGACGTGTACCTGCAATGCTCAGCCGGGCCCCTCCCGCATATTAAATACATACACAGAGCACAGTTACAAACATTACAGATTTAACCAACAAGAAATAGTAATAAATAATAAGAATTTTAAAAAAGAATTAAAAAGCCAATTGGATATTTGAACTAATATTATATCTGGAGATGTATTCATATGTGTACATACATATACACATACATACACACATACAAATGCATATGTGTATACATATACATACACATGCATACACAGACATGTATGCACCTGCATAACCTTATTAAGCTAAATTTAGGGCGCAATCCTAACTAGGTAGGTGGCCCCCTCCAACCTCGGAGGCGACCGCCTATCCAAAGCAAGGCAGGAGAGGCACGGGGGGGATCGTTCCCTCCGCGCCTCTCCTGCCTTGCTATTTTTCGCTAGACAGCCGTTTTCGGCTGTCTAGTGGGGGGGGGGGCCGACCGGGAGAGGAAGCTGCCGTATGACACATTGGATGTGTGGTACGTGCAGCTCTGCTCTCCCTGCCCTGGAACGCCCCCCAGCCCTGCCCCTTTTCAGTCGCTCTGTGCTTGTCTTCCGAGCATGGAGGATGGGGCTTCTCCACGCTGCCTTGGAGGCAGCGCGGACGAGAGAGGCAGTCAGTTTTCCAGGAACCAACCTCGGAGTGCGGACTCTGAGGCCGGTTCCCGGAAATGAGCATATCCTATGGCCCACTAGACAGTGTATAGTGGGCCACAGGATTGCTCTCTTAATATGGTAGTTACATATAATCTGTATTTACTCAAAATTAGGGATGTCAGAGAATTCCGCGACGGATCTCGGTCAGGCTGAATGCCAGTGCATTCGGCCCCCTGAAATCCATTGCGGAACGACCTGCCACCCCCCGCCCCCCGCGGATCCTGGTGGCTTCGGCGGTGGCTTTGGCGGCGGCAGCGGCAGCTGGTCTTCTGACTGGTTGCCGCCGCCACCATTTGCAGTCTGTTTTTTTTCTTTTTTTCCCCCCCATAGACGTGATAGGCTACGTAAAGACTTACGTAGCCTATCACGTCTGGGTAAAAAAAAAACAAACGCGTATGCAAATGGTGGCGGCTACGTCCGCCACCACTTGCGTTCCTTATTTTTCACCGTCTTAGTCTATGTAAATATTTACGTAGACTAAGATGAAGACAAGAAAGGGGAACGCAAATAGTGCCCAGTACGCTATTTGCGTTCCCCTTTCTTTTCTTCGTCTTAGTCTATATAAATATTTACATAGACTAAGACGGCGAAAAATAAGGAACGCAAATGGTGGCAGCCATAGCCACCGCCATTTGCATACGCATTTTTGTTTTTTTTTACCCAGAGCCCTCCGTGGCTGGAAATCCAGCTGCGGATGGCCCTGGCCTGGGCCTGGCCAGCTGTTCCGCGGAGCCTCTGGGGAGCACAGCCAGCCGTCGAAGATTCCAGGGGGGAGGACCAGATCGCCTCCCCCCCCGTCGAGGATTCCAGGGGGAGGGACGGAATTCCTCCCCCCCCACCATGAACAGAATCCGGGAAAAGGTAAGTGACTTTCATACATCCCTACTCAAAATGTGTAAATTAACACACTCATAAAGAGGAATTATGTATACGTTATACGTATACAAGAGGAAAAGAAGAAAAGAAAAAGAAAAAAAAGAGAGAAGGGGGGGAAGCAGTAGTATACAGTGCATTTGATTTGGCATGCCGCCCAGACTTCTTATCAACTAAATCCCAAACAAAGCTTGACAGTGAATACTGCCAGAAGAACAGTAAAAAAAAAAAAAGATAGAAAATGGCTGGATTCCAACTCAAGAAACTGAAGAAGTTGGATCCCTCATTTTGATTTTAATGCCAGTGAGAAATGATTCTGCAGCATCACAACTTAAAAACTTCTTCATCTGGCCTTCAATAAAAATGCAAAATGTGGCAGGATATTTGAGTTAATTTGCTTTGCCAGATTTCTCACCTTGGTAAATTGTCTTCTTCTATCAGCGATTTCTTTAGTATAATCAGGAAAGCGCATAAACTTGTCATTTGCTGGCCCCCACCAAAGTTCACCCTGCTCTCTTGCCAAACACATAAGATAATTTTTCGTGGAGGTATGTAAAAATTGAACGATAATAGGTCCCACTCTGATGCCTCATGTAGAACTGGGAACATGATAAGTACACTCAATATTAAGTGGAAAATCAGAAGGCAAAGCCAATAACTCACACAGAACATTATGAGAGGCATCCATAGCAGTTTTGTGAGCAGTAGCCTGGTCTCCAGGTGTGTTAACTTTCGACTCTATCTTTTGACGACAAATATTCATCGAGTCCACACAGCCTTGAAGGGTAGTGATGGAATCCTGAATTGTTTCAAGCTTCTTTGACTGTGCTGATAACTGAGAGGACATATTTTTTATCAAAACAAGCAACTCCTCTCCCTCTCCCACGTCTTTAGAAACTTTTGCTGGGGGGGGGCAGGCGGCATTCCCAAGCCTTCCCCCCCCCTCGATGTTGCCATCCTCCTCTCACTTCTGAAAGCACAACAAGCAAATATAAGTGTGGAAACAGAAAACAAAAGCTTAAGCAAGTTTAATTGCAAATACCCAGATAACACGACAGCCTCAAAGAGATAGTTTTAAAGCTGTAACTACCATATTAAGAGAGCAATCCTATGGCCCGCTAGACAGTGTATAGCGGGCCATAGGATATGCTCATTTCTGGGAACCGACCACCCCCTTGTCTGCGCTGCCTTGGAGGCAGTGCGGAGAATCCCCATCCTCCATGCTCGCAAGAGAAGCACAGAGCGACTGAAAAGGGGCAGGGCTGGGGGGCGTTCCGGGGCGGGGAGAGCGGAGCTGCGCGCATGACACGTCCAATGTGTCATACAGCAGCTTCCTGTCCCGGTTGCCCCCCACCCCCTGCCTCTAGACAGCCGAAAACAGCTGTCTAGTGAAAAAGAGCAAGGCAGGAGAGGTGTGGAGGGAATGATCCCCCTGTGCCTCTCCTGCCTTGCTTTGGATAGGCGGTCGCCTCAGAGGTTGGAGGCGGCTGCCTATCTACTTAAGATTTCACCCAAAGATAGAGAGACTAACAACAGAGTATTCAAATATATTTAAGCGAAACATTTCAGCTTCCACCTTCATCAGTAGTTGTGCTGTTGCACAAAAGTTATTTGAGGACACTGCCAGGAAGACGGCCTCCTAATGTTTAGTCAAAATCTGCCTTTCTTGTCATTTGACACTGTTGCTTTGGGCCCTACCAGAAGTGTTGTTAGGTCTGGGCCCCATGAGGCCCAGCCCTGAATGTATTTCTCAGTACCCCAGATCTATTCCCTAGAACCCTGAGTGTCTATTGGTGCAAATGGAAGGTTTTTCCCCTCAGCTTAATTGCCACACGGGGGATAATTTTCAAGAGGGATTACAGCTGGGGAGGGAAGGATTAACTCTCCCCTCCCCACATGTTGAAGCACCAGTGTAGTGAAAGCCAGTGTGGTATAGTGGTTAGAGTGTTGGATTAGGACTCAGGAGTTCCAGGTTCAAGTCCCCATTCAGCCATGAAGCTCACTGGGTGACTTTGGGCCAGTCACATACTCTCACCTACCTCACAGGGTTGTTGTGAGGATAAAATGGAGAAGAGGAGGAGGATCATGTAAGCCGCCTTGGGCTCCTTGGAAGAAAAAATGCAGGATATAAATGTAACAAACAAGCGCCCCCCCCCCCAATCTTCCCCTGCATAACAATTAAGCTGAGGGGAAAAAAACCCGTTTCCATTGGTTTGGGATGATTGAGGTCAAGGTGAAAATTAACTGACATTTTTGCTTTATTTGAGAAGCTTTGCCTCCTGTAACATTTAAATGAATCCTAGTAATTATTTCTGAATGTGCATCTATAGATATAAATTAACATATGTGGATTTTATGCAGATTTGTGTCCTATGGGCCTGCGACCCAAATCTTTTAAGTATGTAGCAATGAAGTTGGCTGTCATATTGCTTCTTCAATGTCTCTTTTCCAGGCGAAACACATCCAGGTCCTTCGACCTTTCCTCCCAGAATTTGGTCTCCTGGGCACCTTGCTCTCCTTTGGACACATTCCAGTTTGTATCATATTTCTTTACTTAGAAGTTTGATATTCTGTGTATATTCTCATACACAGCACAGAGTTAAACTATGGAATTCACTACCACAAGGCCACCAATTTGGAGGGCTTTAAAAGGGGGTTAGAAAAATCCCTGGAGGAAAAGGCTAGCAAATAGCTACTAGTCTTGATGGCTATGTGCTACTTCCAGTACCAGAGGCAGTGAGCCTGTGTACACCAGTTGCTGGGGAACATGGGCGGAAGGGTGCTGCTGTGCTCGTGTCCTGCTTGTGGGTTTCCTGTGGGCAGCTGGTTGGCCACTGTGTGAACAGAATGCTGGACTAGATGGACCCTTGGTCTGATCCAGCAGGGCTCTTCTGATGTTCTTATGCCCTTTTTCCCCCATCGTGGGATTCCTAGGTGGCTTCCCATCCAAAACTGCACTAGGCCTGTTCCGGATTAGCTTTGGCAAGGTCGTTGTTTCATGTGCCCTCAGCTATGTCTCCCATTCCCCAGAAGTATTTGATGAGGAGGAACTCTCAAACTTCCCAAGCCTGGTTACAAAGAATTCTTCTAACAGGGGCTTCTGTCCCATCCCAACTCGATTCACAACCACTTTTCTTACCTGCACTTTTCTCTTTTCGTAATCCTTCTTCTGGCTCCGACAACAGAGTCCTGTACAGACTTGCCATGCCTGTACCTGCTAATATAGGTAATTGCTAAGTGTGTGATGGGTGGAAGAAAACAAGCCTGACCAAGGAATTATCTTTCCTTCCTCTGCTCAATCAGGAAGCAGCAGAGAGGTGGAGGTTGCGAAAGCCTAAGCAATGGCACATTTCAAAACTGCCAACGCGCTCCTAACCTCTGTTGCTACCTGGACTTGGAATTAGGTGACAGTGGATCTATCCCAGAAGCCTCCAGAAAAGGGAGGCCATGCGCAAACCCAGAGTACATCTGTTGGGGGATGAATGGAGGGTTTGATTTGAGGCATGGGTCACTAGTGATCAACCCCAGTACCCTGTTTCCAGGGCTGAGAATACCAGTTTTCTTATTGCAATCGCAGTTATTATGGATATGACACTTTGAGTGCGCATGATGCATATGAAGAAGCATCAGTGGGGGGGAGCGGCCCTGCTCTCAAGGATCTTACTGTCTAATGGTGCAACATTATGTATTACTGGGTTTACACAACACAACAACCCATACTCAAGGTTGAGTGTGGGATGTCATTGAACCATGGGATGTTGTGTTGTGTAAACCCAGCTGTGCTAACAAACCATGGTTTGTTAACCATGAACAGCCCATGAAAAGAAGCTATGGTTTGTTGTTGGGTTGTGAACTGTGGGTTGCTCATGGTTAACAAACCATGGTTTGTTAGCATGACTGGGTTCATACAACACAACAATTCACATTTCAAGAACAACCGATGGTTCAACAACAACCCACACTCAACCCATACTCAGCTTTGAGTATGGGCTGTTGTGGTGTGTGAACCCAGCCTATGTCTACTCAAAAGTAAGTTCCACTGAGTTTGAGGGGGCTTTCTCCCAGGAAACTGATTACAGCACAGGTGGGAACCTCTTTCAGCCAAAGGGTCAAATTCATTTTCGGAAAACCTGCCCCCCTGCAAGCATCACTGTGGTGGGCAGACCCAAGAGCTGAAGGGGCAGGGCCAAAATATCAGCATATTTTAGCTGAAAGCTCTTACTGACAGTAACTAAGCCCTAGGAGAGGCATTTCAACCTTTTACAATTGGGGGAAAACTGCAAAAGCCGGGAAACTACCAAATTATGGGTGTTTGGGGGAAAGAGGGTATCTATGTGGGGGACCCCAGAGGACTGGACCGGGTCCATAGGAGGTTTGAATTTGGTCCCCAGACCTGAGGTTCCCCACCTCTGGGGTACAGGTTTGCACCCTCCCACCCCCCATTACTTTAAATATTTTATGATCACAACCCTATGATACAAGTGGACTTTGCAACAAAAAGAGTGCTGTGTGGATGCTCCCGTTCAGGGTTTAAGGCAGCCAGTAAGCCAGGCCTTCTGCCAGGATTATAGAAACATAGAGTTGGAAGGGAACTCCAATGCTGGATCTGCAGTGCAGAATGCGGCATGCTGGGAGTCATAGGACTTTTTTCTGTCTAAACATGCATAGGATTGCACCCTTCAGCTACAATATGCTGAGGTGTTTTTCGTTGTTGTTTGTTGCATTTGGGGGCCCACCCCTTTTGAATTCGGCCCCCAGGCTGAACATGGTTCCCCACCCCTGTTCTAATGAGTCAGACCCTTGATTCCGTCTAACCCAGTCAGACCCTTCATTCCATCTAACTTGTCAACACTGACTGGTGGCAACTCTCAGGCAGGGTTTTTCCAGCCCTACCCAGAGACGCCGGAGATCGAACTTTGCATTTATGGGTTTGTTGCTTCTCTGCCTTTCGGCCCCCCACAAGAGTCCCCAAAGCAGCTGGCATCCATCAAAATAAACATGCCTAAACTGACTATAAATGTGATCAGTATAAATTGGCAATTTAAAAAGTCCCCCTGTCCCAGAGAGAATCAAAACAAGAGTCCTCCAAATGTAAACGTATACCAAACTTTTAATTCATCTGGATTTTTCCAATACATTCAGATGTCTACCTTTATACACATGATCAGTGGGTTGATGAGGAACATCTCTGGATAAAAAGTGGGGCACAAAGAGGTGCTCTCAGTTCTTTCATTATTTCAGGTCAGCCACATCATTTCTGACCATGACAGGAATCTTCGCCACCACGGTGCTCATGCACCAGGGGAAATGGACAATGCCTGTCAGTTCATAACCAATGTCCATGATGTCATCAGACTTCAAAGAGGTGCTGATGGGCAGGACCTGCAGCAGGGAAAAGGTGCTGTGGATCCAGGTAACCTTGCAGGTACCCCACTCAATGTGTGACTCCAAGCGCATCATCTCTTCCCGCTGCTCCAGCATGCGCCACTCAACCTGGAGGATGAAAGCCTTGTAAAAGACCACAGAGTGCAAGGCGAAGACCACGTTATTGATGGGTTTGCCCATCTGGTTGGTGATCTCTGCTGTGAACGTCACGTAGTTGCTGGGTGCATAGATGCTTTTGCCCAGGGAAGTGCATGGGGTGATGGGTGCACTCCTCAAGTAGCAGTTGTACAGGAGGATCTTCTGGACTTCCACCACCAAGGGGTACTTGGAGGGGTTGGAAGGAGAGTGAGAAGAACTTCTGCCCAAAACAACTCCTGGCCTGACCAGTCTGACTCCATCTTTGTCCGCTGTATAACCTTAGTAAAGCAAGATGAGTATGGGTATATGCTAGAAGGTGCCACAGCAGCTAAAAGTTTTCCGAGAAGTGTTATGCTAAAGTGACTTGCTAACCACAGCCTAAAGATTGTGAGATAACATCTGCAAACTGCCTAGAAACTGTGATTTCCCACTTTGAAGAAACTTGTTTACTGCACAGTATAAAGGTGTAAAACCGCCCCACGTTTGAGGCTGATTTCTCTTTGAGACTTCTGCCATTGCTTGAGCAATAAACGCGTGTTTGATCCAGAAGCTTACCCGTGTCTAGTTGATTTATTGGACCATCAGCTAGCCAGCGAACTGAGGGGCCTTTCGCCCCTCTTACCACAATTTGGCGACCACGGCAGGACTGGTTAACTCGTTCTTCTGTCTCTGAGCTCTGTCAAAGACCCAGCCGGCACTAGGTGAGTTCACCTGAGGGTTACCTGGAGGGGTTTGGGGGGACAGAGGGACAGAGGGACTTCGATAAGGCCAGGTCCTAAAGGGTAAGTGGATTCTGTTTAGATTGGCACCTCAGTGAGTATTCCTAATTGTCATTTGTATCGTGACTGAAATACATGTATTAGGAATTATTAACCTGAATAATTGGAAACAATTGTAGTGCCCCTTCGGGGTCACCTCTGGATGTAATGATGAAAATTTGGAATACTCTATCTGGTACTGTTGGTTTGTCAAAGAAGCGCATGTGTATTCTGTGTAGTGAAGAATGGCCAGTAGCATCACATACTTGGCCAAACACAGGATCCTTCAATGAATCCATTTTGAGAGACCTGAGACTAGGCATAGAGGATAAATATCCAGGGCAAATGGACTATTGATATTTGTGGGCAAATGAGGCTTAGAAAAGACAAAAACGAAGTATACAAGTGGAATTTGGTTCAATACCTAAGGCACCTCCACTGGCGCCATCAAGCCTGCCACCATACCCCGGTAGTCCAGAAGGAGGACTTTATCCCCTTTTGGTTACAAATTCTTCTGTTGTTATGCCCCCTGTACCTGCTGATCCCGATGGTGTCTCTCCAGCTCAACCCGCTCGGGTTGACATCACCACAACCAGACAGCATGTCCCATTCAACCCTGCGGACATTGTTCTTTGGCAAGATAAAACCCCAAATATAAAAACTGACTCAGAAAGTTTTCTGCAGAAAGTTAGGGTGATTTTGAGAACCTATAATCCCACTGTATTGGGCTGTCATCAGTTAATAGAAGCTGTCTTGACTCCAGCTCAGTTCTCTGAACTGAGACGGCATTTGGGGGAAGTATTGCACACCACCCCAATAGATGGATTGAATCAATGGCCAGATAACGAGACTACTTGGGATTATAGATTGCCGGCCGGGCAGCAAAGTTTGTCAGCGTATCAGGAGGCTATGATGAGAACATTGTGTCAAATGGGACAGAAGACAGTTGAACTGGTCAAAAATAAAGGTGGTTGAACAAACGCCTTTGGAGAGTCTGGTGGACTTCTTCACTCGATTGGGTCAGGCCATAAAAATGTATGGTGGAGGCATTGACGTAGAGGTTGAAGAGAATAAAGTTTTGATTGTTGGTATGTTTGTGGATCAGAGTGTACCTGATATTAAAGACTATTTCACCAAACATGCTCCAAGATGGCAAGATGAAACGGTGGATAAGGTTTTGAGCATTGCAAGTCATGTTTTTAATGGCAGAGAGGCAAAGGAAAAGAAAGAGAGAAAGAAGGAACAAGAAACAAGCGTCAAAATGTTGGCTGCTGCCTTGGGCAGCCCAGACTTCCGAGGCCGTGGCAGGGGCTGCAGTCGTAGAAGGGGTAGGGGATGGAGACGAGGCCATTTTTCCAATGTTTTCCTGGTGCTGGGTCTCAGCAAAATGTAGATAGGCAAGACATCTGTAATTATTGTAAGAATCCAGGCCATTGGAAAAAGGAATGCCCCTACCAGCCCCGAGAAGGACAGAATGTGGTTGGATATCAAGGGGCCATGGAGAGTGAACAATGAAGGTGTGAGGGAGTATCTATGCAATTACCTCTGGTGAAACAAAAGATACACCAAATAGCTAGAAATTAAAAACATCTAGTCCTTTCATGAATTTGAAAATTAATGGAGAAATTTTCCCATGTTTTCTTGATGCTGGCACCACATTTTCTATGTTAAATTAATCTAAATTGCCTCTCTCAGGACACCGAGAATATATCATGGGCATTGATGGAAAACCCCAACCTCAACCCCTTAGTACAGAAGCTATGGTTTCAGTGGGCCCATTTACAGTAGACCATGCTTTCGTACTAATGGATCATAGCCCGGTGAAGCTATTGGGTCGAGATTTGTTGTGTAATTTAAATGCTGAAATTAAATGTAGTCCTGATGGAATATGGGTGACAATGCCTGCCCCCAGCCTCTTAGCCTTTACAGACATAATAGATTCTGGCAAAATGCCCACGTCTGATCCACTCGAGTCCGCGCCACCTGAATATTGGGCTGAGGACTCAGGGGAAGTTGGCTTGCTGAAATCAGCAGTGCCAGTCAGAATTACGGTCAGGACAGACGAGGCCCCGCCTAGAGTAAAGCAATATCCAATGTCTAGAAGGCTGAGGCAAGAACTGGAGACCTTAGTGAAAAGTTAAAACAACAAAGAATTCTGATTCTGTGTTCATCCCCATGTAACACCCCCGTAAAGAAGCTGTAAAGAAGAGAACCCCGCCAAGAGAAAAACCTGTCTATAGGTTAGTCCAAGACCTACAGAAAATTAATGAATATGTGATCCCCCGTCACTCTGTTGTTCTGAATCTGGCCACCATTTTGTGTGCCATACCAGAGATGGCCACCTATTATACAGTTTTGGACTTAAGTTCAGCTTTTTTTAGTATCCCCCTTCATCCAGATTCCTATTATTTGTTCGCCTTCATGTGGGGGGCGGGGGGAAGGTCAGCTGTCCTGGTCAAGATTACCACAAGGGTATGTAGAATCTCCCACACTGTTTACGCAAATCTTGCACAAAGATTTGCAAGATATTGATTTCCCCAGACAATCTATGTTTACTGTTTATGTGGATGATTTGCTTCTATCCTCACAAACGAAAGCTCAGTGTGAAGAAGTTTCTTTGCACTTACTTATGGCCCTGGGTGAAAGAGGACATAAAATTGCTCAGAAGAAGGTCCAGTGGTGTCAGACTGAGGTAGAATACCTAGGCCATGTGTTAAGTCAAGGGACTCGGAAACTGTCATGCAAGTGTGTTCATGCTATTACCCAGATACCACCCCTGACTACCAAGAGCCAGGTGTGAGCATTGTTGGGAATGTTGGGCTATTGCACAGCCTAGATTCCGAGTTTTTCAGAGATTGTAAAGCCGTGGTTAGAAAAGACTGAGGCTGCGGGCACCAGAGACTATTGAATGGACAGCCACAGACCAGCAAGCCTAGGAGCAGGTTAAATCCCTGCTGGTGTCTGTGCCTGCTTTGTGCTTGCCAGATTATACCAAACCTTTTGTCTTTTTCATTCATGAAAAGAAAGGAACTGCCTCTGGAGTCCTGGAGTTGGCTTTCTAATGTCTCCTCACATCCACTTATATTTCCCTTAAATATTTACTTCTAATATTTTATCTCTTTTATTATTTCCCCTCATTTCTTAAATTCACCTTTACTTGATTTTTGTCAATGGAAATTGCTTCCCACTATAACTCCCCCCTCCCCCCTTGCTTGTAATAGATAATCTTATAGGTTTCTGACGCCTGATGTACTTTTGTTTTCTTTTTCAATGTAACAAATGTGGTGTGAAAAGAAATAGGATGCAAAGTTTGACCCTGGATACAAGCCTGAATTGTAAACATCCTGAAATGTAAAAAGGTCAAACATTCTAAACCAGTCCATGTCATGTGAATAGCCCAGATCAGGAAAGGGAGGTGTGAACGGAGAATGAATGGTTTTATTGCAGGGGGGCCAGATGAGGGTGCTTTGGTGTGTGCTGAAGATTGCCAAAATATCAGTTACAGAGGATGGACATGGGCCAATAAAAGAGGGGTATCTACAGATGTTCTGATAACAAAGACGGCACTTTATAACCATAGAAATGTCAGGGAGTCGGAAGGAGGTGCCTGGCTGTCTACAAC
This sequence comes from Heloderma suspectum, assembly GCF_057233095.1. Taxonomy (NCBI): domain Eukaryota; kingdom Metazoa; phylum Chordata; class Lepidosauria; order Squamata; family Helodermatidae; genus Heloderma; species Heloderma suspectum. The sequence continues at coordinate 60,139,888 of NC_139475.1, read as the reverse complement.
AAATGTCAATCTGTCAGTAACAACGTCAGTCCTGGAATTTGGGGCATGGTGTATTATCAACAAAGAACATACTGAACCCCTCTTTGATCTCATGAGCCCCAACGAGGGAAAAAGAGTATAAAACCCCTGGATCTGCCATTGTTCAGGAGGGGCGTGGTTGCATCTGGATCGTTGTATGGGCACATACCAACAGTGCCCTCGATCCACGGGACACGCATTGAGTGCTCTGGCCAAGTACTTGATAGCGTGTGGTGAGTATGTGTTGGGTAGAATTCAGGGAAAGGATTCTACTGTCCGGGGCTTAGCTAAGGTGCAGTTACCTTTGTTCTGACATACTGAACTGTTTGGGTTTGGATATAAGACAGCAGGCCTGGGCGTGGGCCTGGCTGACACTGTATCACCATTGCCTCAGTGGGCCATTTGCGGCAGTAGGACTGATCTGGAGCTGAGCAACAAACAGGGGCTAACTGTACATTTAGTCATTTAATGCACCACATTTGGGTAACTAAGTTTCTACCTTGAGCGGTGTGTACCCTCTTAAAGCCCCAGAAGAAGCGTGCGACTTCTGGAGGATTGTTGATTTTGAGCTCTAATCTAAGAGGCATGTAACGTCTTGAGATTCAGGGGGCTTGAAGCTCTTTGCGATTTCTTTGTAATTAAGTTTGTGCCTGAGAGGCGTGTAACCTCTTCAGTCCTGCGTGTCAGAGAGCCTAAAACTCTCTGAGATTTGTTTGTAGTCAAGTTTGTGCCTGAGAGGTGTGTGACCTCTTCAGCCTCAGAGAGCGTGCAACTCTCTGGGGAGGTTCTACTTTTTGCTTATTTCTTTTTATTTCAATAAATCTCCTTTTCTTTCATCTACATTGGTTGTGTGCGTGTTCTTCTCCACCTCATAAGGTCCCAAACCTCTCAGCCTGATCAACTGGGTGGTCCTGGGAAATTGAAATCCATATTTTACAGCGGCGATCCTCCTTGAAAAAGTACAGGACTTTGTGCTAGGACATCCTCTCCAGTTGTGGGTCCCTCATTGGCCCTCTTGACACAGAAGAATACTCAACATTTTTGTAATGCTAGATACACAAAGTATGAGTCCGCACTCCTGACCAAGCCCAGTGAAACTATACTGCGATGCAATGTCCTCAATCCTGTGACCCTGTTGCCAGAGCCAGAATGGGAAGAAGGACATCCCCATGACTGTTTTCAGGTTGTTCAAGATGTAAGATTGCCACGAGATGACCTCAAAGACACTCCTCTGCAAAAGGCAGACAACATGTGGTTTCTAGATGGGTCGTCTTGCATTGTGAATGGGGAACGGAAAACTAGGTATGCAGTAGTATCTGTCTGTGAAGTTCTAGATGCTTGCCCTTTGGCAAGCAATAAAAGTGCACAGGCAGCAGAATTGATAGCTCTGACCGCTGCCTGCGTCATGTCCACAGACAAATCACTTACTGTCTACACAGATTCCAAGTATGCATTTGGAGTGTGTCATGCAACTGGAGCCCTTTGGAAAGAATGGGGTTTTCTCACTGCTGCAGAGAAATCCATAGCTAATGGTCCTGAAATTGCAAAACTCTTAGAAGCCATCTATGCACCCTCTGAACTAGCAGTAGTTCACTGCAGGGCACACGCAGGAGCTCAGGACGAGGTGGGGCGAGGGTATGCACTGGCAGACGCTGCAGTGAAAGCAGCAGCTCTTCAGCCCTTGGCCACACAGTGCACCCTCACCTCTCCTATGGCTCAAGCAGAGTTAGAATCTTGGTGGGACAAAGCCAGCCGAGAGGGGACTGACATATGGGTTAAGGCGGGAGTGGGGCAGACTGCAGAAGGAGTGTGGCGGGTCCCCGATGGTCACTTGGTGCTTCCAAAAGCAAGATTGTGTGTAGTGGCTCAAGCACAACATGCCCTGGGCCACGTTGGCACCTCAGGTTTAGCAAAAGCCATTAGTTGTATGTGGTTCGCCCCTGGAATCCACCTAGGGATGTACGAAAGTGACTTACCTTTTCGCGGATTCTGTTCATGGGGGGGGGAGGCGTTCCGTCCCTCCCCCCGGAATCCTCAATGGGGGGGAGGCGATCCGGTCCTCCCCCCGGGAATCCTCGACAGCCGGCTCTGCTCCACGGCGGCTCCGCGGAGCAGCCGGCCAGGCCAGGGCCGTCCGCAGCTGGATTTCCGGCCGCGGTGGCTGCTGGGTAAAAAAAACACAGCAACAACAGCGTACGCAAATGGCAGTGGCTACGGCCGCTGCCATTTGCGTTCCTTATTTTTCGCTGTCTTAGTCTACGTAAATATTTACGTAGACTATTATGGCGAAAACAAAGGGGAACGCAAATAGCATAGTGGGCGCTATTTGCGTCCCTTTTTGATTCGCCGTTTTAGCCTACATAAATATTTACGTAGACTAAGACGGCGAAAAATAAGGAACGCAAATGGCGGCAGCCGTAGCTGCCGCCATTTGCGTACGCATTTTTTTTAAAAAAAAAACACTGGGATGTGATAGGCTACATAAGTCTTTACGTAGCCTATCACGTCTCTGTAAAAAAAAAAAAACACCAAACGACCAGACTGCAAATGGTGGTGGCGGCAGCCAGTTGGAAGACCCGCTGCCGGAGCCACCGCCACCCGGAACATCCGCCCCAGGTAAGTCTTGTCCCAGGGGGGATCTGCGGGGTGGCGGGAGGGTGGCAGGCTGTTCCGCCACAGATTTCGGGGGGCTGAATGCACTGGCATTCAGCCTCACCAAGAACTGTGGTGGAATTCTCTGACATCCCTAAATCCGCCAGGTGGCGAAGCATGTACTACAGTCTTGTGGCACCTAGCAAAAATAAATGCCAAAGCAGCGCCACTGGGGCCCCAAGTGGGGAGGCCATGGACTCAGTTGCCTTTTGAATCAGTCCAAATAGATTTTGCTTACATGCCAAAGTGTCAAGGGTACCAACATCTTCTTGTAATTGTAGATAAATTGTCTGGATGGGTAGAAGCTTATCCTTGCCGAAAGGCCACAGCCTTGGAGGTGGGAAAAAAGCTTCTACAGGATGTGGTGCCGAGATTTGCCCCCCCCCCCCATTATTGAAAGTGATCTAGGCTCTCATTTTGCTGCAGAAATCATACAGCACTTAGCAAAATCGTTACAGATAACCTGGAAACTACACACCCCTTATCACCTGCAGTCATCTGGGCAAGTAGAACAAATGAATTCCACCCTTAAGGTCAGGTTGTTAAAGATTTGTAAAACAAGTTACCTCACCTGGGTGGCAGCTCTTCCCTTGGCTTTGTACTAAGTTCGAACAGCCCCAAGGCAGCCATTAGGACTGTTTCCATATGAAATATTGTATGGGAGACCACCACCTGTAGCCAAGGAATATGGAACCCCTCATGTGTCATTGCTGGGGGGGGGGGTGGATGAAGAACTAACCTCTTATGTAACCCAGTTACAGGGCCAGTTTTTCCGCATCCACAAATATGTGTCTGCAAACCAGGGCCTGCCGTTAGACATGCCAGCTCACCAGTTCCAGCCAAGAGAAGAAGTTTACATTAAAACTTGGACCGCAAGTGGCTTGAAGGAATGGTGGACTAGGCCACATGTTGTGCTGTTAACCACTCATACTGCTCTGAAGGTTGCTGGAAAAGACCCATGGATCCATTATACCCACTGCGCCCAGGTACCCAGAGTCAAGACTCCTGATGACAGTGCACCCCAGCCAGATGACAACTTGCTAGCCAACCCGCTAGCCAACAAAAGGGACTCTCCTGACCCAGAAAAGGGGGAGTCCGAAGTAGCTGACATCTCAGGACCAAGTCGCACTCCTCCTGACCAAGAAACAAGGGGACGTGAAGCAGACGACGTTGGACTTCGAGGGAACCACGCTAAGCCACCTGACTGTGACAAAGGTGTGCCAGAAGCAGATGAGCAGAGTGCCTCCTCATGGCAGACCACTCATTTGGATGGACTAAAACTGACCTTGCAGTGCACATCCTTGTTTCATTCTTACGTTTTCAAAGAGCAATACCAAAACTCTTTGATTCTTTCAGCAGTACATTTTGCCCAGTAGATGTCATTCTCTGTCTGCACCAAACATCATTACCAAAGAAATACAAGGTGGGAGTGGGGCTCAGGTTTAAGAAGATGGGAACCAAAAGATCGTACACAATGCCCTGACCAAAGAACCTTAGAAATGTTTGACCAAGCAAGACAAACTGATGACAGCAATATATACCAGTACCACCTGTCCCACCCAGAGGAGTGAGATTTTGTTTACCCACTATTATAGGCCAGACGATGGCACAGGCAAGGTGTATGTACAGGTGTGGTGTGTTGATCCTAGAATAGACTGAGCAATGTCATTAATGGTTAGATGTGATTCCATGATGGAGGGAAATAGAGATGGTGGGTGTTAATCAAATCTGAATTGGACGACCATCCGAAAGGTGGGGCATTTCATAGTAGTAAACACCAACTTCCCCACTACCAAATTAACTCCAAAGAACAAGACAGTTTGTATTTCCCCACATCAGAACCCTTCCTGCTATGATCTGGCAAAATCCAAAGCCACGGTAGTTCAGATAGCCTGATGGCACCAGGCAGGCAATGAGAAGCATCAAGAAGATTGCCAAAAAAATCTAACTAACAGTATTTCTTACCAGAAGCTCCAAGAGTATTGCCATGCCACGAACATTCCTATTGGGCTAGGGTGGACAAGAACAGTAATGAAGCCTAGAGAGACAGGACATGTGCCATCAGAAAAGATTTGGGAAAAACCACAAGACCTCACCCTTAAAAACAAGACCGAGGTACTTTTGGTGGGAGACAAGAGAAGGCTGGGGGATGTCAAACTGGTGTTGAATGGGGTACGGCTACCCTTGAAAGACCAGGTCCACAGCCTGGGGGTCATTTTGGACTCCCAGCTGTCCATGGAGGCTCAGGTGTCAGCTGTGAGCCGGACAGCGCTGTATCAACTCCATCTGATAGGGCGGCTGTGCCCCTTCCTTCCCGACCATCTGCTCCCATTGGTAGTACATGCCCTGGTCTCCTCTCGTTTAGACTACTGTAATGCGCTCTATGTGGGGTTACCCTTGAAGACAGTTCAGAAACTGCAGCTGGTACAGAACGCGGCGGCTCACCTGATTAAAGGCAGCCGCCGGCGAGATCACATCACTCCAGTGCTGAAGGAGTTGCACTGGTTACCAGTTGTTTTCCGGGCCAAATTCAAGGTGTTGGTTTTGACCTTTAAAACCCTATATGGTTCCGGCCCAGCCTATCTTAAGGAGTGCCTCCAGCAGCACCAGACAGGCTGCTTAACAAGATCAGCCTCGGATGGCCTTCTCTCTGTCCCATCAGCCAGGACAGCTAGACTGGTGGGGACGAGGGAGAGGGCCTTCTCTGTGGTGGCCCCCACTCTGTGGAACTCCCTCCCTAGGGAACTCCGCCATGCCCCCTCTTTAATGAGCTTCCGTCGTGCATTAAAAACGTGGTTGTTCAGGCAGGCATTTGGGGTGGGTTAGGGTATTTTAGAAAATGTTTTTATTGTAGAATTTTATTGTTTTAAACTGTTTTATTGTATGTTGTACATCGCCCAGAGTGGCTGGGTGACCAGCCAGATGGGCGATTAATAAATAAATAAATAAAATTAAAAACCCCCCAAGAGAATGGGCACATAATTCCTATTCACATTTGCTCTCAGTTTTAGCTGCCACAACCGACCAGACTTGTTATATTTGCACCCATACACCAACACTTGCTCCTGGAGGAGTACCACTGGTAGGCTTTCCTGTAAATGTCTCCCAATTAAGTAGAGCATTGTCCCTGAATTTCACAACTATAACTGATACCACTTCAGAATTAATTTTAAGTGAAAACGCCCAAGCCCCCTTCTGCCTCTCCTACGTACTCTCAAGACAGTCTGTGACACGACACCAGTGTAAGGTCTCTCCAGTTTGACAGAAAAAATTAGACCATTGAATCTGATAAGTTGAATCCATATAAGGTCGTAGTCCCCTCCCACGCCTGCCCATATACGGCGGTGTTTGTATTTCCCTCCTGTCCAATCACAGCTCTCAATGCCCCCATGCAGTCTTCCGGCTACTGATAGGCTAGCATAGCTTACTCAGCACTGGAAGTTTTATCACCAACCAGCAGAGGGCTGGATGTGTGCGCACTTGTCTGATCTCAGCAGGGTCAGCCCTGGTCAGTACTTGGATGGGAGACTGCCTGGGAATCAGGCTTCCTGCATTGAGCAGGGGGTTGTTCTATCCCTTCAAATGACACTAAGTTTTACCTCCCTCTATCCCCTGCTTTGGCTTTTTTTTTTCTTTTAATTAAGGCATTATCTTCAAATCTTCAAAGAAGCGAATCTTTGAAGAATCGTAGCTTCTCCAGCCTGATTGCTCCGCAAACTTGCCCAGGCAAGCCCAGGCAAGCGTAAATGTTTTTACTGTCCCATCCATTCTCACTGCATGGAAAGAAAAACACACACATATATCCAGGCAGGCAGTCCTCAGTGTCCATGGACTAACATCGATAAAAATGTCCGTGGTTCACAATTTTTGTGAACCGCCCAGAGAGCTTCGGCTATTGGGCGGTATAGAAATGAAATAAATAAAATAAAATAAATAAATAATGTCATCTCATGAGCAGCGGACATTTTTATTGATGTTAGTCTGTAAATAGTGATGGCGTCCAAGGCTGGTGTCAAGGGTAGGCATGGTTGGGCACCTGCCGAGGGCCCACACCCCAGCAGGGGCCCACTGGCAACAGCCCCCTGGACTTGCTCCTCCTCTTCACCCTTGCAACCTGCTTGTTCACCTCCCTCTCGTGATTTCATCTTTCCCTCCTACATAAGGGCCAGCGCCAAGAGTAGACATGGTTGGGCACGTGATGAGAAGCCCACACCCCAACAGGGCCTAAGGTTGGCAGAGAATTCTGCCACGGGCCCCAATGAAGCCGGATTCTAAAGAATCCAGCCTCCGAAGTCCATGGTGGAACGTCACTACTCACCTCCGCCTCCCTCCGGACCCGTGCGGAGCTGGATCCTCCTCCCGGTGACTCCACGGAGCCGGCCACTGGCTCTGCAGTGCCAGTGATACAGCCGCCATTGCAGTGCCGTATCGCTGGCTGAGGTTGACTCCGGATGCAAATGGCATCCGCTACGCCATTTGCGGCCATAAAGCTATTAGATTAAGCTAAATGCAGCCCTAAATGCCTCTCTCCCTGCCATGCGAGCAAGCGAGAGCCATGATGAGAAAGAGGAGGAGCAAAAGCAGCTGGTGACAAAGGCAGTGAGAAGGTGGATGCACGGAGGGATGGGGCCCATGGGGGGGGTCTTCCCCTCCCAAATGTGGGGCCAGCACTGGGTCCATCTACCTGTCATGCCCTACCTGGAGGAGGATTCGTCTGAGGAAGAAGAGGTGTGGAGAGCCAACACAGTGAGCCCCAGCCAGAGCTCAGCAAGGAACAGGAGGCCTTGGTGACAGTCCTCCCCTGGAAACATTGCAGGAGCAACCGGGCCCCTCTCGAGCAGTTCCTGAATGCTGGAAGCAGAACCAGAACCAGTTGATCCACCCCTCTGAACAGCATAGAATCAGACGGGAGCAGCAAAAGAACAAAAGGAAGCCACAGCGTGGGGCCTCCCTTAAAAGCAGCACGCTGTCCTAACTAGCCAGCTGTGCTGATTAACGACTATAAATTCATATATATATTCATATATTTTAGCTATAAATTCAGCCCTGCAGACGCCAACTCTCTGCTGCAAACAACAGCGCCTTAACCACGGCTTTGGTATTCCAGGATATCAGATCTGACAGGCTCCTCGACCCTCAGCTACTCCGGGTGAATGACTGGCTACGAAGGTGGTGCCGGTGCGAGCGACTTGGATTCTGGGAGCACGGGCTATACTTCCTGAAAGATGGGCTGTTGGCAAGGGATGGGCTGCACCTCACAAGGGGTGGGAAGGATGTGTTTGGCCACAGCATGAAGAAGGGAGGGCTTTAAACTGAATCCTACGGGGGAGGGAGACGTAAAGTTGGGGGCAACAATGGACGGAGGCTCATGCACCAAAACAGAGAGATTAGCTCGAATAGCACCCAATAATAGTCTTCGAAAACATGTAGGCAGAAAGCCAGACTATGAAGCACATGGTCTTCGATGTCTATATACTAATGCCCAGAGTATGGGAAACAAACAGAACAAACTTGAACTCTTAATACAAGAGGGGAATTATGACCTGATAGGTGTAACTGAGACTTGGTGGGATGACTCTCATGACTGGAATACAGCAATTGAAGGATATAACTTGTTAAAAAAAAAACAGGGGGAACAGAAAGGGAGGTGGAGTCACACTATAAGTTTAAAAAATACATGCCTCTGCACAGAAATACAGGAGGAGGAGCTTGGTAGCCCCATTGAGAGCATCTGGGTTAAAATAAATGGAGCAAAGAATAACAGGAATATGGTGGCTGGAGTCTACTACCGGCCACCCAATCAAGGAGAAGACAAAGATGAAATGTTTGAAAAGCAAATTGCCAATGTTTCAAGGAAGCGTGATGTAGTAGTAATGGGGGATTCCAATTTCCCCGATATTTGCTGGGAGCCAAATTCTGCAAAACATGGCCCCTCCAGGAAATTCCTGACTTGTGGTGCGGATAACTTCCTCCTACAGAAATTGGAGGAAGGAACTAGAGGATCAGCTATCCGTGACTTGATCCTAACCAACAGAGATGATTTAAAGCACAACCCTATGCATGTTTAGACAGAAAAAAGGCCCACCAATCCCAGCATGCCCCAACCAGCATGGTTGGCTAGGACATGCTGGGAGTTACAGGGCTTTTTTCTGTCTAAACATGCATAGGATTGCACCCTTAATGGATAAAGTAGCAGTTACGGGAACAGAGGGGGGAAATGACCATGTTATACTTCAGTTCTTGGTTCTAAAGGAAGCAAAAGTCGAGTGTAGCCAAATGCGTACCCTGGATTTTCGGAAAGCTGATTTTAATAAACTCAGAACAGCGATAAGTAAAGGTCCCATGGCAAGCAACTCTAATGAAAAAGGAGTCCAAGATGGGTGGGAGTTTTTAAAAAAGGAAATTCTACAGGCACAATTACAAACAATTCCAACAAAAAGAAAAGGTGGAAGACAACAGAAGAAGCCAATGTGGCTTCACGAAAAGCTTAGAGATGACCTGAAAACAAAAAAGGACACATATAGGAAGTGGAACGAAGGCCAAGCAACAAAGGAAGAGTACAGGCAGGTCGCACAGAATTGCAGGGATGGCGTCAGGAAGACTAAAGCTGAGAACAAGCAGAGGTTAGTGAGGGATGCTAAAAGCAACAAAAAGGCTTTCTGCAGCTATGTGCATAGTCAAAGACAGAGGAAAGAAAGGGTGGTTCAACTACTAAATAAGGATGGCAAAATGATAACAGATGACAAAGGAAAGGCAGAAGTGCTCAATTCCTACTTTGGCTCAGTCTTCTCCCAAAAGAGGGTCTATGACCCCCCCTGGCAATGGCGAAGCGCAGGCTGAAGGGGCAGGATTGCAGCTTGAGATCAATAGGCATGTGGTCAAGGAACACCTAAGTACTTTGAATGAATTCAAATCTCCAGGGCCAGATGAACTGCACCCTAGAGTAATAAAAGAACTGGCAGAAGAGTTCTCAGAGCCACTGTCTATTCTCTTCGAGAAATCATGGAGGACGGGTGAAGTGCCCGATGACTGGAGGAGGGCTAATGTTGTCCCTATCTTCAAAAAGGGTAAAAAGGAGGAACCTGGGAATCTGACATCAGTCCCTGGGAAAATTCTGGAGCAGATTATGAAGCAATCCATCTGTAAGCACCTTGAAAACAATGCAGTGATTACTGAAAGCCAACATGGATTTGTCAAGAACAAATCCTGCCAGACTGATCTGATCTCATTTTTTGATCAGGTAACCTCCCTTGTGGACTGTGGGAATGCTCTGGACATAATATATCTCAACTTCAGCAAATCTTTCGACAAAGTGCCCCGTGATATCCTGATGAGCAAACTAGCTCAAAGTGGGCTAGATGAAACAACGATCGGGTGGATCCACAGTTGGCTACAGAATCGGAGTCAAAGAATGACAGAACCCTCATCAATGGTTGATGAGCATTCCCCAACTGGGGAGAGGTCACAAGCAGGGTACCGCAGGGCTCAGTCCTGGGCCCAGTGCTCTTCAACATTTTTATTAATGACTTGGAGGAGGAGGTGCAGGGAATGCTGGTCAAATTTGCAGATGACACAAAATTGGGCGGGATAGCTAATCCTTTGGAAGACAGAAACAAAATTCAAAGTGATCTTGATAGACTGGATCACTGGGCAGAAAACAACAGAATGACATTTAATAGGGATCAGCGCCAAGTTCTGCACCTCGGAAAAAGAAACCAAATGCACAGTTACAAGATGGGGGAATACATGGCTCAACAACACTACAAGTGGGAAGATCTTGGAACTGTTGTAGATCACAAGCTGAATATGAGCCACCAATGTGATGTGGCTGCAAAAAAGGCAAATGCTCTTTTGGGCTGCATTAATAGAAGTAATATATTAATAGAAGTAATTAATAGAAGTATTGTCGCCCTGCTTATTTAACTTATATGCAGAGTACATCATGAGAAATGCCGGGTTGGATGAATCACAGGTCGGAATTAAGATTGCCGGGAGAATTATCAACAACCTCAGATATGCAGACGATACCACCCTAATGGCAGAAAGCGAAGAGGATCTAAAGAGCCTCTTGTGGAGGGTGAAAGAGGAGAGTACAAAAGCTGGTTTGAAACTCAACATTAAAAAAATAAAGATCATGGCATCTGGCCCCATCACTTTCTGGCATATAGAAGGGGAAGAAATGGAAGCAGTGACAGATTTTACTTTCTTGGGCTTTAAGATCACCGCAGATGGTGACTGTAGCCATGAAATTAAAAGACACTTGCTCCTGGGGAGGAAAGCTATGGCAAACCTAGACAGCATAGTAAGAAGCAGAGACATCACCTTGCCCACAAAGGTCCGTCTAATCAAAGCTATGGTTTTCCCAGTAGTAACATATGGCTGTGAGAGCTGGACTATAAGGAAGGCTGAGCGCCGAAGAATTGATGCTTTCGAACTGTAGTACTGGAGAAGACTCTTACGAGTCCCCTGGACTGCAAGGAGGTCCAATCAGTCCATCCTAAAGGAAATCAACCCTGAGTGCTCATTGGAGGGACAGATACTGAAGCTGAAGCTCAAATATGTTGGCCACCTAATGCGAAGAGAAAACTCTCTGGAAAAGACCCTGATGCTGGGAATGACTGAAGGCAAATGGAGAAGGGGACGGCAGAGGATGAGATGGCTAGATAGCATCACCGATGCAATGAATATGAACTTGAGCACGCTCCAGGAGAGAGTGCAGGACAGGAAGGCCTGGCGTGCTATGGCCCATGGGGTCACGAAGAGTCGGACACGACTTAATGACTGAACAACAACAATAGAAGTAAAGCTTCCAAATCCCGTGAGGTACTAGTTCCCTTCTACTGGTTAGGCCTCATCTGGAGTACTGTGTCCAGTTCTGGGCACCACAGTTGAAGAAGGATGCAGACAAGCTGGAGAGGGTTCAGAGGAGGGCAACAAAGATGAGCAGGGGACTGGAAACAAAGCCCTATGAGGAGAGACTGAAAGAACTGGGCATGTTTAGCCTTGAGAAGAGAAGACTGAGGGGAGATAGGATAGCGCTGTTCAAGGACTTGAAAGCCGGTCACAGAGAGGAAGGCCAGGATCTCTTCTCGATCCTCCCAGAGTGCAGGACACGGAATAATGGAGTCAAGTAAACAGGAAGCCAGATTCCGGCTGAACATCAGGGGAAGTTCCTGACCGTTAGAGCAATACAACAATGGAACCAGTTACCTAGGGAGGTGGTGGGCTCTCCCACACTGGAGCTGTTCAAGATGAGACTGGACAGCCATCTGTCAGGGATGCTCTGACTTGGATTCCTGCACTGAGCGATGGACTCGATGGACTTATAGGCCCCTTCCAACCCTACTATTCTATGATTCTACCCATCTGGACAATGCTTGGACACACCCCTGACTGGCCTTGACACTTGAGTACACGGATGCTGGTGAACCGACCTTTGGACTGCTCTGACCTCGCCTCTGCCTGTGCCTGCATTGAAACAGGACAGTTTTTTGCAGCCCAAGCCAATTGGCCAAATGGAGGCTGTGCTACAGGAGAACCAGGTCCTCAGGGACATTAGAAACTCGTTTGTCCAACCATGACCTGTAAAATAACTTTGTGACACACGTTCAAGCAGCACTCTATGTTTATTAAGCATGTCTGCAAAGGTGGGTGTCCTAGTTGAGTAGGCACACCTGACAATCAAAGCACACAGTTTTTATTCTCTTTCCCCGGCCGCTGAGTCCCTCCCTTGTTTCCCCATTGGCTGGGTACTCCAAGGTTCACAACTTTGTTGTTGTTGTTGTTCAGTCGTGTCCGACTCTTCGTGACCCCATGGACCATAGCACACCAGGCCTTCCTGTCCTGCGCTCTCTCCCGGAGCGTGCTCAAGTTCATATTCATTGCATCCGTGATGCTATCTAGCCATCTCATCCTCTGCCGTCCCCTTCTCCTTTTGCCTTCAGTCTTTCCCAGCATCAGGGTCTTTTCCAGGGAGTTTTCTCTTCGCATTAGGTGGCCAAAATATTTCAGCTTCAGCTTCAGTATCTGTCCTTCCAATGAGCAATCAGGGTTGATTTCCTTTAGGATGGACTGATTTGACCTCCTTGCAGTCCAGGGGACTCGTAAGAGTCTTCTCCAGCACCACAGTTCGAAAGCATCAATTCTTCGGCGCTCAGCCTTCCTTATAGTCCAGCTCTCACAGACATACATTACTACTGGGAAAACCATAGCTTTGATTAGACGGACCTTTGTTGGCAAGGTGATGTCTCTGCTTCTTACTATGCTGTCTAGGTTTGCCATAGCTTTCCTCCCAAGGAGCAAGCGTCTTTTAATTTCATGGCTACAGTCACCGTCTGCGGTGATCTTGGAGCCCAAGAAAGTAAAATCTGTCACTGCTTCCATTTCTTCCCCTTCTATATGCCAGGAAGTGATAGGGCCAGATGCCATGATCTTATTTGTTTTAATGTTGAGTTTCAAACCAGCTTTTGCACTCTCCTCTTTCTCCCTCAACAAGAGGCTCTTGAGATCCTCTTTGCTTTCTGCCATTAGGGTGGTATCGTCTGCATATCGGAGGTTGTTGATAATTCTCCCGGCAATCTTAATTCCGACCTCTGATTCATCCAACCCGGCATTTCTCATGATGTACTCTGCATATAAGTTAAATAAGCAGGGTGACAATATGCAGCCTTGTCGTACTCCTTTCCCAATTTTGAACCAATCGGTTGTTCCATGTCCGGTTCTTACTGTTGCTTCTTGACCCTCGTACAGGTTTCTCAGGAGACAGGTAAGGTGGTCTGGTACTCCCATCACTTTAAGAATTTGCCACAGTTTGTTGTGATCCACACAATCAAAGGCTTTAGCGTAGTCAATGAAGCAGAAATAGACGTTTTTCTGGAATTCTCTTGCTTTCTCCATGATGCAGCGAATGTTGGCGATTTGATCTCTAGTTCGTCTGCCTCTTCGAAACCCAGCTTGTACTTCCGGTAGTTCTCGGTTCGCATACTGCTGAAGTTCACAACTTCACAACTTTCCGATCCGCCTATTCACATTATCTCCTTGACATGTTCCCCCTCCCTTTACATACATCGCATGTACATTATAATGACCGTATTAGCTATGCAGGGTGTGTAACATAATATTCATGAGCTCTTTAAGCACGCGCAGTTATACGTGTCCTAACTCTGGGTGTTTTATCAAATTTTCTAATGTGGTTTCTACTTTGCTTAGCTAACCACACTTCTAACTTCATTTTAAGTTTCTTACCACAAAGTACCTTAGACACGTTTCCACATCCTGTCTCAGCTCAGTTACTGCTCACAAGCATTTGCAACCTATTTAATGCAAAAGCAACATTTAACTCTTTCCTACAGGGACCAAGCAGCCCAGCTTACTGCTGCAGTAAACAACTTGCAGACTCAGTTAGCTCAACTTAAGGCTACACCGCCTCCCACCATGAGACGCAAGTGCCCAGTAGTACCCTTGGAAAACTTTGGTGGGACTCCTGACCAGTTCCCGGCCTTCCTGGCACACCACCAGATGTATATACAGCTCCGTCCAGAAGACTTCCCAATGGACCAAGTAAAAGTAGCCTTTCTGATCAGTGTGCTCACCGGCCCAGCCACCAAATGGGCCACGCCCTATCTCCTCCAGAATAGCCCTCTTCTTCCTCAGACAAATCCTCCTCCAGGTAGGGTATGACACTACCATAGTACTGTCTTAAGGGCCAGTGTGATGTGTAGTGGCTTTTAGTGTAGTCAGACAGGGAATGAAGAGAAGCGTGTTCATATTGGGCTAGTCACTGTCTCTCCCAGTAACCTACCTCACAGGGTTGTTATGAGGATAAAATGGGTGGAGGAGAGAAGAAGGAAAGATGGACTCTAAATTAAAAATGATGATGATGATGATGATGATAATTTAAAAAAAAAAAACATTCTCCTGCATGTTAGTTCAGGCCTACTCCATTCTCTTTGAGAAGGTAGAACTCATTTCCAATCCAATCCATTTTTATTTCTGGGCTTCTGGAATTTTATAAGTTTGTGGTGACCACGGAGAGGAGCAAAACAGAACCCCAGATCTCAGTGGCATTGGCCTTCTGAGACTTTGCTTGCTCCATCCCACAGCAAAGGAGAGCAGCTGCTACTCAAAGTCATACCTCAGATTCCAGAGTGTCCTGGCTGAAGATGGAGGTTCCTTGAACCATTAGATACTTCTTCTGAATCCCAAGGATAAATTCCTGTGTGGTATAAATGGCCTGGAGGAAGTAGGAGATCTGTCCGACCTGACTTGTGAAGGTGGACAGGATCCTGGGAGGTAAGACGAAGTGGAAGTCAAAAGTGTGGACACCTGGACCCAGCCAACTGCCTGCACACCAAAAAGAGATTTTGCTGACTTTTCCTTGCTTTCGTACACAGACTTCTTTGTGGCGCAAACCCAGGATGAAGCTGGGAAAACGGATCTCTTGTGTCTGTCTGTCTGTCTCTCTCTGTATCAAGTCACTTTGGAATCAGCCCAGAATGGGACCTTGGGGTGACTTACGATTTGGAATCTGAAAGCAATTCTGAAACTGGGAGACATCACACACAGCCAAAATAAGAGCCAGCAAGAAATTATCTCTTGAAAACAGAGAGTGAAGTGAATCACTTTACAATCGCTTGAAAGCCACATGGAACAAAAAGGTTTTAACCATCTGCCTAAAACTGTGCAAAGAAGCAGCCAGTCTAATTTCCTTAGGGAGAGATTTCCACAATTGGGGGGGCACCCCAGAGAAGGCCCTGTCCCATATTCCTGCCAACTGAGCTTCTCTTGGTGGTGAGACATACAGAAGGGCCTCTCAGGCAGATCTTAAAGTACAGGCAGGTTCATATGGGAGGGGACAGTCTTTCCGTCAGATATTTATTTATCTATTTATTTAATTTGCCCTTGGCTCCATCCACCACTGGAATGCGGCCCCCGAGATCTTCTCCGAAATTGAGCTTGGTCCTCAGGCTGAAAGTGGTTCCCCACCCCCGGTATAGACAATATTGGGCTAGGTCAACCCAAGGGTCTGACTCAGTATAAGGCAACATTCTATGTCCATCTACCCTGTGTTGACTAGAATGACTGGCAGAGGGTCTCCAAGGGTTTCTAACAAGAGTCCTTTCCAGAGCATCTGAGAGGGAGAGCCCATTGTTGCAATTTCCCAGCTGTGAAGGGATGGCACTCTGCCCATGCTTAGGGACACTCTTGCCTTTATTATTGTGCCATGCAATTCAGGGCTGCGGGCATTTTCCACACTTGGGTGGGTTACAGTTAACAGCCTAGAGGATGTTCTTAATTGGGCGGGATACAAATGGTGTACATGGAGTCATAGTGTTGGAAGTGGCTATTTAAGCCATCAAGTCCAGCGCCCTGCTCAGTGCAGCGGGAATCCCATTTAAAGCATCCCTGACAGATGGCTGTCCAGTCGCTGCTTGAATAGCTCCAGCGACGGAGAGCCCACCAACTCTCTGTGCTGTTGCTTACATTGTCTGACTGCTCTGACTTTTAGGAATTTTTTCCTGATGTTCTACTGCAATCTGCCTTCCCATAACTTAAGCCTGTTATTTCATGTTCTACAGACTTGGATGACAGAGAAGAGGTTGCGGTCCCCTTCTGTGTGACAACCCTTTAGGTACTTGAAAAATGTTAGCATATCCCTGCATAGTCTTCTCAAGGCTAAACACACCTGGTTCCTTCCATCTTTCTCCACATGACTTAGTTTCTAGTCCCCTTATCATCTTTGTTGCCCTTCTCTGAACTTGGTCCAGTTTGTCTGAATTCTTCTGTCTTAAACCTGGGACATGTTCCAGCCAGGACCAGCACTATTTTATTTATGTATTTATTTATTTTTATATTGCCCAATAGCTGAAGCTCTCTGGGCAGTTCAAAAAAACAGGTTTGAAGGTACCAATATGACTCATGTCCACTTGTGTGAAAAAATTATAGAGTTTATTGATGGAAAATGGATGCGGATAATAAAAGCAAAGAAAAGCTTAGACACGCCCATCAGCACAAAGCTGTAGCTACTCTGGTTCCCTTGAAGTAACAGGCATCGTCCCAAGGAGCTGGTTATCTGAGCAGGTGGTGCACATTCCCCATCTCTAGAGAGGGATGCATGTAAGCTTTGCTTTTATTATCTGCATCCATTTTCCATCAATAAACTATATCATTCTTTCACACAGCTGGACCAGAGTCATATTGGTACCTTTGAATCTGTAGTGTGGGTCCTAGTTGGATCAGGCCCCAGGTTCAAGACATCTTCTTAAAGTGTTTCAGGCCATTCATTCATAAATATCCCCAAACCCCCTCACCCTTGCCCACTGATTAACTGCAATGTCCTAATTGCAGTTAAGCTGGAATGGATTCCCTTTTGCCCTCATGCTCTATCTTGAAGGTTTTTGTCTTTTGGACATAATTGGCCTTGTTGACACAAGTTGCCAGCTGGCTGTAATCCTTCTTGATCTTGGCTTCCTCAATCCACTCCAGGTGGCCCCTTCTGATCAGGTCGACCTTCACCAGAGGGTCCACCAGCATATTGTGAAAGCTCAGCATCAATTTCCCATCCACATTGGAGCTGTTACCTACACCTCCTTCAGGTTCACCAGCTGCATGGACTTCACCACCAACATGAGTGGGGACTCGGAGGAGTTCAGAAACTGTGATCTCTATAGCCTGGAATTCCCCCCAAGGGCTTGTCTTCATGAGGCTGGTGCTTTGGCTGATGTCAGAGGGTTTGTGACATCACAACTGTGTGTGCATATTTCAAGAAAGCATTCATAGCGTCAGTAGCTTGGGGGTGCCACTGGATGCCCTACATATTTTTGGCTGTGGTTACCTTAAGTCTGTCTTCACCTATATGGTAGTTCTGATATTAATGGAAAGTTGCCATGCAATACCTCAACAGCAGGCCTTTTCTGTAGTGGCACCCAGCCTTTGGAAAACCTTCCCCCATGCAGTTCAGGAGGCAGAAAATGTGGCATCCTTCAAATGACTCCTGAAAATGCATTTATTCACCCAGGCTTCCTCTGGCTTGTAATTAAGTAAGTCATGCTGCTCCATCTAACTGCTCCTTGTATTGTACTGTTTTAATTGGAATTGGAATTGTTTTTAATGTTGTTGTTAATACTGTATTTTAAATGTGATGTTAATATATGCGAACCACTTAGGGATTTTATTATATTTAGCAGTGTATAAATATCATAAATAAATAAGGCCACAGTACGATGAAGGTAGTTTTCAGCCTCCAAACTTGGAGACTAACTACCATCCACTGCTGGGTGGCCAGAGCACAGAGGTAAGGATTGGAAGCCCTGCATTTCTGGCTAGATGGCCAATTTTGCCTGTCTAGCTAGGGAGCTTCAGAGCAAGAGGGTGGGAGGCCATGTGGCCCATAGGAAGCTGTGTAATGAAGCTTCCGTGGTCTCCTCCCCTCCCTGTGACCACCTGCTTTTCCCCATCTGCATTGTTTTTGAGCACGGAGACGTAGTCAGCACGGACAAAACCGTATCAGCTCCGAGGGGTGGGGAATGCAGTTTCTGGGGTCCAAGGCTGATGTTGACAATGTGTTAAGGCAGCCTTCCCCCAGCTTGTTCCCTCCAGAAGTGTTGGGCTGCAATTCCCATCATTCCCAGGAGTTGTAGCCCCAACACATCTGGACAGCACCAGGTTGGGGGCAGCTGCGTTAAGCAGACTGCCTAAGAGAACAGGCAGGAGTGCCTCTGAGCATAGACAGAGTATTTTTCTTTTGCCTTTAGCAAGGGTCTTTAAGGTTGTCAGGAAAACCAAGTTTCCAGAAGAGACAAGGCGATTCTTCTCAAGGCTATGCCGAAGAGCACTCATTTGACTAAGCAAGGCGCCTCATTGCGCACCACACACCAGTCCCTTCAACCGCGCGGCAGGGAGGAGGAATGGCAAATGAGCCATGCCCTCTTTCCCCGTTCCCGCCACCGCCGGCCAATCAGGAGGCTCCAAGCGCCCCACTGCGAATTTCCCCGCCAAACTCCAAAGCCGGGAGGCGTAAGAGAAAAAGAACTTGCATTTGGCGCGGGCTGCCCTTGGAGCAGAACGCCTCTCTTCGGTAGCTTAATAATACATATAAAATAATATAAATATTTTTTCCTGATCGTCACGTCAGGTTTGCATTGATTAGCCAGAAGCCTCTGGAACAGATTAAGTTTAATTTTATTTTAGTAGTATTTTTTTTTAAAGGCGCGCTTTTTCCGCCTTCTGTTTTGTCACAAAGAAAGAACAAAGTTGGTTTTGTGCAAGGTGAGTGTCTTTCAGTGCCCCCGCTCCAGAAATCCCGTGAGTGCCGTCTTAATTGTATGTCTTTACTCAGAAGTAAACCCTATGGAATATAATGGGATTTACACCCAGGTAAGTGTTGGATATATGTCTGCAACGTTTATGGCAGCCATGTTGGGTCTGGGGGAAAATGCCCCCCCCCCGTAAGAGTGTAGAAGCAATAACAAAATAAATAAATGAAATGTGTTTATTGCAGCTCCCTGTTAATTCCCCCAGCTTCTATTTTTTTTTAGGCTGCGAAATTTTGTATGTTTATTAACGCTATCCTACGCACGTTTATTCCGACATCAGCTCCATTTAGTTGAGTGGGGTTTACTGTCGTGTAAGTGGGTATAGGATCCCACTTTTATAGTGCAATCCTATCCATGTCTACCCAGAATTACTACCAGAAACGTATGTTTGGGGGTTGCAGCCTAAAGCATATGTATATCCCACCTTTCAGTTGGAGTGTGGATATTTCTAGTGCAATCCCTGTGCACGTCTACTCAGAATACCCCATTAAGTTCAGTAGGTTTTACTCCCGGGTAAGTGGGTACAGGATGGCAGCCTCCGGGCGGCTAATGATAAATACTTTTAAAAATAAATTATAAAATCCATAAAACATCACCTATGCAATAGAAACTGTTTCTCGGAAGTGTGTTCACTTACTTCCAGGTAAGCCCTATGGAACAGGATGGGTGGATCTGCTGCATAAAACAAACTGGGGAATGCTGGGAGTTGTAGGGGTTTTTTTTTTCTGTCTAAACATGCATAGGATTGTGCCCTAAATTATTGGTGAGTAACAGCACACTGAATGCAGTGGGACTTGATTCTGATACATAGGATTTGTGCTTTTCATCAGGCTCCTCCCTCAACTGTCACCACAGGAAGATCTTGTGCTTTTTTTCTCTTCCCTCCCCACCCCTTTTTCCTTTTGTGTCATGTCTTTTTAGATTGTAAGCCTATGGGCAGGGACTGTCTGGTTTTTAATCAACTGTATGTAAGCCACTCCACTCTGGGAGCCTTTTTGGCTGATGAGCAGGATAACAATTTATTACTATAATTTATTTATTAGAATTTAGTTCTTACAAATAAAGGAAAGGGTGCAGTCCTATGCAGACTTAGACTGCAATCTTATACCCGCTTGGGAACGAGCCCCATTAAACTCAGTGGGACTTACTTCTGAGTAGACATCTATAGGATGATATCGTTATTTATCTATTTTAAAAAATTATATCTGTATCCAAATGGCTCACAGAATGCTTTACCATAGTATCCATACAATAATAATAATCCAAGCAATGAAATCAATGTAATACAGCAGAGCAAATAAAATTAAACCAGCAAGAAAGCAGCTGTTAAAATAAGTTAGAGCACAATCCTATGTATTTAGACAGAAAAAAAGTCCTACAACTCCCAGCATTCCTCAGCCAGCTGGCTGTGGAACGCTGGGAGTTGTAGGACTTTTTTTCTGTCTAAACATGCTTAGGATTGCACCCTTAAAGAATTATTAGCTTAGTAGTAGAGTACAGACTTTACATGCAAGAGGTCCCAGGTTCAATGCCTGGCATCTCCAGGTCATAGAGCTGGGAAAGACCCCTCTCTGAAACCCTGGAGTGCTGCTGCTAGTCACTGTTGCCCCTTCCCCATTCCCCCCCTCCCCATTGTTTGATGGTTTCCCAGCTTTTGTGTAGCATTTTCCCATTCTAAAAGGTTGAGAAGCCTCTCCTAAGGGTGACTACTGACAGTAAGAGTGTTAAGCTAAGAGAGGCTGGTATTTTTTTTTGTATTTGGGGCCACACCCTCTTTACCTTTGGCCCTGCCCACCACTGGAATGTGCCTCCCTCCCCCAGCTTCTCCAAAATTGAATCCAGCTCTTGGGCTGGAAGAGATTCCCTGTCCCTGAGCTAGGTGGACCAGAGCATCCTATGTTCTTGTTTGAATTATCTCTTGATTTTCGAACCATGAGGATTGGAAACATCCTTAATTTTTAGGGGAAGGACTATAGCTCATTGGTTACATACATGCTTTGCAGGCAAAGCATGTACAAGTTCAATCCCCAGCTTCTTCAGAAAGGGTTGGGAAAGATTCCTGCCTGAAACTCTGGAGAGTCACTGCTGGTCATTACAGTCAGTACTGACTGGTCTACTTGGTCAGAACTGACAAAAGGCAGCTTCTGATGTTCCTTGCCCCATTCAGTTCTGTGAGGCTCTCTTCTGAGGAGACACATACATGTCGGGTCACTCTGTTGTGGGCAGAAGTTTTCAGGGACTCCTTTAGCAGGAGGACACGATTCCACAGGTGAGGGAGGGTAGGTTGTTCCGCTTGCATGTGTACTTGGTGTTTGTTGGGCCAAAGAAACTGTTGTTCCAGTCCTGCAGATGTGTGCCAGTTTGTTAGACCTCGCCTATCCCTGCCTTTCTCGCTTCCATTTACTGTACAGCCCCAGCGCGTGGTTGGAGCGAATAAATCCCGCATGCTGATAATGGTTCTGAATGCGATTTAAGGCAAGGCACAATGAATATATGCTGTTTCCACATCCAAGGGCAGCCTACCTTGCAAGCAAGGCCTTTGCAGCAGCCTTTCCTTTCTGTTTGTGCCCAATGTCTGGTAGTTTGAGGTAGACAGCCACTGAAGAGGGAGGTTCCCTTCTGAGCAATCATAGCTAATGATTGCTGATGTGTTTCTCGTCTATGAATTATTAATTACATTTCTATACTGCCAAATAGCCAAAGCTCTCTGGGCCATTTACAAAAGATGAAAATCTTAAAAATACGGTATGAAACATAATTTAAGAACCAAAACAATTTGAAGCACGATTATATATGTGTCTAATCTAGCCTTCCCTGACCTGGCACCCTCCGGATGTGTTGGACTACAACTCCCATCATTCCCAGCTGACCATGCTGGCTGGGAATGATGGGAGTTGTGGTCCAACACATGTGAAGGGTGCCATGTTGGGGAAGGCTGGTCTAATCTCTTATATTGTAGTTTTAAGCTTTTGCGTTTTATATTATATTTTATGATGCATTTTGTGGTTTTAATTGTCCTGAACTGCCCAGAGAGCTTTAGCTATTGAGTGGTATAGAAATGTAATAAATAAAATAATCCTTTCTTTATCAGTGCAACCCTAGGCAGGTTTGTTGTTGTTCAGTCGTTCAGTCGTGTCCGACCCTTCGTGACCCCATGGACCGTAGCACACCAGGCCTTCCTGTCCTGTGCTCTCTCCCGGAGCGTACTCAAGTTCATATTCATTGCATCGGTGATGCTATCCAGCCATCTCATCCTCTGCTGCCCCCTTCTCCTTTTGCCTTCAATCTTTCCCAGCATCAGGGTCTTTTCCAGGGAATTTTCTCTTTGCATTAGGTGGCCAAAATATTTAAGCTTCAGTATCTGTCCTTCCAGTGAGCAGTCAGGGTTGATTTCCTTTAGGATGGACTGATTTGACCTCATTGCAGTCCAGGGGACTCGTAAGAGTCTTCTCCAGCACCACAGTTCGAAAGCATCGATTCTTCGGCGCTCAGCCTCCCTTATAGTCCAGCTCTCACAGCCATACATTACTACTGGGAAAACCATAGCTTTGATTAGACGGACCTTTGTCGGCAAGGTGATGTCTCTGCTTCTTACTATGCTGTCTAGGTTTGGCCATAGCTTTCCTCCCAAGGAGCAAGCGTCTTTTAATTTCATGGCTGCAGTCACCGTCTGCGGTGATCTTGGAGCCCAAGAAAGTAAAATCTGTCACTGCTTCCATTTCTTCCCCTTCCATATGCCAGGAAGTGATGGGGCCAGATGCCATGATCTTAGTCTTTTTAATGTTGGGTTTCAAACCAGCTTTTGCACTCTCCTCTTTCACCCTCCACAAGAGGCTCTTTAGATCCTCTTCGCTTTCTGCCATTAGGGTGGTATCGTCTGCGTATCTGAGGTTGTTGATAATTCTCCCGGCAATCTTAATTCCGACCTGTGATTCATCCAACCCGGTGTTTCTCATGATGTACTCTGCATATAAGTTAAATAAGCAGGGTGACAATATGCAGCCTTGTCGTACTCCTTTCCCAATTTTGAACCAATCGGTTGTTCCATCTCTGGTTCTTACTGTTGCTTCTTGACCCTCGAACAGGTTTCTCAGGAGACAGGTAAGGTGGTCTGGTACTCCCATCTCTTTAAGAGTTTGCCACAGTTTGTTGTGATCCACACAATCAAAGGCTTTAGTGTAGTCAATGAAGCAGAAATAGACGTTTTTCTGGAATTCTCTTGCTTTCTCCATGATGCAGCGAATGTTGGCGATTTGATCTCTCGTTCCTCTGCCTCTTCGAAACCCAGCTTGTACTTCCGGCAGTTCTCGGTTCACATGCTGCTGAAGCCTAGCTTGTAGGATTTGGAGCATCACCTTGCTGGCATGTGAAATGAGCGCAATTGTACGGTAGTTTGAACACTCTTTGGCATTGCCCTTCTTTGGAATTGGAATGTAAACTGACTTTTTCCAGTCTTGTGGCCACTGTTGAGTGTTCCAAATTTGTTGGCATATTGAGTGCAGCACTTTAACAGCATCATCTTTTAGGATTTTAAATAGCTTAGCTGGAATACTGTCATCTCCGCTAGCTTTGTTGTTAGTAATGCTCCCTAAGACCCACTTGACTTCACTCTCGAGGATGTCCGTCTCAAGTTGAGTGACCGCACTATCATGGCTATCAGGGACATTCAGATCTTTCCTGGATAGTTCTTCTGTGTATTCTTTCCACCTCTTCTTAATCTCATCTGCTTCTGTTAGGTCCCTGCCTTCTTTGTCCTTTATCATGCCCGTCTTTGCACAAAACGTTCCCTTGAGATCTCCGATTTTCTTGAAGAGATCTCTAGCCTTTCCCATTCTCTTGTTTTCCTCGATTTCTTTGCATTGTTCATTTAAGAAGGCCTTCTTGTCTCTCCTTGCTATCCTCTGGAACTCTGCATTCAGTTGGATATATCTTCCCCTTTCTCCTTTGCTTTTCGCTTCCCTTCTTTCCTCAGCTACTTGTAAAGCCTCCTCAGAGAGCCACTTTGCTTTCTTGCATTTCTTTTTCTTTGGGATGGATTTAGCTGCTGTCTCCTGAACAGTGTTACAGACCTCCGTCCATAGTTCCTCAGGCACTCTGTCTATCAGGTCTAATCCCTGAAATCTATTCCTCACCTCCACTGTATATTCATAAGGGATATGATTTAGGTCATACCGGAATGGTTTAGTGGTTTTCCCTACGTTCTTCAATTTAAGCCGAAATTTTGCAACAAGAAGCTCATGATCTAAGCCACAGTCAGCTCCAGGTCTTGTTTTTACTACTGTATAGAGCTTTTCCATCTTTGGCTGCAAAGGACATAATCAATCTGATTTCGGTATTGACCATCTGGTGATGTCCATGCGTAGAGTCGCCTCTTGTGCTGTTGGAAAAGAGTGTTTGCTATGATCAGCGTGTTCTCTTGGCAGAACTCTATTAGCCTTCGTCCTGCTTCATTTTGTACACCAAGGCCATGCTTGCCTGCTATCCCGGTGATTTCTTGACTTCCTACTTTAGCATTCCAATCCCCTATGATGAAGAGGACATCTTTTTTTGGTTTTAGTTCTAGAAGGTGTTGTAGGTCTTCATAGAACCGATCAACCTCAGCTTCTTCAGCCTCAGCGGTTGGTGCACAGACTTGAATTACTGTGATGTTGAATGGTTTGCCTTGGATTCGTACTGAGATCATTCTATCGTTTTTGAGATTGTACCCCAGTACTGCTTTTCCCACCTTTTGTTGACTATGAGTGCTACTCCATTTCTTCTCAGGGATTCTTGCCCACAGTAGTAGATATAATGGTCACCTGAATTAAATTTGCCCATGCTTGTCCATTTTAGTTTGCTGATTCCCAAGATGTCGATGTTCAATCTTGCCATCTCATGCTTGACCACCTCCAGCTTACCGTGATTCATTGATCTCACATTCCAGGTTCCTAAACAATATTGTTCTTTACAGCATCGGACTTCCTTTTCACCACCAGACACATCCACAGCTGAGTGTCCTTTCGGCTTTGGCCCAGCCGCTTCACTCTTTCTGGCGTTACTTGGAAATTCCCTCTGCTCTTCCCCAGTAGTATATTGGACACCTTCCGACCTGAGGGGCTCATCTTCCGGCATCATCTCTTTTAGCCTTGTGATACGTTCCATGGGGTTTTCTTGGCAAGAATACTGGAGTGGGTTGCCGTTTCCTTCTCCAGTGGGCCACATTTTGTCAGAACTCTCCACCATGTCCTGTCCGTCTTGGGTGGCCCTGCATGGCATAGCTTATGGCTTCACTGAGTTACGCAAGCCCCTTTGCCCCAACAAGGCAGTGATCCATGAAGGGGAGGCAGGTTTACTCAGAGAGAAATCCCACCATGTTCAGTGGGACTTACTCCGCTAAGCGTGCGTAGCATTGTAGTTCTCTAAACTAGATCCAAATTTTACCCCCGGCGCACTTTGAATTGCAGAGCTTTCACAGAAGTAGACTTTCAACATAGTCTTCCTAGGACCTTTTTCCAGCTGCATGCTAGGACAGCATGCATGCTAGTAGACCTCCAAACCTCCTGGTTTGGAGGTCACAACAACGGGGAGGGGGTTAGCGGGAAGAGGGAGCGAGCTGGCCTGCTGGGTCCCGCCACCTGGTCTTTCCCTCCATGGGTAAACAGTGTTGCTGGTTTGTTTTGCTCTGTCTGCTTGCAGTGGAAACAATCCAGTTGCGGGAACCAGCCCACCCTCTTGCTCACGCTCAGTTTACGACAACCTGGGATCCCTGTCATGTGTGAACCTGATCGGTGTCTCCAAATTTCAGACCCTTACAGTTTTCTGTCGCTACACAAAGAACACCTGGTCAAAAAATTGTGCCCCCCAAGCCCCCAGTGGAGAGCCCGGTTGCCGGATTTTTTTTTTTGTCTCAGCTGGTATAATGTGTTGGGGTAAGATTTTTCCGACAAAGGCTCATCCAGGGAGGCAGATTTGAGTGTCCAGGCTGAGTTTTTTTTGCGAAACCCAAAAAGAGATTGTGGCCAAAAAATCCCCCAAGAAATTGATTTCTGCTGTTGGCGAGCTTTTTTTGTCCTGGCCGATGTTAGAAGAATGGGTTAAAAAAATGTCCCACAGCTTATTTCAGCCAAAACCAGCAGAGGGAAGCAGATTTCTTCTACCATACCCTTTGCTTCATTTTTGGGACATTTTATACACTTAGGGTGCAATCTTATCAGGCTGGTGACCGCCTATCCGATGCAGGGCAGGAGAAGCGTGGAGGGGATCGTCCCTTCTGTGCATCAGCCGCCCTGCATTTACCTCAGAGTGGGACCTCAGAGTGTGGGAAGCGGCAGCTGGACAACATGTTAAGATGTGTTGTACCGGCATTTCCGACTTCCCCAGGAATGCCCCATTTTTGCTGCTCTGCGCTCCTCTTCCGAGCGCGGGGCCGTTCTGCGCTGCCGGTGAGGCAGCACAGGAGGGAGTGGAGGTTGGTTCTCAGGGAACTGACCTATCCTATGGCCATCTAGCTGCTGACTAGCAGCCATAGGATTGTGCCCTTAAGAACATAAGAAGGGCCATGCTGGATCAGACCCAGGGTCCATCTAGTCCAGTATTCTGTTTGCACAGTCGCCAACCAGCTGCCCACGGGAAACCCACAAGCAGGGCATGAGTGCAACAGCACCCTGCCACCCGTGTTCCCCAGCAACTGGTGTGCAGAGGCTCACTGCCTCTAGTACTGGAGGTGGTACATTGCCATCAGGACTAGCAGCCATCAATAGCCTTCTCCTCCAGGAATTTGTCCAACCCCCTTTTAAAGCCATCCAAATTGGTGGCCATCACTACATCCTGTGGTGGCGAGTTCCATAGTTAACTCAGAAAAATGTCTCCCTCTCCGCATTCTCCACACCGTGCATAATTTTGTAGACCTCTCTCATGTCTCCCCTTCCCCCCCTTTTTTCCAAGCTAAACAATCCCAGCTGTTGTAACTTCCTCGCATAGAGGAGATGCTCCAGCCCCTTGATCATTTTAGTTGCCCTCCTCTGCACTTTTTCCAGCTCTACAATTTTTTTTTTTTAGGTGTGGTGACCAGAACGGTACGCAGTATTCCAGGTGTGGCCGCACCATAGATTTGTATAGGGGCAGTATGATGTTGGCAGTTTTACTCTCAATCCCTTTTCTAATTATGCCTAACACAGAGTTTGCCTTTTTTTACAGGGGCTGCACGCTGGGTTGACATCTTCACTGAGCTGTCCACCACAACCCCATGATCGGGGGCTGGACTCGATGGTCTTGTAGGCCCCTTCCAACGTTACTATTCTATGATTCTATGATCTCTTTCCTGGTGGGTCACCGCTAGCTCAGCCCCCATCAGGCTATACTTGAAGTTGGGATTTTTTGCGCCAGCGTGCATCGCTTCACACTTGCTTACATTGAACCGCATTTGCCATTTAGATGCCCATTCTCCCAGTTTGGAGAGATCGTTTTGGAGCTCTTCACAATCCCTTTTTGTTTTAACCACCCTAAATAGTTTGTCATCAGCAAACTTGGCCGCTTCACTGCTCACTCCTAATTCCAGATCATTTATGAACAGGCTGAAAAGCACTGGTCCCAATACAGATCCCTGGGGCACCCCACTATTTACTTCCCTCCATGGGGAGGATTTACCATTTATTCCTACTCTCTGCTTTCGGCTCGTTAACCAGTTGCCAATCCATAAGAAGACCTGTCCTCATATTCCATGACTGCTAAGTTTGCTCAGGAGTCTTTGGTGAGGGACTCTGTCAAAAGCCTTTTGGAAGTCCAAGCAAACAATGTCTACCGGATCGCCCCATCTACGTGTTTATTGACACTCTCAAAGAACTCTAAAAGGTTGGTGAGACAGGACTTACCTTTGCGGAAGCCGTGTTGATTCTTTCTCAGCAGGGCTTGTCCTTCTACATGCTTACTAAGTTTATCTTTAATAATGCCTTCCACCAGTTTACCCGGAACAGACGTTAAGCTAACCGGCCTGTAATTTCCTGGATCCCCCTTTTTGAAAATTGGTGTGACATTGGCCATCTTCCGGTCCTCTGGTGTAGATCTTAGGGACATGTTGCATATTTGGGTTAGAAGACCAGCAATCTCATATTGGAGTTCTTGAGAACTCTAGGATGGATAGCATCTGGGCCCGGTGATTTATTTGCTTTCGGTGTATCAATAAGGTTGAGAACTTCATCTTTTGTCGCCGCTATTTGCCTCAGTTCCTCAGAGCCCCTCCCTGAAAACATCCGTTCAGGCACAGGTATCTGTCCTATGTCTTCTGCAGTGCAGACGGATGAAAAGAATTCATTCAGCTTCTCTGCAATCTCCTTGCCCTCCTTTCACTCCATTGTCATCCAGCAGGCCAACGGCCTCCCTGGCTGGTTTCCCACTTCTGATGTATCTAAGGAATTCTTTAGTGTTGGCCTTGGTGTTGTTAGCGACATGCTCTTCAAATGGCTGTTTCGCAGCTCGTACTGTCTGCTTGCATCGCCCTTGTGCAAGCTTGTGCTCCCTCTTGTTTTCCTCACTTGGGCGGGGCTTCCATTTTTGGAAGGAAGCCCGCTTTTCTCCAGTAGCTCCCCTAACGCTGCTCGTTAGCTGCTCGTTAGCCGTGCCGGAGACTTCCTGGACTCGGTGCTGCCTTTCCTAACCTGTGGTATGCATTTTAGCTGGGCTACCGTTATTGTGGTTCTTTCGTTGTGGTTCTTTCCAAGCATTCTGGAGGGATTTAATCCTCTTGACTCCCCCTTTTAGCTTCTGTTTCACCAGTTCCCTCATTTCAGAGAAGTTTCCTCTTCTGAAGTCAGATGTGACTGTGCTGGACTTCCTGGGCAGTTTTCCACTTGAATGCATATGAAATCTGATCGCACTGGGATCACTGTTTCCAACTGGGTCGACAGCATTTACATCTCGTACTTGAAGAGCTCTATCCCATCTACCCTCAGTCTTCTCTTCTCAAGGCTAAACATGTCCTGCACTCTGGGAGGATCAAGAAGAGATCCTGGCCTTCCTCTCTGTGACAACCTTTCAAGTACTTGAACAGCGCTATCCTATCTCCCCTCAGTCTTCTCTTCTCAAGGCTAAACACGCCCAGTTCTTTCAGCCTCTCTTCATAGGGCTTTGTTTCCAGTCCCCTGATCATCTTTGTTGCCCTCCTCTGAACCCTCTCCAGCTTGTCTGCATCCTTCTTAACGTGCAGTGCCCAGAACTGGACACAGTACTCCAGATGAGGCCTAACCAGTGCTGAGTAGAGGGGGACTAGTACTTCCCTGGATTTGGAAGCTATGCTTCCATTAATGCAGCCCAAAAGAGCATTTGCCTTTTTTGCAGCCGCATCACACTGTTGGCTCATATTCAGCTTGTGATCTACAACAGTTCCAAGATCCTTCTCGCTCGTAGTGTTGTTGAGCCACCTATCCCCCATCTCTGCATTTGGTTTCTTTTTCCGAGGTGCAGAACTTGGCATTGATCCCTATTAAATGTCATTCTGTTGTTTTCTGCCCAGCGCTCCAGTCTATCCAGATCACTTTGAATTTTGTTTCCGTCTTCCAGAGTATTAGCTATCCCACCCAATTTTGTGTCGTCCGCAAATTTGATCAGCATTCCCTGCACCTCCTCCCCCAAGTCATTAATACAAATGTTGAAGAGCCCTGGGCCCAGGACTGAGCCCTGCGGTACCCCACTTGTTCCCTCTCCCCAGTTTGAGAAGATCCCATTGATCAGCACTCTTTGACTCCAATTCTGTAGCGAACTGTGGATCCCCCGGATAGTTGTTTCATCTAGCCCACTTTGAGCTAGTTTGCTCATCAGGATATCATGGGGCAGTTTGTCGAAAGCTTTGCTGAAGTTGAGGTATATCATGTCCACAGCATTCCCATGGTCCACAAGGCAGGTTCCCTGATCAAAACATGAGATCAGATTCGTGTGGCAGGATTTGTTCTTGACAAATCCACGTTGGCCTCGAGTAATCACTGCATTCCCCTTCATGGATCACTGCCTTGTTGTGGTGAAGGGGCTTGCGTAACTCAGTGAAGCCATAAGCTATGCCGTGCAGGGCCACCCAAGACGGACAGGTCATGGCAGAGAGTTCTGACAAAATGTGGTCCACTGGAGAAGGAAATGGCAACCCACTCCAGTATTCTTGCCAAGAAAACCCCATGGAACGTAAGAGGCAGAGGAACTAGAGATCAAATCGCCAACATTCGCTGCATCATGGAGAAAGCAAGAGAATTCCAGAAAAACGTCTATTTCTGCTTCATTGACTACGCTAAAGCCTTTGATTGTGTGGATCACAACAAACTGTGGCAAATTCTGAAAGAGATGGGGGTACCAGACCACCTTACCTGTCTCCTGAGAAACCTGTATGAGGGTCAAGAAGCACCAGTAAGAAGCAGAGATGGAACAACTGATTGGTTCAAAATTGGGAAAGGAGTACGACAAGGCTGCATATTGTCACCCTGCTTATTTAACTTATATGCAGAGTACATCATGAGAAATGCCGGGTTGGATGAATCACAGGTCGGAATTAAGATTGCCGGGAGAATTATCAACAACCTCCGATATGCAGATGATACCACCCTAATGGCAGAAAGCGAAGAGGATCTCAAGAGCCTCTTGTGGAGGGTGAAAGAGGAGAGTGCAAAAGCTGGTTTGAAACTCAACATTAAAAAAAACTAAGATCATGTCATCTGGCCCTATCACTTCCTGGCATATAGAAGGGGAAGAAATGGAAGCAGTGACAGATTTTACTTTCTTGGGCTCCAAGATCACCGCAGACTGTGACTGTAGCCATGAAATTAAAAGACGCTTGCTCCTTGGGAGGAAAGCTATGGCAAACCTAGACAGCATAGTAAGAAGCAGAGACATCACCTTGCCGACAAAGGTCCGTCTAATCAAAGCTATGGTTTTCCCAGTAGCAACGTATGGCTGTGAGAGCTGGACTCTAAGGAAGGCTGAGCGCCGAAGAATCGATGCTTTCGAACTGTGGTGCTGGAGAAGACTCTTACGAGTCCCCTGGACTGCAAGGAGGTCAAATCAGTCCATCCTAAAGGAAATCAACCCTGACTGCTCATTGGAAGGACAGATAATGAAGCTGAAGCTCCAATATTTTGGCCACCTAATGCGAAGAGAAAACTACCTGGAAAAGACCCTGATGCTGGGAAAGACTGAAGGCAAAAGGAGAAGGGGACGGCAGAGGATGAGATGGCTAGATAGCATCATGGATGCAATGAATATGAACTTGAGCACACTCCGGGAGAGAGCGCAGGACAGGAAGGCCTGGCGTGCTATGGTCCATGGGGTCACGAAGAGTCGGACACGACTGAACAACTGAACAACAAATCATTGCATTGTTTTTGGGGTGCTTCCAGATGGATTGCTTGATCATCTGCTCCAGAATTTTCCCAGGGATTGATGTCAGACTGACTGGTCTGTAGTTCCCAGGTTCCTCTTTTTTGAAGATAGGGACAACATTAGCCCTCCTCCAGTCATCTGGCACTTCACCCGTCCTCCAGGATTTCTCAAAGAGAATAGACAATGGCTTTGAGAGTTCTTCTGCCAGTTCCTTTATTACTCTAGGGTGCAGTTCATCTGGCCCTGGAGATTTGAACACAAAGAAATTAGGTGTTCCTTGACCATATGCCTATCGCTCTCAAGCTGCAATCCTGCCCCTTCAGCCTGTACTTCGCCTTTGCCAAGGGGGTCACAGACCTTCTTTTGGGAGAAGACTGAGCCAAAGTAGGAATTGAGCTCCTCTGCCTTTTCTTTGTCATCTGTTATCATTTTGCCGTCCTTGTTTAATAGCTGAACCACCAATTCTTTCCCCTGTCTTTGCCTATGCACGTAGCTGAAGAAAGCCTTTTTGTAGCTTTTAGCCTCCCTCGCTAACCTCCGCTCGTTCTCAGCTTTAGCCTTCCTGACACCATCCTTGCAATTCTGTGCGACCTGCCTGTACTTTTCCTTTGTTGCTTGGCCTTCTTTCCACTGACTCTATGTTTCCTTTGTTGTTTTCAGGTCATCTCTAAGCTTTTTGTGAAGCCGCATGGGCTTCTTCTGTTGTCTCCCACCTTTTCTTCTTGTTGGAATTGTATAACATGGTCGCTTTCCCCCAGAGTTCCCCTAACCGCTACTTTACCCACTAAGTCATCTCTGTTGGTTAGGATCACGTCAAGGATGGCCGATCCTCTAGTTCCTTCCTCTACTTTCTGTAGGAGGTAGTTATCCGCCACACAAGTCAGGAATTTCCTGGAGGGGCCATGTTTTGCAGAATTTGTCTCCCAGCAAATATCGGGGAAATTGGAGTCCCCCATTACTACTACATCATGCTTCCTTGAAACCTTGGCTATTTGCTTTTCAAAAGTGTCATCCTCGTCTTCTCCTTGACTGGGTGGCCGGTAGTAGACTCCGACCACCAGATTCCTTTTCTTCTTTTCTCCATTTATTTTGATCCCGATGCTCTCGATGGGGCTACCAAGCTCATCCTCCTGTATTTCTGTGCGGAGATGTGTATTTTTCACATACAGTGCAGTGTTCCTCCTGTTCTTTCTGAACAAGTTATATCCTTCAATTGCTGTATTCCAGTCATGGGAGTCATCCCGCCAGGTCTCAGTTACACCTATCAAGTCACAATTTCCCTCTTGTATTAAGAGTTCAAGTTCGTTCTGTTTGTTTCCCATACTCTGGGCATTAGTATATAGACATCGAAGACCAGGTGCTTCATGGTCTGGCTTTCTTCCTACATGTTTTCAATTGGACTTAAGTTAGTTGTGACTAACTTGTCTCATTCATTTCAGTGGCTCTCCTCTACGTAGGACTAACACTACATACTACCCAATCTTAACAGATTCAAAGTGCCTTTCTGCTGACTAGTCTTGGGGCCTGTGCAAGCTCTTCCTCTTCGGTCTGCAAGGAAGTAGCTCCCTTTCCCGAGGCCACTTCTGGGCTCAAGGCCCTGATCCGAGATGTATAGGACTGATGGTGATTGCTGAGCCTGGCTGTGCTTAGAAATTGCATCCAGAGGTTCCCCAATTGCAGAGAAATGGTATGTTATTTACATTTATGTAGGAGAGGAGGCCTCCTTGCTAAGTGTGCAAAAATATATACTTGATTAGGCCCAATGTATCTCGATTAGATCTTTGTTCGGGGGTGCTGTAAGACAAAAACACTCTCTGTTCTCCAGTGTGTTGGCTCTCCGGTAGCCCAAACTGTGCTGTACATGCACAAGAGGGAGGTCTGAGCAGGCTGGGGTACCCCAAGATTTACAAAAAGGGGGGCCCTTTAGGGGAAACAAATAAGGGGGAAACCAAAAACATCCCAAAGAGGACGAAATGCTGGCCTACAGTTGGAAGGGAAGAATTGGGGAAGTGGGCATGGCCAGCTGGCTGGCTGGAACCCTGAGCAGGAGCGCTCCATGCCGGAATATTTTAGTGCAGGTCTCACATACAGAGTGTTCTTGCCTTACACTGCCCCTGATGAAGATCTAAGCGCTGACGGATCTCCTCGTGTTCCTGCACAAGTTGCTTCCCCCCTGCCGTGTTCTTCTCTTTGTGTTTACAAACCACAAATCGCTCATGATGTCTTTCAAGTTCCTCTTGAACCTTCCCACTCTCCCCATGTAGTGCAGGCATAGTGTCAGGATTGATTCTGAGCTCAGGGAGATAGCTCAGATTCAGAAGAGGAGCAGCCAGAACTGGGGAGGCATTTCATCTGTAATGACTGTGAATAATGAATTAAAGGTGTGAGACTGAAGCCTCTCATTGTGTGTGTGTGTGTGTGTGTGTGTCTGTGTGCGCGCGTGTGTGTGTCTGTGCGCATGCTTAAGGAAAGAGGGGCCCAAAGGATTTGTGACATATAGGGGATCCGGTGGCCCTTCAGATGTTTTTGGGACTACAACTCCCACCACCCCTGGCCATTGGCCATAGGCCATACTGGCTGGGGCTGATGACTCCATCAACATCCGGACAGCTGCCAGTTTCTCAAGGAGAGAGCCATAAAGCTCCCTGTGCATGCGTGCTCACGCTCGCTCGCGCGCTCTCTCTCTCTCTCTCTCTCTCTTCCCCCCCCCCCCGCTTCCTTTTTGGCCCAGGCCCAACCTACCCTGCAGGGGTCTTGTGAGGATAAAATAGGATAAGATTCCAAATTGCACTCTGTATTCCGTAGAGGAATGGTAAGCGACTAGAGATGCACACCAGCATGGAGAGGATGTGTTTCGCGTACTTATCTACGGGTTTTCAAAGCGTAACTTTGCCAGTCAATCTCTCCCACGTGTGTCCTTATTTATAGATTACTGCAGCTGGGAGTGGCTAGCAGACGAGTTGGTCCTTCAAGGCTGCCTTGTGCAGGCGCCAACAGAACAGAGGCATTGAGGTGGCAAGTCCCACTGCTGATAAATCTAACCTGGGTTAGGTTTTAGAGCATCAGTCCTGGGCAATATTTAATTTAAATACACAAGTGAGATTCCTTTGCCGGCTAGCAGAGGTGTTGCTAGGCACTTAAAAGATTCCAGAGCCATGCCCAGAGGATGCAAAACTGCATAAGATTTGCATATGTTAATCTCTACCTGCGTATGAAAATTTAGACGTAATTAGTAGGATTTATTTAAATTTCACAGAAGGCAAAGCCAGCAAATTATTCTCACATCCAGATCACCTCAAATAAAATCAATTCTTCCGTTAATTTGCACCACATCCCAGAAAATTCCAAATCAGTAGTTCCTCTCCCAATTGCGATTAATTTGCAATATCTCACTGCCCCTTCTCCCATTCCCCCCACCTTTTCTCTCTCTTTCCCTCTGTTACAAAAATTGTGTTCTGTCCCTGGTAGACTCATCCGATTTGTTTACCAAGAACGAGAGGGGGCATAGATTTGGTCCAACACGATTTTATTCTGCAGAATAAGGCAATCTTTGGGGCTAGTGCACCAACAAAGAAGGCAATCAAGTAGTGTGATCCAGAAGCTTATATACACAAAGTCTTTGGGGGCTGTCTTACGCCTGCTCTCTATAATTTCTTTGTCTAGCTGGCACAAACAATGCCCCTCAACACTCAAGCATGGGTAGAGAGACAGCAGAGAGAGTCGCGTACTCTTGCATACTACAGTCTTGACATTCTTGAGTCTCTGATAAGGCACTATATCTTTGTCAGCATGGCAGTTTCATACAGAGGTAGAACACAAAAATCTAGCTACATAGAACAGCTTAAGCTAAGCTAGACATAGTAAAGCTGACATTTCTATAACACCTCCTAAAGGAAAATTGCCCCCACCTCATGCAATTAAGCTTAGAAGAAAAGCTTCCATTAACACCAATTGACGTAACGCCCTCCTATAATATGGACTGCTGTTAATTTCTGATGATGAAGGAACTATGTTTTATGCCCTTATTTTCTTCTCTTATTTATGGTTGTCTTAAGTAGATGGTGATCTACTTTTAATAATTTGTAAGTTCATTTTATTTGGGCAACTAAAGGTGCAGTCCTATGCATGTTTAGTGTGTTTATGGTGGGAATTGTAGGCCTTCTTTCTGTTCAAACATGCATAAGATTGCACCTTAAATATCAATAATGATGATGATGATGATGGAGGGGTGGGAACAAATTGACTGTATCCTAGAGCAGTCATCAAGCTTTTTAGATCTGGGACCCTCCTCTAGACCAAACACATGTTTTGAGAACCTGCTTCTTAATTTTTTTTTTTACTGTATATTGGTTTGGTTGGAGCGATCTATAGTCTCTCCACCCTTGCTGTACATTGATGGTGTAGTAGGTGTAATAATTAATCTGCAGCTAATGCAATGGGAAGTTTGGGTTTGAGAATATGACACCAGTGCTATTATATTAGGGGAGAGCTGTGGAAAAGCACATCACTGGCTGATTCTTGATACTTAAAGTTGCTCAATTGCTCTGATTTGGCTCCTCCTGGAAGAGGAGCCACATCTGTGGAACAAGCTCCCTGATGAGGTCTGCCTGGTGCCAACATTATTATCTTTTCCGCGCCAGGTTAAGACCTACCTCTTTTCCCAGGCATTTGGCAGTGCATGATGAGTTTTAATCGGTTCTGGATGTGCCTTTACTTATGTCTGATAGTTCAAT
Source organism: Heloderma suspectum (assembly GCF_057233095.1). NCBI lineage: Eukaryota > Metazoa > Chordata > Lepidosauria > Squamata > Helodermatidae > Heloderma > Heloderma suspectum. The sequence goes on along the minus strand of NC_139475.1, from coordinate 60,103,839 downwards.
GTTGTTTTTAATTATATGTTTGTATATATTGTCTGTGTGCTTTTTTTTTTTAATGGCTCTTAAACTTTTTATATTGTATTTAATGTTTCAACTTTTGTAAACCGCCCAGAGAGCTTCGGCTATGGTGCAGTATAGAAATGCAATTAATAATAATAATAATAATAATAATAATAAAAAACAATTTGCAAGCCTTTTAGCTGTGGTTTGTTTATCATGATGTGTGAACCAGGAACTGTGGCTTGTCTCTCCCCAGACGAGCCAGAGTTATAAACCATGGTTGTTCTTGGCTTTGGACTTTGGCTTGTCCGGGGAGAGATGTCACGATAAACAAACTATGGATGGAAGTCTGTGGTTTGTTTAGCCACTCCCACTTTTGTCAGCACACTGGCTTGTTCACAATAAACCTGAATTTTGGAAGCTTTCATCAAGGGGACTAGAAACTTACTTGCAATATGTGGCAAAGAGCCTGTTTGGAGAGGCAGGAGAGTTTTTCCCATATGGTGCAAAGATAGATTGTTGAGCTAGGAATGGAGAGACCCAGATTCAAATCCCTCCCACTCAGCCCTGAAGCTCACTGGGTGATCTTGGGCCATTTGCCCTCTTCCAGTCCAGCCTACCTCACAGGATTCTTGGGAAGAAAAAAATGTAGAGGGAGTCCCACGTATGCTGTCTTGAGCTTCGTGGAGGAAAAGGTGAGATAGAAATAAATAGGGGCAGTTATTTTTGAGAGTGTAGTGTGGTGTAGTGGTTAGAGTCTTGGACTAGGACTCGGGAGACCTGGGTTCTAGTCCCCACTCTGCCATGAAGCTCACTGGGTGACTTTGGGCCGGTCCCTGACTCTCAGCCTAACCTACCTCACAGGGTTGTTGTGAGGATAAAATGGAGAGGAGGAGGAGGACCTTGTAAATCACCATGGGTTCCTTGCAAGAGGAAAAACGTAATAACTGTAATAATAAATAAATAATACAAACACAGTTGGCACGGTGCAAATCTAAACATGGTCCTAAACGGTGAAGTAAGTTTGGTTTGGGGGCTTTATATATGAAAAGCTTCTGCCTGCAGCTGAAAGATTTTTGGGGAGGAGGTAGAACAACAACATGAACAGCCCAGTTCATCTAAGCTGCAGTATACAACGACACTTAGTAGTAAAGCTGTAATTACAGCTTGATCTCATCGGTGCCTGAAACCCAGAAACCCTTTTTTAATGTCAGGGTTCTGCCAGAGCGGTACATCATGCACATATCTGGGCTGCTCCTCCTAGGATGACGTTGGTGTTGGACCCCAACATTGAAACTTCCGACTGCATTTGGCCCCCCACCCCCATCCATATGCAGACTTAAGATCATAAGGGCTTTACTGGAGAGACTGGAAATGTACTACATTTTTAGAGGAAGGAATGTAGTTCAGTGGTAGCATTTTATTTTAAAAAATAATTTTAAAACGTCCAAGATCATACTGCCCCTATACAAATCTATGGTGCGACCACACTTGGAAGACTGTGTACAGTTCTGGTCACCACACCTAAAAAAGGATATCATAGAGCTAGAAAAAGTGCAGAGGAGGGCACCTAGTATGATCAAGGGGCCGGAGCATCTCCCCCATGAGGGAAGGTTACAACAGCTGGGATTGTTTAACTTGGAAAAAAGGAGGGGAAGGGGAGACATGACAGAGGTCTACAGAATTATGCATGCTGTGGAGAGGGAGATATTTTCCTCCCTCTCTCAAAATACTAGAACCTGGGGTCATCCCATGAAGCTGATGGGTGGGAGAGTCAGGACAGATCAAAGGAAGGACTTTGTCACACAGCGCAGAGTTAAACTATGGAACTCGCCACCACAGGATGTAGTGATGGCCACCACTTTGGAGGGCTTTAAAGGGGGTTGGTCAAATTCCTAAAGGAGAAGGGTATCAATGACTACTAGAGGCAGTCTGCCTGTGTACACCAGTTGCTGGGGAACATGGGCAGGGAGGGTGCTGTTGTGCTCATGCCCTTGTGGGTTCCTGGTCGACAGCTGGCTGGCCACTGTGTGAACAGAATGCGGGACTGGATGGACCCTTGGTCTGATCCAGCAGGACTCTTCTGATGTTCTTAATTAGAAGTTCACTTTTGGGTACTGAATGCCTGCACCTGGCACATGCTCAGAGGCACCATGCTCCTTAGTTCAAAGTGTCTCTCTCTGCCCCTAAAATAGAGGGTGTCAAACTTCTCTCAGCCCAAGGGCCAAATACCATTTTGGAGAAGCTCCCTGACATCTCTGGACTGGGTCAGGAAAGACTCCCCTGAGAGAACTCTGGAGAACCACACTGCCACTTAGCATGGGCCATATTGAGCCGGATGCAAGGCATATACGATCAGGGCCAGAAATACTGGAACAAGGATCACTGTTTTGGCAGTTGGCCTCTGTACACCACCACATTGAAGTTGAAAGGAAACACACCCAGGTGGGAGCGAAGTCAGGACTTCCAGCTGTAATTCAAGGGGTTTGGCAAAAGTGGGGCACTGACCATTCAGGAAGAACAGCCAGTGGCACGCACACACACCCATCCTTGGTGGCTCATAAGTAATGGAGCGAATGGCTGGCAAGCAGCTGCATGGCCAGGGGTGGCCTGTTTCCTGGGTGCCCTATGGCCAATTGAGCAGAGAAAAGGCCTGGAGGGGGATCTGAGTGTTACATTTGCATTCGGTGGCTGTTCACTGGAACTCCCAACATGAGGCCCAAAGAGGTGTCCATGCGAGTGAAGGAGGCCATCATGAGGCTGAGGAAACAACATAAACCCATCAGAGAGATAGCAGAAACAGTGGGAGTGGCCAACACAACAGTGTGGAACATCCTGAAAAAGAAGGAATTAACTGGCAAGCTCAGCAACAGGCCTGGCAGACCACGGAAGACAACAAAAGCGGATGACCGCGGAATGCTGCTCATGGTGAAGAGGAGCCCTTTCCCAACATCTAGCCAGGTCAAGAATGCTCTCGCGGAGGCAGGCATGTCACTGTCAACATCTGCAGTCAAGAGATGGCTTTATGAATGTACATACAGAGGCTTCACAACAAGGTGCAAACCACTGGTAACACTCAAGAACAGACAGGCCAAATTAGCCTTTGCCAGCAAACACCTACAAAAGCCTGCCCAGTTCTGGAATAAGATTCTTTGGACTGATGAAACCAAGATTAACTTGTACCAGAAGAGAAAAGTATGGAGAAGGAAAGGAACAGCTCATGATCCAAAGCATACCACGTCATCTGTCAACCATGGTGGAGGCAGTGTTATGGCGTGGGCATGTATGGCTGCCAATGGAACCGGGTCACTGGTGTTTGTTGATGACCTGACTGCTGATCAAAGCCGCAGGATGAATTCTGAAGTGTATAGGGCTATACTTTCTGCTCAGATTCAGTCAAATGCTGCCAAACTGATAGGACGCCGCTTCATATTGCAGATGGATAATGACCCAAAACATACAGCAAAAGCTACCCAAGAGAGTAGGGATGGCGGAGAATTCCGCCACAGACTCCAGTGAGGCTGGATTCTTTAGAATCCGGCCCCCCGGAGTCCGTGGCGGAACTCCCTCCCCCCTGCCACCCCGTGGAATCCCCCCAGGACGGACCTACCTGGTGGTGGATGCGGCGGCGGCGACTTCCTCCAGAGTTAAACTATGGAATTCACTTCCACAAGATGTAGCGATGGCCTAGTGGCGATGTAGATGTAGCGATGGCCACTAATTTGGATGGCTTTAAAAGGGGAATTAGACAAATTCATGGAGGAGAAGGCTATCAATGTCTCCTAGTCCTGATAGCTATATGTTACCTTCAGGGTCAGGGGGAAGTATGCCTCTGTTTACTAGTTACTGGGGAACATGGGCAGGAGAGTGCTGTTGCACTCATGTCCTACTTGTGGGTTTCCCACAGGCATCTGGTTGGCCACTGTGAGCAGAATGCTGGATGAGATGGACCTGTGGTCTGATCCAGCATGGCCCTTCTTACATTCTTAGAGTACATGCTGGGGCTGATGGGAGTTGGAATCAAACAACATCTGGAGGTCTACAGGTTCCCTACCCTTGGTTTAGGGAAGCCGGTTTGAAGTTGGCTGGCTTCCCGAAGGCATAGTTAAGACCAACCACAGTTTGTCCAGATCATGACATAACTATAAGCGTTGGTTAGTGAAAACATAAATCAAAGCTTCTGATCTCCTCACACTTGCGCTGGAGGGGAGGGGAGAGTGCATAAGCCCAAGGCTCATGCACATAACACTAAACCAGAGTTTAGGATTACATCGGAATGTGGCAAATGAGTCTATTGGTTTTTTGTTTTGTTTTTACTTGCAAAGTATTGTGGCACCTTTAAAGACAAACAAATTCATTAGAGTTTGAGCTTTTGTAGGCTATATTCTACATCTTCCAGAATTCCTGGCCATTAGCCATTCTGGCTGGGAGCTGAATCCAAAAAATCTGGAGAGCACCAAGTTGGGGAAAGCTGATTTACATCATCAGATTCATGAAATGTTAAGGTGGGGATGCAAGCAGTGAGATCAGGGAGAAATGCAAAAAAATAAATAAATACAGACTCCAATAATTATATGAAAGCTTAAATCCCTTGAGGAGGGAGTGATGCCATCAGCCCTCAAGGAGGCAGTGAAAAGACCGCTCTTAAAGAAGCCCTCCTTGGATCCTCAAGTTCTGAACAACTTTCGCCCAGTCTCAAATCTGCCATTTTTCGGCAAGGTGATTGAGCGGGTGGTGGCGGTGCAGTTGAAGGCACACTTGGAAGAAACTGATTATCTAGACCCATTTCAGTCGGGCTTCAGGCTTGGGCATAGGACAGAAACGGCCTTGGTCGATGATATGAGGAGGGCTCTGGATAGGGGTGAATGCTCCTTCCTTGTTCTCCTCGACCTCTCAGCGGCTTTTGATACCGTTGACCACGGTATCCTCCTGGACCGCCTGGAGGGGTTGGGCATTGGAGACACCGTATTGCGGTGGTTCCGGTCCTTCCTCTCCAGCAGGTACCAGAGGGTAGCACTGGGAGAGGAGGTTTCGGACCCGTGGCCGCTCGCTTGTGGGGTGCCACAGGGTTCCATCCTCCCCCTGATGCTATTTAACATCTATGTGAAGCCGCTGGGGGCTATCATCAGGAGGTTTGGGGTGCAGTGTCATCAATATGTGGATGACACGCAGCTCTACCTCTCATTCAAATTTTCACCAAGGTTGGCCGTAGAATCCCTGTCCAAATGTCTGGAGACGGTGAGTGGCTGGATGGGGAGGAATAAGCTGAAGCTGAACCCTGACAAGACCGAGGTACTTTTGGTGGGAGACAAGAGGAGGCTGGGGGATGTTGACCTGGTGTCGAATGGGGTACGGCTACACTTGAAAGACCAGGTCCGCAGCCTGGGGGTCATTTTGGACTCCCAGCTGTCCATGGAGGCTCAGGTGTCAGCTGTGAGCCGGACAGCTGTATCAACTCCATCTGATACGGCGGCTGCGCCCCTTCCTTCCCGACCATCTGCTCCCATCGGTAGTACATGCCCTGGTCTCCTCTCGTTTAGACTACTGTAATACGCTCTATGTGGGGTTACCCTTGACGACGGTTCAGAAGCTGCAGCTGGTACAGAACGCGACGGCTCGCCTGATTAAAGGCAGCCGCCGGCGAGATCACATCACTCCAGTGCTGAAGGAGTTGCACTGGTTACCAGTTGTTTTCCGGGCCAAATTCAAGGTGCTGGTTTTGACCTTTAAAACCCTATATGGTTCCGGCCCAGCCTGTCTTAAGGAGCGCCTCCAGCAGCACCAGACAGGCTGCTTAACAAGATCAGCCTCGGATGGCCTTCTGTCTGTCCCATCAGCCAGGACAGCTACACTGGTGGGGACGAGGGAGAGGGCCTTTTCTGTGGTGGCCCCCACTCTGTGGAACTCCCTCCCTAGGGAACTCTGTCATGCCCCCTCTTTAATGAGCTTCCGTCGTGCATTAAAAACGTGGTTGTTCAGGCAGGCATTTGGGGTGGGTTAGGGTATTTTAGAAAATGTTTTTATTGTAGAATTTTATTGTTTTAAACTGTTTTATTGTATGTTGTACATCGCCCAGAGTGGCTGGGTGACCAGCCAGATGGGCGATTAATAAATTTAATAATAAATAAATAAATAAAATAAAATAAATGTGTGTAAAATGGTCACTCACTATTTCCCAGAAATTTAAGCTTTAACTTAATGATCACTGCCTAGTTTTTGCACTTAATTGAGAGCTTTGGCTATTGGGCGGTATAGAAATTAAATAAATATCCCTTTGTCCTCACTGCTTACATGCTACGTGCCCTGCGTCTTTACACCCATACCTGCATCTGAAGAAATGGGATCCGGTCCATGAACGCTTATGCCATAATAAACTCTCGTTGGTTTTTCAGGCACTACAAGACCCTTTGTTATATACAGTTGGTTGTTTTTCTTAAAACAAAGTGAGAGCTGGAAGGCTAAGCAATGGAAAAGATCCAAAGATTCTTTCACAGATCGCAAAATGGGCATATAATCCAATCCAATGAGTACATGACCTGATCAGGTTGGCCGCAACCCATTCGTACTATTCAGGAACCAGTAGAGCAAGATAGGCGGTGTAATACTGAACCTCTAAAGAGGGATAGTTAACTCTAGTTTGCTAGCCATTCCTAGAGCTGTGGGATTTGGTCTCATTTCTGGGAATTCCCTGCTTTACTACACTATTATGTTTGATCCTATTAATTTGCATCTGAATAGAGACTATGGCTTCCTGTCTGTTCCAGATGTTAATTTACTGACCAGTGCTGAGATGGTTGTGTCATCTCCAATTACTGCTCTTGAAAAGGGTCATGGTGCTTATCTTGCATACATTTCAGCTCTATTTGAGTTGTCGCAGATGGGGCGGGGTGCATTTCATCGCTATTCAACTTCTAATCCCATCCCCCTTTACACTGCTAAGTTAGGATCGCAGTTCATATTAGCCCCCCAAAGTTTAAGTCATAATGAATGGTTTAGTCTTGAAGGTGCCACAAGATTTTTTTGTTGTTTCTCAGTAAAGTAATTGGTGTAGTGGCTAGGGTGCTAGACTGGGAGTTGGGAGATCTGGGTTCTAGTCCCCGCTTGGCCATTGAAGCTCACTGGGTGACTTTGGGCCAGTCACAGACTCTCAGCCCAACCCACCTCACAGGGTGGTTGTTGTCAGGATAAAATGGAGGAGGAGGATTATGTACGCCGCCTTGAGTTCCTTGGAGGAAAAAAGGCGGGATATAAATAAAATAAATAAATATTTCTATTCATTCTTATTCATAACCAGTTAGGATTGGGTCATGACCCTGTTAATTAGATTCTGTACTGGTTCCTGGTCTGCCTAGGAATGCAAGATACCTCCTAATATCATTTGCCTTGGGCAAGGCACCCTCAATGGGCCCCCTCTCTCGACGAGTCTTCTTTCTCACTGCCATTGTCATCAGCTGCTCCTCCTCCTCCACATGGCTACTACTGGCTTGCTGAACAGGCAGAGGGCCAGTGAGCCATGGCATCTGCTCCTCCTCCTCCTCCTCACCACCACCACCATCTGGGCCAGAGCAAGAGGCAGGTGAATGAGCAGCAGTGAAGAAGAGGAGGAGTAACTCCAGGGGGACTCTTTTCAGTGGGCCCCTGCTGGGGTGTGGGCCCTTGGCCGGTGCCTGACCATGCCTACTCTTGACGCCAGCTTTGTTAATAACCCCCCACAACTCTGTGTGTGTGTGTGTGTGTGTGTGTGTGTGTGTGTAACATATCTTTGTCAACTGGGATAACATTTCTTGCATCTGGTGAAGTGGACGTCAATCCATAAAAGCTTATGCCATGATACATTTGTCGTTCAGGTGTCATAAGACTTATTTTTTGTTTTTGCTGCAACAGGCTAACACAGCTGGTATCCCCCTAGAAACTGTGAGGCTGCAACCCCATGCTCATTTGAAAGTAAGCGTCGTTTATTTTTTAATTTAAAGTACTGTTATTCTGCACCACACCTAGAGTGGCTTACAGATAATAATTAAAACCAGACAGTCCTTGCCCACAGGTTTACAATCTACATGACACAGAAGGAAAAAGGGGTGGGGAGGGAAGAGGAAAAAATGCAAGTGGTCTTTTAGCAGGGCTGGTGAAATGCTCTTTTCCCCCTCTCATCTCCTTCAGTACAGCCTGGTGGAAGGATTTCCGGGGGGGTTACTTCTGAGTTAATATGCTGGAAGATTTTGGGGGGCAAATGTTCGCTTCTGTTTCTTGATCTATGGGCATGATCCAACCAAAGTTAAGCATCTTTAGGGCAGTAAGTCCTAAAAGTACTAGGAAGTAAATCGAAGTGAAATCGACTGGACTAACAATAGGATCCTATGCTTGCTTGCTCAGAAGTAAATCCTATCGGGGATTAATGAGTCCCACTCCTAAGAAAAGTTCATATAGGACTGTAGCGTTACCTGTTTGTTTTTGTGGGGGAGTGAAAGCAGGTATTTAAAATTAATCAATGATTAATTACTTCAAATGGATGGGACTTGAAGCAATTTTAATTGTGGCTGGACAGCAACGGATCTTAATACAAACACTTAAAAGTGATTTAAATACGAAATGCAAAGAAATATAATTTTGGAAAAGGCATTTTAAGTGTTTATTAATGCAGCTGAAATATTTTAATTCCCGGTCTTTGTGTTGCAGAAAGTGCTTCACGAGCGTGGTGGTGGTTTTTTGTTTTTAGATAAAAAGATTCTTAATTTGGAACCTGTCGCTTTAAATCATCTTTTTTACATTGCTTTTTACCTTTTCTTCCTCCACTTCAGCCCCTCCCTTCAGTTTTTACATAATATCGCGAGAGCTCTCCCAATCGTCGCAGCGGGGCGGTTTTTTTCAATTTGTGGCGCGCTCCCCGAAGTCCGCGAGGAGACGCTTTTCCTCAGGTGGTGGTGGAGGTGGAGGAGCGCAGACAAACCTGCTTAGCGGGAACTAAAGGGTTTGGGAAAGTCGGCCAATGAGCGCCGCCGCTCTCGCGAAGCCTCCAATGGCCAAGAGCAGAAAAGGAGGGGGCGCCAAGGGGAGAAAAATGGGGAGGGGAGGAGAAGTTAGGCTGAGTGGTCATGCGCTGTGGTATCTTGCCCGTGGACTGGCTTTGAGGGAGGAATTGAGGCTCGGCTGAGGTGGGGTGGGAAGGGAAATGCCCCTCCAATGTTTGTTCTGGGGAGGGGGAAGGAAAAGCACCAGCAGGGGAAAGGGGGGGTCTTCAAAAACAGGGGGTCTTCAACTGTGGAGAGCTTTGTGCGGCAAAGGAAAAATGGGAGGGTCTTCAAGTATGGAGTGTGTGTGGTAAAAGGCGGGCTCATTAATTAGGGGGTGATGTTGGAGAATGGGGCACAAGCCCAAGAACTGTGCATATTGGCGGGATGGTGAGGGTTGGGGGGAATCTTCGGGTGCTCGGGATGGGGAGGTGAAGTGGTTGGGGGCCGGGGGGATCTTCAGGGGCTCAGGGGTAAGAATACTGTGACAGTGTGAGTATGAGGGGGAGCCTGGGGGGCTCAGGAACTGGGGTGGGGTTGATATCCGGGGGGGCTCATGGGGAGAATGTGGGGGGAACCAGTTAAGGTATGTCTGCGGGGAGCTTTGAGGGCTCAGGAAGTGGGGAAGGAGGCTCTGTGGGAGTGAGGTCTTCCAGGGCTCATAAGGGAGAAAATGCAGGGCAGGAAGGATGACCTGGTAGGCAATGTGTAGGAAGGGGGAGGCCTTTAAATAGCAGAAAACATTAGACCAGGACAATTCCTTTGCTAGATAATGAGTACAAAAATTGTTCTCCTGTAGCCTCTTTACTAGTCATCTGGAGTTTAAAAGCTTGGTGTGATACTTGAAGTGTTTCTGCTTTAATTTAATTATCCTTGTTTTAGTATGATGTACATCTTAAAAGTTATGACAAAGTTAAGTTTAAAAAAGGTTGGAAATAGACTAATCTGTATTCTAGCACCATGAAAATTTAATTTAAGAATGCATGCATAGATGGCAATAATTCCACATTGAGCAAAAAAGAGAAGCAAAAATAGTACACAGGAAGTTGGACTCGATGGCCTTGTAGGCCCCTTCCAACCCTACTATTCCATGATTTTAAGTGGGGGGAAACTGATGATAAGAAAAAGGGGCTGTTAATAATTGGTTGGAAGTCCAACTGATTCTTTTTGAAACAGATCAAGATTGGTTCATCATAGTCTATCTGCTTATTGGCGTATGTACCCTACCCTTCCATTTAAAAAAAATCCAAGATTGCACAAAAAGGATGTTCTGGTCCAGAGTTAATTTGGGGGTTGGCAGTGTTGAGGGAGGTCATGGGATGAAGTGGCTAAATGGTGTGGGAAATTTTTCAGGTAAGATTGGAGTTTCTGTAATTGGGACACTGAATTAGGGGCAGTGGGTGCCAGGAAAAGAGGGGATGTTTATAGGACCTTGCTGGACATAGATCAGGACACTGTTTCTCTTGAGGCTATCAAGCATTATATTGGGGAAATGAGTTTTTTTTTCCTTTTTCTGTGTGTTTGTGGCTGGGATGGCATTCGTACAGGGTGATTATATCCCTGGAGTTGGGATGGGAATAAGTAGTGGTGCGTCTTTCATTGAGGGGGAGTAAGATTAGGGTGAGGGTGATGAAGTTGTGGAGCTAAATTTTCTTTTAAACTGAGTGGGTTAAGTGTGTTGAGAGGCAAAGTAAGGTACAAATGGTGGCTTCGAATTACGTTTTAGTATATGTGTGAGGAGGACCTGGGTGGAGCTGGGTTGATAAGTGAGACATGGCAAGGAAAGGGTACCCTTAAAGGCAGCCTAAAATCATTTAAAATAAAATTTGTGCTTTGCAGTACTTGGGCTTTTTGTATGGGAACGTGATGGGAGACCATGTAGACAAACAGTAGGGAGGAGTGGTGCATCTCCTTCCCCTCTGCCCCAGCATCCTTCCGATGTTTGTAATCTGTTGGCTGTACTTCTCCTTTGACAGAACTTCCACCAACCACAATGTGGATCCAAGTGCGCACCATGGATGGGAAGGAGACCCATCGGGTGGACTCTCTTTCCAAACTCACCAAGGTGGAAGAACTCCGGCAGAAGATACATGAAGTGTTCAGGGTGGCACCTGATAGGCAAAGGCTTTTCTACAGGGGCAAACAGGTACCCATCCCATCTCTTGTTCTTCCTTCTCCCCAACCCTACTATTTTCTGTACCTTGTTTGCTTCCTCGCGCTGGAATTTTGTGTGTTATGTGAAACAAGGAAATGCGTATTTCATGTCTCAGTTGAGAAAACAAGGAGTGACTTTAAAAGTGGGCCTGTGTGTTTGCTCCAGCATTTTTAAAACTAATATAGAACTGACTTTTAAGTTGAGGTCAAATGAATAGATAAATATAGTTAAAATAGCAATGTTCCAAAGATGCACATTGCTTTGCGAAGCAAATCCCTACTACTGCTGGATATTGTAACCAGCAAATCCACGTCTTAACATAGAACACGCTGAGTGTTGGTGAAACTCTTGTGCCGCAGGGTGGAAGTAATGCAGGGTTTCATTCTGGTGCTGCTGGTAGCAGCTGCTTGGTTTGGGGGTGTTAATGGTGGCTAAGGATTTGAAAGAAAGAAAAATATGTAGCTACGTGGCCAACTTTAGCGATGTGTTTATACTGAATATGATGAAGAATCTACATAGGAGCCTCTTTGGAGAGGTTTTTGCGAATTGACTGAGAACTTTAGAACTCCGTTTTTCCGTTAAAAAGGTAAAGGAACCCTGAATTGCACTGCCATCTAGTGATGTTGTTCCAGTAATGCATTGTGCTGGCACATGCTGTTTCGGTTGGTTCTTGGCCTTGTTCTTGAAGTATCTTTAAGTACCTGTTGCCTCTGCTTTGGTCCTGCTGAAATTAATGTTCTGATTTTAGCTTGTACTTTGTCCCTGGCAAAGGCGAAGTACAGGCTGAAGGGGCAGGATTGCAGCTTGAGATACATAGGCATATGGTCAAGGAACACCTAATTACTTTGAATGAGTTCAGATCTCCAGGGCCAGATGAACTGCACCCTAGAGTAATAAAGGAACTGGCCAGAAGAACTCTCAGAACCACTGTCTATTCTCTTTGAGAAACCATGGAGGATGGGGAAGTGCTAGATGACTGGAGGGGGGCTAATGTTGTCCCTGTCTTCAAAAAGGGTAAAAAGGAGGAACCTGGGAACTACAGACCAGTCAGTCTGACATCAGACCCTGTGGAAATTCTGGAGCAGATGATAAAGCAATCCATCTGGAAGCCCCTTGAAAACAGTGCAGTGATTACTCGAAGCCAACATGGATTTGTCAAAAACAAGTCCAGCCAGACGAATCTGATCTCATTTTTTGATCAGTCACCTCCCTTGTGGACCGTGGGAGTGCTGTGGACATCATATACCTCGACTTCAGCAAAGCTTTCGACAAAGTGCCCCATGATCTCCTGATGAGCAAACTAGCTCAAAGTGGGCTAGATGAAACAACGATCCGGTGGATCCACAGTTGGCTACAGAATCGGACTCCAAGAGTGCTTATCAATGGGATCTTCTCAAACTGCGGAGAGGGAACGAGCGGGGTACCGCAGGGCTCAGTCCTGGGCCCAGGGCTCTTCAACATTTGTATTAATGACTTGGAGGAGGAGGTGCAGGGAATGCTGATCAAATTTGCAAATGACACCAAATTGGGCGGGATAGCTAATACCCTGGAAGACAGAAACAAAATTCAAAGTGATCTGGATAGACTGGAGTGCTGGGCAGAAAACAACAGAATGACATTTAATAGGGATCAATGCCAAGTTCTGCACCTCGGAAAAAGAAACCAAATGCACAGTTACAAGATGGGGGATACGTGGCTCAACAACGCTACAAGCGAGAAGGATCTTGGAATTGTTGATCACAAGCTGAATACGAGCCAACAATGTGATGTGGCTGCAAAAAAGGCAACTGCTCTTTTGGGCTGCATTCATAGAAGCATAGCTTCCAAATCCCGGGAAGTACTAGTTCCCCTCTACTCAGCACTGGTTAGTCCTCATCTGGGGTACTGTGTCCAGTTCTGGGCACCACACTTGAAGAAGGATGCAGACAAACTGGAGAGGGTTCAGAGGAGGGCAACAAACATGATCAGGGGACTGGAAACAAAGCCCTATGAAGAGAGGCTGAAAGAACTGGGCGTGTTTAGCCTTGAGAAGAGAAGACTGAGGGGAGATAGGATAGCGCTGTTCAAGTACTTGAAAGGTTGTCACAGAGAGGAAGGCCAGGATCTCTTCTTGATCCTCCCAGAGTGCAGGACATGGAATAATAGGCTCCAGTGACAGGAAGCCAGATTCTGGCTGAACATCAGGAAAAACTTCCTGACTGTCAGAGCAATACGACAACGGAACCAATTCCCTGGGGAGGTGGTGGGCTCTCCCACACTGGAGGCCTTCAAGATGAGGCTGGACAGCCATCTGTCAGGGCTGCTCTGACTTGGATTCCTGCACTGAGAGGGGGGTTGGACTCGATGGCCTTGTAGGCACCTTCCAACCCTACTGTTCTATGATTCTATTCTTGCTGTTTCAGTCCTAGTAAATGACATTCAAAATGATAGTTACCGACTGTCATTAAGTAATTAAGTTGCATTTAGTTTCTGTTCCATTAAGCCTGCTGGTGTGTTCTGTGAACATTAATAGCTTGCGTGCCCTTTCAGATGTTAAAGTTCAGTTAAAACAATCTTGCATCTGAAGTGTTAGTGCAGCAGTTTCAGGGATGTGTTTGAAATTAGAAGCAAAGTAGCCCTGGTCTGCATAACATTAGCAAAAAACTATTTTTCTCGTTGGTCTGCCACCTTTGACAAGGAAGGGCAGGTAATAGTGTTACATGATTGCTCAAGTATTTTCATTGACCTGATTCCCACTTAATGCTAACCCATCGTTTATTTAACCCATGATTTGTTTCCCTAGCCAGGGTTTGTCTGACAGACAATTGAGCAAACTGGTTTATTTTCTCAATCCCTGGTTGTTTGTTTCCCTCCTCCTTAGCCTGCTCCCTCCCTGCATCCTAAATACCTTTGCGGTGCTGTTATACTGGCATGTAGAGGGGCTGGGTTTTTTTACCCTTCTTGCCAGCCACTTCTGTAGCCTGGTGAAACAACCCATGAACAAGACACAGTTCTGAGTACACACATAATGACAACCCATGGTTTAAACCCAGAGTTTGCAACACAACAACAAACTGGACTGGTTCACACCACATGCTGAGCTCACTGTTGGTTATTTAATCCATGGTGAGCCACAGTGTGTGCTGGGCACCATTTTGAAGATTCAACCCCTAATGGGGTTGTGGCGTGTTGTCTGAACACAGCCATTGGGGTTTATGCGAAGGTCGCATAAGGCCCAATGGCCAGGTTCAGAGGACACACTGCAACCCAATTGTGGATTGCATATTCAGAATGGCTCATCGCGTGATGTCTGGTGTGTTGTGTAAACCAGGTCAACTCTTTCTGGGTTGTTCGTGGTTAATAAGCCATTGTTTGTTAGTGCAGCTGGGTTTGTAGAATATGACAAGCCAGAGTTCAAAAACCCACATCATGGGTTAGAATAGAATCATAGAATAGTAGGGTCGGAAGGGGCCTACAAGGCCATCGAGTCCAACCCCCTGCTCAATGCAGGAATCCAAGTCAGAGCATCCCTGACAAATGGCTGCCCAGCCTCATCTTGAAGGCCTCCAGCGTGGGAGAGCCCACCACCTGCCCAGGTAATTGGTTCCATTTGTTGTATTGCTCTGACAGTCAGGACGTTTCTCCTGATGTTCAGCCGGAATCTGGCTCCCTGTCACTTGAGCTATTCTTCTGTGTCCTGCACTCTGGGATGATTGAGAAGAGATCCTGGCCTTCCTCTCTGGGACAACCTTTCAAGTCGTTGAAGAGCGCTATCCTATCTCCCCTCAGTCTTCTCTTCTCAAGGCTAAACATGCCCAGTTCTTTCAGTCTCTCCTCATAGGGCTTTGTTTCCAGTCCCCTGATCATCTTTGTTGCCCTCCTCTGAACCCTCTCCAGCTTGTCTGCATCCTTCTTAAAGTGCGGTGCCCAGAACTGCACACAGTATTCCAGATGAGGCCTAACCAGTGCTGAGTAGAGGGGAACTAGTACTTCCCGGGATTTGGAGGCTATGCTTCTATGAATGCAGCCCAAAAGAGCATTTGCCTGTTTTGCAGCCACATCACATTGTTGTCGATCACAAACTGAATACGAGCCAACAATTCCAAGATCCTTCTCGCTTGTAGTATTGTTGAGCCACGTATCCCCCATCTTGTAACTGTGCATTTGGTTTCTTTTTCCGAGGTGCAGAACTTGGCATTTATCCTATTAAATGTCATTCTGTTGTTTTCTGCCCAGCACTCCAGTCTATCCAGATCACTTTGAATTTTGTTTCTGTCTTCCAGGGTATTAGCTATCCCGCCCAATTTGGTGTCATCTGCAAATTTGATCAGCATTCCCTGCACCTCCTCCTCCAAGTCATTAATACAAATGTTGAAGAGCCCTGGGCCCAGGACTGAGCCCTGCGGTACCCCGCTCATTCCCTCTCCCCAGTTTGAGAAGATCCCATTGATCAGCACTCTTGGAGTCCGATTTTGTAGCCAACCGTGGATCCCCCGGATCGTTGTTTCATCTAGCCCACTTTGAGCTAGTTTGCTCATCAGGAGATCATGGGGCACTTTGTCGAAAGCTTTGCTGAAGTCGAGGTATATGATGTCTACAAGGGAGGTTACCTGATCAAAAAATGAGATCAGATTCGTCTGGCTGGACTTGTTTTTGACAAATCCATGTTGGCTTCGAGTAATCACTGCATTGTTGTCAAGATCCTTCCAGATGGATTGCTTTATCATCTGCTCCAGAATTTTCCCAGGGATTGGTGTCAGAATGACTGGTCTGTAGTTCCCAGGTTCCTCCTTTTTGCCCTTTTTAAAAATAAAAATAAATGTTAGGGGTCTTCCCCTTGACCTCCCCTGCCGAACTCCCCTGGCCAACTCCTGTTTGCTCCCCCTGCCCGCTCGCTCTAGTTGCTCGCTCTCTGGGAGCTTGCCTGCTTCTGTAGTCCCTGGACCAGCTTGCTCTGCTCTGCTCTGCTGGGAGGCGCGAAACAGACTGAAGCTTCCCGCCCAGTCAGCTGCTGGGAGTACTCAGGTCACACCCCTCCAATTCAGTTGGAGCTCTCAGAAGCTCCTGGTGAGCTCACAGCCCATCAGAAGGATAAAGGGCAGCCCCCTGGGCTTCCTGCAGCCCACTTACCTCTTAGCCTCTGTCTCTTCAACCACTGCAACTCCCCTGGCCAACTCCTGTTTGCTCCCCCTGGTCGCTCGCTCTCTGGGAGCTTGCCCGCGTCTGTAGTCCCTGGACCAGCTGGAGCAGCTTGCTCTGCTCCTGCTCTGCTCGGAGGTGGGAAACAGACATAACAGGTTAGTGTTATGTGTGAACCCAGCCAGTGTCATGCCTGTTTTTTGTGTTCAAAACTCAAGAGTATTGATTTTTTTTATGTGGTGGCTTGGTTCTTGCCTACCTAGGCACCTGCTATTTCCTTAAAGATCAGGAGCGTTATCAGAATGTTACAGTCTATGTGCCATCAAGGCTGGTGAGGAATTGAGTGAGGTGTGTAACTGAGATTGTTCAAAACTGTTGCAAGACCTTTACAGTGTGGATTGTTAATTGACCTGCTTTTGGGGTATTTTACTCTTCAGTCTACTGTATTTTTATTTTGCTTTTCAGATGATTATTGTCTCCTTAAGAGGCTTACTTCAGTAAAAAAGAGACACAGGCCCTGCCATCAGGATTACAAAGTAAAAATATAAGACACACAAGGGAAGGGAAGTGGAGGGAGATTAGTTTTTCAAGGCCAGAGCAAGGTATACCTATAAGCAGACCTATCCTGTTCAGACCAGGCTGATCTTTCTTTGTTGGTGTTCTTGCTCTTGTTCCTTTGGCCAATGGATGGGGCCAGGGCACTCTTTCCTCTTACATCTGCAGTCCCCAGGCAACTGCCAGTTGGACCCGAGTATTCTTTGTACCAGGGAAGGGGGCAGTGAGCTCCATGTAACTTGTTCCTTCTGTGGCTGATGGGTGGGCCAGGTTGGTTTCCCCCTTGGCTTGGTGGTGTTCCTCGGAAGCAGGGGGTGCAGTTTCCCAGTGGCCCTGGGTCCCTGGCTGATGACAGCTAACCTTGAGTTCAAGATTTAGTGTGATATGACCTGTGCTAAAGCATACATGAGGATTTGAAACTTGGCTAGTCTTATTTAAAAGGGTAGTTGAGTAAAGTGGCTTATATTTGCTCCTATAACCTTTTGCTTAGCAAAGATCTTTTATTGAGAATGCACTACTAAAACATTTTCTGTTTAGAACTATGGCCAACTTCTGCTTTGGGAAGAACTAGATTATCCCCAGAGAAGCTGCTTGGGGCCCCCCAGAACCTACCTCTGGCCGTTATGTCACTGCCCCCTTTCCCCAGACAACTTGTATTGAGAAACTCTGACTTGCCAGGCGGAAAAATCTCACAGGTGCCTCTTTCGTTGAGAAATGAGAGACAAGATGTGTATCGCTTTTGCCATGGCAAGCACTGATTCTCAAGCAAATTTGCTCCTGGAGCCCTGCCCAAGCACACACTGGTTCTTTGCTGGCAGGAACCCCTGACATTGGGAAATGAGAACTCATCCTTGAGCTGCTTCTTGCTTCCTGACATTAGGAGCAGATGCCAGCGAAGAAGTTGTGATTTGTGCTCCTCAAATTAGTCTGGGGAAGGGTGGAGAGTCCCAGAAAAAAATCCTGGGCATTTAATGCCTCCTGTAGGCTCACCAGTTGACTTATTGCTTTAGGGAAGGAGGTGGGGAAGCTCTGGTTTGAAAAAGGATTTTTAAAACGTCTGATGTGAAAGCCATCTTGGATGTGATCCTAAACACACTGGCTATGGAATAAGACTTATCAAACATGATGGGCTTTTTCATAGGAGTGTGCTGTGCACACCATAAAAAGAAGCAGAGATGCAGCTTACAAAAGATAAAACAATGGTAAGATTGAAATGTGGGTCCAATAAACTGTGCCTTATTGGATCAATAGTGACATTGTTCCAGTGAGGGCTACTTCCAAACCAGGAAAGTGATTCAGTCTCTGAGTACAAACCAGGCTATTGGGTTTAATATCCTGACTTGTTGTATGACATTAAACCATAGTTTTCCCATTTGGAAGTAATAGGAAACGGGTTAAGCTCCACAAACTAGTCTTGTGTATTGCATGTGACGAGGGTGCACACAGTCACAACACTTCTGTTTGGTCCAGTAACCCATGGTTTATTGGGTCAAGATAATCTGGTCTGAACCGGGTCAATATCTTTAGAAGTAAATTGTGTTCCAGTGCTTAACTTTGGATTCACTTAGACCTTGAAGTGTCTCCCCCTTAGCAATTCAAAATGGAAGAAAAACAATTACAATACCCTGCCTATCTCTCTCCCAGGGTTGTGAGGATGAATGGAGATTTTAGGCTGAAATATCCTTGGTATGCTGCTGATACCCAGCTCTGTCTCTTTGATCAGATTTCTATGAGAAAGTGGAAACTTTGAACCAATATTGTTTTGGGGTTGTAAGGTAGTTGCTATGAATTACCTCAACCACTGGAGATATGCTGCTGGTCTGAGGGGTTAACAGTAGGCTAGTTGCATTACCCTTGGTCATTATAAGAATCTTATAACATCAAGAATTGGTGCCTTGGTTTTTGTTCTTCCCTTTCCCTCTCCATCCTGTTTTCCTTTTGTGTTGTGTCATTTTTAAATAGTAAGTCTGAGGGGCAGGGGACTACCTTGTTATAGATCTTGAAGCCTTTCCAGCTGAAGAGTGGGGTATAAAAGTTTTAACTTAAAAAAAACCTCACTCTTGGGGTAGGAGTTTTAGACAGGAATCAGTGAAAGAGCATTGCCTTGATGTGCTATGGAAACAACAGTGGAAGCAGGGCCATTCCACCAGCTCTGCTTAAAAGACCTGTCAAGGAGAAAGGAAGATCCCTGCCGCCGGGACCAGCCCCAGTCTCCCTGCGAGGGAGGACTGCCCAGGACCCAATCCTGGGATCCCCTTCCCAAAAACAGGACCCGCCAAACTCGGGCTTTCGGTCCCCCAAAATACCCACTAGCCACCCTCATAAGCTAAGAGGCGCTGAAATTAGCACTGAGGTTATGCAGAGGGATCACACCAATTAAAGGTTGGATAAAGGTTTAGTAAGATCAACGTAAGGGGGTAGAGGGAAAGGGAAGAATGGACATAGCCATTTCCACAGAGGGTACAAAGCTAAATCACTTAACTATAAACAGAGATTTTCTATGAACGCGCACCCAAGCCAAAATAATAAAGCTACCTGGCCTGTCCTTAAATGCCTAAGCATGGATCTCCCTGTCTGGCAACCAGCTGTCTGCAGGTCCAGGACCACCAGGATGAAGGGAAGACCCCATGCCTCGACCTCAGCCCCCTTTTAAAGCTCAGCCCTGGCAACCTAGGGCAGATCTCCCTTCAGCCAATCACTGGCTCAGGCCCTGGGTGGGCCGCCCTGGCCTCCGAGATGCTGGAACTCCCCACCAACTCCAGCTGTTGGCACTTCCCAATTTGCGGGGACTGTGCCTGGCCTTGGGCAAAGGGCCGAGGAGCCGCTAAATAACAAACAGTCCCAGGTGGTTACCTCCGACGTGACAGCCTGACCAGATCTTATGGCGGAAAGCAGGCCGTTATCCTTGACAAGACCGTTCACATGAAGGCTTATTCTCCCTCAACTGTCACCACAAGGCTGCAACAGGGGGAGAGGAGATGGGCAAGCAGGCCATTCCATCAGCCCTACTGAAAGACCATTTGCTTTTTCCCTCTTCCCTCCCCCTCCCCATTTCATTTTGTGTCATGTGTTTTTAGGTTGTAAGCTTGCAGGCAGGGACTATTTAGTTTTTGATTGTGTATATGCCTCTACAGGAGCGTTTTTGGCTGAGGAGTGACTAAAACTACTTTAAATACATAGTTGATGTACCAGGTGTTCCCCCTTCATGGATCACTGCCTTGTTGTGGCGAAGGGGCTTGCGTAATTCAGTGAAGCCATAAGCTATGCCGTGCAGGGCCACCCAAGACGGACCGGTCATGGCAGAGAGTTCTGACAAAATGTGGTCCACTGGAGAAGGAAATGGCAACCCACTCCAGTATTCTTGCCAAGAAAACCCCATGGAACGTATCACAAGGCTAAAAGAGATGACGCCGGATGATGAGCCCCTCGGGTCGGAAGGTGTCCAATATACTACTGGGGAGGAGCAGAGGGTATTTCCAAGTAGCGCCAGAAAGAGTGAAGCGGCTGGGCCAAAGCCGAAAGGACACTCAGCTGTGGATGTGTCTGGTGGTGAAAAGGAAGTCTGATGCTGTAAAGAACAATGTTCTTTAGGAACCTGGAATGTAAGATCAATGAATCAAGGTAAGCTGGAGGTGCTCAAGCATGAGATGGCAAGATTGAACATCGACATCTTGGGAATCAGCAAACTAAAATGGACAGGCATGGGCGAATTCAATTCAGGTGACCATTATATCTACTACTGTGGGCAAGAATCCCTTAGAAGAAATGGAGTAGCACTCATAGTCAACAAAAGGGTGGGAAAAGCAGTACTGGGGTACAATCTCAAAAACGATAGAATGATCTCAGTACAAATCCAAGGCAAACCATTCAACATCACAGTAATTCAAGTCTATGCCCCAACCACTGAGGCTGAAGAAGCTGAGGTTGATGGGTTCTATGAAGACCTGCAACACCTTCCAGAACTAACACCAAAAAAAATGTCCTCTTCATCAGGGGATTGGAATGCTAAAGTAGGAAGTCAAGAAATCACCGGGATCACAGGCAAGCATGGCCTTGGTGTTCAAAATGAAGAAGGACAAAGGCTAATAGAGTTTTGCCAAGAGAACACGCTGATCATAGCAAACACTCTTTTCCAACAGCACAAGAGACGACTCTACACATGGACATCACAAGAAAGCAAAGTGGCTGTCTGAGGAGGCTTTACAAGTAGCTGAGGAAAGAAGGGAAGTGAAAAGCAAGGGAGAAAGGGGAAGATATATCCAACTGAATGCCGAGTTCCAGAGGATAGCAAGGAGAGACAAGAAGGCCTGCTTAAATGAACAATGCAAAGAAATCGAGGAAAACAACAGGATGGGAAAGACTAGAGATCTCTTCAAGAAAATCAGAGATCTCAAGGGAACGTTTTGTGCAAAGATGGGCATGATAAAGGACAAAGAAGGCAGGGACCTAACAGAAGCAGATGAGATTAAGAAGAGGTGGAAAGAATACACAGAAGAACTATACAGGAAAGATCTTAATGGTTTCAAGAGGCAGAGGAACTAGAGATCAAATCGCTAACATTCGCTGGATCATGGAGAAAGCAAGAGAATTCCAGAAAAACATCTACTTCTGCTTCATTGACTACACTAAAGCCTTTGATTGTGTGGATCACAACAAACTGTGGCAAATCCTTAAAGAGATGGGAGTACCAGATCACCTTACCTGTCTCCTGAGAAACCTGTACGAGGGTCAAGAAGCAACAGTAAGAACTGGACATGGAACAATAGATTGGTTCAAAATTGGGAAAGGAGTACGACAAGGCTGCATATTGTCGCCCTGCTTATTTAACTTATATGCAGAGTACATCATGAGAAATGCCGGGTTGGATGAATCACAGGTCGGAATTAAGATTGCTGGGAGAACTATCAACAACCTCAGATACGCAGACGATCCCACCCTAATGGCAGAAAGCGAAGAGGATCTAAAGAACCTCTTGTTGAGGGTGAAAGAGGAGAGTGCAAAAGCTGGTTTGAAACCCAACATTAAAAAAACGAAGATCATGGCATCTGGCCCCATCACTTCCTGGCATATAGAAGGGGAAGAAATGGAAGCTGTGACAGACTTTATTTTCTTGGGCTCCAAGATCACCGCAGACGGTGACTGTAGCCATGAAATTAAAAGATGCTTGCTCCTGGGGAGGAAAGTTATGGCAAGCCTAGACAGCATAGTAAGAAGCAGAGATATCCCCTTGCCGACAGAGGTTCGTATAATCAAAGCTATGATTTTCCCAGTAGTAATGTATGGCTGTGAGAGCTGGACTGTAAGGAAGGCTGAGCACCAAAGAATCGATGCTTTCGAACTGTGGTGCTGGAGAAGACTCTTACGAGTCCCCTGGACTGCGAGGAGGTCAAATCAGTCCATCCTAAAGGAAATCAACCCTGAGTGCTCATTGGAAGGACAGATAATGAAGCTGAAGCTCAAATATTTTGGCCACCTAATGCGAAGAGAAAGGTCACTGGGAAAGACCCTGATGCTGGGAAAGACCCTGATGCTGGGAAAGACCCTGATGCTGGGAAAGATTGAAGGCAAAAGGAGAAGTGGACGGCAGAGGATGAGATGGCTAGATAGCATCACCGATGCAATGAATATGGACTTGAGCACACTCTGGGAGAGAGCAGAGGACAGGAAGGCCTGGCGTGCTATGGTCGATGGGGTCACGAAGAGTCAGACACGACTTAAGGACTGAACAACAATACCAGGTGTTATTCCATGGGCTTGTGTTGGCTTCTGGACTTCCCTTTGTGGGAGGGACTGGGAAACAATCTGCACAAACTGAGATAATATGTATTATGGAACAGAAAGGAAGAAGGCTAGATGCAAATAGAGACACACAGACATCTTAGAATTTTTTTTAATAGTCGCATTGTCTTGCTGTCCGGTGAACAGTATAGTGTCTTGCAAGAGAAAGGAGATGCTCTCCCCACCCACCCCTGCTCATTCATGGTACAAATGAGGGTAATAATTGATCTTGGTCTGGAGAGTCTTTGAGACACTAAGGTTCATGGCTGAACATTTTCCCAGTTCCTGCTTTATCATGCAGAAATGAGCAGAGCCTTCTGGAATGTTTGGTGATAGGAGATGCATTTTAAGTTGAAGGAAATCCTTTCCAAAGAATGCCACTAGTTGCCACTTCTGTAATCTCCTGTGGCTCTTCATTTCAGTGCTTTCAGTGTTTTTCTTTTGGTCACCAAGTGCTAGCCAAGATGGTTGTAGGACAGTTAAGCATTAGTACTAAGTATATTGGCTAAACAATACAATTTTGATTGTTTAAGGAAAATAAGGGAGAATTTGATGCTTGGTATTCTTTAGAGGTTTTGCGGTTACTTCATTCCACAGGCTTAGGAACTTACACTGCAAGTACAAAATTGTGTCTTAAATGAAGAGAATTTCATTTCTCTGTTGTGTGACAAATGTATGTGGACATGTTTGTCCAAAAAAATTGTACCGTAAGATGCTGGACCAACTGAAAACTGGGTTGCAGAATAACTATAATTGGCTACCTACGGTGACTGTAGCCATGAAATTAAAAGACGCTTGCTCCTTGGGAGGAAAGCTATGGCCAACCTAGACAGCATAGTAAGAAGCAGAGACATCACCTTGCCGACAAAGGTCCGTCTAATCAAAGCTATGGTTTTCCCAGTAGTAATGTATGGCTGTGAGAGCTGGACTATAAGGAAGGCTGAGCGCCGAAGAATTGATGCTTTCGAACTGTGGTGCTGGAGAAGACTCTTACGAGTCCCCTGGACTGCAAGGAGGTCAAATCAGTCCATCCTAAAGGAAATCAACCCTGAGTGCTCATTGGAAGGACAGATAATGAAGCTGAAGCTGAAATATTTTGGCCACCTAATGCGAAGAGAAAACTCCCTGGAAAAGACCCTGATGCTGGGAAAGACTGAAGGCAAAAGGAGAAGGGGACGGCAGAGGATGAGATGGCTAGATAGCATCACGGATGCAATGAATATGGACTTGAGCACGCTCCGGGAGAGAGCGCAGGACAGGAAGGCCTGGCGTGCTATGGTCCATGGGGTCACGAAGAGTCGGACACGACTGAACAACAACAACAACAGGGGGGCAGTATAAGTAAAGGAATTTAAATTGTCAATGAAGACCTATAGATTGATTTGTGGGGAGCGGGGCAGGGGACGTATGTAGATTTTTAAGGTGCTGCAGTACTCTTGCTTTGTCTAAAACAGACCAACATTTTAATCTCTGAAAGTTAAAAGAAATACAGCAAGTCTTTAAATTATTTTATTTCTTTGTTCATGAAGAAAAATTATTTTCAGTTGCATGTCACAAAGTGGCTCTGGCCCATGTGAGTTTATGTTACAATAAATTTCTTAGCCTTAAAATGCCACAAGACCTTTTTGTGTTTTACACTCCTTTTGGGGGTGTTCCACCTTGAACAATATTAGTATTTTATATAGAGTATTTCCACAGTGCTTGGTGTGCATTACCTATACAGCAAACCTGTAAGGTAGACTGCTATTACAATTCCTATATTCCCCATGCAAGGCCAAGGTTGAGAAAATAGCTTGGTTAAGGTCGCCGCAGCTGAGATCTGAACCAGCAGTGGTAGTTCTGGCTTGTCCTCTGAGCTGCTGCACTACAATCAGTGGATTGAATGTATGCTTGCTGTTCCCCACCCCCTGTAAGTACAAATAGTGTTGAAAAGAAATGAAGCAAATTGTGGGAGATATTTTTGAAGTTACTAATAACAGATATGGAGCATTAGTTGAGTTCTGTGGGAAAGCTTGTTAAGGGTTATAATGAATTCCCGAGGGGTTGAAAAGAAGGCAGTTGTATAGAGAAGTGTTTTAGCTGTACGATGGACTTATTATTTGAGGCGTTGATTATGTATTGAAAGCTTTTTGTTATTCACAGGAATGGAATCAAGCGTCTCAGGGTTGGTACAACCAACAGTGAACAACATTTTGCTTTAACTTTATTTAGCCTGTTTAGGAAAATGCTGGCATGAAAACAAAACCGGTGTCAAATCTAACAATTAAAACTGAGCAGACCAAAACATTTCACCTAAATAGTTTGGTGTTTTCTATTTCTGGAGTGTGTGAAGCACAGCAATTTACTATATATTTTTGATAGCTCTTGAAAGTCTTAATGAGACTAGTGGTCTTCTTCCAACTCTTATTTTACAGATGGAAGATGGTCATTCCCTTTTTGATTACAGTGTTGGCTTGAATGATATTGTTCAGCTGCTGGTGAGGCAAAACCCTACCCTCCTGCCTCTGGCTAACAAAGAAAAGGACTCTGAACTTTCAGACACAGACTCTGGCTGTGGCTCAGGCCAAAGTGAATCTGATAAAAGCTCCAATAATGGGGAGGGGGCTATGGAGATGGAGGGGCAACCCAGCACAGCAGCGAAGGCTGACTTGGTGGACCCAGGCTTTGGATTCTACAAGGTGAGGTGGCTTGAGTTTAAAATGCAATGCACTTTTTAAGTGGAAATGTCTATAATCTCTAAGTTCGAAGCAAAACTGTTGTAAAGAATGTGTAAGCTTTTATATCTGGAAAGATAAATTGAGGACATATTTATAGTACTATAAACTGATGGCTCATCTATCCCTGTGGCTTCTTATGGTGCCACAAGACGGTTGCCTGTACCAGCCATGCTGCAGGTTGGCCACCTAACAGAGTTCAGTTGCCCAATTCTCTTCAGTTCTTCTACTTGAAGAAACAAACATGGTTTATCTTTTGAAACTGCTCAATTCCAGGCCAGGCTTACTGAAAGCAACTTAATGGCTTGACTTTCTGTTTTAGATCAATGAGCTGGTGGATGCTCGTGATACGAGCATGGGCGCCTGGTTTGAAGCTCAAGTTGTCAATGTGACGCAGAAAGGAAAAGCAGCCAGCAAGGCAAGGGAGAGTGATGAGGAATCTGATCTGCAAGAAGCCATCCCCAATGAGGACATAATATATGATGTGAAATATGAAGAGTGAGTGGTTTTAATTTTTCTTTAGTGTCTTTACAACAGTAGTCAAGCAGCTGGCTCTTGGCATAGCTAATGTCGCTTGAGCTTAGATGTAGAGCCAGGTTTCCACATATTTCTCTGCTATGGTGAGTGGGCCACCACCATTGTCTCACAAGCTCTGGCTGCCTTCACAAGCACAGAACTGAAGAGGTAGGTGGGGATTGTCCTGACACTTGTGTGGAGATCCCTGCCCCCTCCCAAGCTCCAAGGTTGGAAGGAAGCTGGGAGTTTGTCAGATTGCCAAGGCATGTAGCGTGCCTTGACTGTGCAGGACCAAACAGGCAAGCCCCCTGCCATGCTTTCCTACTGTATAGTAGGAAAAAGTGGTAGGGAGCTTCCTGGGTTACTGCTCAACTGCCGCAAGCTCCATGTCTCTCTTTCCTATGGAAAGGCTCAGCTGCCATGCAAGGATAACTTTTTGCAGGGTGGTGGTGGTGGTTGTGAAGTTGCACCCCTTTATTGCACTGTTTTTCCTGCACTCTTCTCCAGAAGAGCATTGCATGCTGGAACATGGTTGCCTCTGTGCTGCTACTCAAGCTACCATAGCCGTGACAGTCTGGTCAAGGTGACACAAGTAACTGGTTGCTATTGCTGTCTGGGCTGGTGTTTATAATGCAGGACTACATCCAGCACTAGTTGAGGATGATTTTGGCATGTCCTCTATTAGGGTTCAGCACCTAGAATTTCCTGGGCCGATCTAGCCCCCTGGGAAGAGTCTCTCCTAAGGCTTAGTGACTGGCAATAAGAGCTTTAAAAGATAGTATGCCGGTATTTTTGGCCTCACCCTTTTTGTCTTTGGCCCTGCCCACCACTGGAAGGCGGCCCCCAAGAGCTTCTCTGAAATAGAATTTGGCTGTTGCTCTGAAAGAGGTTCCCCAGCCCTGTGCTAGAGCAAAAACCACCACTGGATGCAACCCTATAAATGCAACTCATCTGAGATGATCTATGGCAGTAACACCAGCTGCAGAGGACTTGTTCCTGGGCTCTTCCACAGGAATTTGTTAGCTTTCCTTTTCCCTCACCATTTTTCAGTTGCCCTTTGTATCTATTAGACTGAGCCTGTGAGCATGGTCTGTCTTCTAATATCTGTACAGTGAATAGAACATTTTAGACACTTTAGTATTACTATTATTAATAATATAATATTTTATGAGTTGAGTTGTTGAGGAAGAGTGGGGCTGCATTATTTTTGTTTGTTGCATTGATTCCTCATCTCTTCCCTCCCCTCTTCAAGCTATCCAGAGAATGGTGTCATCCAGCTGAGCTCCAAAGATGTGCGTGCTCGTGCCAGGACCACCCTGAAGTGGGAGGAGCTAGAAATAGGAGACATCGTCATGCTGAATTACAATCCCGATGATCCAAAGGAGAGGGGATTTTGGTATGATGCAGAGATCCTACATAAGCAAGAAACCAGGACATACAAGGAATTATATGCCAGGATAGTTCTTGGGTAAGTGATGAGCATGAGTGGACTCCATCTGCCAAGCGTCCAAGAAATGCTACTCCATGCTGCCCTATCCTTCCTTATCGCAGTCTGTGATGATCTTAGCCCATGGGAACTCAGATGGGGAGGGGCACAACATTTTTTTGCAACAATTTCAGGAGGGGTAGCAGTGTTAGTTTATTGCAGCAAAAACAACAAAGAATTTTGTGACACCTTAAAGAGTTAAAAAATGATTTTGCCATCAGCTTTTGTGGATACTGTCCACTTCATGAAAGCTTATAGTAAAATAAAATCATTTTTTTGAGGTGCCACAAGACTCCTTGAAGCTTTTATTATATTTCACTACAGAGTTGGAAAGGGAGAGATAGGACCATCCATCAAGCAACATCACTTCTGACCGTGCCTCAAGGGTTGTATATATCTGCCCTTACTTGTTCTGTCTGGCAGGTACCAGAGGGTAGCTCTGAGGGAGGAGATTTCAGACCCTTGGCTGCTAACTTGTGGGGTGCTATAGGGTTCTATTCTCTCCCCGATGTTACTTAACGTCTATGTGAAGCTGCTGTTTGGGGTTCAGTGTCACCAATATGTGGATGACACGCAACACGCAATATGTGAATGACACCTCTCATTTAAATCCTCACCGAGGGTGGCAATAGAAACCCTGTCCAAGTGTCTGAAGTCAGTGAGTGGTTGGATGGGAAGGAATAAGCTGAAACTGAACCCCAACAAAACTGCAGTACTTTTGGTGGGAGATGAGGGGAGGTTGGGGAATGTTGACCTGGTATTGAATGGGGTGCAGCTGCCCCTGAAGGACCAGTTCCACAGCCTGGGGGTCATTTTAGACTCCCAGCTGTCCATGGAGGCTCAGGTGTTGGCCGTGAGCCAGGTGGTGCTGTACCAACTCCATCTGATACGGCGGCCGCACCCCTACTTCCCTAACCATCTGCTCCCATCAGTAGTTCATGCCCTGGTCTCCTCTCACCTAGACTACTGTAATATGCTGTATGTGGGGTTACCCTTGAAGACGGTTCGGAAGCTGCAGCTGGTGCAGAACATGGCGACCCGCCTGATTAAAGGCAGCCGTCAGCGAGATAGCATCACTCCAGTGCTGAAGGAGTTGCACTGACTACCAGTTGTTTTCCGGGCCCAATTCAAGGTGTTCGTATTGACCTTTAAATCCTTATATGGTTCCTGTCCAGTCTATCTTAAGGAGCGCCTCCAGCAACACCAGGGATGCTGCTCAACAAGAGCAGCTGCGGGAGGCCTTCTTTCTGTCCCGTCAGCCAGGACAGCTAGGCTGGTGAGGACTAAGGAGAGGGCCTTTTCTGTGGTGGCCCCCACTTCGTGGAATTTCCTCCCTAGTGACCTCTGCCATGCCCCCTCTTTGATGAGCTTCCACTGGCTTTTGAAAACCTGGCTGTTCAGGTGGGCATTTGGGGTGGGTTAGGGTTTTTTTTAGAGCAATGTTGTTTTGTTGATCATGTTGTATTCTGTGTTATTTGTATTGTACGCCACCTAGAGTGGCCGGGTAGCCAGCCCAGATGGGCAGCTGATAAATCTAATAAAATAAATGAATAAATAAATCTGTACTAGGGATAAGGGGATTACAGTATGTATTACATCTCCAGTTTTGCCTCCTTTGCATAGCTTGTTCTGATATGCTTCCCTTCTTAGGGATGCTGGTGATACCTTAAATGATTGCCGAATTACTCTTGTGGATGAGATTTACAAGATTGAAGAACCTGGGTGCGCTGTTCCACTTACTGCTGAAAGCCCACTAAAAAGTAAGTCCTATCACTTCCATTCACAGTGACCCCCCCACCCCAATGTTTTGCACTGGAGGATAGCTCCTGCTGGAAAAACATGCCATGTTGGGTCAGGACAATGTAGTCTCTGAAGTTTGTTGACAGCAAGCTGTTCTCTGCCCCCAGCAGATGATACTTGGAGCTATGCTACCTTTAAACGTAAAAGTTCAATTTAGCTGTCATAGCTAATGGGTGTTGTTAGGTCATCCTCTGTGAAGTTGTCTAATCTTTTTAAAAAGCTATTTAAGCTGGTGCCCATTGTAACATCTTCTGGCAATGAGTTGGAAGTACAGAACCAACACATCTTATGGCTTGCTTTTGGCTCAGCATGGGGGTGTTTGTGTGTTTTTAATTCCTTCAGGGCAGAGTGGGCCAGTTTGTAAGCACTGCAAAGACAACCCTAGCAAAGCCTGCAGGATGTGTGCCTGTCATGTGTGTGGCGGGAAAGAGGCTCCTGAGAAGCAGCTAATGTGTGATGAGTGTGACATGGCTTTCCACATCTACTGTCTCAGCCCCCCTCTTAGCAGTATACCTGATGATGAGGACTGGTAAGTCACCATGAATGAGTCTTAAGAGCATGTAGCCCACATATAGGGGCCTAGGAGCTACAGCTGAGCTGAAAGTTATCTAGACTGGCTTTTAGGTTTAAAAGTAATACACTTGAGAGTGGGATCAACTCCACCTTGGAAAAAACTCTTTATCCTACCCTTTTCATGGTTGACTGCATCTTCCCCCGCCCCCCCCCCCCAAAAAAAAAAAAAAGCCCTGAGGTTTTGGTGACTACTTCTTTCACTGTTTCATTCCTCCTCAAGCAATCCCAGCCAATCAGCAATCACGTACTGGAGGTGATGACATGACACTATGTATCAATCAGACTTGGGTATTTCCTGATGCTGCTAAAGGCAAATTAAATGCATTTAGAGCAGGGATGGAGAACATGTGGCCCTCCAAATGCTGTTGGATTGCAACTCGCATCACCCCAGCCAGCAAAGCCAGTGGTGAAGGATGATGGGAGTTGTAGTCCAGCAGCATCTAGAGGGGCACACATTCCCCATCCCTGATGTAGAGTCAAATTGGTGCTTCCTATAAAGGTCATCCTAGCCAATTGTGGATCACAAACTATCAGGGAATTCAAAACGAATGCTTCCATAACTCCTTTGCAATGATCCTAAAAAAAAATGCCCCAAAGGAGGGGCTTGCAATTCTGACAGAATTTTTTGTAATAACCCACTCCCTTGCCTGCACTGCCTGGCCGCACCTCTACAGTATCTCTCTTAGCAGAGGTGTTTTCCTATCCTGTTACCTAGGAAATGCCAGGGCTTCAGTCTGGCATCTTCCACATGATTTCCCATTGACCATGTAGGTTGGGAGCTCCAGCCTGGTTCTGTCCTCCTTTCCTCTCACCTCAAGTGAGCTATTAGGGTGGGGTGCGGTAGGCAAAGCTAGGTGGAAGGAAACATGTGTTTCCCATCAAATGTTCTCACTTCAGTCCCTGGGACCTCCCAACTACCAGACCTGTGAAATGGGACCCCTGCCTGGACCTCTGGACAGCTGCGGCAAGTTGTAGTAGACAGTCCTGGGCTAGATGGACCAATCGCTTGAGCAAGTAGAAGGTGGCTTTATATATGTTCTATGTAAGCCACTGTTCTGGATAAGAATTTAGTAGCTGCAGATACAGTATTGGGTTACTGAGCTGTATCTGTCTCTTTAGCTTGCCAGTTTTGTGTGGTGTATATATACTTAAGTGCCAGGTTTTTACGAAAAGGGAAATTGTAGGTGGAAAAATCTGTCAGTTTCACTGTGCACTAGCATTGACTCTCTCTGATCCAGGTACTGCTTGGTATGCTTTGAGTTTTAGGGAACTTCTAGCTAGTTGTAAATATGATTCAAAACTATGGTAGTAGCTTTTAACAGAATGACTTCTTCCACTGCAGATAAAAATCAGCTGTGAAACCAAATGCCCCTTAAAAAGTAAACAATGTCAAATTTCTCTTGAAATTTCTCTTCAATCTTTCAATGTCTCAGGTATTGCCCTGAATGTCGTAATGATGCAAGTGAGGTAGTTTTGGCTGGTGAGAAGCTGAAAGAAAGCAAAAAAAAATCTAAGATGGCATCTGCTAACTCATCCTCTCAGCGGGACTGGGGCAAGGTAGGTGTACCCTGGTCTTGCTGTCTCGCAATGCTAAACCCGCTATGAAAGTCCAAGGGGAGTGACAGCCACTATAGCCATATTATCTGAAGGTGTACCTTGACAACTATGCTGGCAGTCTGTTGGGGAGCTCAGAGGACAGTTGCCAGTTGGGAGTGCCCTGCTTTGGAAACGCCCATCTCTGAACAACCTAGGGCCAGGAGTGGGCAGCAGGTTTGCATCTCATATCATGGTATGTGCAGCTGGGAGGACCTGTGGGCTGATTCTCTACTAACCTTAGAGATGGGGTTGCTTTATTACGACTTTATAAAGGGGGTAGGAGTGGGATATAGCCAGTGAATGTGGCTGCCTTTAGAATGTCAAATGTTCCCCTATACTAAGCACAATGGCCCGCTCTGCATGCAGTGGTTCGTTCCTGGCTTTACAACTCTGGCTTGTTGGGGGAGAAACCAGCCAGAGTTCTGGGTTTGGTTGTAATGCTAATGGAGCAGCCCGGCTTGTTTATCAGCACCTGTTGGCAGGAGGAGCCAAGCAGGAGCGATCAAGCTCTGTGCACTAGCATGCTGGCTCGCTGACAGCAACCCCTGGGTTACTGTTGTGTGTGAACTGGGTCAGTGGATCCGTGGGCTAACTTGTGGCAGTTTCTCTTTAACTTGTGGCTTTTTTTAAAAGGGCATGGCATGTGTGGGCCGCACTAGGGAATGTACCATTGTCCCATCGAATCATTATGGACCAGTCCCTGGGATTCTAGTTGGAACCATGTGGAAGTTCAGAGTCCAGGTGAGATGCCATATCTGGTCCCATGCTTGTTCCAGTGTCGGATGGGTGGGTTCGTGAGCAGCTCACTGGATGCAAATGTGCACAACGTTCCATAAATTTGGAGGGAGAGAGAACAGAACCTATACAGAGGGGGTGGGAAGTTACTTTTCTTGTAGTCAGAGTTGCAAGAGACTACAAACTCTAAAGAATGGCAAGTGTGTGTTCTTCTTTTGTTCTTGTCAGGGTGGAAACTGAGCCCATAGAGCCCCAGAGCAGTTCTGATTCTGAGGAGGATCAGCAATCCATGGGAGAGGAGCCGGCTCATCCCTCACAAGCACAGCAGCTGGCAGAGATTCCTCCTGCCAGCAGTCCTGGGATAGATAGTGACCCTGGCAGTGAGAGAGCGCTGGAGGGGGGCTTGCTGGAAGCTCGGCGCAGACGCAGGGAGCGACAGATGGAGGGTGCCGAAGGAGGCGTACCGCACATTTGGTGTGCAAATGGTCGCGTCCCGAGGACCCAAGGGAAAGAGGGAGGATCTCTCCCTAGCCCATAAGTTCAGGGTCTTCCCACGGTTCTCCTTCAAACGGGGACCAGCTGCCTTACCTGGAGCTTAGGCTACTCTGCTATCTTTCCCCAGGGCTGTTCCTTGCTTAGTCGCTAGTGATTAGTATCTGTAAGAGTCATAAAGGAATAAAGCCTCGGAAAGAATCCTCGCTGTCTGTGTCCTGAGTTGGCTATTGGAGGGGACTGCAAGAGGCAGCTAGGGCACTCCTCACAGTTCTTGTGGTCCCTGCACCATTATGCTGTTGCCTCTTGGCCAGCTGAAATGTGAAGGACCGTCACCCCTATATTCTGCGCTTGCTTGTTGTGCGTTTTATTGTGTACTTGTGCAGCATACTGTCCAGGCCTCCAAAAGCAAGGGGATGGGTATAGCTGGAGGAACAGATGGAACTGTTCTATGTCCATTACCAGTGAAAGCTTTCTGTCCCTCCCTCTCATGTGGTCCCTCAGTCACTGACTATTTCCAGGTGGATTTGCCTGTGCTGAAAATTGCCTGATGCCAAAGACAAACCCCTGACCTGTGGAATTGGTACTTCTTCATTCAGGTGAGCGAGTCTGGTGTCCACAGGCCCCATGTTGCAGGTATTCATGGCAGAAGCAATGATGGAGCCTATTCCTTGGTCCTGGCAGGAGGCTATGAAGATGATGTAGTAAGTGATGTCTGTGTGGTTCCTTCTTGTTGTCCCCTCTCTTCCCCAGAAGACCCAACAGTAAACTTGGCATTTGTGTTCTAAGTGGACACGTATTTAAGAAGTAGAGAGATTTACCCCACATTTCTCCCCTGCCTCTGGTCGAACTGTTCTTCCTTATTTATTTATTTATTTATTTATTTATTTATTTAAAACATTTGTATCCCGCCCTATATCATTAAGATCTCAGGGCGGTGTACAGATAAAATCAATTTAAACGGTATAAAACATATAATTTAAACAGCTAAAAACATATTAAACCATTAAGCTAATGCCAATTATCTAAAACAATAAAACAGTTAAAACAGTGTGCTACTTGAGGGAATGCATTTGGTCCTCAGAGGCTTTTGTAAACAGCCATGTTTTTATTTGGTGCCTTAGAACCTAATTCCACAGCAGACCATTTCCTTAACCATCCTGGTCTCCAGTTATCTGCTGCTGACTTCTTCTCTTGTCACCTCTCCTCATTTAACAGCCCGTGTCCTCTCCCCACAGCCCTGTATTAACCTGTACATCTGGTTAAGGTACACTGAAAGTCAGTAATACCCAAGCTTTTGCTGTGCAAGGAAAATCAGTTGAAAAATTAAAAGGTGGTTGTGAGCTCAAAACACTCATTTGTGAAGGAGGCTGCCCACCACATATCTGCATGTTCTTGCCTCCTTCCAACGTCCCTTGACTGCATGAATTGTGAATTATTTGTCCAGTATCTCCTGATGCAGAAAATAAGCAAGATTTGCTTCCCTTTGGAGGAGGATTGCAGAGCAACACCAAGCTGAGGCAGAAGTGGGAAATGCTGAGGTGAGGAAAAATGCAGTAGAGGATACTCTTTGGAAAAGGGTGACAGGAGCAGAAGAACTAGATGCCACTCTGCACCAGTGGAAGTAGTGGAGCTGTGGAACCGATTCCAGCTACTTGAGAATGAGATTGGAGGGCAGCCCGCAGAGGAAGAATTACAGGGATTACATGAAACTGAGCAAGAGGCTGAAGGTCAGTCAAGCAGAGGCGATGAAACCCAGGCCTACAACAAGAAGAGAAGAGTGATAGTAGTGGGAGACTCCTTGCTGCGTGGGATCAAGACCCAAGTATGTTGCGAAGACCCGTGGACTCGCCAGGTGTGCTGTCTCCTGGGAGGACAGATTAGAGACGTTACTGAAAGGTTGCCTGCACTCATAAAGCCCACTGACAGGTATCCCTTTCTTCTCATCCATGTGGGAACAAATGATACCGCCAAGCGGAGCTACGAAGAAATCACGTCAGGCTTTGGGAAGGAAACTCAGGGACTTGGGGCCCAGATAGTTTTCTCATCCATCCTTCCTGTAGTTAGAAGAGGGATAGAAAGGGAACGAAAAATACTCCGGGTGAATGACTGGCTACGAAGGTGGTGCCGATGAGAGAGATTTGGGTTCTGGGACCACGGGCTATACTTCCTGGAAGTTGGCTGTTGGCAGGGGACAGGTTGCACCTCACAAGGGCTGGGAAGAATGTGTTTGGTCACAGCATGAAGAACATCATCAGGAGGGCTTTAAATTGAATCCTACGGGGAAGGGAGAGGTAAAGTTGGGGGTAACAGTGGACGTAGGCGCATGCACTGCAACGGAGAGAACAGCTCTGATAGCGCCCAATAATAGTCTTCAGACACATGTAGGAAGAAAGCCAGACTATGAAGCACATGGTCTTCGATGTCTATATACTAATGCCCAGAGTATGGGAAACAAACAGAGCGAACTTGAACTCTTAATACAGGAGGGAAATTATGACTTGATAGGTGTAACTGAGACTTGGTGGGATGACTCTCATGACTGGTATACAGCAATTGAAGGATATAACATGTTCAGAAAGAACAGAGGGGACAGAAAGGGAGGTGGGGTTGCACTGTATGTGAAAAAAACATATCTCTGCACAGAAATACAGGAGGAGGAGCTTGGTAGCCCTATCGAGAGCATCTGGATAAAAATAAATGGAGCAAAGAAGAAAAGGAACCTGGTGGCTGGAGTCTACTACCGGCCACCCAATCAAGGAGAAGACAAGGATGAAACTTTTGAAAAGCGAATAGCCAATGTTTTAAGGAAGCATGATGTAGTAGTAATGGGGGACTTCAATTTCCTTGATATTTGTTGGGAGACAATTTCTGCAAAACATGGCCCCTCCAGGAAATTCCTGACTTGTGTGGCGGACAACTTCCTCCTACAGAAAGTAGAAGAAGAAACTAGAGGATTGGCTATCCTTGACTTGATCCTAATGAATAGAGATGACTTAGTGGATAAAGTAGCAGTTACAGGAACTCTGGGGGAAAGCGACCATGTTATACTTGAGTTCTTGGTTCTAAGGGAAGCAAAAGCCGAGTGTAGCCAAACGCGTACCCTAGATTTTAGGAAAGCTGATTTCAGTAAACACAGAACAATGATAAGTAAAGCCCCATGGCAAGCAGCTCTAACGAGAAAAGGAGTCCAAGATGGGTGGGAGCTTTTAAAAAAGGAAATTCTCAAGGCACAATTACAAACAATTCCAACAAGAAGAAAAGGTGGAAGACAACAGAAGAAGCCCATGTGGCTAAAAGCAACAAAAATGCTTTCTTCAGCTACGTGCATGGTCAAAGACAGGGGAAAGAAATGGTTGTTCAGCTATTAAATAAGGATGGCAAAATAACAGAGGACCAAGAAAAGGCAGAGGTGCTCGATTCCTACTTTGGCTCAGTCTTCTCCCGAAAGAGGGTCTATGACCCCCCTGGCAAAGGCAAAGTACAGGCTGAAGAGGCAGGAT
The DNA here is from genome assembly GCF_057233095.1 of Heloderma suspectum. Taxonomy (NCBI): domain Eukaryota; kingdom Metazoa; phylum Chordata; class Lepidosauria; order Squamata; family Helodermatidae; genus Heloderma; species Heloderma suspectum. Next base: position 60,067,813 of record NC_139475.1, on the reverse strand, counting down.
TGCAGCTTGAGAGCGATAGGCATATGGTCAAGGAACACCTAATTACTCTGAATGAGTTCAGATCTCCAGGGCCAGATGAACTGTACCCTATAGTAATAAAGGAACTGGCAGAAGAACTCTCAGAACCGCTATCTATTCTCTTTGAGCAGTCATGGAGGACGGGTGAAGTGCCTGATGACTGGAGGAGGGCTAATGTTGTCCCTGTCTTCAAAAAGGATAAAAAGGAGGAACCTGGGAACTACAGACTAGTCAGTCTGACATCAATCCCTGGGAAAATTCTGGAGCAGATGATAAAGCAATCCAATACTTCTGTAAGTGTCAGGGTGGACACTGAGCCCATAGAATCCCAGAGTAGTTCTGATTCTGAGGAAGAGCAGTCGCTCCTGGGAGAGGAGCGTGCTCCTCTTTCCCAGGACTAACAGCTGATGGAGATTCCTCCCACCAGCATTCCTAGTTTAGTTAGCAGTCCAGGGAGTGACCAAGCGCAGATAGCAGACTTGGTGGATGCGCGATGCAGACGCAGAGAGCGGCGCCAGATGGAGGGCGCGGAAAGGAGGCAAAGTGCCAGGTTGGCGCGCAAACAACGGCTGCGCCCAGAGGATCCAAGGGAAAAGGGGAGGGACTCTCCCTAGTCCTTAAGTTCAGGGGTCTGCCAGTAATTCCCTTTTAAATGGGGACCAACTGTTCCAGCGTAGGGCATAGGTACTGTGCTGCTCAGATCTAGTTGCAATCGGTATAGTTGTTAAGTTGTAAAAGAAGAATAAAGCTTTGAAAGGAATTCCTTTGTCTGTGTCTGGATTTGGCCACTGGTTTAGACAGAGAGAGACCTCCAAGGCGCCCTTGACAGTAAGCACCTCGAAAACAATGCCGTGATTACTCGAAGCCAACATGGATTTGTCAAGAACAAATCCTGCCAGACAACTCTGATCTCATGTTTTGATCAGGTCACCTCCCTTGTGGACTGTGGGAATGCTGTAGACATCATATACCTCGACTTCAGCAAAGCTTTCGACAAAGTGCCCCATGATATCCTGATGAGCAAACTAGCTCAAAGTGGGCTAGATGAAACAACGATCGGGTGGATCCACAGTTGGCTACAGAATCGGAGTCAAAGAGTGCTTATCAATGGGATCTTCTCAAACTGGGGAGAGGTCACGAGTGGGGTACCGCAGGGCTCAGTCCTGGGCCCAGGACTCTTCAACATTTGTATTAATGACTTGGAGGAGGAGGTGCAGGGAATGCTGATCGCATTTGCAGATGACACAAAATTGGGCGGGATAGCTAATACCCTGGAAGACAGAAACAAAATTCAAAGTGATCTTGATAGACTGGAGTGCTGGGTAGAAAACAACAGAATGACATTTAATAGGGATCAATGCCAAGTTCTGCACCTCGGAAAAAGAAACCAAATGCAGAGTTACAAGGTGGGGGATATGTGGCTCAACAACACTACAAGCGAGAAGGATCTTGGAATTGTTGTCGATCACAAGCTGAATATGAGCCACCAATGTGATGTGGCTGCAAAAAAAGGCAAATGCTATTCTGGGCTGCATTCATAGAAGCATAGCTTCCAAATCCCGGGAAGTACTAGTTCCCCTCTACTCAGCACTGGTTAGGCCTCATCTGGAGTACTGTGTCCAGTTCTGGGCACCACAGTTGAAGAAGGATGCAGACAAGCTGGAGAGGGTTCAGAGGAGGGCAACGAAGATGATCAGGGGACTGGAAACAAAGCCCTATGAGGAGAGACTGAAAGAACTGGGCGTGTTTAGCCTTGAGAAGAGAAGACTGAGGGGAGATAGGATAGCGCTCTTCAAGGACTTGAAAGGCTGTCGCAGAGAGGAAGGCCAGGATCTCTTCTCAATCATCCCAGAGTGCAGGACATGGAAGAATGGGCTCCAGTGACAGGAAGCCAGATTCCGGCTGAACATCATGAAAACCTTCCTGACTATTAGAGCAATACGACAACAGAACCAATTCCCTGGGCAGGTGGTGGGCTCTCCCACACTGGAGGCATCAAGATGAGGCTGGTCAGCCATCTGTCAGGGATGCTCTGACTTGGATTCCTGCCTTGAGCAGGGGGTTGGACTCGATGGCCTTGTGGGCCCCTTCCAACCCTACTCTTCTATGATTCTGTGAGGATGCCAATGCTTTTTAAGTTGCTCCTCTGGGCTTGCCAGCTTTGAATTTGGAGTCAGCTCAGAGCAGTGACTCATGGAGAAATGCCCGGTGGACTTCCCCAAGGTGGGGGTAGTAGTGTTATTTTAGACTTCAAAGGGAATTGTTTGGGGTATAAAAGTATGTTTCTAGTTTTAACTTGGGATACGTATGCAGAAATGTGCACTAGGTATTGGGAACGATGGTCTGAGCTCTCTGAGTATGGGAAGTAAGCCACTTCTGTCTGTCTGTATGATGCATGGCGCAGTGTTGGTGCATGGTGAATGCAGTTATCAGTTCTCCTATAGTAGATAAAGTCTTATTTCATTTCTATACTGCCCAATAGCTGGAGCTCTGTGGGCGGGTCACAAAAATTAAAACCACAAAGCTCAGCACAAAACAATATAAAATATGAACGCTAACAACCACAATATAACAGTACAACCACAATAAAACCTAGCAGCAATGCAGAGATTTAAAATAGAGATTTAATGCACCAGAGCTAAAAGGCTAGGAAGCCAAAGTGCCTGGGAAAATAAAAAGGTCTTCACCTCGCGCCGGAAGGAGCGCAACGTGGGTGCCAGGCAAACCTCTCTAGGGAGCTCATTCCGCAGCTGGGGTGCCACAGCAGAAAAGGCCCTCTTCCTGGTAGCCACCTGCCTCACTTCCTTTGGCAGGGGCTCCCAGAGAAGGAATGCTGGGTATGATCTTAAGGTCCAGGCAGGCACATAGGAGGAGGCGATCCTTCAGATAACCTAGCCCCAAGCCCTTTAGGGCTTTGAATGTTAATTCCACCACTTTGAATTGGGCCCGGAAACGGGCTGGCAGCCAGTGCAGCTGGAAAGGTACTGGTGTAATGTGATTTCGTTGGCCAGATCCTGTTAACAGTCTTGCTGCCCTAGTTTGGACCAGCTGAAGTTTCCGGACCGTTTTCAAAGGCAGCCCCATGTATAACACATTGCAGCAAACCCGACGAGAGGTTACCAGAGCATGGATAACTGGAGCTGGGCTCTCTCTGTCCAGATAAGGGCACAGTTGGTATACCAGCCTAAGCTGATAAAAAGTGCTCCGTGCCACTGAGTTCACCTGTGCCTCAAGTGACAGCTCTGGGTCCAAGAGCACCCCCAAACTATGAACCTGCTCCTTTAGGGGGAGTGCAACCCCCTCCAGAACAGGTCGAACATCGCCTAGCCGGGCAGACGAACCACCCACTAACAGTACCTCCATCTTGTCTGGATTGAGCTTCAGTTTATGGGCCTGCATCCAGTCCATTACCGTGCCCAGGCACTGATTCAGAACAGCCACTGCCTCACCTGGGTTTGATGAGAAAGAGGTGGAGCTGGGTGTCATCTGCATATTGATGGCACCTCAGCCCACACCTCCGGATAACCTCCCCCAGCGGTTTCATGTAGATGTTAAACAGCATGGGGGATAAAACAGACCCCTGTGGAATCCCATGGCATAATTGCCGTGGCACAGAGCAATAATCCCCCAGCACCACCTTCTGGAGTCAGCCATCCAAGTAGGAGCGGAACCATGGCAGTGCAGTGCCTCCAACTCCCAACTCAGACAACCTATCCAGAAGGATATCATGGTCAATGGTATTGAAGGCCGCTGAGAGGTCCAGGAGAATCAGCAGGGTCGCACTCGCCCTGCCCCTCTCCCTGCAGAGGTCATCCCACAGGACGACCAGGGCAGTTTCCGTTCCAAAACCGGGCGTGAAGCCCGACTGAAATGGATCTAGATAATCGGTTTCATTCAAGAGTGCCTGGAGCTGTCCTGCAACCACCCGCTCAAGCACCTTGCCCAGGAAGGGGATGTTGGCCACCGGCCTGTACTTGTCAACGTCCTCTGGGTCCAGGTTTTAAAGAGGCCAGCACCACTTCCTCTCTCAAGGAGGAATTTGCAGCCTCCTGGACCCAGCCAGACATCCCCTCCTCGTTTGGTGTAATAAGCCATGAGGGGCAAGGGTCGGGCACACAAGTGGTCCACCGGACTTGGCCAAGCATCTTGTCTGCCTCCTCGGGCCTCAATAACTGCAACTCATTCAATAGAACTGGACCAGACAGGGCTCTGGACACCTCTATCAATGGAACTGCACTAATTGTGTCCAATCCATGGCGAATCCGAGCGACTTTATCATCAAAGTGCCATGCGAACTTGTCACAGCATGCAGCTAAGGGTTCCAGTGTCCCTCTCCCCGGCCCAGGATGTAACAGGCTGCGAACCACTCGGGAAAGCTCCGCTGGACGACACTGAGAAGATGCAATGCTGGTGGAAAAGAACCGCCTCTTTGCCACCCTCACCGCCACAGAGTAGGCTCGATAGTGAGCTCTAACCCGTGTTCGGTCAGACTCAGCACGAGTTTTCCTCCACCTGCGTTCCAGCCGTCTCCCCTCTTGCTTCATTGCCCTCAGCTCGGGTGTATACCAAGGAGCTGGCTGGGCTCTGCGCAGAGGGAGAGGGCGCTTGGGCGCGATCGTGTCAACCGCCCGAGTCATCTGAGCGTTCCACAGAGCGACCTGGGCTTCGACAGGAGCACCAGCCCTAGCAGCAGGAAAACCCCCCAGAGCCCTCTGGAATCCATCAGAATCCATCAGCCTCCGGGGGTGGGCCATTTAAATAGGTCCCCCACCCTTGCAGAGGGGAAAGGCTGCTGAGAGTCCAAACCTCAGTCGGAAGTGATCTGACCATGACAGGGGGACAGACGTTAATTCCCCCGCTTTCAGATCACCATCCTCCTGCCCAGTTGAGAAAACCAGATCAAGCGCGTGTCCTTCCACGTGTGTCGGGCCAGTGACATGTTGGGACAGCCCCATGGTTGTCATGGCAGCCATGAAGTCCTGAGCCGCCCCGAGTACAGCAGCCCCGGCGTGGAAGTTGAGGTCCCCCAGGACCATCATCCTAGGGGTCCTCAATACCAAGCCCGAGACCACCTCCGTCAGCTCAGGCAGGGAGTCTGATGGGCAGTGGGGTGGGCGGCACACCAGCAGAATCCCTAATCTGTCCCGGCTACCCAACACAAGGTACAGACACTCAGGATCCACACTCAAATGAACAGGAATATACAGTCTACAGTATATGCTGACCCTGAGAGGTGGTAATATAAGGAAAAGCCAAGAGCTGTTTAGGGTTATCTCTGTCTTTTTATATATTGGTAAAGCCAGAGTGTGGCAGAGACAGAACTAAAAATTCTCTCTTCAAATGTTGCCCGTTGGGGAGGACATTGTATTGGCATCAGAGCAGGGCTTGACATAGGTCATATAAGGGATTGAAACGGGGCTGGAAAAATATTTCAGAATTCCTTGGGTGCCATAATAGAAACCTTAAGCGTAAATTGGTGAATATAGGCAAACATCAAAGCGTTTAAGTGCCAACATCGGTTTATTCAGGTGCCTGAGTGACCAGGTAATTGGGATCTTTCCAGCCCTGGATTGAATTATGTGACTATATTCCAGGATCACGGGAATTCGTTTACTTACACGGGAAGTGGAGGCCGTGACCTTTCTGGGAACAAACGTACAGCTGAACAGTCTTGTGATCAAAAGCTTACGAACATGAACAGGTGAGGAGAACAGCAGTCTTGCTTCCAAGAGATTGGCAGAATGTGGGGAACTGTCAAAGCCCAATAAATAAGTCTGTTTTCTCTGAGCACACATCTTTTTAAATAGCATTTTCATACTGTAGCAGCCATATCGGGGGTCAGACTAAGTAGCCTCATGCAGTCTCATGCTTCATGTTCTTGCTGAGCTCTGGCTCTCTGAAATATATGTTTGTAAGCTGACGAGACACAGGAATTTCTTGTCAACAAAGGCTAAGGTCAGCATAGAATTGTATATCTTGTTCTCTGCTGTTCTCTGCTTACCATGGCTACTCTATAACCCATTTCTTGTATTATAAACAATGGTGCTAGGAGAAGAAATGTTGAGGACTGCAACCCCACGCGGGAGGGAGAGGAGGAGCCATTTCCTATGTGTCACAATATCTATAAAAACAATGTGCTGATGTAAATCGGGGCTTCTGGCTCTTTGGAAGTGATTCCAGCCTTAAGCCCGCGCGTTAAATAAAGAAACTCTTTTTCCTTCACTCCGTGGTCTCTCTGACTCTGAGTTCTGCAACAATACAGTTAATGTTTAGTGGTCTGTCTACAGTGGTGGCTCGTGCCTTATTGGTCACTTTCTAGTTTGCATGTCTTCTGCAGAACATCACTTTTATCCTTTTTATATAGATAACACATTGAAAAGGTCCCTTGGGCAACTGCTTCTCAATCTGTCAGATTATTCTCTCTTCTTGACTACAACAATTTTTCTTCCATTATTTGAAAGTCCTGTTGCGGTCATTTGAACTGCTGAAGAGACAAGGTGCCTTCCAGTTTGTTTTAGATATTATACTGAGATGCTGCTTGCCTCCTTCAGGATGTAGTGGCAGCATCTAAACTTAACTTAGGGTTCTTCTGTGTGTCTCTCTCCCCCACCCCTTACTTTCATATGTTCTCAGTGATCACTTGAAACAAAGTTCTGGTCGCAGAGTTCTTTTGTCCTTGACCCGACTAGCGCTCCCCCCTTCCATGATAGGAAGAATCATGGAGTGGAGAATCAGAATTCATCTGGGGGCCAGATGTTGTCAGGGTGCAGGCCCCCACCCTGACATCACTGGGTCCACAGCTTCGCTCCTCTTTTGCCTTCCACATGTACAGAAGGTGAAAGAGGACCAAACCTCACAGCCAGTGCTTTCAGGAGCTGGCTGAGTTCTGACCTCCAGATTCAGCCAGCTTCTTGAAGTTCCAGCTGAGTGTGCAGCTGGCTTTGCTCCTCCTGCCCCCTCGCTCTTCTGAGGAGTCAGGGCTTTACCCCCAAAGTGCCATAAACTGACCTGTGGGCCAGAGGTTCCTCATCTCTGATCTACCCCATCCAAGGATTAAGTTTTCCATGCAGCCCCACCAACATATCCTTCTTTTGTTTATTTCTGCAGGGCTTTGGCGCTGAACTGTAGTGCTCCAATCAATGATAAAGACGGTGCAGAGGCAAAGGACTGGAGAGCTGGGAAGCCAGTTAGGGTGGTGCGGAACATGAAGGGGGGCAGGCACAGCAAATACGCCCCCAAGGACGGGAACCGATACGATGGCATATATAAGGCAAGGAAGCATGTGCTTGGTTTATACAAGTGGAATTTAAAGCAGCCTCAAAGCTTTGAGAAAGGAAGGGAATTCTTTCCCCTGCCAAGCAACTGTTAGAGAAACCATGTTTGGCATTTAAATCTCTTCCCATTTCCTTTTTAAGGTGGTTAAATATTGGCCTGAAACAGGGAAATCTGGCTTCTTAGTGTGGCGCTACCTGCTCAGGAGAGATGATGAGGAGCCAGCCCCCTGGACCAAGGAAGGGAAGGACAGGGTGAAGAAACATGGGCTGATGATGCAGGTGAGCCACGTTGTGGGGGGGTTGGACTAGGGATGTATGGACTGTGTAAAATCCGCTCTGTCTGTGCTTTGTGGATTGTCAGGCGCCTTTTGTTCCGTTGTCCCCTCAGAGACGGATACGAATATTTTTTTCGTCATGCGGAAAAATATGTAAATAATTACGTAGGTATTTACATAATTTACCTTGGTACGTAACATTTAGCGTATTCTCCCCCATTCCGTTCAGTGTTTCCTCAGCAGAAACTTACATATCTTCCTACAAATTTATATGCGTAAATTTCGGGGAAGTAAAAAAAAAATCATCCGAAAACCCACCGACTCCACGCGGCCTGAGGGGGTCGCTCCGTAGCAGATTCTGCACGTCGGATTCTTAGAAATCCAAGCTTATTTTAGTACATCTTGAATTTCTCCAGCATCCCTAGGTTGGACAGTATTTCTCTTTGAAGGGCCACGGTAAGCAGCTTTTGTGTGGGGCAACAGTGATACTGGCATGTGTACTAACAGCTAGACACTCTGCCTATCTGTTATGCAGACTGTTTTAGAAATGCAGGCTTATGCGGTGTTTTGTGCCGCTTAAAATGGCTTTGTTTCATCTTACACAAGTGCTTGCACTATTCAGGTGCATACTGTAAATAGCTTTTTAATGTTGTGTTTTCCGTACCCTAAACCTTTAGCTTTTGAGTGGGGCATCTTCTCCCATGCAGTTGTTAAGCAAGCTAGAAACTGCCCCAATAGTTACTTTTGTTTAATAGCTATTGCGCTAAAAAAATTGCAGAAGCATCTGCCAGTTTTACTTTTACCACAACAGCTACAGTGGAACATGGCTAGGTTTTGATGGAAGATGGTTTACACTGGTAATGTTTCAATAGTCAGTTTGAGGCTTCATAGGATACTTGGTGGCTTCCTTGACAATACACGTGCCCTGTTCCCCTATATCTCCCATTGATGTAGACATGCACGGTGTCAAGTGTTAGTTCTTGATGCTGATGGCAGCAAGAGCAGTGCTGTGATCAATGGAATTAGATCATGCACCCCAACAATTTATGGCAAGAGAAAAGGAACTTGAGAGCACCCCTGATAGATCAGACTAAAGATCTATCTAATGCAGCATTCTGTTGCAATAGTCATGTGTTTTTGGAGGTTTATGCCATGGCTAACCTTTTTGCATCCTCAATTTAGTATCCTGAAGGGTATCTGGAAGTTGTTGCAAACAAAGCTAAAGAAAACAGCAAGAAAACAGAAGAGGTTGAAACTCCAGGAAAAGGGAGGAGGAAGAGGAAATCTGGTAGGTTTCCCTTGTCGAATGGACTTAGCTGCAGTTTTCCTCTTACTTTTATTCCCCCCCCCAATCCTGTATGATTATTCTTTTTCCCAGGAAATGAAAGGGACCACACTGTCTCTCCTGCTGGCACACCAAAGAGGACTAAAGTGGTGGTCTACAAGCTCACACCCCAGCAGAAGTTTCTTATTAAAGACGATGAAGCCAATGCGAAGCTGTGGACTGAAACGCTAGAAGCCCTTAAGGATGGACCAGTAAGTGTGGGGTGGGTCACATTCATCCTAATAAAGAGCTGTGATGGACTGACTGCTGGTGTTCGGTTTGGTTTGGTTTGCCCTGCATGAGTCCTGGTCTAAACATACAGCAGAATTACATGGTTATTATTATTATTATTATTGCATTTATATCCCGCCTTTTTTCCTCTTGCAAGGAACCCAAGGCGGCTTACATTATCCTCCTCCTCTCTGTTGTATCCTCACAACAACAACCCTGTGAGGTAGGTTGGGCTGAGAGTCTGTGACTGGCCCAAAGTCACCCAGTGAGCTTCCATGGCCAAGTGGGGACTAGAACCCGGATCTTCCAGCTCCCAGTCTGTCACTCTCACCACTACACTACACTGGCTCTCTGGTTGAGTTCTTAAGGGAATAGATGCATCTAGAGTGGTACAGACTGTAGGTAGGAGACAGTATTTTTGAAAGGATTCCCACATTTTTTAAAAAGCACAAAAGAAAATGCAAGCTCCGTAGTCCCAGGGCATAGTTCGAAGGCACATGAGGCAGCCACATCGCTGAACCTACCCAGGTCCGGGTCTGGTCAGTGCTTGGAGGGGAGACCACCTGGGAACCACATGTAGCCACCTTGAGTTCCACAATGGAAGAAAGGTGAGATATAAATGTAATAAGGAAATACAGTAAGGGGAAATCTAATACAGCAGGGAGGAGTGTGGCGAAGAGTCCTTGTCCGTTCTGTACAACTTTTATACTTGCAGGCATTTCTTTTGCATAGGGGATGATTCTGTCATTCTCTGCTATGCTCCTCCATCCTGCATCTGGTCCACCTTTGTCTTTCTCCCCCTCGTATATCCACACCTGGTGCTCCCTTTGCTTGGAATGGCTTTGCTTGCTGTTCTGCCAAACTACTTCTGACTTTTCTGAGTCCTCCTTCAAGGCTCACTTTTTCAGCATGGCTTTTTCTGAACTGTCAGTATAGCATTACCTGTTTTTTCCATTGTTCCCACGCTCTCTCTTACCTTACCTGCCCTCTTCTTGTGATCATCCCAAACCACTCTCCTTTCTTTTCTCTCCCCCATGCCTCACAATCCCATCTTGACTCTAATGTAGCTAATTTAGAAACTGAAAAAACACATGGCATTTCGAAGTAGCAACTTTCTGAAGAGTCCAGCTGCACACAGTTTATGTGTATTTATATCTTGCCTTTCTTCAGTCTAAGGTAGCTAATGGGTATAATGTAAAATAAATAAAAGAATAAAGGCAACAGTGGATAAAAATGATTAAAAACAGCTGCTAAACTACTAAGCCTATCAAGGATACTCATGCAATAACATACTCCATTGATATAGTTTCCACTAAAATGAATTTAAACTAAAAACCACTTTGGAGAGTCATACTTTAAAATCCAGGTGGTTCCATCAAGCCTCCAAAGGCCCTAAAGCCTTCCTATGAAGCAGAGCTGGGTAACTTGCGTCCCTCTAGATGTTTTAGCCTTCAGCTCCCATCAGCCCTAACAATTGGCTGCGCTGGCTAGGCTTAATGGGAGTTGTAGGCCAAAACATCTAGATGGCCACAACTTCCCCATCTTTGCTATAAAGGATGTGGTGGAGGTATAAAGGATGTGGTCTTTACTCTGTGGTGGAAGGCCATCAAAGAAGAGGCAAGGCAGGCCACTCTGGGCAAGAGGCCCCAGAGTATAGGCGTCATCACAGAAGAGACCCCCTCTCATTCCAGCCAAACATGAGATTAGGATAGACAAGAGGGCCCCTATTGTTGATCTTTATATGGAGGCAGGCACATGTGGGGAAAAAGCAGTCTTTCAGGTATCCCAGTCTTGAACTGTACAGGGCTTTAAAGGTTGTGAATAGTGCTTGAGTTGGGCCTGGAAACAAATAGCCTGGGCAGTTGCTTCAATAGTGGTGGAACATGCTCCCAATAGCTGGCTCTACTAAGTTGGAGTATCTGGGCACTCTTCAAAGGCAGCCCGCATGGAGTGCATTGTAGTAGTACAGTTGTGATGTAACTGAGACGTGCAGCACCACAGCTGGATCTGCCTTCTCAGGGACCTGGCATTCGATGTTTCTGGCAGTGGGAATACGTGAAGAACAGGAATAGCAGTACCGTGACTACTCCAATTCTATCTCATGGCAGAAATTCCTGAACAAAGTGGAAGAAACCTTTCTGTGCATTTGCTGTCAGGAGGTGGTGTTTCGGCCAGTCACAACAGTGTGCCAGCACAACGTATGTAAGGTGAGTTGTTTATCTACATTACTGTGCCTATTTTAGAATGTCTGCTTTTCTAGAATTGTAAGTGCCTGAAACCTTCTGAATGGCTTTGGGTGGTGCGGGATTGTCTGAGGGGAAGACCTGATTTCACCAATATGCAGTGCTAGACTACAAGTTTCACTGCAGTAAGACTGCAGCACATAAGTGGTGTATTTTAACTATGCTTCAGTTCACTAGAAACACTCAAAAGAGCTTCAGCAGAAAAGTTAATGGTTGGCCTAACAGATCTAAGACATCCCCTGTCTCCTATAACAATATTTAAGATCAAATGGGAAGGCCCTATTAAACTTACTATGGATGTGCCAAGGGTAAGCTTGCTTGTGGATTTGCTGTTTTTATTTGGTGGCCATCTTTGTAATGATGTAATTTTAAATTGAGTTTGTAACAAGCCACATTGAACTTCGGGGAGGTGGGATAGTGGAGTATAAATGTTTCAAATAGGTAAATACTTGTGTCTTAATGCTGTGTTCCCTCACCCCTTAGTCTGGAAGGATTAGTCTGCCAGTACTTCACTGTTTCCTAGCAAAATCAGGCATTTCAAGAGTTTCAAAAGCTATGGCTTTTTGATGTCCTGCATGTGAGGAACCATTGCAGTTAAATCTTAAGTGGATGGGTTATGTCACTGTTACATATGCAAGCACTATTGTAAGACTTAACTGGTGTCTGTTTTCTTCCAGGCCTGCCTGAATAGATCCTTCCAAGCAGAAGTATACAGCTGCCCAGCATGCCGTTACAACCTTGGCAAAAACTATACGATGCAAGTGAACCAAACTCTACAGAGTCTTCTAAATCAGCTCTTCCCAGGCTACGGCAGTGGACGGTGATTCCAAAAAGCACTTCTAATTTCCTTTAAAATTGTTGTCCCCTCAAAAAAAAACCTTTATGAGGCTTTGGTGGGGCTTTATTTAAATAAATAGTCTTTCAGAAAAGCTTCTGTCCCTTCTCCCCCCCTCCTCTGAAAACTATGGCCCTGTTCGCATGTAATGACAACCCATGGGTTATCGGAGCAGCATGGGAGTGAGCGAGCTGCCACTCACCACTTACGCATTGCATCTGGTTTAGAAAACAACCCAGGAAGCCTGTTCCTGGGTTGTTTGGTGTGATAAGTGAACCCAGAATTCTGGGTTGTTGAGGGGAAACAACCCAGAGTTTGAACTGAGGGTTTGTTGTTGGGTTAAAACCCTCCAGAATCCAGAGTTCCGAGTTTGCATGTCACAGAGAATAACCCAGGAATGGTGCTCCTGGGTTGTTCTCTAAACTGGATACAAAATGGAAGCAGCAAGTTGGCCGGAGGCAGCTTATTCGCTCCTGCATGGCCCTGACCAACCATAGTTGGTCGTTACATGCAGACCAGGTCTTTTGAGGAACCTGCTCATGTATTTTTGAGATGTTGCTGTTGTTGTTTATTCGGTCAGTTGCTTCCGACTCTTCGTGACTTCATGGACCAGCCCACGCCAGAACTTCCTGTCGGCTATCGCCACCCCCAGCTCCCCAAGGTCGAGTTTGTCACCTCCAGAATATCATCCATCCATCTTGCCCTTGGTCAGCCCCTCTTCCTTTTGCCTTCCACTGTCCCTAGCATCAGTATCTTCTCCAGGGTGTCCTGTCTTCTCATGATATGGCCAAAGTACTTCAGTTTTGCCTTTAATATCATTCCCTCAAGTGAGCAGTCTGGCTTTATTTCCTGGAGTACGGACTGGTTTAATCTTCTTGCACTCCAAGGCACACTCAGAATTTTCCTCCAACTCCACAGTTAAAAAGCATCTATCTTCCTTCGCTCAGCCTTCCTTATGGTCCAGCTCTCACAGCCATAGGTTACTGCGGGGAATACCATTGCTTTCACTATGCGGACCTTTGTTGTCAGTGTGATGTCTCTGCTCTTCACTATTTTATCAAGATTTGTCATTGCTGTCTTCCCAAGAAGTAAACGTCTTCTGATTTCCTGTCTGCAGTCAGCGTCTGCAGTAATCTTTGCGCCTAGAAAGACAAAGTCTGTCACTGCCTCCACCCTTTCTCCCTCTATTTGCCAGTTATCAATCAAGCTGGTTGCCATACCCAGCTTTTGCACTTTCTTCTTTCACCTTCGTCATAAGGTTCCTCAGCCCCTCCTCGCTTTCAGCCATCAAAGTGGTATCATCTGTATATCTGAGGTTGTTCATGTTTCTTCCAGCAATTTTAACTCCAGCCTCGGCTTCATCAAGCCCAGCACGTTGCATGATGTGTTCTGTGTACAGGTTTTTTTATTTTATTTATTATTGCATTTATATCCCGCTTTTTTTCCTCTTGCAAGGAACCTAAGGCGGCTTACATTATCCTCCTCTCCATTTTATCCTCACAACAACAACCCTGTGAGGTGGGTTGGGCTGAGAGTCTGTGACTGGCCCAAAGTCACCCAGTGAGCTTCCATGGCCGAGTGGGGACTAGAACCCGGATCTCCCGGCTCCCAGTCCAACACTGAGAGTATACAACCCTGCCGTACTCCTTTCCCAATCTTAAACCAGTCCGTTGTTCCGTGGTCTGTTCTTACTGTTGCTACTTGGTCGTTCTACAGATTCCTCAGGAGGCAGACAAGATGACTTGGTATCCCTGTACCACCAAGAACTTGCCACAATTTGTGATGATCCACACAGTCAAAGGCTTTAGAATAGTCAATAAAACAGAAATAGATGTTTTTCTGAAACTCCCTGGCTTTCTCCATTATCCAGCGGATATTGGCAATTTGGTCTCCAGTTCCTCTGCCTTTTCTAAAGCCAGCTTGTACATCTGGCAATTCTCGTTCCATGAATTGCTGGAGTCTACCTTGCAAGATCTGGAGCATTACCTTACTGGCATGTGAAATAAGTGCCACTGTTCGATAGTTTGAACATTCTTTGGTGCTTCCCTTTTTTGGTATGGGGATACAGGTTGATTTTTTCCAATCTGGTGGCCATTCTTGTGTTTTCCAAATTTGCTGGCATATGGCATGCATCACCTTGACAGCATCATCTTGCAAGGATTTTAAACAGTTCAGCTGGGATACCGTCGTCTCCTGCTAGCTTGTTATTAGCAGTGCTTCTTAAGGCCCATTCAACCTCACTCTTCAGGATGTCTGGCTCTAGCTCACTGACCACACCGTCAAATCTATCCCCAGTATTATCCTTCCTATACAGATCTTCCGTATATTCTTGCCACCTTTTCTATTATCTTCTTCCGCTTCCGCGCATTGCTTGTTTAAAAATAATTCCTTATCTCTCCTGGCTAACCTCTGGAATTGTGCATTTAATTGGGCATATCTCCCCCGATCACTGTTGCCTTTTGCTTCCCTTCTTTCTTGGGCTGCTTCCAGTGTCTCAGCAGACAGCCATCTTGCCTTCTTGGTTTTCTTTTTCTTTGGGACGTTTTTTGTTGCCGCCTCCTGAACAACGTTGCGAACTTCTGTCCATAGTTCTTCTGGGACCCTATCTACTAAATCTAGTCCCTTAAATCTATTCTTCACCTCCACTGCATATTCGTTAGGAATATTAGTGAGCTCATATCTAACTGGTCTGTGGGTCTTCCCTATTCTCTTTAGTCTGATTCCAAATTGTGCAATAAGAAGTTCATGATCTGAACTACAATCAGCTCCAGGTCTTGTTTTTACCGACTGCATAGATGTCTGCCACCTTTGGCTACGAAGGATGTAGTCAATCTGATCTCGGTGTCGACCGTCTGGTGAAGTCCATGTATAAAGTCGTCTCTTAGGTTGTTGGAAGAGAGTGTTTGTTATGCACAGTGAGTTGTCTTGGCAAAATTCTATCAGCCTATGTCCTGCTTCATTTTGTTCTCCCAGACCATGCTTGTCTGTGACTCCAGGTGTCGTTTGACTACCCACCTTAGCATTCCAGTCTCCTGTAATGAAAATAACATCTCTTTTTGGTGTATTATCCAGTAGGTGCTGCAGATCCTCATAGAACTGATCTACTTCTGCTTCTTCAGCATCTGTGGTTGGGGCGTATATTTGGATCACTGTGATGTTAAATGGCTCACCCTGAATTTGAATTGAGATCATTCTATCATTTTTTGGAATGTATCCAAGCACTGCTTTAGCCACTTTATTATTAATTATGAAGGCTACTCCATTTCTTCTGTGGTCCTCTTGTCCACAGTAGTAGATCTGGTGGTCATCTGATTTGAAGTGGCCCATTCCAGTCCATTTCAGTCCACTGACACCCAAAATGTCTACATTTAATCTTGACATCTCCCCAATAACCACACCCAATTTGCCCTGGCTCATAGATCTTACATTCCAGGTTCCTATGGTGTGTTGATCTTTAGAACATCGGATTCATCTTTCACCACCAGCATCGTCGGCCACTAGCCGTCCTTTCAGCTTTGAGCTAACTGCGTCATCACATCTGGGGCTAGTTGAACTTATCCTCTGTTCCTCCCCAGTAGCATTCTGACCATCTTCCGACCTGGGAGTCCCATCTTCCGATGGTATACCGACATATCTCTGGTTGTACTGATCCATTTAGTTTTCACGGCAAGAATACTAGGGTAGGTTTCTGTTACCTTCCCCAGGGATCGTATTTAGTCTGACCTCTCTGCCATGACCTTCCTATCTTGGGTGTCCCTTCACAGTTTAGCTCATGGCATCATTGAGGTGCTCAAGCTCCAGCTCCATGACAAGGTAATGATCTCCTTTGCTGGAGGTTGTAGGAATTACAGGTTGCTTATTGTAAGTGCACTACCAAATTTGGCAGAATTTTAGTTCCCAATTGAGTGGTATCTTTTTTTCTTTTTTCAAAACAAAAACCTACTCTATGGGTTGGTTGCCAGAACAATCTCCTGAAGGTTGATTTGGGTCATAAGTTTGCATTTTTAATTTTTTTGTTGCAGCATTTTTAATGCTCATGTACAATGACATTCTCTGCTTAGGAGCTGGCACCCAGGTTTGAGATCCCTAGTTCTTGGTGTTGTCGATTCTAACGAAAGCCCTTATCAATTGCTTTAAGGGCCCATGTATAAAGTTACTACCTCAGTCTCTGCATTTGCCACCCAGGTGCTGCCTCCTACTTGTAGTGCCATATGAGCAAAATAAATAAAAGCCATTTTGAAGTGCCTTGTTTGGCCTTTTTTTTTTTTTTTGCTGAAAGACTGAGCTTTGAACCATTTTTAAGCACTGAATTTTCTGAAAACTGCCAACAGAATTTCATTCTTGGGATTATAAAATGTAACACTGCTACTCTAGATCATTAGCTTTAGATCATCCCGCTCATCCCACACTGTGTGCTTTTCTGCTGACTCGGAATCTTCCTTCTTGTTACACTTGGAATGGGAAATGAGACATGTTAACTAGCTTTTAAAGGAAAGGCTTGGTTGTATATTTGGTGTTCTTGCCTCATCAGTACCAAAACTCTGCAGTTCAATACCTCAGTGTAAAACAGGGTTGATAAAAATCTCTCTTCACAAGGGACAGACTGGAACAAATGTGCTTGTTATTAGCTGCTCTATAAACATATAATTTCTGGGGAAAGTAGCTTTTTCTGTCTTTCTGAATTACGTCACAATTTTGTACAAACAGAAGTTCTCCAAATAAAATACCTTTTCGTATCAAAGAGCATGTGCCTTTTTAAACTTTGAAGTTCAGTTTTAAATTAGGAGATTTTTAGATCAGTGTGGCTGGAAGTCACGTAGCTGGTAGAAAACCCAGCTGTGGCTTTTCTTTTCTCACCTCCACCCCACCCCAGATCAAGGAGGTGGCAACCTGTCTAGCAATAGCTGGCTGTATGTGTTTTTGTGTTTTGAGGGTATGAAACGAATCCTGCTGACAAACTGAAGTAAACTGCTAGCGCTTGCAGTATCTTCAGAGGAAGGGAGATGCTTTGGCTCTTGATTGCATGGCTTGTTCTGGAAGAGACCACCACAGACATGGCCTCCCATCCTGAACCCATTCATAAATGTCTGGAAAGATAACAGGGCTAGGCTGTAGCAATAGAATCAGTACGGGTGTGTTGTATTCCAAAGGCCAGGATTTGAAAAGCTTGAGATACACCATCAAGTGTTGAGGGAAGGTGGCAGTCTCGTACACATGTACTGGGGAGGAAACCCCATTGAACACAGTGGGACTTAACGACTGAGTGTGGATGCACAGGAGCAAGGTGCAAGAGTTTTATTGGCACTTGAGCTTCTGTGGGTGACTGTACTTCATCAAATGTGAATCCTTTAGACTAAGCTTACCCGGAAGTAAATTTTGTGGGTTGGGATCCACACAGCTCCAGGCACATTTTAAAGGGCTTGGGCATGGCACATGGGATATTTGAATTTTCCCCTTCTTTCTGAACAGCAAACCCCCATGCTGTGTGTCAAACGGACTTTGAAAGCCCCCCCCCCAAGTTCCAAAAGCAGTTTCCCATGTAGTACAGCCCAGGGAGTTGGATGCTTTTTGAGAAGTTCTTATTGATTCAAGCTTTTATTTCAGTGGGATTTCAATTTTCTTTGTGGTGGGTTTTAGTACAGTTGCCTCAATGTTGGGAGAAATGGCTTATAACATTAGCACATTTCTTTCTCTCCCCCCCCTTAACAGAGAGAACCCCTTACCTCACAAGAATTACAGTGCAAATCCTTTTTTAGTAATTGGTAGGCAACACTTCCATGTGAATTCGAGTTTAACTTGCAAGTGCCCTTAAAAAGGCACAGCTGTCAGCTTGTGACCTTTGTTCCCAGAAACCGAAAAATCCTTTGGCCCTCTAGACAGTGTCTAGTGGCCATAGGATTGCTTCCTTAGCCTATTTTTTTTTAATGACCTTTTTTCAATGTAGCCTTCCCCAACCTGGTGCCCTCCAGATGTGTTGGAGTATATCGTGTTAGAGAAGGCTGGTCTAATCTATGCATACCTGGAAGCAGAAAAGCCCTGTTTTTAAAGACTTAACAGACTTAGGGCGGCAAATGCTTTCTTGACCCAGAACAGGCCAAATTTTCTGCCTCAGACTGCATTCCTTTGTGCACTTAGCTAGGAGCAAACACCACTAATCAGACTTTCTTCTGAGTAAACATGCAAAGGATCTCTTGGATCTCTAAGTCACCCCCACAAGCTTGTTGGGGATAAAATGGGGGCAGGAGGAGGAGATCATAAAACCAAGGAGTTGGAGGCCAGCTTGTCCAAAGCCTGCTCGATGTAGGAAATGCATAGCTAGAGCATCCGCAACAGATGGCTGTCCAGCCTCTGCTTGAAGACGTTCAACCAGGGAGAGCTCTCTGCACCTCTAGGGAATTTGTTCCATTGTCAAACTGCTCTGAACATTTCTCCTAATGAAACCAAGCCTCCTGCAACTTAACCCCATCAGATCTAGGAGCCTTTGCCATCTGGGGCAGCAGAAAACATGTCTTTGCCCTCTTTTATGTGATAGCCCTTTGGGGATTTGATGAGTGCTATCCTGTTCCTCCTCAATCTTCTGCTCTGCAGGCTAAACAAGTTCCTTCAACCTATCCCTGGCCATTTTCTTTGCCTTCCTCCAAACCCCTGTCCACTTTGTCTTTTTCTTTGACATGTAGGCCTCTTAATTTATTTTTTAAAAACTCGGGTCCCTCACCCTTCCCTTTTTGTCCTTCACAACAACCCTGTGAGGTGAGCTTGGGTTGACTGAGATGCTGACTGCCCTGGAGTCACCTAAGTTGAGTGGAGAGTTGGAGCTCCAGCTCCTTGGAGAGGGAAAGGTAGATGATTTTCTGAAAGGCTCTAAATAAAGGATTTGCAGCCACCTTTACTTTTTAAATCTTCCTACCCCTGAAAGCTGTTTGCTTTGGGCAGTGTGCCAATAACGATGCATTGTGCAAATGCGTGTGAGTGGGGGACTGGGGGGGGGCTGAGAAAAGGGTGTGGAGCGTCTTTTTATTGGAAGAAAGTAAAACAAGGTTCCATGAAATCAAAAAGGGATCCTCGTGATATCATATGATTTTTAAAGGGAAGACAACCCCCCCCCCCCCAACCACCATCCATTCACAGAACACATCTGCCTCCACAGACTGAACCAGAACCATCATGGATCTGCCACTGGTGGGTACACCTATGGTGCAAGAACAGGGATCTGAAGCAGGGATCCTCTTGATTTCATATGATTTACAGAGCAAATCCCCCAAACCACAATTCAATCACAGAGCATGTTTGCCTTCACACACTGAAAAATTGCAGATCCACCACTCATGGGCACGGCCCAAAAACATGGATAGGAATTCTATGTGGGATCCACATGAAACCATGGTCAAATCATAGATCACACAGATGCCTATGTGTTAATCTGGTACTAAAAAGGGTTAACAAAGAGTAAAGATGGCTGATTTAATCTGGGGGAGGCTTACAAGAAGAGCCCCTAGAAGTCCCCAGACTCATAACCAGCTTTATATTCCAGACTCTTGACCCCTGGGCGAGAAGGCCATGAAGTTTGATTCTATACACAATGAAGTTATTTCACTAACTGAGATTTTGCAGGACTGTCTTTGAAGAAGGGAAAATAATGCAGCTGTCTTTACAAGTGGCTTCACAGAGCTTGCTCAAGGCCACAACATGCTGGCAGAGTGCATGAGCAAGATGAACCGAAGAACTGAGCATCCTCAGAGGCCTACTAAGAGGAGGAAAAGCACGGTTTTGACTTCTCATGGTGTACACCTGCTGATAAGAGAATGCCCCTACTCGATGCTCGTTGGGCGGGGAAGCATAGCCCTGAGCACAAGCGACAACTGGGAGGAGGCATTTGGGCGGATATGACCAAACATGGCCAAAGATGACCGGGAATTCAAATAAGATACACCAAAGAGAAAAGTGTCAATCAAGATAGCATGCCCAGATGGCAGACTTTGGGTCGTATGTTGGGACATTTCAAAGCAGCCCGTTTGTAATGGCGCCAGACATGTTCCCCAGACACATGAAATTGTGGGAGATACAGTCAGGGCCAGAAATATTGGAACAAGGATAACTGTTTTAGCAGTTGGCCTCTGTACACCACCACATTCAAGTTGAAAGGAAACACACCTGGATGGGAGCGAAATCAGGACTTCCAGCTATAATTCAAGGGGTTTGGCAAAAGTGGGGCACTAACCACTCAAGAAGGACAGCCAGTGGCATGCACACACCCCCATCATTGGTGGCTCATAAGTAATGGAGCGAATGGCTGACAAGCAGCTGCATGGCCAGGTGTGGCCTGTTTCCAGAGGTGTGGCCTCTGCCAATCAATCAGAGAAAAGGCCTGGAGGTGGTTCTGAGTGTTACATTTGCATTTGGTGGCTGTTCACTGGAACTCCCAACATGAGGCCCAAAGAGGTGTCCATGCAAGTGAAGGAGGCCATCATGAGGCTGAGGAAACAACATAAACCCTTCAGAGAGATAGCAGAAACAGTGGGGGTGGCCAATACAACAGTTTGGAACATTCTGAAAAAGAAGGAATTAACTGGCAAGCTCAGCAACAGCAAAAGGCCTGGCAGACCACAGAAGACAACTAAAGCGGATGACCGCAGAATGCTGCTCATGGTGAAGAGGAGCCCTTTCACAACATCTAGCCAGGTCAAGAACGCTCTTGCAGAGGTAGGCATGTCATGGTCAACATCTGCAGTCAAGAGATGGCTTTATGAATGTAAATACAGAGGCTTCACAACAAGGTGCAAATCACTGGTAACGCTCAAGAACAGACAGGCCAGATTAGCCTTTGCCAGCAAACACCTAAGAAAGCCTGCCCAGTTCTGGAATAAGATCCTTTGGACTGATGAGACCAAGTTTGACTTGTACCAGAATGATGGGAAGAGAAAAGTATGGAGAAGGAAAGGAACAGCTTATGATCCAAAGCATACCACATCATTTGTCAAACATGGTGGAGGCAGTGTTATGGCCTGGGCATGTATGGCTGCCAGTGGAACCGGGTCACTGGTGTTTATTGATGACCTGACTGCTGATAAAAGCAGCAGGACGAATTCTGAAGTGTATAGGGCTATACTTTCTGCTCAGATTCAGCCGAATGCTGCCAAACTGATAGGACGCCGCTTCATATTGCAGATGGATAATGACCCAAAACATACAGCAAAAGCTACCCAAGAGTTTCTCCAGGCAAAGAAGTGGGATGTTCTTCAATGGCCAAGTCAGTCACCTGATCTCCACCCAGTAGAGCATGCTTCTCACTGACTGAAGACAAGACTGAAGGCAGAAAGACCCACAAACAAGCAGCAGCTGAAGGCAGCTGCAGTAAAGGCCTGGCAAAGCATCTTGAGGGAGGAAACACAGCATTTGGTCATGTCCATGGGTTCCAGACTTCAGGCAGTCATTGACTGCAAAGGATTTTCATCCAGGTATTAAAGGCGCTAAAGCCTTTGACTACGCTAAAGCCTTTGATTGTGTGGATCACAACAAACTGTGGCAAATTCTTAAAGTGATGAGAGTACCAGACCACCTTACCTCTCTCCTGAGAAACCTGTACGAGGGTCAAGAAGCAACAGTAAGAGCCAGACATGGAACAACCAAGTGGTTCAAAATTGGGAAAGGAGTACCACAAGGCTGCATATTGTCACCCTGCTTATTTAACTTACATGCAGAGTACATCATGAGAAATGCCGGGTTGGATGAATCAGAGGTCGGAATTAAGATTGCCGGGAGAATTATCAACAACCTCCGATATGCAGACGATACCACCCTAATGGCAGAAAGCGAAGAGGATCTAAAGAGCCTCTTGTTGAGGGTGAAAGAGGAGAGTGCAAAAGCTGGTTTGAAACTCAACATTAAAAAAAACAAGATCATGGCATCTGGCCCTATCACTTCCTGGCATATAGAAGGGGAAGAAATGGAAGCAGTGACAGATTTTACTTTCTTGGGCTCCAAGATCACCGCAGACGGTGACTGTAGCCATGAAATGAAAAGACGCTTGCTCCTTGGGAGGAAAGCTATGGCCAACCTAGACAGCATAGTAAGAAGCAGAGACATCACCTTGCCAACAAAGGTCCGTCTAATCAAAGCTATGGTTTTCCCAGTAGTAATGTATGGCTGTGAGAGCTGGACTATAAGGAAGGCTGAGCGCCGAAGAATTGATGCTTTCGAACTGTGGTGCTGGAGAAGACTCTCCCGAGTCCCCTGGACTGCGAGGAGGTCAAATCAGTCCATCCTAAAGGAAATCAACCCTGAGTGCTCATTGGAAGGACAGATAATGAAGCTGAAGCTCAAATATTTTGGCCACCTAATGCGAAGAGAAAGGTCACTGGGAAAGACCCTGATGCTGGGAAAGACCCTGATGCTGGGAAAGACCCTGATGCTGGGAAAGATTGAAGGCAAAAGGAGAAGTGGACGGCAGAGGATGAGATGGCTAGATAGCATCACCGATGCAATGAATATGGACTTGAGCACACTCTGGGAGAGAGCAGAGGACAGGAAGGCCTGGCGTGCTATGGTCGATGGGGTCACGAAGAGTCAGACACGACTTAAGGACTGAACAACAATACCAGGTGTTATTCCATGGGCTTCCAAATCCCCTCCTCAGATATAACCTCCAAGTCCCAAACTTAGAAAACCCTCAAAGTCTCAAACTCAGAAATAACTAAGTGCCACTCTCAGAAATCATTCCAAGTCCCAAACTCAGAAATCACTCTAAGTCCCAAAGTCTAAGAGTCTAAAGAGGTCCATAGTTGCCTAAGTCCGTGGGTCTGGTGGCACGGCAGAAAGAGGGAAGTGGAGCAGCAGCAGGAACAAAAAGCACCACACACCGCCATCGTATCAGAGGTACCCCTTCTTGGATCACTGCCTTGTTGTGGCGAAGGGGCTTGCGTAACTCAGTGAAGCCATAAGCTATGCTGTGCAGGGCCACCCAAGACGGACAGGTCATGGCAGAGAGTTCTGACAAAATGTGGTCCACTGGAGAAGGAAATGGCAACCCACTCCAGTACTCTTGCCAAGAAAACCCCATGGAACATATCACAAGGCTAAAAGATATGACGCCGGAAGATGAGCCCCTCAGGTCGGAAGGTGTCCAATATGCTACTGGGGAAGAGCAGAGGGTATTTCCAAGTAGCGCCAGAAAGAGTGAAGCGGCTGGGCCAAACCCGAAAGGACACTCAGCTGTGGATGTGTCTGGTGGTGAAAAGAAAATCCGATGCTGTAAAGAACAATATTGTTTAGGAACCTGGAATGTCAGATCAATGAATCAAGGTAAGCTGGAGGTGGTCAAACATGAGATGGCAAGATTGAACATCGACATCTTGGGAATCAGCGAACTAAAATGGACAGGCATGGGTGAATTTAATTCAGGTGACCATCATATCTACTATTGTGGGCAAGAATCCCTTAGAAGAAATGGAGTAGCACTCATAGTCAACAAAAGGGTGGGAAAAGCAGTACTGGGGTACAATCTCAAAAACGATAGAATGATCTCAGTACGAATCCAAGGCAAACCATTCAACATCACAGTAATTCAAGTCTATGCCCCAACCACTGAGGCCGAAGAAGCTGAGGTTGATCGGTTCTATGAAGACCTACAACACCTTCTAGAACTAACACCAAAAAAAGATGTCCTCTTCATCATAGGGGATTGGAATGCTAAAGTAGGAAGTCAAGAAATCACCGGGATAACAGGCAGGCATGGCCTTGGTGTACAAAAGGAAGCAGGTCAAAAGCTAATAGAGTTTTGCCAAGAGAACATGCTGATCATAGCAAACACTCTTTTCCAACAGCACAAGAGGCGACTCTACACATGGACGTCACCAGATGGTCAATATCGAAATCAGATTGATTATGTCCTTTGCAGCCAAAGATGGAGAAGCTCCATACAGTCAGTAAAAACAAGACCTGGAGCTGACTGTGGCTCAGATCATGAGCTGCTTCTTGCAAAATTTCGGCTTAAATTGAAGAACGTCGGGAAAACCACTAAACCGTTCAGGTATGACCTAAATCATATCCCTGATGAATATACAGTGGAGGTGAGGAATAGATTTCAGGGATTAGACCTGATAGACAGAGTGCCTGAGGAACTATGGACGGAGGTCCGTAACATTGTTCAGGAGGCAGCAATGAAATCCATCCCAAAGAAAAAGAAATGCAAGAAAGCCAAGTGGCTGTCTGATGAGGCTTTACAAGTAGCTGAGGAAAGAAGGGAAGCGAAAAGCAAGGGAGAAAGGGGAAGATATACCCAACTGAATGCAGAGTTCCAGAGAATAGCAAGGAGAGACAAGAAGGCCTTCTTAAATGAACAATGCAAAGAAATCGAGGAAAACAACAGAATGGGAAAGACTAGAGATCTCTTCAAGAAAATTGGAGATCTCAAGGGAAAGTTTTGTGCAAAGACAGGCATGATAAAGGACAAAGAAGGCAGGGACCTAACAGAAGCAGATGAGATTAAGAAGAGGTGGCAAGAATACACAGAAGAACTATCCAGGAAAGATGTGAATGTCCCTGATAGCCATGATAGTGCGGTCACTGAACTTGAGCTGGACATCCTAGAGAGTGAAGTCAAGTGGGCCTTAGGAAGCATTAGTAACAACAAAGCTAGCGGAGATGACAGTCTTCCAGCGGAGCTATTTAAAATCCTAAAAGATGATGCTGTTAAAGTGCTGCACTCAATATGCCAACAAATCTGGAACACTCAACAGTGGCCACCAGACTGGAAAAGGTCAGTTTACATTCCAATTCCAAAGAAGGGCAACGCCAAAGAGTGTTCAAACTACCGCACCATTGCGCTCATTTCACATGCCAGCAAGGTGATGCTCAAAATCCTACAAGCTAGGCTTCAGCAGTATGCGAACCGAGAACTACCGGAAGTACAAGCTGGGTTTCGAAGAGGCAGAGGAACTGGAGATCAAATCGCCAACATTCGCTGCATCATGGAGAAAGCAAGAGAATTCCAGAAAAACGTCTATTTCTGCTTCATTGACTACGCTAAAGCCTTTGATTGTGTGGATCACAACAAACTGTGGCAAATTCTTAAAGTGATGGGAGTACCAGACCACCTTACCTGTCTCCTGAGAAACCTGTACGAGGGTCAAGAAGCAACAGTAAGAGCCAGACATGGAACAACCGATTGGTTCCAAATTGGGAAAGGAGTACGACAAGGCTGCATATTGTCACCCTGCTTATTTAACTTATATGCAGAGTACATCATGAGAAATGCCGGGTTGGATGAATCAGAGGTTGGAATTAAGATTGCCGGGAGAATTATCAACAACCTCCGATATGCAGACGATACCACCCTAATGGCAGAAAGCGAAGAGGATCTAAAGAGCCTCTTGTTGAGGGTGAAAGAGGAGAGTGCAAAAGCTGGTTTGAAACTCAACATTAAAAAAACGAAGATCATGGCATCTGGCCCCATCACTTCCTGGCATATAGAAGGGGAAGAAATGGAAGCAGTGACAGATTTTACTTTCTTGGGCTCCAAGATCACCGCAGACGGTGACTGTAGCCCTGAAATTAAAAGACGCTTGCTCCTTGGGAGGAAAGCTATGGCCAACCTAGACAGCATAGTAAGAAGCAGAGACATCACCTTGCCAACAAAGGTCCGTCTAATCAAAGCTATGGTTTTCCCAGTAGTAATGTATGGCTGTGAGAGCTGGACTATAAGGAAGGCTGAGCGCCGAAGAATTGATGCTTTCGAACTGTGGTGCTGGAGAAGACTCTTACGAGTCCCCTGGACTGCAAGGAGGTCCAATCAGTCCATCCTAAAGGAAATCAACCCTGAGTGCTCATTGGAAGGACAGATAATGAAGCTGAAGCTCCAATATTTTGGCCACCTAATGCGAAGAGAAAACTCCCTGGAAAAGACCCTGATGCTGGGAAAGACTGAAGGCCAAAGGAGAAGGGGACGGCAGAGGATGAGATGGCTAGATAGCATCACGGATGCAATGAATATGAACTTGAGCACGCTCCGGGAGAGAGCGCAGGACAGGAAGGCCTGGCGTGCTATGGTCCATGGGGTCACGAAGAGTCGGACACGACTGAACGACTGAACAACAACAACAACATATCAGAGGTAACCTATACAGCAGTGTGGAAAATTACTGATGCTTGCTTACTTTTGCCTATGTAACTTCAGTTTGTTATAAAAAGACCAGCCTGAGGTTTCCTCGGGGCTGGAGTATATTTTCTTGTACTCAGCCTTGCTGCAGCCATAAAATGCGTTGGACCTTTACCCGGTGTCTATGGCTTCATTGGACCAGCACTAGACACATCCTGAGGGGGCCATTCCACCCTCTTACCACACTACACAGCCTGCTGCCCCTTTTTGGAAGCAGATAAAATGTAGGAGGACATTAGCTCCTTCAGAGATGGTAGACGGGCAAGACACTGAGGTGGAAGAGACAGCTAAGGAGGAAGTCATTACACCTCAGATTGTGGTACAAGTCCCTCCAGCCCCCACTAGGAGGAAAGTCACTGAGACAGTGACCAGGCATCTTACAGAAACAGAAAAACAGGCTTTGGCAAAGGTACTTGGTCCCTTAGATGCTGACAATGTGTATAAACGGGCTGCTATGGTTTGGTTTCAGACACAACTGGATGTGCAGGATGTTGTAGACATGATTCTGGTTTGTGCCCCAGGTGCAGGAAAAGTGATGCAGGCAGAATTAGAGGATGCCAGAGGGGACTGAGTAAATAGGGAACAGTTTGGACTCCAGTACATACTGAACTAGGACAGGAAGGCCTGGCGTGCTATGGTCCATGGGGTCATGAAGAGTCGGACACGACTGAACGACTGAACAACAACACCTACTGAACTATGTTGGTAGTCAGTTCATGACTATAGCTCAGATGGGACGACATTTTCTGACTTGTTCTCAACAAGACAAGGAGACAGTAGCAGAGTACTTCTTAAGATTCCAAGTTGTAGGCATAGTCTCAGAACATATAGATCTAAATGAGGAAGGGAAGCCTGATACGTTACCGGCTAGGTATAAAGAGGTATGGTTTGAAGGACTGAAGTATGGCATAAGGTGTTTGATGGGAACAGAGGACCCAATGCAAGTTCAATTTGAACAGCTAGTGGAAGGAGCCAAAAGAGCAGAACTGTAGTAACTTATTCAAATCGGGCAGGTTGTGAAAATGTACCAAGTGAGCAAGATGCTAGGGGGAGTCAGGATAGGCCTCAACAATGGAAAACCAGAAATGGAGGGAGAAGGGAGGGACAAAGCCTGACTTTGAGAGGTCAAATCTGGCAACATTTAGTGAAGGCAGGTGTGGACATGAGGCCACTAGATAGGGCTCCATTACAGCAGTTAGTTTACACTGCCGGTGATAATTATGTGGTGGGGGTATGGCAATGGTGTATTCCGTCAAAACCTTAAACCTATACATCGCAAAAGATGTACTAGCCAGAGTGGGGTATTGGAATGGATCTATTGCTAACCTTTTCTTCACATACTTCTTACCTTCCCAAAACGCTCTCACTGTCTGTGTCAGTTCCATGATTTCGTGTCGGTATTGATGCATGCCTGCTCCAAAATATTAACGTCCTGCCTGCAATAAAACATCAACTCCTTCTGCATTTCAAAAGTTTTTGACTTGTTCTCCTCATACCACGCTAAAAAAGCCTCTCTCTCTCCAGGCATCATGTATTGGGCACCATAGTCCTCTGCTTTAGGCAGCGGGCCCACATAGTCCCAATTCTCAGGTTTGTTAAAACAATGTGGGAAGTAGCCCTTGCTGCCGGTAAAACCCAAGGCTTTTAGTAGCTTTGAGAGGGCCACGGGTAGATGACAGAGTGAATTGATACATTTTATATCTAGCCCCTTCACGGTGATACACAGCAATTTCCCCCCTTGAGTAATAAGATCTACAGCCAGTTTCTCTTTTATCAGCTGACTGAGAATACAGTAACCATCGTACCCCTTTGAGTATGTAAAAGTGCACCCTTTGAACTGCGCACTGTCTGTGAAGGTCTTGATAAACTCAGAGAGACAGGGATCACCCTTAAACCCCCACGTTTTGCCAGCCATGGCCCACGGGCTTACATCACCATGCGCTTTCACACGCTGCTTTCTCTTCTTCTTGCCCTCACCTGGTTCATCCTTAAAGCGTTCTACAGTTTCACCCGCAAGCGCTTTTGCAAAGCAGAAATTAGGAACGTGAAATCCTGAAGACTGGTGCGCTTCGAAGCCATAAAACACATCTTTCACAGACGCTTCAGGCTTCTTAAGACGCCCCATATGGCAGTTCTGCTTATCACCACCGATGATAAACCCCCAACAGACAGTGCACCGCCTTCCTGGACAACGCTCAAAGTCATGATCACCTTTCTGGAAAGTCTGACAGTGTTCACAATACTCTCTAAAGACACATTTTACTTTACCCTCTAAGGCCAATTCTCTATGCCTACTTAAGCAGGCGCTGGATCTGCAGTTCATCCGACAACGTCCGCACCTCTTCATTTTACCGACATTTACAGCACAATCTGCACTCAAGCAGAGCCTGCACATACATAGACAACTGTGACTGTGGGCAAAGGTTGTACTGCATATTTCACAATAGTTTTGAGCTCCAAAAACCGCTTTTACACTACGCACCCCATAATAATGCTCGTCATGTAGCAGCATCGTATAGGTTTTGGGGTACCTAGGCCCTGGTACTTTAAATAGCCCCCAACCTTTTTTTGCGAAACGTATGACTTGAATGTTGACCCTTAAATGAGGGCTACTTTTTTCTGCTCAGACCAACCAAGCTCCGTATGTAACTGGCGGCGGTCAACAACTCTGCATCTGTGGGGGTTACTGCATCTGTGGGGGTTTTGGCATTACTGCCAAAAGCCCCCCAGCAAAGCAGAGATTGCCACCTGTGTAATTTAGATCTACCAAATGTTTTCGTTTTCTAAGGATGATTTGACTGTTCGGGAGAGAACCTATTTTCCTACTCCGATTTCCTCCCCCCCGCAGAGCCCTCACAATTGTAACAATCAACCACAGTGTAACATCCCCACATACTTCAGCATGGCTTTGCATGAGATTACTGATATGAGAAAGAAAATCTTCTCCATGCAAAACATCCCTACGACTTTTAACTGAAAAGAGAGGAAAACTCAGACCCCCGCCATCCAAGCATAATTGAACAAAGTCTTGAGGAGAAATTCTCCTATTAGCATCATCCAGGATTTGCTGGATCCCTGTGTATGATGCAGTCACAGCCTGTGAGAATGATGTTACGTGTTCTAAATTAACAAATCTAAATTCTTCACCTATGTGTATTGACCTGAATCGGTCCTGCCCCCATTCCCACCTCCTCACAAGCTCTGCATTTACTTGTGGGGGTTTGTCCTCATCTGTGTTATTTATGGGTGGGGTTTGGCCCAACCCTGAAGCACCTCTGGAAGCTTCAGAAGGCTGTCAGGTATCTGGAGATGCCACCTCTGGAGGCTCACCCTCTGTGCATGCTTCAGAAAGTTGTGAGGCATCCTGAGAGTCTGCCATTGGAGAGCAGCTTTTCTTAGGAGGCCTTTGATTTTTACAGGCAGAGAGTGTTTTTTTAGCCCTGTTTAATATTTTACTAACCCTCCTCCGCCAGTGAAATCGTGCTTTGTTGAATGCGTTCTTCCTTTGCCCCCTTTTCCAGCACCCCCGGCGTGGTTTACCACCCCCTACTTGTACGTGTTTAAAGAATGTGTTGCCATGTGCAGAGTACTTTGCATGCATTTTAAATTCTGAAAAGAGTTTACTTCAGATGCCCCACCATTATCAGCACTTAAAAACTTGCATACGGCTGCTTCAGTCTCTGTACAGCGCTTCATGAGCTCATAGCCTTCTTTCAGTCTTTTAGAAGTATGCTCAAGCCAATTAGCAAGCCCCCTCCCTGGTTTAGAGATCCCAGACTCTGGGTGCCCTTCATATCTTGATCGCTTTGCCGGTGGTCCTGTGGCGTCTTGTGGTTCTGCAGGGGCACTTTTCACAGTTGCAGCTTTCTGGTCTAAAACCAAAAACGAGAAGGGGTAGGGCGCATCCTTATTCATTAGGTACAACTCTCTCTCTCTCTCTCTCTCTCTCTCTCTCTCTCTCACACACACACACACACACACACACACACACTATCAATGCCTTACCCTTGCCTGCTGGCGGTCCGGTAGCCTTTGGAGTTTTAAAAGGAGCTCTAACAGGCGTCATGTTCACTGCAAAAAGCAATAACCACTTTAGTAGATTGCTACTTTCCATATGACCCCCCTAACCCCCTTACCAACATTAACTTTTTACCTATTTTATCAACAGAAGGTGATTGATTTTTCTTGTGGCCTTCTTTGGGGGATTAATCACAGCAGCCTCCTGAACATTGGTTGTGATTTCTAAACACACACACACACACACACACTGCTTTCAGCTTTACAGGAACCCTTAAAAAACCACATGGCAATTATTAGAGCAATTCTGTTTTATCCGTGCTACCAGATGCCGGTGTGAGTGCTGTCCTGGGCCTTCTCTTGCTAAAAGGATGACTGGGCGTGATGAAGTCTTCTGTAAAGAACAACTACAACACCTTATACACATAGCCAATACTTTCAGAAACAGCATGAGGTTGTTTCTTTTTTACATTAAAAATACCACAGACCCCCCCAAGGACTTACCCACGGCTTTAGCATTTGAGTCTCATGAAGCCACCTTTGGGGGGGCGGGTGTCAGGGTGGAAACTGAGCCCACAGAGCCTCAGAGCAGTTCTGATTCTGAGGGAGAGCAACAACCCGTGGGAGAGGAGCTCACTCATCTCTCACAGGCATAGCAGCAGGGAGAGATTCCTCCTGCCAGCATTCCTGGGAGAGAGAATGACCCTGGCAGTGAGAGAGCACTGGAGGGGGCCTTGCTGGACGCTCGGCACAGATGGAGGGAGCGGCACCAGATGGAGGGCGCCAAGAGGAGGCGCTCTGCTCGCTTGGCGCTAAAACAATGGTCGCGTCCCGAGGACCCAAGGGAAAGAGGGAGGACCTCTCCATAGCCCATAAGTTCAGGGTCTTCCCACCCTCCTCTTTCAAACAGGGACCAACTGCCTTACCTGGAGCTTAGGCTACTCTGCTAACTACCCCAGTGCAGTTCCTGGCTTAGTCGCTGGTGATTAGCATCAGAAAGAGTCATTAAGATGTAAAAGGAATAAAGCCTTGGAAAGAATCCCTTTCATCTGTGTTTTGAGTTGGCTATTGGAGGGGACTGTAAGAGGCAGCTAGGGCATTCCTGACAGCTTGGTCCCCGTTCCTCTTTTTTTTTTCTCTCTGCTCCTACTGCCTCTGGACAGTGCCATGGACCCGGCGGTGCAAGCTCTCGCGCAAGAGAACCAGGCTCTCCATGATCAAGTTGCCCAACTGACGACTGCCGTGCACGCTTTGCAAGCTGCTGCTGCTCAACCCCCACTGCCCCCGATTCCCCCCTGCTGCAAGTGCCCGGTGGCTCTGCCAGATAAGTTTTCTGGTGAGAAAGGACTTTTTCAGATTTTCCGTGCCCAGTCAGAGCTGTACATGCGCCTTCGACCTGAGGATTTCCTGACGGAGCAGGTTTGTGTGGGCTTTCTCATTAATCTACTTTTAGGCGTGGCACCTAAATGGGCTTCGGGGCTTCTTCTCGTTAATGACCCTCTGCTAGGGGACTACCTTTCATGACAACGATGGCCAGATTTTTCAGTGACCCCCTGCACACGCAGACGGCTTCTCAGGAGATTCGCCGCCTCAGGCAGGGGAAGGACTCAGTTTCCAGCTACGCGACCACCTTTCACTTGCTCATGCGGGATTTACAGTGGAATGATGCCACGCTGGTGGCTCAGTTTTTGGACAGTTTGAATGACGAGATCTTGGATGAGTTGGCACGCACGCCCAGCCCGCCTACTTTGGGGGACCTCATCCAGACCTGCCTCCAAATAGATAGTTGGCTGGAGGGGTGCCGGCAGACCCAGCGGGGCGCCGGGGGCTGAGATTTCCCTCCTCCCACTCCCCCATGATTCCTGGTCCCTCCCCCACCCCCCACCCCTGTGGTGGGGGCGGAGGAGGCCCCGATACAGCTGGGAGCTACCCAAGCCCCACTGCTGCCAGAGGAACTAGAGCGGCGGCACGCAGAGCGCCGATGCTTTCAGTGTGGAAAGCTGGGACATTTCACCAAAACCTGCCGTGCCAGACCCACAGCCCCACTACCTCCCCCTCCTCTCCTTCCTCCTCCTCATCCCCAGACCTAAGTAGGCTGCCCCCCAAGCCTGTTGGGGGTCTCCAGTGTGGGGGTCAGCTCCCCACCAGGCAGGTGCCTTCCGCAACCCCCCCACCCTCCCATCTGCTATTGTATGTTCACCTCCGCTCCTCCCAGTGGGGTGGGGTAGAGGCCCTAGCTTTAGTGGACTCTGGGGCTATGACCAGTTTCATAGATGAAAAGTTCGCTCACCTCCACAAGATTCCTACACTGCCTCTTCCTGCCCCCTTGGCAGTGGAGACCATTGATGGGCGTCCTCTTTCTTCGGGCGCGGTGATCCGGATTACAGCTCCGCTCACTCTGCCTGCCCAGTCCCACGTTGAGCAGATTCAGTTTCACTTGGCCAAGGTTCCCCAATACCCAATCGTGCTGGGTGTTTCCTGGCTCTCTAAGCATGATCCTCAGATTTCTTGGGGGCTTCAGCAAGTGGAGTTCTCGTCTCCCTACTGCCAGGAGCATTGCCTCCCAACCCAGGCGCCGGTCCCAGCCCAGGCCTTAACCCTTTCCTCCCCCTCCTCGTCTGCTTCTGGCAGTTCCTCAGCTACCGTGATCCTCCCAGAGACGTATGCGGCTTTTCGGGATGTTTTTGACAAGGAGGAGGCTGTCCAGCCCCCCCCTCACCGCCCTTTTGACTATGCCATTAACCTCATTCCTGGGGCGACCATCCCCACCGGCCGGCTGTATTCGATGTCGGAGCCGGAACTTCGAGCTCTGCGGGAGTTTTTGGTCACAAACCTCAGACGTGGCTTCATTTGCCCCTCCTCCTCCTCCCCCCCCGCCTGTGCCCCTACCATGTTTGTTCGCAAAAAGACGGGAGAATGCTGCCCAGTGCAAGACTTCAGAGTACTGAATTCAGTCTCGATCCCCAACAAGTACCCTCTCCCCCTCATACCGAAGATGCTGGAGCGCCTGGGTTGAGCCAAGATTTTCACCAAGTTGGACCTGTGTGGCACCTACAATCTCATTTGCGTCTGGGAGGGGGATGAGTGGAAGACCTGTTTCGGCACCCGGTACGGAGCGTATGAATACCTAGTGATGCTGTTTGGGCTTGCCTGCGCCCCCCCACGTTTTCACGTTTCATGAATGCCATCTTCTAGGACTATTTGGACACTTTCTTCATTGTGTATCTCGATGATTTACTTATATTTTCTGAGGACCCCCACACCCATCAGCACCATGTCTCTACCATCCTCTAGCACCTCCACGAGCACCATCTTTATGCCAAGCTGGAGAAATGTGCATTTGACCTAACCTCTTTGGACTATCTCAGCTACATTATCTCAGCTGAGGGTATCAGGATGGATCCTGCAAAGGTCCAGGCTGTCCTCTCCTGGCAGGCTCCATCCACCAAGAAGGACTTGCAACGTTTTCTGGGTTTTGCAAATTTCTACAGAAAGTTCCTGCCCAGCTTTGCTTGGCTGACATCTCCTCTCACAGACCTCCTCAAGGGCAGGAAATCTCCTTTTCATTGGACGGCATCTACCCAACAGGCTTTTGAGGAACTTAAGAAGCTTTTTAGTTCTGAGCCGATCCTGTTACATCCCGACCAGAGGAAACCTTTTGTAGTGCAAACTGATGCCTCTGACTTTGCAGTGGGGGCTGTGCTTTTTCAGCCAGATCGGGCGGGCGGCGGGTTGCAACCCTGCGCCTACCACTCCAG
The DNA here is from genome assembly GCF_057233095.1 of Heloderma suspectum. Classification (NCBI taxonomy): domain Eukaryota; kingdom Metazoa; phylum Chordata; class Lepidosauria; order Squamata; family Helodermatidae; genus Heloderma; species Heloderma suspectum. Next base: position 60,033,686 of record NC_139475.1, on the reverse strand, counting down.
GAAGCTGAAAATGTCTGAGAGGAATTATGCCATCTGGGAGAAGGAACTGTTGGCCATCAAGTCTGCTTTGGAGACCTGGCGTCATCTTCTGGAGGGGGCACAGTTACCCAGTCGAAGTCAGAACCGACCATCGCAACCTGGAACATCTTCAGACAGCCCGTGCCTGAAACCAGCGGCAGATTAGGTGGTCGCTGTTTTTTTCCTGGTTCCACCTTAAGTGAAGGCCTCCGACAACCTACAAGCAGATGCTCTTTCTTGTAAGCCGGACCTCCAGCCAGGGGGTGAGGAGAGTCCCTCCCCCTCTCTGATTCTCCCCCCCCCCCCAGAGTCTGGCGGCAGCTGCAGTGCCTTGCTCTTGGGAGGAGCTCCTTTGCTCTGAACAGGCTCAGGATGCTTTTGTCCGCACAAAGGTGGGGGAATTCGGGCTAGCCTCTGCCCCCCCACCCTACCCCCTTCTCTTTGCGAGGTGGCCTGCTTTACCATTCCGGCCGGGTCTATGTGCCTTCTAGACCCTGCGAGAAAGTCCTCCATCAGTTCCACAACTCCACCACCGCTGGGCACTTTGGCTTTGCCAAGACCATGCATGGAGTGATGCGGTATTTTTGGTTGCCTCGTGTGTGTTGGGACGTCAAGACCTATGTCGCCTCCTGCCCAACCTGCCAGCGGGCAAAGGCCCCCTCAGGCAAGCCCACAGGCTTGCTTCACCCCCTGCCTTACCCCCTCAGGTACTTGGAAACTGCTCTCCCTTGACTTCATCACTGACTTGCCTCGCTCACATGGTAAGACCACTATTCTGGTGGTGGTGGATTTGTTTTCTAAGATGGCCCATTTCAACCCCTGCTCTGGGTTGCCCACAGCCAGGGAGACGGCGGAGCTTTTTTTGGTGCATGTTTTCCGGCTCCACAGATGGCCCGAGGGTCTCATTTCGGATAGGGGGGCCCAATTCACTGCCCATTTCTGGAGGGAGCTACTGGCGTTGCTCCATGTGACGCTCCGTCTTTCTTCCGCCCACCATCCACAGACGGATGGTCAGACCGAGCACACCAATGCCACTCTGGAGCAATATTTGCACTGTTATGTCAATTACCAGCAAGATGACTGGTTTTCCTTGCTGCCTCTCGCAGAATTCGCTTATGACAATGCCTGCCATGCTTCCACCCGCCAAACTCCATTTTTTTGCCAATTTTGGTTACCACCCCAAGGCTTTCCCTTCCACCCTAGCTCCCTCTTCGGTGCCGGCGGCCCATGAGTTTTTAGAAGAGTTGCGAGCGGTACACCACCTCTTACAGGACTCCCTTGAGCAAGCCAAGACAGCCTACAAGGCCTCTGCAGACCGGCGGCGCCAGCAGGGTCCGTCTCTGCAACTGGGGGACTGGGTTTGGTTGTCCACTCAATACCTCCCCTCTCACTCGCCCATGCAGAAGCTTGCGCCTCGTCTCATGGGGCCTTTCCAGATTACGGCCCAGATTAACCCTGTTGCTTTTCGCCTGGCTCTCCCCCGCTCCATGAAGATCCATCCTGTTTTTCATCGGTCTTTGCTGTCCCCCCTGGTTTCTGGCGACCCTCATTGCTCAGCCAGCTCCCCCCCCCCCGCCGCCAGTGCTGGTGGAGGGGGAGGAGGAGTTTGAAGTTGCGGAGATCCTGGACTCACGCCTTTCTCACGGCCGCCTGCAATATCTGGTGGACTGGAGGGGATATGGGCCAGATGAGCGCTCCTGGGAACCCGCTGAAAATGTGCATGCTCCGTTGCTGCTGAGGCGTTTCCACCAGCTCTACCCCACAAACCTGGGGCCTTGAGGGGGGAGCATGAGGGGGGGCCTCATGGGAGCGAGGATGATGTCAGGGTGGAAACTGAGCCCATAGAGCCCCATAGCCCATAGAGCCACAGAGCAGTTCTGATTCTGAGGAGGATCAGCAATCCGTGGGAGAGGAGCCAGCTCATCCCTCACAGGCACAGTAGCTGGCAGAGATTCCTCCTGCCTGCATTCCTGAGAGAGATAGTGACCCTGGCAGTGGGAGAGCGGGGGATGGAGCCTTGCTGGACGCTCGGCGCAGATGCAGGGAGCGACGCCAGATGGAGGGCGCCAAGAGGAGGCGCTCTGCTCGCTTGGCGCTAAAACTACGGTCGTGTCCCGAGGACCCAAGGGTAAGAGGGAGGACTTCTCCATAGCCCATAAGTTCAGGGTCTTCCTGCCCTCCTCCTTCAAATGGGAACCAACTGCCTTACCTGGAGCTTAGGCTACTCTGCTAACTACCCCAGTGCAGTTCCTTGCTTAGTCGCTGGTGATTAGCATCAGAAAGAGTCATTAAGTTGTAAAAGGAATAAAGCCTTGGAAAGAATCCCTTTCATCTGTGTTTTGAGTTGGCTATTGGAGGGGACTGTAAGAGGCAACTAGGGTGCTCATGACGGGGGGTAGTTTCCCCAGTTCTGTACCTTTTGCCTTAATTTTGGCGCATCTCTGTCGGGGGTGTGATTTCATGTGATAGTAAATAAGGAAAAGGTGCTAGTTTGGTCACCCAAAGGCATGTAGAGTCTTGCCTCAAGCTCCGCTCCGCTCCGCCCCACCCCGCCCCAGCACTACCTATGGTGTGAGAGCCTTTGACCATTTTCTAGCAGCACCCATGAGAAGAGTGGAGGGGGAAACGGCTATGCTAGTTAATGCTTATTTAAGCACAGCTTGTGGACAAATACCCCATAAAATTTGTTGTTCAGTCGTTCCTTCATGTACGACTCTTCGTGACCCCATGGACCATAGCACGCCAGGCCTTCCTGTCCTCCGCTCTCTCCTGGAGTGTGCTCAAATTCATATTCATTGCATCGGTGATGCTATCTAGCCATCTCATCCTCTGCCGTCCCCTTCTCCTTTTGCCTTCAATCTTTCCCAGCATCAGGGTCTTTTCCAGTGACTTTTCTTTTCGCATTAGGTGGCCAAAATATTTGAGCTTCAGCTTCAGTATCTGTCCTTCCAATGAGCACTCAGGGTTGATTTCCTTTAGGATGGACTGATTTGACCTCCTTGCAGTCCAGGGGACTCGTAAGAGTCTTCTCCAGCACCACAGTTCAAAGGCATCAGTTCTTCGGCGCTCAGCCTTCCTTATAGTCCAGCTCTCACAGCCATGCGTTGCTACTGGGAAAACCATAGCTTTGATTAGACGGACCTTTGTTGGCAAGGTGATGTCTCTGCTTCTTACTATGCTGTCTAGGTTTGCCATAGCTTTCCTCCCAAGTAGAAAGCGTCTTTTAATTTCATGGCTACAGTCACCGTCTGCGGTGATCTTGGAGCCCAAGTGTCAGGAGCGCCCTAGCGGCCTCTTACAGTCCCCTCCAATAGCCAACTCAAGACACAGATGAAAGGATTCTTTTCAAGGCTTTAATCCTTTTACAACTTAATGACTCTTTCAGATGCTAATCACCAGCGACTAAGCAATGAACAGCAGAGTAGCCTATGCTCCGAGTAGGCAGTTGATCCCTGTTTGAAGGAGAATCACTTGAAGACCCTGAACTTATGGGCTAGGGAGAGATCCTCCCCCTTTCCCTTGGGTCCACGAGAGGTGGCCATTGCTTGCGCACCAAACGGGCGCTACACCTTTCTGCGCTCTCCATCGCTCGTCGCTCCCTACGTCTGCGTTGATCGTCTAGCAAGCCCCCCTCCCGCACTTTCTCACTGCTAGGATCACTATCTCAGGAATGCCGGCAGGAGGAATCTATGCCAGCTGCTGTGCCTGTGAGGGATGAGCTGGCTCCTCTCCCACGGATTGCTGATCCTCCTCAGAATCAGAACTGCCCTGGGGTTCTATCGGCTCAGTTTCCACCCTGACACCAAGGAAGTAAAATCTGTCACTGCTTCCATTTCTTCCCCTTCTATATGCCAGGAAGTGATGGGGCCAGATGCCATGATCTTAGTTGTTTTAATGTTGAGTTTCAAACCAGCTTTTGCACTCTCCTCTTTCACCCTCAACAAGAGGCTCTTGAGATCCTCTTCACTTTCTGCCATTAGGGTGGTATCGTCTGCGTATCTGAGGTTGATAATTCTCCCGGCAATCTTAATTCCGACCTGTGATTCATCCAACCCGGTGTTTCTCGTGATGTACTCTGCATATAAGTTAAATATACCGCCTTGTCGTACTCCTTTCCCAATTTTGAACCAATTAGTTCCATGTCTGGTTTTTACTGTTGCTTCTTGACCCTCGTACAGGTTTCTCAGGAGACAGGTAAGGTGGTCTGGTACTCCCATCTCTTTAAGAGTTTGCCACAGTTTGTTGTGATCCACACAATCAAAGGCTTTAGCGTAGTCAATGAAGCAGAAATAGACGTTTTTCTGGAATTCTCTTGCTTTCTCCATGATCCAGCAAATCATGTTGGCGATTTGATCTCTAGTTCCTCTGCCTCTTCGAAACCCCGCTTGTACTTCCGCTAGTTCTCGGTTCACATGCTGCTGAAGCCTAGCTTGTAGGATTTTGAGCATAACCTTGCTGGCATGTGAAATGAGCGCAATTGTACGGTAGTTTGAACACTCTTTGGCATTGCCCTTCTTTGGAATTGGAATGTAAACTGACCTTTTCCAGTCTTGTGGCCACTGTTGAGTGTTCCAAATTTGTTGGCATATTGAGTGCAGCACTTTAACAGCATCATCTTTTAGGATTTTAAATAGCTCAGCTGGAAGACTGTCATCCCCGCTAGCTTTGTTGTTAGAAATGCTTCCTAAGGCCCACTTGACTTCACTCTCTTCCGGCTCAGGTTCAGTGACTGCACTATCATAGCTATCAGGGACATTCAGATCTTTCCTGTATAGTTCTTCTGTGTATTCTTTCCACCTCTTCCTAATCTCATCTGCTTCTGAGAGGTCCCTGCCTTCTTTGTCCTTTATCATGCCCGTCTTTGCACAAAACGTTCCCTTGAGATCTCCAATTTTCTTGAAGAGATCTCTAGTCTTTCCCATTCTATTGTTTTCCTCGATTTCTTTGCACTGTTCATTTAAGAAGGCCTTCTTGTCTCTCCTTGCTATTCTCTGGAAATCTGCATTCAGTTGGATATAACTTCCCCTTTCTCCCTTGCTTTTCGCTTCCCTTCTTTCCTCAGCTACTTGTAAAGCCTCCTCAGACAGCCACTTTGCTTTCTTGCATTTCTTTTTCTTTGGGATGGATTGAGTTGCTGCCTCCTGAACAATGTTATGGACCTCCGTCCATAGTTCCTCAGGCACTCTGTCTATCAGGTCTAATCCCTGAAATCTATTCCTCACCTCTACTGTGTATTCATAAGGGATATGTTTTAGGTCATACCGGAATGGTTTAGTGGTTTTCCCTACATTCTTCAATTTAAGCCGAAATTTTGCAAGAAGCAGCTCATGATCTGAGCCACAGTCAGCTCCAGGTCTTGTTTTGACTGACTGTATAGAGCTTCTCCATCTTTGGCGGCAAAGTACATAATCAATCTGATTTCGATATTGACCATCTGGTGATGTCCATGTGTAGAGTCACCTCCTGTGCTGTTGGAAAAGAGTGTTTGCTATGATCAGCGTGTTCTCTTGGCAAAACTCTATTAGCCTTTGTCCTGCTTCATTTTGTACACCAAGGCCATGCTTGCCTGTTATCCCGGTGATTTCTTCACTTCCTACTTTGGCATTCCAATCCCCTATGATGAAAAGGACATCTTTTTTCATGTTAGTTCTAGAAGGTGTTGTAGGTCTTCATAGAACCGATCAACCTCAGCTTCTTCGGCCTCAGCGGTTGGGGCATTGACTTGAATTACTGTGATGTTGAATGGTTTGCCTTGGATTCGTACTGAGATCATTCTATCGTTTTTGAGATTGTACCCCAGTACTGCTTTTCCCACCTTTTGTTGACTATGAGTGCTACTCCATTTCTTCTCAGGGATTCTTGCCCACAGTAGTAGATATGATGGTCACCTGAATTAAATTCGCCCATGCCTGTCCATTTTAGTTTGCTGATTCCCAAGATGTCGCTGTTCAATCTTGCCATCTCATCCTTGAGCACCTGCAGCTTACCTTGATTCATTGATCTCACATTCCAGGTTCCTAAACAATATTGTTCTTTACAGCGTTGGACTTCCTTTTCACCACCAGACACATCCACAGCTGAGTGTCCTTTCGGCTTTGGCCCAGCCGCTTCACTCTTTCTGGTGCTACTTGGAAATTCCCTCTGCTCTTCCCCAGTAGTATATTGGACACCTTCCGACCTGAGGGGCTCATCTTCCGGCGTCATCTCTTTTAGCCTTGTGATACGTTCCATGGGGTTTTCTTGGCAAGAATGCTGGAGTGGGTTGCCATTTCCTTCTCCAGTGGACCACATTTTGTCAGAACTCTCTGCCATGACCTGTCCGTCTTGGGTGGCCCTGCACGGCATAGCTTATGGCTTCACTGAGTTATGCAAGCCCCTTCGCCACAACAAGGCAGTGATCCATCAAGGGGACCCCATAAAATACCAGAATGCAAAATGTTATTAATTTTGCAAAAAACTGTTTCTACAATTCAAGACGATATTCAAGAACTGTTACCCCCCCCCTCATCAATGACCTCCAAATCCATAGTCTGGCATATGCGTTCCACACTTTTACTGTGGTGATGCAAGTCTGAGTTTGCTGAGTTTCCTGAATCAATTGGGGGCGGATTTTAACCATTTTTCTGTTTGGTGGCCTAATGGCAAAGAAACTAGAGAGACACAGCGGGCCTCTAACACAGCAGAATATAGAAGAACTTGGTAATTTTTTCACTGCCCATATCATAAACACCAAAGCAAATTGGATTATGCATCATGATGGTTGGGTAAGTTTGAAACAACCCTTGCTACAGATGTGCATTCTTTAATATTTATTACGGGGTGGGGGTTGGGAGGGGGGGTATTTCAGCTGGGTGTGGGTTCTAAGATGATAAAGAAGCTACACTGATCTTGTATTTAAAAAAAAAAAGACCATACCGTAATGTTTTACCTTCCATAAAATAGGGTATGATAAAGCTACTATTTTCTTTTTATTGCAGGAAAAAGGATTTGTAAGGACATTTGAAGATAGAAACGCCAGGATTCCTACACATTCCTACAACGTGAAGACAAAAATCAAAGCTGTTTGCATGTACTATTTTTCCCTAAAATGGCTGTTGTTCTCTGCATAGAGATTGCAGCAACAGCTCTGAACGATAATACATATTTCAAAATATTCCCTACTGTATTTTGTCTTAGTATATTTCAGTTGTGAGATTATTTAAAGTATTAAAAAAAAAGGGGGGGGGGAAACGTATCACCAGTAAGGAGACCTATTTGTGATCCTGCATCGTCACCTACTGGCACTTACTGGTAACAAAACCCCTTAAAACATACATTAACAAAAAATACATGCCTTCTTGATAGACCTGCGACATCAAAACAGCTTTTGGGGATTGTTCTATGGATAAGAAAAAAGAGACCAGTTTTAGAGAAAGAAACTTTTCACAATACACAGAAAGAGAAAAATATATATGAAATGAACTTGCCTGGAGGCATACTGTGCCACTTTTAGAATACTAAAGGGTGTTTTAGTTTTTCTGCGGGGATAAATTGGGAAAGACGCATAAACTGTATTGCATTTTATTTTAGTTTATCTGCACCCATCTACAAGAATACAATAGTTGGCAAAAGGAAAAGAGTTAAGGTATACTCACATGTAGGTAGGCTTCCAGGCCCTTCCCTTCAGGTTTATTTTTAAATGGATACCTATGTATTCATCATTTTAAAGGCATTTAGAATTTTTCTCCAGTATCAGATGTTTACATTAATGCATTTTACCAAGCTGCTTACAGCAAATGTGAGAAGCCTAGACCATTGCCCCCTCCCCTCTTCTAAAGGGCAGGCTATGTAGGATTTTTACAAAATCTATGTGGCACTTAAGGAATGTTTTACTTTTTAAAGACTCTTGAAGGTTTTACTTGCAGCCCTTGTGATCTCTATGTTTAATGAGTCTTTCAAAAACTATTCTGACAAAAATAAAATAATAATAAAAAGGGAATAGTTTTCCCCTACATATAAATGAGCGAAGGGAGGGGTGGGTGTTGTGTAAAGACAGGGTGTTTTCCCGTCACTGAAATTTAGAAACGCCCTTCTCAAAAAACACGTAATGCGGTTTCAGGGCCCATGTAATCTACCCCCATCTGGAAACATGGGGCATTAGGCATTTTGGGCCCAGCCCTCTGCCTTGTAATGGAAACTAGTGATAAAAAGTTGATTCCTAAAATTTAGCACCACCTTACTCAAAACACGTAATGGGGTTTCAGGACCCATCTCAAAAATGGGAATTAATGATACAAAGTCATTTACAGGGGTAAGCATAGTTTTTGGGAAACCCTAGCAGCATTTTAAATGTGTCTACGGTGACGGGGTAGATTGCAGGTAAGCTTATAATAGGTTTTAAACATAAAAAACAAGTGCTCTGCAGAAAGAACATAAAACTTTGTAACAACAGAGGGGAACGTTGTGGTTGGATCCTGATATTCTGTGGACTCCTTTGCTTGATCTGTGTCTTCTTCATCTCAAAAGTCACTTTACAGGGGTGAGCATAGTTTTTGGGGACCCCTAGCTAGGTTTTTTTTCTTTTTTACAAAATCTAAGTGGCGCTTAAAGAATTATTTACTTTTTAAAGACCCTTGAAGGTTTTACTTGCAGCCCCTGTGATTTCTATGTTTAATGATTCTTTCAAATATGTTTCTGACAAAACAAAACAAAAATGCAGCAGTTTTCAAATGAGCCATTTTATTCAGAGTTTTGCTTTACAGAGGTAAGAAAATATTTATAGGACCTGTTTCTAATCACTTTCATTACATGATTTAAAAATACATGATCGGTATTTCTCAGGGTTTTATCCAGTAGTTTCAGAGCCTTGTGCGAATGACCAGTTTTAGTCACCAAGAGTAATACTTCATTAACAGACTGTTGTGTTAAACCCAGACAGTTTAAACTGTACCCTGTCAGAGTAATAATATACGGTATACTTTTAAAACATATTTTCCCACATACAATTCTCAGCTTTCCAGAGATGACACTCTTCGGCCAAGATAAGCACTCATGTGAGGCTTGTCCTGGTGCCTGGATTATACATCCAATACAGGTATCACGTAGATAGTCAATTAAGCAGTGCTTCAGAATGCCAAAAACAGTGGTTCTGACAATGCACTGCATTGCTCTGCGGCGCTTTCTGGGTGAGCTGAAGCTTGTTTCATCCGCTTCCAGGCCTAGAATACTTTTCAGGATGACATGGCCTGGCTGCTCTGTTGACAGATCAGCACAACCCTAAAAAGAAATTAAGAAAATACTTTGGTGTCTCCTAAACACACACAGCATGTCTTTAATATCGGTGTTGCAAATAATCACACGTACCTGTATTTGAAGGTTTCCTATTGAAGCCATCTTCCATAATGCCACCGGCGATGGCACCTCTGCTTTAATTTCAACAGTTTTTCCAGGGCCTTCTGCACCAACATTATTCACACAGGGGTCCTGGAAAATGGAACAATCTATTATGAAGCTGTATCCTGCCTGTAGCCCTTTTGCAAACTTCAGAACCCCCCCTACCCCCCCATCCACCCAGATAGAAACATTGAAATCTTCCCTGTGCTACAAGGTTCTCTACTGAAATGACTTCCAACATGTTCTGCCACAGTTGGGAAACCTCGGCCTCCTCCTCGCGTAGAAGTTTAGGTGGAGGAAAAGCAGTGTCATCAGAACTGGTACTGATATACCGTTTTCGGGGGTTAGGTTCTGCAGCCAGTGGAGGAGTAGCTGATGGCCCACGAGGGGTGCTTGGCCGTGCCATGTTCTCTGTGCAGAAAATGTGTCTGGGCAAGAAAAAAGGCTGTCTGGGCGGAATCTGACTGACCCTGCTTTGGATTGGTTGGTAGGAAAGGCTGTTTTTCTGGGGGTAAGGCTGTCCCTATTGGTCAGTGGGGTTGGGGGGGCGTGACCTTACAGGGCCAGGCTCTAAGATCTCTTCCTATTGGTCCATGGTAGCATGACAAGTTCGTAGTGAACTGTTTGAACTGCACCCTCGAGTAATAAAGGAACTGGCAGAAGAGCTCTCAGAACCGCTGTCTATTCTCTTTGAGAAATCATGGAGGACGGGGGAAGTGCCAGATGAGTGGAGGGGGGCTAATGTGGTCCCTTTCTTCAAAAAGGGCAAAAAGGAGGGGCCTGGGAACTACAGACCAGTGAGTGTGACATCAACCCCTGGGGAAATTCTGGAGCAGATGATAAAGCAATCCATCTGGAAGCACCTTGACAACAATGCCGTGATTACTCGAAGCCAACAGGGATTTGTCAAGAACAAGTCCTGCCAGACAAATCTGATCTCATTTTTTGATCAGGTCACCTCCCTTGTGGACCGTGGGAATACTGGGGACATCATATACCTCGACTTCAGCAAAGCTTTCGACAAAGTGCCCCATGATATCCTGATGAGCAAACTAGCTCAAAGTGGGCTAGGTGAAGCAACGATCCGGTGGATCCACAGTTGGCTACAGAATCGGACTCAAAGAGTGCTCATCAATGGGATCTTCTCAAACTGGGGAGAGAAAAATGAGCAGGGTACCGCAGGGCTCAGTCCTGGGCCCAGTGCTCTTCAACACTTTTATTAATGACTTGCATGCAGGGAATGCTGATCAAATGTGCAGATGACACAAAATTGGGCGGGATAGCTAATAACCTGGAAGACAGAAACAAAATTCAAAGTGATCTTGATAGACTGTAGCACTGGGCAGAAAACAACAGAATGACATTTAAAAGGGATAAATGCCAAGTTCTGCACCTCGGAAAAAGGAACCAAATGCACAGTTACAAGATGGGCGATACGTGGCTCAACAACACTACGAGCGAGAAGGATCTTGGAACTGTTGTAGCTCACAAGCTGAATATGAGCCAACAATGTGATGTGGCTGCAAAAAAGGCAAATGCTCTTTTGGGCTGCATTAATAGAAGCATAGCTTCCAAATCCCGGGAAGTACTAGTTCCCCTCTACTCAGCACTGCTTAGTCTTCATCTGGAGTACTGTGTCCGGTTCTGGGCACCACACTTGAAGAAGGATGCAGACAAGCTGGAGAGGGTTCAGAGGAGGGCAGCAAAGATGATCAGGGGACTGGAAACAAAGCCCTGTGAGGAGAGACGGAAAGAACTGGGCAGGTTTAGCCTTGAGAAGAGAAGACTGAGGGGAGATATGATAGCACTCTTCAACGACTTGAAAGGTTGTCACAGAGAGGAAGGCCGGGATCTCTTCTCGATCATCCCAGAGTGCAGGACACGGAATACTGGGCTCCAGTGACAGTGTGGCAAAAATACTTGCCTGCAACCCAGCCGCAGTGGAAAATTCCTGGCCACGCGAAGAGTACATGACCAGGGAACTAAGCACCTCGTGCACAGTGCCTGACCATTACCTAATGGGTAAGTTATTAGCTAGAAAAGAGAAAAGGGTCTCCTTACAGGGCAGCTACTCCTAGCCTGACCAATCAGAAGTTAGCACATAGCTACATAGTTGTAAATCAGAAGTACAAGTGTACTGAACAAAGAACTGCTCTTTGTCAGCTTTGCTTTGAGCTCCTCTGCTGATCTGTTTCGCGAAACAATAAAACTGAGTTGTGCCCTTCGTGCTGTGTGTTGGTTCCCTTCTTGAGAGGTGAACTGACCAGTCCTCCAGGAAGGATTTAAAGCGTCTCGTTTACGCAACAATTGGAAGCCAGATTCTGTCTGAACATCAGGAAAAGGTCCTGACTGTTAGAGCAATACGGCAATGGAACCCATCCCCTAGGGAGGCGGTGGGCTCTCCCACACTGGAGGCATCAAGACGAGGCTGGACGGCCACGTGTCGGGGATGCGCTGACCTGGATTCCTGCATTGAGCAGGGGGTGGATTGGATGGTCTTATAGGACCCTTCCAACCCTGCTGTTCTATGATTCTGTGATCTCTTATGTTGAAAACAACGAAACTTACAGCACAATCCTATACACACTTCCCTGGGATCAAAGCCCATTCATAGAACACAGTGTGGTTTACTTCAGAGTAAACATTAATAAGAATGCACAGTAAAAGTTTGATCATACCACAGGATATCTGAGCCAATTTCATGGCCAGAAAAAAATGGTTTGCCATATGAGTTTGTTGGTTGCAGTTATACATTAATGTTAATCAAATAATTAATTGAAAATGCGTCTATTATAAAAACACAAAATAAATGATTTCAGAAGATTTTTGTTCCCATAATCAGTACAATCTTTCAACATGTACGTGTTAAACTCCAAACCCGTACTCATTACCATTGACTGTAAAAAATAAAAGGGCTGCCATCATACTGCTTTTACTGTAGTCTGATTCTATGAATGTTCCCAGAAGTAAATCTCACCAAGTCCAATATGGCTTACGCAACACAGGGGGCGGGGCCAGCAAGCATGCTTCTGCTTCCTCCTCTCATGATTCTATTCACCTGAGGGACAAGCCCCAAATGGGGCTCACGTTATATCCATTTGCACCCTTAGTAAACATATAATAGACAACTAGCATTTGTAGAAGAAGTTTCTCCTAGAAAATTTTTCCTTACATCTTTTCATGACTAAGGGCCAAAATAGATGTGATGGTATATGAATCTTTAGCAACCATGTCTGGGTTTTTGATAGGGATGTCCACCGCTGGGAAATCCGGTTCTTTTTTGTCTCGATGAACTGAACTTTTTTTGGGGGGAGGGGTATCCTTTGCTTATTCAATCAGTGTCCCATTGCTTTTTGAATGAGAGAAGATAACCACCCACTGCTCAAACATTCATGCACCAGCTCTCTTTTCTTTTGCTAATGTACCACCAATTGTCAAAATGGAAATAATGTTTTTGTACTTGGGATGCAAATGACAATGGTTGCTTTACTACTTCCCTCCACAGTTCGCTGGAGAGGATTAACCCACTCCACCCCAGCAACAATCCTGATCCAAATTAGTTCTCGCAGGCATGTTCCTTTGATATCAGTGAGGCATGCTTTCCTAGGTGTAAGTGCTGTGTGCAGAAGAGCCTATTTATATCAAGCCACAGTTGTCTTTCAAAATAAAAATACCTTCATATTTTTCCCATATCACCCTCTCAAGTGTCACTGGGTGTCAGAAGGGGCTAGGGGCTAGGTAAGCAAAGCCACTCCAGCCAGCAATACCACCAGCATCTATGTGTGTATGTGTGTGTGTGTGTGTGGGGGGGAGTTGACAGCAAACCCCACACCCTCTTTTGGCAGTGCATGGAAGGCTGGAATATCGTAACCCTGCACCCTTTTATTTACCGTGCAATCCTATGTATGTCTACCCAGAAGTAAGCATATCATCTTCAATGGTACTTAGTCCTGGGTAACTATACCATATACACTTATAGGATTGCAGCCTAAAGGTGCCCTTGTATGGGGGTGGTGGAGGAGAGAAAAATTCACACACACGCACACATAGTGGCATCCTCTGGAGAACTACATCCTAATCCCCAAGCAGGATGGAGTCAGCTTTCCTCCTCTACCTTAACTTCTTTTAGAAGGCGGGCAGACCGGGGGAGGGGAATAGAGAGATAACAGTGTGGTGTAGTGGTTAGAGTGTTGGACTTGGATTCAGGAGATCCAGGTTCTAGTCCCCACTCGGCCATGAAGCCCACTTGGTGACTTTGGGCCAGTCACTGACCCTCAGCCTAACCTACCTCGCAGGGTTGTTGTGAGGAGAAAATGGAGAGGAGGGGCTTCTGTTTACATACACAGACCGTTTTTAAAGTATCTCTTAGGACAAGTTTGTTCTGGATCCCAGGTGGATGCAGTTTGTCAATTAAACCATACCATTATGACAGTAATGAACATTTATTGTTGTTATTATCATCATTATTACACGTTGAGGCTCAGGTCTATGGAACTCTGCCACGATTTGTAGTCACATTTACAATGAGACCTCACCTGCTGCCTCAGCTATAAAAGCTTTAACTGCTGCCTCCAAAACAAACCCTCTAAATGTAAAAGGAAGTCCATATCCTGGTCCCTATGGCATAGGCCTTTGTATGCCTTCCATGGCATTCCACCCCATCCCCTGTCCTGAGGTCAAGCCATCACACTCTGTTTCCCAGCCACCGGCTTTGGCAGACATTGATGAGTATATTACGTAGCATGTAGTATAGAACATGCACCCTGCTGCAGGCAAGAGAAATGGCTGTGAAGGGTGAGGGGCCTTTAGGCAATAGAAAAAAGACAATGGTAATTGAGTAGAGGGTTTAGGAATGGGAAGATAGTGAAGGAAGAGAATGGTGGGAGTTGGGCATTTTATGGCTTCGTTCAATGAGATGGGTTAGAAAAGATTTTTGTGGTCTGTGTACAAAAATCATAAGAGTCGTACATCAGACTGCAGTGTTCCATCCATAATTTTTTCCAATACGATCGTTCGACAGTGATGTAACCGATTACCATGTGGCTAACTTGCGACCCTGTGAGATTCAGGTGAGTCCCTGCTTTCGTGCTATGGGGCAGCCATGAAACAAAGCTCTATGACTTTCATGGTGAGCTGCACAGACCTAGATGCGACCTGTGATTTGGTGGTGGGGGATCCCACGTAGAAATCCGGAACATCCATGAGGATCCAGAACTCGGGCCCAAACTTTTCACCATAGGTGCCCCATGAAGTTCTGGATCAGTGATTTCTATGGTTCAGTCCCTGGACACAGACATGATCTGTGATGTGATGGTCATTTTGGAGGCATCCCCGTAAAACTCCAGGGGAATCACCAATATCCATGCCTCAGATCCATATTTTGTGGCATGGCAGCACCACAAATCAGTGGATCCATGTTTTTCATAATGCAATGCATGGACACAGAAATGATCTGTGACTAGCTGGTTATTTTGGTGGCATCTTCTGTAAAAAAAAAAAAAAATCCATAGGACCCATGCCCCCAGTCCATGTTTTTATGCCATGGTGGTTCCGTGAAGCACGGGAATGTGAATGGTATGGATTCATGTTTTTACATCACACTTGCTCCATGAAGTACAGGATCAGTAATTTTAATACTTTGCTCTGTGGCCATGGATGTGATCTGTGATGTAATGGTGCATTTGTGCGGACACTAAATTAAAATCCAGAGGACCCATGAGGAACTGCATCTTGAATCCATGTTATTTCTTGCCATCCTGGATCTGAGAAATATAGGATCCATGCTGCTGTCATGGACTTGCTTTGTGATTCAGCTATGATTTTGGATGCGCTACATATAAAAAATTGGACCGCAAGGGTGGCTTAGTGGTTACAACGCTGAACTGCAGACTGGAAGGTCGGCAGGTCAGCAGTTCGAGACCCGAGTGCCGCGTGACGGAGTGAGCTCCCGTCTTCAGTCCCAGCTCCTGCCAACCTAGCAGTTCGAAAGCAAGAAATCGCAAGTAGATAAATAGGCACCGCCTTGGCGGGAAAGGTGACAGCGCTCTGTGCACCTCGGTGTTCAGTCACGCCGGCCACATGACCACGGAAGCGTCTTCGGACAGCGCTGGCTCTTCGGCTTAGAAATGGGGATGAGCACCGCACCCTAGAGTCGGACACGACTGGTTGGGGACACCTTTACATATAAAATACAGATGATCCATCAGGATCCATGCCTCACATACTGTAAATGGTTCACACCATTCAAGGTGAAGCAGAAGATCTGGGATTCTTAGCGTGGATACTTGGAGAAAGATGGGTTCTGTGCTTTGATGGGGGGGCAGGGCGGGGGGGCAATGTAAAAATTCAGAGGATCCATATTGAATTGTGTGTCTTATCCATGGTTTTATAACATGACCGTGCTATGAAGCCCCAAATTGATGTTTTTTGTCACTCATTCCCTGGGCATAAATGTGTTCTGTGATGTGATGGTGTTTGGGGGACCTTTCCCTGTAAAGATCATGAGGATCCCTGAGACTCCCTGCCTCGGATATCTGTTTTTGTCCTGTGGCTGTGCCCACAAGCAGCAGATTCCTGATTTTTCTGGTCCAATCCCTGGAGGCAAATGTGCTCTGTGATTTGATTGTGGTTTGGGGCATTTGCTCTGTAAAAACCATATGAAATCAAGGGGATCCTTGCCTTGGATCCATGTTTTTGTGCCATGGTTCTGCCCACGAGTGGCCAATCCGTGATTTTCACAGTCCAGTCTGTAGAAGAAGATGTAGTCTGCGATTAGATTATGGTTTGGGGGATTTTCCCTGTAAAAACCATGAGGATCCCTGCCTCTAATCCATGTTTTTGTGTTGTCACCAATGAGTGGCAGAGCCATGTTTTTTGTGGCTCAATCAGTGGAGGCAGATGTGTTCTCTGATACGATGGTGTTTGCGGGTATTTTTCTTTTTAAAAATCATGAGGATCCCTGCCTTGGATCCCTGTTTGTGTGCCTTGGCTGAGCTCAAGAGTGGTGTATCTGTGATTTTTCTGGTTCAGTCCCTGGAGGCAGATGTTCTCTGTGACTGGATGGTGGTTTGGGGGGTGTCCCCTTTAAAAATTATGTGAAATCAGGAGGATCCCTTTTTGATTTCATGGATCCTCGTTTTACCCAGTCCCTTTTTTATTTAATTTGCAAAGGCGTCCTTCTCCCCCAGGGCGTGGGGGGGAGAGATAGTGGCCGTCCTCCCCCCCCCCCCGGCATTGGTGCGCAAAGCCCTGCAGCCCTGAGCTCCTCCCTCTGCTGCTGTGGATGTCCTCACGTACTCCGCCTGCGCTGCTTTACAATGCCTTTCCGACAGCAGGGTAAAAAGGGCGTGGCTGTTGGGAGGCCCCGGCCCCGTCCACCTCTCCCTCACTGACCGACACCCAGACAGGACAGAGCTGCTACTCAACATCGGCCAGCGGACGGCTCCTCTTCCTTCCCTAAGCCGCCCTCTCATTGGCTCAACGCGGAGGAGTGCCTATGCCGAGAGCCAAAGCGGAAGAAAAGGGGAAAGGACGGCTCTTTAATTAGAGCAGGGAGGCGGGGCTGGCTGGGGGAAAAAAGGAAGAGGCGGTACCTCTGCTGGAGTTGGCTTGTGGGGCTGCGTCTGACGCTCGCGCCCAGCCAATCCGGGCCGGCTGTGGGCAGGCGCTGGCCGGCCGGCCGGCCGTTGGAGGAGGAGGAGGAGGAGGAGGGAAGAAATTGGCAACGGGTGCTGGCTTCGAGGCGCGTCTCCCTTGCCTTGGCGGAATTCGGGGAGGCCGCTCAGGCGTCTCCGGGAGCCCGCGGACGAGGATCAGCGGTGGCAGAAACAGGACGCGAAGAGCGGAGCTGAGGACGGGTGAGGACAGGGGCGGCGTGGATGTTGATATGGTTTTTACCGGGAGGGCGGGCGGCGAGACGCCGTGGGGAGTTGGGGTGGCTCTGTCGCAGCGGCGGGGGAGTCGCCGCCGCCGCCTGTGGCCCACCTCCGGGAGCGAATATTGCTTCCTCGTTGCATCCTCCTCTTCCCCCCCCATTCCTCACGGAAGGGGTGGGCGTCCTGACGGAAGGGGGGGCGGCGGCAGCGAGTCACGTAGTAGAGTGACCAACAGAGATCTGCCCACTGGATCCCTCTCCCTGAATTGTGTCGCCTGTATTATTATATAAACAAGCAAAGATATATACAGACAGGCGCACCCGCACCCACCCGAAGTGAGTCTGCAGCGCCCTAGGGACACTAAAACAAATGACATTACTTGCCCTTCCCATAGGAGTACTTGCCTACTCAGGATTTCCCTATGGTTAGGTAGAAGCCTATGCTTCCCTGTGGTCATTCAAGGTCTCCCTATGGGCAGATGAAATCGTATATTTTCCTATGGATATTCATACTTTACCTATGGATATTCACGGTTTCCCTATGGGCAAGTACTGTCATTTGCTTTAGTATGTCGTGTGCCTTGTCACGCTGTGGTGTGACCAAGAGACTGGTAAAAAAAAAAAAAGTTTGATGTTATTGATAGGGAGTGCACATGGGGCAGTGGAATTGGTGGTCCTCTGGATAGGTTTTTTTAAAAAGGGAGAGGGAGGGACTACAGATCCCATCATCCGGGAGTATTGGCTGGGGCTGCTGGGAGGTCGAGTCCCAGCAACATTTGGAGGGGTGGTTCCCCATCCCTGCTGTAGTGCAATCTTGTGAGACTTCCTCTCACCTATCAAAAACTGAGAGCTAGTTCACATCACATGACCAAGAGACCCAATCTGGTGGACTTTCTCTCCCCCCCCATCTTATTACAAGGGGAACAAAGAGAAAAAAGTCCTTCTTGCACTGTCATGCAGTCTCTCCAACCCCCCTCCCACTTCCAGATGTATTGGACTACAACTCCCACTGCCCCCAGCCAGCATGGCCATTTGGTCAGGGATGACAAGAGCTGTAGTCCAAAAACATCTCAGGGGCCACCAGTTCTGCCACCCCAACTGGGCATACTCATTGGGGATGGTGGTAGTTGTAGTCCAACACTTCTGGTGGTTGTGAAGTTGGAGAGGCTACTGCAGCATGGCCAAGAGGCTCGTTGGGTTCCAACTGACAAATGAATAAATCAATCCAAAATGGATTCCCAAACTTTTCATGTCTCGTCTCCCTACCCCAATACTTTAATCATAAACTCAGGGTGGGAGAAAAGGAAGACCTCATGAGTGCATTTTAGTTCATTTTTACAGAGGGCAATGCAGTACCTCAGTGAAATGTCCCCCTTTGTTTTTTTGTTTCATGTGTCCCATGATGGGTGTGTAGGGAATGGGGAGAGAAGTTGAGAAACTATCATGGGAAGGGGTGGATGGAGAAAATTATTTGAAGGGGAGGGGCTTTGAGGGGGAGACATTTTAATATAATAAAGTGGTGTCTGAGTGTGCATGTGCACATGCACAAAGAGTTAAACAGCAGCTTTACAACATTGTGCATGACCAAAAGAGGCAATCTGGGCCCTAGCTGAGAGGAAGGAGTGGGGAGGTAAGTGACTCTTAAACACTCCCCTTCTCCACCAAAAACTTCCCTCAGAAGCCCTTGTGGTTTATTTCTGGGGAGGGTTATACCTCAGTGCTTTTTTCTGTTTAATGTCTGCCTTGGTGGGTGGGTTGATTCCTGGATAGGTAAGGCAGAGATGAATACACGTATTTGAAAACCTGGGCTGTGAGGGAGAGCAGTATCAATATGGGGTAATAATACTCACATATCCACCTATCTATATTAATATACAGACATATATGTTGATAAGCTATGATTGTGTGTGTATCTGCACACTCCCCGCCCCCAATATTATGTAAACTAGAGAGATAAAAAGCATGTTCACAACATTGCCACACTATAATGTGACCAATTGAAGTCAGCTGAGAGGGAACTAAGATCTGCTATACTTTTCTCCATAGAAATGAATAACTGCTGTTAACTCATAGAAGGGAAATGAAAAGGGCTGAACTGGGGTAGGAGGTGGGGAAGCATTGTAGTTTGGGCAAAACTTGCCCCTCCACTGCTTGGGTGCTTTGTTGGTGCACAGACACACTGCCCCATCAAGGGCCATTGAAGTATTCAACACCTTTCTTCTCTCTCCACCCAGTCAGAAAAATTAGCAGATTGGTAATAATAAAGACGCTATAGACCTTTTCTTACTGTTGGTATGATATGTTGTATGTTTATATTTCACTCTGTTATTTATATTTCTGAATGGCAACCAGCCTGAAATATAATTTAGAATAATGATGAAAGGGTTCTAGTGATCCTTAGTACCTTTTAATTTAGAGAGCTTAGATCCTGTCTTCAGGCTGATAAAACTTTCAAGGTAGCTTTAATGAAAATCCAACTTTACTTGCAGTTTAATGCAGTTGCCAGATTTTTTTTATAAAAAACTTAACAGTGTGCATGGGTATATTTATAGCTTTTAATAAATTGTAAAATGTTCATGTACACCTAGTATTTCCTGATAACTCCTCACAGAAACCCTTAATCATGAGTGTCAACAGCAGTTGATACACATATACTGGCATAAAAGTGCATAAATCAAGGATGGGCAACTTGTGGCCCTGCAGATTTTTTTTGGCCCAGAACTCCCTCACCATTGGCCCTCTGGACAGGGCCGATCAGAGTTTTAGGCCAAAACATCTTGAGGGCTACAAGTTACCTATCCCTAGCACAAATGAATCTACCAACAATTATACTTAGCATTTATATAGTGCTTCTGGACGTTCAAAAGTGCTTTGCGTACATTATCTATGTAATTTTTGCAAGTGCTCTGTTAAGTAGGTTAGCATTATTTCAAACTTCTTATTTATTTATGGAAAACATTTGTCTCCTGCCTTATATCATTAAGATGTCAGGGCAGCATACAGATAAAATCAGTCTAAACAGTATAAAACAATAAATAATTTAAACAGCCAAAAACATACTAACCATTAAACAAGCTAATACCAATTAAAATCTAAAACAATAAAACAGTTAAAAACAGTGTGCTACTTTAGGGAATGCATTTAGCCCTCAAAGGCTTTGGTGAAAACCCATGTTTTTACTTGGTGCCGAAACGAGACCAATGTCTGCGCCAATCGGGCCTCCAAGGGGAGGGCATTCCACAACCAAGGTGCCACAGCAGAGAAGGCCCTCTCCCATGTTCCACCATAGTGTATGTCTCATACTGGTGGGACACAGAGGAGGGCCCCTCCAACAGATCTCTGTCCTCGGGCAGGCATATATAGGGAGAGGCACGCTCTCAAATATCGATGTCCCAAGCTGCTTAGGGCTTTAAATGTCATCACCAGAACCTTGAATTTTGACCGGAAGCGTATTGGCAGCCAGTGCAATTCCTTCAAAACCGGTGTTATATGGTTTTTATGAGATGTTCCGGTCACCAGTCTAGCTGCTGCATTTTGCACTAGCTGCAAGTTCCGAGTCGTCTTCAAGGGCAGCCCCATGTAAAGCGCGTTGCAGTAGTCTAATCGGGAAGTTACCAGCGCATGTACTACTGTGGCCAGGTTATCCCTGTGCAGGAAAGGCTGTCGCTGGCGGATCAGCCGAAGCTGGCCCCAAGTACTCAGGGCCACGGAGTCCATCTGGGACTCCAGTGACAGGGATGGATCTAGGAGTACTCCCAAGCTATGCACCTGCTCCTTCAGGGGGAGTGCAGCCCTGTCCAGGACAGGTCGCTTACCCAATTCCCGGACTCGGGAACCACCAGTCCACAGAGCTTCCGCCTTGTCAGGATTCAGCTTCAGCTTATTGGCCCTCATCCAGCTCCAGGCACTGGTCCAGAGCACCTTCACCGCCCCAGCTGACTCTGACGACAAGGAGAAACAGAGCTGAGCATCATCAGCATACTGGTGACACCCCACCCCAAAACTCCTACTGACCTCACCCAGCAGCTTCATATAAATGTTGAACAGCATGGGGGATAGAATAGAACCCTGTGGCACCCCACAGCGTAATAGCCATGGGGTAGGACAGGAATCCCCCAGTACCACTCTCTGGAATCGGCCCTGCAGGTAGGAGGGGAACCTCTGTAGCACAGTGCCCCCAACTGCCCTCCTGCAGGGCCGATCCAGTAAGATACCATGATCAATGGCACCAAAAGCTGCTGAGAGATCCAGGAAGATCAACAGGGTAGCACTCCCCCTGTCTTTCACCCGGAGTAGGCTGTCGCTCAGAGCAGCCAAGGCCGTTTCAGTGCTGTACCCTGGCCTGAAACCAGACTGAAATGGGTCCAGATAATCAGTTTCCTCCATGAACGTCTGAAGCTGCCCAGTCACCACATGCTCAAGCACCTTGCCCCCAAAGGGGATATTAGCAATGGGGCGATAGTTCTCACATAACTCTGGGTCCAGGGAGGTCCTCTTCAGGAGAGGGCGCACTACAGCCTCTTTCAAGGTGGCAGGCACCACCCCCTGACAGAGTGAGGCATTTGCCACCCCCTGGACCCCCCCAGCCAATCCACCCCTGCTAGATCATATTAGCCAAGATGGGCAAGAGTCAAGCTTACATGTGGTGGGATGGGCTGATTGAAGCGATCGAAACAACTGAAACTGACCCCAAGAAACACAACCAGATGGACCACTGGACACCTCCCCAGACTCTCTGATCACTGTGGCGTCAAGTTCTGAGCAAATACGAGCAACTTTCTCCTCAAAGTGCTTAGCAAATTTATTACAGCAAATGACCAAGGGTTCCAATCCCAACTTCTCTGAGCCCGAGCCAGATCCCAACAGGCTCTCCACCACTCGGAACGGCTCTACTGGGCGACACTTCGAGGATGAGGTGATGGACGTATAGTAAGATTTCTTGCCACCCTCACTGCCGCATAATAGGCACAACGAAGAGTATTTGCTATTGTCGGTCATACTCGCTCTGAGACCTGCGCCACCTGCACTCCAGCTGTCGTCCGGCTTGTTTCATTGCCCATAGATCTTCTGTAAACCAAGGTGAATTACGGGCTCCATAGCACCAGAGTGGGCACTTAAAAGCGATTGTATCTGTGGCCTTTCCCATCTCGCCATTCCATAGAGAGACCAAGGCCTCGACCGAATCGCCAGCCCTATCAGCTGGAAAATCCACCAGAACATTCAGGAATCCATAGGATCCCATAAGTCTCCAGGGGTGAACTATCTTAATTGGTCCCCCACCCCTGCAGGGAGGATCTGCTATTGCCAAACTGAACTTCACAAGGCAATGATCTGACCATGACAATGGGGTTATTGACCCCCCCCCCCCCCCGACCAGGTCATCCCTCATCTGCCCAACAGCAAAAACCAGGTCCGGGGTATGTCCTGCCACATGTGTCGGGCCAGTGATGTACTGAGACAGCCCCATGGTTGTCATGGTTGCCATGAAGTCCTGAGCATGCTCTGTCAGGATAGCCTCGGCGTGGATGTTGAAGTCCCCCAGAGCCACAGTCCTAGGGTTCTCCAAGATGACCTCAGCCAGCTCAGGCAGGGAGACTGCTGGGCAGCTGGGTGGACAGTACACCAACAGCATACTTGTTCTGTCTCTTTGGCCCAGCATAAGGTTGTTGTTGTTCAGTCGTGTCCGACTCTTCGTGACCCCATGGACCATAGCACGCCAGGCCTTCCTGCCCTGCGCTCTCTCCCAGAGTGTGCTCACGTCCATATTCATTGCATCGGTGATACTATCCAGCCATCTCATCCTCTGCCGTCCCCTTCTCCTTTTGCCTGCAATCTTTCCCAGCATCAGGGTCTTTTCCAGAGAGTTTTCTCTTCGCATTAGGTGGCCAAAATATTTGAGCTTCAGTATCTGTCCTTCCAGCATAAGGTACAGACCCTCAAAACTGGTGCTAGGATGGATGGGTTTCCTCGTGAAGGAAATAGAATCATTATGGATGACGGCAACTCCTCCCCCCCCCCTCCAATCTAGATTGGTGCTGCACTGAGTACCCAGGTGGACAAAGCTGAGATAGATCCACCCTGCCCAGCTCATCCACCCAGGTCTCAGTAATACGTGCCAGGTCAGCCCCTTCATCCACAATCAAGTCATGGATAGTAATTGTTTTATTACGGACCGACCTGTCATTCAAAAGCAGCACCAACCGATCAGAGGGTGGGCTGATAGGGCAACCTAGATTTTGAGGTATGGGAGAAGGACCGAAAGATGGGATAGATTTCGAATATCTGTCTCATCATTCTCTTACCTGACATGTCCAGCTGCCAACACCATACTTCCCTCTGCCCAAAATTACTCCAGTAGAGGCACCCCATTCCTCCCCCCACCCCTGGGATTCACCTAAGCACATATACAACTTTAAAATGATATGAAACTAATAACAAAAGGCCAGTACAGCCAACTTATGTAGATAAAGCTATTTAATGCCAGATAATACCCCCACTCCCAGCCTTCTTCCCAAACTTGGAGCTTTGGGAAAGCGATCATCCCTGCAGTTGTGCTAGGCTTCCAAGAACCTCAGAAACGTTGTACAACTGGGGGGATGATTCCTGCCTGCTTTTCCATCTCCCAAGGTGGGTAAGGAAGGCTAGGGCTTGTAACACATGCTACAAGGTGGCAGTACATTCACTTTGGTGAACATTATAAACAAAACTGTGCCCTCTGAATATGATTGTCTTCAGGTTGACCAGGAGACAGTGCATCTTTTATGGGTTGGGACATGATAGGCTTAGGAGGATGTAGGAAGTCTGTGTTTAGGGTGTGTAAGGGGAGAGGGGGGAAAGAAAGACGGGGAAAGATGTAATATGAGGCATGCATGTTTGTCTCTGGAAAGGAGGTGCATGGTAGAACTACTGTGGAAATGCTTGTTTGCAGCTGGTGGATGAAGGAAGTTGTGGGTTATTTCCCGTGAGGAAGATACATTTTTTATGTTGGAGGGTATCTGGAGAGGGAGTAGGATGAGACATTGTTTTTAAGGGCAGATGAGGGTGTACTAGGTTCTGAATGTCTTGATATGGGAATGGTCCCAGCTAGTTGTTCAGGTTCCCAGAACCAAGACACGGACACCCTGAAATCTGAAATACTTGTTCATGCCAATGCAGAATTAGTGACAGTGCCATGCGGGTGCTTGATATTATGAATTCTCTTGTCCTGAGCATTGTGTCTCTTGTCAGGAGATACTGTTTGGGTAGCGGGCAGGAAAAGGAGATCTGAAGATCCTTTTGAGAGGAATGCAGGTTCTCTTGATTCATCTGTGATTGGATTATTTGCAGCTTATTCTACAGAGGGCAGGCATTTGATATTATGTTAGGATAGGACAACAAAAGTGTGTGTACTTCAGGAAAGTGTTCTGGAGGACTCTTTTGTGCTTCCCCACATACGGATTGCTCCACATGTGGGGCATCGAGGAATTTTCTGTTTGTGCTGTATGGAGCCTCATTGTATTTAATTGAAGGGGAAGAGGCTTTTGGCCTGGGTGGGGATGAGTGTTTAAGAATTTGAAGAAAAAGATACGTATGCAATCATTGTATCAAATCTAAGCTTACTTTAAGGAAATTAAGGGTACAATCCTATGCAAGTTTAGACAGAAAAATCCTAAAAATCCCAGCTAGTGGTGTGGGCTGGGGAACGCTGGGAGTTGTAGGACTTTTTTCTGTCTAAGCATGCATAGGATTGCACCCTAAATGTATTATGTATAACTTAGTACATCAAATTAAAGCTTTTGTGTGTTTATGAAATGTAAAAGTATAATGTTTGGTGCTAATCAACAAAGTAAGCTTTGGTCTCCATTCCTTTCACCTGCACATGGTGAGTGCTTATCTTTGTTTGTGGGTTTCCTGACCAATAGCCCCCCTGCCTCTTTTTTTACACAGTGCATACTTACACTGTGTGGGAGATGTGTTCTAATCTGTTACAACAATTGTTGTTGTTGTTGTTGTTCAGTCGTTCAGTTGTGTCCGACTCTTCGTGACCCCATGGACCATAGCACGCCAGGCCTTCCTGTCCTGCGCTCTCGCCCGGAGTGTGCTCAAGTTCATATTCATTGCATCGGGGATGCTATCCAGCCATCTCATCCTCTGCCGTCCCCTTCTCCTTTTGCCTTCAATCTTTCCCAGCATCAGGGTCTTTTCCAGGGAGTTTTCTCTTCACATTAGATGGCCAAAATATTTGAGCTTCAGCTTTAGTATCTGTCCTTCCAATGAGCAGTCAGGGTTGATTTCCTTTAGGATGGACTGATTTGACCTCCTTGCAGTCCAGGGGACTCGTAAGAGTCTTCTCCAGCACCACAGTTCAAAGGCATCAGTTCTTCGGCGCTCAGCCTTCCTTATAGTCCCGCTCTCACAGCCATACGTTACTAATGGGAAAACCATAGCTTTGATTAAACGAACCTTTGTCGGCAAGGTGATGTCTCTGCTTCTTACTATGCTGTCTAGGTTTGCCATAGCTTTCCTCCCAAGGAGCAAGTGTCTTTTAATTTCATGGCTACAGTCACTGTCTGTGGTGATCTTGGAGCCCAAGAAAATAAAATCTGTCACTGCTTCCATTTCGTCCCCTTCTATATACCAGGAAGTGATGGGGCCAGATGCCATGATCTTAGTTTTTTTAATGTTGGGTTTCAAACCAGCTTTTGCACTCTCCGCTTTCACCCTCAACAAGAGGCTCTTGAGATCCTCTTCGCTTTCTGCCATTAGGGTGGTATCGTCTGCATATATGAGGTTGTTGATAATTCTCCCGGCAATCTTAATTCCGACCTGTGATTCATCCAGCCCGGCGTTTCTCATGATGTACTCTGCATATAAGTTAAATAAGCAGGGCGACAATATGCAGCCTTGTCGTACTCCTTTCCCAATTTTGAACCAATCGGTTGTTCCATGTCTGGCTCTTACTGTTGCTTCTTGACCCTCGTACAGGTTTCTCAGGAGACAGGTAAGATGGTCTGGTACTCCCATCTCTTTCAGAATTTGCCAGAGTTTGTTGTGAACCACACAATCAAAGGCTTTAGCGTAGTCAATGAAGCAGAAATAGACGTTTTTCTGGAATTCTCTTGCTTTCTCCATGATCCAGCAAATGTTGGCGATTTGATCTCTAGTTCCTCTGCCTCTTTGAAACCCCGCTTGTACTTCCGCTAGTTCTCGGTTCACATACTGCTGAAGCCTAGCTTGTAGGATTTTGAGCATCACCTTGCTGGCATGTGAAATGAGCGCATTTGTACGGTAGTTTGAACACTCTTTGGCATTGCCCTTCTTTGGAATTGGAATGTAAACTGACCTTTTCCAGTCTTGTTGCCACTGTTGAGTGTTCCAAATTTGTTGGCATATTGAGTGCAGCACTTTAACAGCATCATCTTTTAGGATTTTAAATAGCTCAGCTGGAATACTGTCATCTCCGCTGGCTTTGTTGTTAGTAATGCTTCCTAAGGCCCACTTGACTTCACTCTCGAGGATGTCCGGCTCAAGTTGAGTGACCGCACTATCATGGCTATCAGGGACATTCACATCTTTCCTGGATAGTTCTTCTGTGTATTCTTTCCACCTCTTCTTAATCTCATCTGCTTCTGTTAGGTCCCTGCCTTCTTTGTCCTTTATCATGCCCGTCTTTGCACAAAACGTTCCCTTGAGACCTCCAATTTTCTTGAAGAGATCTCTAGTCTTTCCCATTCTATTGTTTTCCTCAATTTCTTTGCACTGTTCATTTAAGAAGGCCTTCTTGTCTCTCCTTGCTATCCTCTGGAACTCTGCATTCAGTTGGATATATCTTCCCCTTTCTCCCTTGCTTTTCGCTTCCCTTCTTTCCTCAGCTACTTGTAAAGCCTCCTCAGACAGCCACTTTGCTTTCTTGCATTTCTTTTTCTTTGGGATGGATTTCATTGCTGCCTCCTGAACAATGTTACGGACCTCCGTCCATAGTTCCTCAGGCACTCTTGTCTATCAGGTCTAATCCCTGAAATCTATTCCTCACCTCTACTGTGTATTCATCAGGGATATGATTTAGGTCATACCTGAATGGTTTAGTGGTTTTCCCGACGTTCTTCAATTTCAGCCGAAATTTTGCAAGAAGTAGCTCATGATCTGAGCCACAGTCAGCTCCAGGTCTTGTTTTGACTGACTGTATGGAGCTTCTCCATCTTTGGCGGCAAAGTACATAATCAATCTGATTTCGATATTGACCATCTGGTGATGTCCATGTGTAGAGTCACCTCCTGTGCTGTTGGAAAAGAGTGTTTGCTATGATCAGCGTGTTCTCTTGGCAAAACTCTATTAGCCTTTGTCCTGCTTCATTTTGTACACCAAGGCCATGCTTGCCTGTTATCCCGGTGATTTCTTCACTTCCTACTTTGGCATTCCAATCCCCTATGATGAAGAGGACATCTTTTTTCATGTTAGTTCCAGAAGGTGTTGTAGGTCTTCATAGAACCGATCAACCTCAGCTTCTTCGGCCTCAGTGGTTGGGGCACAGACTTGAATTACTGTGATGTTGAATGGTTTGCCTTGGATTCGTACTGAGATCATTCTATCGTTTTTGAGATTGTACCCCAGTACTGCTTTTCCCACCTTTTGTTGACGATGAGTGCTACTCCATTTCTTCTCAGGGATTCTTGCCGACAGTAGTAGATACGATGGTCACCTGAATTAAATTCGCCTATGCTTGTCCGTTTTAGTTTGCTGATTCCCAAGATGTCGCTGTTCAATCTTGCCATCTCATCCTTGACCACCCCCAGCTTACCTTGATTCATTGATCTTACATTCCAGGTTCCTAAACAATATTGTTCTTTACAGCATCGGACTTCCTTTTCACCACCAGACACATCCACAGCTGAGTGTCCTTTCGGCTTTGGCCCAGTCACTTCACTCTTTCTGGTGCTACTTGGAAACACCCTCTGCTCTTCCCCAGTAGTATATTGGACAGCTTCCAACCTGAGGGGCTCATCGTCCGGCGTCATCTCTTTTAGCCTTGTGATACGTTCCATGGGGTTTTCTTGGCAAGAATACTGGAGTGGTTTGCCATTTCCTCTCCAGTGGACCACATTTTGTCAGAACTCTCTGCCATGACCGGTCCGTCTTGGGTGGCCCTGCACGGCATAGCTTATGGCTTCACTGAGTTACACAAGCCCCTTCGCCACAACAAGGCAGTGATCCATGAAGGGGTTGAGTAATAGACGGCTGTTAAACCAGCAATCAGTTTTCCACACTCCAGAGGCAGAGGGAAATTCTGTGTTCCAGTGCTCTGCATGCCCATCTCTTTTTTTTATGGGGCTTTGGGTGGAGGGATGGATGATGTCTAAGGCACCTCCATAGGCAGGAGCTATGTTCTATCCTTTCTGGTGGGCTTTTAAAAATTTATTTCATTTCTATACCGCCCCATAGCTGAAGCGCCCTTCTTTCCCTGGCTTCTCTTTCTGGGGTGTCTTTTCTAATTGCAGCAGTGGGGTTGTGATTCCTGTCTGGAGCCCTGACACAGGGTCCTTGAAATAGTTTTGGCAAGGCATGTCATTAACTTGCCTGTTTTTTCCCCCAGGCTGATGGGCATGTGGGGTTTGTGTAAAGTGCTCCCTTCATAGAGTGTGTCCCATTCCCAAAGTCTCCTGTATGTTCATAGCTCTAAATAGGTGGAAGCAGAAATATACAGATCTCTAGATATTTGAGATCTAGCATGTGCTGCTATGACTGGCTGAAACATTAGTTTGGAATCCTATCCTCTGTTGTAACTCTGGGGTGCAGGGGAGATACCGGGGGATTCCTCTGGAGCTCTCCATTGACTTCAGTGGGAGAGTTAACATGTAATTTCTTTTGTTGGTGTAAGGGTGTGCTGTTTGCAAGAAGTGGGAAGAGCACTGGCTAGGAATGGCTAAGGTTGTTTGGCTGAAGTACTTCAACGTTTTCTAGCTTTGCTTGAATGTAGGTCCACTGTTGTACTGGAAGTGATTCAAAGATGTAGTTTGGATTTTAAAGCATAGATTTAGTACTTTCTTTTGTTTAAAAGCCAAAGGGGACATTTTCATGGCTATATCTCTGTATTCATCCTTTTGTAGTATTTATTGCACTCACTATATTCAAAGTAGAAAATGATTATTTCCAAATTTATAGTTTCTTGAGCTATTCAGGATGATAAAGAGTTGGTAATGTGCCTTCTAAATACACTTGAAATATTTCATGTAGTTTTCCAAATGTAGCAGTTATTTTAGCTACTTCACTTGAGGGCTGCTAAGGTACAGGTATAATTATAAAGTAGTTTATATATGCAATTTCTATTGTGTGGAGATGGTTATGGAGTTAGGGCTTTCTTAACTACCTGGTCACCTGTGAGGTGTAAAAACTGCCACCAGGTGGGGAGCATCATGGTTCTTTCATTCTGTATTCTAACTCTTTAAGGTTGGAAGGGACACAGAGAATCCATCTTGCAGCCTCAATAATACCCCTCTTAACAGGTTTGTCATTGAGGTTGTGTGCAGCATGCTGTATTTCTCCCTTTGAGCTTTGGAACTGGCTTTGAAAGGGAGAGAAAGATCTCTGTGCCCAGGAATCACACACCATGGAGAGTGAGCTTAGTGTGAACTACCCCTCCCCATGCAAAGAGGCAGATATGATTGCGTTTAAAATATTTTATATGTAGGATTTTTTTTTTCATGACCAACTCTTCCACATTTGGTGGGGGACAGGCTTTGCTGTCACGCTTTTGGCTCACGATATTTTGTACAAAATTCATGTAGTTTGGTGGCCTGCAGGTTGACTCAGTACAAGCAATGTCGGATTGCAATGTTGCTGTGTTATTTTTTGTAAATTTTCCAGTGAGAAACTAGAAGTGGTGTGTTGGAAGAAGGTCATCAGTGCTTAAGGTCTTCGGGGCACAATCTTATTGATTTCTCTGAAGTCGGAGGCAGCTGCCTATCCAATGCAGGGCGGCTGAAGCATGGAGGAGAGGATTCTCTCCATGCACTGGCTGCCCTGCAGTTTGCCACCGGGAATGCCCCCTTTTCGCCTTGTCTGTGCTCTGTGTTATGAGCACGGACAGGCACAGGGGGCAGCTGCTGTGGTTCTCTCTGCCCTGGCTATGAGGGGGCGGGGAGCACAGTTTCCCGGCTATGAGCTCGTAGCACTGTCTATGAGCTTGGAGCTGGGAAACAGAAAAATACTATCTCCCCCAGACGCTGTCTAGGGGACATACAGTTGCTCTCTTACTTCTTTTGACAATGCACATTAAGTTTCTCTGCCAGCCAGCAGAGATAAATATTTCTGACCCTAAATATTCAAAATTGGGTGAATGCCACTGGAAAATTTGAGGCTAGGAGTTGTCACAGATGTCGTGGTCTTTCTGTGACTGCAGTCCTGGTTTTGGGCTACCATGTTCACTTTTGGGAAATCCTTTTATGCTCTTGGAAGTTCCACCTGTTTTTGATTATCTGTGGAAAATCACATGAATTAGAAGAATTGTTCAGATATGTTTATTTATTGCATTTATATCCCACCTTTTTTCCTTTTGCAAGGAACCCAAGGTGGCTTACATTATCCTTCTCCATTGTGTCCTCACAACAACAGCCCTGTGAGGTAGGTTGGGCTGAGAGTCGGTGACTGGCCCAAAGTCACCCAGTGAGCTTCCATGGCCGAGTGGGGACTAGATGCCGATTCTCCCGGCTCCTAGTCCAACACTCTTGACACTACACCACACTAGCTCTCATATGTTATCTTGGAGAGGGTGAATGTAAACTCTGGAACCATTTTACTGTTCTGCATTACACGTATACGAGCGTGTTATATTGTTTTCAGCATCATGATTGCAATGATCATCAATAGTAGCACTTTACTCTGAAGATGTACAGTGCTTGTGCAAGTAACAAAACATTCAGAAAGATTTCCTCTCTGATCACCTGAATTTTACTATTTATTTTAAAAAATATCTATCCCGATTTTCTGTATAAAATAAACTCTGGGACTTACAAAAGAAATAACACATAAAACATAGTAAAAACAATCCAAATTCCTAAAATAAATTTCCTATAATAAAAAGCATGATAAAACAATTCACTCTAAAAACAGGGAGGTTGAACTTTAACCCACACTAAAACCTCAGCACGAAGAAAAGTTTTAGTAGCTTCCATGAAGCTTAAAAAAAGCGAGAGCACCAACTGATTCTCTGTAGGATCAGTTCCACAATCTGGGTGCTGCAATAGAAAAAGCCATTTCTTGCATCCCAACTAAAGATGTAAAATATCTGGAAATGTTGAAGGATTGGGGGGCGGGGCGGATAACATTTTTCCCGTGTGTGTGTGTGTGTATATGTATATGTATGGGTGGCAGGGGGATGAATGGATGGATTTTTTTCAAAAAAAGAAAAATATGCAATACTTTTTCATCTGCTCTTTACAGACCTAAAGTCATTTTGTTACTTTAGGAACATAAGATGTATTATATATAACTTGGTTTGCTCTTAATTATGATTAAAAACATTTGAAAGTAAACTCAATTAGTACACTTTGTCTGAATAAGCTATACTTTTAATTTTAACATAATTTTATGCACAAACCAAGTTATACATAAGTAGGGGTGGGCGGATCACTCACCGTATGTTCTGCGATGGTGTCTGTGGGGGGGGGGAGGCGATCCGTTCCTCCCCCCCAGAATCTGTCCAGGCTGGCTCCGCCTTGATCCTGCGGAGCTAGCCACCCACTTCGCTGGCGAATGTCGATATGGCCGGCAGCCATTTATGGCTGCATTTAGGCTAATCTACCAGCTTTACAGCCGCAAATGGCCCCCACTACACCATTTGCATCCGGAGCCTGACTTACAGCGATACGGCACGGCAATGGCTGCCGGCTGTATCGACATTCGCCAGCTAAGTGGAGCAGGCGGCCGGCTCTGCAGGATCGAGGCAACGACGGATCCAACCCAGACAGATTCTGTGTGGAGGCGGAGATGAGTGCTCCGTTCCACCACGGGCCCCAATGGGGCCAGATTGTTGGAATCCAGCCTCACTGGGGTCTGTGGCGGATTTCTCCCCCATCCCTATACATTATACATTGTAGAAACTTTAGCAAGTAGTCCTTGAAACATTTGAATCATCCTAGAAGCCAGAAGAAGCAGGAAGAGCTGGAGGCAGAGGAAGACTGCTGTACAGCATCTTTTCCTACTTATGAGGAATTGGCTAGCATGGAGCTTAGGAAAACCTGTTCTGAAGGGAAAGCTGCAGGCCTGATTCACATGTCATCATTAACCCACGGTTTGTTAACTGTTGTTGAAAATGAAGCAGGAGTGAGCATGCTGGTTACTGGTTGCCTCTGTTCCTGTTGCGATAAATAGCCCAGGGACACTCTCTGACTCCCCAGACGTCACAATAAACAACCCAGGGACAGAGTTGGACTCGATGGTCTTGTAGGCCCCTATCCAACCCTACTATTCCATGATTCCTGCTTGTTCATGGCTACCCAGATTTGGTTTGAACGCTGGATAGCCGTGATGTGCAAACTGGGCCACTGAGAGCTAATTTTGCTTAGGAAGACAATCTTATCTATTAGGAATGGTAGCCAAGCGTATTTAATGTAAGAACGTTTAAGTACTTTCAACCTTTTATTTAAAGAGTGACATTTTAATCCCTAAGACGTTTTTTAAGGGGAATTTTTGTTCATCCTGAAATTTGTTTGTTGTCTCTAGTGGTGGTGTCAATCCCATGCCTATGACATAGGAACCAGGCTACTAATTTCTTTTAGATATGGACGTTTTATTTTGCTGACAGTGGACAAAGATTTTATAGCTCAGCCAGCATTCTCTTAATGGTGAGGTCTAATTAACTTTATTAAGCATTAGCAGCAAGTTCTATAGACTCAGGCCTCAAAAGTCCTTAAAAAAAAGGAAAAAAAAGAAACATAGGATAACTTATAACGGTGGGATAACCGACATGTTGTTCCATCACATGTCATAGCAATGGTGAGCTGGCAAATGGTTTTTCTCTCACATGTGGGTTTCACTGGCAGCTATATATCTAACCAGAGCGAACTGAGAAACACAGGATTCTACAGAACAAAACCCAAATGCACTTTTTTTGCACATATGTGATATAGTGACTGTAGTCTTATGTTGGGGAAACTGAGCAGGACTTGGAGCAAAACATGTCTCGCCCCTCCCTGCTCCAACAGCTTCAGAATTTCTGGAAATTTTACATCACTACTCCCAGTAGCTCCAGCCAGCATAGCCAATGTCAAGAATGATGGAAGTTGTATTTTAAAGCACTTGGAGGGAACCAGGTTGGGGAAGGCTGTTCTAGGAATCCATTTTTGTCCTTAGTGAACTTGTTAGTTGCTAACATAAGGACTGATTGCACTGGACTTCCCCATGGGAGACTGTCTGTGCTGGTCACTTGTCATATGTTTCAACAGTTGTATACAGAGGGCTCTTAGAATATAAATATAGAATTCAAAATGGACAGAAAGTTCTGTCCTTCCTTGTATACAGTACTCCAAATATTTCTTTAAATACATATTGAAGTCTTCGACTGTTTACTTTTATTTTATTTATTTATTTCATTTCTATACCGCCCAATAGCCGAAGCTCTCTGGGCGGTTCACAAATTAAAACCAAACAACACACAATAAAACAATTTAAAATATATAGAACATTAAAACCACAATATAGCAATACAGCCACAATAAAACCTAGCAGCAGTGCAGGAGTTTAAAATACAGATTTTTAAAACAGCAAAGCTAAAAGTTTAGAAAGCTAAAATGCTAAAATGCCTGGGAAAATAAAAAGGTCTTCACCTGGCGCCGAAAGGAATACAATGTAGGTGCCAGGCGAACCTTACCAGGGAGCTCATTCCAGAGCCGGGGTGCCACAGCAGAAAAAGCCCTCCTCCTAGTAGCCACCCGCCTCACTTCCTTTGGCAGGGGCTCATGGAGAAGGGCCGCTGATGATGATCTTAAGGTCCGGGCAGGCACATATGGGAGGAGGCGATCCTTCGGGTAACCTGGCCCCAAGCCATTAAGGGCTTTGAATGTTAACACCAGAACTTTGAATCGGGCCCAGAAATGGACTGGCAGCCAGTGCAGCTGGAAAAGTACTGGCGTAATATGAGCTCACAGGCCAGTCCCTGTTAACAATCTTGCTTCCCTATTCTGGACCAGCTGAAGTTTCCGGACCGTTTTCAAAGGCAGCCCCACGTATAATGCATTGCAGTAATCCAGACGAGAAGTTATCAGAGCATGGATAACTGTAGCTAGGCTATCTCTGTCCAGATAAGGGCGTAGTTGGTATACCAGCCTAAGCTGATAAAAAGTGCTCCGTGCCACTGAGTTCACCTGTGCCTCAAGTGACAGTTCTGGATCCAAGAGCACCCCCAAACTACGAACCTGATCCTTTAGGGGGAGTGCAACCCCCTCCAGAACAGGTTGAACATTGCCTAGCCGGGCAGACGAAAAACCCACTAACAGTACCTCCGTCTTGTCTGGATTGAGCTTCGGTTTATTGGCCCTCATCCAGTCCATTACCGTGCCCAGGCACTGGTTCAGAACAGTCACTGCCTCACCTGGGTTTGATGAGAAAGAGAGGCAGAGCTGGGTGTCGTCCGCATATTGATGGCACCTCAGCCCACACCTCCGGATAACCTCCCCCAGCAGTTTCATGTAGATGTTAAACAGTATAGGGGATAAAGTAGAGCCCTGTGGAACCCCATGGCACAATTGCCATGGCACAGAGCAATAATCCCCCAGCACCACCTTCTGGAATCGGCCATCCAAGTAGGAGCGGAACCACTGCAGTGCAGTGCCTCCAACTCCCAACCCAGACAACCTATCCAGAAGGATATCATGGTCGATGGTATCGAAGGCTGCTGAGAGGCCCAGAAGAATCAACAGGGTCGCACTCCCCCTGTCCCTCTCCTGGCAGAGGTCATCCCACAGGGCGACCAAGGCAGTTTCCGTTCCAAAACCAGGCCTGAAGCCCGATTGAAATGGATCTAGATAATCCGTTTCATTTGACAGTGCCTGGAGCTGTCCTACAACCACCCGCTCAAGCACCTTGCCCAGGAAGGGGATGTTGGCCACTGGCCTATAATTGTTAACATCCTCTGGGTCCAGGTTAGGCTTTTTCAGGAGTGGTCTAATTACCGCCTCTTTTAAAGCGGCAGGCACCACTCCATCTCTCAAGGAGGAATTTACAACCTCCTGGACCCAGCCGGACAACCCCTCCTTGTTTGATTTAATAAGCCATGAAGGGCAAGGGTCAAGCACACAAGTGGTCGATCGGACTTGGCCAAGCACCTTGTCCGCATCCTCAGGCCTCAGTAACTGAAACTCATCCAATAAAACTGGACCAGACGGTGCTCTGAACGCCTCTACCAATGGAACTGCATTAATGGTGGTGTCCAATTCATGACGAATCTGAGCGACTTTATCCTCAAAGTGCCATGCAAACTTGTCACAGCGTGCCAGCGAGGGTTCCACCGTCTCTCTCCCCAGCCCAGAATGTAACAGGCTGCGAACCACTCGGAAAATCTCCGCTGGACGACACGGAGAAGATGCAATGCTGGTGGAAAAGAACTGCCTCTTTGCCACCCTCACCGCCACGGAGTAGGCTCGATAGTGGGCTCTTACCTGTGCTCGGTCAGACTCAGCACGAGTTTTCCTCCACCTGCGTTCCCGCCGTCTCCCCTCTTGCTTCATTGCCCTCAGCTCAGGTGTATACCAAGGAGCTGGCCGGGCTCTGCGCAGAAGGAGAGGGCGCTTGGGCACAAGCGTTTCAGCCGCCCGAGTCATCTCTGCATTCCACTGAGCGACCTGGGCTTCGACAGGAGCACCAGCCATACCAGCAGGAAAATCCCCCAGAGCCCTCTGGAGTCCATCAGAATCCATTGGCCTCCGGGGGCGGACCATTTTAATAGGTCCCCCACCCTTGCAGAGGGGGAAGGCTGCCAGGAGTCTAAACCTCAGCAGGAAGTGATCTGACCATGACAAAGGGACAGATGTTAACTCCTCCACTTTCAGATCACCATCCTCCTGCCCAGTCGAGAAAACCAGATCAAGCGCGTGTTCTGGCTTCCACTCCCCAATTGCTTAGCCAGATGTTCCGTCTTGCTATGACATTAGCTGCTGTTGTTTTTGCTCCCAGCTGGAAGGAGTCTAGCAAGGTGTCAGCCAGGAACGATGCTGCCATGGCTAGTTGGGTTAGACCACTCCTTGCACAGTATCTCTTCCAGGCTTAGTGGGAGTGGCACATTTGGGTGAGAGGGGGCCGATGGGAAGGCCGCCACCGCGCCTGCCCCCTCTGCTTGGCCCTGGGGGTGTCACAGTTTCTTCTTGGTCTGTAAGCTCCAGGGTGTTGAGGCATTTGGAGATTAGTTTGGTAAAGGCCTCCAAAGGGGGGAAAAAGCCCGGGGGGGGGGGGCTTTTCCTTGTGCTTGTCCCCTTCTGAGGGGTCTCCCTCCTCAGATTCTCATGAGCTTGCTCTAGGGAAGGGGATCTGGAGCTTTGGGAGTCAGAGCGGTAGGCAGGGGTTGAGGAAGGTGATCTGTTCCTCTCCCTCTGCCTCCCCTCTGCCTCCCCTCTCCATGTCTCCGTGCCTTCTTTTTCTGGTTAGAGGACAACGAGGATTGGGTGTGCTTCCTCCCAGAAGTGCCCGTTTGAGATGGATTGGGATCTGCCTGAGGCATCTCTCCTCCTCCTGCTCTGTCTTCTTCTCCTGGAGTGGGGTGTGTGTGTGTGTATGTGTGTGTGTGCGCGCGCGTGTGCGCGCGCAGGTGCACCCCTGTTTTGAGTGTGACCTGCTGTGCTCGTCATCCATGGAGCTGTAGCTAGATGAGCTAGAGTGCGGGCGGGTCCACCACCTGGTTCTGGCCCTTTCCCTAAAAGTGCTCCTGCAGGAGTGCTCTTTGTGCCCAGTGCCATCTTGGGGGGGAAGCCTTATGTCTGACTCAGCAAATGGCCTCCTCTAGGAGTTGCAGCATAAACGTTTCCCCCTCCCGGAGTTGTGGTGGGTGTTGGCCCTCAGGGTTGGGCCTATAGCTGGGCTACAAGCCCCTTGCACCTTCCTCCAGGGGCTCCCATGATGGGGAATGCAGGGGACTGGAGTCCTCCATTTCCTGCCCTTTCCAAGACTCCTGTCAAGGGCTCCTTGGAGGCCTCTCTCAGTCTAATCCAGTAGCCAAGTCCAGACACAGACAAAGGGATTCCTTTCAAAGCTTTATTCCTCTTTTACAACTTAACAGCTCTACCGTTAGCAACTAGATCTGAGCAGCACAGTACCTATGCCCTACGCTGGAACAGTTGGTCCCCGTTTGAAAGGGAATTACTGGCAGACCCCTGAACTTAAGGACTAGGGAGAGTCCCTCCCCTTTTCCCTTGGAGCCTCTGGGCGCAGCCGTTGTGTGCGCGCCAGCCGGGCACTGCGCCTCCTTTCTGCGCCCTCCATTTGGCGCCGCTCTCTGTGTTGGCGTCGCGCGTCCACCAAGTCTACTTCCCACGCTCTGTCACTCCCTGGACTGCTGTCTAAGCTAGGAATGCTGGTGGGAGGAATCTCCGTCAGCTGTGGGCCCTGGGAAAGAGGAGCGCGCTCCTCTCCCTCAGAATCAGAACTGCTCTGGGGTTCTATGGGCTCAGTGTCCACCCTGACATCATCCTCACTCCCATGAGGCCCTCCCTCCTGCTCCTCCCCTGGGGCCCCGGGCTTGTGGGGGTACAGCTGGTGGAAGCGCCTCAGCAGCAACGGAGCATGCACATTTTCCATGGGTTCCCAGGATCGCTCATCAGGCCCGTACCCTTTCCAGTCCACCAGATATTGCAAGCGGCCACGAGAAAGGCGGGAGTCCAGAATCTCCGTGACCTCAAACTCCTCCTCCCCCTCCACCAGCACTGGCGGCGGCGGGGGGGGGGAGCCAACTGAGAGATGAGGGTTGCCAGAAACCAGTGGGGACAGCAAGGACCCATGAAAACCAGGATGGATCTTCATGGAGGGGGGGAGAGCCAGGCGAAAAGCAACAGGGTTAATCTGGGCCGTAATCTGGAAAGGCCCCGTGCGGCGACGCACGAGCTTCCTTGCGAGCGAGTGAGAGGGTGGACAACCAAACCCAGTCCCCTGGTTGCAGAGACAGACCCGGCTGGTGCTGCCGGTCTGCAGAGGCCTTGTAGGCTGTCTTGGCTTGCTCGAGGGAGGTGGTGGGAGGTACACCATAAGAAGTGGAGTACCGCTTGCAACTCCTCTAAAAAGTCCTGGGGTGCTGCCGCCGAAGAGGGAGCTAGGGTGGATGGGAAGGCCTTGGGGTGGTGACCAAAATTGGCAAATAATGGAGTTTGGCGGGTGGAAGCATGGCAGGCATTGTTATAAGCAAATTCTGCGAGAGGCAGCAAGGAAAACCCGTCATCTTGCTGGTAATTGACATAACAGCGCAGATATTGCTCCAGAGTCGCATTGGTGCGCTCGGTCTGACCGTCCGTCTGTGGATGGTGGGCAGAGGAAAGACAGAGCATCACATGGAGAAGCCCAAGTAGCTCCCTCCAGAAATGGGCAGTGAATTGGGCCCCCCTATCAGAAATGAGACCCTCGGGCCATCTGTGGAGGCGGAAAACATGCGCCACGAACAGCTCTGCCGTCTCCCTGGCTGTGGGCAACCCAGAGCAGGGGATGAAATGGGCCATCTTAGAAAACAAATCCACCAGCACCAGAATAGTGGTCTTACCGTGTGAGGGAGGCAAGTCAGTGATGAAGTCAAGGGAGAGCAGTCTCCAAGGTCCTGAGGGGGTAGGCAGGGGGTGAAGCAAGCCTGTGGGCTTGCCTGAGGGGGCCTTCGCCCGCTGGCAGGTTGGGCAGGAGGCGACATAGGATTTGACGTCCTGACACACACGAGGCCACCAAAAATCCCTCGTCACTGCATGCAAGGTCTTGGCGACGCCAAAATGCCCAGCTGTGGGGGAGTCGTGGCACTGATGGAGGACCCTCTCGCAGAGGGGTCTAGAAGGCACATAGACCCGGCCGGAATGGTAAAGCAGGCCACCTCGCAAAGAGAAGGGGGTAGAGTGGGGGGGGGGTAGAGTGGGGGGGGCAGAGGCTAGCCCCAATTCCTCCACCTTTGTGCAAACAAAAGCATCCTGAGCCTGTGCAGAGAGAAGGAGCTCCTCCCAAGA
This sequence comes from Heloderma suspectum, assembly GCF_057233095.1. Classification (NCBI taxonomy): domain Eukaryota; kingdom Metazoa; phylum Chordata; class Lepidosauria; order Squamata; family Helodermatidae; genus Heloderma; species Heloderma suspectum. Next base: position 59,994,272 of record NC_139475.1, on the reverse strand, counting down.
ATGAGGTACCGCAGCTGCCGCCAGGCCTTTTTTTTGGGGGGGGGGGGAGCCGGTCAGCCTCCTTTTTGTCAAACACATCCCGAAAAGCTGCATACTTCTCTGGGAGGATGACGGTCGCTGAAGGACTGCCAGAAGCAGACAAGGAGGGGGAGGAAAGGGTTAATGCCTGGTGCGGGACTGGCGCCTCCTCCGTGAAGCAATGGCAATGCTCCCGGCAGTAGGGAGACGCAAATTCCACTTGCCGAAGCCCCCAAGAAATCTGAGGGTTGTGCTTAGAGAGCCAGGAAACACCCAGCACGACTGGGTATAAGGGAACCTTGGCTAAGTGAAACTGAATCTGCTCAACATGGGACTGGGTGCGCAGAGTGAGCGGAACTGTAGTCCAGGTCACCGCGCCCGAAGAGGGAGGACGCCCATCAATGGGCTGCACTGCCAAGGGGGCAGGAAGGGGCAGGGTAGGAATTTTGTGGAAGAGGGCGAAGGTCTCATCCATGAAACTGGTCGTAGCCCCCGACTCCACTAAAGCTAGGGCCCCCACCCCACTGAGAGGAGTGAAGGTGAACATGCAACAGCAGATGGGAGGGGGGGGTTGGGGAAGGCACCCACCCGGTGGGGAACTGACCCCCACACTGGAGGCCCCCAACAAGCTTGGGAGGCAGTCTAGTCAGGCCTGGGGATGAGGAGGAGGGGGAAGAAGAGGAGGAGGCAGCGAAGCTGTGGATTTAACTTGGCAGGTCTTGGCGAAATGCCCCAGCTTTCCACATAGAAAACAGCGGCGTTCAGCACGCTGGCGCTCAAATGCCTCTGGAGGCAGTGAGGTTCGGGGAGCTCCCAGCTGCATCAGGGTCTCCTGTGCCCCCAGTGCCGGAGCGGGGGATGGGGAAGGAGGCAGGAAACGTGGGGGAATGGGAGGATGGAAATCCCAGCCCCCAGCGCCCCTCCGGGTCTGCTGGCGCCCCTCCGGGTCTGCTGGCGCCCCTCCGGGTCTGCTGGCGCCCCTCCGGCCGACTATCTATCTGAAGGCAGGTCTGGATGAGGTCCTCCAAAGTAGGCGGGCTGGGCGTGCGCGCCAACTCATCCAAGATCTCGTCGTTCAAACCATCCAAAAACTGAGCCACTAGCGTGGCATCATTCCGCTGTAAATCCTGCATCAGCAAGCGAAAGGTTGTCGCGTGGCTGGAAACTGAGTCCTTGCCCTGCCCGAGGCGGCAAATCTCCCGAGAAGCCGTCTGCATGCGCAGGGGCTCACCGAAAAAACGTGCCATGGCTGTCATGAAACCTTGATAGTCCCTGAGCAGGGGGTCATTAGCGAGCAGGAGCCCCAAAGCCCATTTAGCTGCCATGCCTGACAGTAGGTTAATGATGAAACCCACACGAACCTGTTCCTTCTGGAAATCCTCAGGCCTAAGACGCATGTACAGCTCTGCTTGGGCCCTGCAAATCTGAAAAAGTCCTTTCTCACCAGAAAACTTCTCTGGCAACGCCACTGGGCACTTGCAGCGGGGGGGAATCGGAGGTGGAGGGGGTTGAACCGCAGCCTGTTGATTCTGCACAGCAGCTGTCAGTTGAGCCATCTGATCACGGAGCATCTGGTTCTCTTGCGCCAGAGCTTGCACTGCTGGGTCCCTGGCAGCCTCCATAAGGCAATAGGAGAAGAGAGAGAGAGAGAGAGAGGAGAGGAAAAAAAAAGAGGAAGGGGGACCAAGCTGTCAACGGCTCCTTGGAGGCCTCTCTCTGTCTAATCCAGTAGCCAAGTCCAGACACAGACAAAGGGATTCCTTTCAAAGCTTTATTCTTCTTTTACAACTTAACAACTATACTGATTGCAACTAGATCTGAGCAGCACAGTACCTATGCCCTAATTTGGAACAGTTGGACCCCGTTTGAAAGGGAATTACTGGCAGACCCCTGAACTTAAGGACTAGGGAGAGTCCCTCCCCTTTTCCCTTGGATCCTCTGGGCGCAGCTGTTGCTTGCGTGCCAACTGGGCACTACGCGTCCTTTCTGCGCCCTCCATTTGGCGCTGCTCTCGGCGTCGTGCGTCCACCAAGTCTGCTTCCCGTGCTGGGTCACTCCCTGGACTGCTATCTAAGCTAGGAATGCTGGTGGGAGGAATCTCCGTCAGCTGTGGGCCCTGGGAAAGAGGAGCGCGCTCCTCTCCCAGGAGCGACTGCTCTTCCTCAGAATCAGAACTACTCTGGGATTCTATGGGCTCAGTGTCCACCCTGACAACTCCCAATGGGGGCGGGGACCTTGGGTAGCTTGTGCCTGGGCAGAGGGAGCGGTGTTCAGGGTCCCTGCTGCCACCTGGACTCACCCTCTCCAGGCTGCTCCTGTTCTTTCTTGGGGGGGGGGGGCAATGGAAGCCACTGCTGAACCCCCATCCAGTCAGGCCTCGCTTCACTGCACCCACGTTGACTGCTGGCAGGGTGGGGGCCAATGGCGCTGCACCTGCCTCAGGTCCCAGCTGTGGGTTCCCTCCTCTCTCGCGGAGGAGCCAGAGCATTGGGGCTCGCCTGGTGCCTGTGAGACAGCAGGTGAGAAGCCCTGGGGGGCGGGGTCTGGTTCCATTGCCCCTCTGTGACCCAGCCCTCTGTGTGCCAGAGGAGCGGTCACCTCCCCCATTTCATGACTGAAGAGTGGCTCCTTCTCTTCTTGCTGCTTTTGTGCGCGAGAGCCTCCGAGAAGCTACCTCCCACCACGAAGCAGAAAGTCCAACTGGCGAGCTTGGGGGAGGCCCCACCTCCTCCTGAAATTCAAGCTGGAGACTGCCTTCCCCGCCCCGCAGGCAGGGCCTTCCCTATACTGGCTGGCCTCCTGCACTTGGTGGGAGAACTACCACTTTTAAAGTCATGTTTAGTTTTCAGAGGAGGGGGCAGTGGTAGCAAATATATGACTGAAACAATGCCACTTATGTTCCATAAACAGGCCCCCAGTAATCCCTACCAACAAGATTACAGGCCTGCAATTGTATTCTTCAGTAATTCATTCAGCTGCTTTCTCTTCCTCTGCATTTTGACCATGTACACATTTCTGTTCGGTTCCACTAGCTAGTCAAAAAGCCTTTTTTGTACTGCCTCTCTAAACTCAAGTTCCTATTTGTGCTGCTGGTCACAAGACATGCCCACAGGCCCTCCTACAGTGGATGTGACACACTGACCCAAGTTCAGAGCTTTACTGAAGCTGAATGCCAGCAACTGAACAGCTGTGAGAGGGAATGAGCAAGTGTATAAAGCAGAAGGGGGGGTGTTAAGAATTATCCAAAATGCCCCCTGAAATCCACGTCTGCAATCAAGCTGGTTGTATTAGAATAAGCTTTAACTATATTTTTAATATGGTGGTTTTTAAATAACACAACAGCCATATAGAACATTTGTACTTTTTCTATTCAATTTCTTTCATGCAACAACAAATTAATAACAGTGCAGCTGTTTAGGGTTGGTATACCAGTTAAATGACTGTTCAAATACTGTTGACCTATTATTTGCCCACAGCCAAATATTACATGTTTGCCACAGCACATGTGACAGATAACCTTTTCTTTATTTTATTATCTTGTTTTTTGATAGTAAGGGTTGCTTCCCCATCTCCCTTTGTTTAGACTTGGATAAGTTTGTGGAACAATATCAACATAATTTAATAAAAACACTAAATTTTTAAATGTATCTTGTTGGTTTCTATGGGATAGTATTGTTTGAACTTTGATTCACTTTACAGACTGCCAAGGTTAAATTATCCTGTTTCACTGGATGCAAGTATTTCATTTTCATTTCATAGTTCTAACTTGTCTTTCCCAAAGGAAACCCAAAGCAAGTAACAGAAAAGCCATCAATAATCAATCCATATATTTTGTAAAGAGATGTGAAGTTATTTTAGATTGGAAGTTACAACTTTTATTTTTTTAAAGGGCACCTTGCCTCCTAGCCCTGAAAGCAGTTAGGGGCAAACCCAGCAGCACAGCTTTTCCAATGGCCTCTTCATATAACTGCACCAGGATCACCAAACAGAAGCAGGAACATAACCAGCTGTCAATGGCAGAATCACCATTTTCACAAAACAATCTGTTGCATGTTTATTCAGAAGCAAGTCCAAGTATGTTCAAAAGAACTTACTCCTTAATAAATGTGTTCAGAATTGCAGCCTTTATTGCACTTTTAAAAAAATGAAACGGTAGACTGACTCTTGTGTTCCAGGATAAGTGGTAATAGAAGAAGGGTTCAATAAATCATTGACATTTATAGAAATTTTACCCAACACTGTTAAAAGTTAATTAAAAATAAGTTGATATTAGTTGTTTCACAATATCAGCTAAACTATGAGTCCCCTTTAGGTAAAAGGTGCAGCTAAATGTAGAACGCTGCACTTAAGCCTGCTTTTACCGGAACTTACCCGTAGGTCAGAAGTCCAGGGCTTCCCATGAACGACTAAACAACCCAGAAACTGTTTGCTTAGCATGTCATCTGAACCTGGAATGCTGCCTTGTGGCTTCCAAACAAGCCAGGCTCCTGGGTTCAGACAAGATGGCATGCTTGTGTTTTCATGCTAGTTTAGCTGCTCACACACCAGCAAGTTCACAGTAGGCTACAATTCCCTGCATCTCCTCCCCTAAGATAATATCTATTACAACACATGGGCACATCACCTAAAAAACAAAGGAAGTATGCTTTTTGCTTCAGATATATTGTTTTCATCCATATGCAAATTTAAATCAGCCCTGCATTTAAGCATTTTCCTGTTAGAGATAGGAATTGCATGCAGGCAAGTGAGAAGGCTGGTAGTAGAGGGGCATAATGTTCCCTCCCTCCCTTATAGTCCACTTGGTTCCCATGCTGGGCACAAGAGAAGGGTAAGCCTCTCCTTCCCACTCTGCATAGAAATATGGTGAACTGCTGAAGGAAGGCCAGCGCTCTCCATCCCTCCTCTGGCAGCCCCCAGCAGGCCAGTAACATTTGTGGGCTTATATACAAAGCTGATTTAACATCAATCAGCTAAGACAACTATTGATTAGAATGGCTTTAATTGGGTTGCAGCCCTAATTATAACTACTGATCCACTTAGCATACCAGTATTTAATACCACTTATAGTCCCCATCTCATCCATAATACTAAACCAAAAGACTGAGGGAAAAAGCAACTTCTTGCCATTATTTAACCACTCTGATTTGTCACATTAAGACAGTTATTCCACTGAACCTACATGGATATAAAATGCCTATTGCTTACAGCCATTTCTATCCTTTCTCTATGCAAGAACAGGGTGCAAGGGGCACCATGTGGCAGCTGCTTAGGAAGCTTATGATTATACAAGAGACTGAGGAAGAGAAGGAAAAGGGTTACTACAGCATAACACTCAGAACTTGAAGACAAAAAATCCACTGCACTGTCAGCTCCTCTTCTAAAATCCCAACATTGACATTATAGAGTATACCAACACAGGAGACCATCTCAGTGATCTTAATAGGTGTCCATGATACAACACTGTGACTGAATACCAAAAGTCACTCCAGCACCAGGGGTGGTAGGTGCTTTTGCAAACTGTGAGAATGCACACTCACTGCACCTTCCTTTCCTTTAAGAACTGCACACGTATATTGCAACCAATTGTAAACTGCCTTGAGGATAATTCAGTCAAAAGGCAGGATACAGATCTATTTAAATAAACAAATTAACAGTCATATCTGGCTGCTAATCTCTTTTAAGAGTATTCTCCAATTCAGCCACAATAAAACATCCTGCGAAGAACCAACAGCTTCAAAACTGTCTCCATCGCACACAAACACGCTACAGAGTTGCACCTTTAAAGCCAAGCATGCACTGCTACCATTATTTGTTCTCTTTTCCAAATAGCTGAAGAGCTCAAAGTTCCTACTTGTTTATGAACAAAAACAATTGCAGATTCTCAGCCATTTTAATTGTAATAATTTTTGTAAGATTATGGATGTCTCTCTTAAAGGTTGCAGTTGCCCTTTCCAAAGCAACAATTATGGAAATATATTGCTGACCATCACCATGACCCAAGAATAGAAATATCAAGAACCCACACTGTTCTGAAACACCACAACAGTATGCCACAGACGCTTTCATCCAGTAAGTGCATAATTACAATAAGCTCTTCAAATTAGAAGTGGGAACACTGTCCCCCCCCCCCCCCCCGATGATTACTAATAGATTCAGGGCCACTGCAGGCAGCTTTATTTACAATTTTCCAAGCTGTCACACTATGGGTTGTGCATGTGGGAAGCAACATGCTTAGCAATAAGGGCCACATCAGAACTGTATTAGTAGCCAGGAGCACCACAGATAATCAATTGGATGCAACCAAATTCACAATCTGTGTGCACTTATTCCATACATTCTCTTACAGTGCAAATAGAAAAGCAGGAACACTTACGTGAAGCATCAGTTCTTGGGCTGCAGTTTCAGTTTGCAGGTTAGAGATTGAATGTATGAATGCTCCCCCAACACTGAAAAACCTAATTATACATGCAGACTCATATACCAGGGAATAAACTAGCTTACAACCTTCTCCCCAATATGCTACGGTTTCTGTATTTTTAAAAAATATAATGGGGGTATTTTATAATGGAACATCAAACCCTTCCATCCCCTGCAATCTGAAATGGTACAAACCAACAACAGATCCTTCAGGTGGGTCTTCCGTCCAACTGTTTCAGCGCTGAGTCTGAAATTGTTACCCTGAAATGTGAACAGCACACGTCTATCCTTGCAGGGGGAAGACAGACTTGCTTACATAATGTATATTTAGATTTCCAATCCTTTCCCCATGTTGTGCCCTCTGCAACTATGAAGTGAGATGCTTCATCAGTTCTGAAAACAAAAAAAGGCAGGCAGGTGGAATTCGATGGCTTCTATCAAGAACATCCTAGCTGCCATACAAAAGCAGGCTGTCTGCAGATCCCCATGGAAAACCTACTGCACTGTTCCTAATTCACATGGAAGGGCAGTTCAAGTGTAGCACAAGCAAGAAGAAAAATAGGCTTGGTTAGATTGGTTAAGAACGTAAGAGCCCTGTTGGACCAATCCAACAGTCCCCCTAGTCCAGCATCACATTTCCCACAGTGGCCAGCCAGATGCCTCTGGGAAGCTCACAAGCACACTACAGTCCTCTCATGTTGCTGCTTAATAGGAGCTGTTATTCAGTGGCTTACTGACTCTGAACCTGAAAGTGCATACAGCCATCATGACTAGTAGCCACTGACAGACTCCTCCTTTATGAATTTGTCTAATTCCCTTTATAAAGCCCTCTAACCTACTGGCCATCACCACACTGTGGCAGCTGTGTGAAATACAACACTCATGACAATCAGAAGGGGGACCTGGGGACAGCTGCTAATGGACAGTTATTTATGAAGACAATACACTCTACTCTTTCAAAACAGTTAACAGAGCAATTTATAGACCCTGAAATGGGATTTGTTGTTTATTCAGTCAGTCACTTCCGACTCTTTGTGACTTCATGGACCAGCCCACGCCAGAGCTTCCTGTCGGCCATCGCCACCCCCAGCTCCCCAAGGTCGAGTTCATCACCTCCAGAATATCATCCATCCACCTTGCCCTTGGTCGGCCCCTCTTCCTTTTGCCTTCCACTGTCCCTGGCACCAGCATCTTCTCCAGGGTGTCCTGTCTCCTGATTATGTGGCCAAAGTGCTTCAGTTTTGCCTTCAATATCCTTCCCTCAAGTGAGCAGTCTGGCTTTATTTCCTGGAGTATGGACTGGTTTGATCTTCTTGCAGTCCAAGGCACTCTCGGAATTTTCCTCCAGCACCACAGTTCAGAAGCATCTATCTTCCTTCGCTCAGCCTTCCTTATGGTCCAGCTCTCACAGCCATAGGTTACTACGGGGAATACCATTGCTTTCACTATGCGGACCTTTGTTGTCAGTGTGATGTCTCTGCTCTTCACTATTTTGTCAAGATTTGTCACTGCTGTCCTCCCAAGAAGTAAACGTCTTCTGATTTCCTGGCTGCAGTCAGCATCTGCAGTAATCCTTGCGCCTAGAAAGACAAAGTCTGTCACTGCCTCCACATTTTCTCTCTCTATTTGCCAGTTATCAATCAAGCTGGTTGCCATAATCTTGGTTTTTTGAGGTTTAACTGCAACCCAGCTTTTGCACTTTCTTCTTTCACCTTCGTCATGAGGTTCCTCAGCCCCTCCTTGCTTTCAGCCATCAAAGTGGTATCATCTGCATATCTGAGGTTGTTAATGTTTCTTCCAGCGATTTTAACTCCAGCCTTGGCTTCATCAAGCCCAGCACGTCGCATGATGTGTTCTGCGTACAGGTTGAATAGGTAGGGTGAAAGTATACAACCCTGCCGTACTCCTTTCCCAATCTTAAACCAGTCCGTTGTTCCGTGGTCTGTTCTTACCGTTGCTACTTGGTCGTTCTACAGATTCCTCAGGAGGCAGACAAGATGACTTGGTATTTCCATACCACCAAGCACTTGCCACAATTTGTGATGATCCACACAGTCAAAGGCTTTAGAATAGTCAATAAAACAGAAATAGATGTTTTTCTGAAACTCCTTGGCTTTCTCCATTATCCAGCGGATATTGGCAATTTGGTTTCTAGTTCCTCTGCCTTTTCTAAAGCCAGCTTGTACATCTGGCAATTCTCGTTCCATGAATTGCTGGAGTCTACCTTGCAAGATCTGGAGCATTACCTTACTGGCATGTGAAATAAGTGCCACTGTTCGATAGTTTGAACATTCTTTGGTGCTTCCCTTTTTTGGTATGGGGATACAGGTTGATTTTTTCCAATCTGTTGGCCATTCTTGTGTTTTCCAAATTTGCTGGCATATGGCATGCATCACCTTGACAGCATCATCTTGCAAGGATTTTAAACAGTTCAGCTGGGATACCGTTGTCTCCTGCTAGCTTGTTATTAGCAGTGCTTCTTAAGGCCCATTCAACCTCACTCTTCAGGATGTCTGGCTCTAGCTCACTGACCACACCGTCAAATCTATCCCCAGTATTATCCTTCCTATACAGATCTTCCGTATATTCTTGCCACCTTTTCTTGATCTCTTCTGCTTCTGTTAGGTCCTTGCCATCTTTGTTTTTGATCACACCCATTTTTGCCTGGAATTTACCTCCGATGTTTCTGATTTTCTGGAAGAGGTCTCTTGTCCTTCCTATTCTATTATCTTCTTCCGCTTCCGCGCATTCCTTGTTTAAAAATAATTCCTTATCTCTCCTGGCTAACCTCTGGAATTTTGCATTTAATTGGGCATATCTCCCCCTATCACTGTTGCCTTTTGCTTTCCTTCTTTCTTGGGCTGCTTCCAGTGTCTCAGCAGACAGCCATCTTGCCTTCTTGGTTTTCTTTTTCTTTGGGACGTTTTTTGTTGCCGCCTCCTGAACAACGTTGCGAACTTCTGTCCATAGTTCTTCCAGGACCCTATCTACTAAATCTAGTCCCTTAAATCTATTCTTCACCTCCACTGCATATTCACGAGGAATATTAGTGAGCTCATATCTCACTGATCTGTGGGTCTTCCCTATTCTCTTTAGTCTGATTCCAAATTGTGCAATAAGAAGTTTGTGATCTGAACTACAATCAGCGCCAGGTCTTGTTTTTACCGACTGCATAGATGTCCACCACCTTTGGCTACGAAGGATGTAGTCAATCTGATCTCGGTGTCGACCGTCTGGTGAAGTCCATGTATAAAGTCGTCTCTTAGGTTGTTGGAAGAGAGTGTTTGTTATGCACAGTGAGTTGTCTTGGCAAAATTCTATCAGCCTATGTCCTGCTTCATTTTGTTCTCCCAGACCATGCTTGCCTGTAATTCCAGGTGTCGTTTGACTACCCACCTTAGCATTCCAGTCTCCTGTAATGAAAATAACATATTTGTTTGGCGTACTATCCAGTAGGTGCTGCATGGGATAGCCTACAAATAATGGGATAATTAATTAAATGGGATAGCCTACAATAAAAACAGCATGTGGGCTGTGGAATGCATGCCCAGACTTAAGATTTTTAAATGTTCATTTAAAAGACAGAAAATTTTCATGGGAATTGCCACAGCTGATGCACATAAGCCATGACTAGCACATTATACTGCTTGCCTGATCATCACACACACAAATGTTATGTGGGCAAAAATGTATCCAACACAGCATAAAAATATATGTTTTGGAACAAGGGTCCCCCTAATTGACCACAGACTGCAATACTTTACAAAGGTGCAGAAGGATAGAAGCAGTCAACCATTTACTTTTATTACGAGCGATTACACAAACTTTAATTTGCAATTCACTTTGTGATCTTTTTTCCAATCAACCTCACTATGGATCATTCTTCTTATCTCTCATTTTTCACTGAGCAGAGTGGAGAAAGACACAGTCTTGTGTAAAGTCACAAGCAGAGTCTATGTCTGAAGGAGGATCTGAACCTAGGTCTACTGTACTGAACTCTCCACTGTACCACACTGGCTCCCAACCATTTCACAGAGAATGGCAAAACAAATATATGCATTATCTCAGCAGTTAGGCACATGCCAAGAGCTTAATAACATTTCCTTTCAGGCAAAGGACTTGGCAGTCCAGCTACTCAAGTATTCTTCTGAGCCACAGGTGCTTTGTCATGCCCCACTGGAGGCATCCTCCTCCTCAGAGGAGGAGCTAGAGGCCCCAGAAGCCCAGGATACCCCAGACCAGAAGCTGCCACCAGACCCACAGAAGCCTGAACCCTCAGGGCAAGTGGCTGCAGGGCCATCCTTGTCAGGAGAGAGGGGGCCGATCTACATTGCACCTGCCATCACAATGAATTCGGTGTCCCGTCAGGTTAAACGCTCTCGCATTAAAACGTGATTATTTACACTCACCCATTTTCCCCGTTGCAGTGCTTCATCTAATGCGCAAGCTCGGTTCACACTCGAGCGCTGTGCTGTTTTCTTGCTGTTTTCCTGCGCGCGCTTGTCTGATCTTGGATGCTAAGCGGGGTCGGCCCCGGTCAGTAGTGGGATGGGCGACCGCCTGGGAATCAGGCTTCCTGCACTGAGCAGGGGGTTGTTCTATCCCTTCAAAGGAGACTACGTTTTACCCCCTCCTATCCCCCACTTTGGATGTTTTTTTAAATTAAGGCGTTATCCTTGCAGAATCGGGGCTTCTCCGTGATGTTTTTTTTTTCTAATTCAGGCATGATCTTTGAAGATCCAAAGTTGTGAAGCTTCACAACCTTAAATTCTGCTAGGATAATGCCTGTCCCCAATTCTGCGAGGATAACGCCTTAATGTTAAAAAAAAACATCCGGAGCGGGGGATAGGAGGGGGTAAGACTTAGTCTCAATTGAAGGGATAGAACAACCCCCTGCTCAGTGCAGGAAGCCTGATTCCCAGGCGGTCGCCCATCCCACTACTGACCGGGGCCGACCCCGCTTAGCATCCGAGATCAGACAGGCGCGCGCGCATCCAGGCCTTTGCTTGTTGCTGAGGAAACAGGGGCTGCTGAGGAAGCTGTGTGATCAGTAGCCGGAAGAAGACATGGGGCCGTCGAGAGCTGTGATTGGACAGGAGGGAAATGCAAACACCGCCGCATATGGACAGGCAGGGGAGGGGGCTACGACCAGATACGGTAGCGAAGGCGGGAAATCAGAGCACATTAAGGGGAAATACCGGGATATTAGGGTAATGAAAGCGGGAGCGCGGAAGTGGGAAATTCCGGTTCCAATTCGAGGCGGGTACTGCGTAGTGTGAAAGGCGGGCGGTGAAACCTCATTGGAAGCGGAAAAGGCGGTAAGTGTAGATCCAGCCAGGGACTCTGCCTCTGAGGCAGAGGCTGAGACGCATACGCACACCCTGATCCCTGGGAGCATTGTCACCTCAAGCAGCAGGCTAACAAGGCTCCTGTGTGAAGGACTGCTCACCTCCAGAAAAGGTATCCTCAGGAGAAAGTAACTCCTCAGGAGTAGGTTCTGGAAAGGGAGCTCTGATTGCTGCAGCTGAGCTCTGGGTGGGGTCTGGCTGGCTTTGGGCCTTCACTGGAAACCCAGCCAGTATTGGAACAACTCGCTCCATCCAGCCTCTGTTGTGTACCTTGCCTCCTGAATTGCGCCCTGTGTCTGATGCTGTTTCCTGACCTTTTAGACTGCTCAACGACCTTGCTTCTGGACTGTATAAGGTACCTGACTGTTTTACTGTGTTTGATCTCTTGCTTGTGATCTTGACTACTCCTGCTGCTGCCTGATCCTTGTTGCCTGACTGACTGTGTTCTGACCTCTGCCTGGATTTTGACCACTCCTGCCTTAGCTTCCTTGGACTGAAGCCTGTGTACTTGACCATTTGCTTGCCAACTTGACTACTCTATTGCCTTGCTCCCTGAACGTGCTTGCAAACAGCAATAACTTGATCTAGAGAAGGACATTTATTGGCAAGCAAAAATTTTTTTGCGCTAATAAATGTTGCACTTTTATAAACCAGGCATTAAATATAAATGAACAGTGGGAGACCATTCATTCTTAGGTTCCTTGGAGAATAGGTTTTATCTAAAGGAAGATCCACACTGTAGCTTTAAGAATTGCACAGCACCTCGTCTAAAAGTGTTAATAGATATATGCCCTTCCCAACATCAAAAGCTGGGCTGAAATAACAGCATTCTATGTGAGCTTCACAGTCTTAATGAAGTGTAAACTTTTAACCTAATTATGACCAATGAAATGCCATCACCCAGTTCACTGTATCACAGCTGAGCATCCTTCCAGAAAAATATTGTTAACTACACAGCTACTACACACTTCTGCTAAACAATTAAAGACATTAAGCATACCCAGGCTAGTCATAGCAAGTCTTCCTTGCTTACTATCACACAAGTAAACAGAGTTGAGTTGCTCAAGTATTGAGCAACTCAGGGGTCGGGGAGGTGCCACCATAACTGTGGTCACGGGCAGGGGGAGGTATGGCGTTGGGGGATTAACAGGCCAGCTGAGGAGAAGAGGGGCTAGACACCTTACAGCTGTCCCCTCTTCTGGTTCTTCCCCCAACCCGATGGTTCCTGGCAGCCGTACCAGCTTGCCCACGGGTCTGGTGGTGCTGCTGCTGCATGCCAGGTCGGCCCAAAATAAAATCTCCCTCATCCATGATTTGATTGTGGATGAGGGGGCTGACCGGGTATGTATTACTGAGACCTGGGCGGGGGAACTGGGAGGGGTCACGCTCTCCCAGCTGTACCCTCCTGGGCACTCGGTGCAGCACCAGCACCGACTTAAGGATTTGGGGGGGGGGGGTTGCCGTAGTCTATAGGAATTCAACCGACCCAGGCGGCGCACCCGCCCGCACTCTAGCTCGTCTAGCTACAGCTCCTTGGATGACGAGCACAGCAGGTCACACTCAAAACGGGTGCACTTGTGCGCGCGTGCACACACCCCCCCCCCACTCCAGGAGAAGCAGACAGAGCGGGAGGAGGAGAGATGCCTTGGGAAGATCCCAATCCATCTCAAGCGGGCACTTCTGGGAGGAAGCACACCCAATCCTCGTTGTCCTCTAACCAGAAAAAGAAGGCACGGAGACATGGAGAGGGGAGGCAGAGGGACAGATCACCTTCCTCAACCCCTGCCTACCGCTCTGACTCCCAAAGCTCCAGATCCCCTTCCCTAGAGCAAGCTCATGAGAATCTGAGGAGGGAGACCCCTCAGAAGGGGACAAGCACAAGGAAAAGCCCCCCCCCCCGGGCTTTTTCCCCCCTTTGGAGGCCTTTACCAAACTAATCTCCAAATGCCTCAACACCCTGGAGCTTACAGACCAAGAAGAAACTGTGACACCCCCAGGGCCAAGCAGAGGGGGCAGGCGCGGTGGCGGCCTTCCCATCGGCCCCCTCTCACCCAAATGTGCCACTCCCACTAAGCCTGGAAGAGATACTGTGCAAGGAGTGGTCTAACCCAACTAGCCATGGCAGCATCGTTCCTGGCTGACACCTTGCTAGACTCCTTCCAGCTGGGAGCAAAAACAACAGCAGCTAATGTCATAGCAAGACGGAACATCTGGCTAAGCAATTGGGGAGTGGAAGCCAGAACACGCGCTTGATCTGGTTTTCTCGACTGGGCAGGAGGATGGTGATCTGAAAGTGGAGGAGTTAACATCTGTCCCTTTGTCATGGTCAGATCACTTCCTGCTGAGGTTTAGACTCCTGGCAGCCTTCCCCCTCTGCAAGGGTGGGGGACCTATTAAAATGGTCCGCCCCCGGAGGCCAATGGATTCTGATGGACTCCAGAGGGCTCTGGGGGATTTTCCTGCTGGTATGGCTGGTGCTCCTGTCGAAGCCCAGGTCGCTCAGTGGAATGCAGAGATGACTCGGGCGGTTGACACGCTTGTGCCCAAGCGCCCTCTCCTTCTGCGCAGAGCCCGGCCAGCTCCTTGGTATACACCTGAGCTGAGGGCAATGAAGCAAGAGGGGAGACGGCGGGAACGCAGGTGGAGGAAAACTCGTGCTGAGTCTGACCGAGCACAGGTAAGAGCCCACTATCGAGCCTACTCCGTGGCGGTGAGGGTGGCAAAGAGGCAGTTCTTTTCCACCAGCATTGCATCTTCTCCGTGTCGTCCAGCGGAGATTTTCCGAGTGGTTCGCAGCCTGTTACATTCTGGGCTGGGGAGAGAGACGGTGAAACCCTCGCTGGCACGCTGTGACAAGTTTGCATGGCACTTTGAGGATAAAGTCGCTCAGATTCGTCATGAATTGGACACCACCATTAATGCAGTTCCATTGGTAGAGGCGTTCAGAGCACCGTCTGGTCCAGTTTTATTGGATGAGTTTCAGTTACTGAGGCCTGAGGATGCGGACAAGGTGCTTGGCCAAGTCCGATCGACCACTTGTGTGCTTGACCCTTGCCCTTCATGGCTTATTAAATCAAACAAGGAGGGGTTGTCCGGCTGGGTCCAGGAGGTTGTAAATTCCTCCTTGAGAGATGGAGTGGTGCCTGCCGCTTTAAAAGAGGCGGTAATTAGACCACTCCTGAAAAAGCCTAACCTGGACCCAGAGGATGTTAACAATTATAGGCCAGTGGCCAACATCCCCTTCCTGGGCAAGGTGCTTGAGCGGGTGGTTGTAGGACAGCTCCAGGCACTGTCGAATGAAACGGATTATCTAGATCCATTTCAATCGGGCTTCAGGCCTGGTTTTGGAACGGAAACTGACTTGGTCACCCTGTGGGATGACCTCTGCCAGGAGAGGGACAGGGGGAGTGCGACCCTGTTGATTCTCCTGGACCTCTCAGCAGCCTTCGATGCCATCGACCATGATATCCTTCTGGATAGGTTGTCTGGGTTGGGAGCTGGAGGCACTGCACTGCAGTGGTTCCGCTCCTACTTGGATGGCCGATTCCAGAAGGTGGTGCTGGGGGATTATTGCTCTGTGCCATGGCAATTGTGCCATGGGGTTCCACAGGGCTCTACTTTATCCCCCATGCTGTTTAACATCTACATGAAACCGCTGGGGGAGGTTATCCGGAGGTGTGGGCTGAGGTGCCATCAATATGCGGACGACACCCAGCTCTGCCTCTCTTTCTCATCAAACCCAGGTGAGGCAGTGACTGTTCTGAATCAGTGCCTGGGCACGGTAATGGACTGGATGAGGGCCAATAAACCGAAGCTCAATCCAGACAAGACGGAGGTACTGTTAGTGGGTGGTTCGTCTGCCCGGCTAGGCGATGTTCAACCTGTTCTGGAGGGGGTTGTACTCCCCCCTAAAGGATCAGGTTCGTAGTTTGTGGGTGCTCTTGGATCCAGAACTGTCACTTGAGGCACAGGTGAACTCAGTGGCACGGAGCACTTTTTATCAGCTTAGGCTGGTATACCAACTACGCCCTACTCTGGACAGAGATAGCCTAGCTACAGTTATCCATGCTCTGATAACTTCTCGTCTGGATTACTGCAATGCGTTATACGTGGGGCTGCCTTTGAAAACGGTCCGGAAACTTCAGCTGGTCCAGCATAGGGAAGCAAGATTGTTAACAGGGACTGGCCTGTGAGCTCATATTATGCCAGTATTTTTCCAGCTGCACTGGCTGCCAGTCCATTTCTGGGCCCGATTCAAAGTTCTGGTGTTAACATTCAAAGCCCTTAATGGCTTGGGGCCAGGTTACCCGAAGGATCGCCTCCTCCCGTATGTGCCTGCCTGGACCTTAAGATCATCGTCAGCGGCCCTTCTCCGTGAGCCCCTGCCAAAGGAAGTGAGGCGGGTGGCTACTAGGAGGAGGGCTTTTTCTGCTGTGGCACCCCGGCTCTGGAATGAGCTCCCTGGTAAGGTTCGCCTGGCACCTACATTGTATTCCTTTCGGCGCCAGGTGAAGACCTTTTTATTTTCCCAGGCATTTTAGCATTTTAGCTTTCTAAACTTTTAGCTTTGCTGTTTTAAAAATCTGTATTTTAAACTCCTGCACTGCTGCTAGGTTTTATTGTGGCTGTATTGCTATATTGTGGTTTTAATGTTCTATATATTTTAAATTGTTTTATTGTGTGTTGTTTGGTTTTAATTTTTGTGAACTGCCCAGAGAGTTTCGGCTATTGGGTGGTATAGAAATGGAATGGAAAGAATGAATGAATGAATGAATGAATCCAGTCTGGTTAGCTTTCTTTTCTCAGGTAAGCTCCTGTTCGGGGAGGCCTTGAACAAGCTCCTGGTAGAGACAAAGAATAAAGAGAAAGCCTTGTCGAACCCAGCAAGGAAAGAAACAAAGCACTTCCAGGCAAAGCTCAAGCCCTTTTGTCCCTTCAGGCCATCCTCCTCCTTCACCTACATACCCAGAGAGGGCAAACCGAAGCAGCAACATTACACCAAGGCCAAGCCGGGCACCCACAGAGGACACCCTGTCCCCCCAGCAAGGCAAGAATCCTGATACAGCATGACTCGCCGTTCCCCCCCCAGTGGGAGGGCAACTGCAGGACTTCTAAAATGCCTGGAGGCGGCTCTGCTCGGACAGCTGGGTTCTGGAAACAGTAGAAAAAGGCTACTCCATAGAGCTCCAGGAGCCTTCCAGGGAACGACTCTCGCAGTGATACAACACCTACATCAGATCTGAGCCATTGAGAAGGTACCACGGAGAGAGGCGGGATAGGGCATCTTCTCCTTCTTCACAGTCCCAAAGAAGAACTGGGGGACTAGACCCATTCTGGACTTGAAGAGGCTCAACTGCTCCCTGAGGAAGGAGAAGTTCTGAATGAAGACGCTCAAGTCCACAAAGGAGAGCCTCGAAGAGGGGACTTAACATCGGTGGACTTGTCAGAGGCCTACCTGCACATCCCTATTTGGCCGTCTCACCGCAAGTTCCTGTGCTTCCTGTCCCTTCGGCCTAGCCACGGCTCCGAGAGTGTTCACAAAGGTCTTCCTGGCCCCAGTGGCGCACCTCAGGTCAAAGGGAATCCATCGACACCCCTATTTGAACGATATCCTAATCCATTCCCCATCATGGGAATGGTGCATGCAGGACACCAGTGACATTCTTTCAACCCCATGGTTCCTGGGGTTCGTCATCAATGAGAAGAAAAGCTCTCTGTCACCCTCACAGTCCCTGCTTCACCTGGGGGTGACTTTGGACACACCCAAGGGCACCATGACCCTGTCACCAGACACGCAAACCGCAATAAGCAGGCTGGCAGCCCGGATCCAGACCAAGAAGAAGTTCTGCCTCAGAGAACTGGCAAAGCTGCTGGGCATGATGGTTTCAAGCCAGGAGACCATCCAGTAGGCAAGATTCCATGCAAGACCCCTACGGTCATTCCTCCTGGCCTTCCAGACAGGAATAGCTTCCAACCACAACCCAGCAGTGACAATCCCAGCGGAAGTCTCTCACTCCGGCCTGATGGTCACACCCACCCAGTGTGTCCCCATCCAGACCCCGACGTTTACCACTCTAACCACAGATGCTTGCCTCACAGGATGGGGTGCTGTCTGCAGGGACCATCACGCCCAGGGCCTATAGCCAAGAAAGAATCTCACTCAGCATCAATGTACTGGAACTGAGGGTCATATGCGTGGCACTGAGACACTTAGCCCTGCAGCTAGAGTCACAAGACGTTCTAATCAGAACAGACAGTGTGGTAGCGAAGGCATACGTGAACAAACAAGGAGGGACTCGGTCCAAATACCTTCAGAAGGAGGCCCCGATGCTATTCAGGTGGGCTCAAAAGCACCTCTGCTTCATCAGGGCAAAGCACCTAAAAGGCGTGTTGAATATCCAGGCCGACTGGCTCAGCAGGACATCCCTAGACCCGGGGGAATGGTCCCTCCACCTGGACTCATTGTCAGGGGTGTTTCTGAGCGCAGGGAGTGGGATAGCAGTTCAGATTCTGAAGGAGAACTGCCAGACACAGGGGAGGTTTTTTTCCCAGGCGAGTCCAGACATGACTGGGCTGGCTTCCCAGGTTACAAACATCCAGCTGGCTGAGGATGAGGGTCCCTTTTCACACACACCCTGTGAGAGGCAGCAAACAGGAGGCGGCGGGGTTTGGAGAGTCTGATTTAATAGATGCCAGGCGCAGGCGCAGAGCAAAGAGAGAGAAGGCAGGGGTGGAACTTAGACGGTCTACCCGATTGGCCTTGCGTGAGAAGCTGCGCTTAGAGGCCTCATGAGAAGAGAGGGACCTCCCTCCCTTAAGTTAGGCTAGTCAGACCGCCTCCATCTTCAAATGGCGGGCAACTCTGGTAACCTCCTTTTGAATCCCCTGAAGGCATTCCTTTGTAGACTGAGAGTCACTGAGAATTTGCATCTGTATGACCCTGTTGAAGTACTGGATTAAATGCTGTAGACTGAAGCCTCTCATCTGTGTATGTTTGGGCTTAGAAGTAAAGTGGGAGCTAAAGGCCTGCCCTGTGTCGACTGCTTTGCCTCCCAGCAGGAGGCCAAGCTCCCCAGGTTCGCCACCTGCTACCTCACAAGAGGCGCCAAATTCAGGTGCCCTGACCAGCAGATGGCCCAGGAATCTTCTTTACACCTTCCCTCCCTTGCCCCTCATCCTGAAGGTGATCTGGAAGTTGAGGGACCAGCAGGAGGATCTAATCCTGTTAGCGCCCAATTGGCCAAGGAGACCGTGGTATGTTGACCTTATAAACCTATCCATGGTCAAACCACTGACCCTGCCGCCCCGGCACAACCTGCTGACTCAAGGGCTGATCATACACCAATACCCATGTTTCCTGAAACTTAACTGCCTGGAGGTTGAGTGGAAACTGCTAGGGGCCCAGGGCTACTCATCAGAGGTGGCTTTCATCCTCCTGGCCTCCAGGAGGTCCTCCACTAACAGATTGTATGAATGCACCTGGAGGGCCTTCTTCAAATGGGCCCAGGCAACAGGGAGGGACCCCTTAGCCACTAACATAGGTGATATTCTGGAGTTCCTTCAGGAGGGCCTGTCAGCAGGTCTTAAAACAAACACCCTAAAAAGGTTCTGCCTTGGGGTCCATACTAGGGGAGTTAAATGGGGGGGCCCTAGGGACTCACCCCTACATTAAGAGATTCCTCAGGGCAGCCTCACTGATCACTCCTCCCCAGTGAGAAGGTTCCCCATGTGGAGCCTCAACTCTGTCCTCAAAGCGCTGTCCTCAAAGTGCTGTCCAAAGCTCCATTTGATCCCCTAGGGGCTTCCACCCTTAAGGTGTTGACCCTCAAAATGATTTTCCTTTTAGCTATCATGTCTGCCAAAACGGCCTCCGAGCTGGGGCCTCTTTTGGCAGAAAAGGAGCTTTGCATTTTTCACAGGGACAAAGTGGTCCTCTGCCCGGACCCAACTTTCATCCCCAAGATCAACTCTGACTTCTACAGAGCCCAGGAGCTGGTCATCCCATCCTTCTGCCCTCACCCTTCCAACCCCCAGGACAGGGAGTGGCACACTCTGGATGCCAGACAGGCCCCTAAGTTCTACCTTGATAGGACCAGGCCGCACAGACAACATAGCACCCTATTTGTGTCCTTCAGACCATCCTCCATGGGCAACAAGGTGTCGGTAGCCTCTCTGGCATGTTGGCTATGCGAGTGCATCGTGCTAGCTTACACCTCCAGCTCAGTGAGAGGGTTGACCGCATCAGCAGCCTTCTGGGGGAGAGCTATGCTAGAGGAGATCTGCAAGGCGGCCACGTGGTCGTCTGTGTATACATTCACACGCCACTACAAGATCAACCTCTTTGCCTCTGCAGAGGGTGCCTTCGGCAGATGGGTCCTCCAGAGGATCCTACAATCCTAGCAGGGGGCCTGCCTAAGGGTTTGTTGGCCCACCCAGGGGTGAACTGCTTTTTCACATCCCCGTACTGGCTGGCCTCCTGCGCTTGGTGGGAGAAACGGAAATTCTTTACTCACCGGTGAATTTCTGTTCTCATCGAGTGAAGGAGGCCAGCCAGGCCTGCCCGGGCCAGCTATCTTCTAGGCGACTCTTAGGCTAGGCAGGCTTCACCACTGTTGCTTCCTCAGCCTGATTGTCAGTCAAGGTACGCAATCGAAGACTGTCAGGATGGAGGGCTTCCGAGGAGTTTCAATGACTTGGAAGACTCAACTGGTGAGCGTGGGGGAGGTCCCGCCTCCTCTGGAAGTTCAAGTTGGAGACTGCCTTCTTGGCCTCAGAGGCGGGGCCTTCCCTGTCCATTTACTTCAGATGCACACCTGAAAAAAGGAGGCCTATGTTGTTGAGGATGACACTTCTGGTCCTGTGATGTTGTGTGAGAAATCAATCTGTGTGTTAATTCAAACTGTTTATGTGTATGTATTAGCCAGCATCTCTAACTAGCTCACTACAACTTCCGTCAGCCACAGTCAGCATGGCCAGTGGTGAGGGATTATAGGAGAGGTAGTCCAAAACATCTGGAGGCACCAGGTTGCCTACCCCTGAGCTAGATGTTTACAGAATTTCAACTGTATTTTGTGGATTTTCTGCTTCCTTTTTGAATTATAGAGCATATAAATGTTTCTCAGACTTGCTGTGCTCAACCCGCCACCCCCAAACCCGTGCACCTCATCAGATATGCCTGCTTGGTTTCTCCTTCCCTATGACTTTCTTGCCCACCATGGTTTCTATATATTTGCTAGCATACCTGCCTAGTTCCTACACCTATCCCCCTAGCTTCTACACTAGCTTTCTGTTTTGCTGTTCTATTTCTGGTTTCTTTGAGGATAGCAGACTGTCAACTAGGGATGTATGTAGTATGGAACTGTGCTTTGATTTGAGTGGGGCTTGCTGAGATTATTTTTTTAAGGTGTCTTCTTTACCATGTTCTATTCCTGTAAAATTCTTGTAAAAAACATTGAGAATATTCTTCTCTCTATTGGACTAGCTTTTGTTGGTGTATTGGCAATGAAACAGTGAAATGGGCTTGAGCAGGTTGTTGGTCTTCCAGGAAAGGCCTCTTACATTTCCTTTCATTTGTACTGTGTAAGAAAAGTGGGGACATCTGATTAGGTCATGTCCCAGAAAGTAGCATGCTGCCACTTTAACTGAGTTAAGCAGATGGTAGTTTTTAAGAGTTTGTTTGACAATACTTGTGAGGCTTAGATGAAAACGGGGGGGGGGGAATAGTTGTTTGCTGAGACAGCAGTGATGGAGTTGGTTCTTTAGATTGAATTGGCACCATTGCCCTTCATATTTTATTGAACACATCTGGACCTCACTGTGACTTCATGACAAGATACATTGTGGGTTGATTTGGCTGATGGAAACATTCAGAGAGCTGTGGCAAATGTAACCCTGACTGCATTCATTGGCAAGACTTGGCCCGGGGGTTAGCAGTTTAAACTTCTAAAGCAGGATATCCAAGTTTAGTAAACTTGTGTTATGATTTCTGTCTTCTGTTGCAGAAGCACTTCTACACAGCATGTCCTGATCCTTTGTGGAATGGGTACATTTGATGCTGCAGAACAGATGCTGAGTTTAAGTGGCAATTAGAAGTACTACTGACCCTATCTAATTTGGCACCTTATATCAATGGAACGGTCTTTGCAGGTTTCATTTCTTGGCAAATTGATTTTGACTTTTTTGTTCCTGGATTACAAGGTGATCTGCAGGAGCATCAAGTCAATACTGACCAGGCTGGAAAAAGCTCAGGTGCATTATATGTTGTTTGGGGCCTTTAGAAATTTGGAATTTGTGCATACTTCAGCTATTAGGTGCAGGATCTTTGAGTGTTGATGAATGAAACTGTATGGTTTATTTATGGAATTAGAAATCATGTGTCAACATGTTGTTGTAACCAGGCTAGCAGAATTCAGGGTTTGTTCCAGCCACCTAGTTTCAAGGCGGAGCTTGAGCTCTGAAAATGAGTTTGTTCTTGATTTTTGTGGAATTCCATGATGTGCAAATATTTTGCATATTAATTTCTGTTTTACTTTAAACTGTTTTGGCTGCATACAGGGAAACCCCTTGTATGGTCTAACGTTGCCTTAGCTATTTTTTAGCCTGTGAGATGCTGAAGTGGATTTCACTTCAGTTATTTTTCATTGGCTGACAGCTTTTCCTCCATTCTGACAGTTGGCAATACGTTGATCGTTTTAAAATATTTAGGGCCTGTAAAGTTAACTCTCTCCTCAGCTGTTCAAAAATAATTATTTTCTGAGAACTCCCCCCCTCCCCAATTTTCCAAAGGGAAAATTGGAAATTTTGAGGAACTGTTATCTGCTTTGTAATGAGTGAAATCCATTTTAAGACAAGGAATTCCATAAAAATCTTCATACTAGGACACAATCCCCAGCGAAGATCTACAGCTCCAAGAAGCCTGCCTTTATGCAGCTGAGGGTGATCGCTGCACACATTTTGAGGGAATAAGAAAATCTGCAGCATTAGGGAATAATTCCTGTGTAGACATATTCAACTGTCAAATCCAAGATGCATTTCTGGACCTAGACTCTAGAGCAGAAGTGGGGAACCTGTGGCTGTCCAGCACTACATCTCTCATCATCCGTGGCATTACTCATGCTGGATGGGGCTGATGGGAATTTTGAGTCCAACAACTTCTGGAGGACTACAGGTTCTTCAGCTATGCTCTGGAGGGTGCTGCCTTCTTCATGAGAAAGGCATACTGAGCCTTCATGGCTAGTGAATTGCTGCTTGCTTTTCTTATGGCGACCTTCAGTCTAGTTTGGAGTTACTAGAAGCAAGGTAGCAGGAGGGGCTGTAGCTCCATGGTAGAGCACACGCTTTGTGTGCGGAAGGTCCCAGGTTAATCCCAGGTGTATTCAGGAAGAGCTGGGAAAACTCCTGCCTGAAATCCTAGGGAGCCGCTGCCTGCCGGTGTTGACAATACTGGGCTAATTGGACTAAATGTTTGACTTGGTATAAGGCAGCCTCCTGTCCTTTTGACAGCCTCTTCTTTGTGCTTACAACCTTTTCACCTCAAAAGGCCTGTGACAGACAACCTTGGTAAGCATAGGTTGCAGTAGCTGGTCTCTCTCTCCCCCTCTTGTATTGAGTGTATTTTCAATTTTGTTTGTACAAAACAAAGGCATTTCTATGTTTGAAGCTGCAATCCTATGCACACTTACCTGGGATTAAGCTCCACAAAACAGACTAGGTCTTTTGAGTAAAACTTTTTGATTAAAAAAAAAAAAAAGAGTTCTTTTTCTTTCTCCTCTTTTTTTAATGTTATATTGTAATGAAGTGCATATTTGTGTGTGTATGTGTGCGTACACATATAAATATATTTTTAGATATATTACTTAAAATATACAAATGATTTGTTCCTGTTTTTATCCTTTTCTTAAACTTCTCTTTTCCCCCCTTTTTATTAGTAGTAGTATTATTAATATTGTTATGGGATTATTATTACTATTCCATGTTGGCTAAACCTTTAATGTTTATTAATATGTGTTAACTGAATGGTAATGTATGGCCAGTGGAAATGGAGTGTTTGCTTCCATTTCTGTGCTATAAGAGTGTTTGGATATTTGGTATGTTCTTATTGAAGTTTAATATAATTCTGTGTTTTCTTTTTTTTTCCTCTTCCTTTTGCTATCCTCCCTTTTTTCTTTTTCTTGGTTGTTGTTCAGTCGTTCAGTCGTGTCCGACTCTTCGTGACCCCCTGGACCATAGCACGCCAGGCCTTCCTGTCCTGCGCTCTCTCCCGGAGCGTGCTCAAGTTCATATTCATTGCATCCGTGATGCTATCTAGCCATCTCATCCTCTGCCGTCCCCTTCTCCTTTTGCCTTCAGTCTTTCCCAGCATCAGGGTCTTTTCCAGAGAGTTTTCTCTTCGCATTAGGTGGCCAAAATATTTGAGCTTCAGCTTCAGTATCTGTCCTTCCAATGAGCACTCAGGGTTGATTTCCTTTAGGATGGACTGATTTGACCTCCTTGCAGTCCAGGGGACTCGTAAGAGTCTTCTCCAGCACCACAGTTCGAACATCAATTCTTCGGTGCTCAGCCTTCCTTATAGTCCAGCTCTCACAGACATAAATTACTACTGGGAAAACCATAGCTTTGATTAGACGGACCTTTGTCGGCAAGGTGATGTCTCTGCTTCTTACTATGCTGTCTAGGTGTGCCATAGCTTTCCTCCCAAGGAGCAAGCGTCTTTTAATTTCATGGCTACAGTCACCATCTGCTGTGATCTTGGAGCCCAAGAAAGTAAAATCTGTCACTGCTTCCATTTCTTCCCCTTCTATATGCCAGGAAGTGATGGGGCCAGATGCCATGATCTTAGTTTTTTTAATGTTGAGTTTCAAACGAGCTTTTGCACTCTCCTCTTTCACCCTCCACAAGAGGCTCTTTAGATCCTCTTCACTTTCTGCCATTAAGGTGGTATCGTCTGCGTATCTGAGGTTGTTGATAAATTCTCCCAGCAATCTTAATTCCGACCTCTGATTCATCCAACCCAGCATTTCTCATGATGTACTCTGCATATAAGTTAAATAAGCAGGGTGACAATATGCAGCCTTGTCGTACTCCTTTCCCAATTTTGAACCACTCGGTTGTTCCATGTCTGGTTCTTACTGTTGCTTCTTGACCCTCGTACAGGTTTCTCAGGAGACAGGTAAGGTGGTCTGGTACTCCCATCACTTAAGAATTTGCCACAGTTTGTTGTGATTCACACAATCAAAGGCTTTAGCGTAGTCAATGTAGCAGAAATAGACGTTTTTCTGGAATTCTCTTGCTTTCTCCATGATGCAGCGAATGTTGACGATTTGATCTCTAGTTCCTCTGCCTCTTCAAAACCCAGCTTGTACTTCCGGTAGTTCTCGGTTCGCATACTGCTGAAGCCTAGCTTGTAGGATTTGGAGCATCACCTTGCTGGCATGTGAAATGAGCGCAATTGTGTGGTAGTTTGAACACTCTTTGGCATTGCCCTTCTTTGGAACTGGAATGTAAACGGACCTTTTCCAGTCTTGTGGCCATTGTTGAGTGTTCCAAATTTGTTGGCATATTGAGTGCAGCACTTCAACAGCATCATCTTTTAGGATTTTAAATAGCTCAGCTGGAATACTGTCATCTCCACTCGCTTTGTTGTTAGTAATGCTTCCTAAGGCCCACTTGACTTCACTCCCGAGGATGTCCGGCTCAAGTTCAGTGACCGCACTATCATGGCTATGAAGGACATTAAGATCTTTCCTGTATAGTTCTTCTGTGTATTCTTTCCACCTCTTCTTAATCTCATCTGCTTCTGTTAGGTCCCTGCCTTCTTTGTCCTTTATCATGCCTGTCTTTGCACAAAACGTTCCCTTGAGATCTCCAATTTTCTTGAAGAGATCTCTAGTCTTTCCCATTCTATTGTTTTCCTCGATTTCTTTGCATTGTTCATTTAAGAAGGCCTTCTTGTCTCTCCTTGCTATTCTC
This sequence comes from Heloderma suspectum, assembly GCF_057233095.1. Taxonomy (NCBI): domain Eukaryota; kingdom Metazoa; phylum Chordata; class Lepidosauria; order Squamata; family Helodermatidae; genus Heloderma; species Heloderma suspectum. Next base: position 59,968,521 of record NC_139475.1, on the reverse strand, counting down.
TGGAACTCTGCATTCAGTTGGGTATATCTTCCCCTTTCTCCCTTGCTTTTCGCTTCCCTTCTTTCGTGAGCTACTTGTAAAGCCTCATCAGACAGCCACTTTGCTTTCTTGCATTTCTTTTTCTTTGGGATGGATTGAGTTGCTGCCTCCTGAACAATGTTACGGACCTCCGTCCATAGTTCCTCAGGCACTCTGTCTATCAGGTCTAATCCGTGAAATCTATTCCTCACCTCCACTGTATATTCATAAGGGATATGATTGAGGTCATACCTGAATGGTTTAGTGGTTTTCCCTACGTTCTTCAATTTCAGCCGAAATTTTGCAAGAAGCAGCTCATGATCTGAGCCACAGTCAGCTCCAGGTCTTGTTTTGACTGTCTGTGTAGAGCTTCTCCATCTTTGGCTGCAAAGGACATAATCAATCTGATTTCGATATTGACCATCTGGTGATGTCCATGTGTAGAGTACTGTTCTTGTGCTGTTGGAAAAGAGTGTTTGCTATGATCAGCGTGTTCTCTTGGCAAAACTCTATTAGCTTTTGTCCTGCTTCATTTTGTACACCAAGGCCATGCTTGCCTGTGATCCCGGTGATTCCTTGACTTCCTACTTTAGCATTCCAATCCCCTATGATGAAGAGGACATCTTTTTTTGGTGTTAGTTTTAAAAGGTGTTGTTGATCGGTTCTATGAAGACCTACCTCAGCTTCTTCGGCATCAGTGGTTGGGGCACAGACTTGAATTACTGTGATGTTGAATGGTTTGCCTTGGATTCGTACTGATATCATTCTATCATTTTTAAGATTGTACCCCAGTACTGCTTTTCCCACTCTTTTGTTGACTATGAGCGCTACTCCATTTCTTCTAAAGGATTCTTGCCCACAATAGTAGATATGATGGTCACCTGAATTGAATTCGCCCATGCCTGTCCATTTGAGTTTGCTGATTCCCAAGATGTCGATGTTCAATCTTGCCATCTCATGTTTGACCACCTCCAGCTTACCTTGATTCATTGATCTTACATTCCAGGTTCCTAAAGAATATTGTTCTTTACAGCATCGGATTTTCTTTTCACCACCAGACACATCCATAGCTGAGTGTTCTTTTGGCTTTGGCCCAGCCGCTTCACTCTTTCTGGCGCTACTTGGAAATTCCCTCTGCTCTTCCCCAGTAGTATATTGGACACCTTCCGACCTGAGGGGTTCATCTTCCGGCGTCATCTCTTTTAGCCTTGTGATACGTTCCATGGGGTTTTCTTGGCAAGAATACTGGAGTGGGTTGCCATTTCCTTCTCCAGCGGACCACATTTTGTCAGAACTCTCCGCCATGACCTGTCCGTCTTGGGTGGCCCTTCACGGCATAGCTTATGGCTTCACTGAGTTACGCAAGCCCCTTCGCCACAACAAGGCAGTGATCCATGAAGGGGTTCTTTTTCTTAGAATACTGTAATGTTGGAAACTGAAGATTCTGATTATATTGTTGGTTGTGTTTATTTCATTTATAAAAATAAAATAAAAATAGAAGTAAAAAAAAAGAGTTCTAGGTTGCCTTTCATGTCATTTTAAATAACTGAGAAGAGAAATGTAACTATGGAAGTACCTTTCTAATACAGGGTTTTTTTGGCCTTCCATTAAACTGTATCTGATCTTGTCAACTTGATTAAGAATAGGTGGCGGTTAAAAAAAACAAAAGCTTCTAATCCCTTAGAAGAAGGGAAGATGTGAGAGGGACAAAGTCAGAGCTTGTTAACCTTGTATTAAATAATATTTAGAATGGAAATGAGGGTGACAAGTGAAAGGTGTGACCTGTACAAAGTGGAGTATTGGTTGATGTTTTGTTTGTTTAGACACACAAACCAGCTGCCCCACCAGACACTGGGTTCACGGATAGACCTCAGGCTTAAATGTGCCATGCATACTTGCTGCTACATCTCCTTACATTGTAGGCTTATAATATGTAAAGTCCAGACTTGGAGATTTTCATATTTTTTGAACATTGGCGCTATCATATCCTGGATATTGCACCTGGGACAAGATCCAGGGTAAGAGAGACCTCACGGATGTAATGTCCAAAGTTAAAGTGATATTTTCAGGTTAAATTGGGGAGAGGGTGTTTGATTTTGTGCTTCTTAGGATTCTCTTATAGGCAAAAAACGTTCTGAATCCTCTAAAGTAGGGGTGGGCAACTTGTGTCCCTCCAGATGTTTTGGCCTACAACTCCCATCATCCCTCACTATTGGCTGTGCTGGCTAGGGCTGATGGGAATTGTAGCCCCAGACATCTGGAGGGCTGCACCTTTGCTCCAAAGAGAGGTTTCTATACATTCTCCATTATAGTTTGGTCTAACTTATTGACTGTTTGGTTTTGTTTAATGCCAGAAAGTATGAGCGATAGAAGGCCATCAGTGTTTGGGGAAGGTTTTACTTACATGTAAAATACTTGTATGCCAGGTTTGCTTGTGCATTCTTTAGCAAATTGTCTTCTTACTTTCCATGCGATTGCTTGCGCTGATAGTTCTTTAGAGCAGTTACTTAATTCTCTTTTTCTTTAACAAGGTAAAATTACCTCTGTTTGATGGTGTCTGTGCTAAGTGGCTTTTTTGCTTAGTCATCTCAGTCTACAGATACTTTTCGCCTAGCCTGAATGCTGTACAAGATGGAAGGATGAAATTGCCAAGATATGCTGCGAGTGTTGTTGCTTGTCAGTGCTCCATGGCGCTGCCCTACTGCTTAACCTTTCTACTTCCTCTTTCAGTCTGAAGCTGCCTGTGAAAATGTTAAAAGCTGTGCTTATTTGGTTACAGTTGTAAAATTTCGTCTTTCCACGTTAAGGTGGAAATTGCTGACTTATTTCAAAGTGTAGCTAAAGCAAAACAAAATGAGAGTAGTCCCTGTTGTCTGTGGTTCGTGTGCATAAAACCCAGAAGGGCACATGTTATGCTTTAAGGCTGGGGTCCCTAGTGTGATCCCCATGACACCACAGTGCCCACCAGGCTCCCTGCCCCTCCTGACTTAAAAAAATAATAATAAATTTAAAAACTATTTTAAAAAAATACTGGGAACTGGCATGATGCAAAGTGACACACTAGCCTCCAGCACCATCTTTATTTCCCAGAATATCTCTGAACCCCACACAGCCCCAGATGCATTCTTAGAAAATAAAGTTGGTGACTGGCTGCAGCCCACTGCTTGATTTTGGAACCTACCCAGCTGACCAGAAAAAAGAAAAAGTTAAACTTGTTGTGGTGAGGAGTATCCCAGAGGTCTAGGGCATGTGTGCAGTATACCTAGGGGTGGGGGGAGGTCTGTGTCTTGCCTGTGCCAGTGTCCCCAGTGCAGCACCCGCAGGCACCTCCAGTAGTGCCTGTGGAGGGTTCTCCAATGTGGTGCCTGTGGGCACCCCCAAAAACATTTTTATTTCTTTCCCCCCGTTTTTGAATATATTACATGGAATTGTATGAACTGTGTACAGCTTCCTAGCAATTATACATATGGTTCAACAAAAGCGGACCAAATATCCAAATAAGTATGCATTTGAAGATGGTGTCTATTTGCCACCTATTCAATATTGAAAGCATTGTAAGGTCTTCAATCCATTGCATTATAGGAGGTGAATGTTTATCCTTCCGGTGTTGCAATATCAGTCTTTTAGCTGTCAAAGGGGCACAGAGAATCCATTTATACTCAGCATTTGTTAATTTCCATGAAGCAAGTGTTGCTGTGCTTTTTATAATTAGAGAAGTGTGAGTGCTGATGTTCTCCCTGCCCTTCCCCACTCTGGGTTCTATAGTTAGCAGTTGTAATGAGCTTAATCAAGTTAATTAGCTGGATGTACCTCACAGCTATTAGGGCCGCGGTAGCTTAGCGGTTAAGACGCTGAACTGCAGACTGGAAGGTCGGCAGGTCAGCAGTTCGAGACCCGAGTGCTGCGTGACGGAGTGAGCTCCTGTCTTCAGTCCCAGCTCCTGCCAACCTAGCAGTTCGAAAGCAAGAAATTGCAAGTAGATAAATAGGCACCGCCTCGGCGGGAAAGGTAACAGCGTTCCGTGCACCTCGGTGTTCAGTCATGCCGGCCACATGACCACGGAAGCGTCTTCGGACAGCACTGGCTCTTCGGCTTAGAAACGGGGATGAGCACCACACCCTAGAGTCGGACACGACTGGTTGGGGACACCTTTACCTTTACCCTTTTACCTCACAGCTAACATTGTCTAGGGAGCCTTTCAAGAGGTTCTCCTTCAGTGTGAGGCAGGTCCTCTCCGAGAGGTATACATCCTTCCTTGTTCGATTTTTGTGGATCTTGATTGGTGGAGGACCCATGCAGCCTTGTCTAATATGTGCAGGCAACACTGGAAAGTGAGACTGCTTCCAACATATTAAGCTAACTTGGTCTCTGCTTTTTCCTTGTTTCATAGAATAGTCATAGAATAGTAGGGTTGGAAGGGGCCTACAAGGCCATCGAGTCCAACCCCGTTTCCTTTCATAATTTTGATGGTTGGTCAGGGGAAGGGCATCTAATTAGATACAATGTTTGAGATGGTGTTTTTGTTAGAATACAGAGCCATAAAGCCCTCTAATTTTACAGTGCAGACCAGGTAGCTTGTAGAAGCTGGTTTGATGACATCTGAGCTCCAAGCCTTGATAGTATCCTGTCAATGCCTGGGCCTAGTTCCAGTCAAGAACACTCTATTGAAACCCCATGGTCCACTGATAAATGTTCAATAGCAAGAGCGCATCATTGTGATCGTTTAAGTGATCATGAGTTTGCCCTCTTGCTTAATAAGAAGTTCTCTGTGGATCACAATATAATCTACCCAGTCCAGTATTCTTTGCAAGAATCCCAACAACCAGAAGTTGGCTACCTTAGAGGTAGGCAACAGGGTGCCCTCCATACATTTTGGACTGCAACTCCCGTAATTCCCATGTAGCCTGCCCAGTAGTCAGGGTTTATGAGAATTTTAGTCCTAAACTTCTAGAGGGCACCAAGTTGCTTGACCTGGCCTTCTGTGCATTGTATCCCACATTCCTTCTACAGCAGGTGAACAGCGGCGAAAGAAACGATTCTGATTGCACAGGAGATGCATTGAACTGTGGAATGGTGGGGTAAACTCCAACATTCATGGTTAGGACTTATATATGCAAATGGTTTTTTTAAGCTCTCCTCTCCCCAAATTCTTCAACCTGTGTAGATTCTGCACATCAAGAAAATTTGCATGTACGTTATCCTGTGTTCATATAATTCTGCTTTTGCTTGTCATAAGGGGCAAAAATCCTTGCAGGTCACTGAAACCGGGCCCTCTGACTCCTTGAATTCTTGCTTCATTTCCCCTCTGGCTTTTGAAACTTTGGTAGGAATTGCTGGCATACTTTCACAAGATTAGCTTTTGTGATCTTAAGGGCTTGGGACATCCTTTTTTTAAAAAAAAGGAAAGCAAGTAAGCTAGGATTCTGAGGGCACTGGATTCTGCTCTCTTTTGCACTCCATGCGTACACAACGTTATCACAAAATACACACAACCCTGTTAATGGTCAGGCCTGTTATTCAGAACTTCCAGATCCCCATCATAACAGGAGCCCTGAGTAGGGATGTACAGATTCCCCACCGTCTGTTCCAGTGGGGAATCTGCCTGGCGGGGAGGCGACCCAGCTTGAGGGCCGCTTACCTGGTCCATCCTGGACCTGCTCGCCTCTGCGCCGATTGCCATTTTTTTAAGCACCATGGCGATCGGTAGGATGTGCCCATAGACTTATACGCAAAATAGAGCCATGAATCTTGCGTATAAGTCTATGGACACATAGACTTAAAAAAAAAAAAAGGCAATCTGCGCAGAGGTGAACGGCTCCAGTTAAGCAGAATCCTCCCGGAGCGGAGGTAAGTGGGGCCATCCCGCCACGGATTCCTCATTTGAATCCGCAGCAGATTTCTCTAACATCCCTAGCCCTGAGTGGGGAAGAATGCTGTGTTATGGTAGACCATATGCCAGACAAAGCATATGTCAACAGGCAAGGGGGCATCTAGAGCCAGGCTAATCAGTGAAACATTGATGCTTCTCCGCTAATCGGAGATTCCTCTGATTCGTCAGGACAGAGCACATGAAGGGGATGTGCAATGCCAAAGCGGACTAGTACAGTTGCCAAAGAAGGTGGCCCAGCAATTCAGAAGTTCAGTCCAAGACCTCTCTCTTGTCAACCAGATGCAAATGTTCTCCAGATTCTATAAGGGGACCCAGTTGCTTGATAGGCTAAAAGTCCCATGACTTCATGAATTTTTCTCTGCCTCCCTGTTTAGTAATTCTCAGGGTCTTGGCGAAGTATACAAGTAGTAGCCATAGAGTGGTGATTCTCTTGGTGCAAGGATTTTAAAATGCTTCTGGTGGTTGCAGACCATGTAGTGCAAGGCAGCTACGGGTGTACGAAACCCCGCTTACCTGGCTCCGCTGGGGTCTGCAGGTGGGGGGAGGAGATCTGTTCCCCCGGAATCCTCGACGGGGGGGGAGGCAATCCGTTCCTCCACCCCCCTGGAATCCTGCCCAGCTGGCTCCGCTCTGCGGCCAGTCTGCAGAGCTGCCGGCCGGGCCAACCCACAGCGGGGCCTCCAGCCGCTGCTGGGCTGCTGCGGATGCAAATGGCATCCTGCGTAGGGGACGCCATTTGTGTCCCTACGCCGGCCCGTGATAGGCTACATATATATTTACGTAGCCTATCACGGCTAAATCAGGGACGCAAATGGCATCCCCTATGCCATTTGCGTCCCTGCTTTAGCCGTGATAGGCTACATAAATATTTACGTAGCCTATCACGGGCCAGTGTAGGGACGCAAATGGCGTCCCCTACGCAGGATGCCATTTGTGGCCGCAGCAGCCAGGCAGCGGCCGGAGCCGTTGCTGCTGCCGCTGCTTCATCCGTCGCCGGAGCTGCAGCCAGGTAGGCTCCGTTTCGCGGGGCTTTTGCGGGGTGGTGGGGCGGGTTGCTCCGTTCCGCCACGGATTCCGGGGGGGCGAATTCACTGGAATTCGGCCTCCCTGGGATCCGTGGTGGAATTCTCTAACATCCCTAAAAGCAGCCTTTGTTATCATGAGCCCAGTCTTGTGCTGGAGGTTGAGTGGTGATACCTTGCTTAGGCTGTTCTGACAAGGTGGAAATAACCCTGATAAGTTATGCTTGCCTCCAGTTGTGCTTGCCTCCACCCCCCTCCCCCCTTTCTTCCAAGTCCTCTGGCACACTGTTTTTTTCCTCCCTTTCCTTTTCTCATTTGCAATACTGTTTGGAGAAAGTTAGAAACAGCTGGAGAGGCTCTTGCTGTTTCTTACCTTTTCCTAATTGCAGCATGTGAGAACTCCAGGGAGGGAATGTGAGCTGTTGGGCGTTATTGCCAGAAGACCAGAGGTTGCTAACCTTGAGTATGGGTTGTCATGTTGTGTGAACCCAGTCAATCTGGCCTACTTTATTGGCTCTAACCAACAGCTAAGGAACATTTGACTCCTGGTTAGAAATAGCCATTGATTCTGCCTTAGTTAGAGTACCACCCCACCCTTTTCAATACATGATTTTCTTGGTCTGTAAGGGAAGGGAGCCTTACATATTCTGTACTGATCTAGCTTTGCGCACCGCCGCTTTTATTTTATGCAAACATCGATTGGGGCATTGCTCTAGGCCTGGTCTAGGCTGTGGTAAATGCAGTAATCGCAAAGTCCTTTGCTGCCCTCTGGTGATAGTTCAAGTGCATAGCATATCATCTTTTAAAAACCTGGTACTTGTATGTTTTTCCCCTTCATGGATCACTGCCTTGTTGTGGCGAAGGGGCTTGCGTAACTCAGTGAAGCCATAAGCTATGCCGTGCAGGGCCACCCAAGACGGACAGGTCATGGCAGAGAGTTCTGACAAAATGTGGTCCACTGGAGAAGGAAATGGCAACCCACTCCAGTATTCTTGCCAAGAAAACCCCATGGAACGTATCACAAGGCTAAAAGAGATGACGCCGGAAGATGAGCCCCTCAGGTCGGAAGGTGTCCAATATGCTACTGGGGAAGAGCAGAGGGTATTTCCAAGTAGCGCCAGAAAGAGTGAAGCGGCTGGGCCAAAGCCGAAAGGACACTCAGCTGTGGATGTGTCTGGTGGGGAAAAGAAAATCCGATGCTGTAAAGAACAATATTGCTTAGGAACCTGGAATGTCAGATCAATGAATCAAGGTAAGCTGGAGGTGGTCAAACATGAGATGGCAAGATTGAACATCGACATCTTGGGAATCAGCAAACTCAAATGGACAGGCATGGGCGAATTTAATTCAGGTGACTATCATATCTACTATTGTGGGCAAGAATCCCTTAGAAGAAATGGAGTAGCACTCATAGTCAACAAAAGGATGGGAAAAGCAGTACTGGGGTACAATCTTAAAAATGATAGAATGATCTCAGTACGAATCCAAGGCAAACCATTCAACATCACAGTAATTCAAGTCTATGCCCCAACCACTGAGGCCGAAGAAGCTGAGGTTGATGGGTTCTATGAAGACCTACAACACCTTCTAGAACTAACACCAAAAAAAGATGTCCTCTTCATCATAGGGGATTGGAATGCTAAAGTAGGAAGTCAAGAAATCACCGGGATAACAGGCAGGCATGGCCTTGGTGTACAAAATGAAGCAGGACAAAAGCTAATAGAGTTTTGCCAAGAGAACATGCTGATCATAGCAAACACTCTTTTCCAACAGCACAAGAGGCGACTCTACACATGGACATCACCAGATGGTCAATATCGAAATCAGATTGATTATGTCCTTTGCAGCCAAAGATGGAGAAGCTCCATACAGTCCGTAAAAACAAGACCTGGAGCTGACTGTGGCTCAGATCATGAGCTGCTTCTTGCAAAATTTCGGCTGAAATTGAAGAACGTCGGGAAAACCACTAAACCATTCAGGTATGACCTAAATCATATCCCTGATGAATATACAGTGGAGGTGAGGAATAGATTTCAGGGATTAGACCTGATAGAAAGAGTGCCTGAGGAACTATGGACGGAGGTCCGTAACATTGTTCAGGAGGCGGCAACGAAATCCATCCCAAAGAAAAGGAAATGCAAGAAAGCAAAGTGGCTGTCTGAGGAGGCTTTACAAGTAGCTGAGGAAAGAAGGGAAGCGAAAAGCAAGGGAGAAAGGGGAAGATATACCCAACTGAATGCAGAGTTCCAGAGAATAGCAAGGAGAGACAAGAAGGCCTTCTTAAATGAACAATGCAAAGAAATCGAGGAAAACAATAGAATGGGAAAGACTAGAGATCTCTTCAAGAAAATTGGAGATCTCAAGGGAACGTTTTGTGCAAAGACGGGCATGATAAAGGACAAAGAAGGCAGGGACCTAACAGAAGCAGATGAGATTAAGAAGAGGTGGCAAGAATACACAGAAGAACTATACAGGAAAGATCTGAATGTCCCTGATAGCCATGATAGCGCGGTCACTGAACTTGAGCCGGACATCCTAGAGAGTGAAGTCAAGTGGGCCTTAGGAAGCATTAGTAACAACAAAGCTAGCGGAGATGACAGTATTCCAGCCGAGCTATTTAAAATCCTAAAAGATGATGCTGTTAAAGTGCTGCATTCAATATGCCAACAAATCTGGAACACTCAACAGTGGCCACAATACTGGAAAAGGTCAGTTTACATTCCAATTCCAAAGAAGGGCAACGCCAAAGAGTGTTCAAACTACCGCACAATTGCGCTCATTTCACATGCCAGCAAGGTGATGCTCAAAATCCTACAAGCTAGGCTTCAGCAGTATGCGAACCGAGAACTACCGGAAGTACAAGCTGGGTTTCGAAGAGGCAGAGGAACTAGAGATCAAATCGCCAACATTCGCTGCATCATGGAGAAAGCAAGAGAATTCCAGAAAAACGTCTATTTCTGCTTCATTGACTACGCTAAAGCCTTTGATTGTGTGGATCACAACAAACTGTGGCAAATTCTTAAAGTGATGGGAGTACCAGACCACCTTACCTGTCGCCTGAGAAACCTGTACGAGGGTCAAGAAGCAACAGTAAGAAGCAGAGATGGAACAACCGATTGGTTCAAAATTGGGAAAGGAGTACGACAAGGCTGCATATTGTCACCCTGCTTATTTAACTTATATGCAGAGTACATCATGAGAAATGCCGGGTTGGATGAATCAGAGGTCGGAATTAAGTTTGCTGGGAGAATTATCAACAACCTCCGATATGCAGACGATACCACCCTAATGGCAGAAAGCGAAGAGGATCTCAAGAGCCTCTTGTTGAGGGTGAAAGAGGAGAGTGCAAAAGCTGGTTTGAAACTCAACATTAAAAAAACGAAGATCATGGCATCTGGCCCCATCACTTCCTGGCATATAGAAGGGGAAGAAATGGAAGCAGTGACAGATTTTACTTTCTTGGGCTCCAAGATCACCGCAGACGGTGACTGTAGCCCTGAAATTAAAAGACGCTTGCTCCTTGGGAGGAAAGCTATGGCCAACCTAGACAGCATAGTAAGAAGCAGAGACATCACCTTGCCGACAAAGGTCCGTCTAATCAAAGCTATGGTTTTCCCAGTAGTAATGTATGGCTGTGAGAGCTGCACTATAAGGAAGGCTGAGCGCCGAAGAATTGATGCTTTCGAACTGTGGTGCTGGAGAAGACTCTTACGAGTCCCCTGGACTGCAAGGAGGTCCAATCAGTCCATCCTAAAGGAAATCAACCCTGAGTGCTCATTGGAAGGACAGATAATGAAGCTGAAGCTCCAATATTTTGGCCACCTAATGCGAAGAGAAAACTCCCTGGAAAAGACCCTGATGCTGGGAAAGACTGAAGGCCAAAGGAGAAGGGGACGGCAGAGGATGAGATGGCTAGATAGCATCACGGATGCAATGAATATGAACTTGAGCACGCTCCGGGAGAGAGCGCAGGACAGGAAGGCCTGGCGTGCTATGGTCCATGGGGTCACGAAGAGTCGGACACGACTGAACAACAACAACTTGTATTGCAGCCAGAGTTGTTTCCTTGATATTAATTACGGCAGATACTTCTTCTACAACACATTTCTTTGTATAAAGTTATTTTTATAAAAAATCTGAGCTAGCATGCTGCGGTGAAGGAGGCTTTGAACTGGAAAACTGAAGGCAACCCAACAGTTCTTGGTAGATGGTTTTAAAATTCCTTAGGCCTATTATTTTGCCTATGGTGCATACATAGTAAAATCAATACCAAATTGAGATGAACCAGGTCCATGTGTTAAATAGGCATTGCTGATTATCTCAGTGCCTGAGTTGTGCTTGATAGGTTAAAGAAACTCTTTGTCACCTGTTTCCTTATCTGTCAAAACGTAGGTAGAAAGTGGGCTGTTGATGCGTATTTTCAAAGGCAGCATGTTTTATAGGCTTAGCTGAATGGTTGCAGTGCTGAGGGATGGTGGTGTCTGCCACTGATAAATTAGTCTTAAGGAAATCTTTTCCATACTGAATAGAAAAGGAGACACAGGCAATCAAATGTGTGTTAGGGGTGAATATTTGCCATGCCAAAGGTGTGTGAAAGAACAGCTTTCACTAACTTATCAGGCCTGATAGTATTTTGTCCATGTGGCAGCCTCATGCCCCTACCAAGTCCAGTTCTTGTGGCCCAAGAAAGGTTATGGTAATACATCAATATATAGACTAAATTATATACAGTGAGTTTTGATTCCACCCCAAACACCCCCCCCCCCCCGTCTTTCAAGGAGAGTGCTAAACAGTTAGGGACATCCAAAGTTGAGAGAACTTGTAAACTTGTTTATTGTAAACAAGAACTTGTGTTGTTCCACATTTGTAAATGTGTAAATACACTCTGTTCAGGATAAATTTATTTAACTTAAAAAAAAACCCTGAGCCAGAGATTTCTGCCTCACAGAAATCCAGATTCCATACTGAGTATATGTAACATCAATCAGTGCAATGGTTCAGGTTTAATGCCAAACCCTGGTTTGAGTCCTGAGGCTCTTGCATGCTGTGTTGCCCACACACTTTCGCGCTTTCTTTCCTTCTTCATCCACTCAACTCCACTGTACTTTCCCTCATCTTCTTGAGCCAGAGTAGTGCTCCCGTTGCCCCCTGGACCATGCACAGTTCCCTCCCTTCTCGCACAATGCCCTTTCTGGAAATCTGCAGGTCGTACTGTTCTGGCTACCTCTGTTCAACATGTGGCTACATAAGGCATTAATAGTGTGAAGGGCCACATTCTGTAGTGCACACCAAACATGCTAGATGCTGTTCTTTCTAATCTTGTTTCTCTTTGCTTTTCTGAATTGCCCAAGAAATTGCACAAAAGCTATCCAGTAGTTGTGTGATGGTTTCCTATCTACATTTTGACAAAGTAGGCAGAGGTGTGGCTAAATGACAATAACAGATATGTTTGTTACCAAGACAAAGCCTGGCGGCAGGATGTGGGTAATTATACAGGCAGAAGTGAAGGCCAGCTGGTCAGGGCTTGGGAGTGGAATCAAGGGGAAGCTCAAATGTTCCTACAATGTGGCAGCATTTCCATGTTCCAAGAGGTCAGAGGGAGTAGTTTGAAGTGCTGGCAGATGGACCTTGGCAGCATCGGGTATTGCAAAGGCAAGTGTGTTTGATCTCTGAAAGTTGCAAGTGGGAGGTTTTAATAGCCTTCTCATATGAAATGGTGCTAGAAATGGCTGCCACTGGTGGTGGCCGTAATCTTGGAAGATCACTTAATTCGTGGGTGTAGTCTAATACACCAGGGTCTTAGGCTTTTATTGGGGTAAGAAAAATAACCTGCAATGGTCATAAGTGGACCGATTTAGAAAAATATTCTTAAAATATTAGTAAAATATTCTAATACATAATTTGGGTGACACACCCAAATCTTTATATGTATTTCATATTCCCTTGTAGAGAATAAGAAGTACTGTTTGTATAACTACAGCTAGTAATGGTTTTTAATTACTTGTTAGCCACTTTGGGAGCAGTACCCTGAAGGTGTAGGATATACATTTCTTAAATAATAATTAGAGTAGTTACTGTTACTATAACTATAACTTTTGATATCATATAAGCTTTTGACACCATTGACCATGGTATCCTCCTGGATTTGACTCCCTGGGATGGGTATCGGAGGCACTGCGCTACAGTGGTTCCGGCCCTACCTGCGGGGCCGATGTCAGAGAGTGAAATTGGGTGACCATTCCTCGGCCCCTCGGCAGTTGCGCTATGGGGTGCCGCAGGGCACCATCTTGTCCCCAATGTTGCTTAACATCTCTATGAAGCCACTGGGAGCGGTCGTCCGGGGATTTGGAGCCAAGTGCCATCAGTATGCCGATGACACACAGCTCTGTCTCCCTGTGACATCTGAACCAGGAGAGGCTGTGCAAGTCCTGGACCAATGCGGGCCAGGTTTAAGGTTTTGCTGCTAGTGTACAAAGCCCTAAACAACTTGGAACCAGGATACCTGAGAGACCTCCTTCTCCCTTACCAAACTGCCAGGTCACTGAGGTCATCAGAGGGCTCGCTCCTGGTGGTTCTATGTGGACCTATGGCCTGATTGGAGTCCACCAGAAGAGCCTTCAGCATGGCATCCCCCTTTCTTTGGAATTCCCTGCCCCTGGAGGTCAGGCAGGCACCAACACTGCATAATTTTTGTGAACCACCCAGAGAGCTTCGGCTATTGGGTAGTATAGAAATGAAATGAAATTAATTAATTAATTAATTAATTGTTTCTGGTGCCTCCTGAAAGCACCACTGTTCCAGGAGGCATTCCTTAATTGACCAGTTATGGTTTTTATTGGCATTGTTTTTTTTAAAACAAGTATAATTTTCATATGGTGTTTTAATCTTTCTATTCTTTTATTCTTGTGTTCACCGCTCTAAAATCTGTTCTAGATATGAAGCGGTATAAAATATTGTAAATAAATAAACTATAACCACCCAGAGAGTTTCGGCTATTAGGCGGTATAGAACTGTAATAAAGAAACAAACTATAATGTAGTAGTAGTAGTAGTAATGACATCTTTATTAGTATCTGATTCTAAAATTTTAAAAAATCCTCCTTCAGTTTTAGTCTGTATAATATAACTAGATCCTATAATAAAAGAAATTCTCCAATTAAGTGCTCAATCCTACACATATTTAGACAGAAAGAAGTACTACAACTCCCAGCATTCCCCAGCCAGCCATGTTTGCTGGGAAATGCTGGGAGTTGTAGGACCTTTTTCTGTCTAAACATGCATAGGATTGTGCCCTAAGTTGTGTAAACAGGATGTCTACCTATAAGTGATTTTAGGTGTTCGGTAAATACATTTTAAGGAAAATTTCCAACGAAGTTTTGCTGCTTCATGCTGATGAGTGCCTTCATTTTTCCTGGATTGATGAAAATACATGCATATGCACACATTGGGCCAGGTTGCATGATTAAACTGATGGGTGGCCATTTTGATTATTCAAGCCACAGCTTGTCATGTCATCTGAACCTGGGGACTGTGGCTTATGTGAGGGTTAAACAACAGGCCATGGGTTCTGCAAGGGTTGTTCCACCTTTGCATAACCTATGGTCCCTGGGTTAGGACAACATGACAAACCGCGGCTTGAATATTCAGGATGGTGCCCATGGGCACTGTGGCTTGTTGTGGCTTAAATAAGCCACATCCAGCTTGGTGAACATGCGAACCCAGTCCGTGTCAGTCACACACTCTTTCTGTCTGTCAAGATACATGATGGCCTTCATCAACTTTTGTTTACCTTTTTCCTGTTCTCTCTCTCTTTCTGCAGCATAGGTGCTGAAAACTCATCAGCATGATGGGGTCTGAAAACCCAAGCCTGCAGAACCCCAGCTGTAAAATCATGACGTTCCGTCCAACTCTAGAGGAATTCCAGGACTTTGGAAAGTATATTGCTTATATAGAATCACAGGGAGCTCACAGAGCTGGGCTTGCTAAGGTGAGTTTGCTCTGGGCTTCTTCACTAGGTGGTCTGGGAAGTGGTTGTGGATAATCTACCTAAGGTCTGCAAACTAAAGGGTTTAAGGGGCAGGAGATAATTGCAGGCACTGGGGCTGAAAGTCAAGGGTGCACAGTTGTGCATGTAAAATATAAAATGTATGTCTTGGATGTTTTGAGCATGAGCATTCAAGTCTATTGGGGCACTGTGATGACTTTATCTGGCATGGCCGAGGCCTGCCCTGCCCTGCCCGAGGAGACCCCACTGCAGCTGCTCCACTCCCAAAGCCACTCACCTCTCAGCCAAAGCAGCGAGAGGAAGACGCAGCAGGCTGTTTGGGAGCAGCAGCAAGTGGGGAAGGCCAGGCAAGCAGTTGTGGCTACTATGCAGCGCGTCCTGGAAGTAGCAGGGAGATGCTGCTCAGCTGGCCAGAGGCCTGGGGGGCTGCTCCAGGAGAGTGTACTTAATGAGGCAGCATTGAGGCAAAGGGAGAAGGACAGAGAGAAGATGGAGGAAGCAAGTCAGAGACCAACATTGACTGAAGGCTGACAAGATGCCATGGATTTGGAGGAGGAGGAGGGAGAGAAAGCAAAACCACGTGGAGGACAAGGACTGCAGGCAAGCCGAGGGAGGGGACAAAGGCCAGATGAAGGAGGTGTTTCAGCCCCTAGCCTAATTCCTGCAGCTCTTAGTGTGTTGAGAAGAGGAAGAGCGGGGGCTGTAAAGATGGAAAAGAGAAAGGGGTGGAGAAACATGCACTGACCTGGCAGGAAGAAACGGAGCCTAAGGCTGCAGGTGACGGGAGACTTGGCAGAAGAGCTGGCTCAGCTCCAGAATGAGTAAACTATGGGGTGGAAGGTCCAGGCATCCCTGGCCCTTATCCTGTGGAAGCTGCTTATCTGGGTCCTCGGTGGAGGTGTGAGAGTGTGGTTAGAGAAGCCTGTCTCGAGGAACAACTCCAGGGGGAGGGCAAGGCAAAAGAACTCCTGGCGTCAGAGCTAATTTCCCCAGCAGCCTGGGAAGACAGCAAGAACGGAGGAGCTTCTCTGCTTACTAGCCAAAACACACAACTTTAGAGAGACTTGGCTGGGAGGAACTTTGCTCTAGCGGTTCCCTGGCCTGGGAGTTTATATGTTGTTTTGTGTGGGCTGTCAGTGATGTAACTCGACACCTGTTGAGTAATAAATTTTACGTTTCAGCAAGAGTTTGTGGTCACGTGATCTTTGGAAGCAACGGAACAAGGGGGATTTGATGTGCCTCTTCCAGTGGACCCGCCAACAGGCACATTAACCAGCAAGATTTTCTCTGCATGATTGTATCTCACTGCTTCATAGTTGAGGCTTATTGCCCTCTCTTGGCACAAAACCCCATGCATGAGACATTTAGCAGGACAAAATGGAGCACAGCTCCAGTAAGGCATGAGAGTTAAGTTATGAGAGACAAAGTCTTCATTAAAGCAGATCAATTGCTAGTTGTTTTACACTTTCACTGGGGAGTTTGGTATTGATGAAAGCTTTCCTCGTCATGTAACCTTGTCTCATCAAGTGCACTAATTAATTTCACTATGTCTGATCCTTAGGCATAGATTCTTTAAACTAGCTATCAGCCAATCTTAGATTGCAGGTTGTATCGCCCTGGCCATGGGCGTTGAACTCTTAGGTTAGAGGTGCCAAGATAGTGATACATCAGACTCAAAGGTTTGCTTACAAGGAGACTTCATTGGGTAACTTCCAGCACACAGGCGTACCCAGTGGCTGGATCAGACAGCTTCTCTCAACCCCGAGCCGCTGGGCACAATGGGTCTTATACCATACATGTCAGCCAGAGGCAGCACGACACTAGCACGCGCCCTGGCATTCATTCCCAGCATAGGCTAGAAGTGTTTGGTTCTCAGCACAGCCACCTGCAGCTCAGCATAAGCACACAGCTTCACCTCTCAGGCATGGCCTGATAAGGCTGTCTGCTCATTAGCAAGCAATGCGCTGAGAAGGCTGTTATCGGCCCTTTGACTCATCTGCACATGCTCAGAGGCTTACTAACAAGGGAACTGCACCAATAATGAACTTCAGCAAGTACTGTGGATCTCTAGGCCCCTCTAACACTGCAAATGACTTGGCTACGCTCCTGGGGCCAATACACAGGTACAATAAGATTTCCCTCTTCCATGGTACCAGGGGTTGGCTTTGCTAGGTGCTTAACTCTTGTGTCTTAAGCACCCTTTTTGGGCAGATAAGAAAGTACTTTTCCTGTGGAGAACTTAAACACTGTTTAGGTCAGACTTGCAGATAGATAGGGAAAAGTGTACTGAGTGGGAGATAGTAAGGATTGCTGTTTCATTCCATTGTTTCCCAGACTTCAGTACTTGGGACATTTTTGCCCCCACCAATAAAACTGGAGGCACACTTCACGCTTGTATTCAAAAAGATATTGGCCATGTTCGTACATCAGTTTTTCAGCTAGGAATCCTGGGTCACTAAACCACAGTTTATGTAAGCTGCATGCACAATGTGGTTTAATAAGCCAGGATTGCTTGTTTAAAAAGTGATGGATGAACATGGCCATTTTCTTGATCAGCTCCCAGAGTAATGGGCAGGCTTCCTCCTTGCAACTTCAGTACAGCCCAGTTCATACTGCCGGTTGGCGTTCTGCCTTCTCCTTTGTCTCAGCCAGTCTGGGCAGTAAGAATGGCTCTTGAGATTACTGCTTCACTTGGAACGATACTGCCATCTGTACATTGGGAGATGGTGGAGGAATCAGTGCTTACACGGGCCCTTGCAAGGTACATAATATGGTGGATGCCTCTGACTTGATGGCTTAAGTTTCCAAGGCACAATATCACTGTCTTGGCACTGACAAATCAATATAAGGGGTAGCTCTCTTTTTTCTGGATTGTGTTTTTGGAAGTGGTTCAGGAGAAGTGTGTGATCCAGATCTTCCTATATAGATGGTGCAGACATCCCGGGAGCTCTCTGCAAACTATGGTTTTCAAATGGGGAGCAAGTGTCTTAGAGCCACGCTCCTTCCTGCCTTCTCTCTTTGTCATGCATCCCCCACTCTCCCTTTCCTTGTCATTTTGAACCACCGTTTTCTGTTACATCTGTACCAGTACTAAGAAGGTTCCCTCTTCACCAGGGTTTCACACTCTTGTTAAAATGGGAAATCTTGTTAGCATTAGCTGGAATGAGATGATGCCAAACTATGCTCAAAACTGACAAGGGAAGTGAGGAGGAAATAAATTCAGAGCAAAGAAGGAAGGTGGTGGTGGGGAGCACACATTCTGGGGACTTACTCCCGATTTGCAAACAGTCTACATCTTTTGAAAACTACATGTGTAGTGGGTTTCTCCCTTCTGTTTTTGTAAACATGTGCCTTTTTAATCTAGTGGTTTGTAGGCAGTTATTCTCTAATTCAGCCTGGCCAGTGCCTTTAATCTTGCGTTGCTGTTGCAGATTTCAGTGTTGTTCAGTTTCCCAGGACTTCTCTGTATATGATCCAGATAGCTGGCCCCTATCTAGACAGCTGACTCAGCATGGCTTCCTTGGTTACTGTGAAACAGATGGTTTGCTTCCTTACTGAGAACTAACTCTTAGTTGAGTTGCACTCTAGGTAGCAGCCACTTGGCAGTACCCCCTCGGTAGTATCTGCTGTAGAGTCACAAAGCTTTTTATTTTAAGCCCACATTAGACAAAAATTATTCTCAATGTTGCCTGGGGAATCTGTGTTTGAGAGTGCAGTTTGAACATACAGAGGTATGTTTGCAGAATCCCATGAGGTTGGAGTGACAAAGGGGAAGGAAGGAAGGGATACACAGACTGAGGTTGGGATAGGGAAACCAGCACACACACCAGTCTAATAGCTGTTCCAGAAGATGTTCTGACTTCTTTAGTTGCCAGTGGGAGAAATCACTCAGAATACCTCTTTTTGGTACTTCCATGCCTCTTATATCCCAGCCCCAAAAGTTGACTCTTCATATTCCCTTGCATTGAGTGAGGGACTGTTGAGGATCCTGCCTTCGAAAAGGATACTCTTGCCAGTGGTTTCTGCCCAAAAGGACCTAGTATTGGCCATTTTTGTTATCAGTTGACCAGTGAGATATTGCCAAATAATGGTCAAGTATCTTTTTAAAAGCATTAACTTCTTATTAGAAAAACAAAAAAATATATTTTAATCATCAACAGGTTTGATGTTTAGGTGAATTATAAAAAAACCGAGTTTCCCAATTTCATTGTTTTACAGTACTAGTTAACTTAAACTTTGAACGATGTAAGGTACAGTTTCTCTTAAATGTGAACAATTAACTGAACAGTTCTGGCTTTTACAGAATCATAGAATCATAGAATAGTAGGGTTGGAAGGGGCCTACAAGGCCATTGAGTCCAACCCCCTGCTCAATGCAGGAATCCAAGTCAGCGCATCCCTGACAGATGGCTGTCCAGCCTCGTCTTGAACGCCTCCAGTGTGGGAGAACCCATCACCTCCCCAGGTCATTGGTTCCATTGTCGTATTGCTCTAACAGTCAGGACGTTTTCCTGATGTTCAGCCGGAATCTGGCTTCCTGTCACTTGAGCCCATTATTCTGTGTCCTGCCCTCTGGCATGATTGAGAAGAGATCCTGGCCTTCCTCTCTGTGACAACCTTTCAAGTGCTTGAAGAGCCCATCCTATCTCCCCTCAGTCTTCTCTTCTCAAGGCTAAACATGCCCAGTTCTTTCAGTCTCTCCTCATAGGGCTTTGTTTCCAGTCCCCTGATCATCTTTGTTGCCCTCCTCTGAACCCTTCCCAGTTTGTCTGCATCCTTCTTCAAGTGCGGTGCCTAGAACTGGACACAGTACTCCAGATGAGGCCTAACCAGTGCTGAGTAGAGGGGAAGTAGTACTTCCTGGGATTTGGAAGCTATGCTTCTATGAATGCAGCTCAAAAGAGTATTTGCCTTTTTTGCAGCCCCATCACATTGTTGGCTCATATTCAGCTTGTGATCTACAACAGTTCCAAGATCCTTCTCGCTCGTAGTGTTGTTGAGCCACGTATCCCCCATCTTGTAACTGTGCATCTGGTTTCTTTTTCCGAGGTGCAGAACTTGGCGTTGATCCCTATTAAATGTCATTCTGTTGTTTTCTACCCAGCACTCCAGTCTATCAAGATCACTTTGAATTTTGTTTCTGTCTTCCAGGGTATTAGCTATCCCGCCCAATGTTGTGTTATCTGCAGATTTGATCAGCATTCCCTGCACCTCCTCTTCCAAGTCATTAATAAAACTGTTGAAGAGCACTGGGCCCAGGACTGAGCCCTACAGTACCCCACTAGTTACCTCTCCTCAGTTTGAGAAGATCACATTGATAAGCACTCTTTGAGTCCGATTCTGTAGCCAACTGTGGATCCACCGGATCGTTGCTTCATCTAGCCCACTTTGAGCTAGTTTGCTCATCAGGATATCATGGGGCACTTTGTCGAAAGCTTTGCTGAAGTCGAGGTATATGGTGTCTACAGCATTCCCACAGTCCACAAGGGAGGTTACTTGATCAAAAAAATGAGATCAGATTCGTGTGGCAGGATTTGTTCTTGACAAATCCGTGTTGGCTTCGAGTAATCACTGCATTGTTGTCAAGGTGCTTCCAGATGGATTGCTTGATCATCTGCTCCAGAATTTTCCCAGGGATTGATGTCAGACTGGCTGGTCTGTAGTTCCCAGGTTCCTCCTTTTTGCCCTTTTGGAAGATAGGGACAACATTAGCCCTCCTCCAGTCACCTGGCACTTCCCCCATCCTCCATGATTTCTCAAAGAGAATAGACAGCGGTTCTGAGAGTTCTTCTGCCAGTTCCTTTATTACTCGAGGGTGCAGTTCATCTGGCCCTGGAGATTTGAACTCATTCAAAGTAATTAGGTGTTCCTTGACCATATGCCTGTCGCTCTCAAGCTGCAATCCTGCCCCTTCAGCCTGCACTTCGCCTTTGCCAGGGGGGTCATAGACCCTCTTTTGGGAGAAGACTGAGCCAAAGTAGGAATCGAGCACCTCTGCCTTTTCTTTGTCATCTGTTATCATTTTGCCATCCTTATTTAATAGCTGAACCACCATTTCTTTCCTCTGCCTTTTACTATGCACATAGCTGAAGAAAGCCTTTTTGTTGCTTTTAGCATCCCTCGCTAACCTCAGCTCATTCTCAGCTTTAGCCTTCCTGATGCCATTCCTGCAATTCTGTGCTACCTGCCTGTACTCTTCCTTTGTTTCTTGGCCTTCCTTCCACTTCCTCTATGTGTCCTTTTTTGTTTTCAGGTCATCTCTAAGCTTTTTGTGAAGCCACATTGGCTTCTTCTGTTGTCTTCCACCTTTTCTTTTTGTTGGAATTGTTTGTAATTGTGCCTTGAGAATTTCCTTTTTTAAAAGCTCCCACCCATCTTGGACTCCTTTTCTTGTTAGCGTTGCTTGCCATGGGACGTTACTGATCATTGTTCGGAGTTGATTAAAATCAGCTTTCCTAAAATCCAGGGTACGCGTTTGACTACACTCGGCTTTTGCTTCCATTAGAACCAAGAACTGAAGTACAACATGGTCGCTTTCCCCTAGAGTTCCTGTAACTGCTGCTTTCTCCACTAAGTCATCTCTGTTGGTTAGGATCAAGTCAAGGATAGCCGATCCTCTAGTTCCTTCCTCTACTTTATGTAGGAGGAAGTTATCTGCCAGTATCTGTTTCCCGCCTCCCAGCTGAGCAGAGCAGAGCAAGCTGCTCCAGCAGCTGGTCCAGGGACTAGAGAAGCAGGCAAGCTCCCAGAGAGCGAGCGACCAGAGTGAGCGAACAGGGGGAGCAAACAGGAGTTGGCCAGGGGAGTTGCAGTGGTAGAAGAGACAGGGGAGACGGAGACAGGGGAGACAAAGGCTGAGAGGTAAGTGGGCTGCAGGAAGCCCAGGGGGCTGCCCTTTATCCTTCTGAGTGGCTGTGAGCTCACCAGGTGCTTCTGAGAGCTCCAACTGAATTGGGGTGTGTGTGTGGCCTGAGTACTCCCAGTAGCTGAGCAGGCAAGAAGCTTCAGTCTGTTTCCCGCCTCCCAGCTGAGCAGAGGAAGCTGCTCCAGCTGGTCCAGGGACTTCAGAAGCAAGCAAGCTCCCAGAGAGCAAGCAATCAGAGCAAGCGGACAGGGGGAGCAAACAGGAGTTGGCCAGGGGAGTTCGACAGGGGAGGTCAAGGGGGAGGCCCCTAACATTTTTTTCTTTTTTCTTTTTCTTTTTTAACAAACTTTTTTTCTCATTTATTTGTCTTGTAACACACACTTCCACACCAGTGGGACTCTGCTTTTAACCTCTATTGAGTACAGGAACAGGCACAGGCTAGTCTAGAACAATCAGAAAGCTAAACACAAAAAGGGAAAAGAGGCTATGGAAGGACAAGACTCTCCAGTGGTGGTGACCTGCAAGGTGTGTGCAATGTTTGTTTTCTTGCCTGAGAACAACATGGCCTACACCTGCAACAAGTGCAAGTTGATCACGCTGCTGGAAGAGAAAGTAAGAGGACTAGAGCAGCAACTGTCGACCCTCCGGGGAATAAGAGAACACGAAGAGTTCTTGGACAGAATGGGGGAACTACAGCAGCAAAGGGAAGACCAGAAGCTTGAAGAGCAACAGCAAGCTGAGGCAGAAGTGGGAAATGCTGAGGTGAGGAAAAATGGAGTAGAGGATACTCCTTGGAAAAGGGTGACAGTTAGGAGCAGAAGAACTAGACGCCACTCTGCACCAGTGGAAACAGTGGAGCTGTGGAACCGATTCCAGGTACTTGCGGAGGAGACTGGAGGACAGCCTGCAGAGGAAGAATTACAGGGGAACCTGCATGAGAGTGAGCAAGAGGCTGAAGGTCAGTCAAGCAGAGGCGATAAAACCCAGGCCTACAACAAGAAGAAGAGAAGAGTGGTAGTAGTGGGAGACTCCTTCCTGCGTGGGATCGAGACCCAAGTATGTCGCGAAGACCCGTGGACTCGCCAGGTATGTTGTCTCCTGGGAGGACAGATTAGAGACGTTACTGAAAGGTTGCCTGCACTCATAAAGCCCACTGACAGGTATCCCTTTCTTCTCATCCATGTGGGAACAAATGATACCGCCAAGCGGAGCTACAAAGAAATCACGTCAGACTTTGAAGCTTTGGGAAGGAAACTCAGGGACTTTGGGGCCCAGATAGTTTTCTCATCCATCCTTCCAGTAGTCAGAAGAGTGATAGAAAGGGAAAGAAAAATACTCTGGGTGAATGACTGGCTATGAAGGTGGTGCCGACGAGAAAGATTTGGATTCTGGGACCACGGGCTATACTTCCTGGAAGATGGGCTGCTGGCAAGGGATGCGTTGCACCTCACAAGGGCTGGGAAGGATGTGTTTGGCCACAGCATGAAGAACTTCATCAGGAGGGCTTTAAACTGAATCCTACAGGGAAGGGAGAGGTAAAGTTGGGGGTAACAATGGACGAAGGCTCATGCACCGCAACAGAGAGAACAGCTCGAATAGCGCCAAATAATAGTCTTCAGACACATGTAGGAAGAAAGCCAGACTATGAAGCACATGGTCTTCGATGTCTATATACTAATGCTCAGAGTATGTGAAACAAACAGAGCGAACTTGAACTCTTAATACAAGAGGGAAATTATGACTTGATAGGTATAACTGCCCCTTCATGGATCACTGCCTTGTTGTGGCGAAGGGGCTTGCGTAACTCAGTGAAACCATAAGTTATGCTGTGCAGGGCCACCCAAGACAGACAGGTCATGGTGGAGAGTTCTGACAAAATGTGGTCCACTGGAGAAGGAAATGGCAACCCACTCCAGTATTCTTGCCAAGAAAACCCCATGGAACGTATCACAAGGCTAAAAGAGATGACGCCGGAAGATGAGCCCCTCAGGTCGGAAGGTGTCCAATATACTACTGGGGAAGAGCAGAGGGAATTTCCAAGTAGCGCCAGAAAGAGTGAAGTGACTGGGCCAAAGCCGAAAGGACACTCAGCTGTGGATGTGTCTGGTGGTGAAAAGGAAGACCGATGCTGTAAAGAACAATATTGTTTAGGAACCTGGAATGTAAGATCAATGAATCAAGGTAAGCTGGAGGTGGTCAAACATGAGATGGCAAGATTGAACATTGATGTCTTGGGAATCAGCGAGCTAAAATGCACAAGCATGGGTGAATTTAATTCAGGTGACCATTATATCTACTACTGTGGGCAAGAATCCCTGAGAAGAAATGGAGTAGCACTCATAGTCAATAAAAGGGTGGGAAAAGCAGTACTGGGGTACAATCTCAAAAACGATAGAATGATCTCAGTACTAATCCAAGGCAAACCAATCAGTATCACAGTAATTCAAGTCTGTGCCCCAACCACTGAGGCCGAAGAAGCTGAGGTTGATGGGTTCTATGAAGACCTACAACACCTTCTAGAACTAACACCAAAAAAAGATGTCCTCTTCATCATAGGGGATTGGAATGCTAAAGTAGGAAGTCAAGAAATCACCAGGATCACAGGCAAGCATGGCCTTGGTGTACAAAATGAAGCAGGACAAAGGCTAATAGAGTTTTGCCAAGAGAACATGCTGATCATAGCAAACACTCTTTTCCAACAGCACAAGAGGCGACTCTACACATGGACATCACCAGATGGTCAATATCGAAATCAGATTGATTATGTCCTTTGCAGCCAAAGATGGAGAAGCTCCATACAGTCAGTAAAAACAAGCCCTGGAGCTGACTGTGGCTCAGATCATGAGCTGCTTCTTGCAAAATTTCGGCTGAAATTGAAGAACGTAGGGAAAACCACTAAACCGTTCAGGTATGACCTAAATCATATCCCTTATGAATATACAGTGGAGGTGAGGAATAGATTTCAAGGATTAGAGCTGATAGACAGAGTGCCTGAGGAACTATGGACGGAGGTCCGTAACATTGTTCAGGAGGCAGCAACTCAATCCATCCCAAAGAAAAAGAAATGCAAGAAAGCAAAGTGGCTGTCTGAGGAGGCTTTACAAGTAGCTGAGGAAAGAAGGGAAGCGAAAAGCAAGGGAGAAAGGGGAAGTTATAGCCAACTGAATGCAGAGTTCCAGAGAATAGCAAGGAGAGACAAGAAGGCCTTCTTAAATGAACAATGCAAAGAAATGGAGGAAAACAACAGAATGGGAAAGACTAGAGGTCTCTTCAAGAAAATTGGAGATCTCAAGGGAGCGTTTTGTGCAAAGACGGGCATGATAAAGGACAAAGAAAGCAGGGACCTAACAGAAGCGGATGAGATTAAGAAGAGGTGGAATGAATACACAGAAGAACTATCCAGGAAAGATCTGAATGTCCCTGATAGCCATGATAGTGCAGTCACTGAACTTGAGCCGGAAATCCTCGAGAGTGAAGTCAAGTGGGCCTTAGGGAGCATTACTAACAACAAAGCTAGCGGAGATGACAGTCTTCCAGCTGAGCTATTTAAGATCCTAAAAGATGATGCTGTTAAAGTGCTGCACTCAATATGCCAACAAATTTGGAACACACAACAATGGCCACAAGACTGGTAAAGGTCAGTTTACATTTCAGTTCCAAAGAAGGGCAATGCCAAAGAGTGTTCAAACTACCGTACAGTTGCGCTCATTTCACATGCCAGCAAGGTGATGCTCCAAATCCTACAAGCTAGGCTTCAGCAGTATGCGAACCGAGAACTACCGGAAGTACAACCTGGGTTTCGAAGAGGCAGAGGAACCAGAGATCAAATCACCAACATTCGCTGGATCATGGAGAAAGCAAGAGAATTCCAGAAAAGCGTCTATTTCTGCTTCATTGACTAAGCTAAAGCCTTTGATTGTGTGGATCACAACAAACTGTGGCAAACTCTTAAAGAGATGGGAGTACCAGACCACCTTATCTGTCTCCTGAGAAACCTGTTCAAGGGTCAAGAAGCAACAGTAAGAACCGGACATGGAACAATTGATCTGTTCAAAATTGGGAAAGGAGTATGACAAGGCTGTATATTGTCGCCCTGCTTATTTAATTTATATGCAGAGTACATCATGAGAAACGCCGGGTTGGATGAATCACAGGTCGCAATTAAGATTGCCGGGAGAACTATCAACAACCTCAGATATGCAGATGATACCACCCTAATGGCAGAAAGCGAAGAGGATCTAAAGAGCCTCTTGTTGAGGGTGAAAGAGGAGAGTGCAAAAGCAAGTCTGAACCTCAGCATTAAAAAAACGAAGATCATGGCATCTGGCCCCATCACTTCCTGTCATATAGAAGGGGAAGAAATGGAAGCAGTGACAGATTTTATTTTCTTGGGCTCCAAGATCACCGCAGATGGTGACTGTAGCCATGAAATTAAAAGATGCTTGCTCCTTGGGAGGAAAGCTGTGGCAAACCTAGACAGCATAGTAAGAAGCAGAGACATCACCTTGCCGACAAAGGTCCATCCAATCAAAGCTATGGTTTTCCCAGTAGTAACGTATGGCTGTGAGAGCTGGCCTATAAGGAAGGCTGAGCGCCGAAGAATCGATGCTTTCGAACTGTGGTGCTGGAGAAGACTCTTACGAGTCCCCTGGACTGCAATGAGGTCAAATCAGTCCATCCTAAAGGAAATCAACCCTGAGTGCTCATTGGAAGGACAGATACTGAAGCTGAAGCTCAAATATTTTGGCCACCTAATGCCAAAGTGAAAAGTCACTGGAAAAGACCCTGATGCTGGGAAAGACTGAAGGCAAAAGGAGAAGGGGACAGCAGAGGATGAGATGGCTAGATAGCATCACCGATGCAATGAATATGGACTTGAGCACGCTCCAGGAGAGAGCGCAGGACACGAAGGCCTGCTGTGCCATGGTCCATGGGGTCACGAAGATTCGGATACGACTGAACAACGACAAGGTGTAACTGAGACTTGGAGGGATGACTCCCATGACTGGAATACAGCAATTGAAGGATATAACTTGTTTAAAAGAACAGGAGGAACAGAAAGGGAGGTGGGGTGGCACTGTATGTGAAAAATACATATCTCTGCACAGAAATACAGGAGGAGGAGCTTGGTAGCCCCATCGAGAGCATCTGGATCAAAATAAATGGAGCAAAGAATAGAAGGAACCTGGTGGTCGGAGTCTACTACCGGCCACCCAACCAAGGAGAAGACGAGGATTACACTTTTGAAAAGCAAGTAGCCAGTGTTTCAAGGAAGCAGGATGTAGTAGTAATGGGGGACTTCAATTCCCCTGATATTTGTTGGGAGACAAATTCTGCAAAACATGGCCCCTCCAGGAAATTCCTGACTTGTGTGGCGGATAACTTCCTCCTACAGAAAGTTATCTTGCAACACCAGGGGCATCCTACAGTTACAAAATTGGTACTCCCTGGCCCCTGCAGCCTGGAGTCCCAGGTAGTCTGAGGCAGTGGCCTTGGCCACTGATGACTGCTTGTGTTTCTGTTCTGAGAAGTCCGCAATTTCAGCAGGTGGCCCAGTAGGAGCAGCTTTGCCATTAGCCTTGCCCCCAACTGAGACAGGGCTAGGGGCAAGCCATACACACGCCTGCCTTTCTTTACCAGTGCCATAATAATGAAATAAGAAGCTGCCATTTACAGAATGGCATTCTTGGCATCCTCAAATATTTGGCAATGTTTGACCAGGATGTCACCAAGGGAAGTTGACCATCAGCTGATGTTACTTGACTGGTCAATTGATCAGCATGCTGAGCCTACTAACTCCAGAATTGTTGAGGGCAAACGTAAGGGTTGTTAAGGGTAAAAAGCGGTCAGCTAAGGGGTGGTCAGGTTTGTATCTGCGGTGGTAGCTGCAGCAATGGGATGTCAGGGTGAATACATTCTAAAGAGGGCTTTTATCATTCTGGTTTTGTAACTAAGCACCAGGGTCCTGAATTGTGTCTGGAAGCTATAGTTTGCTTATAATATAAATGGCTCTTCAAAAACTGCCTTTGTTAATCTTTCTTGGGTTGGCCTGCCAACTGAACTAGGCTAGGCTTTCTCCGAGGGAGGACAGTCTGCCCAAATGCTTTGACTAAGGCTCTATCTCGTGATACCAGAGACTAAGCAAGGCTTTTGCGAATTTCTGAAATGTCCCCGTGTATTAAGCGCCCTTGGCAGCATTTGGTGGTTCCCTGCACATTTCTTTCTATCCTTTTGCTTCTTACCCTGTGCATTGTGAGAGAGAAACCGAACGTGTATTCGGGCCAGTCCAGCGGAAAAGCAATCTTCTGCTTAAGGGAGCAAATGTGCTTCTTTGCAGCATGGTTGGCTTGTACTTAGCAACAGCCTCTTTCGAAGCTCTGTGCAATTGAATTGAGTTCACATACAAGGCAGTTGGGATGCCACTCTATGGGCCAGTTCACACGTAACAGTGGCAGATCATGGGTTAATTAATCTATGATTTGTTGCAGTGTGTTAACCTAACAACTAATTCTAGGTTAACTTTGGGTTATTTAACCCATGAAAAACTCAAAAAGTGTCTGGGCACACACATCATGCAGCAACCTATGATCAGGCCAATTGGAGGTTGCATATTCAAATAGGAAGCAGCTCACTCCCGGCATGCACCACAGCAAATCGTAGGTTAATTAACCCAGGATTTGCCACCGTTACATGCAAACTGGGTCTATTATTCTTCCTGGGGCCTTATCTGAACTGAACCAGTGATAGGGAAGCTAAGATAAGCCTGGCTGGTCTTTCCTGGATGAATAATTTTGTTCCCATTAACTTACTGTAAGCCCTATTCTTATGCCTCTTAATGGTGAGGTGCCTTGTCTTGTGGTTTTCCCCTTCCCTTCTTCCCTCCCATTGCAGGTAATTCCTCCCAAGGAGTGGAAGCCACGCAGGAACTATGATGATATTGACAGCATGGTTATCCCTGCTCCCATACAACAGGTGGTGACTGGCCAATCAGGGCTCTTCACCCAGTATAATATTCAGAAGAAACCCATGCTGGTTGGAGATTATCGTCGCTTGGCCAACAGTGAGAAGTATGTACCTGTCAGGATCATGATGGGGCTGTGATTTCAACTGCAGGAGAAGCACTCCCCCATTTAGTTTCTCTGTATAGAGGCAGGCTGCCCATTGGTCATGTTTGGTTGCCTCCATGTACTTCCTTCTGTCCTTTTATTGGCAGTGTGCAGGCACACCTTTAAAAAGTATGTGTGGCTAAGAGTTGGGAAAGGAGCATGTTCCTTTGTGCAGAGTGGAGAGAGAGGCATTGCCTCCTCAACGAGTGGGGATGGCCAAGAAGGCTGCATCAACCTGCCACTAGGCAAGCAACAGTGAGCTATGCCCTGCCTTTAGTATGCATGCATGTGTTTGGGGCAGGGTGCTCTCTACCCCCTTGCAATCATCTTGTCAGTTGTTACACTGCTGTCATTTTCAGGGGACGTATTGAGCCACACTGGAGGAAAGAGGCTCCCGCAATAGCCCAGCCTTCCTGATGTGGCTTATCGGGTGGAACAAAACTTTACATAGAAAGCATTTTTGTATAGGAAGTAATGGGCACTTGCAGACTTACATGCCATCTGCAAAGATTAAAAAACCCCCGGCATCTTCTGCTGCAGGTATGTGCATTTGAGAGTGTCAGAAATGATGGTCTCTGTGTGGTTTGCATGCCATTTCCTGCACAGAAATATGCTGTGTGCACAGAAGATCAGATGTCTGAGGTTTGTGGCCTTTCATCTCTGATCATGCCCATACTGAGCAGGTTTGCCACTTCTCGTCTTTTGCTTCTTTTTCCTTACCAGGTACTGTACCCCCCGTCACCAAGATTTTGATGACCTGGAACGCAAATACTGGAAAAATCTGACTTTTATGTCTCCTATCTACGGGGCAGATATCAGTGGTTCCCTGTATGATGCAGTAAGTGACAGTGAAGTGAAACCAGAGCATATCCACACTACAAAATTAGATCAGTCTGAAACAGGTGTAATTGTAATGGGAACCCTGGGAGAATTGTAATGGAATGTGAGTACTGAGAACTTCTTCTGTTGACGTCTCTGGCCTCTTCCAACAGAACTGCAGTTGTCAGAATTCTTTAGTTGCGAGCTATGACAGCTTGAAACTAGTTTTACGTTGTAAGGATCCCTTAAGGCAGAGTACTTGGATGTACCATTATGTGCAGTGTACTTCGTGCAGGCTGCTCTGGTGAAAGAGTTTCCGTTGTGACTCTGTGCACTGCAACCAGTGAGCAATTCTTCCCTTTTTGTTCCCTCTGTGAACTGAATCTCTCTGTAACAGAGAGGGGGATTCAGATATCAGAGCAGGGAGCTGTTACACCTGTTCAGTGGAGTATGTTTTAGTCTGCTCTTCCCCTCAAGCCTGCTGCCCAGTGGATCATTGCATGGCTCACATCCATGCTGTTTGTAATGGCTGCTGGCATGCTACCCCTTCTGGATGTGTTTGCTTATGATGTTGTGTGTGAATGTGGCAGCCCGTAGCCCAAGGGTGCAGAACCTCGGGCCCAGGGGCGAAATCCAGCCCGCCTGGGTCTCAGTCTGGGTGCTCAGGGTTTCCTGGAGGGTCTTGCCCCCTGTCCTCCAAGCCCTGGTCATTTGGTGGTTCCCCAGCTTTCATGTAGCTTCTTTCCATTCTAAAAGGCTGAAGGCTTAGTTACTAGCAGCAAGAATTGAAAGCTAAAATACGCTTGTACTTCTGGTATTTTGCCACTGGCCCTTTTGCCTTTGGCCCTGCCCACCACTGAAAGCTTCTCTGACATGGAATTCAGCCATCAGGCTGACAGTGGTTCTGCACCCCTGCAGCTCCCCCTCTGTCCTGAAGCTGAAGGAGCTCTTGCTTTCCCTTCTGATAGGTGGATTTTTTTTCCTCCTGCAGGATGTGGAAGAGTGGAACATCGGGAGCCTGAACACCCTCCTGGACATGGTAGAGCATCAGTGTGGAATCATCATAGAAGGCGTGAACACCCCCTACCTCTACTTTGGGATGTGGAAGACCACATTCGCTTGGCATACGGAAGACATGGATCTCTACAGCATCAACTACCTGCATTTTGGAGAGCCCAAATCTTGGTGAGTGTGTGGTGGGGTGGGTACTGCGCATTAGGGAAGGGACTGAAAAGCTATCTTGTCCACAGCAGGACCATTAGTAGGGTCTGGCAATCCAGCAAAACTGTTTCACGCCCCAATCCTGCCACTGGCTAGTTGTCTATTTTGTCCCAAGGAAACTGAAGCTCTGAACCAGGAAAGTGTCTTGTGCTGCAGTTGGGAGGGGCAGAGACGATGTAGTCCAGTCTTCTGGCTCAAGGCAGGGCTAAGCTTAAGTCACAAAGGGGCCCAGCGAACTGAAATGGCATATAACGGAAACACAAAAAGCTCCATTGGCACATTAGCCCAGGTTCAGTGGCCAATGTGCTCCTAGGGGAAATTTCTTTCTGAGTCCAAATGGAAACACGAGCACCAACCATCCTCCCAGGATCTCCAGAGGGACTCTTTGGCTTATACAGAGCTTCATGCCACCTTAAGAACCTCTGGCAATAGAGGCTGCATAGAATAAACATTAACCTCTGCCCAAAGATTGCCCAGAGAATAGGTGCACCATGTGGAGCAGTATCTGTGGAGGAGGCATCTGCAGCTGATGGAAGGCCCATGAGATCACGAGGAGGATCCAGCTGCACCCAGCGGTTCTGCTTGGGGATTCCTCCATATGGAAGTCAATGTAGATTTGTGACCAAAATTGGGCTAGAAGTTGGTACTTCACGGTATGAATGTGGGCTGCCCTTGGGAACAATGTAAGTGTGACTCTGTGGCTTTCCGACAGGCTCTTTGAATGTTTTTATTGGTCTTCTCTCTCCTCCCTCTTCCCCTTCCACTGCGCTCCACTCCCATCCACCCAAAATTTGGCTACTTTGTTTTTGAGGGGTAAGCTTTTAAGTGAAAGCTAAATCGGGGACAGCTATGTTGGACCGATAGGACTGGCTAGAATTGTGAAAGTCTGCTTCCGAACAGCATCATCTAGGGCAAGTTTGAATCCTCAAATCTACAACCTGCATAAGATTGCTTCATTGCTGTTAACACAATAAGTTGAGCACATGTGAGAATTTGCAAGCCAGTATGGAAGGTGACACTGCAAGCCTCTTGCAGGAATGGAGGTGTGGAAACCTCATTCCACCGATCTCCTCCTTCCCAAAGAAGGCTGGGCTGCTGGGGTCCCTTGACCAGTTTCAGTGGCACAAGGAGTGGAATGGCATAGCATACTCTGGATGTATCCCTTCCCAGCACACCGTGTGCCTCTCAGGAAATTCCTGTCCAGGTTAGAGCCTGCTCCAAAGCTTACAAAGAGGTGAGCCTTTCCCATGAAGCACCAGGGCTTGAAGCAGGTTTATGTGCTTGCCTAGCTTAATTGGTTGTGATTAGTAAATGGTGTGTGCATATATATGCTGCCATGGAGCTGGGCATGTGGAAAAGAGCTGGTGGGGAAAAGGCAGCCTTTTGATTCCTAGGTGTTTCTTGCTGTGTTTAATGCTTAACAACCTGATGGATGTCCCAAAAGGGACAAACACCTTTTGATTCCTAGGTGTTTCTTGCTGTGTTTAATGCTTAACAACCTGATGGATGTCCCAAAAGGTTGCTTTCCTCAGGTTCTTGATGCAACTTACAAATACTGACATTTGCCTGCCAATTGGAGCTCAAATTTCATGGGAAGCTGTTGCCTGTCAGGACACTGTGACATTATCTCTCATCAATATGATTTCCTATTGCTGCTGATCTTGCTGCTGACCTCCAGGATTGAAGTGCCTGTGGGTCCACAGAGAGGTGCCAGCAGCTGGGAGAGGCCCTAATGAATGAGGATGGGGCCATTCTGCACTTGCTTACCCAGCTGTATTGGCTCACCCAGCTGTCTTGGTGTCTTTGTGCAGCTTTTCAGCCAGAAAGTAATGCTGCACATTGCTCTTGAGTTGAAGTTCCTTCTCCCACTACCCAGGGATTAGAATTAAAGAAACGATTCTTTTGTACATCCTCTCAGTTACTATTTTTGAAAGCTTGGGAAAATCCTGTTTCTGCTTTCTGGCCTCCACCAGGGGGTGCCAGCAGCACAGCTGGAAGCGCTTTCAGTTCTTTCAGTGCTCTCAGATGCTTTGTTTTAGCACACAAATGGGGCTGAGAATCTGGTGATGTCCCTTCGTTGTGGGGAGTGTGAGCTCTGAGTTTCATTTTGTCCAGTTTGATTTTCCTCTCTATTGTTAGCTTCAGTTCTACAAAGGTAGGAGCAATCCCTTTCTGGTTCCAACAAAGTTCTTGCTTAGTTAGACTATTGTCAGTGGAATTGGAACTACCTTCTCATATATAGATTTAGATTTCTACAAAATGGAAGGTTGTCATACTGACCTGGTTTGCATGACATGACAGCCCACCATGGCTTAATTTATGGGCTGCCACATTGTGCGAGCGGCCATATTTGCATATAGCTTGCCATGGCTTGTTGTGAGAACCGAGGCAGCAGGGGTTGTTTGAGGGTTAGATAACCCTCAAATACTCTGTGGCTTGTTTTAGGGTTATTTGAGAGTTATCTAACCCTTAAACAACCCCTGCCACCCGGGTTCGCATGACACTACAAGCCATGGCAAGACAGGTGCCTGTGGGTGCTGGCACGATGGAACAGCCCCCACAGATAAATTCACAACGGTGTCTCGTGAACCAGGGCAATGTTTAGTGCAAAAGCTATGAATAGATTATTTCCTAAAGGAGTGCTGTTCCAAGCAGCCGTTCCTTTAGCTTGCTTTTGCTTGCACCCTCCTTTTTATCCTAGTGGAGCTGTCTTTTTTTCGTCTTTCTGTTGTACACACACACACACACACACACAGATTTTCTCGCCTCTTGTCTGTTCTTTCTGCATTAATGTCCTTCAGGAGGCTGGGAATGAGCAAAGGACAAACTACTGGCACCTCATAAAACAGGAACAACAATATAAAAGTCTCCAGCAAGCAGAGGGACTATAGCCCTGTCACTGAGCATCTGCTTTGCATACAGAAGGTCCCAGGTTCAATCCCCAGCACATTTTGTTAAAAGGGTCTTAAGTAGCAGGTGATGATAGAGACCTTTCTCCCACCGAGTGCAGGAGGCCAGCCAGTATGGGGAAGGCCCTGCCTTCTGGGCCTGGGAAGGCAGTCTCCAGCTTGATCTTCTGGAGGAGGCAGGGCCGCCCCCAAGCTTACCAGTTGGACTTCCCAATCCACCTCAAATGGGGGCTCTTCTGGGAGGAAGCGCACCCAATCCTCCTTGTCCTCTAACCAGAAAAAGAAGGCGAGGAGACATGGAGAGGGGAGGCAGAGGGACAGATCACCTTCCTCAACCCCTGCCTACTGCTCTGACTCCCAAAGCTCCAGATCCCCTTCCCTAGAGCAAGCTCATGAGAATCTGAGGAGGGAGACCCCTCAGAAGGGGACAAGCACAAGGAAAAGCCCCCCCCCCAGGCTTTTTTTCCCCTTCGGAGGCCTTTACCAAACTAATCTCCAAATGCCTGAACATCCTGGAGCTTACAGACCAGGAAGAAACTACTCCACAACAGAGACCTAGGGAAGGAGGCTCACGAAACGTCGTGGCAAGAAGGAATATCTGGCTAAGCAACTAGGGAGTGGCCACCAAAACTAAATCCAGTTTGGTGAGCATTCCCTTCTCAGGTAAGGTCCTGTTCAGGGAGGCTTGGACCAGCTCCTGGTGGAGACAAAGGATAAGAAGAAAGCTTTGCCGAACCCTGTGAAGAAAGAAACAAAGTGCTTCCAGGCAAAACCCAAGCCCTTTGATCCCTTCAGACCATCCTTCCCCTTCACCTACGTACACAGAGAGGGCAAACCCAAGCAACAACACGACACCAGGGCCAAGCTGGGCACCCACAGAGGACCTTTCCTGGCAAGACCATCCCAGTACAGCATGACTCGCCATCCCCCGCAGTGGGAGGGGTTCTGCGGGACTTCTCAAATGCCTGGAGGCTGCTCTGCTTAGACAGCTGGGTTCTGGAAACAGTGGAAGAGGGGTTTTGGGGAAGCCCTGCCTTCTCTGGAAGATCAAGTTGGAGACTGCCTTCCCGGCCTCGGAGGTGGGGCCTTCCCCATACTGGCTGGCCTCCTTCTCTCGATGAGAAAAGAAATTCACTGGTGAGTAAAGAATTTCCATTTCCTATAGTGGAGGGAAGGTGTTCTTGCATGGGTTGCTCCTCCCACTTTCCCCAGTAGGCAGGGGAAATTAATTAGTTAATTAGACTAGTATATAAAGAAAGGGGGGTGGGAAGGTAGGAGAGAGGCAGTGAGGTTCTCGATACTAAAGGAATATGGAGGATCCTGAGCTGTCTCTAGACCTCTTGGAAGACTCTATGCATGGGGCTGGAGCTAGTGAAGGCAGGAAGGCACCTTAAAGCCCAGCTCAGTGGGAACAAAGCTGTCTGTGGCAGTGCAGCTGCCTCCCCTGAAGTCCTGGCGTAACCCAGAGATGCCTCTCAGTCCCCAGAGAAGGATGGGGCCTGCACGAGGAGCAGATGCTGATCTTCCCCAGTCAGGGAATGGGACACGTCAGAGGATGTGTGGGTAAGTGGGTGGTGGCACCAGCAGCTTCCTGTGTCCCTATTCTATGTGCAGGGCTGTAGGTAGATGGGACACGCCCTTTGTTGTGAACCAGAATGCTGCCAATGAAATGCTTGCACTTAAAGGCACATCTACAGCACCAGTTTCAGTTGGCTTAAATCCAGTTGGACTGTTGTAACTGGCCTCCCGAAGAAGCCTGGGGATTGTAGATTTTTGGGGTGTGTGGAGAGCACCGTGCGATCCTAGGTCCATTCACATCACCACAGTTCAAAAGAGTTCCTTGGTTAGAAGCGATGGCATCAGACCAAGGGGACCCGTCCACCTTCTTGTTTCTAGTGGGTGGCTAGTCAGATGCCTCTGGCAAGTTCATAACTGGGGCATGACGATGATGGGCTTTCCCTGAGAAACAGGCATCCAATAATATAGCCTAGTGGAATAATTGGGCTCCTTGAACTGCCTTTGGGGATGTGGGAATTCTGG
Source organism: Heloderma suspectum (assembly GCF_057233095.1). NCBI lineage: Eukaryota > Metazoa > Chordata > Lepidosauria > Squamata > Helodermatidae > Heloderma > Heloderma suspectum. Next base: position 59,932,628 of record NC_139475.1, on the reverse strand, counting down.
CTTCTCTTGCTTAGTCTGTGCTCATGCTTCTGAATGAATGGGCAAGTCACATTATTTTGCATTCTTTAGCATTGTTGCTGTTGTCAGAGTTTTACCATTTCTTTCTGTATAAACTTTATGCCATTGAATAGAATATATTTCAGTTCACTGTGGTTAGAGCCTTACTTAATTCAGGGGTTAAATTAATCTCGCTCTCTCTCGCTCTCTCTCGCTCTCTCCCCCCTCTCCCCCCTCTCCCCTGAACCAAACTACTTACGGGCCCTAGTCAGGCCTACCTTCACAATCCCCCCTTTGAGCCTATCAGCCTCACCATCTATGCTTGTATGGTCATCAGTTGTTCAATCTCTTCATCTCTCTCTTTCTTTCTCTTCTTTTCACATTTCTCTTTGCATTCTACTGACCATCGGGTGCAGTTCAGCTTTATGTATGGTATTTAAGGAATAAGGAAGTAAGGAATTTGATACAACGTTTAATCAAAGCAATGATCACATGGAACAAAACAATCCACGCAACCATTATGCTTACTATATTGTACATCTTGCTAGGTGGCTGTTTCTGGTAGATCTAGGTAATGGGGTTTAGTCTGATTTAATGGGATTTGGATCACTGGTGTGCCTCTATGGGTGTGGACTGGCACATGGCTGCAGATCTAGCAGCTGGATACAATTAAGTCCACTTGAATCTGGTTCACCACTTTCAGGAAAGTGTTCTTTGTTTTCATGCAGCTGAAGATGCTAAGCAGCAGCAGGATGCAGGTGGGCCACATCAGGAGAATGTGCCTCCAGTGGATGCTGAGGCAATGCTTCTTTTACTAACAGGCGCTGGGCTCGCTGCTCGGCTTATGCTCACCTTGCCAGCAAGTGCTTGGCTCACTACTGGTCCTTTAGAGGTGGCTATTTTGTAATCCAGAGGAGGCCAAAGTGCCAGAAGTCTAAGAAGATCTCTCGATAGCAGGAAAAAGGGTAACAAGCCAGTACCACGATGGCAACCAGAGATGTTCTTCTCTTTCCAGGTCAAAATGACTCAAAGGACTGATGAACTCTGTGTTAGGGCTCATCCAGAGTTGTCTGGTTCTGGGGCATATTGTTTCCAGGGGCAAGACTTTCTTGCAGTGGGATGCAGGGATCCAGGTAGGCTGTCTTTGCAGCTTCAGGTGGTGTGGGTGGTCAACAGCACCTGCTGGGGCCTTTTCCAGTGAGTCCCAAGGGCAGACTTCTTCTGATGGACTTGGATGGAGACCCAACCTCTAGGCTACAGGTTGTGACACTGTATTGTAGGATCGTCTGGAAGCGCTTTTTAACCTGTGAATGGAAAGCCTTCACACATTTCATTAATGCTTGGCAAGAGTTCAACGCAGTCTCATCTCTTTAAGTGCAAGTTAGTAAGATGTTCTTTAATAGGTGCTGAAGACGGGAGTCTCAAGGGCTTCTTTAGGAGGATATCATGGGCACTGAGCACCATTTGTCGGTGTGAAGTGGCATGTATGTTTATCAGGGCCAAAGGTAGAGCATCTGGCCATTTAAGTCCAGTTTCAGCACAGATTTTGGCTAATTTGTTCTTTAAGACTCTGCTCTTTTTTTCTTTTCTACCAGCCCTGCTGGCTGGGGATGGTAGGGGCACTGCAAATGCTGTTGAATTTGCAGAGCTGTGTCCACACAACTACTAATACATATTTAAGAGAACAACATTTCTTCATCTAAATGAAATCTATTTGCATGTTAAAAGAAAGCTTACATGTCCTACGGGGCGCTGTACCTCGGGGCCGGCTATCTGAGCAGATGGCGCACCTTCTTTCAGACGAGAACAGATAACAGGCAATTCACTCAGGATTTTATAGAGAAAGTCTCGCTAACTTAGAAAACTGTCAGAACGAACACACACTGCTGCCCCCCCTTCACCAAGGGCCTTTCTCTTTGGGCAGCAAAGTAAGTTTTCTCGTAGTCCAGAAAGAAGCATCCCTTATCAGTTAGAAGGCACACAGTGTGAAGAGCGGGTACGGTGCGTTGTTTTAGCTTCTGCTAGTAGCAAGAAGTGTGGCTTTCGCTGTATGTGAACAGAGCTATGAGAACAAACTCTAAAATCTTGAAAATTGCCAACTTCCTAGCAAATCAGCATACTTGTGCTATTGATTACTGCTTTATTATTGCATATAATTCTGGGCAAATTCACACCTGACTGCTTGCCAGTCTTCTGAAACTAAATCTAATACACTCCCCCCTTGAATTCTCACAGATTCTATATGCAGTTGTTTATTAAACAATTAAAACAAATCTAAAATCATCAAGGGAGCAATTTCATGGCCGCTAGTGAGCGGCTAGATGGCCATAGGATAGGTGGGTTCCCAGAGAAGTAACCTTTTGTCTCTTCTGCGCTGCCTCGCAGGCAGCACGGAACAGCCTCGCACTCCATGCTCAGAAGAGGAGCGCAGAGCAGCCAAAACAGGGCATTCCGGGGCGGGGAAGGTGGAAATGCTGGTAATGACACATCCAATGTGTCGTCCGGCAGCTGCTTCCCCCACTTCGCCTTTCTACAGCTAGACAGCCAAATGCAGGGCAGGAGAAGTGCAGAGGGAATGATCCCCTCCATGCTTCTCCTGCCCTGCATTGGATAAGTGGTTGCCTCCGAGTTCAGAGGCGGCCGCCTATCCCCATAGGGTTGCGCCCTAAGCTTGCTAGGCTACATACAAAGCAAAAGGACAAAGCGAGAAGATAACAATAACCACTATAACGATGGGACAATGCACAGCATATAGGATTTCAAATCCACTGTTACCTCAGAGTACAAATGCATCTCACCGGTGACTTTCAGTAAAAGTTTACGCTTGCTTAGACCACTTTAAAATCTCATTCTCGTCTTGACAGCATCCTTCTAGCACATGCGGCATCCCTCAACAACATTCAGTTTAGCTTGCGTTGTCTTCTTTGAGAAGTAACACTTACTGGTACACACAGAGGGTTGAGCTTGAGCTGCAATACATGTTCAGACACGTCGGCCAATACATGACCATACCGACGATCCTCGGCCAACACTCTCTCTCTACTGCCAGTCGCACACAGTCATCGCATCTTGATCTTTACACGGGAGAAGCTGATGCTGCTGTAGCTTTCAGGTGGCATATCGGACAATCTGTCCAGCAGACTCAAAGGACAGGCACTTGCTGACTAAGAGGAGTAGAAAGCTCACACTCCTACATGGCAGGAACAACAGGCACAAATAGAGACATTTTCTCTAAAAGCAAAGCTACTGAGTACGTCAAACACATTCTCCACATTCATGCGACTTGCTTGACCTAAATCATTGTGGCACCTTCACCCCTGAGGGGACTGACTCAGTCGACTCTACCCTTCTTATCTGCTACTACAAGGCGCTACCGGGCGGCCGTCCGTCCGGGGAGCGCCACAAATGGTCAGTGTAGCGAGAACAACCAGCCGGTCTCCACTTCTCTTTTTCAACATCTGGGCCTGATTTTGGAGCTGTGCAACTCCTTCAAAAGTTGCCATGGGAGACTGGCTTATTGCTGAAAGGCATGAGGCAGTAGCCCTAGCGAGGGCGAAAGGTTCTGCCACTTGAGCAGAAGCACAGTTAGGCAGAAGATTTTCCAAGATGGGAAGCGCAGACAGCACCTCTCTTCAGCACTCCTTTGACAGGACCCATCCACACACAATCCGCGCACAATCTACCTTAGTCAGTGGCTCATCTGACAAGTCTGGACGTGGCTTTGCTAGGTGCTCAGCCACCTCCAAACAATCAGATTTTCAGAAGCATCAGGCAGCAAAGAAGCAGGATTTAGAGTGGAGCAACGTTGCACTGTAACATGACTGCGAGAGAGACGCAAAATGTCATACCTGGAGAGGCGTGACTGAGATAGGTGCTGAGCCTTTGCTTTAAGTGGAAGAGCTGCCACTGGGCGAGGTACACAAGGAGTTAAAGGGGAACGTAACACAGTATTTTCGGAGGCTGGAACAAGGAGGGCAGCGGCTGCAGCATCAGGGAAAGTACCATAATATGTTACTGGTCGGTTCTTATTTCCGTGCCTTTAGGTAAGCACACTAAGAGCACAAGAATTTTTTTTCTCATAACAGAGGAGAGTGAACGGAATAATCGGAAAGCCCAAGTTGTTTTGGAGCAGCGGAAGCAGATTCAGCTTCGGAAGACCCGGGAAGTGGCTCGGGAGTATCTGCGTATACTCTGCCAGGCAGCAAAGACAGCGCGACCAAGTTTACACAAAAGGTCTCTGGGCAATAGAAAGAAACAGGTGTTGATGAAGTTACAAACCTCTCGGCTGTCTTAGAAGTTCTGGGGAGGAGGGTGAAGCGGCTCAGAGGTGTGAAGTGTTTCCATCAGTGGCCAGGCTGGTGGGGACACTTAATTTTTCTCATGCTCAACTTGGCTACAAAAAGTGGCAGCAATGTTAGAACATCTTTCTAATGTGCGCTTGGTCTTTCAGTTTGTCTTGGGAGTCCTTAAGACTCTGCTCCCCAAGACTTTGGTGACCTTTTTGACGTCTCAACATACCAATCAAAGAATGCATTCTCATTGACCCTGTGCCACCTTGGACTTCAAGATTCCAAGTCTGCCATGGCCAGACTCTCCTCTGAGTCATTCCGAATTTTTCAGTGAGAATTTAGGAGAGATGCATTGAGCCTCGTGTGGCGCAGAGTGGTAGGTGGCAGTATTGCAACCGAACTCTCCCCATGACCCGAGTTCGATCCCAGCGGAAGCCAGGTCTCGGGTAGCCGGCTCAGGTCGACTCCGCCCTCCATCCTTGCGAGGTCGGTAAAATGAGTACCCAGCTTGCTGGGGGAAAGGTAGTCACGACTGGGGAAGGCAATGGCAAACCACCCTGCTACAGTCTGCCATGAAAACGCCAGTGCAAGTGGCGTCCCTCTAGGGGTCAGTAATGACCCAGTGCTTGTACAGGAGGAACCTTTCCTTTCCTTAGGAGAGATGCAGACTTTTAGAAAGCTGTTACTCCTCCACCTCTCCCCACCACCATCACCCCCAGCTTCAGCACCACTGCAATTAAGCCGCAATTAGATTACACAAACCTCCCTGCGACCGTCCTTCTGCCAAAAAGCAAACACCAAGAGCAAAGGGTTCAACTGGCAGGCTTTTGGAAATGTCACTTCCATCCAAACTCACGTTGGAAGGTACGAAAGTTAATTTCACAGTGTCTGCACAAGGTCTGGGCAAAAGAGGCCCCACATAGTTTTTAACATGATATAACGACTGAAATCAGCAACAGTAACCAGAAGAGAATGAACAATCGCACATTTAAAATGAGTCAACTGGAGGCCTATCTGTCTTCAAGAAGACTTGCTCACACCAAACACACTGACCCTTGGCAGAAACAAAGTACCAACATGGTGCCTTCCCAATGAGGAGGAGAACAGAAAAGCCATTATTTAAATCTGTGCAAGATACAAATGTGCCAAGGGACAGTTAATCTGAACACTGGCATTTATGCTCGCAACCTGGGGATCAGAGAAACGTTACCCCAGACAACTCTGTCCTCCAACAAAAACAGATGCATTGATGGGAGGAAGCTACATACATCCACCTCCACAAGTGAGGCCTGCCACCCCCTTTAATAAAACAAGTCCAGGCCTGTCTCTTAAAGCTCCCAACATGTCATTCACCCTTCTCTGAGAGAAGGAGAGCACAGGGCAGGGGTAGGCAATTTGTCTGAGGGCATGGCATGGCTCCAGCCTTTACTTTATACCCCTGATGCCAGGGCTGAGAAACAGCAGTAACAATACAGCACACAATGGCACCACGTGCTACCATGACCCAGAAGTAACAGCTCCACTCACGGACCATTTAACATATAGCCAAACAAAACAGTTTAGATCTGTGTAACACACCTTGAAACACAACCTGGGTGTGATATCAATGCCTAGGAGCAAGGGCAAAAATGGCTGCCACAGGGGGTATGTGAAAGGAGCTGTTGGAGCAAAGGGAAGCACTGCTCAAATTTTATGAAGTCACACTCCCCATTATAAACTGATCTTCAACACACCCTAAAAAAGAGTGTCCAAGGTATTCTGGTGCCCAAGGCAGAAAATCCAATGATGCCCCCCGCCCAAGATGGGAAAAATAATGAACCAACTGACCATTTGCCACTCTTCAATGGTACCCCCAGAATCTGCCAGTGGTAAAGTGTGCCCTGTTCCTAATCTAGAAACTTTAGTGGGCATACAGATTCAGCTCCTACTTTCTTCCCCAGTTCCAACTCCAAATCTTCATCTGGCCCAGATCCTACACACCCCTTCTCTACACATTTCATCAGGAGACCTGAGGTAAACTAGGCCGACAGCAGCCACTCCTCCCCTACCATTTTTTATGGCAACTGGAATGTTTGAGAATTTTGCCTCTGGGAAAGACAAACTTTTTCTGCCCCAGCACCTGTTTCCACCACCTGGGACTGTCTGATGCTTAAGTGACTAATATGCTAACACAGCCCTCTCCACTTCAAAGGATTGATAACTGAAGGGGGGAATCCTCAAGCCCCAAACCCAGCACATAAGCACACACTTAAATACACACCCTTGTCTGCCTCAGGAGCCATTTCTCAGATTATGAATATGAATGCTTGCTCTGAAGATACGCCAGGCATGAATCAAGGGTGTTTTTATGTTCCTAGGAAAATAATGTTATTAAGATGTTGCTGTTTTATCTTCAGTGGGCCATCCTGCAGGACAGCAAAGGACAGAATTTGGTCTCTTTAACCAGCACCTGTCAGTGATTTCAAACAATGACTATTTACTGAAACACATGCACGCAAAGCAGAGGTGATGAAACCCAGGCCTACAACAACAAGAAGAGAAGAGGAGGAGGAGTGGGAGACTCCTTGCTGCGTGGGATCGAGACCCGAGTATGTCGCGAAGACCCGTGGACTTGCTAAGTATGCTGTCTCCCGGGAAGACAGATTAGAGATGTGACTGAAGGGTTGCCTGCACTCATAAAGCCCACTGACAGGTATCCCTTTCTTCTCAGCCATGTGGGAACAAATGATACCGCCAAGCGGAGCTACGAAAACATCACGTCAGACTTTGAAGCTTTGGGAAGGAAACTCCAGAACTTTGGGGCCCAGATAGTTTTCTCATCCATCCTTCCAGTAGTTAGAAGAGGGATAGAAAGGGAACGAAAAATACTCTGGGTGAATAACTGGCTACGAAGGTGGTGCCGGCGTGAGAGACTTGGATTCTGGGACCACGGGCTATACTTCCTGGAAGATGAGCTGTTGGCAAGGGACGGGTTGCACCTCACAAGGGCTGGGAAGGATGTGTTTGGCCACAGCATGAAGAACTTCATCAGGAGGGCTTTAAACTGAATCCTATGGGGGAGGGAGAGGTAAAGTTGGGGGTAACAATGGATGAAGGCTCATGCACCACAATGGAGAGAACAGCTTGAATAGTGCCCAATAATAGTCTTCAGAAACATGTAGGAAGAAAGCCAGACCATGAAGCACATGGTCTTCTAAGTCTATATACTAATGCCCAGAGTATGGGAAACAAACAGAGCGAACTTGAACTCTTAATACAAGAGGGAAATTATGACTTGATAGGTGTAACTGAGACTTGGTGGGATGACTCTCATGACTGGAATACAGCAATTGAAGGATATAACTTGTTCAGAAAGAACAGGAGGAACAGAAAGGGAGGTGGGGTTGCACTGTATGTGAAAAATACATATCTCTGCACAGAAATACAGGAGGAGGAGCTTGGTAGCCAGAGCATCTGGATCAAAATAAATGGAGCAAAGACTAAAAGGAACCTGGTGGTCGGAGTCTACTACCAGCCACCCAATCAAGGAGAAGACGAGGATGACACTTTTGAAAAGCAAATAGCCAATGTGTCAAGGAAGCATGATGTAGTAGTAATGGGTGACTCCAATTTCCCCGATATTTGTTGGGAGACAAATTCTGGAAAACATGGCCCCTCCAGGAAATTCCTGACTTGTGTGGCGGATAACTTCCTCCTACAGAAAGTAGCCCCTTCATGGATCACTGTCTTGTTGTGGCGAAGGGGCTTGCGTAACTCAGTGAAACCATAAGCTATGCCGTGCAGGGCCACCCAAGACGGACAGGTCATGGCGGAGAGTTCTGACAAAATGTGGTCCACTGGAGAAGGAAATGGCAACCCACTCCAGTATTCTTGCCAAGAAAACCCCATGGAACGTATCACAAGGCTAAAAGAGATGACACCAGAAGATGAGCCTCTCAGGTTGGAAGGTGTCCAATATACTACTGGGGAAGAGCAGAGGGTATTTCCAAGTAGCGCCAGAAAGAGTGAAGCAGCTGGGTCAAAGCCGAAAGGACACTCAGCTGTGGATGTGTCTGGTGGTGAAAAGAAAGTCCGATGCTGTAAAGAACAATGTTTTTAGGAACCTGGAATGTCAGATCAATGAATCAAGGTAAGCTGGAGGTGGTCAAACATGAGATGGCAAGATTGAACATCGACATCTTGGGAATCAGCGAACTAAAATTAAGAGGCATGGGCGAATTTAATTCAGGTGACCATCATATCTACTACTGTGGGCAAGAATCCCTGAGAAGAAATGGAGTAGCACTCATAGTCAACAAAAGGGTGGGAAAAGCAGTACTGGGGTACAATCTCAAAAACGATAGAATGATCTCAGTACGAATCCAAGGCAAACCATTCAACATCACAGTAATTCAAGTCTATGCCCCAACCACTGAGGCCGAAGAAGCTGAGGTTGATGGGTTCTATGAAGACCTACAACACCTTTTAAAACTAACACCAAAAAAAGATGTCCTCTTCCTCATAGGGGATTGGAATGCTAAAGTAGGAAGTCAAGAAATCACCGGGATAACAGGCAGGCATGGCCTTGGTGTACAAAATGAAGCAGGACAAAAGCTAATAGAGTTTTGCCAAGAGAACACGCTGATCATAGCAAACACTCTTTTCCAACAGCACAAGAGACGACTCTACACATGGACATCACCAGATGGTCAATATCGAAATCAGATTGATTATGTCCTTTGCAGCCAAAGATGGAGAAGCTCCATACAGTCAGTCAAAACAAGACCTGGAGCTGACTGTGGCTCAGATCATGAGCTGCTTCTTGCAAAATTTCAGCTTACATTGAAGAACGTAGGGAAAACCACTAAACCATTCAGGGATGACCTAAATCATATCCCTTATGAATACACAGTGGAGGTGAGGAATAGATTTCAAGAATTAGAGCTGATAGACAGAGTGCCTGAGGAACTATGGACGGAGGTCCGTAACACTGTTCAGGAGGCAGCAACTCAATTATCCCAAAGAAAAAGAAATGCAAGAAAGCCAAGTGGCTGTCTGATAAGGCTTTACAAGTAGCTGAGGAAAGAAGGGCAGCGAAAAGCAAGGGAGAAAGGGGAAGATATATGCAACTGAATGCAGAGTTCCAGAGAATAGCAAGGAGAGACAAGAAGGCCTGCTTAAATGAACAATGCAAAGAAATCGAGGAAAACAACAGAATGGGAAAGACGAGAGATCTCTTCAAGAAAATTGGAGATCTCAAGGGAACGTTTTGTGCAAAGTAGCCCCTTCATGGATCACTGCCTTGTTGTGGCGAAGGGGCTTGCGTAACTCAGTGAAGCCATAAGCTATGCCATGCAGGGCCACCCAAGACAGACAGGTCATGGTCCATGACTTGCATGAGTTGGTTCATGCTAGCCCAATTAGGATTTTAACAAGCGATCACTGTTTGCAATTCTTCTCTAAATTTCTGTGGCTTTTCTCTGAGGTTTCAAAATTTGACCTGGTCTCTCAGTTTGTCTTGGGAGTCCTTAAGACTCCGCTCCCCGGGACTTAGGTGACCTTTCTGACGTGTCAACATACCAATGGAAGAATGCATTCTCCTTGCCCCCATGCCACCTTGGACCCCGAGATTCCAAGGCCCCCTTTAACTGCACAATTCTGTCCAAATCAAAGGTCCCAACCAAGGGAAATGGTTTGGACGGGTCAAGTTCCATTTGTCCAAAGCTTGCGAGTCTTAGGTCCATAATTCCTGTACACTGAAGGCGTTCCTTTGGGGGCTGTGGAATTTCTTTGGAAGAATCCGACCCCACCCTCAATTCACGCAGGAGCACGCAGGAAAACAATCAGGAGGTGGCCACAGGTTGCGAGAACCGAAAGGCACCGCCAAATTCCGAGGTACAGTCACAGACCGACTCTCACTGAACTGGAGGCACGGTCAGTCACTCGCGGTCAAGGGAGTTCGTACCATGGCAGGGAGTGAAGGAACGGTCGGGTCACTCGCTGCAATCTCCGTTCAGTCAGGAATGATTTATTCAGGAGGTCCATGCCTTGTCGGCCGGCTCATACCATGGCGGGAAGGAGGAAAAAAACTCCCACAAGGCTCCAGCGACTATGATTTGCCCTGGTCCTTTTTACCTCAATTCATACCAGGCAACTCTCGTTCTGTTCTTTTTCCTCAGTTCACACAAGGCAGCTCCCATTCACCTGATGCCATATCCCATGGACCTCTGTGACCCCCCACCAAACAAGACAAAACAAAAACTCACCAAGTGCTTAAATTACCGACTGTCTCTTTAAAGGCGGTATCCCGTCAGCGAAGGCAGAATCGTCCCACGGGCAGCCTCACACCGAGTCCCAGACTTCGAGATTTCAAAAGGTCTCTTACCTTGGTGCGCGCTTCTGGGATGTCCAGTGAGTGGCGGTCCAAATTGGCTTGACTCTCCTCAGCATTTGGGATCCGAGTCACGCGGCACCAAATTGTTAAGGAAAGATCCAAGGCAGGTTAGGTTGAACAGTCAGGAATTTATTAAAGGACATCACGGCTGCGGGAGAGACAGACGAAACTGTGTCCCCCCGTCCCCCCCAAGACAACAGGATATATTTATGCAGACTGAAAGTTGGAGAACAAAGAAAAACACACTATGCATGCTCAGAAACCAATCAGTACTCGGCACAGTCTTATCAGCACAGCGGCCTTCTTATCTTTCGGGATGAGTTACTTTGGTGGATAGGAATTTCTTGCTCATGAGCAAGTTACAATTACCTTCTCATGGTCACATACACACAATCCCATCAGGCACCTCACCTGAACCAAACTACTTACATGGCCTAGTCAGGCCTACTTTCACAAGATCTACATTCATTAATGAGATTTCCATACGCTGACACCTGCCACTGAGGAAAGAAGTTTGGGTCTTGGTGATAAAGGTGTCTCAGCGGGCATCAGGAATTTGAGAGAGGGAGGAGAGACCTGGAATTTTGGCCCCTGTGGGACCAAATTCACATAGGCACAAACAGGGCCCTCCTGTTGCCACCACTACCTTGCTGAAAGTGTGAAACAAAAGAAGTGGGTTCCTGCCCACACAGCTGGAAGCCACTGTTCACAAAGTAGCTTTATAGGCCTGCCAGTTGTAGAGCTGCTTCATGTATGCATGTTGTACGACTCGACTGATTGCGCCATCAGGTGGTGACCCGTGTGTTTTGAAGGTGCTGTTGCAGTGCCTCAGACTGAAGGATCATGTAACCTCAGACAGAATGTTTTTCAGTGGAATCGGTGCATACTTTCAGCTGCCATTTGTCAAACTGCCCAAGTGAGATCACGCAGTGAGTGTCTGTATCCCTGTGAACCAGCCCATAGCTTGTTGATACTAAGGACCAATGCTGCTGATTGATATGCATGGCCATTCCTGCTCCCATCTTAAAGCTGTCTCATTTTGGTCTTACTGTGGGTCTGATATGGCCACCTTCTTTAATCTTCCTTTTTGCTGCTTCACATTATAAGGACTTGATAGGCCAGCGGGTGGAGCTCTTGGATTTCTGGAACAAAAGAGAGTGGGCGAGAGGGAGAGAAAGACTGGTGCAGCTGGCTGCCTTTTGTCAGAAATGGCTGTTAATGATGATTCCATGACTCTCCTTCCCCTGGCCCCTGTTGTTGTTGTTCAGTCGTTCAGTCGTGTCCGACTCTTCGTGACCCCGTGGACCATAGCACGCCAGGCCTTCCTGTCCTCCGCTCTCTTCCAGAGCGTGCTCAAGTCCATATTCATTGCATCAGTGATGCTATCCAGCCATCTCATCCTCTGCCGTCCCCTTCTCCTTTTGCCCTCAGTCTTTCCCAGCATCAGGGTCTTTTCCAGGGAGTTTTCTCTTTGCATTAGGTGGCCAAAATATTTGAGCTTCAGCTTCAGTATCTGTCCTTCCAATGAACAGTCAGGGTTGATTTCCTTTAGGATGGACTGATTTGACCTTCTTGCAGTCCAGGGGACTCGTAAGAGTCTTCTCCAGCACCACAGTTCGAAAGCATCACTTCTTCGGCGCTCAGCCTTCCTGATAGTCCAGCTCTCACAGCCATACGATACTACTGGGAAAACCATAGCTTTGATTAGACGGACCTTTGTCGTCAAGGTGATGTCTCTGCTTCTTACTATGCTGTCTAGGTTTGCCATAGCTTTCCTCCCAAGGAGCAAGTGTCTTTTAATTTCATGGCTACAGTCACCATCTGCGGTGATCTTGGAGCCCAAGAAAATAAAATCTGACACTGCTTCCATTTCTTCCCCTTCTATATGCCAGGAAGTGATAGGGCCAGATGCCATGATCTTAGTTTTCTTAATGTTGAGTTTCAGACCAGCTTTTGCACTCTCCACTTTCACCCTCCACAAGAGGCTCTTTAGATCCTCTTCGCTTTCCGCCATTAAGGTGGTATCGTCTGCGTATCTGTGGTTGTTGATAATTCTCCCAGCAATCTTAATTCCGACCTGTGATTCATCCAACCCGGCATTTCTCATGATGTACTCTGCATATAAGTTAAATAAGCAGGGCGACAATATACAGCCTTGTCTTACTCCTTTCCCAATTTTGAACCAATTGGTTTATTTATTTTATTTATTATTAAATGTATTAATCGCCCATCTGGCTGGTCACCCAGCCACTCTGTTGGTTGTTCCGTGTCTGGTTCTTACTGTTGCTTCTTGACCCTTGTACAGGTTTCTCAGGAGACAGGTAAGGTGATCTGGTACTCCCATCTCTTTAAGAGTTTGCCACAGTTTTATTGTGATCCACACAATCAAAGGCTTTAGCGTAGTCAATGAAGCAGAAATAGACATTTTTCTGGAATTCTCTTGCTTTCTCCATGATCCAGCGATTGTTGATGATTTGATCTCTAGTTCCTCTGCCTCTTCGAAACCCCGCTTGTACTTCCGGTAGTTCTTGGTTCACATACTGCTGAAGCCTAGCTTGTAGGATTTGGAGCATAACCTTGCTGGCATGTGAAATGAGTGCAGTTGTACTGTAGTTTGAACACTCTTTGGCGTTGCCCTTCTTTGGAACTGGAATGTAAACTGAACTTTTCCAGTCTTGTGGCCACTGTTGAGTGTTTCAAATTTGTTGGCATATTGAGTGCAGCACTTCAACAGCATCATCTTTTAGGATTTTAAATAGCTCAGCTGGAAGACTGTCATCTCCACTCGCTTTGTTGTTAGTAATGCTTCCTAAGGCCCACTTGACTTCACTCTCGAGGATGTCCGGCTCAAGTTCAGTGACCGCACTATCATGGCTATCAGGGACATTCAGATCTTTCCTGGATAGTTCTTCTGTGTATTCTTTCCACCTCTTCTTAATCACATCTGCTTCTTTTAGGTCCCTGCCTTTTTTGTCCTTTATCATGCCTGTCTTTGCACAAAACGTTCCCTTGAGGTCTCCGATTTTCTTGAAGAGCTCTCTAGTCTTTCCCATCCTGTTGTTTCCCTCGATTTCTTTGCATTGTTCATTTAAGAAGGCCTTCTTGTCTCTCCTTGCTATCCTCTGGAACTCGGCATTCATTTGGATATATCTTCCCCTTTCTCCCTTGCTTTTTGCTTCCCTTCTTTCCTCAGCTACTTGTAAAGCCTCCTCAGACAGCCACTTTGCTTTCTTGCATTTGGAATTTTCCCTGCTCCCTTCATCCCTTTTATAGACTCTTCAACCCTGGTAATGAGAATCTTAGAGAGTACCTCTGGGAATAGAGGGAGCAAATAGAGTTACGAACTCCAACAGTTTGGAGGCCGGGCTGTGCAATAACAGAAGCTGGGCTGGCGTTATAGCTATTGGTAGGAGATATTTATGCATCAGGACATGGCACTCATTTCTACTCGAGTGCCCTTGCATGCCTTCAGAGTAGTCCCATTACAATAAAAGCCTTACTCATGTCAGGCCCCCCCAATTAGATTTGTATAGGGCTGCAGTTATTTAATCGGTGGTTTAATCAACCAAAGCTTTAATTGATTAATCAGTGGGAGCCAATTTTAATTAATGTGTCTTCTTGATTAAGGCCACATTTATTAAAAAGGGTTAGTCATTCTCATGTGTTACTGTAATAGAAAATGAAAAAGAAGTTGACCTTTCGTGTCAGCTTTTGTTGAATCGTAAATAATCTCACACTTCAGCGTCTCAAAAAGATGCTGATACTGAAGCTGTGGTAATAGGCAGTTTCATTGAAATGCAATTGATTGATAAGCAGGTTAGAAGGCAGATGATCAACTTCTCTTTTTAAGTCTCCGTGCTTCTAAATGTTTCAGTTTTGTCCTGTGTGCTTTGGTGGTCTGTAGCAGTGTTTTAAAACTTTGCACTCAGCTTATGGGCAGAACCTGAAATTAATCCAGGGACACTTCAGCTGTAGCAATATGCATGTGCTTTCTATGGTGCTTTGCTGCCGAAAGTGGCTGGCCACAGGTAGGGGCTGCTTTGGATCATGCTGGTGTGCCTTTGCCTGGCATGGCAGAGAACTGGGGGGCTGGTTCTGTATTTCTAGGAACTGGAGGCTTTTTTCAGGGCTAGGTCATATCCGAGGCCAGTCCAGTGTACTGAGCTGGAGCCTGAAGTACACCGAGGAGAACCCACCAGGTAAAGGCCGGGGGCCTTGCCAGTCCCAGGGCCTGAATGTTCCCTTCTGAATGTGAAGACGGCCTGAGGAGTGGGCGCTTAGTGCCCTCCTGGTTCACTCAGGTTCTGTAGCCCCTGTGGTTCTTGGCCCAAGGCCTGGCGTCTCCCTGATGAGCTTTCTTGGTGCCACAAATTTCAAATTGGCATGCCTTTGCCATATCTGACTTTGCACTGGGACCCAAATCTATGGGGCAGGTTATAAAATTTAGCATTGGGGAGGAGGATGTTAGAAACTCGTTTGTCCAACCATGACCTGTAAAATAACTTTGTGACACACGTTCAAGCAGCACTCTTATGTTTATTAAGCACGTTTGCAAAGGTGGGTGTCCTAGTTGAGTAGGCACACCTGACAATCAAAGCACACAGTTTTTATTCCCTTTCCCCGGCTGCTGAGTCCCTCCCTTGTTTCCCTATTGGCTGGGTACTTCAAGGTTCACAGCCTATCCCGAGCGCCTAAGCAAGCCCAGGGAAGTCCCGCCTCTGTTTACATCTCCCACTACTCTAATTTTAAAACCCCTTGCCCCTGTTTACAATTATCCTTTTATGGCTTCTAATTTGCTTAGCTAACCACAGTCATAACTTCAGTCTAAGTTTCCGATCACAAACGTATCTTAGACACCTATTTCCACATCCTGTCTCAGCTCAGCTACCGTTCAAAAGCATTTGCAACCTATTTAATGCAAAAGCAACATTTTAACCCTTTCCTACAATCCCCCCTTTTTCATCTGCACCATTCTGTTGCTTTTTGCACATCTAACTCAATGAAGCTTCAAATCTTGTTATCATGCTTTCACTCTCTCCCCCCTGGTGTTGCTCATCTTCAGAATTAACTTCATTTATTAGCATCATATTGTCCCTGTATGGTGGAGGTTCTAAGGGCATCTGCTTTGAAATTGCCGTTTCTATCAATCTCTGTGCTAAGCCTCTTATGCAGGGAATGATGCAACACCCCAGAGCAGTGAGTACTCCTGCCACTATCACTATATTTATTTATATTTATTATTAAATTTATTAATCGCCCATCTGGCTGGTCACCCAGCCACTCTGGGCAATGTACAGCATACAATAAAACAGTTTAAAACAATAAAATTCTACAGTAAAAACATTTTCTAAAATACTCTAACCCACTCCAAATGCCTGCTTGAACAACCACGTTTTTAATGCACGACGGAAGCTCATTAAAGAGGGGGCATGGCGGAGTTCCCTAGGGAGGGAGTTCCACAGAGTGGGGGCCACCACAGAAAAGGCCCTCTCCCTCGTCCCCACCAGTCTAGCTGTCCTGGCTGATGGGACAGAGAGAAGGCCATCCGAGGCTGATCTTGTTAAGCGGCCTGTCTGGTGTTGCTGGAGGCGCTCCTTAAGATAGGCTGGGCCAGAACTATATAGGGTTTTAAAGGTCAAAACCAGCACCTTGAATTTGGCCCGGAAAACAACTGGTAACCAGTGCAACTCCTTCAGCGCTGGAGTGATGTGATCTCGCCGGCGGCTGCCTTTAATCAGGCGAGCCGCTGCGTTCTGTACCAGCTGCAGCTTCCGAACCGTCTTCAAGGGTAACCCCACGTAGAGCGCATTACAGTAGTCTAAACGAGAGGAGACCAGGGCATGTACTACCGATGGGAGCAGATGGTCGGGAAGGAAGGGGCGCAGCCGCCGTATCAGATGGAGTTGATACAGCGCTGTCCGGCTCACAGCTGACACCTGAGCCTCCATGGACAGCTGGGAGTCCAAAATGACCCCCAGGCTGCGGACCTGGTCTTTCAAGGGTAGCCGTACCCCATTCAACACCAGGTCAACATCCCCCAGCCTCCTCTTGTCTCCCACCAAAAGTACCTCGGTCTTGTCAGGGTTCAGCTTCAGCTTATTCCTCCCAATCCAGCCACTTACCATCTCCAGACATTTGGACAGGGATTCTACGGCCAACCTTGGTGAAGATTTGAATGAGAGGTAGAGCTGTGTGTCACCCGCATATTGATGACACTGCACCCCAAACCTCCTGATGATAGCCCCCAGCAGCTTCACATAGATGTTAAATAGCATCGGGGGGAGGATGGAACCCTGTGGCACCCCACAAGCGAGCGGCCACGGGTCCGAAACCTCCTCTCCCAGTGCTACCCTCTGGTACCTGCTGGAGAGGAAGGACCGGAACCACCGCAGTACGGTGTCTCCAATGCCCAACCCCTCCAGGCGGTCCAGGAGGATACCGTGGTCAACGGTATCAAAAGCCGCTGAGAGGTCGAGAAGAACAAGGAAGGAGCATTCACCCCTATCCAGAGCCCTCCTCATATCATCTACCAAGGCGACCAAGGCCGTTTCTGTCCCATGCCCAAGCCTGAAGCCCAACTGAAATGGGTCTAGATAATCAGTTTCTTCCAAGTGTGCCTTCAACTGCACCGCCACCACCCGCTCAATCACCTTGCCGAAAAATGGCAGATTTGAGACTGGGTGAAAGTTGTTCAGAACTTGAGGATCCAAGGAGGGCTTCTTTAAGAGCGGTCTTATCACTGCCTCCTTGAGGGCTGATGGCATCACTCCCTCCTCAAGGGAGACGTTCACCACCGCTCTGATCCCCTCACCCAGTCTCTCTCTGCAGCCCATAATGAGCCAAGATGGGCAAGGATCGAATAAGCAGGTGCCATACAGATGAAAGTACCTTGTCCACTTCATCAGGAGGAAGAAGCTGGAACCAATCCCACAAAACCGGTTTGCCACAGGCCGCCTCTTGCTCACTAACTGTATCCACAGCGTGCAGAGTGACACACCTAATCTGATCAATTTTATCTGCAAAGTGCCTTGCCAATTCCTCACAGGAGGCCTTAGAATGCTCCAGTGGTTCAGGAGCCACAGGACCGACCAGGCTCCGGACCACTTGGAACAGCCTCCTGGGACAGCACTCTGCAGACGCGATGGAGGCAGCATAATATTCCTTGTTTGCTGCCTTCACCGCCACATGATAGGCTGAAGATACAGCTCTAGCCCATGTCTGATCATCGTTGGAGCGAGATTTCCGCCACCGGCGCTCTAGCCGTCTCACATCCTGTTTCAGAGCTCGTAACCGCGGATTGAACCATGGTGCAGTCCGAGCCCTGTTCAGGGAGAGAGGGCGTTTCGGAGCCACCTGATCTAATGCCCCAGTGATTGCGGCATTCCAGCCACCCACCAGGGTCTCGACTGAGTGGCCGTTGGCATGCCCCAGAGAATCCCCAAGCGCGTTCAGGAATCCATTTGGATCCATAAGACGCCTGGGGCGGACCATTTTAATGGGTCCTCCACCCCTGCGGAGGGGTTGTGGAACCGAGAAGTCCAACGTCACCAGATAGTGATCTGACCATGACAAGGGGGTGGTGGATATACCCCTGACTTCCAGATCACTCCCCGCTTCTCCAGAAACAAACACAAGGTCTAGTGCATGACCGGCTACATGGGTGGGCCCAGTTAGAATATGGTGCAGCTCCCAGGAGGCCATGGTCTCCATGAAGTCCCGAGGTGCTCCTGTGAGGATGGCCTCCGAATGTACGTTGAAGTCCCCCAACACCAATACGTTAGGGGACTGTACACGCACATCAGAGACCACCTCCAGCGCCTCGGCCAGGGAGTCAGTCGTGCAGCGGGGTGGACGGTACACGAGCAGAATCCCCAGACTGCCCTTCGGGCCCAACCTCCAGTACATGCACTCAGCAACCTTGGTCTCCCGGAGAGGGGGTCTGGTGAAGACCAAGGACTCTCGGTAGATAACAGCCACTCCCCCTCCCCGATCCCCAGCCCTCGGCTGCTGTGCATTCGAAAATCCAGCTGGACACGTGGCTGCTTTTCCCTTGGATCCTCTGGGCGCAACCGTTGTTTGCGCACCAGCCGGGCATTACGCCTCCTTTCCGCACCCTCCATTTGGCGCCTCTCCCTGCGTTGGTGTCGTGCGTCCATGAAGTCTGCTTCCTGCGCTCTGTCACTCCCAGGACTGCTATCTAAGCTAGGAATGCCGGTGGGAGAAATCTCTGTCAGCTGTTGGCCCTGGGAAGGATGAGCGCGCTCCTTTTCCTCAGAATCAGAACTACTCTGGGATTCTGTGGGCTCAGTGTCCACCCTGACACCAGGATTCTAACCACCCAGTGAGAGAAGTATCTACCCCCGAATTTTTTGCCATCTCTTCAGCTAGGGTTGTGAGTCCTTGAAGAGCCTTGGAGATTGTACCGTCTGGGGCAGTGTTATTAGGGATGAAGGTGCAGCATTTACCTCCTAACATTACACACACCCCACCTTTCTTTTCTAATGTCATATCTAGTACCATCCGATTTTCCCAAGCCATTTTGCTAGTGGCTTCTAACTGTTTGGCAATTCCTTTGACTGCATCTCTGGTATAGTTTATAAATCTCTGTTGGTTATAATATATGTAATTAATCCAATCTACGTTCTTATTTATTGTGGCCCACCAAAAGAGAAATGACTCAGACCCTGCTGCTACCTGGTTCCTTGCTTTAAATTCATCTGGAACTCCTCTAGGGACTCCGATTGAATCTATATAAATTCTTTCATCAAAGGAGACCCCAAGTGACCTGTTTCGTCGACTCTGCTTCTTTGGGTTAGTTATCTTCCTTTTTTCAAATGCCAAGGTGAATGGTATAGCCAATTGAACAATTGCATGAGTGCCTCCCCAATTTCTAGGTAGAGTGGGTCTTAGGATCTTACCTCCGGAATATCACCATAAATCTGCTCTAGGGATGTTCAGCGAGGTATAATTGTCTCCTGTCTCATCAGTTACGTTTAACACCGTTGTACAGGTTTCCAATTCTCCCAGCTTTCTGGCATCATCCCCTCCCCATCGTGAGAGACAGGCAGTATGGTTTCCTATAGCAGCGGAGAACACTGGAGGTACCCATACATCTTTATTTTTTAATGGTGGGAACAGAAGAGACAGGGATTTATAGGTCTTATTACCCCATGCTGTGGTATCTTGGCCAGCATGCATTGCATTCCAGAGGCATCTTTCTTCCATCCAACAGGAAAAGGGACAATCTGGGCTACTGGTTGCCCAGAGGCACACGCATAGCAATTGCTTTTATTTAAACTTTTAACAGTATATTTCACCCATTCTAGCCAGGCATTTGTGTCTCCATATCCTGTCTCTGTTTCAAAAGTCTGCCTAAGGTCCTGAACATCTATAATTTCCACCACTTTTGGATCATTATGTGGTTTGAAGGGTTTCACTTCAGGCATCACAGTGGGCTTTTTTGGAGTTTGACTCATTATGTTGGGGACTATTCTTATCTGGAAGCAACATGTTTGAGGATCGGCTCCTGATACGGATATCCCCATTTCGAATTTAGTATTGTTGATACTGACTTTTTGTATATTTCCCTTAATTTCATCTGTCCATTCTGTCTGTTGGATCATCATATAGACTTGGTTACATTGCTTATTCCGGCTATTAGGATTAAACGTGCCCCTTATGATTTGGACCGTTTGCTTTATCCGGGAGGGGGTTGAGACCCTCCATCCTCGTGGTTTGGTTGTCCACCACACGTCCTCCCAAACTGGACAATCATTGTCTGGACACATATACTTATTACTCTTGGAGTATTGCCATTGGCTCCCTAAATCACCACAATCCAACATACTACAGACATCGAACTGAACTGTTTGGGGTTGAGCTGATTCTGTTACGTTGATCGTGAACCATACTGGGTTAGAATATTTCCTAACAGGTTTATGTATGGCTGCATATGGGGTGGTCAGGACCTGGAGTGGCAAATTTATACTTAGTATGAGGATAATTATTATTGCCAAGGCGGTACTTGCCATCCTGGAAAGAAGGGGATACCCCTCGGTGGGAGCGCTTGAAGAGAGGGTCCTATTGCCAATTCAACTTTTGCTAGTATTAGGGGCCGTATCTGGGATTGTTTTTGTGCAAGGATTACCACCTGATGACCCGAGTGCCTTATTGGCAACGGTCTGGCTTCAAGTTTTATTGGTATTGGTCCACCCATATATCTATAAATCTGCCCACAACCCTCTCCCACAATAACTGTATCTTTTCCATTCTCCTTCTTCTGCGTCTGAGGTGGTGGCAATCTGGTCAAGATCAGAGTAGGGATGTACGAAATTGGCCTTACCTGGCTCCGCCGGGTTCCGCTGTGGGGGGGGAAGTGCTCCGTCCCTCCCCCCGGAATCCTCGCTGGCTGGCTCCGCTCCGCGGGGATTCCACGGAGCCGCCGGCCGGCTCCACCAGCAGCCGTACATCCGGCCGCTGGCTAGCAGCGACGCAAATGGCAGCGGCCATAGCCGCCGCCGTTTGCATCCCTGTAGTCAGCCGTGATAGGCTACGTAAATCTTTACGTAGCCTA
This sequence comes from Heloderma suspectum, assembly GCF_057233095.1. Taxonomy (NCBI): domain Eukaryota; kingdom Metazoa; phylum Chordata; class Lepidosauria; order Squamata; family Helodermatidae; genus Heloderma; species Heloderma suspectum. The sequence goes on along the minus strand of NC_139475.1, from coordinate 59,911,396 downwards.
TCACGTCTGACTTCAAAAAAACAAAACAAAACACGCGTACGCAAATGGCGGTGGCTACGGCCGCCGCCATTTGCATTCCTTATTTTGGCCCGTTTTAGTCTACGTAAATATTTATGTAGACTAAGACGGCGAAAATAAGGGGAACGCAAATAGCGTAGCGGATGCTATTTGCGTTCTCCCTTATTTTCGCCGTCTTAGTCTATGTAAATATTTACATAGACTAAGATGGGCCAAAATAAGGAACGCAAATGGCAGCGGCCGTAGCCGCCGCCATTTGCGTATGCGCATGTTTTTTTTAAAGTCAGCCGTGATAGGCTACGTAAAGATCTACGTAGCCTATCACGTCGTTGTTGTTTTTTTTTAACCTAGCCATGATAGGCTACGTAAATCTTTACGTAGCCTATTACGTCTTTTTTTTTTAATACTGGAAATGGCGGCGGCGGCGGCAGCCGGTCGGAAGACCGGCAGCCGCCGCCGCTGCCAGAGCCGCCGCCGCCCGGAAGATCCGCCCCAGGTAAGTCTCATCCTGGGGGGGGCGGGGGGGGCAGGCTGTTCCGCCACGGAGTTCGGGGGGCCAAATGCACTGGCATTCGGCCTCACCGAGATCCGTGGCGGAATTCTCTGCCATTCCTAGATCAGAGTCTTCAGAGCTCAAGTCACTCAGAATGGGGTACGTGGGTTTAAACTCTCTACAATTTACTTCGTGGAAGTTATTAAGTTGTGGAGGGGAAAGAATTACTTGTTCAGTCCAGCCCCTTGCCTTGTAATCGGTCTCCGCCTGTCTTTCTTGCAATTCGTACCCCTCGGTTACTCTATTCCCAATTTTTCTCAGGAAATACCAAGGATGCCACTCCTGTCTCCCCACTTGACGGCCTTGTAAGACCCAGAACCAGACCAATTTTCCAGCCCCCCCTAACTTTGGGAATGCTATATCTCCTTTTTCTATCCTCAAATCCCAATAGGAGCACAGGGGTCCCTCCCAGACCACAGATGAGCTTGGACCTGTAGTCCAGCTGTCCACCAGAGGGTGGACTAACCTGTAAAATCGCTCTTCTGGGGTCCAAGAAGGATTGTCCTCTGGCCCAGCGTCCCACCCCGGAATGGATGCAGCAATGTCCATTTAATTTAAGTTCTTTTCAAAATCAGTTTAGTGGGAGAGTCTGTTTTGGTCACTGTCCAGGAGTCACCCTTCTGGGGTTCCTTGACAGGTCCTTTCACACGGGTGTGATGGGTCCAGCCCTTCTCAGCAGTTCGGACAGCAGTCTCTGTTGTCAGCAGCACTTGGAAGGGTCCTTCCCAACTTGGTTGAAGTTTGGCTTCTTTCCACGATTTTATTAACACTCACTCTCCCGGCTGGATATTATGGACCACGAACTCCAGGGGCGGTGTTTGTGCCAACAATCCTTTTTCCCTGAGGAGAGATAGAGCAGATGACAGCCCAAGTATATATTGCTTCAAGAATCGGTCTTTGGTTTCACATTGAGGCAGTTCTCCGAGTTGACCCATATATGGGAGACCAAATAGTATTTCATATGGAGATACTCCTACATCTTTCCGCGGGGCTGTCCGTATTCTCAGTAATGCTATGGGTAAACACTTAGTCCATGGCAGCCTGATTCTAGAATTAATTTACTTAATGTACTTTTTAACGTTTGATTCATTCTTTCAACTCTTCCTGAAGACGGAGGATGCCATGGAGTATGGTACTCCCACGCAATACCCAGTCCTCTCATTATTCCCTGTAACACCTTGGAAGTGAAGTGACTTCCCTGATCAGAATCAATGTGCTCTACAATTCCATACCTGGGCACAATGTGTTCCAGGATTACCCTACTTACTCCTACAGCCGTGGCAGTTGACATTGGGTATGCCTCTATCCAGTGTGTCAAATGGTCTATTAAAACCAAAATATACTTTAATCAACCCACCGGAGGGAGTTCTGTAAAATCAACCTGGATACTTTGGAAGGGATGCAAGCTTGGCCTATGCCCTCCTTGGGGCTGTTTTCTCAATACCTTCTTATTCATCTTTTTACAAATTAGACATCTTTTGCATATTTGTTTGGCCACTGTGTACAGTCCTACACACCCATATTTTCTAAGTACTAGATCACACATTGCTTGAATCCCCCAATGACTTCCCTGATGTAAAATAGCCATAATTTCCCTCATAATTGGTTTGTTGACCATCTCTTTGCCATCTGGAAGTATCCACTTCCCTTCTTCTACCTCCACTGCTCCTAATTCTTGTAGTTCCAACATTTCTTTCTCTGTCCATACCGGTTTCTCCGGTATTTGTGGCAACCTGGGGGTTATGGTGCACATCCTAACAATTTTTTCTCCTACAGCAGCTTCTTGTGCTGCCCTATCTGCCAGTGCATTTCCCTGTGCTTCAAATGATGTACCGTTCTGGTGTCCGCTAATGTGGACTACAGCTATTTCTCTAGGTAAGAGTAAGCTTTTCAACACCTGTTGTACAAGTTTGCTATGTACTAATTTCTTCCCTTTACTATTTATTAAACCTCTTTCATGCCATATTTTCCCAAACCACTCCATACGCATATTTGGAATCTGTGTAAATCGTTCCGTCCTGTTTCTTTAGCAGCTGGAGGGCCTGATTTAAAGCATATAGTTCACACGTCTGGGCTGACCAATTACTAGGTAGCCTTCCTGACTCTACTTTCTCTGTGGTGGTGCCATCAACAATAGCATATCCGCTATGCCTCTTTCCCTCCAACACCCGGGATGACCCATCTATAAACAACCTGACTCCCTCATGAAGGGGGAGATCTTTCAAATCTTGTCTCACCCTTGTCTGGTATTCTATAACGTCTAAACAGCTGTGTTCTAACTCCCTGTACTCTTGTCCTCCCGTACTCAGGAAGGCTGTGGGGTTTACGCAACTATCCATAGTGAGTATTAGGTCCTCTTTCTCCATTAAGATTGCCTCATATTTTAAAATCCGAGAGTCAGTCAACCATTGCCCTGCTCTTTGATTTAGAATGGTACGGGCTTGGTGTGGTGTGCTAACTACCAATGCTCCTCCAAAAGTTAATTTTCAGCTCTCTTCCACCAGGAGGGCCGTTGCGGCTATCAACTGTATACACTCTGGCCACCCCCTAGCTACAGGGTCTAAACTCTTAGATAAATAGGCTACCGGCCTTCGTTGCCCTCCCCATTTCTGGGTGAGTACAGCCAGGGCGGTTCCGTCTTGTGTACTGATGAACAAATGAAATGGTTTGTCTAAGGATGGTAAGGCTAACACCGGGGCGGTGATTAGGTTATTCTTCAAAGTTTTTACTGATTTTAACTCCTCATCTGCCCATCTCAGTTCATTTGGCTCTTCTTCAAGTAACTTAAGATATAGCCTTTTGGTTTTAGTTGCATACGAATCAATCCATAGTCTACAATAGCCGATTAGACCTAGGAACTTCCTCAACTCTCTTTTAGTACTGGGTACTGGTGTTTCTACTATCCCTTTAATTCTTTCTGGGCTTATTCTCCTCTTTCCCTCACTGACCAAGTGCCCTGAGTATTTTACCTTACGCTCTACAAATTGGAGTTTGGACTGTGACACTCTCAGCCCTTTCTGCCCTAGGAAATTTAATAAGGCTTTAGTGGCTTCAGCCACTGGACCCTTCTTTTTCCCTGAAATCAAGAGGTCATCCACATACTGGAGAATAAGTGTTCCCGGGGGCGATTTAAACTGTTCTAAGGCTTGTTCTAACACTTGGCCGAACAAATTTGGACTTTCAGTAAAACCCTGAACTAACACAGTCCACCAATATTGTTGTTTTCTTCCAGTGTCTGGGTCCTCCCACTCAAAAGCAAACATGTCCCTACTCTCTTCAGCTAAGGGGCAAGTCCAAAATGCATCCTTGAGGTCTACCACACGAAACCACCCGTGTTCATGGGGTATTTTACTCAGAAGGGTGTAAGGCAGAGCTTTCCAAACTGTGCCGCGACACATTAGTGTGTCGCCGGCAGTGTGTAGGTGTGTCGCGCGAAGTGCAGAAAATTGTGCGGAAGGGCACCGCGGAGCTCCCTTACTCACGTTTGCTTCCCTTGGCCCTTCCCCCGGAACTTCCTAAAGCGGCTAATGTTAAAGCAGCTTAGCTGCTAAGGCTTAGGTGCTTTAACATTAGTTGCTTTAGGATCACATGATGTCTTGACGTAGGACGCAAGTGATTGGCGGTGTTGGAGTAGTACGGCGAGGAGTGTGGTAACGCTGGCTGCACGAGGAGTGTGGATAATTCGAAATTAGCAGAGCAATTAGTCGAGCAATTTGCAGTCAGCTCAGGCGAGAGGCTTCCTCGCGTCCTCGGTGCGGCTGCAGGGCAGCGGGGGAGAACAACGGCCCGCTGGACACCCCCAGAGCAGGGAGGGCTGCGCCGGGCAGGCAAGGAGCTTCGAGCCTGCGCTCCCCAGAAAGGTAGAGGCGCAGGGCGAAGAGCGGGGAAGGGAGGCACTGCCCTGGGAGCAGAGCTCGGCCGACACCGGCGCAGAGAAGTGGCAACGGCCACCAGCCCTGCGTGGTTTCGGGCGTGCCCTTCACAGACTTCTGCACCGCGCTGCCGCGCAGCCAGGCCAAAGTAACACGCAGGTGGAAACGCCACCTGGGACTGCACCGAGCGGGCTGTCTGCCATCTTGGCCAGTCGGAACGGAGCTCAGTTGCTTTCTGCCATTTATTTTTATTTTTACTCTGCTGTAATTGTGGATTAACCACCCACTGGCAGTGTACCACTGGAGAGTGCTGGAACTGGACTCTGGACATAGGCATTGTAGATATTTACAGCAGTATAGCCTTGTAGTGAGACATATATATTTACACCATTTTTGTTGGACTTTTGCTTCTCTACTTCATGTGTTTTTGCAGCTGAGCTCCTACCTGGACCTATGTGTCCTAATATGTATTGTAAATACTTTAGTTAATTTTGTTTATTTTTCACATTTTCTCCTGGTCCTGATTCCTATCTTTATCTCACTTTATCGCTGTGGGAGTGGAGCGCAGGTGCTGTTATTTTCATAAGAAAAAACAGAGAAAGATAAGCACTAAAAACAGTCCTGTTATTTTCATATTTAGTTAACGCTAAAACCTAGAAATAAATTTGCATAGATTTATTCATTAAATTGCAGTTGAATTACCCGTAAAATGGATACCTTTCTAATTAAGCTGGTGAAGATGACGTTTGCAATGAACAAAATGTAGCGGCTATAGAGGAAGCTACGCAAGAATCAACTGTTGAACGGTCTTTATTAGTACGTAAGAAGTGTAAAGGAACAATTTCCAAGCCTCGTTTATACAGTAAAGATTATATGAAACTGGGGTTCACATTTTCTGGTAATGAAAACAATCCTTGTCCCCAGTGTTTAGTTTGTGGGGATATACTTGCAAATGAAAGTATGGTACCAAATAAATTAAAGCGTCATTTTTCCTCAAAACACTGTCATTTGTCAGAAAAACCAGAATACTTTATTAAGCTTTCAAAATCTATAAAGAAGCAGTCTGCATCATTCACAAAGAGAATGAAGACGTCAGAGAACGCTCAAAAGGCAAGTTACTTGGTTGCTCAAATAATTGCCAAAAACAAGGACCCACACGCTATTGCCAAAACCACCATAAAGGAATCTTGCTGTGCTATTGTTCGAACAATGTTTGGGCCCGAATTTGAGATAGAAGTTAATAAAATCCCTTTGGCAGATAACACAATCGGAAGACGTATTCAAGACATGTCTGATGACATTAAGCAGCAAATGAAGGATATTTTTCAAGACGATAATATGTTCTTTACATTGCAGTTAGATGAAGCAACAGATGTCAGTGGGTTAGCACAATTATTGGTTTTTATACGCTTCATTCATACTGACATAATTATTGAGCAATTCTTGTGTTGTCTAGAACTTCCAATGAGAACTAGAGGTGAAGATATATTTAAAACTTTTGATTGCTTCATGAAGGAAAACAATTTGCAATGGTTAAATTGTGTAGGAATATGCACAGATGGCGCACCCTCAATGGTTGGTTTAACAAAAGGTTTTATAGCTTTAGCAAAGAAAGAGAATGAAAATATAATTACTCATTGCTTTTTACATCGCGAAGCACTAGTCACGCAAACCATTGGAAATGAATTAAGAAAAGTTTTGGACAAAGTGGTTCAGATGGTCAATTACATTAAAAGTAGACCTCTTCAATCAAGATTATTTGCTCATATTTGTGAAGACATGGGGGCAAGGTTTAAAAAGCTTCTACTACACACAGAAGTTCGTTGGCTCTCAAGAGGTCGAGTGCTTTGTCATGTATATGAATTGAGGGAAATGATGCTTAAACTCTTTGAGGAAAATCAGCAGAATGAATTCTGCAATCTAATTCAAAGCAAACTTTGGTGCACAAAATTGGCATATCTTGCTGACATATTTGAACATTTGAATAAAGTAAACACCAGTATGCAAGGAAAAGGAGAAAATATCGTAACAGCGGTAGATAAAATTTCTGCTATGAGAGACAAAAAAGCAATTTGGAAAAGGAAAATGAAAGAAGGAAATCTTGAAATGTTTTCCAAAACTGCTGAGTGCCAGCTAAAATGTGATATCGGCTCGCTAATTGTTGACCATTTAACATTGCTTGGAGAGAAAGTTCATCATTACTTCCCAAATGTTGAAATCCAAGATGATGATTGGATCAGAAATCCATTTCTTTCAACTGCAATGAGGAACTTTTCACTTATTGAAGAAGAAGAATTAGCTGACATAAAAAATGATCGAAATCTGTTAATGATGCATGAACAGGGTGACTTAGACAGCTTTTGGATTCACATTTCAAAAATGCATCCAAACATATGCATCCAAACAAAAAGCGATAAAAATTCTGCAGTTTTGTACTACATACATTTGTGAAGTATCCTTTTCAACGATGGCAAACTTAAAGACACTGAAACGTGGAAGCTTTAAAATGCTTGATGACGAAATGCGAGTGTCTTTAATATTCCACCAAATATTGAAAAGCTGTGTTCATCCCATCAACCTCATACATCCCATTAAAATGGTAAGTAGTTATTGGTGTTATTCAACTTTTTTAAATTCTTGCACATATTTACATACTGTTACTTATAAATGACAACAATGTATGTTATTATCTTCCAAATCATGTATTCTTAAAAATATAAATGAAAGGTTTTCATGAGATATGTTGTATCGCCATACATTTCGTTATTACAATTTATGTATGTATCCGTATCTCTTATGATGGGTTAGTTTAACCTCCGGTTTGCTAGTAAAACTTAAGTTACTGTGTCACGAAATGATGCATGTCTAAAAAGTGTGTCACCAACATGAAAAGTTTGGAAAGCTCTGGTGTAAGGATTGGGGACTACAGGATGTCTGGGTTGAACAATCTGGTTCAATTTTCTCAGATCTTGGACTAGCCCGAAACTTCCATCTGGTTTCTTGACCGGAAGGATAGGGGTGTTGTAAGGGGACATGCATGATTCCAATAGGCCATCCTTCACCAGGTTTTCTACAACTGGTTTTAATCCCCTTCTTCCTTCGAGGGGCAAAGGGTATTGCCTTTGGCAAACCACCTCGCCTTCTCTTTTCAACTTAATCTGAAGGGGAGGGGGATGTCCAAAAGTCTCCAGTTCCCTTTCTTGACCCACACATCAGGATTTATATCTGCAATGTCTTCTTCCTTGAGGGTTGTCATTCTCACTACCATCTCTTGGTTTTCTAACTTTAATTCCAGCCCTAGTCCTATCATCATGTCCCTTCCCAATAGATTAATTCCCAAGTCGGGTAAATAAAGGGGTTGACAATTATCCTCCTTCTTCCCATATTTTATTTTCATTATCTCAAAAATGGGAGTTTGGACTTGACCTCCTACTCCTGCTGCCGTCAGGGATTTAGATGTCAATTTGGTTCCAGACGGGATAAAATTTAAAGATGTCCTACCTGCTCCACTATCTTCCAAAAAGACTGCCTCTTTCCCCTCCGGTCCCACCTGTAAATTTATCAAGGGCTCCCGGTGGGACCTTTTAAAGGGGCCCCCTGACCTCCCTATTCTTCATCCAGACTCATCAGAGGGATCACCCTCATTTCCCTCTGTAAGTCTGGACATTCTCGTTTAAAATGTCCAATCTTCCCACATTGATAACACCTCACTCAGGGTCCTCCATTTATCTAGCCTTCTCCCATTCCTGTTTGCCTACCTCGATTAGACCACCCTCTACCCCTTCCTCTTCCTCTGGCTTGTCCCTGCCATCCTTTTGAATCAGTAGATCCCATCTTTTTCTCCACACCCTGGTCTACTGTATTGACTATCATTTTGACGGTTCGTTTTTGCTTCTCATCCTCTCTCTTAACACACACTTTCTGTGCCTCTCTTAACAATTCTTCTATGGTTTTATCACTCCAGTTTTCTAACTTTTCTAGTTTCTTTTTGATAACTGGCCATGATTCTGTTACAAAATTAACTTTCAATAGTGACTGACTTACTGGATCTTCAGCAGTCATGCCAGAATACTTTCTCATCCGATCCTTTAATCGTTAGAGGAAATCAGATGGTGGTTCCTCCTTGCCTTGCTGAATTTCAAAGGCTTTGGTCAAGTTCTGGGACCTGGGTACTGCGAGTTTGATCCCTTTGATTATCAAAACCCTGAGGTCTTGCATATTAATCCAGTGTTGGTCCTCTTGGTGGTCCCAGCCCGGATCTCGGTTAGGATATTTTTGATCAGCCGGGACCACTCCCTGCCCAGGGGGATGTTCTTTTTCCCATTCAGCCATTGCTGCCCTCCTAACCATGGCCCTTTCTTCTCCTGAGAACAGGATGGCTAGAATGGACATTAATTCTCCCCAAGTGTATATATTAGGTCCCAGAAACTGATCAAATTGTTCCCCCAATCCTACGGGGTCTTCCATTAAAGACTTCATCTCCTTCTTAAAGTTTCGTATTTCTGAACTATTGAGTGGGGCATTTACAAATCCCACTTGTCCCTGTCCTATTGGGACCTCCCGTAAGGGGTACATATTTGCTCCCTCAAATGTCACATCTGGTAAGGGGTATTCTTGGTTTATCTCAGAATCCCTGTCAGTTCCTTTTGGTGTACTAGTGACTTTACTTCAGGCCCCCTGAGGGATAGGGAAATTCATTACATCTCTCTTTAATTGGGCCAGTTCTCGTCCCAATCCCGCATACAGTTCACTGGGCCTTGTTGATGTCATTGTGTGGGTCCCCTGTCCTCTTTCCCCATCTCCTTCTTCCACCAAAGGAGGAATATTTGGCTCTTGTGCCATAGGAACATAAAGGGATGGGAGGTGAGACAGGGGATCCCATGACTCAGGATGTCAGGGTGGAAACTGAGCCGATAGAACCCCAGAGCAGTTCTGATTCTGAGGAGGATCAGCAATCCGTGGGAGAGGAGCCAGCTCATCCCTCACAGGCACAGCAGCTGGCAGAGATTCTTCCTGCCGGCATTCCTGAGATCGATAGTGACCCTGGCAGTGAGAAAGTGTGGGAGGGGGGCTTGCTAGATGCTCGACGCAGACGCAGGGAGTGACAACAGCTGGAGGGCGCGGAAAGGAGGCGTAGTGCCCGTTTGGCGTGCAAGCAACAGCCACCTCTCGTGGACCCAAGGGAAAGGGGGAGGATCTCTCCCTAGCCCGTAAGTTCAGGGTCTTCAAGTGATTCTCTTTCAGACGGGGATCAACTGCCTACCCAGAGCATAGGCCATTCTGCTGTTCCTTGCTTAGTCGCTGGTGATTAGCATCTGAAAGAGTCATTAAGTTGTAAAAGGATTAAAGCCTTGAAAAGAATCCTTTTGTCTGTGTCTTGAGTTGGCTATTGGAGTGTACTGAAAGAGGCCACTAGGGCGCTCCTGACAGCTTGATCCCCGTTCCTCTTTTTTTTTTTTCTTTCTCTCTCTCTTCTCTACTGCCGAATGGAGGGTGCCAGGGACCTGCTGGTGCAAGCTCTGGTGCAAGAGAACCAGATTCTCCATGATCAAGTGGCTCAGCTGACGACTGCCGTACAGAATCTGCAAGCCGCGGTTCAACCCCCACCACCTCCGATTCCCCCCTGCCCCAAGTGCCCGGTGGCTTTGCCAGATAAGTTTTCTGGGGAAAAAGGACTTTTTCAGATTTTGCCGGCCCATTCGGAGCTGTACATGTACATGCACCTTCGACCTGAGGATTTCCTGACGGAACAGGTTCATGTGGGTTTCATCATTAACCTACTTTCAGGCGTGGCAGCTAAATGGGCTTTGGGACTTCTTCTCACTAATGACCCTCTGCTCGGGGACTGTCAAGGTTTCATGACAATGATGGCCAGATTTTTCGTTGACCCCCTGCGCACGCAGACAGCTTCTTGGGAGATTCGCCGCCTCAGGCAGGGCAAGGACTCAGTTTCTAGCTATGCGACGACTTTTCACTTGCTGATGCAGGATTTACAGTGGGATGATGCTGTGCTGGTGGCTCAGTTTTTGGACGGTTTGAACGACGAGATCTTGGACGAGTTGGCACGCACGTCTAGCCCGCCTACTTTGGAGGACCTCATCCAGACCTGCCTCCAGATAGATAGTCGGCTGGAGGGGCGCCGGCAGACCCGGTGGGGCGCCGGGGGCCGAGATTTCCCTCTTCCCATTCCCCCCATTTCCTGCCCCCTACCCTACCCCCCGCCCCTGCGGAGGGGGCGGAGGAGACCCCAATACATCTGGGAGCTACCCGAGCCTCATTGCCACCGGAGGAACTAGGGCGGCGGTGCGCTGAGCGCTGATGCTTTTGGTGTGGAAAGCTGGGGCATTTCGCCAAAACCTGCTGCGCTTGACCTGCAGCTCCTCTGCCTCCCCCTCCTCTCCTTCCTCCTCCTCGCCCCCAGGCCTGACTCAGCTGCCCCCCAAGCCTGTTGGGGGTCTGCAGTGTGGGGGTCGGTTCCGCACCAGGTGGGTGCCTTCCGCAACCCCTTCCATCTGCTATTGCATGTTCACCTCCGCTCCTCCCAGTGGGGTGGGGTGGAAGCCCTGGCTTTAGTGGACTCGGGGGCTATGGCCAGTTTCATGGACGAAAGCTTCGCCCTCTTCCATAAGATTCCTACCCTGCCTCTTCCTGCCCCCTTGGCAGTGGAGACCATCGATGGGCGTCCTCTTTCTTTGGCGCGGTGACCCGGATTACAGCTCCACTCACTCTGCGCACCCAGTCCCATGTTGAGCAGATGCAGTTTCACTTGGCCAAGGTTCCCCAATACCCAATCATGCTGGGAGTTTCCTGGCTCTCTTAAGCATAATCCTCAGATTTCTTGGGAGCTTCAGCAAGTGGAGTTTGCGTCTCCTTACTGCTGGGAGCATTGCCTCCCAACCCAGGTGCCGGTCCCAGCCCAGGCCTTAATCCTTTCCTCCCCCTCCTCATCTGCTTCTGGCAGTTTTTCAGCTACCGTGATCCTCCCAGAGAAGTATGCAGCTTTTCGGGATGTTTTCGACAAGGAGGCTGACCAGCTCCCCCTCACCGCCCTTTTGACTGTGCCATTAACCTCATTCCTGGGGCGACCATCCCCACTGGCCGACTGTATTCAGTGTCGGAGCCGGAACTTCGAGCTCTGCGGGAGTTTTTGGACACAAACCTCAGACGTGGCTTCATTTGCCCTTCCTCCTCCCCCACCCGCGCCCCTACCATCTTTGTGACCAAGGAATCTGGAGAACTCTGCCCGGTGCACGACTACAGAGCCCTCAATTCATTCTCGATCCCTGACAAGTACCCCCTCCCCCTGATCCCTGAGATGCTGGAGCACCTGGGGCGAGCCAAGATTTTCACAAAGTTGGACCTGTGTGGCGCCTACAATCTGATTCGCATCCGGGAGGGGAATGAGTGGAAGACCTGTTTCGGCACCCGGTACGGAGCGTATGAATACCTAGTGATGCCATTTGAGCTTGCCTGCGGGCCCCCCCCCCCCCATGTTTTCGCGTTTTATGAATGCCATCTTCCGGGACTATTTGGACTCTTTGTCATTGTGTATCTCGATGATTTACTTAGGTTTTCTGAGGACCCCCACACCCATCAGCACCATGTCTCCGCCGTCCTCCAGCGCCTCCGCAAGAACCATATGTATGCCAAACTGGAGAAATGTGCGTTTGACCTAACTTCTTTGGACTTTCTTGGCTACATTATTTCGCCTGACGGTATCAGGATGGATCCTGCAAAGGTCCAGGCTGTCCTCTCCTGGCAGGGTCCATCCACCAAGAAGGATTTGCAATGTTTTCTGGGCTTTCAAATTTCTACAGAAAGTTCCTGCCTAGCTTTGCTTGGCTGACATCTCCTCTCGCGGACCTCCTTAAGGCCAGGAAATCTCCTTTTCATTGGACGGCATCTGCCCAACAGGCTTTCGAGGAACTTAAGAAGCTTTTTAGTTCTGAGCCAATCCTGTTACATCCTGACCCGAGGAAGCCTTTTGTAGTGCAAACTGATGCCTCTGACTTGCTGTAGGGGCTGTGCTTTTTCAGCCAGATCGGGCGGGCGGCGGGTTGCAACCCTATGCCTACCACTCCAGGAAGCTGAACATGTCTGAGAGGAATTATACCATCTGGGAGAAGGAACTGTTGGCCATCAAGTCCTCTTTGGAGACCTGGCGTCATCTTCTGGAGGGGGCACAGTACCCAGTCGAAGTCAGAACTGACCATCACAACCTGGAACATCTTCAGACAGCCTGTGCCTTAAACCATTGGCATATTCGGTGGTCGCTTTTTTCTCCCCGGTTCCACCTTAAGATTTGCCATGTGAAAGCCTCTGACAACCTACAAGCAGATGCTCTTTCTCGTCAGCCAGACCTCCAGCCAGAGGGGGGGAAGGGGGGTCCCTCCCCCTCTCTGATTCTCTCCCCCCCCAAGCCTGGTGGCAGCTGTGGTGCCTCGCTCTTGGGAGGAGCTCCTTCGCTCTGAACAGGCTCAGGATGCTTTTGTCCGCACAAAGGTGGAGGAATTGGGGCTAGCCTCTGCCCCCCCACCCCCTTCTCTCTACAAGGTGGCCTGCTTTACCATTCCGGCCAGGTCTATGTGCCTTCTAGACCTCTCCGCAAGAAGGTCCTCCATCAGTGCCATGACTCCACCACCTCTGGGCACTTTGGCTTTGCCAAGACCCTGCACAGAGTAATGCGGGATTTTTGGTGGCCTCATGTGTGTCAGGACGTCAAGACTTATGTCACCTCCTGCCCAACCTGCCAGCGGGCAAAGGCCCCCTCAGGCAAGCCCACAGGCTTGCTTCACCCCCTGCCTACCCCCTCAGGACCTTGGAAACTGCTCTCCCTTGACTTCATCACTGATTTGCCTCCCTCACACGGTAAGACCACTATTCTGGTGGTGGTGGATTTGTTTTGTAAGATGGCTCATTTCATTCCCTGCTCTGGGTTGCCCAGAGCCAGGGAGACGGCGGAGGTTTTTTTGGCGCATGTTTTCTGGCTCCACGGATGGCCCGAGGGTCTCATTTCAGATAGGGGGGCCCAATTCACTGCCCATTTCTGGAGGGAGCTACTTGGGCTTCTCCATGTGATGCTCCGTCTTTCCTCCACCCACCATCCACAGACGGACGGTCAGACCAAGTGCACCAATGCGACTCTGGAGCAATATTTGCGCTGTTATGTCAATTACCAGCAAGATGACTTGTTTTCCTTGGTGCCTTTCACAGAATTCGCTTATGCCATGCTTCCACCCGCCAAACTCCATTTTTTGCCAATTTTGGTTACCACCCCAAGGCTTTCCCGTCCACCCTTTCATCGGTCCTTGCTGTCCCTCCTGGTTTCTGGCGACCCTCATCACTCGGTTGGTCATCCCCCCTGCCACCAGTGCTGGTGAAGGGGGAGGAGGAGTTTGAGGTCGCAGAGATTCTGGACTCCCGCCTTTCTCGCGGCCGCCTGCAATATCTAGTGGACTGGAAGGGGTACGGGCCAGATGAGTGAACCTGGGAACCCGCGGAAAATGTGCGTGCTCCGTTGCTGCTGAGGCGCTTCCACCAGCTGTACCCCCACAAACCCGGGGCCCCAGGGGAAGAGCACGAGGGGGGGCCTCATGGGAGTGAGGATGATGTCAGGGTGGAAACTGAGCCGATAGAACCCCAGAGCAGTTCTGATTCTGAGGAGGTTCAGCAATCCGTGGGAGAGGAGCCAGCTCATCCCTCACAGGCACAGCAGCTGGCAGAGGTTCCTCCTGCCAGCATTCCTGAGATAGATAGTGACCCTGGCAGTGAGAAAGTGTGGGAGGGGGGCTTGCTAGACACTCGGCACAGACGCAGGGAGCGTTGAGTGATGGAGGGTGCGGAAAGGAGGCGTAGCGCCCGCTTGGCGCGCAAGCAACGGTCGCGTCCCGTGGGCCCAAGGGAAAAAGGGAGGATCTCTCCCTAGCCCATAAGTTCAGGGTCTTCCCATGGTTCTCCTTCAAATGGGGACCAACTGCTTTACCTGGAGCTTAGGCTACTCAGCTATCTTTCCCCAGTGCTGTTCCTTGCTTTGTCGCTAGTGATTAGTATCTGAAAGAGTCATAAAGGAATAAAGTCTCGGGAAGAATCCTTGTCATCTGTGTCCTGAGTTGGCTATTGGTGGGGACTGCAAGAGGCAGCTAGGGCGCTCCTGACACCACCAAGGCAGTACTTAACAGTCCAATTTTCCTACCTTGGTCCGTGCACGGAGTTGCCTGGTTGCTGCACTTAGCCAATGCCTACAATCACCCTTTCTGCTGCACCGTGTCGCGCTTCGGGATCCTTCTGACTGCATGTCAGGGAAGCCCCTAATGACAAATCCTAGAGCCGTTAAAATCAACGGGACGCGTCTCCCCAGACTTCAGCATCAGCGGCCCCCGAGCAATGAGCCTGGATCCCGGACGAGCCCCCAAACTTGTTAGAAACTCGTTTGTCTAATCATGACCTGTAAAATAACTTCGTGACACATGTTCAAGCAGCACTCTTATGTTTATTAAGCACGTTTGCAAAGGTGGGTGTCCTAGCTGAGTAGGCACACCTGACAATCCAAGCACACAGGTTTTATTCCCTTTCCCCGGCTGCTGAGTCCCTCCCTTGTTTCCCCATTGGCTGGGTACTTCAAGGTTCACAGCATATCCCGAGCACGTAAGCAAGCCCAGGGAAGTCCCGCCTCTGTTTACATCTCCCACTACTCTAATTTTAAAACCCCTTGCCCCTGTTTACAATTATCCTTTTATGGCTTCTAATTTGCTTAGCTAACCACAGTCTTAACTTCAGTCTAAGTTTCTGACCAGAAACGTATCTTAGACACCTGTTTCCACATCCTGTCTCAGCTCAGCTACCGTTCAAAAGCATTTGCGACCTATTTAATGCAAAAGCAACATTTTAACCCTTTCCTACAGAGGGCAACAGGCTTTGAAACCCCTTTTGTACTGCCAGGTAACTTCCTCTTAAGCCATCCCGGTGGGGAGTTGCCAAATGGAGCACATTGCTCTGTGTACTTCTCTTTTAATTATAATATATGGCTCTTTCATTCCTTGCTCTAATTACCACCTTTTCCCAGCCTGCTCTCTGTCTTTGCATTAAGTCATATTCCGCATCCCATATTGAACCTCTTGTGGTGGTGGAAGGTGTGTGTAGTATCAGTTAGGCATATTATATATAATTATCTTTTACACTTATATGCAAAGATTAAAATGCAGCAAATTGCCAAATTATATTACTGGGAAGCTGAATGTTTTTCTTTGGAGATAAAGAAACATAGCCAATTGAACC
The DNA here is from genome assembly GCF_057233095.1 of Heloderma suspectum. Taxonomy (NCBI): domain Eukaryota; kingdom Metazoa; phylum Chordata; class Lepidosauria; order Squamata; family Helodermatidae; genus Heloderma; species Heloderma suspectum. The sequence goes on along the minus strand of NC_139475.1, from coordinate 59,895,679 downwards.
CTTCTTTGTCGTGGGAACCTCTAGCTGCTGCCATCTTAATTTCCCATGAGTGCCTCTGGCCAGGTGACTTGTCCTTTGAGTAGCCATGCCCCACCCATTGCAGCCATGTTTTGATTGTGCCCAGGAAAGTTTCTCACATGTCCAAATGTGCCCATGGGACATTTGGTTGCCTGTTGCTGTCTTTCAGCATGCCAGCCTCCCAGTTTTGTTTTAATTTTTTTAAAAATCTGAAAAACTCAAGAGGAGCAGGGAGCCTTCTGGGCATCAAGGGAGGTGTCTGGGTGCAATGGTGCCCATGGGCACCCATGTTGAGGACCCTCCGCTGTAGGCTGTTAGATTCAGGGCTAGCAGCTGAATAGGCCTGCAATAGGTAGGGCGTTAGAGTAGATGGCCACCTAGTGCCGTACAACTCATTTAACACAACTTGAGAGTGCTTGCCTTTTTAGAAGTAGACAGTTTGAGCTGTGGTCTTTAGTAATCAGATTATGAAATGTCTGGCTTTGTTTGGTGCAATTGGGTTATGCAAATCCTGACAAATCATTAAAAAAAACCCTCTGCCAGAAGACATGAAAGTCATTTCTCTCTCTTGTAACATTGAGGCGTCTTGGGGGGCCTTGCAAGGTAGAAAACAGATGAAGAAAATCAAATTAGTCTAGTGAAGCTAGAGACATACCAGCAAAGCCCTTCCAGTTCTGGAGCATTCTGATGGCATTGCTTAGTGGCCTGGATGGAGGGTTTTGTGCTTGGAGCTTTCTTTCTCACACTGCAGTTTCGTCACTAAGAGTTTTGCGTAGGGTCTTGGTGATAACATGCCTGGCCTTTTCCTTTGATCCCTCATGGAATTCCTTAGAGAAAGCTTCCAGATGTTTGTAGCAGCACTGAATGCAAGACACAAAGCAAATGTGTTTAAGTACTTAATTTCCTTTGAGGTTTTAGCTGTTGCTTTCATAAGAAGCTGCAGTGTTGGTTCAACGGTGACATGCTTCTTTCTGCCCTCTAGTGGTGAACAGCTGCTTTGCACAGAGTGCCTTTGCCCCTGTTTGTGCTACCAATGCCTGAGTTTATTGTAATCTTGCAGATGGCTGGCTCTGGATGCTCTCTTTGCCAGGGATTGGAGTCTCATAACTCTTTGTTCAGCTTCTTTTCTCTGAAGAGGCAGCAAAGCAGGGTGCTACACGAAGCCCCTGTTGCTTTGTGTAGGGAAGTGCTGTGATGGCTGGCTACTAGTCATGCTGGTTCCATACTGCCTCCAGTAGTGGAGGCAGTATGCCTCTGTATACCAGTTACTGAGGATTGCGAGCAGGAGGGTGCTGTTGTGCTCATGTGCTTCTTGGGGGCTTCCCATTGGGATATCTGGTTGGCCACTGTGGGAAACCAGGATGCTGGACTAGATTGGCCTTTGGTCTAATCCAGTGCAGTGGCACTTCTTCTGTTCTTATGAATATTGGATATTACAGGCAACACCCTAATCAGTGCCACACTACAGAAAGTGCAAATGTGAAAGGCCTGATGGGTTTTATGAGGGCTGCCATCCCATTAATGTAGATCTTAATGCAGTTAATCAGTTCAGCTTTAATTGGCCAGATCAGCATAAAGAAAGCAACCCGCCACAGTGATGGAGCTTGTATTACAGAAGCGGCCTTCTCATTCCCTCTGATGTGAGGAGGCTGTCTGGATGTGTTCAGTCCTTGCTTTTGTCACCAGTTCCTTTCAGTAGTGGCATGTACTTTCCCCCAGCCACCCACCCACCTTTCTGATTATGTATTTATTATTTAATAGATTTATAGCCCGCTTTTCTGGGTAAAAACCCTGGCAAAGCAGATGGCAACTTCCTTTAGAATGCAAAATACATAATAAAACCCTAAAAACAATATTCAATACATAAGTCATTAACATATCAAATCTGACACAACATGTGTTGATACATCATGGTTGTGCCATGTGCCTTGTCTAGTAATATTTTGGGGAGTGGCAGAGTTCTAATGTTTTTGATATGAGGGTGTGTGGCTGCAGGGAAGTGGCAGGGGAGCGTGACTGTGCTTGGCTTTGTCAGACTCAGTAGTGGGTCTCCCTTCATTGCTGCCCTCTGTGGATGGTGAATCACTTTTTGAAATTAGTAAGAGGCTTATATCCACCAATTAACTTTTACGAAGACTAATTCGTAAGCAAATTAGTAGATGTATACAGTGTAACTTTACAGAGTAACGTAAGCAAAAAGACAGGTCCCTGCCATGAGGAGCTTGCAAATTAAAAGTTTCAGCATTTTGGAAGATGATTAAAGGGAAGGGAGGGAAAGGAGAGCCAAAGGATTAACATAGATGTCAGAGTGGAGACTGAGCCCATAGAGCCCCAGAGCAGTTCTGATTCTGAGGAGGAACAGCAATCTGTGGGAAAGGAGCTCGCTCATTTCTCACAAGCACAGTAGCTGGCAGAGATTCCTCCTGCCAGCATTCCTGAGAGAGAGAGTGACCCTGGCAGCGAGAGAGCGCTGGAGGAGGGCTTGCTGGACACTCGGCGCAGACGCAGGGAGCAGTGCCAGATGGAGGGCGCCGAGAGGAGGCGCTCCACCCGTTTGGCGCGCAAACAACGGTCGCATCCCAAGGACCCAAGGGAAAGAGGGAGGATCTCTCCCTAGCCCATAAGTTCAGAGTCCTCCCATGGTTCTCCTTCAAATGGGGACCAACTGCCTTACCTGGAGCTTAGGCTACTCTGCTATCTGCCCCAGTGCTGTTCCATGCTTAATCGCTAGTGATTAGTATCTGTAAGAGCCATAAAGGAATAAAGCCTTGGAAAGAATCCTTGTCATCTGTGTCCTGAGTTAGCTATTGGAGGGGACTGTAAGAGGCAGCTAGGGCGCTACTGACAGCAGGGTCGAGAGGGATTGACATAAGAATGGAAGAAGAGCTGTGCTGAATCAGCCTATCTGGTCCAGCAATCTGTTCCCACAGTGGCCAACCAGTTGCCCCAGTGGGAAGCCCACAAGCAGGACACGGGCGCAACAGCAACTGGTATACAAAGTGAGCAGCTTTGTGGCTGTACCCCCTCCCCATAAAAGCACTCTCCATAGAACAAAAAGGAGTTTTCAGCTTCCACGTCACTGACATCCCACTCCATGCTGGTGGCATGTGTAGGGCATCTGAGGTTTTCAGTTGTGTCAAGAGGAATTTACTCTCAAGGGGGAGGGGGTGGCAGGGAGGAAGCATGGAAACAACATTATGCAGCAAAGAAACACGGACTGCTCCATCCCTCTGCTAAACACTCTCTAGTCCTATATGGTAAATCTCTCTCCTCTGTTCACCCACCTTGCCACCTCCCCGCTTAAAAAAAAAAAAAAAAAGGCTCTGCAATCCTGGATAGAAAAGAAGCAAAATTTATGGTGGTGCTTGATTTATGGCTCAACTGCACCATCATTTGGCAGAGCAGAAGCTCTTATCAGTTGATGAGCTGGTCGAGGGCCTGGGTGGCATTGGCTCCCATTTATTTTCTTTAGTGGGTGACAGGGAGGGCTCTCCGAGTGGTGCAGAGAGTCCCACTCTCGCCTTCTCTGGTAGTCCAAACTGCTTGGGAAAAGAGCTCTTTATTAGAAGTGTGTGTGTGTGTGGTGCATGTGTTGCTCTGGGACTTGCGAGGAGAAATGATGTATATATTGAGATGTAGCATTTGCATCCCCCAGTAATTTGGTGATAGATGGGAGGAGTTCAGCATGGAGTTGTTAATACAAAATTTCAGGCTTCATATACCACAGTAATTATTTAATCAGTGTGAACCCTCCTACAGAAAGTAGAGGAAGGAACTAGAGGATCGGCTATCCTTGACTTGATCCTAACCAACAGAGATGACTTAGTGGATAAAGTAGCAGTTACAGGAACTCTGGGGGAAAGCGACCATGTTGTACTTGAGTTCTTGGTTCTAAGGGAAGCAAAAGCCGAGTGTACTCAAACGCGTACCCTGGATTTTAGGAAAGCTGATTTTAATAAACTCAGAACAATGATCAGCAAGGTCCCATGGCAAACAATGCTAGCGAGAAAAGGAGTCCAAGATGGGTGGGAACTTTTAAAAAAGGAAATTCTCAAGGCACAATCACAAACAATTCCAACAAGAAGAAAAGGTGGAAGACAACAGAAGAAGCCAATGTGGCTTCACAAAAAGCTTAGGGATGACCTGAAAACAAAAAAGGACACATATAGGAAGTGGAAAGAAGGCCAAGTAACAAAGGAAGAGTACAGGCAGGTAGCACAGAATTGCAGGGATGGCGTCAGGAAGGCTAAAGCGGAGAACGAGGTGAGGTTAGCGAGGGATGCTAAAAACAACAAAAAGGCTTTCTTCAGCTACGTGCATAGTAAAAGGCAGAGGAAAGAAATGGTTGTTCAGCTATTAAATAAGGATGGCAAAATGATAACAGATGACAAAGAAAAGGCAGAGGTGCTCAATTCCTACTTTGGCTCAGTCTTCTCCCAAAAGAGGGTCTATGACCCCCCTGGCAAAGGCGAAGTACAGGCTGAAGGGGCAGGATTGCAGCTTGAGATCGACAGGCATATGGTCAAGGAACACCTCATTACTTTGAATGAGTTCAAATCTCCAGGGCCAGATGAACTGCATCCTAGAGTAATAAAGGAACTGGCAGAAGAACTCTCAGAACCGCTGTCTATTCTCTTTGAGAAATCATGGAGGACGGGGGAAGTGCCAGATGACTGGAGGAGGGCTAACGTTGTCCCTATCTTCAAAAAGGGTAAAAAGGAGGAACCTGGGAACTACAGACCAGTCAGTCTGACATCAATCCCTGGGAAAATTCTGGAGCAGATCATAAAGCAATCCATCTGGAGGCACCTTGACAACAATGCCGTGATTACTCGAAGCCAACATGGATTTGTCAAAAACAAGTCCTGCCAGACAAATCTGATCTCATTTTTTGATCAAGTCACCTCCCTTGTAGACCGTGGGAATGCTGTAGACATCATATACCTCGACTTCAGCAAAGCTTTCGACAAAGTGCCCCATGATATCCTGATGAGCAAACTTGCTCGAAGTGGGCTAGATGAAACGACGATCCGGTGGATCCACAGTTGGCTACAGAATCGGACTCAAAGAGTGCTTATCAATGGGACCTTCTCAAGCTGGGGAGAGGTAACGAGTGGGGTACCGCAGGGCTCAGTCCTGGGCCCAGTGCTCTTCAACATTTTTATTAATGACTTGGAGGAGGAGGTGCAGGGAATGCTGATCAAATTTGCAGATGACACAAAATTGGGAGGGATAGCTAATACTTTGGAAGACAGAAACAAAATTCAAAGTGATCTGGATAGACTGGAGTGCTGGGCAGAAAACAACAGAATGGCATTTAATAGGGACAAATGCCAAGTTCTGCACCTCGGAAAAAGGAACCAAATGCACAGTTACAAGATGGGGGATACGTGGCTCAACCACACTACGAGCGAGAAGGATCTTGGAATTGTCGTCGATCACAAGCTGAATATGAGCCAACAATGTGATGTGGCTGCAAAAAAGGCAAATGGTATTTTGGGCTGCATTAATAGAAGCATCGCTTCCAAATCCCGGGAAGTACTAGTTCCCCTCTACTCAGCACTGGTTAGGCCTCATCTGGAGTACTGTGTCCAGTTCTGGGCACCACACTTTAAGAAGGATGCAGACAAGCTGGAGAGGGTTCAAAGGAGGGCAACAAAGATGATCAGGGGACTGGAAACAAAGCCCTATGAAGAGAGACTGAAAGAATTGGGCATGTTTAGCCTTGAGAAGAGAAGACTGAGGGGAGATATGATAGCACTCTTCAAGTACTTGAAAGGTTGTCACAGAGAAGAAGGCCAGGATCTCTTCTTGATCATCCCAGAGTGCAGGACATGGAATAATGGGCTCAAGTTACAGGAAGCCAGATTCCGGCTGAATATCAGGAAAAACTTCCTGAGTGTCAGAGCAATACGGCAATGGAACCAATTACCTGGGGAGGTGGTGGGCTCTCCCACACTGGAGGCCTTTAAGACGAGGCTGGACAGCCATTTGTCAGGGATGCTCTGACTTGGATTCCTGCATTGAGCAGGGAGTTGGACTCGATGGCCTTGTAGGCCCCTTCCAACCCTACTATTCTATGATTCTACTATTCTATGATTCTAACCAGCCAGCTAACCGTCCAACAGGCCCTCCTGCAACCAGAGAGGGGCCCAGTTCGACCTGCAGGTGGCGCTGTCACAATGGCCGCTTGGTTTTGGTAACAAGGCGGATCTGGCCTGCGTGTTTGCTTTATGCAAGTAAGCAAAGGGAGTGAAGGACTGGATTACAATGCCATTTATGTATCCAACGTGTGGCCTGTGAAAGGGCTTGGGTCTGCCACTCCAGTGACAACAGGTAGAATAATGGGGAAAGGCTGCCCTTTAAGCATCCCTTAAATTGCCTTTTTACCCTGGCATGGAGGCTGGCAATTAGATCTGCCCTGTCCATTCTTTAATCAATTTTTCATTGTGAGTTTCAACAAAACAAACAAAATCATAACAAAACCAAAAAAAAATTAAAATATAACAACATACTCTAAAGACATCTGCCCTTTCTGTAAAGGAGGCTCCTGATCTGGCAGTGCGTTATGTAAATGACCGGCCTGCCTTATTCCCCACCCCTCCTCCAATACTAATAATTCATCACTGCTCGGTAGTCTGTCAGGATTCTCTCGAAGGGGGAAAGAGGGAGAAGACTCCAGCTAAAACCTGCTCTCCCTTAAAAAGAAAAAAGAAAACATATCTGCTCAAAGCCTGGCCCTAGTTTGAAATGAAGAAATCTGACAGCATCACAGATTGGGTTTAATAACGCTGTGCACACTTTGTCTTTTCCCCATGCCATGCCATTCTTCTGCCAACCTGATCTTCTGGCATGGGCTTCTCCTATGGAAGAGAAGCAGCTGACACTGGCATGCAGGATAGTAAAGGGCAGAAAGAGACCCCTCCCCTGTTAGGTGCATTAAAAGATGTGGGGGCCACCCCTTCTTTGACTCAACAAGCCATGCTTTCTCCTTGGCTAATGTCTATGCTCAAAGGCAGGCACACTCAAATGCATATTTTTGTCAGTGCTCTCTAGCTATAGTTGACCATATATTTAGGGCCAGTTGGCACAGGAGAAAGTGTGGAAATATTTTATTTAGTACCCTTGTATCCTGTTTTTCTTTCATCATGACATGAGGTGGCATCCATGGGGTTCCAGGCACTGATCAGACCCACACCTGCACATCTTCAGCAAGGTGTGTCCTCAGACCTTGGTCTGGGACCTTCGTTTTTCTTAAGGAAGGGAAGCGAGGTACTTGTAGGGATAGCCTAGGGTAGGTCATCTAACAGAGATGCCAGGTATTTCTGCATTTCCCATCATGTGGGCTAGTCATGGTACAAAGCACTGAAGTAGCAAAATTTCAGCCTTGAGTTACTTTGCATTTCTAAGAGCTAGCATCTCCTTTTCAGGCTCTGGCCCTTCACAAAGCAAATACCTTCAAATTCCTTGATGCCAACAACAACAAAAAAAGATGTTATTTTCATTACAGGAGACTGGAATGCTAAGGTGGGTAGTCAAACGACACCTGGAATTACAGGCGAGCATGGTCTGGGAGAACAAAATGAAGCAGGACATAGGCTGATAGAATTTTGCCAAGACAACTCACTGTGCATAACAAACACTCTCTTCCAACAACCTAAGAGACGACTTTATACATGGACTTCACCAGACGGTCCTTTACCAGACAGTAAAGATTACTGCAGACGCTGACTGCAGCCAGGAAATCAGAAGACGTTTACTTCTTGGGAGGACAGCAATGACAAATCTTGATAAAATAGTGAAGAGCAGAGACATCACACTGACAACAAAGGTCCACATAGTTAAAGCAATGGTCTTCCCTGTAGTAACCTATGGCTGTGAGAGCTGGACCATAAGGAAGGCTGAGCGAAGGAAGATAGATGCTTTTGAACTGTGGTGCTGGAGGAAAATTCTGAGAGTGCCTTGGAGTGCAAGAAAATCAAACCAGTCCATACTCCAGGAAAAAAAGCCAGACTGCTCACTTGAGGGAAGGATATTAAAGGCAAAACTGAAGCACTTTGGCCACATAATGAGAAGACAGGACACCCTGGAGAAGATGCTGATGCTAGGGACAGTGGAAGGCCAAAAAAGAGGGGCCGACCAAGGGCAAGATGGATGGATGACATTCTGGAGGTGATGGACTTGACCTCGGGGGAGCTGGGGGTGGCGACGGCCGACAGGAAGCTCTGGCGGGGGCTGGTCCATGAAGTCACGAAGAGTCGGAAGCGACTGACCGAATAAACAACAACAACATCAGCAAATGTTTCCCTGCCAGAGCTGTTCCCAGTCTTGGTGCGATCTTGAGAAGACACTTTCAGCACTGCCGCCATTCTTGGTTTGCCAGGCTTACTGCACTTTGACTATTGCTGTGAGTCTGTGGCAGTTGTCCTCCCATTGTATGAAGTGGGGAGGGGATTAACCACTGTGACTGAAGCTGCAAGGAGTTTTAAAGGATCCTGGAGCAAGGAGCAGGTTGCTTGGTGAGGTACAGTTGCCTGTGGATATGGGACGGGAAAGTTCAAAAATCCCAGCTCGTTGGTATGCTTCACTTGGCTGGGGGTGGGGGCTTGGTCTGATCGTTCCTGCTTGGCTTAACCTACCTTGCAGGGTCGCTAGATGAAATTGCAGCTCTTCAGTTCCTTCATGGGAGGGTGGGATTTGTTGTTTATTCGGTCAGTCGCTTCCGACTCTTCGTGACTTCATGGACCAGCCCACGCCACAGCTTCCTGTCGGCTGTCGCCACCCCCAGCTCCCCCAAGGTCGAGTCTGTTACCTCCAGAATATCATCTATCCATCTTGCCCTTGGTCGGCCCCTCTTCCTTTTGCCTTCCACTGTCCCTAGCATCAGCATCTTCTCCAGGGTGTCCTGTCTTCTCATTATGTGGCCAAAGTACTTCAGTTTTGCCTTTAATATCATTCCCTCAAGTGAGCAATCTGGCTTTATTTCCTGGAGTATGGACTGGTTTGATCTTCTGGCAGTCCAAGGCACTCTCAGAATTTTCCTCCAGCACCACAGTTCAACAGTTGTATACCACAGGGTGGGATACAAACAGAATAAACTAAATGCACCCTCTCCATCCCCTTCATGGATCACTGCCTTGTTGTGGCGAAGGGGCTTGCGTAACTCAGTGAAGCCATAAGCTATGCCATGCAGGGCCACCCAAGACGGACAGGTCATGGCAGAGAGTTCTGACAAAATGTGGTCCACTGGAGAAGGAAATGGCAACCCACTACCCAGTATTCTTGCCAAGAAAACCCCATGGAACGTATCACAAGGCTAAAAGAGATGAGGCCGGAAGATGAGCCCCTCAGGTCGGAAGGTGTCCAATATACTACTGGGGAAGAGCAGAGGGTATTTCCAAGTAGCACCAGAAAGAGTGAAGCGGCTGGGCCAAAGCCGAAAGGACACTCAGCTGTGGATGTGTCTGGTGGTGAAAAGAAAATCCGATGCTGTAAAGAACAATATTGTTTAGGAATTCCAGCTGAGCTATTTAAAATCCTAAAAGATGATGCTGTTAAAGTGCTGCATTCAATATGCCAACAAATTTGGAACACTCAACAATGGCCACAAGACTGGAAAAGGTCAGTTTACATTCCAATTCCAAAAAACCTACAAGCTAGGCTTCAGCAGTATGCGAACCGAGAACTACCGGAAGTATAAGCTGGGTTTCGAAGAGGCAGAGGAACTAGAGATCAAATCGCCAACATTCGCTGCATCATGGAGAAAGCAAGAGAATTCCAGAAAAATGTCTATTTCTGCTTCATTGACTGCGCTAAATCCTTTGATTGTGTGGATCACAACAAACTGTGGCAAATTCTTAAAGTGATGGGAGTACCAGACCACCTTACCTGTCTCCTGAGAAACCTGTACGAGGGTCAAGAAGCAACAGTAAGAACCAGACATGGAACAACCGAGTGGTTCAAAATTGGGAAAGAAGTATGACAAGGCTGCATATTGTCACCCTGCTTATTTAACTTATATGCAGAGTACATCATGAGAAACGCCGGGTTGGATGAATCACAGGTCGGAATTAAGATTGTGGGGAGAATTATCAACAACCTCCGATATGCAGACGATACCACCCTAATGGCAGAAAGCGAAGAGGATCTAAAGAGCCTCTTGTTGAGGGTGAAAGAGGAGAGTGCAAAAGCTGGTTTGAAACTCAACATTAAAAAAAATAAGATCATGGCATCTGGCCCCATCACTTCCTGGCATATAGAAGGGGACGAAATGGAAGCAGTGACAGATTTTACTTTCTTGGGCTCCAAGATCACCGCAGACGGTGACTGTAGCCATGAAATTAAAAGACGCTTGCTCCTTGGGAGGAAAGCTATGGCAATCCTAGACAGCATAGTAAGAAGCAGAGACATCACCTTGCCGACAAAGGTCCGTCTAATCAAAGCTATGGTTTTCCCAGTAGTAACGTATGGCTGTGAGAGCTGGACTATAAGGAAGGCTGAGCGACAAAGAATCGATGCTTTCGAACTGTGGTGCTGGAGAAGACTCTTACGAGTCCCCTGGACTGCAAGGAGGTCAAATCAGTCCATCCTAAAGGAAATCAACCCTGACTGCTCATTGGAAGGACAGATACTGAAGCTGAAGCTCAAATATTTTGGCCACCTAATGCGAAGAGAAAACTCTCTGGAAAAGACCCTGATGCTGGGAATGACTGAAGGCAAAAGGAGAAGAGGACGGCAGAGGATGAGATGGCTAGATAGCATCACCGATGCAATGAATATGGACTTGAGCACGCTCCGGGAGAGAGTGGAGGACAGGAAGGCCTGGCGTGCTGTGGTCCACGGGGTCATGAAGAGTCGGACATGACTGAACGACTGAACAACAACAACCCTCTCCATTGGGAACCTCCTGGATGATTCTGCCACAGATGGGGCTTTTCTCAGTATCTTACTGTTTAGCACCAGCAAGCTGTATATTGTGTGAAGCAGAAGTGATGTGACCCCTCTTCAGGAGATCTGGATTTGCTTCGTGGGTGTCCCAAGGCCTGATGGTGTGCGTGCATGTGTGCGTGTGCTGAAAGGTTGTCTTCATGGATGCACTTCATTAAAACAGGCAGATTTTCTCTTTGCTCGGCAGGGGGAAATGGATCTTGGGTTGATGCAAGCGTAATAATGAGGCCACCCATAAAAAACAGCCAAATTTCTCGGCGCCCAAGTGGTGCTTGAGCTGTGTGTAGTGTCATGTGCTGACTAGTTGGCTCTGACCCCTTGAAGGAGGAGATGGAGGAGTGGGCAGCCAAAGAAAAGATTTGAGAAAGTCATTCCACTGAACTCTGCCTTGCGTTATGCCCTTCCAATGGCCTATAGTGGGAAATGGATAAGTTTGACTTCGGCAGTCTTTGGACTACTAGTTGGATTTTCTTGCTAAAATCCTATGCACAGAGGTTTGTGACCAAAGTCTCTGCTTCTTTTTAAAGAAGCCCACTTCTAGCTTTCAGGATTCCAGATGTAATTTTAAGACCGTGCCAGCTCAACATAATTATCAGTGTTGCCTTTCCCAGTTCTGATTGAGAAAATTGACTTTACCATGAAGTGTTGGGGCCCAGTTCCTTCACGCTGGGAGTGTGTCTCATGCAGTGGGCCCTTTCTCCTCATTGAAAAGCCCCTCCCCCCACAATTGCAGGGATGATCCTGATGGCATGGGCTTTGTAGTAAGCAGCAACTTCCAGTGTGATACCCTGAGCAATTTGCCTCTGCGTTGGGCATGGGCATTCCAAGAGCAATGTGGGCTTGGCGTGAGTTTGTGCCCACAGAAAGGGGCAGCTTGCATGTACCACCTGGTGCAAGATAGGAGCATATTGCTGTGCCTTTAGTGGTTCCCTCTGTACTCCATCCTTCCATTATAATATACCTAACTTTCCCAAACGTTAATGGGGGAGTACACAAGCTCATTAAATGGGGAAGATATTTTCTTAAACCCTTCAAGCCTTTTCTTGGTTCAGTGATTTCTCTGCTCTGAGTTTGCTATCCTGGTTAAGCTGTTTCTGAAAATGTAGATCTATAGAGAGCTGTGGATTTGGCAGGCATTTTAAAGGTATCTTTACTAGAAAGGAGGGAGGCTTAAGTGAGGCAGAGGGTGTTTCTGACCTCTAATGTCCTATAGTCAGGACCTTGTCCAGAAGATGGAAGTGCTGGAAGCACTTGGCTTGTGATTGCATGGTTTTATCTAGCAGTCATTCAGCAGCTGATAATGCAGGTTGATGTTTTTCATCCCCCCGCCCCCCATCCAAGAATTTATTAAATTTCCTTTTCTGGGACAAAAGGCTGCAGGATTATGTGATAAAATTCCACTTTGCTCAGATAATGCTGATTTTGGCAGCTAAAAGGGCTGGCACACACAGGGTTCTGCAGCCCCAGGTCACACTCCTTGTCCAAAACCATGCATGGTCTGGGATACAATGGCTCTGCAGTGGGGTGGGTGATGGACAAGATTGTGTGGTGAGGCTGATGTTGAAGGGTGTGTGTGTCTGTCTGTCTGTATATCCCTCCCTTCCGAAGCTTACTGGTAATTCTGAGGTTGGTGCTCTTGGCCACATCTTTTGGAAGTTGTGGGTTTGGCTTTCTCAGTGTCGGACCTTGGGTGACAATCTTGACTCGCCTGGTCTAGGATTGCTGTCTGCTCCACGCCTTGCAGGACGTTCTGCTGTGGGTGAGCAAGTAGAGATTCCATCCTCTGAAACTGAAAGGAAGGAGGACATTGAAATGGATAGCACGCTTTGCTCAGGCCTCCACAGGCTTGCTGAGGGATTTGCACCCCCTTTCCATTTCTGCAAATCCCAGCATTTCTTCCTTGGTCTCCATCTCACACATCCAAAGAAACTTGGAGACTAAAATGCTCCAGAGACTGTGCCGAAGGCTACTAGTGATCTATGTATATTTATCACATGTGTATTCCACTCTTCCTTTGGGTAGCCTCTGTTGATTTTTATCCTCACAGCAAGCTCAGTCTGGCTCAAGGCTGGCAGAGTGGGGATGTTGAATCTTTAAAACAAAGAAGACAGCCAAGGAAGAAGAGGTGGGTACAAATGTTTTTGTTTTTTAAAGTGTTGGGCTTGCCTGCCTGCAGAGTTTACTCTTTACTTGGGCTTGCTAATGTGAGAGCGCTCTGCGAACAAGAGAAAGCTCCTCTTTTTCTGTCTTTTCCCATTTTACTTGTTTGTTTTGACTCTCAGCGGATACACTCTGGACAGTATGTTTATCTGTTAGTCATAGAACCATAGAAGAGTAGGGTTGGAAGGGGCCTACAAGGCCATCGAGTCCAACCCCCCTCTCAATGCAGGAATCCAAGTCAGAGCAGCCCTGACAGATGGCTGTCCAGCCTCATCTTGAAGGCCTCCAGTGCGGGAGAGCCCACCGCCTTCCTAGGGAATTGGTTCCATTGTCGTATTGCTCTAACAGTAAGGAAGCTTTTCCTGATGTTCAGCCGGAATCTGGCTTCCTGTCACTTGACTCCATTATTCCGTGTCCTGCACTCTGGGAGGATCGAGAAGAGATCCTGGCCTTCCTCTCTGTGACCGGCTTTCAAGTACTTGAAGAGCACCATCATATCTCCCCCCAGTCTTCTCTTCTCAAGGCCAAACATGCCCAGTTCTTTCCGTCTCTCCTCATAGTGCTTTGTTTCCAGTCCCCTGATCATCTTTGTTGCCCTCCTCTGAACCCTCTCCAGCTTGTCTGCATCCTTCTTAAAACGTGGTGCCCAGAACTGCACACAGTATTCCAGATGAGGCCTAACCAGTGCTGAGTAGAGGGGAACTAGTACTTCCCGGGATTTGGAGGCTATGCTTCTATTAATGCAGCCCAAAAGAGCATTTGCCTTTTTTGCAGCCACATCACATTGTTGGCTCATATTCAGCTTGTGATCAACAACAATTCCAAGATCCTTCCCGCTTGTAGTGTTGTTGAGCCACGTATCCCCCATCGTAACTGTGCATCTGGTTTCTTTTTTCGAGGTGCAGAATTTGGCATTGATCCCTATTAAATGTCATTCTGTTGTTTTCTACCCAGCACTCCAGTCTATCAAGATCACTTTGAATTTTGTTTCTGTCTTCCAGGGTATTAGCTATCCTGCCCAATTTGGTGTCATCTGCAAATTTGACCAGCATTCCCTGCACCTCCTCCTCCAAGTTATTAATAAAACTGTTGAAGAGCACTGGGCCCAGGACTGAGCCCTGCGGTACCCTGCTCGTGACCTCTCCCCAGTTTGAGAAGATCCCATTGATCAGCACTCTTTGAGTCCGATTCTGTAGCCAACTGTGGATCCACCGGATCGTTGTTTCACCTAGCCCACTTTGAGCTAGTTTGCTCATCAGGATGTCATGGGGCACTTTGTCGAAAACTTTGCTGAAGTCGAGGTATATGATGTCTACAACATTCCCACAGTCCACAAGGGAGGTTACTTGATCCAAAAATGAGATCAGATTTGTCTGGCTGGACTTGTTTTTGACAAATCCCTGTTGGCTTCGAGTAATCACTGCATTGTTTTCAAGGTGCTTCCAGATGGATTGCTTGATCATTTGCTCCAGAATTTTCCCAGGGATTGATGTCAGACTGACTGGTCTGTAGTTCCCAGGTTCCTCCTTTTTACCCTTTTGGAAGATAGGGACAACATTAGCCCTCCTCCAGTCACCTGGTACTTCCCCCATCCTCCATGATTTCTCAAAGAGAATAGACAGCGATTCTGAGAGCTCTTCTGCCAGTTCCTTTATTACTCGAGGGTGCAGTTCATCTGGCCCTGGAGATGTGAACTCATTCAAAGTAAGCAGGTGTTCCTTGACCATATGCCTGTCGATCTCAAGCTGCAATCCTGCCCCTTCAGCCTGCACTTCGCCTTTGCCAGGGGGTTCATAGACCCTCTTTTGGGAGACGACTGAGCCAAAGTAGGAATTGAGCACCTCTGCCTTTTCTTTGTCATCTCTTATCATTTTGCCATCCTTATTTAATATATTCATTCATTCATTTCATTTCTATATCGCCCAATAGCCGAAGCTCTCTGGGCGGCTCACAAAAATTAAAACCAAACAGCACACAATAAAACAATTTAAAATATATAGAACATTAAAACCACAATATAACAATACAACCACAATAAAACCTAGCAGCAGTGCAGGAGTTTAAAATACAGATTTTAAACAGCAAAGCTAAAAGTCTAGAAAGCTAAAATGCTAAAATGTCTGGGAAAATAAAAAGGACTTCACCTGGCGCCGAAAGAAATACAATGTAGGTGCCAGGCGAACCTCACTAGGGAGCTCATTCCAGAGCTGGGGTGCCACAGCAGAAAAAGTCCTCCTCCTAGTAGCCACCCGCCTCACTTCCTTTGGCAGGGGCTCACAGAGAAGGGCCGCTGACAATGATCTTAAGGTCTGGGCAAGCACATATGAGAAGAGACGATCCTTCAGTTAACCTGGCCCCAAACCATTAAGGGCTTTAAAGGTTAATACCAGCACTTTGAATCGGGACTGGAAATGGACTGGCAGCCAGTGCAGCTGAAAAAGTACTGGCATAATATGAGCTCACAGGCCAGTCCCTGTTAACAATCTTTCTTCCGTATTCTGGACCAGCTGAAGTTTCCGGACCGTTTTCAAAGGCAGCCCCACTGTCAGGGTGGACACTGAGCCCATAGAATCCCAGAGTAGTTCTGATTCTGAGGAAGAGCAGTTGCTCCTGGGAGAGGAGCGCGCTCCTCTTTCCCAGGACCAACAGCTGATGGAGATTCCTCCCACCAGCATTCCTAGTTTAGTTAGCAGTCCAGGGAGTGACCAGGCACAGATAGCAGACTTGGTGGATGCGCGACGCAGATGCAGAGAGCGGCGCCAGATGGAGGGCGCGGAAAGGAGGCGTAGTGCCCGGTTGGCGTGCAAACAACGGCTGCGCCCAGAGGATCCAAGGGAAAAGGGGAGGGACTCTCCCTAGTCCTTAAGTTCAGGGGTCTGCCAGTAATTCCCTTTCAAACGGGGACCAACTGTTCCAGCGTAGGGCATAGGTACTGTGCTGCTCAGATCTAGTTGCAATCAGTATAGTTGTTAAGTTGTAAAAGAAGAATAAAGCTTTGAAAGGAATTCCTTTGTCTGTGTCTGGACTTGGCTACTGGATTAGACTGAGAGCGGCCTCCAAGGAGCCCCTGACAGCTTGGTCCCCGTTCCTCTTTTTTTTTCTTTCTCTCCTCTCTCTCTCCGATTGCCTTATGGAGGGTGCCGGGGACCCAGCGGTGCAAGCTCTGGTGCAAGAGAACCAGTTGCTCCGTGATCAGATGGCTCAACTGACGGCGGCTGTGCAAAATCTACAGGCTGTGGTTCAACCCCCCCCCCCCACCTCCGATTCCCCCACGCCGCAAGTGCCCGGTGGCGTTGCCAGATAAGTTTTCTGGTGAGAAAGGACTTTTTCAGATTTTCAGGGCCCAATCAGAGCTGTACATGCATCTTAGGCCTGAGGATTTCCAGACAGAACAGGTTCGTGTGGGTTTCATTATTAACCTACTGTCAGGCATGGCAGCTAAATGGGCTTCGGGGCTCCTTGTCGCTAATGACCCCCTGCTCGAGGACTATCAAGGTTTCATGACAGCCATGGCACGTTTTTTCGGTGACCCCCTGTGCACGCAGACAGCTTCTCGGGAGATTCGCCGCCTCCGGCAGGGCAAAAATTCAGTTTCCAGCCACGCGACAACCTTTCGCTTGCTGATGCAGGATTTACAGTGGAATGATGCCACGCTAGTGGCTCAGTTTTTGAATGGTTTGAATGACGAGATCTTAGATGAGTTGGCGCGCACGCCCAGCCCGCCTACTTTGGAGGACCTCATCCAGACCTGCCTTCAGATCGATAGTCGGCTGGAGGGGCGCCGGCAGACCCAGCGGGGCGCCGGGGGCTGGGATTTCCCTCCTCCCATTCCCCCACGTTTCCTGCCTCCTCCCCCATCCCCTGCTCCGGCGCTGGGGGTAGAGGAGACTCCGATGCAGCTGGGAGCTACTCGAGCCTCGCTGCCACCAGTGGAGTTTGAGCGCCGGCGTGCTGAGCGCTTCTGTTTTCGATGTGGAAAGCTGGGGCATTTTGCCAAGACCTGCCGAGTTAAATCCACAGCTCCGCTGCCTCCCCCTCCTCCTCCACTCCTTCCCCCTCCTCCTCCTCCTTGTCCCCAGGCCTGACTAGACTGCCCCCCAAGCTTGCTGGGGGCCTCCAGTGTGGGGGTCAGTTCCCCACCCGGTGGGTGCCTTCCCCAACCCCCCCCACCCTCCCATCTGCTGTTGCATGTTCACCTCCGCTCCTCTCAGTGGGGGGGGTGTGTGGAGGCCCTAGCTTTAGTGGACTCGGGGGCGACAACCAGTTTCATTGATGAGACCTTCGCCCTTTTCCACAAGATTCCTACCCTGCCCCTTCCTGCCCCCTTGGCAGTGGAGACCATTGATGGGTGTCCTCTCTCTTTGGGCGCGGTGACCCGGATTACAGTTCCGCTCACTCTGCGCGTCCAGTCCCACATTGAGCAGATTCAGTTTCACTTAGCCAAGGTTCCCTTATACCCAGTCGTGCTGGGTGTTTCCTGGCTCTCTAAGCACAACCCTCAGATTTCTTGGGGGCTTCGGCAAGTGGAGTTTGCGTCTCCCTACTTTCGGGAGCATTGCCTCCCGGAAGAGGTGCCAGTCCCAGCCCAGGCCTTAACCCTTTCCTCCCCCTCCTTGTCTGTTTCTGGCAGTCCTTCAGCGACCGTCATCCTCCCAGAGAAGTATGCAGCTTTTCGGGATGTGTTTGACAAGAAGGAGGCTGACCGGCTTCCCCCCCACCGCCCTTTTGACTGTGCCATTAACCTCATTCCGGGGGCGACCATCCCCGCTGGCTGGCTGTATCCGATGTCGGAGCCGGAACTTCGAGCTCTGTGGGAGTTTTTGGACACAAATCTCAAACGCAGTTTCATTCGCCCCTCCTCCTCCCCCGCCTGCGCTCCTACCTTCTTTGTGGCCAAGAGATCTGGCGAGCTCAGGCCAGTGCACGATTTCAGAAATCTAAATTCCGTTTCCATCCCTGACAAGTACCCCCTCCCCCTCATACCAGAGATGCTGGAGCGCCTGGGGCGAGCCAAGATTTTCACAAAGTTGGACCTGCGTAACGCATATAATCTCATTCACATCCGGGAGGGGGATGAGTGGAAGACCTGTTTCGGGACCCGGTACGGAGCGTATGAATACCTAGTAATGCCCTTTGGGCTCGCCTGTGCCCCTCCCACTTTTTCGCGTTTTATGACTGCCATCTTCAGGGACTATTTGGACACTTTCCTCATTGTATATCTCGATGATTTACTTATATTTTCTGAGGACTCCGATGCCCATCAGCTTCATGTCTCTGCCATACTCCAGCGCCTCCGCGAGAACCATCTTTATGCCAAGCTGGAGAAATGTGCGTTTGACCTAACCTCTTTGGGCTATCTCGGCTACATTATTTCGCCTGACGGTATCAGGATGGATCCTGCAAAGGTCCAGGCTGTCCTCTCCTGGCAGGCTCCATCCACCAAGAGGGACTTGCAACGTTTTCTGGGTTTTGCTAATTTTTACAGAAAGTTCCTGCCCAGTTTTGCTCGGCTGACATCTCCTCTCACGGACCTCCTTAAGGGCAAGAAATCTCCTTTTCATTGGACGGCATCTGCCTAACAGGCTTTCGAGGAACTTAAGAAGCTTTTCAGTTCTGAGCCAATCCTGTTACATCCCGACCCGAGGAAGCCTTTTGTAGTGCAAACTGATGCCTCTGACTTCGCGGTGGGGGCGGTGCTCTTTCAGCCAGATCGGGAGGGTGGCAGGCTGCAACCCTGCGCCTACCACTCCAGGAAACTGACCATGTCTGAGAGGAATTATACCATTTGGGAGAAGGAACTGTTGGCCATCAAGTCCTCTTTGGAGACCTGGCGTCATCTCCTGGAGGGGGCGCAGCACCCAGTCGAAGTTAGAACCGACCATCGCAACCTCGAACATCTTCAGACAGCCCGTGCCTTAAACCAGCGGCAAATTAGGTGGTCGCTTTTTTTTTCTTGGTTCCACCTTAAGATTTGCCATGTGAAGGCCTCAGACAACCTACAAGCGGATGCTCTTTCTCGTAAGCCTGACCTCCAGCCAGGGAGTGAGGAAACTTCCCCCCGCTCTCTGATTCTTCCCCCTCAAGGCCTGGCGGCAGCTGCAGTACCTCATTCTTGGGAGGAGCTCCTTCTCTCTGCACAGGCTCAGGATGCTTTTGTTCACACAAAGGTGGAGGAATTGGGGCTAGCCTCTGCCCCCCCCACTCTACCCCCTTCTCTTTGCGAGGTGGCCTGCTTTACCATTCCGGCCGGATCTATGTGCCTTCTAGACCCCTCCGCGAGAGGGTCCTCCATCAGTGCCACGACTCCCCCACAGCTGGGCATTTTGGCATCACCAAGACCTTGCATGCAGTGACAAGGGATTTTTGGTGGCCTCGTGTGTGTCAGGACGTCAAGTCCTATGTCGCCTCCTGCCCAACCTGCCAGCGGGCGAAGGCCCCCTCAGGCAAGCCCACAGGCTTGCTTCACCCCCTGCCTACCCCCTCAGGACCTTGGAGACTGCTCTCACTGACTTGCCTCCCTCACACAGTAAGACCACTATTCTGGTGGTGGTGGATTTGTTTTCTAAGATGGCCCATTTCATCCCCTGCTCCGGGTTGCCCACAGCCAGGGAGATGGCAGAGCTGTTCGTGGCGCATGTTTTCCGCCTCCATGGATGGCCCGAGGGTCTCGTTTCCGATAGGGGGGCCCAATTCACTGCCCATTTCTGGAGGGAGCTACTGGCGTTGCTCCATGTGACGCTCCGTCTTTCCTCCGCCCACCATCCACAGACGGACGGTCAGACCGAGCGCACCAATGCAACTCTGGAGCAATATCTGCGCTGTTATGTCAATTACCAGCAGGATGACTGGTTTTCCTTGCTGCCTCTCGCAGAATTTGCTTGTAGCAATGCCTGCCATGCTTCCACCCGCCAAACTCCATTTTTTGCCAGTTTTGGTTACCACCCCAAGGCCTTCCCGTCCACCCCAGCTCCCTCTTCGGTGCCAGCGGCCCAGGACTTTTTAGAGGAGTTGCGAGCGGTACACCACCTCTTATGGGACTCCCTCGAGCAAGCCAAGACAGCCTACAAGGCCTCTGCAGACCGGCGGCGCCAGCCGGGTCCATCTCTGCAACCGGGGACTGGGTTTGGTAGTCCACCCAATACCTCCCCTCTCACTCGCCCAGATTAACCCTGTTGCTTTTCGCCTGGCTCTCCCACCCTCCATGAAGATCCATCCCATTTTTCATCGGTCCTTGCTGTCCCCCCTGGTTTCTGGCGACCCTCATCGCTCGGTCAGCTCCCCCCCGTCGCCAGTGCTGGTGGAGGGGGAGGAGGAGTTTGAGATCGCGGAGATTCTGGACTCCCGCCTTTCTCGTGGCCGCTTGGAGAGAGGCCTCCAAGGAGCCCCTGACGCCCACGATAACGCATTGCAGTAATCCAGACGAGAAGTTATCAGAGCATGGATAACTGTAGCTAGGCTATCTCTGTCCAGATAAGGGCGTAGTTGGTATACCAGCCTAAGCTGATAAAAAGTGCTCCATGCCACTGAGTTCACCTGTGCCTCAAGTGACAGTTCTGGATCCAAGAGCACCCCCAAACTACGAACCTGATCCTTTAGGGGGGAGTACAACCCCCTCCAGAACAGGTCGAACATCGCCTAGCCGGGCAGACGAACCACCCACTAACAGTACCTCCATCTTGTCTGGATTGAGCTTCAGTTTATTGGCCCTCATCCAGTCCATTACCGTGCCCAGGCACTGATTCAGAACACCCACTGCCTCACCTGGTTTTGATGAGAAAGAGGCAGAGCTGGGTGTCATCCGCATATTGATGGCACCGCAGCCCACACCTCCGGATAACCTCCCCCAGCAGTTTCATGTAGATGTTAAACAGCATGGGGGATAAAATAGAGCCCTGTGGAATCCCATGGCACAATTGCCATGGCACAGAGCAATAATCCCCCAGCACCACCTTCTGGAATCGGCCATCCAAGTAGGAGCGGAACCACTGTAGTGCAGTGCCTCCAACTCCTAACCCAGACAACCTATCCAGAAGGATACCATGGTCGATGGTATCGAAAGCCGCTGAGAGGTCCAGGAGAATCAACAGGGTCGCACTCCCCCTGTCCCTCTCCCGGCAGAGGTCATCCCACAAGGCGACCAAGGCAGTTTCCTTTCCAAAACCAGGCCTGAAGCCTGATTGAAATGGATCTAGATAATCCGTTTCATTCAAGAGTGCCTGAAGCTGTCCTGCAACCACCCGCTCAAGCACCTTGCCCAGGAAGGGGATGTTGGCCACTGACCTATAATTGTTAACATCCTCTGGGTCCAGGTTAGGCTTTTTCAGGAGTGGTCTAATTACCGCCTCTTTTATAGCGGCAGGCACCACTCCCTCTCTCAAGGAGAAATTTGCAACCTCCTGGACCCAGCTGGACATCCCCTCGTTGTTTGATTTAATAAGCCATGAAGGGCAAGGGTCAAGCACACAAGTGGTCGATCGGACTTGGCCAAGCACCTTGTCCGCATCCTCAGGCCTCAGTAACTGAAACTCATCCAATAAAACTGGACCAGACAGTGCTCTGAACGCCTCTACCAATGGAACTGCATTAATGGTGGTGTCCAATTCATGACGAATCTGAGCGACTTTATCTTCAAATTGCCGTGCAAACTTATCACAGCGTGTGGCCAGGGGTTCCACCATCTCTCTCCCTGGCCCAGAATGTAACAGGCTGCGAACCACTCAGAAAATCTCCCCTGGATGACACGGAGAAGATGCAATGCTGGTGGAAAAGAACCACCTCTTTGCCACCCTCACCGCCACGGAGTAGGCTCGATAGTGAGCTCTAAGCCGTGCTCGGTCAGACTCAGCACGAGTTTTCCTCCACCTGCGTTCCAGCTGTCTCCCCTCTTGCTTCATTGCCCTCAGCTCAGGTGTATACCAAGGAGCTGGCCGGGCTCTGCGCAGAAGGAGAGGGCACTTGGGCGTGATCGTGTCAACTGCCCAAGTCATCTCTGCATTCCACAGAGCGACCTGGGCTTTGACAGGAGCACCAGCCATACCAGCAGGAAAATCCCCCAGAGCCCTCTGGAATCCATCGGAATCCATCAGACTCTGGGGGCGGACCATTTTAATAGGTCCCCCACCTTTGCAGAGGGGGAAGGCTGCCAGGAGTCTAAACCTCAGCAAGAAGTGAACTGGCCATGACAAAGGGACCGATGTTAATTCCTCCACTTTCAGATCTCCGCCCTCCTGCCCAGTCAAGAAAACCAGATCAAGCGTGTGTCCTTTTATATGTGTTGGGCCGATGATATGTTGGGACAGCCCCATGGTTGTCATGGCGGCCATGAAGTCCTGAGCCGCCCCTGATACAGCAGCCTTGGCATGGAAGTTGAGGTCCCCCAGGACCATCATCCTAGGGGTCCTCAACATCAAGTCTGAGACCACCTCCGTCAGCTCAGGCAGGGAGTCTGATGGGCAGCGGGGTGGGTGGTACACCAACAGAATCCCTAATCTGTCCCGAGTACCTAACACAATGTACAAACACTCAAGATCTGCACTCGAATGATCAGGAAGCCTAGAGAGGGAGAGTATAATAGCTGAACCACCATTTATTTCCTCTGTCTTTGACTATGCACATAGCTGAAGAAAGCCTTTTTGTTGCTTTTAGCATCCCTCGCTAACCTCAGCTCGTTCTCAGCTTTAGCCTTCCTGATGCCATCCCTGCAATTCTGTGCTACCTGCCTATACTCTTCCTTTGTTGCTTGGCCTTTCCACTTCCTCTATATGTCCTTTTTTGTTTTCAGGTCATCTCTAAGCCTTTTGTGAAGCCACATGGGCTTCTTCTGTTGTCTTCCACCTTTTCTTCTTGTTGGAATTGTTTGTAATTGTGCCTTTAAAATTTCTTTTTTTAAAAGCTCCCACCCATTTTGGACTCCTTTTCTCGTTAGAGTGGCTTGTCATGGGACTTTACTTATAATTGTTCTGAGTTTATTAAAATCAGCTTTCCTAACATCCAGGATACGCGTTTGACTACACTCGGCTTTTGCTTCCCTTAGAACCAAGAACTGAAGTACAACATGGTCGCTTTCCCCCAGAGTTCCTGTAACTGCTACTTTATCCACTAAGTCATCTCTGTTGGTTAGGATCAAGTCAAGGATAGCCGATCCTCTAGTTCCTTCCTCTACTTTCTGTTGTTGTTGTTGTCCAGTCGTTCAGTCGTGTCCGACTCTTCGTGACCCCATGGACCATAGCATGCCAGGCCTTCCTGTCCTGCGCTCTCTCCCGGAGTGTGCTCAAGTTCATATTCATTGCATTGGTGATGCTATCTAGCCATCTCATCCTCTGCTGTCCCCTTCTCCTTTTGCCTTCAGTCTTTCCCAGCATCAGGGTCTTTTCCAGAGAGTTTTCTCTTCGCATTAGGTGGCCAAAATATTTGAGCTTCAGCTTCAGTATCTGTCCTTCCAATGAGCAGTCAGGGTTGATTTCCTTTAGGATGGACTGATTTGACCTCCTTGCAGTCCAGGGGACTCGTAAGAGTCTTCTCCAGCACCACAGTTGGGACGCGTCAATTCTTCGGCGCTCAGCCTTCCTTGTAGTCCAGCTCTCACAGCCATACGTTACTACTGGGAAAACCGTAGCTTTGATTAGATGGACCTTTGTCGGCAAGGTGATGTCTCTGCTTCTTACTATGCTGTCTAGGTTTGCCGTAGCTTTCCTCCCAAGGAGCAAGCGTCTTTTAATTTCATGGCTACAGTCACCGTCTGCTGTGATCTTGGAGCCCAAGAAAGTAAAATCTGTCACTGCTTCCATTTCTTCCCCTTCTATATGCCAGGAAGTGATGGGGCCAGATGCCATAATCTTAGTTTTTTTAATGTTGGGTTTCAAACCAGCTTTTGCACTCTCCTCTTTCCCGGGAGACAGCATACTTAGCAAGTCCACGGGTCTTCGCGACATACTCGGGTCTCGATCCCACGCAGCAAGGAGTCTCCCACTCCTCCTCCTCTTCTCTTCTTGTTGTTGTAGGCCTGGGTTTCATCACCTCTGCTTTGCATGCATGTGTTTCAGTAAATAGTCATTGTTTGAAATCACTGACAGGTGCTGGTTAAAGAGACCAAATTCTGTCCTTTGCTGTCCTGCAGGATGGCCCACTGAAGATAAAACAGCAACATCTTAATAACATTATTTTCCTAGGAACATAAAAACACCCTTGATTCATGCCTGGCGTATCTTCAGAGCAAGCATTCATATTCATAATCTGAGAAATGGCTCCTGAGGCAGACAAGGGTGTGTATTTAAGTGTGTGCTTATGTGCTGGGTTTGGGGCTTGAGGATTCCCCCCTTCAGTTATCAATCCTTTGAAGTGGAGAGGGCTGTGTTAGCATATTAGTCACTTAAGCATCAGACAGTCCCAGGTGGTGGAAACAGGTGCTGGGGCAGAAAAAGTTTGTCTTTCCCAGAGGCAAAATTCTCAAACATTCCAGTTGCCATAAAAAATGGTAGGGGAGGAGTGGCTGCTGTCGGCCTAGTTTACCTCGGGTCTCCTGATGAAATGTGTAGAGAAGGGGTGTGTAGGATCTGGGCCAGATGAAGATTTGGAGTTGGAACTGGGGAAGAAAGTGACCTTGGGGCTAGGAGCTGAATCTGTATGCCCACTAAAGTTTCTAGATTAGGAACAGGGCACACTTTACCACTGGCAGATTCTGGGGGTACCATTGAAGAGTGGCAAATGGTCAGTTGGTTCATTATTTTTCCCATCTTGGGCAGGGGGCATCATTGGATTTTCTGCCTTGGGCACCAGAATACCTTGGACACTCTTTTTTAGGGTGTGTTGAAGATCAGTTTATAATGGGGAGTGTGACTTCATAAAATTTGAGCAGTGCTTCCCTTTGCTCCAACAGCTCCTTTCACATACCCCCTGTGGCAGCCATTTTTGCCCTTGCTCCTAGGCATTGATATCACACCCAGGTTGTGTTTCAAGGTGTGTTACACAGATCTAAACTGTTTTGTTTGGCTATATGTTAAATGGTCCGTGAGTGGAGCTGTTACTTCTGGGTCATGGTAGCACGTGGTGCCATTGTGTGCTGTATTGTCACTGCTGTTTCTCAGCCCTGGCATCAGGGGTATAAAGTAAAGGCTGGAGCCATGCCATGCCCTCAGACAAATTGCCTACCCCTGCCCTGTGCTCTCCTTCTCTCAGAGAAGGGTGAATGACATGTTGGGAGCTTTAAGAGACAGGCCTGGACTTGTTTTATTAAAGGGGGTGGCAGGCCTCACTTGTGGAGGTGGATGTATGTAGCTTCCTCCCATCAATGCATCTGTTTTTGTTGGAGGACAGAGTTGTCTGGGGTAACGTTTCTCTGATCCCCAGGTTGCGAGCATAAATGCCAGTGTTCAGATTAACTGTCCCTTGGCACATTTGTATCTTGCACAGATTTAAATAATGGCTTTTCTGTTCTCCTCCTCATTGGGAAGGCACCATGTTGGTACTTTGTTTCTGCCAAGGGTCAGTGTGTTTGGTGTGAGCAAGTCTTCTTGAAGACAGATAGGCCTCCAGTTGACTCATTTTAAATGTGCGATTGTTCATTCTCTTCTGGTTACTGTTGCTGATTTCAGTCGTTATATCATGTTAAAAACTATGTGGGGCCTCTTTTGCCCAGACCTTGTGCAGACACTGTGAAATTAACTTTCGTACCTTCCAACGTGAGTTTGGATGGAAGTGACATTTCCAAAAGCCTGCCAGTTGAACCCTTTGCTCTTGGTGTTTGCTTTTTGGCGGAAGGACGGTCGCAGGGAGGTTTGTGTAATCTAATTGCGGCTTAATT
This sequence comes from Heloderma suspectum, assembly GCF_057233095.1. Taxonomy (NCBI): domain Eukaryota; kingdom Metazoa; phylum Chordata; class Lepidosauria; order Squamata; family Helodermatidae; genus Heloderma; species Heloderma suspectum. The sequence goes on along the minus strand of NC_139475.1, from coordinate 59,869,755 downwards.
GCAGTGGTGCTGAAGCTGGGGGTGATGGTGGTGGGGAGAGGTGGAGGAGTAACAGCTTTCTAAAAGTCTGCATCTCTCCTAAGGAAAGGAAAGGTTCCTCCTGTACAAGCACCGGGTCATTACTGACCCCTAGAGGGACGCCACTTGCGCTGGCGTTTTCATGGCAGACTGTAGCAGGGTGGTTTGCCATTGCCTTCCCCAGTCGTGACTACCTTTCCCCCAGCAAGCTGGGTACTCATTTTACCGACCTCGCAAGGATGGAGGGCGGAGTCGACCTGAGCCGGCTACCCGAGACCTGGCTTCCGCTGGGATCGAACTCGGGTCATGGGGAGAGTTCGGTTGCAATACTGCCACCTACCACTCTGCGCCACACGAGGCTCAATGCATCTCTCCTAAATTCTCACTGAAAAATTCGGAATGACTCAGAGGAGAGTCTGGCCATGGCAGACTTGGAATCTTGAAGTCCAAGGTGGCACAGGGTCAATGAGAATGCATTCTTTGATTGGTATGTTGAGACGTCAAAAAGGTCACCAAAGTCTTGGGGAGCAGAGTCTTAAGGACTCCCAAGACAAACTGAAAGACCAAGCGCACATTAGAAAGATGTTCTAACATTGCTGCCACTTTTTGTAGCCAAGTTGAGCATGAGAAAAATTAAGTGTCCCCACCAGCCTGGCCACTGATGGAAACACTTCACACCTCTGAGCCGCTTCACCCTCCTCCCCAGAACTTCTAAGACAGCCGAGAGGTTTGTAACTTCATCAACACCTGTTTCTTTCTATTGCCCAGAGACCTTTTGCGTAAACTTGGTCGCGCTGTCTTTGCTGCCTGGCAGAGTATACGCAGATACTCCCGAGCCACTTCCCGGGTCTTCCGAAGCTGAATCTGCTTCCGCTGCTCCAAAACAACTTGGGCTTTCCGATTATTCCGTTCACTCTCCTCTGTTATGAGAAAAAAAATTCTTGTGCTCTTAGTGTGCTTACCTAAAGGCACGGAAATAAGAACCGACCAGTAACATATTATGGTACTTTCCCTGATGCTGCAGCCGCTGCCCTCCTTGTTCCAGCCTCCGAAAATACTGTGTTACGTTCCCCTTTAACTCCTTGTGTACCTCGCCCAGTGGCAGCTCTTCCACTTAAAGCAAAGGCTCAGCACCTATCTCAGTCACGCCTCTCCAGGTATGACATTTTGCGTCTCTCTCGCAGTCATGTTACAGTGCAACGTTGCTCCACTCTAAATCCTGCTTCTTTGCTGCCTGATGCTTCTGAAAATCTGATTGTTTGGAGGTGGCTGAGCACCTAGCAAAGCCACGTCCAGACTTGTCAGATGAGCCACTGACTAAGGTAGATTGTGCGCGGATTGTGTGTGGATGGGTCCTGTCAAAGGAGTGCTGAAGAGAGGTGCTGTCTGCGCTTCCCATCTTGGAAAATCTTCTGCCTAACTGTGCTTCTGCTCAAGTGGCAGAACCTTTCGCCCTCGCTAGGGCTACTGCCTCATGCCTTTCAGCAATAAGCCAGTCTCCCATGGCAACTTTTGAAGGAGTTGCACAGCTCCAAAATCAGGCCCAGATGTTGAAAAAGAGAAGTGGAGACCGGCTGGTTGTTCTCGCTACACTGACCATTTGTGGCGCTCCCCGGACGGACGGCCGCCCGGTAGCGCCTTGTAGTAGCAGATAAGAAGGGTAGAGTCGACTGAGTCAGTCCCCTCAGGGGTGAAGGTGCCACAATGATTTAGGTCAAGCAAGTCGCATGAATGTGGAGAATGTGTTTGACGTACTCAGTAGCTTTGCTTTTAGAGAAAATGTCTCTATTTGTGCCTGTTGTTCCTGCCATGTAGGAGTGTGAGCTTTCTACTCCTCTTAGTCAGCAAGTGCCTGTCCTTTGAGTCTGCTGGACAGATTGTCCGATATGCCACCTGAAAGCTACAGCAGCATCAGCTTCTCCCGTGTAAAGATCAAGATGCGATGACTGTGTGCGACTGGCAGTAGAGAGAGAGTGTTGGCCGAGGATCGTCGGTATGGTCATGTATTGGCCGACGTGTCTGAACATGTATTGCAGCTCAAGCTCAACCCTCTGTGTGTACCAGTAAGTGTTACTTCTCAAAGAAGACAACGCAAGCTAAACTGAATGTTGTTGAGGGATGCCGCATGTGCTAGAAGGATGCTGTCAAGACGAGAATGAGATTTTAAAGTGGTCTAAGCAAGCGTAAACTTTTACTGAAAGTCACCGGTGAGATGCATTTGTACTCTGAGGTAACAGTGGATTTGAAATCCTATATGCTGTGCATTGTCCCATCGTTATAGTGGTTATTGTTATCTTCTCGCTTTGTCCTTTTGCTTTGTATGTAGCCTAGCAAGCTTAATGACAGACGATTTGTTTTAATTGTTTGAGGAAAAACTGCATATGGAATCTGTAAAAGTTCAAGAAGTGGAGTGCATTACATTTGGTTTCAGAAGACTGGCAAGCAGTCAGGTGTGACTTTGCCCAGAATCATATGCAGTAATAATGCAGTGATCCATAGCACAGGTACGCTGGTTTGCTGGAAAGTTGGCCATTTTCATGTTTTTCGAGTTTGTTCTCATAGCTGTGTTCACATACAGCGAAAGCCACGCTTCTTGCTACTAGCAGAAGCTAAAACAACGCACCGTACCCGCTCTTCACACTGTGTGCCTTCTAACTGATAAGGGATGCTTCTTTCTGGACTGCGAGAAAACTTATTTTGCTGCCCAAAGGGAAAGGCCTTGGTGAAGCGGGGGCAGCAGTGTGTGTTCGTTCTGACAGTTTTCTAACTCAGTGAGACTTGCGCTGTAGAATCCTGAGTGAATTGGTCTGTTACCTGTTCTGTCTGAGAGGGGGGAAGGTGCACCATGTGCTCAGATAACCATCCCTGAAGTATGGTGCCCCATAATTCCCCTGGAAACCAGAGTGACTGAACCGAGGGTTTAGGGACATGTAAGCTTTCCTTTAACATGCAAATAGATTTCATTCAGATGAAGAAATGTTGTTCCCTTAAATATGTATTAGTAGTTGTGTGGACACAGCTCTGCAAATTCAACAGCATTTGCAGTGCCCCTACCATCCCCAGCCAGCAGGGCTGGTAGAAAAGAAAAAAAGAACAGAGTCTTAAAGAACAAATTAGCCAAAATCTGTGCTGAAACTGGACTTAAATGGCCAGATGCTCTACCTTTGGCCCTGATAAACATACATGCCACTTCACACCAACAAATGGTGCTCAGTGCCCATGATATCCTCCTAAAGAAGCCCTTGAGACTCCCGTCTTCAGCACCTATTAAAGAACATCTTACTAACTTGCATTTAAGAGATGAGACTGTGTTGAACTGTTGCCAAGCATTAATGAAGTGTGTGAAGAAGGCTTTCCATTCACAGGTTAAAAAGCGCTTCCAGACGATCCTACAATACAGTGTCACAACCTGTAGCCTAGAGGTTGGGTCTCCATCCAAGTCCATCAGAAGAAGTCTGCCCTTGGGACTCATGGGAAAAGATCCCATCAGGTGCTGTTGACCACCCACACTGCCGTGAAGCTGCAAAGGCAGCCTACCACATCCCACTGCAAGGAAGTGTTTTTATTTGTTCTCCAACTTTCAGTCTGTATAAATGCATCCTGTTTTCTTGGGGGGGGGGGGGGAAGAGACACAGTTTTGTCTGTCTCCGCCATGGCCATGATGTGCTTTAATAAATTTCTGACTGTTCAACCTAACCTGCCTTTGATATTTCCTTAACAGTTTAAAACAATAAAACGGTCACACAATAAAAACCCTTAAGAATATTAAAAACATAATTTTAAATGCTAAATTGAAAAGATGCACCTTCACACCCTTCTGAAAAGCCAAGATAGTAGGGTGGGGGGTGAGGTTTGGCAATTGTAGTTTGGCACAGGAGGAAGCCCTTTCCACACAAGTCCGACAAAAAGGCCTTTATGGATAATGGTGTCCTCAAAAGGGCTTATCCTGCAGAACTTAATAACTGGGTAGGTTCATAACGAGACAGGTGGAGTCTTAGACAGGTCCCTAGCCGTTTAGGGCTTTAAAGGTTAAGACCAACATCTTGAATTGAGCCTGGAAAATGACTGGCAACCAGTGCAGGTCTTTCAAGACAGGTGTAATATACTCCTGATACCATGTGCCACTTAGCAGCCCAGCTGCCACATTTTGCACCAAACGAAGCTTCTGGGCACTCTTCAGGCATAGCCCCATGTAGCGTGCATTGAAGTAGTCTAAACGTGATGGAACCAAGGCATGGACTGGTTGCCTAGCCAGACCGACTCAAGAAGTGTTGCAGCTGATGCACCAAACATATTTGGGCAAGCGTACGCCTTGCCATTGCTGCCACTTGAAGATTCAGGGACAGCGGAGGATCAAGGAGCACTCCCAAGCTATGGACTTAATCCTTCAGGGAGTAAATAAGAACTAACTCCAACATTTAAACTAAATCTGAGGGTGAACAAGCTGAGGTTGCTGGTCAGTAGAAAGCCCAACTCGGGGACTGGGATTCAACCTGTCCTGGAAGGGCTTGCACTCCCAGTCCCTGAGTTGAGCTTTCTACTGACCAGCAACCTCAGCTTGTTCACCCTCAGATGTAGTTTAAATGTTGGAGTTAGGTTGGGTGTTCCTCTCATAGGAATTCAGCAATGGGGTAAGTGCTACCTACAGAATTTTTGGATTCTTTCTGTGGAAGTATATAAGAAAAAATTGGACAGTAATCTACCTAGGAGCTTTGGGGTTTGAGAAGCCCTTCTGTACAGCAGTGGTTGGGATGGATGTCATCTAAGAAACGGCAGAATTTTGTGAACTGTTAAAAGGCGAAAGTCTGTGACCTGTTGTGGAGTAGGGGAAAGAGTGCATAAGAAATCTGAGAAATGTCAAATGTGTCTAAAGGAACTGGGTTGAAGAAATGGTTTCAGGTGAGAACAATTAAACTTAAATAGGGAGGAGAACCAGTGGAGAAAGCAGAGGCCTGACTGAGGCTGTTGTGTTCTGACGAGAATAAAATTTTACTAGCAATTCAGTGCTTGCAAATCAGACAAATTAATCCCCCCCCATGCCTTTACAAGTGGTGTAAACCTAAGGGGGCCATGAAATGAACAAGACGGGAAGGCCCCCACAGAGCACTTGTGCCGGTGTTGTCTCTATATGTGTGTATCCTTACGCCTTGTCATCTTCTGATAGGATTTCCGATACAGTTGTTGTACCCTGAGATGATTGGTCTGTCTTCTTTCTTGACACACTCATTTAATTTTTAAACTCTCTGGGCATTTGCTTATTTATTTTCATTGTTCTTGATAATAATTCTAAGCCGTTAGAGGGGAAAATTGTATTTAAAAATGCTGTTTCACACTTTGTTTGTTTGATGATGTGGAATGATAGAAAATAACACATTTTGCTTGCTTTTATAGTCTGATAATTAGTCACATTCATCGAGCCATTCCAGGAGAATAAAAAGGGTATCTTTCTCATGGGACTGTCCAGTTAAGAGGCTCCTGGAGAGCAACTGTAAAACTTCAGCATTTTGCTAAACAAAGGATCCCAGTGACTGAGTACCTTTCAGATCAAACTGTAATGAGCTGGTGGCGGTTAGGCAAATCTAGAACAATGGCAAGAAAGCATGTAGGAAGACCTAGAACACTGAAGGACTTCAGTTGCATTCACACAAATAAACAAAGATGAGTATCTAAGCAAGGAGTCTGGAATTTATGGCCTTCCAGATTCATTTGGAAGGCCATGCTGATGGGAGTTGTAGTCCAGCAACATCTGAAGAGCCACAGTTTACCCCTGCTCTAAGGCTCTGTTTTCCAAACTTCTGATTTTGTTTGTTTGTGATTGTGCCTTTCATTGAAAAGGTTGTTTCCCACATAAAAGTAGCTTTCAGAAATTAAAGCTCAATACGTAACACTGATAGTGGGTGCTGTACATCAGTGGAAATAAGACAGGACACTTCCCCCTGAGGCATACAAAAGACATGACATACAAGGGAGGGAGAGCTGACTGACAGTGCTAGAACGAAGATTTAACAGGCATTTACATCCACTCGGGGCCATGCTGGTTGTCAAGGGCTCCTTGGAGGGCTCTCTCAGTCTAATCCAGTAGCCAAGTCCAGACACAGACAATGGGATTCTTTTCAAAGCTTTATTCTTCTTTTACAACTTAACAACTCTACAGGTAGCAACTAGATCTGAGCAGCAGCATTCCTATGCCCTAAGTTGGAACAGTTCGTCCCCGTTTGAAAGGCAGTTACTGGCAGACCCCTGAATATAAGGACTAGGGAGAATCCCTCCCCTTTTCCCTTGGATCCTCTGGGCGCAACCGTTCTTTGAGCACGAACCATTTGGCGCCGCTCTCTGCGTCTGCGCCGCACATCCCCCCCAGTCTGCTATCTGTGCTGAGTCACTCCCTGGACTGCTTTCTAAACTAGGAATGTGGGTGGGAGGAATCTCCGTCAGCTGTTGCTCCTGGGAAAAAAGGAGCGCGCTCCTCTCCCGAAGGAGCGACTGCTCTTCCTCAGCAGCAGAACTACTCTGGGATTCTATGGGCTCAGTGTCCACCCTGACACTGGTGTTCTTGCTAGTGCAATTGCCTGGTGTTGGCAGGGCCCAATTGTCTTCCCCTTACACGCAGTTAGGAAAAGTGCTCCTGCTTGGGAGGGAGGGGAAGCAAGTTCCTGCAGCTGTTTATTGTCTGGCCTGTGGCTGAGGCACACTTTTTCCTGTGCTCAAATTGGAGATGGGCTTTGTCACTCTTACCTTTTACTGTTTAGGTTATGTAAAAGCAAGCACTACCTGCCCATAGAGGAGCCAGCCAGTATGTTTCTGCATGAATCGCTACTCTGGGTGTGCCTCCTGGTTGGAGGAAGACCAGCTCAGGCACAGATACAGCAGGCAGTTATTCTGAAAGTGGGTTGTTCTACCTTGTCATCTAATTTAAAGTGACTGAATGATCCAGTCATGCACAGTTCAGGGACAGTGTAGAAATTACCTACCCCCAGAGGATGCTGCTTAGAAGGAGGCAAAACCTGAACAGTGAATCATACAGAGATGTGGCAGGCAGCCTCATCTGTGAGGGGGTGTTCTGGGCTCACAGGAGCCTGTATTGAATTATTTAGTGTGGCACATGGTCTGTTCTCTAGTGAAGCATTAGCGTGGCTCTCACGCACAGCTTGGGAATTAGTGGTGTATGGGTTGTTCAGGAGATGTGCCTCTGTGCTGTCCACTTTATATGCAGGATTCTGCTCCCTCCCTCTTCCCTGCAAGAGGCATTGAAGTCACATGAGTATATCACAGAGTTCTCCTTCTCAGTTTATTTGTCCTGTTAAAAAAAATACCTGGTCAGTTGACCCATGAACTGTTGCCAAATAATGGTCAAGTCTTCAGATTGTGCACTTAGTACAAGTGACTCCTGCTAAAAAAAATAACCAAAGTTAACTGTTGGAAAACAACGAAGTATCTTTTAAGCTATTACAATGAATGGTAGTTGAGAGATAACAATGTTATGCAAATATAAGCTGCCTATAAGTGATATTCAAGAGTTTGAACTGTTCTCCTTCGCTTTTGTCCTGAAACCGCACAAGTCTACCTGCCCACGTTTATCTCTACTAATCATTTCTGATGCATTGATGGCTTGAAATTCAAAAGCAACCTCCTCTCATCCAGTTGGCTGGCGGCGATTCTTCTTTCTTGGCACCAGTGACCCAGGGAAGGGCTATTTATTAGTCTACTTTATTTCTTGAAGACTCTAAGCCAATAAGCCATGGCACTATTAAAACACACAGTATTACAAAATAAAAATGCACAGATATCATCTCTTGTGGGCCATGCATGATGCCCACTCGAAATATATAGAACATGTTAGAATAAACTGTGTGTTGCCTGATTAGGAAAGGATTCATACATAAGATCAACCAGGGTCTTTAGGACTTTTCCTTGGTTCATGAAGTGCTACAGCACTCAATCGTATTCACCTCCCCAAACTATCTTCTAATCCTGGCACCTGCAGCAGCTAAGAAGGGCACTCTAAGCCAATAAGCTGCATATTTACTACCATCTGTCTGAAGAAAGCAAATTCATTGCATTGTGCTCCAAACACCAGGTTAGCAAAGACATAAGGGAGCAGGCATGAGGTAAACAGAAATTTCTTAGTGGAATTCACCCTCAGGTGGCTGTGAAGGTGCAGTGGCCATCCCACCCTGTTCAGTAAAACTGCACATACAATTTCTGAAATGGGATATCCAGAGGGGAAGCTGCACCAAAAGAGCAAAGCACTGCAGGAAAGAGCTGGAGCTGGTGCACACAAGTCTTGGGAGCAAGGGAGCAGTTTCACCTATTTTATACAGGGAAACCAGGGAGCGGGGATGAGAGCAGCAGCTCTAAACCTCTTGGGTTCCTAGGGGCAACCCAGGAACCGTGACTTCCAAGTGTGCAGCCTAGGGAGTTAGTACCTGGCTGGTGCGAGTGAGAGCCAAAATCTGAGGGATGAAACGGGGGCTGGCAATGAAACTGATAAAAGCAAGGAACATCTGGTGGACTTTAAATAGCTGTGCAAGGGGTGAGATTCTTTGCATGCTGTCTCAGTTCTTCTCGCTTAAAAGATTGTTTGCGTGGCCTCCCTAGTAGCTTGTGGGGGAGGTGTATTTTGCAGAGGCCTTGAAACAGCTTTGTTCCTAGGCACCCAAAAGTTACTATCCTGCACAAAATAGTCATCTGCTTTTTGCTCATACAAGAGAGCCCTCCTATGAGTAAAGAACAGGCTAGTAAAAATGTTTGCAGAGTAGAAGCACAGTGGGGAAGAGTGAGGGAATTAAAGGGAATTAGAGTGTTTTGCCCATCTTCACCAGCCTGCTGCGTTTTCATGCTAGCTGAGGAGGAAGGAGCTTCTCTTCCTCCATAGTCAGCATAGAGGCCTGCAGTATCAGAGGCAGTATGCCCATGTATAGCAGTTGCTGGGGAATGTGAGAGGGCCAGTGCTATTGCAGTTAGGTCCTACTTGTGGGTTTCCACAGGCTGTTGGTTGGCCACTGTGAAGAGAATGTTGGATAAGATGGACCCTTGGTCTGATCCAGCATGGCTTTTCTTAATGTTCTTAAGCCGAGCAGGCTGGTAAAGGAGGTAGAGATCAGTTTGTCCCTCCCTTGCCAGTATGTTCACTCTCCTGGAGAGAATTCCATATACTCACCTGCATGGAATCCCTCGTTGCTCCCCTCTGTCAGGGAGTGATCAAAGATGGGTGTAGGGTTTTTGCAAGTGCCAAGCAATCTCTTAGTCAGGAGATAGATAAATGTCTAAACTCTTGGCTTCTTTGGCTCATACGGTTTGAAAAGAGGTGTGCTTAGTTTGTAAAGAGAGGGGTTTGTGTATGCTGTCATCAAGAAAGTGCTCCTGTTTTGGAAAAGTCTTGAGCAGTGAAAAATTTAGTTTGGGGGGGTGGGTTTCAGTCTCCTGGAGCATGGAAGTGTGTTCTCCATGGGAAGACCCACTGAGTTCTGCCTGCTTTTTTCCATACCACTGTGGAGTATCTCTTCCCATATTTACCCACCTTGATGCTAAGTTCGCTATCTGAGACACTCCTCCAGGTGCCCCCGCCAAAGGAGGTGAGGCAGGTGGCTACGAAGGAGAGGGCCTTTTCAGTGGTGGCATCCCAGTTGTGGAATGCCCTCCCCAGACAGGCTTGCCTGGTGCCTACATTGTGGCCTTTTTGGTGCCAGCTGGATACCTTTTTATTCTAGTCATTTTCAGAACTGCTTTTAATGCCTTTAGATCACTGGACTTTTATTGCTGCTGGTTTTACTTTGGTCTTACATGCTGTAGTGTTTTTCCTCTTTGCTGATTTTATTCTGGTTTTATTATGTCCTGTTTTTATTTATTGTTTTATTGTTTGTATTTTGTTTGTGATGGAACTGAAGTTACTGGGCAGTTTAAATGCATAATAAATAAAAATATGGAGTTAATTTCTTCTGGTCAGTGCTGCCTTGGTTCTTAGATTTAAAGAACACCATGTAGGTGTAAGAGCAAAATGTAGCCAGTTAGATATTCAGAAAAGCACAGTACACCTGGGGCTCAGTGGGGTGCATATTTTCATGTCATAAATTTCCCACACCTTTTTTGTAAATATCTTAATGCTGATGAATAAATGTGGCATAGAGTACCGGCATCTGTGATCTCCCCCCCCCCCGCCCCCCCAGCACTACTAAAACATCTATGGTAATCAAAATGTTAAGAGACAGCTAATTTGGAATAGCCTTCCCTGTACTGTGGCACTTAAGAATGTAGGGAATCATGTCAGAAGCTCCCTGCTCATGGAAAACTGGCCATATCTGCACTGCTGCTAGGTTTTACTCTGGTTGTATTTTATTCTGTAGTTTTATTTTGTATTTTCTGTTGTCTTTTTGTGGTTTTAATTTTGTGAACCGCCCAGAGAGCTTTGGCTATTGGGCAGTATAAAAATGAAATAAGTAAGTCACTGAGAAAGCCAGGTGAAAGCATGTGTAGGGAGTCTTTGATATTGGGGTAGGCACCCAAAACTTTGACTCCTCAGGGGTATACTGGGCTTGATGAGCCACTGGTCGGACCTCATTAGGCAGCTTCAGATGTTGCATCTTCACAGATGTACATATGAAGCTGCCTTATAATGAGGTCTGACCAGTAGCTCATCTAGCCCAGTACTCAGACTGGCAGTGGTCCCTCAGGGTCCTGGACAGAGATCTTTCCCTGTTACCTGAGTCTTTCAACTGGAGACGGTCTGGCAAAACAGATGCCCAGCAATACAAATCCCCCCCCCCCCCGAGCTCTCACACTTGCTCTGCAGCTTAGAGACTTTTTTTTTTTTTAAAGCAGTAGGAGTCTTCTCACATTGTCTCTAAACTTCCGTCACTTCTACTGAGGTTTACAGAAGTGCCTGTCTCTCCCCTGAGACCTCTCAATGTGCCAGAGTACCAGGGGGCGGGGGAGGCATTCATCTCCTGGAGGGAACTGGTTCCATTGTCATATTGCTCTAACAGTCAGGAAGTTCTTCCTGATGTTCAACCAGAATCTGGCTTCCTGCCACTTCAGCCCATTATTCCGTGTCCTGCACTCTGGGATGATGGAGAAGAGATCCTGGCCTTCCTCTCTGGGACAACCTTTCAAGTCCTTGAAGAGCGCTATCCTGTCTCCCCCCAGTCTTCTCTTCTCAAGACTAAACATGCCCAGTTCTTTCAGTCTCTCCTCGTAGGGCTTTGTTTCCAGCCCCCTGATCGTCTTCATTGCCCTCCTCTCCAGTTTGTCTGCATCCTTCTTCAAGTGTGGTGCCCAGAACTGGACACAGTGCTCCAGATGAGGCCTAACCAGTGCTGAGTAGAGGGGAACTAGTACCTCACGGGATTTGGAAGCTATGCTTCTGTTAATGCAACCCCAAATGGCATTTGCCTTTTTTGCAGCCACATCACATTGCTGGCTCATATTCAGCTTGTGCACTACAACAATTCCAAGATCCTTCTCGCTTGTAGTGTTCTTGAGCCACGTATCCCCCATCTTGTAACTGTGCATTTGGTTTCTTTTTCCTAGGTGCAGAACTTGGCATTTATCCCTATTAAATTTCATTCTGTTGTTTCCTGCCCAGAGCTCCAGTCTATCAAGATCACCTTGAATTTTGTTTCTGTCTTCCAGGGTATTAGCTATCCTGCCCAATTTTGTGTCATCTGCAAATTTGATCAGCATTCCCTGCACCTCCTCCTCCAAGTCATTAATAAAACTGTTGAAGAGCACTGGGCCCAGGACTGAGCCCTGCGGTACCCCGCTCGTTCCCTCTCCCCAGTTTGAGAAGGTCCCATTGATAAGCACTTTCTGAGTCCGATTCTGTAGCCAGCTGTGGATCCACCTGATAGTTGTTTCATCTGGCCCACTTTGAGCTAGTTTGCTCATCAGGAGATCATGGGGCACTTTGTCGAAAGCTTTGCTGAAGTCGAGGTATATGATGTCCACAGCATTCCCACAGTCCACAAGGGAGGTTACCTGATCAAAAAATGAGACTATGCATAATTGGAGGAACTCCGGGGAACCTATGCCTCTGTATGTGACTTATCCAAATAACATTCTCATCCCATGGCATAGACAAGGGAGTAGTTCTGAGTGTTGGGGAGGTAGACCTCCCTCACTTACTACTCATAATAACATTTCCCCTAGGAATTATGTTTGGGGCACTCAAGCCAACTATAACTGGGACAGAAATTCATATGAGCTAAACCAGAGTTCAAATAGTTCTTCAAATTTGAGAGGTGGGCACTGTTTTAGGACAAACATGGGGAAATCCCGATTTATTCTCCGCAAAGCCCAGCACCACTCCTGGGAACGTCCCTGACTAGATGGGCCCCCTTTCTATTTTATCATGGAACATAGCTGGGTGGCAGAACAACTTAGTAGATCAAGAGTTTAGCCAATTTCTTTCACGTTATGACATGCTTTGTTTTCAAGAAACTTGGTTATTGGAAACCTCAACCCTTTTGCTTCAGGGATTCAGTTCCTTTCTGCAACAAAACTCCATCAGAAAGGAAGAGCCAGGGGAGGCCTGGCTACACTTGTCTCAGTGAAGCTTGATGCTGAGGCAGAGGTAATCCATCAGTCTAAAAGTAATTTTATTTTATTGGTATTGGTAAAAGGTTAGTGGAGGTGTGAGCTGGACACCTGAATTTGCCTTAATATATATTTTCCACCTGATAAATCCTCACTGAATTAAAAGATTCTGTGGGAAGAATTGGCGGAGGTACTGAACCTCTGCGAAGCACAGTTTCCTGAAGTGAGTATAGTGGTCTGTGGTGACTTTAATGCTCGTGTTGGTCCAGGACCCAACGAAAATGGAAACACTTTCGGTCTGGACTGTAGCGATGTCTTTCCATACGATTGCTTTTTACATGATAAAAATAATCAATGAAGAAGGTCGGAGACTAGTTGAACTTATGTCCTGCTTCCAGCTGATATGCTTTCATAGCAGTTGCGGGATAAGTGTAATGGATATTTTACATTTCTTAATAGTAAGTCAGGTAGTGTTATTGGTTACATCTTTTGCTCACTGAATTTATTGTCCTATAAGGCAAGCTATAACATTATAGACTGACCAGAAAGTGACCATTTACCTATACTTTGGTCCATCTTTATACAAGCTCCCCAACTGCGCCCCCTCCCCATGGATACAACAGACAGAACAATCATAGGTGGGAAACGTTTAAGATGGTCGTCTTCTGTTAGCCAGTCTGTTCAGGATCATTTGAACAGTCCTTTTGGGAGTACACCAAAACATTGTTGAAGGACACGTTGATCCTATAGATGGCAGCTTGATTACAGCCAATGCCTTAAGGCCACTCTTAACAAGAACAGTCCATCAACCTGGATTGGTCTCTCATAAAGTTGGGTGGTATGACATAGAATGCAGACAAGCTAAAAAGAACCTGTCTCAATTAACTAGGAGGGTAAGGCAGCTAAAGTTGTAAGTAGATTTGGAAGCATTGGCTTCCTGTTGGTTAGCTTACAAGAACCTTTTGAGAAAGAAAAAAATGATGTTTATGATGCTTCAGTGGAAGGAGCTGGGTCTTGCAGCCATGGAAAGGAATGATAGAAAGTTTGGGGACTTGATTACTATAATAGATAAGGGGGCACATCCCATGTTAGAGGCAATACTTGGCATACTTGTTTTAGTAATATTTTTGGAAAAGATATAAGTACTGGTAGCAATGGTTCAGCTTCCTTCCAGGCCTTGACAGCACACCCAGAATGGCCCCCAGTCACAGAACAAGAGGTGAGCAAACGTATCCATGCCTTAGCAGTGTGCAAAGCACCTGGGGAGGATATGATCCCACCAGAGGTTTTTGAGAGTAATCTTGAATGGTCGGCACCTGTGTTAGCAAAATTATTCTCTCATATTAATACCATGGGAATCTTCCCTGATGGATGGAGGTTGAGCATAGTATTTCCAATTCACAAGAGAGGAGATAAATCTAAACCTCAGAACTATCAGCCAGTTAGTTCACTAGATGTCAGCTCTAAGATCTATAGCTGTTTCCTCCTCCAGAAGTTGTCAGGCTGGGAAGATGAAAATAATATTTTACAGCAGGAACAAGCTGGGTTTAGGAAAGGCCATAGCACCGTGGACCAGATCTTTGTTTTGCACCATTTAATTTATAAATATATGACTGGTCCTTCCAAAAGGCTCTTTGCTGCTTTCATTGACTTCTCCTCAGCCTTTGATTCAAACAATAGGAGTCAATTGTGGGATAAGCTTGCAGAGACCAATATTGATAAGAGATTGCTATTCCTAATTTGGGTATTTATACAAACACAACTATGAGGGTAAGGGCAAGCACAGATGGGAGATTGTCAGAAGAAATCTGTACAACCAAAGGAGTCAACAAGGTTGCTTGTTGGCACCGCATTTGTTCAGTCTTTATATTAATACCATTGTAAATGTGTTAAATTGCCCAGAGCACTTCCCTCCCAGAATAGGCAACTGTAAAGTTGTGATATTAATCTACGCAGATGACTTGGTACTGCTCTCCATGAATAAAATTGGGCTGAGGAGAAGTCTGAACAAACTTCACGATTTCTGCCTAATGAAACAGCTCACAATTAACTATGCTAAATCCAAGGTGTTGGTCTTTGGTAAACGTCCCCCCTGGTACAGCTGGAGGCTAGATGGAAATAAGATAGAGCAGGTTTCCTCCTTCAAATACCTGGGTGTATATTTTGATGAGACAAGTTCTTGGAAGATTCAGCTCCAGAACATTAAAATAAGAGCACAGAAGACCAACTCACGCTATCTTGAAATTTTTCTACTCCAGGGGAGGCAGGCTGGTGGCGTCAGAACTGAAAGTGTTCCTTGGAAAAACTGTTGCTCAAATCCAATATGGGATTGAGATTTGGGGAGTCGGACATAACAATTTGAAGGAGTTGGAGGCTTGTCAGAATCAGTTTTTGAGATCCTTACTGGCAGTACCCCCAGAGACCCCAGCCCCCTTCCTCAGGGCAGAGACAGGTGTGGTATCAGTAGGAGCTGGGGCTCAGAAGGCAGCCCTTCTATATTCTAAGAGGGTCCTGGACATGCCAGAAGATCGCTTCCCCAAGCTTTGCTTAAGAGAACAAATGAAGAAGGGTGGCTGGGCTAAGTCATGCCCAGAGTTGCTAACCTCTAAAAACCTTCTACCAGATATTTTTACTATACTGGGAGCCAAAAAAAAATGGAAGGATTGGATTTATGGAAAAGATAATAGGCAGGACCTAGATCTAATTCAATGTTCAAACTTTTCTCAGTGGTATCTGTTTAAAATGGATCATGAAAGAGCTCAATACCTGCAAACTCTTACGTTTGCTTCTTTGAGAACCTCATTTACAGAATTAACGCTTTCAAACCATGCCCACAGCATTCTTGGATGGAAGATATAGGCATGTTCCAAGAAGCCTGTGGTTCTGCATCTGTTGCATGGGAGAGGTAGAGGATATCTCACATTATTTACTGTGCTGTCATTTATATCAAAACCCCAAGGAGAGATTCCTGGGACAGATTTTGGCATCCTTACAGGGTAAAGTATCTATGCAAAGATTTGTTGGTTACTGTCAGACTGCGACCCTTTTGTTGCACACAAAAGAGCTCTTGTTTGCTAAGGCTGCAAAACGTATTTGTGCAAACACTCTGAATGCTATTGCAGTGGACTGTGCAGGTGATTCATTAACCTGATTCTGTTTACCTTCTGTAATATTTTAAGTTATGTTGCTTGTAATGGCTATTAGTCAAATACAATAAAATGTTCAGACTCATATTGCTATCTCGAAAACCTAAGTGCCAGCTTGGCCAAGCATCTAGAAACATAATACTGGCACTTGGGGATTTGAAGTGTCTCTCTCCTTTAAAAACAACACCCCCCCCCCCCCGATGTCTTTGTTAACCTCTCTGCCATTATAAACCTGTTGTTGTTGTTTTTCCAGAGAAGGGTCTATCCATTAAGGCAAATGATTTAATGAGATGAGATGCTGCGCCCGGGCCTGGCTGCCACCATCATGGTAGGGTTTCAGTGCAACTGGCAGAAATGAACAGTTGGATCTTCCCTGACATTTTGACTTTCTCCCTGAGGGCAGTCTGTTTTCGCTGTCTCTCCCTGAGCATGGGAACCAGAGAGCTTAAAACAGAACATTAAATTATTGTTTGGCAAGAGGCAGGTAGGACATGCACTTGAAAAGTGAGCTTGTTGCCATGGAGGTGGACTGTTATGTGGGGTGGGGGGTTTGGAAGCAAAGCCATCATACCATTGCAGCAGAGCTTCGGCTATTGGGCGGTATAGAAATGTAATAAATAAATAAACTAATGAGATACTAGAGCACTGAAGTTCCAGTTTGGAGGTACAGCCTTAGATAAGGATTCCTGAGGTACAGGAGTCAGTCACCTGGAATTTTGTGTGGAAAGCTAGTGTTTGGCATAAAATGTGGATTCCTGAAAAACGTGGGAATTGATTACTGATGTTGTGTCTGTGTCAAAAGAGGCTGTGGGGAGCAAGCATACCTGAACAGCAGTTGGCTCCTGAAAAATGAAGATGCCCAGTGTCACCTTTGCTATCTAAACATACTTGTGTCACCTTTACCTACCTAAACATTCCTGGAGTTTGCATTAGGGAAGGGTAGTGGGGGGTGCAGAGCCTGCCCTTTCTGTTCTTTTATTGTTGTGCAGTGGTGGTAACACATTTCCAAGATACTGGCTTCTGAACATTTGATTCTAGCATCACATATTCAGGCTTCATTCCAGGCAGGGACCACGGGAAGCTGCTGTCTACTGTCCATCTAGCCCAGTATTGTCGACACTGCATGGTAGCAGCAACTCTCCAGGGCTTCAGGCAGGAGTTTTTCCCAGCATTACCTAGAGATTCCAGGGATTAAACTTGGGACCTTCTGCATGTAAAGCAGGTGCTTTACCACTGGAGTGAATGTGAGGAAACAAATGTAGTGGCCAGCATAAAATTTAGGTCAGAGGGCAACCAGACATCTGAAATCTTTCTGGACTGATACTGAGGAGAGGAACTGAGAACCGGAAGCTAAAGCATTAAATAGGGTAGCTTTGTAAATCAGTCCACACAAGTTGATGCCCTTCCATTGTTTTTACTAGCCTGGTAAGAGCCTACTAGTCTCCTAAGAATCTAGTAGCCCACACTGTCATGCTCGTCATGGGATGGGGGAACTGCCACTCCTCTGTGACCAGCCTGTAAAGGTAGGCAAATAGCCTCTTATGAGGCTATTTAAAAAATTGCCTTCTACCAAGCGGACTGTCAGAGGAAAGCCAGAGCAATCCCCCACCCCTTGCTAGCCAAGTACATTTCTCTGCTGGTTGCTGAGGAAGAGAATGTTCTTATTCCATGGCTAGCATGGAAATCAAGCTGGCTAGTAGATGAGGTATGGAGTGATCTGTCCCTCCTCGACCACCTTGCTTGCTCGTACGCATGGAATTCCTGGTCTCCTGTGGTGACTAGGCAAGCCATTAAATACAAGGCTGAAATAGAAGCTATATTCTGGGACTTGAAAACGTGTATACTCTTTCAGGTGGTTGTTTTATGCTGAGGTTGCAGAGAGTCCTGAGCAAAATCCATAGATTTCATAGACTCCTATACTGTCTTGGAGTTTCTAATCTAAGATAACTAATACCTGTGGCTGTTTATACATGCTTCTTAGAACAAATGCAGGTCAACAGAATTTGATGAGCAACACATGCTCCAATTTAGAGTTTGGTTTATTAGGCCTCTGTAAAGGGGGAGGAGGGACCTGGCTTGGCTTGTGAAAGCAGAAGATGCTGTGCTTCGGGGGTACGAGCTCTAGGTCTCCTGCTGAACACTGGTCCTCTGAAGACTTCGGAGGTCTTCAGAGGACCTTGGAAACAAAGCATAATTACCAGGATGATTCCTATGCCCCTCTCCACCTCCATGTTTAGAGCTGGGGAGTGGGGCAAGGGATTGTCCCTGGCCTCTTCCTGAGGTTTGGAGGTGCAGCGTAAGTAATGGAGAAGATGCCACCCATTGTGAGAGTTCTAGAGTCCTGATGACCACAAATGTTTGGAGGGCTACCAAGGCCAGTCCAAATTTGTGGACCCCTGCCAACATACAAGCAAGGTGCCCCACCCCCTTTCAAGCAAAGTTCTGTAGTTACGTTTCTTGTGACTGATGGTGGGTTGGGTTTGATGACCTCTAAGGTCACCCTGTGTTCCGTTCTGACATTCTACATGGGATGTGACATCAGGGGCATGCTTTTGGGCTCAGTTCCTTTCCTCTTCACTCTTAATTTTGTTGCAGAGAATTTGAAAGTGGGCATTTCGCCCTCTCCCTTCTAGAGGCAAGCAAAGTGTGTTCTGGCTCTTCTCTCTTCAGTAGCCATGGGATCAGGGCTTCAGAGTTTTCCCTCCTCCCCTGCTTTTAAAGAGCATGAAGACCTTTTAAAGAGAACCAGCAGCACCAGCCAGCAGAGCAAGAACTGTGGCAGCAGGGGATTTCATCTGAGGAGCAGGTGGGAGTCATTTTCTTCGCTGCTACAGCAGCCTGTCAGGCCTTGGGAAGGGCTCATTATTGTCGGCTCCTGGAGCAGCTGAGGACCTGGTTCCCTGGGGAGTGTTTGGCATCCAGCTATTGGCTGTCCCTCCAGAGAGCTGGACGTAAGGGAAGCTGACGTGGGTGGCGGTGCTGCTTCAGGGGCTGGCGAGGGCGGGGGCCATAGCCCTTGGTTTTCTCCCCTCTCTCTGTGTTTCCCTTCTTTCTCTTCCCCTTGTGGGGAGGGAGGAGGGGATTTCTGGGGCTGTTTGGGGGTGGCGGCCTTTGAATGTGTTTGCTTTCCAGTTAGGCTCTTTATTATTTAATGGGTGAGAGGGAAGTGATTTTATACCACAGGGTGAGAGCCTGCCGGTATTGAATTGTGCCCCCACCCCCGGGTGAGAGAAGGGAGGGAGGGGAGTGTTAGGTGTACATTCCAGCTGAGAGATGGGATGTTGGCTTGACCGTTTTATTCTGCTGCATGTTGCTGAGCTGATGACTTTTTTGAGACAAAGTCAGCATTATGTGTGTAGGGGAGGCAATAACCGTGGGGGGGGCATGGGGAGATATGGTGCTGGCAGAGCAAAAGTTCATAGGAGAAGGGAGGGCAGGTGCTTTACACCTGTCCAGCCCTCTGGTTGCCCTGTCAGCCCAGGTACCTTGGGGAGCGGGCCAAGCCACCCGCAGAATCTTTGCCTGCTCCTTTGCCATGCCAGGTCAGTCCGGATCGCAACCATCCACAATCTAATCTGGGATGAAAAGGCTGACCTGGTATGTGTTACGGAGACCTGGCTGGGGGAGACAAGCGGGCCTGTATGGATGCAGCTTCTCCCGGTCCAGTACTCTGTGGTAGAGCAGGTAAGGAGAAGCGGACGGGGAGGTGGCGTAGCAGTAGCCCACAAAGCTAACACCCCCCTGAGCAGACTCACTGTGAAGGAACTGGCTCACATCGAGACTAGGGACAGACTGGGGATTCTGTTAGTGTTCCAGCCACCCCGCTGCCTAACAGAGTCCCTAACTGAGCTCACAGAGCTGGTCTTGGAGTCGCCCAGGCTTTTAATCCTGGGCGACTTCAGCATCCCCCTTGGGTCCAGCTTGCCAAGTGTAGCTGAGGAGTTCATGGCTGTCAAGGGCTCCTTGGAGGCCTCTCTCAGTCTAATCCAGTAGCCAAGTCCAGACACAGACAAAGGGATTCCTTTCAAAGTTTTATTCTTTTACAACTTAACAGTTGCAGGACCAGGCCCCCAGGTACCGAGCCAGCTGTGCTGCTCCACCTGCCCCTCCCTGGAGGGGCTACATAAGCTGGCTGGCTGAGGTGGCCTGGGAGAGCCAGGGCCTGCAGGAGAAGCCACCACCACCACCACCGGGGAAGAGGCGTGCTTGCCGCCGCTGGGCCTGCTGCTGCCGTCGCCGCTACCACCGCCACCAGGCCTTCCCTGTGGACTCCTGCCTGGCATTTTTAAGGGGATTTTAATTGTTTTGTTTGTTTTATTTTGTTGGGGGGGATTTTGTTGTGTTTTTAGGGGTGGGTAGCCTGCCTGATATGCGGGAGCAAGGGGGCATGTGTCCACCTGATGGAGGCAGTAGGGGGAGTGTTGGGGGTCAGAACATACCGAGGCTGGGCGGCAGGCGCTGGCGGAGCGCTAGGGGCAGGCCATGCCAGGTAAGGGGGACAAGGGAGAGATGTGTAGTATCTGTCCCCTGCTCCGGGCCTGTCCAGAGCCAAAGGATGGCTGGGGGAGGCGTGACCCCATCTTCTGGCCTTCGTTTGCTGCTCTGCAATGCCAGGTCTGTTACCCAGAAAACCTCCCTCATCCATGACATGATCCTGGATGAGGGTGCAGACCTGGCATGTATTACGGAGACCTGGCTGGCCGAGGCTGCTGCTCCAACCCTTGCAGCCATGTGTCCAGCCGGATTTTCGTATGCACAGCAGCCGAGGGCTGGGGATCGGGGAGGGGGGAGTGGCTGTTATCTACCGAGAGTCCTTGGTCTTCACCAGACCCCCTCTCCGGGAGACCAAGGTTGCTGAGTGCATGTACTGGAGGTTGGGCCCGAAGGGCAGTCTGGGGATTCTGCTCGTGTACCGTCCACCCCGCTGCACGACTGAGTCCCTGGCCGAGGTGCTTGAGGTGGTCTCTGATGTGCGTGTGCAGTCCCCTAACTTACTGGTGTTGGGGGACTTCAACGTACATTCGGAGGCCATCCTCACAGGAGCACCTCGGGACTTCATGGAGACCATGGCCTCCTGGGAGCTGCACCATATTCTAACTGGGCCCACCCATGTAGCCGGTCATGCACTAGACCTTGTGTTTGTTTCTGGAGAAGCGGGGAGTGATCTGGAAGTCGGGGGTATATCCACCACCCCCTTGTCATGGTCAGATCACTATCTGGTGACGTTGGACTTCTCGGTTCCACAACCCCTCCGCAGGGGTGGAGGACCCATTAAAATGGTCCGCCCCAGGCGTCTTATGGATCCAAATGGATTCCTGAACGCGCTTGGGGATTCTCTGGGGCATGCCAACGGCCACTCGGTCGAGACCCTGGTGGGTGGCTGGAATGCCGCAATTACTGGGGCATTAGATCGGGTGGCTCCGAAACGCCCTCTCCCCTTGAACAGGGCTCGGACTACACCATGGTTCAATCCGCGGTTACGAGCTCTGAAACAGGAGGTGAGACGGCTAGAGCGCCGGTGGCGGAAGTCTCGCTCCAAAGACGATCAGACACGGGCTAGAGCTATATCTTCAGCCTATCACGTGGCGCTGAAGGCAGCAAAAAAGGAATATTATGCTGCCTTCATCGCGTCTGCAGAGTGCTGCCCCAGGAGGCTGTTCCAAGTGGTCCGGAGCCTGGTCGGTCCTGTGGCTCCTGAACCGCTGGAGCATTCTAAGGCCTCCTGTGAGGCTTTGGCAAGGCACTTTGCAGATAAAATTGATCAGATTAGGTGTGTTACTCTGCACACTGTGGATACAGTTAGTGAGCAAGAGGCGGCCTGTGGCAAACCGGTTTTGTGGGATTGGTTCCAGCTTCTTCCTCCTGATTAAGTGGACAAGGTGCTTTCATCTGTAAGGCCGACCACCTGCTTACTTGATCCTTGCCCATCTTGGCTCATTATGAGCTGCAGAGAGAGACTGGGTGAGGGGATCAAGGCGGTGGTGAACACCTCCCTTGAGGAGAGAGTGATGCCATCAGCCCTCAAGGAGGCAGTGATAAGACCGCTCTTAAAGAAGCCCTCCTTGGATCCTCAAGTTCTGAACAACTTTCGCCCAGTCTCAAATCTGCCATTTTTGGGCAAGGTGATTGAGCGGGTGGTGGCGGTGCAGTTGAAGGCACACTTGGAAGAAACGGATTATCTAGACCCATTTCAGTTGGGCTTCAGGCCTGGGCATGGGACAGAAACGGCCTTGGTCGCCTTGGTGGATGATTATGAGGAGGGCTCTGGATAGGGGTGAATGCTCCTTCCTTGTTCTCCTCGACCACTCAGCGGCTTTTGATACCGTTGACCACGGTATCCTCCTGGACCGCCTGGAGGGGTTGGGCATTGGAGACACTGTATTGCGGTGGTTCCGGTCCTTCCTCTCCGGCAGGTACCAGAGGGTAGCACTGGGAGAGGAGGTTTCGGACCCGTGGCCACTTACTTGTGGGGTGCCACAGCGTTCCATCCTCTCCCCGATGCTATTTAACATCTATGTGAAGCCACTGGAGGCTATCATCAGGAGGTTTGGGGTGCAGTGTCATCAATATGCGGATGACACGCAGCTCTACCTCTCATTCAAATCTTCACCAAGGTTGGCCGTAGAATCCCTGTCCAAATGTCTGGAGACGGTGAGTGGCTGGATGGGGAGGAATAAGCTGAAGCTGAACCCTGACAAGCCCGAGGTACTTTTGGTGGGAGACAAGAGGAGGCTGGGGGATGTTGACCTGGTGTAGAATGGGGTACGGCTACCTTTGAAAGACCAGGTCCGCAGCCTGGGGGTCATTTTGGACTCCCAGCTGTCCATGGAGGCTCAGGTGTCAGCTGTGAGCCGGACAGCGCTGTATCAACTCCATCTGATACGGCGGCTGCGCCCCTTCCTTCCCGACCATCTGCTCCCATCAGTAGTACATGCCCTGGTCTCCTCTCGTTTAGACCACTGTAATGCGCTCTACGTGGGGTTACCCTTGAAGACGGTTCGGAAACTGCAGCTGGTACAGAACGCGACGGCTCGCCTGATTAAAGGCAGCCGCCGGCGAGATCACATCACTCCAGTGCTGAAGGAGTTGCACTAGTTACCAGTTGTTTTCCGGGCCAAATTCAAGGTGTTGGTTTTGACCTTTAAAACCCTATATGGTTCCGGCCCAGCCTATCTTAAGGAGCGCCTCCAGCAACACCAGACAGGCCGCTTAACAAGATCAGCCTCGGATGGCCTTCTCTCTGTCCCATCAGCCAGGACAGCTAGACTGGTGGGGACGAGGGAGAGGGCCTTCTCTGTGGTGGCCCCCACTCTGTGGAACTCCCTCCCTAGGGAACTCCGTCATGCCCCCTCTTTAATGAGCTTCCGTCGTGCATTAAAAACGTGGTTGTTCAGGCAGGCATTTGGGGTGGGTTAGGGTATTTTAAAAAAAAAAATTTTATGGTAAAATTTTATTGTTTTAAATTGTTTTATGGTGGGTTGTACATTGCCCAGAGTGGCTGGGTGACCAGTCAGATGGGCGATTAATAAATTTAATAAATAAAAAAATAAATAAAACAACTCTACAGGTAGCAACTAGATCTGAGCAGCAGAGTACCTATGCCCTAAGTTGGAACAGTTGGTCCCCATTTGAAAGGGAACTACTGGCAGACCCCTGAACTTAAGGACTAGGGAGAGTCCCTCCCCTTTTCCCTTAGATCCTCTGGGCGCAGCCTTTGTTTGCGTGCCAACCGGGCACTACGCCTCCTTTCTCCGCCCTCCATTTGGCGCCGCTCTCTGCGTCAGCGTCACGCGTCCACCAAGTCTACTTCCCATGCTCTGTCACTCCCAGGACTGCTATCTAAGCTAGGAATGCTGGTGGGAGGAATCTCCGTCAGCTGTTGGCCCTGGGAAAGAGGAGCGCGCTCCCCTCCCAGGAGCGACTCCTCTCCCTCAGAATCAGAACTACTCTGGGATTCTATGGGCTCAGTGTCCACCCTGACATCATCCCCGCTCCCATGAGGCCCCCCCTCATGCTCCTCCCCTGGGGCCCCAGGTTTGTGGGGGTACAGCTGGTGGAAGCGCCTCAGCAGCAACGGAGCATGCACATTTTCCACGGGTTCCCAGGATCGCTCATCAGGCCCGTACCCCTTACAGTCCACCAGATATTGCAAGCGGCCACGAGAAAGGCGGGAGTCCAGAATCTCCGTGACCTCAAACTCCTCCTCCCCCTCCACCAGCACTGGCGGCGGGGGGGGGAGCCGACTGAGCGATGAGGGTCGCCAGAAACCAGGGGGGACAGCAAGGACCGATGAAAAACAGGATGGATCTTCATGGAGGGGGGGAGAGCCAGGCGAAAAGCAACAGGGTTAATCTGGGCCGTAACCTGGAAAGGCCCCGTGCGGCGAGGCGCGAGCTTCTTTGCGGGCGAGTGAGAGGGGAGGTATTGGGTGGACAACCAAACCCAGTCCCCCGGTTGCAGAGACAGACCCGGCTGGTGCCGCCGGTCTGCAGAGGCCTTGTAGGCTGTCTTGGCTTGCTTGAGGGAGTCCCGTAAGAGGTGGTGTACCGCTCGCAACTCCTCTAAAAAGTCCTGGGCCGCTGGCACCGAAGAGGGAGCTAGGGTGGACGGGAAGGCCTTGGGGTGGTAACCAGAATTGGCAAAAAACGGAGTTTGGCGGGTGGAAGCATGGCAGGCATTGTTATAAGCAAATTCTGCGAGAGGCAGCAAGGAAAACCAGTCATCCTGCTGGTAATTGACATAACAGCGCAGATATTGCTCCAGAGTCGCATTGGTGCGCTCGGTCTGACCGTCCGTCTGTGGATGGTGGGCGGAGGAAAGACGGAGCGTCACATGGAGCAACGCCAGTAGCTCCCTCCAGAAATGGGCAGTGAATTGGGCCCCCCTATCGGAAATGAGACCCTCGGGCCATCCATGGAGGCGGAAAACATGCGCCACGAACAGCTCTGCCATCTCCCTGGCTGTGGGCAACCCAGAGCAGGGGATGAAATAGGCCATCTTAGAAAACAAATCCACCACCACCAGAATAGTGGTCTTACCATGTGAGGGAGGCAAGTCAGTGATGAAGTCAAGGGAGAGCAGTTTCCAAGGTCCTGAGGGGGTAGGCAGGGGGTGAAGCAAGCCTGTGGGCTTGCCTGAGGGGGCCTTCGCCCGCTGGCAGGTTGGGCAGGAGGCGACATAGGACTTGACGTCCTGACACACACGAGGCCACCAAAAATCCCTCATCACTCCATGCAGGGTCTTGGCGACGCCAAAATGCCCAGCTGTGGGGGAGTCGTGGCACTGATGGAGGACCCTCTTGCGGAGGGGTCTAGAAGGCACATAGACCCGGCCGGAATGGTAAAGCAGGCCACCTCGCAAAGAGAAGGGGGTAGAGTGGGGGGGGGCAGAGGCTAGCCCCAATTCCTCCACCTTTGTGCGAACAAAAGCATCTGAGCCTGTGCAGAGAGAAGGAGCTCCTCCCAAGAATGAGGTACCGCAGCTGCCACCTGGCCTTGCGGGGGAAGCCAGTCAGCCTCCTTCTTGTCAAACACATCCCGAAAAGTTGCATATTTCTCTGGGAGGATGACGGTCGCTGAAGGACTGCCAGAAGCAGACAAGGACGGGGGGGGAAAGGGTTAATGCTTGGGCTGGGACTGGTGCCTCCTCCGTGAGGCAGTGCTTCCGGCAGTAGGGAGACGCAAAGTCCACTTGCCGAAGCCCCCAAGAAATCTGAGGGTTGTGCTTAGAGAGCCAGGGAACACCCAGCACGACTGGGTATAAGGGAACCTTGGCTAAGTGAACCTGAATCTTCTCAACGTGGGACTGGGTGCGCAGAGTGAGCGGAACTGTAATCCGGGTCACCGCGCCCGAAGAGAGAGGACGCCCATCAATGGGCTGCACTGCCAAGGGGGCAGGAAGGGGCAGGGTAGGGATCTTGTGGAAGAGGGCGAAGGTCTCATCTATGAAACTAGTCGTAGCCCCCGAGTCCACTAAAGCCAGGGCCTCCACCCCACCCCACTGAGAGGAGCGGAGGTGAACATGCAACAGCAGATGGGAGGGTGGGGGGGGGGTTGGGGAAGGCACCCACTCGGTGCGGAACTGACCCCCACACTGGAGGCCCCCAATAAGCTTGGGGGGCAGTCTAGTCAGGCCTGGGGACGAGGAGGAGGAGGAGGAGGAGGGGGAAGGAGAGGAGGGGGAGGCAGCGGAGCTGTGGATTTAACTCGGCAGGTCTTGGCGAAATGCCCCAGCTTTCCACATCGAAAACATCGGCGCTCAGCTCGCCGGCGCTCAAGTTCCTCTGGCGGCAGTGAGGCTCAGGTAGCCCCCAGCTGCATCGGGGTCTCCTCCACCCCCAGCGCCGGGGCGGGGGGTGGGGGAAGAGGCAGGAAACGTGGGGGAATGGGAGGAGGGAAATCCCAGCCCCCGGCGCCCCACCGGGTCTGCCAGCACCCCTCCAGCCGACTATCTGTCTGGAGGCAGGTCTGGATGAGCTCCTCCAAAGTAGGCGGGCTGGGCGTGCACGCCAACTCATCTAAGATCTCGTCGTTCAAACCTTCCAAAAACTGAGCCACTAGCGCGGCATCATTCCACTGTAAATCCTGCATCAGCAAGCGAAAGGTTGTCGCGTAGCTGGAAACTGAGTCCTTGCCCTGCCAGAGGCGACGAATCTCCCGAGAAGCCGTCTGCGTGCGCAGGGGGTCACCGAAAAAACATGCCATGGCTGTCATGAAACCTTGATAGTCCCCGAGCAGGGGGTCATTAGCAAGCAGGAGCCCCAAAGCCCATCTAGCTGCCATGCCTGACAGTAGGTTAATGAAGAAACCCACAGTCTGTGTGGAATGAAGATCTGACCAGGGCTATTGACACAGTCACTCCTAGACGTCCTCTCCTACCCGCTTCCAGACAAGCTCCATGGCTTACAGAAGAACTGAGGGAGCTGAAGCGGCAAGGACGATGACTAGCGTGCTGATGGCGGAAAACTCAACTTGAATCCAACGAGACACGTCATAGGGATCATTTGAAGACCTATGAGGTGGTGATACGTGCAGCGAAGAGAACTTTCTACTCTGCATGTATCGCATCCGCAAAGTCGCGCCCAGCTGACCTGTTCAGGATGGTTAGGGAGCTGAGTCAGGCCCCCCACACACTGAATCTGATCTTTGGATACGAGCTGACTTGGACTCTGTCGTGGGGACAAAAAATCAACAGTGGGGCATCCAGCAACTCTGCTTGCACAATTAAACTGGATTATTTTCAGCTTGTGACTCCTGATGATGTGGATAAGCTGCTTGGTTTGGTTAAAAAGACAACCTGCCCTCTCGATCCCTGACCATCCTGGCTTGTAGTCCAGGGAGGGGAGATGGTTAAGCAATTTTTACTGAATAGTATTAATGTCTCCCTAAGGAAAGGTAATTTTCCATCGTGTCTGAAAGACGCAATTGTTAGACGGCTTCTGAAGAAGTCTTCCCTTGACCTCCTAGACTTCAATAATTATAGGCCAGTAAGTAATCTACCATTTTTGGGCAAAGTAAACGAGAAGGCGGTGTCCATTCAACTCCAGGCAGTCTTGAATAAAACTAATTGTCTGGACCCATTTCAAACCGGCTTCAGAGTGGGATATGGTGTCAGGATCCCTCAGCCCCCACTTCACTTCAACACTCAAACATACACAGATGAGAGGCTTCAGTCTACAGCTTTTAATCCATTACTTCACAGGGTCATACAGATGCAAATTCTCAGAGACTCTCCATCTACAAAGGAATGCCTTCAAGGGATTCAAATGGAATTTAAGAGAGTTGCCCGCTGTTTGAAGAGGGAGGTGGTCTGACTAGCCTAACTTAAGGGCAGGAGGTCCCTCTCTTGTCATGAGGCCTCTAAGCTCAGCTTTTCACACAAGGCCAATCAGGTAGACTGTCTAAGTTCCACCCCTGTGTAGGGCCCCAGGCCTGAACCAAGCTATCAGTAGTTTTAGAGGCGTTTAGATAATCCATAATGCTATCTGACCTTGGTCAGTTGGCTGCTGTTTTCCCTAACAGGCCTCTTGATTTACAGGATGAGTCGAAGGTCAATGGTGTGGCCTCAGCGCATTCCGTACTAATGAGCTGAGGTGTCTTATCAATGTGGGCCTGGGAAGTGAGGCTTGTTTGCCTTAAAGCTGCAGGTGTATGTGCTGGGAAAGTTTCCTTCTGAACAAACACTGTTAGTCTGTACTGGGAATGAACGCTAATCAACGCTTGCGGCTGTCATGCTGCCTCACTGCTGACATGTATGGTATAAAACCCATTTTACCCCATGGCTCTGGGTTCAGAGAAGCTGTCTGATCTAACCAATGGGTATGCTTGTGTGCTGTAAGTTACTCAATAAAGTACTCCTTGTAAGTAAACCTGGATCTGATTTATCACTATCTGGGCACCTCTAAATGAAGAGTTCGAAGCCTACTGCCTTCCCTCTCTTTGCTCTGCACCTGCGTCTGGCATCTATTAGGTCATCTTCCTGTTTGCTGCCTCTCACGGGGGGGGGGTGAGGGGTGAGGAGGGACCCTCAAGCTCGGTCATCTGGATGTTTGTAACCTGAGAAGCAGGCCTACTCATACCTGGACTAGCCTGGGAAAACACTTCCCCCATGTCTGATAGTTCTTCAGAATCTGAACTGCTATCCCACTCCCTGTACTCAGAAACACCCCTGACATCATCGCTGCTTCCATGAGGCCCCTCCTCCTGCTCTCCCTGTGGGGCCCTGGGCTTTTGGGGGTAGTGCTGGTGGAAACAGCATAGCAGCAAAGGGGCATGCAAATGATTGGCTGGTTCTCAGGAACGTTCGTCCATCCTATACCCCTCCCAGTCCACCAACTATTGCAGTCGCCCCCAGAAAAGGTGTGAATCCAGGATGTCAGCGACTTCAAACTCCTCCCCCCGCAACACTGGAGGTGGGGGGGGAGCAGTCGGAGCGATGGGGGTCACCAGAGACCAGTGGGGAAAGCAAGGAGCGATGACAAACAGGATGCACCTTCATGGAGGGGGGGAGAGCCAGTTGAAAAGCGACAGGGTTAATCTAGGCCGTAATCTGGAAAGGGCCCGTGCGATGGGCTGCGAGCTTCTTAGTGGGGGGGTGGGAGGGGAGGTATCGGGTGGACAACCACACCCAGTCCCCAACCTGCAGGGGCGTCCCAGGCTGACAACGCTGGTCTGCAGTTTGTTTATATGCTTCTTTCGCTTCCTCAACGTTGTCTCGTAAGAGGTGGTGCACAGAGCGCAATTCCTCTAAAAATTCATGGGCAGCGGGCACCGAGGCAGGGCCAAGCGAGGAGGGGAAGGCCTTGGGATGGTACCCAAAATTGGCAAAGAAAGGAGTTTGGTGTGTGGAGGCATGGCAGCAATTGTTGTAAGCAAATTCCACCAGAGGCAGCCGGGAAACCCAGTTGTCTTGTTGGTAGTTTACATAACAGCGCACGTATTGCTCCAGTGTGGCATTGGTGTGTTCGGTCTGCCCATCCGTCTGGGGGGGTGAGCGGAGGAAAGCCTGAGTGTCACATTGAGCAGTGCAAGCAACTCCCGCTAGAAACGAGCCATGAATTGAGGCCCCTGATCTGAAACAAGCCCCTCAGGCCAGCCATGCAGCCAGAAAACGTGTCAAAAAGAGTTCTGCCGTGTCCCTGGCCGTGGGCAGCCCTGAGCATGGGATAAAGTGGGCCATTTTTGAAAATAAGTCCACCACCACCAGAATGGTGGTCTTACCTTGTGAACGGGGCAAGTAGGTGACGAAATCGAGAGAGAGCAGCTTCCAGGGGCCATAGGGTATAGGCAGGGGCCAGAGTAAGCCAGTGGGTTTGCCCGTGGGGTCCTTCGCTCGTTGACAGGTTTCACAGGAGGCGACATAGGTTTTGACATCCCGACACACTCGGGGCCACCAAAAGTCCTACGTAACTCCATATAAGGTTTTAGAGAAGCCAAAATGCCCAGCGGTGGAGGAGTTGTGGAACTGATGGAGGACTTCTTCTTGGAGGCGTTTGGAAGGCACATAGACTCTGTATGGGTGGTAAAGTAGCCCACCTTGCAATGAGAAGGGGGTCGACTTGGGGGCACAAGCCGCGTGTCCCAATTCTGCCACCTTATCATGCACAAAGGGATCCTGAGCTTGTTCGGTGCGAAGGAGCTCTGTCCAAGAGTGAGATTCAACAGCAGCTGCCAGGCTGTGCGGGGGAAGGATCAGAGCGGAGGAGGGGCTCTCCTCACCCCCTGGCTGCAATTCCGGCTTACGGGAGAGTGCGTCCACCTGTTGGTTGTCGGTGGCTCTCACGTGGCGGATCTTGAAGTTAAATCGCAACAAAAATAAAGACCACCTAATTTGACGCTGATTTAGGGCCCGGGCTGTCCGGAGATGTTCCAGGTTCCGATGGTCAGTTCTCACTTCAACTGGGTGCTGAGCCCCCTCCAAAAGATGCCACCACGTCTCTAAGGCCGACTTTATGGCTAACAGTTCTTTTTCCCAGATGGTATAATTCCGCTTGGACACGCTTAATTTCCTGGAGTGGTAAGCACAAGGCTGCAGCTCACCCCCTGCTGTTCCTGGCTGGAAGAGCATGGCCCCCACTGCAAAATTGGAGGCGTCCGTTTGCACAACAAAAGGCTTCCATGGGTCAGGATTTAACAGGATCGGCCTTAGAGCTGAGTAGCCTCTTTAGCTCTTCAATAGACTGTTGGGTGGAGGTGGACCAGTGAAAGGGAGATTTCTTGCCTTTGAGGAGGTCTGTGTGAGGAGTTGTCAGTTTTGCATAGCCGGGCAGGAACTTTCTGTAAAAATTGGCAAAGCCCAGGAAACACTGTAAGTCCTTCTTGGTGGATGAAGTCTGCCAGGAGAGGACCACTTGGACCTTCACAGGATCCATCTTGATGCCTTCCGCTGAAATAATATAACCCAGGTAGTCCAAGGATGTCGAATCAAAAGCACATTTCTCCAGCTTAACAAAGAGACGGTGCTCCCAGAGGCCCTGTAGGACAGCTTTCACATGTTGTTGATGAGAGTGGCGGCCCGAAGAAAATATAAGTAAATCATCCAGTTAAATGATAAGAGAAGTGCCCAAATAATCTTGGAAGATGTCATTCATAAAATGCGAAAACATAGAGGGAGCTGACACCAAGCCAAACGGCATGACGATCTGTAACGGCATGTGAAACTGGTCTTCCACTCATCCCCCTCCCGGATATGAATCAGATTATAGGCACCACGCAGGTCCAATTTAGTGAAAATCTTGGCTTGCCCCAAGTGCTCCAGCATCTCAGGGATTATGGGGAGGGGATATTTGTCAGGGATAGTAATGGCATTGAGGTTCCTGTAGTCGTGGACAGGACAGAGCTGGATTTCATAGTTGGAGTGATGGCAGAGGAGGTGGAGGGGCAAATAAAACCACGCTGCAAGTTAGTGTCCAAAAGCTCCCGGAGAGCTTGGAGTTCCGGCTCTGACATAGAGTACAGTCGGCCGGCCGGGATGGTAGCTCCTGGGATCGGGTCAGTGGTGTAATCATAGGGGCGCTGGGGGGGCAGTCGGTCGGCTTCCTTCTTGTTGAAAACATCCCGGAAAGCCGCATATTTTTCTGGTAGGTTCACCGGAGCAGAAAAGCTGCTTGGGGAAGATGAGGAGGGAGAGGAAAGGGTTACCCCAGTTGTGGATGGTCCCTCCTCACTGGAGGCCCCCAACAGACTTGGGCGGTGGCCTAGTCAGGCTTAGGGGGCAGGAGGTGGAGAGGGAGGTGGGGCTGTCGGTTGGGGCCGGCAGAATCTGGCAAAGTGACCTTTCTTTCCAAATCTGAAGCACCGGCGTTCAGCATCCCGCCGTTCTAGTTCTTCTGGTGACAGCCTGGATCAGGTTGCTCCTAGTTGTATAGGGGTCTCCTTGTGGGGGAATGGGAGGAGGGAAATCCCGTCTAGCAGAGCTCTTCTTGGCTTGTCGGCGCACTTCCAGCCGACTGTCGATCTGCAGGCACGACTGGATGAGCTCAGCCAGCATCAGTGGGCGTGGTGCCCGTGCTGGCTCATCTAAGATGTCATTCAAGCCGTCCAAAAATTGGGGCACCAGAGCAGCATCATTCCACTGTAAATCCTCCATCAGCAAGCAAAAACTGGTTGCATAACCTGAAACAGAGTCCTTGCCTTGCTTGAGGTGGTGGATATCCTGGGTCGCCGTCTCTGCATGAAGGGGGTCACCAACCCCCCCGTCGCATTCATGAAACCCTGGTAGTCCGCCAACAGGGGGTCATTAGTGAGGCTGAAGTCCATTTAGCTGCCACGCCTAAAAGCAGGTTAATGATAAACCCCACACGAATCTGGTCCATCTGGAAACCCACCAGCCAGATATACAGTCCCGATTGGACGCGGAAAATTTGAAACAGTCCTTTGTCTCCCGTAAATTTTTCCAGCAGTGCTACTGGGCATTTCCGACAGGGAGGGATTGGGGGTGGAGCGGGTTGAGCGGGTTGAGCGGGTTGAGCGGCCGCTTGTAAGGTTTGAACAGCACCCATCAAGTGATTCACCTGATCGCAAAGAGCCTGGTTCTCCTGCTCAATATGTTCAAAGCCTTTTCCAAGGTGCCACCAGAGAGTGTGGTCAATGAAAGAGACCAATGACGAGAAGAAAGAAAAAAAAGAGGATGATGAGCAAGCTGTCAGGATTCCCTTAGGCCCTACTTCACTTCAACGCTCAAACATACACAGACGAGAGGCTTCAGTCTACAGCTTTTAATCCATTACTTCACAGGGTCATACAGATAGAAATTCTCAGAGACTCTCCATCTACAAAGGAATGCCTTCAGGGGTTCAAATGGAATTTACAAGAGTTGCCCGCCGTTTGAAGAGGGAGGTGGTCTGAGTAGCCTAACTTAAGGGGGGAGGTCCCTCTCTTCTCGTGAGGCCTCTAAGCGCAGCTTTTCACGCAAGGCTAATCGGGTAGACCGTCTAAGTTCCGCCCCTGCCTTCTTTCTCTTTACTCTGCACCTGCGTCTGGCATCTGTTAGGTCATACTCCCCAGACCCCACTGCCTCCTGTTCACTGCCTCTCATGGGTGGGGTGGGGTGGGGTGGGATGAGGAGGGACCCTCAAGCTCAGCCATCTGGACATTTGTAACCTGAGAAGCAGGCCTACTCATATCTGGACTAGCCTGGGAAAACACCTCCCCCATGTCTGATAGTTCTTCAGTATCTGAACTGCTATCCCACTCCCTGCGCTCAGAAACACCCCTGACATATGGAGTTGAGACTGCCATGGTCGCCTTGGTGGATGATCTTCTCCTGGGAATTGATAGGGGGAGTGCATCCCTGTTGATCCTTTTGGATCTCTCAGCAGCATTCGATGCCATCGACCATGGTATCCTTCTGGATCGCCTGAGGGGGTTGAGGGCACTGCTACTGTAGTGGTTCTGCTCCTTTCTCTCGGGACAGTTCCAGATGGTGTTACTTGGGGATAGTTGTTCCTCGAAAAAGGAACTACTATGTGGAGTCCCTCAGGGCTCCATTCATCCCCGATGCTGTTCAGTCAATATCTACATGAAACTGCTGGGAGGGATCATCGGGAGGTTTGGGGCTGAGTGTTAGCAGTATGTTGATGACACCCAAATCTATTTCTCCTTAACATCTCTATCCAAGGAAGGTATGACTCCTCTGAATGACTGCATGAAGTTGGTAATGGGCTGGATGAGGGAGAACAAGCTGAAATTGAATCCAGGCAAGACTGAGGTGCTCATCGTGAGGGGTCCTAATTCAGGTATTGAGGTGTGCCAACCAGTTCTGGATGGGGCTGCACTCCCCCTGAAGGAGCACGTTCGTAGCTTGGGGGTGCTTCTTGACCCAACCCTGCTCCTGGCACCCCAGGCGGAGGCCACGGTGAGAAGTGACTGTTACCAGCTTCGGCTGATTCGCCCGCTACGCCCGTTCCTGGAACATGTGGACCTGGTAACGGTGGTGCACGCACTGGTCACCTCTAGGCTTGATTGCGGCTGTACTTGGGGCTGCCTTCATATTTCATTCGGAAGCGTCAACTGGTACAAAATACGGCAGCCAGGCTGGTCTCTGGGACACCCTGTGGAGACCAGATTGCACCGGGTTTAAAATCCTTACACTGGCTGCCAACTTCCGGCAGTTGCTTCCAGGCAAAATATGAAGTGCTGGTTCTGCCCTTTAAGGCCTTGCATGGTCTGGGTCCAAGGTGCCTTAGGGAGCGCCTTCTCCCTTGCGTCCCAGTCAGCCACCTCAGGTCCTCGGAGGGCTCTCTGCTGCGGCGGCCTAATGCAAGACTGGCAGCCACATGCCAGAGGACCTTCTCCTTTGCCGCCCCTCAGCTGTGGAATGGCCTGCCGGTTGAAATGTGCCTGCTGACCTCGCTGAAGTCTTTGAGCCAGCACTAAAGACACTGTTATTCCGGCAGGCCTTCCCGTTTCAAAACTCCTGTTCATTCTGCTGACTTTTGTAAGCTGTTTTTAGTTCAAAGTTGTTTTTAGTTATATGTTGTTGTACATATTGTCCATATGTTTTTATGGAAAGGATTTTTAAACTTTATATATTGTATTTTAATGTTTTAACTTTTGTAAACTGCCCAGAGAGCTTCGGCTATGGGGCGGTATAGAAATGTAATAAATGAATGAATGTAATTTTCTGGGTTCCTGTCCAATTAAAACCATTTTTAAGTCCGTGAGACACCTCTCTAGATCTTGGCTCATTGCCTGCAGACTCCGATAATGCAGTAGCTATGTTCCAACATATTAAACTTTTAACATCCTCAATATTCAATTAATCTTATCTTTTGTTGTTGTTCAGTCGTTCAGTCGTGTCCAACTGTTCGTGACCCCATGGACCACAGCACGCCAAGCCTTCCTCTCCTGCGCTCTCTCCCGGAGCGTGCTCAAGTCCATATTCATTGCATCGGTGATGCTATCTAGCCATCTCATCCTCTGCCGTCCCCTTCTCCTTTTGCCTTCAGTCTTTCCCAGCATCAGGGTCTTTTCCAGAGAGTTTTCTCTTCGCATTAGGTGGCCAAAATATTTGAGCTTCAGCTTCAGTATCTGTCCTTCCAATGAGCAGTCAGGGTTGATTTCCTTTAGGATGGACTGATTTGACCTCCTTGCAGTCCAGGGGACTCGTAAGAGTCTCCTCCAGCACCACAGTTCGAAAGCAGCAATTCTTCAGCGCTCAGCCTTCCTTATAGTCCAGCTCTCACAGCCATACGTTGCTCCTGGGAAAACCATAGCTTTGATTAGACGGACCTTTGTCACTGCATAAAATCTGTCACTGCATCCATTTCTTCCCCTTCTATATACCAGGAAGTGATGGGGCCAGATGCCATGATCTTCGTTTTTTAATGTTGAGATTCAGACCAGCTTTTGCACTCTCCTCTTTCACCCTCAACAAGAGGCTCTTTAGATCCTCTTCGCTTTCTGCCATTAGGGTGGTATCGTCTGCATATCGGAGGTTGTTGATAATTCTCCCAGCAATCTTAATTCCGACCTGCGATTCATCCAACCCGGCGTTTCTCATGATGTACTCTGCATATACGTTAAATAAGCAGGGCGACAGTATGCAGCCTTGTCGTACTCCTTTCCCAATTTTGAACCAATCGGTTGTTCCATGTCTGGTTCTTACTGTTGCTTCTTGACCCTCGTACAGGTTTCTCAGGAGACAGGTAAGGTGGTCTGGTACTCCCATCACTTTAAGAATTTGCCACAGTTTGTTGTGATCCACACAATCAAAGGCTTTAGAGTAGTCAATGAAGCAGAAATAGACATTTTTCTGGAATTCTCTTGCTTTCTCCGTGATGCAGCGAATGTTGGCGATTTGATCTCTAGTTCCTCTGCCTCTTCGAAACCCAGCTACTTCCGGTAGTTCTCGGTTCGCATACTGCTGAAGCTTAGCTTGTAGGATTTTGAGCATCACCTTGCTGGCATGTGAAATGAGCGCAATTGTGCGGTAGTTTGAACACTCTTTGGTTTTGCCCTTCTTTGGAATTGGAATGTAAACTGACCTTTTCCAGTCTTGTGGCCATTGTTGAGTGTTCCAAATTTGTTGGCATATTGAATGCAGCACTTCAACAGCATCATCTTTTAGGATTTTAAATAGCTCAGCTGGAATACTGTCATCTCCGCTAGCTTTGTTGTTAGTAATGCTTCCTGAGGCCCACTTGACTTCACTCTCGAGGATGTCCGGCTCAAGTTCAGTGACCACACTATCATGGCTATCAAGGACATTCAGATCTTTCCTGTATAGTTCTTCTGTGTATTCTTTCCACCTCTTCTTAATCTCATCTGCTTCTAGGTCCCTGCCTTCTTTGTCCTTTATCATGCCCGTCTTTGCACAAAACGTTCCCTTGAGATCTCCAATTTTCTTGAAGAGATCTCTAGTCTTTCCCATTCTGTTGTTTTCCTCGATTTCTTTGCATTGTTCACTTAAGAAGGCCTTCTTGTCTCTCCTTGCTATTCTCTGGAACTCTGCATTTAGTTGCATATATCTTCCCCTTTCTCCCTTGCTTTTCGCTTCCCTTCTTTCCTTGTAAGAAAGAAGTGACAGACAGCCAC
This sequence comes from Heloderma suspectum, assembly GCF_057233095.1. Lineage (NCBI taxonomy): Eukaryota > Metazoa > Chordata > Lepidosauria > Squamata > Helodermatidae > Heloderma > Heloderma suspectum. The sequence goes on along the minus strand of NC_139475.1, from coordinate 59,833,526 downwards.
TTGGCTTTCTTGCATTTCTTTTTCTTTGGGATGGATTGAGTTGCTGCCTCCTGAACAATGTTATGGACCTCCGTCCATAGTTCCTCAGGCACTCTGTCTATCAGGTCTAATCCCTGAAATCTATTCCTCACCTCCACTGTATATTCATAAGGGATATGATTGAGGTCATACCGGAATGGTTTAGTGGTTTTCCCTACGTTCTTCAATTTCAGCCGAAATTTTGCAACAAGCAGCTCATGATCTGAGCCACAGTCAGCTCCAGGGCTTGTTTTGACTGACTGTAAGAGGAAAAGAGGTGGGATATAAATGCAATAATAAATAAACTGTATAGAGCTTCTCCATCTTTGCCTGCAAAGGACATAATCAATCTGATTTCGATATTGACCATCTGGTGATGTCCATGCGTAGAGTCGCCTCTTGTGCTGTTGGAAAAGAGTGTTTGCTATGATCAGCGTGTTCTCTTGGCAAAACTCTATTAGCCTTTATCTTGCTTCATTTTGTACACCAAGGCCATGCCTGCCTGTTATCCCAGTGATTTCTTGACTTCCTACTTTAGCATTACAATCCCCTATGATGAAGAGGACATCTTTTTTTGGTGTTAGTTTTAGAAAGTGTTGTAGGTCTTCATAGAACCGATGAACCTCAGCTACTTCGGCCTCAGTGGTTGGGGCATAGACTTGAATTACTGTGATGTTGAATGGTTTGCCTTGGATTCGTACTGAGATCATTCTATCGTTTTTGAGATTGTACCCCAGTACTGCGTTTCCCACCCTTTTGTTGACTATGAGTGCTACTCCATTTCTTCTCAGGGATTCTTGCCCACAGTAGTAGATATGATGGTCACCTGAATTAAATTCGCCCATGCCTGTCCATTTTAGTTCGCTGATTCCCAAGATGTTGATATTCAATCTTGCCATCTCATGTTTGACCACCTCCAGCTTACCTTGATTCATTGATCTGACATTCCAGGTTCCTAAACAATATTGTTCTTTACAGCATCGGATTTTCTTTTCACCACCAGACACATCCATAGCTGAGTGTCCTTTCAGCTTTGGCCCAACTGCTTCACTCTTTCTGGCGCTACTTGGAAATACCCTCTGCTCTTCCCCAGTAGTATATTGGACACCTTCCGACCTGAGGGGCTCATCTTCCGGCGTCATCTCTTTTAGCCTTGTGATATGCTCCATCGGGTTTTCTTGGCAAGAATACTGGAGTGGGTTGCCATTTCCTTCTCCAGCGGACCACATTTTGTCAGAACTCTCCGCCATGACCTGTCCGTCTTGGGTGGCCCTGCACGGCATAGCTTATGGCTTCACTGAGTTACGCAAGCCCCTCCGCCACAACAAGGCAGTGATCCATGAAGGGGAATCTTATCTTTACAACTCCCAATTACAGGTGCTAATTAAGTGAAAGTAGCATAGTAGACTGAAGAATGTGGCATTAATCATCAGCTGCATTAGTCCTTTCCCATGAATTAGTCCTTTCCCAAATCCTTCTGCATATTGCCAGAAGAAATGGAATAGTTCAGTTCCTTTTCTTTTATTTTAAATGGTTGTTAATCCCACAAAGGAGTGTTTGGATCTGGATTAATTTATACTCATTTGTTTCATGTTAAATAGCTTTTAAAAAATAAAGTCGAAGATGAGCAAAACTAAATTATTTGATATTTACACAGTTTAAAGGGCCATTGTTAAGGCTTTGGTCAAAAGGGTCTGGGTCATATTAATAGATTTCTTCTTACTTTATAAGATTAGGTCTTGCAGAATGTTTTTCTTTTCCTAGAAAATTTGTGTTTTTGTTTATGTTCTAAGCTGCCAGTTTAAAATCATCTTAAAACGTGTATCATAGAATAGTAGGGTTGGAAGGGGCCTACAAGACCATCGAGTCCAACCCCCTGCTCAATGCAGTAATCCAAGTCAGAGCATCCCCAACAGATGGCTGTCCAGCCTCATCTTGATGCCTCCAGTGTGGGAGAGCCCGCCACCTCCCTGGGGAATCGGTACCATTGTCGCATTGCTGTGACAGTCAGGAAGCTTTTCCTGCTGTTCAGCCGGATCTGGCTTCCTGTCACTTGAGCCCATTATTCCGTGTCCTGCACTCTGGGATGATCAAGAAGAGATGCTGGCCTTCCTCTCCTTCCTCTCCCCTCAGTCTTCTCAAGGCTAAACATGCCCAGTTCTTCCAGTCTCTCTTCATGGGGCTTTGTTTCCAGTCCCCTGATCATCTTTGTTGCCCTCCTCTGAACCCTCTCCAGTTTGTCTGCATCCTTCTTAAAGTGCAGTGCCCAGAACTAGACACAGTACTCCAGATGAGGCCTAACCATTGCTGAGTAGAGGGGAACTAGTACTTCCCGGGATTTGGAAGCGATGCTTCTATGAATGCAGCCCAAAAGAGTATTTGCCTCTTCTGCAGCCACATCACATTGTTGGCTCATATTCAGCCTGTGATCGACAACAGTTCCAAGATCCTTCTCGCTTGTAGCATTGTTGAGCCACGTATCCCCCATCTTGTAGCTGTGCATTTGGTTTCTTTTTCCGAGGTGCAGAACTTGGCATTGATCCCTATTAAATGTCATTCTGTTGTTTTCTGCCCAGAGCTCCAGTCTATCAAGATCACTTTGAATTTTGTTTCTGTCTTCCAGGGTATTAGCTATCCTGCCCAATTTTGTGTCATCTGCAAATTTGATCGGCATTCCCTGCACCTCCTCCTCCAAGTCATTAATAAAAATGTTGAAGAGCACTGGGCCCAGGACTGAGCCCTGCGATACCCCACTCGTTCCCTCTCCCCAGTTGGAGAAGATCCCATTGATGAGCACTCTGAGTCCAATTCTGTAGCCAACTGTGGATCCGCCGGATCGTTGCTTCATCTAGCCCACTTCGAGCTAGTTTGCTCATCAGGATATCATGGGGCACTTTGTCGAAAGCTTTGCTGAAGTCGAGGTATATGATGTCCACAGCATTCCCACAGTCCACAAGGGAGGTTACTTGATCGAAAAATGAGATCAGATTCATCTTGAAGATGCCTCCTGTACAGGTTTTCTTCCTGGACAGCCTTCTTACATTAGATTGCGAGTCTTCCGATCACTTCAGAGGGGGGGAAATCACTTTGGTCTAGAGAGAATTTGGGATATAGTTTCCTTCCTTTCATTTTTATTTCCAAGATGTTTTAAAGCTACCATTTTCAGAGACTGGAGTAGGCTTCATGGGGGAGGCACAGGAGTTTTGATCGGGGAAGCCCGGTCCCCTGGTTTTTGGTAGCACGAACTGAGGTGAGAGATTGCAGAGCTCATGCCCTTTCAGCTATTGTAGTGTCGGTGAGGAATGCCTATGGGATCCTGCCTCCCTTTTGTCATAACCTCAGGCCCCTGCATGCCTCAAGACTTGGATGAGGAAGGTTCACAGGAAGCTATATAGGGGAGCCTTCACCTCTTCTCATGCCCTCATGTGCCCTTCCAGCCTGAGGCCTTGGTTCTTTCACCATCCTCTTGACTCAGTGGACTTATCTCCAGTAGTGTCTCTATCTCCTCAGCCTTGTAGAAAGCATTGGCTACAGAAACAGGCAAGGGCCCTTTAAAAAGCACAACCAGCTTCTCTGTGGGGGTGGAGCTAGCTGCAGAACAGGGCTTGCCAGCTTGAACATGGTGGAGAGATCCTGGAGGAGGGAACTTGATCCCTTCCCCACCCCTCTACTCAAATCATGCTCTCCTGTAGGATTATCCAGTAGGTACCCTCCTGCCTCCTTGGTAATTTGAGTGCTGCACTGGAATATTTATTCAGCAGTGTCTTTGACTTCTGAGCTATTCCTAGACACTACCCACACAAGCCTGCCTTCACAACCCCAAAGGATAGAAATGTGATTTAAAAGGGAAATTAAGATGCTTATGAAGCCAAATTCTTCAGCCAGTACTATACATGGTGGTGTTTTTTCACTCTTGTGGAATCACAGCATATGCTCAGCCCCTAGCTTTAACTCCTGCAGTGTTTTCATTGGGAGGGGAGTTCAGGCATGTGACTCTTTTTTTAATGTGTATTGCATAGACTGCTTAACAAATCATATGGATGGTAGCCAAGCTGAGCTCTTTTTGCCCCATGGGAGGGTGTCCCTGCCAGCCACAGAAAAGAGGATGATGCATATCTAGGAAATACAGCAGTGGAGATCTCTGTTTCTCTTAGGAGTTCACCGGAGCACATTCCTGTTTGTGGAGAAGAATTGGCCAGTGTACTTTTAGATACAAAGAATGACACAGGCAAGGTATGCCTTCACAAATAACCCCTTCAGGACACCTAACCTCTTTACCTTCAGTCATGTAAACACAGCCTCAGAGCAGTTCTGCCCATGAAACCCAATTGCTCAGGGAGGTTGCAGCATCTCCTTGGAGCTTTTCACAAGACATTTGGCATGGAGCATACTGGGGATGCTGAAACATGCAATGCGGAGGCCTGGGGACAAGGGCTGGATTAGTTTTAGTTCTCTTCCAAATCTGAGCTTTCATGGCCCCTGATTGGAGAGGAGAACAAGGCATTTGAATTCCTATAAGTTCACCTTGAATGGGATTGTCCTGATGCATGCAGAATTGTTTGCGGACTTGTGGCAGTGGTCCTGACAAAAGGCAAAGCTGTGTAGGGAGAAAGCCTCTTTGTCGATTCAAAGTACTGTGGTTGTTCCTTGTAGATATTGGTGGACTGCAACTCCTGTCATCCCAACATCCTGTGTTCAGATAACTGCAGGATCTCCTGGTTCAGGAGAGGTGCAAGGGGAGGATATGGGCCTAGAACTTGCTGCTGATAGCTCCACAGGGAAAATCCTGGCGCGTGTGTGTGTGTGTGTAGAAACATAAACAGGTTCTCCCTCAGTCAGTGTGGAACTTGAGCTTCTATGTTTTTAAAATGCCAGTATTGCTGATGAGCGCTTTTGTCTCCCCTGCCAGGTATGCCATCCCTCCAGAACATGGCAAGCGGCTGGAAAGGCTGGCAAAGGGTAAGTTCCTGTCTGCTGGTTGTATGATCATTGAGCAGTTGTTTGAATAGGTAAGGCAGTGTGAGCAGTATTAGAATAGGCTAATTTTGACAGTGTGAGCCAGTAACTTTGGCCCATTTCAGATACTGCACAATGCAATCTCACCAGGGAAATGGTGTGCATCATATGCATCCCAAGACTTTTGGGATGGGGTCTGAAGTTGCTCTTGAAAACATTTTTTTGGAAGGCAGGAGTCACTCATATGGGTCAGCTTGAGCCAATATAAAGCAAGAACAGCATGAATAGATGTTTTAACTGAAATCAATCCCACTTCTATCCTTAGAAGTGCCCCGGGTGTACCCCAGGGGACAGTTAAGAGGGATCTCATAAAAGAGTTCTGAATCGCCTCAAAAATAGAGGCATTTGTGTATCCTCATACCTCTGCCCCATATGTCAGTTGTGAAACTACCTTCTTCTGAAATATCTCAACTGCAGGGGCAACCAAGCTCCCCCCTTGTGATCTAGAGAACTGAAGGAGGAATTGAGTAGACTGGGATGATTTCACATCTAAATGTTGTCTCCACGAAAGTTGGGCATTGACGTTAAGGCCCAAATATCTAAAGTTGTTCATTTGTTAAATGGATTCATTGTCCAGCATATGAGTTTTCCTTTTCTTCCCACATACTACAATTTTAGTATTAGCATAATTAATAGACAAATGCTCTCTTGTGCAGAACTTACTCAACTTTCTCAGGAGCCTTTGCTTACCAATTAATGTAGTGGAGATCATCGCGATATCATCCGCATATAGAAGAACTGAGAGTTTAACATCCTGAATAGAAGCTGGAAAGCATTTCAAATCACTCAGTTTGTGTACAATGCTGTTGATATAAAAGTTAAAAAGAAAAGGGGCCAATAGCCATCCCTGACACACCCCTTTATCAGTTGGGATGCTTTCTGATAACAATCCATTCGCCCCAAGCCTAACTCTAAGAGTGGTGTCGGAGTGGAGCATTTGGATTAAAAGGAACGGCCTTCTATCAGTGTTTGTGGCAGATAGCTTTTGCCACAAACGATCTCTGTCTACGAGGTCAAAGGCTGAACTAAAATCCACAAAAGTACCAAATAGCTCTTTTCTGTCATGCTGAGCATATTTCTGTATTAGGTGATGGAGAACAAAACACTGGGCTACTGTAGATTTCCCCTTTGCAAACCCAGCCTGTTCTTCAGCTAAAATTGAGCTTTCAGCTGCCCGTGACTCATTTGCATAAAAGATATTTAGTATATAATTTTGAAACAACATTAAGCAGACTGATTGGTCTAAAATTATTTGCATCTGCTTTAGAGCCTCTCTTGTGAATAGGAACAACAATGCTCACTTCCCAGTCCTGGGGGATTTTTCCATGCTGGTTTATAGAAGTAAACATTTTAGCAAGAATTGGTAGTAGTAAGAATTCAGGAACTGGTCTTTGCCCAGGAATTGAAATAGTATGAAAAGTCTTCCTGTTTAAATATACAGCAGGTGGTTTGGAAAAGCTCCAGCAGTACCTAGCAACCTGAGTGAAATGTCAGTGTGATGCCAGTGTACATGTGGTGCATTATTTTGAGGGGACCTTCTGGTGCATACAAGGCATTATAGAGATACAAGAAGCTGAGAAGGAATTTCAGAGCATCCTTTTGACACCCTTGTGGGTTGTCAGTACTGTATTTTTCTATTTGAAGCCCAAGAATGAAGTATTTTTATAGCAGTTCCCTTTGAAGGCCAGGGGGAAGCAGGTAGAAAACCCTTCCAAAGCTATTTTGTTGTCAGACTTTATATCTCACTTCTTTGTTTAAAGAAAGCAAACACCCGCTTAAAGCAGCTTATAGTATAAAAATTTCATACAGAATATCGATCAGTACATGAAATCAGCCTTCACTCACCTGTTGCCCTCCAGATGTGTTGGACATGCCATTGGCCCTGCTGGCTGGGGATGATGGGAGTTCTAGTCCAACACATCTGGACGGGCACCAGGTTGGTGAAGGCTGCATTAAATAGTTTACTATAAAGCCATAAACCAAGAATTAAAACAACAAAAACATGACTTGATAATCAGTCAGCAGCAGTCCATTCTTTCCTAGATTCTGGAGTGGCAAGAGTAAGGAGGCCAGGCAAGTTTCTCTGGGCAGGCAGTGCTTCAGGCACAGGTGAAAGCAGCAGTAGAAGCTGTTATGCAAGGGCTCCTTTAGGTGTCCAGGGCTGGACTACTGATGGCTGGAAAGGTTAATGCCTGCACTTTAAATTGTTGGGATGCATTTGTGTAAAGCTCTTGTCCCAGTGAGAAGTGGGTTTTGGTTTCTCTGTGCCTTTGGGGTGGTGTATGGTGGGGATGGGGCAAGCATAGTTTGTGCTCCTGATGCTTATTGAAACCTTAACAACGCAGAATGCCTTCGTAATAAGACATTTCTCTTTTCTTCATTTGTATCTGGCCGGTTAAATGCAAACACCATTCATATTAATTGCAGAGCATTTTTCATTTAAAAAGTACTTACAGGTTCAATAATTGTGGATATAGCAGGGCATAATTATTGAAGTCCTCTCTTCATGATGTATATAACAAGGCCTGTGCTGGTTCAGCTGGCAATTTTTTGGTCTGGATGTCTATTTGTGGGGATGTTAGTCTCTTCCCCCTTCCTCCCTTTCCCCTTTATATTATTGACTGCATGACATCCTCCCACCCCTCTCCCCTTGTAGAAAACTAAGAAATTTGAAAATCACATAGTCAAAAACAGCATTGGGTCTGCTATTAACATTGCATCTAGCATATGACATCGCATCTAGCATGCAATGTTATTGAAGCATTTAAAAATGAATGTGCAAAGCAGTTCTTTGGGGCTGGGATGTGTCGTGGCTGCAGCTGAGGAGGGTGGGTTTAGCTCCTTGTTCATTAGTGTTGCACAAAATGCTAGTTTCGCCCCCTGGAGGCTGGTCCAATTTGCCCCAAAGAGGAGAGTCAACTTCAGGCTGGGTCCAACTGGATTTTATTGTTTGCAAACAGTTCGACAGAGGAGCTCATGCTCAAAAGCAGAGTCGACCCTGGGCAACCTCCGCGCTACAGTTTTATCACCTCAGCTTGCATTCCTCAGCCAGCCTGTCACTTTGATTGGTTGCCAGCAGTTTGCTTGGCAACCTTATCTGAGGGTTACTGTCTGCTCATTCCAGGCATGCGCAGCTCTTACAATACTACGTGCTGCTTAAGACACATACAATGGCTTTTAGGTTACATTTTTACTACAATTCCCCCCTCAAAAGGCTTTTCTCAAATTTATACTCTCTTTGGTCCCGCGGTGGACTATGCACTTAAAGGCGCAAACTATTATCGCTGTGGCATGGACGGTTTTCTCTAAACAGCAAGTGAGGCCTGGGACGCCCTTGTTCTAGCTACTAGAATGTTGACAACAAAAACACTTTTTTTTTGAACTTTTGGAACTCAGTTTTGTTCCGTTCATCAGGAACCCTTGAAACGAGAGCACCCTCTTTCTGTAGAGCTACTTGAGTCCTTTCAGGGGTTCATTATTCCAACGGTGACCTTCAGGTGGGTCAGCTTCTGGTGTGACCCTCTCTGGTGCGGGTGATGCCTTTATTCAGTGTGATGAATCCACTTTTTCCCTTTAGCGACTTTTATAGTAATGGGAGTGGTAAGTAGGATCTGAAACAGACCCTTCTGCTTCTTGGTAGGTGGTTCATCTTTCTAGGACTGGATTAGCACCCAGTCCCCGGGATTGAGATTATGCACTGGAGCGTCTAAAGTCCAGGATTGGTGCGGTGTCGCAAACCTGTGAAAACAAAACAGACTGCAAGGCAGTAACATAACCTTGAATCTTAAAACTCTTACTTCTAAATTCACATTTAAGCTATCAGCCATAGGTAATATCCGAGGTGGGCGCTTATATAACGTTTGAAGGGTGTCAGTTTAATACTTCCCTTGGGGGTGCACCGTACTCGAGTCAAGGTGATTGGCAAGGCCTGTGGCCTTTCAACTTAATATTTAAACAAATTCTAGTGAGCATTGTCTTTAAGGTGCGGTTCATCTTCTCAACTTGACTTGTAGATTGAGGTTTCCAAGAGGGGTGTAGCTTCTAGTTAGTTTGTTATGCCTGGGCCACTACTTGCATCACTTGTCTAACAAAATGGGGCCCCTGATTTGATTCACTCTCTTTAGGTAACAAGAGCTTAGGGATTACTTTTTAACAGGCTCTTGGCTACTGTCTGTGCAGTGCAGTCAATTGGTTTTATCATTACTAGCAGGTACCGATAGCCGTGAGTCTGGGGCAACTCTGAAAAGTCGATTTGAGATCTCTGAAAAGGATAGTAAGCCCACGGGCGACTTCTCATTTGAGCTGGGGGCTCAAACATTTTTGAATTGTTTTTGAGGCACAAAGGGCAGTCAGCCACTGTTCTCAGGTTTTGGTCTAACCTGAAGGAGGTGCTATCTGCCTCGGGCGCACCCAAAATCGGGGTGTTAAAGGGGGATGATCCCTTTATTAGCTAACCATAATTTTTTGAACTTCTCAATGAGCGGCTTCAAGCCTGCACAGGTGGCTTTCTTCAGAGGATACTGCCTTACGCACACAGGGCTCTCCCTTTTTAAAGAAGATTTTAATTTGTGTCATGCATTTGGTCGGGCAGGGGTTCTGTCTGCCCACACACATGGATCAACATTCTCTAAAATCTCAGTCCCTTTGGCCTCTGACACAATCTTGATTGCTTGAAGGGCCATTCGATAATTTGAGCCCTGCATTGCTGGCAGCTGTGTACTACAATCTGATTATTACGGAAGAAGATTTTAGCTTGCAGTTCTGTTAACAAGTCCCGCTCCAAGAGGGCAACCAGGTGTGCAGATGAAACTACAAAGGCATGTTCCAGTATGTTATTTCCAGTCTTCATGAGGAGGGGCTTACACACAGGCAATTTAGTTTTTTTTTCTTTAATTCCTTTTATAGTTACATGCTCTCCACTTTTTCTCGCCGGGAGGGCTTCACAGGGATCATAGAAAATGTGGCTCTAGTATCTACTAGGGCCTCACAGTCCTTGCCACCAACCCTTACTTTTACCTTGGGATTCTCCCGAGCATTTGTTTGTAGGGTGGTGGCCCTTCAGCTAGACTCCCCCCAGCCCCGGAGGACCCTGCCCGCGTTTGGCAGCCTTCAGGGTGAGTCTCTTTTCTCTTCTCTTTCAGCTCTGGACAATCTTTCTTCCAATGTCTCTTCTCTCGGCAATACGCACATTTATTGAGCCCCGGTCAGCCCTTTCCTTTTCTGCCCCCTCCCTCTGGTCGCTTCTGAGCTCTCAAGCTGCGGTTTATATCTCCGCCCATGGTGGCTGCCAGCATTGCCTTTTCCTTTTTCCAGGAATGGCACTCTTTTCATGTGCTCTCATGTGCACCATAGCTCTAAAAACTTCATGATCTGGGGTCTGATAAGGCTAAAGCAGGCGGTGATATTAAGGCTTGCTTCAATTTAAGAAAAGCCTTTTTTATTTTAATTGTCCACTTCTAGTGGGTAATATTTTTGTTAAAGCTTCATACGGGGGCTTCACCCCTCTTTATGGCTACTATAGCCTCCCTCTTGTAACAGGCACACTTATCTTTTGGCTTGCCTGTTCTGCAAATCATGTTTCAAATTCGCTGTGCCATGCACCAGCTTTAACTCTTTGTCTTCTCTGCAAGTTAGGCTGTTTGCCATTGCTTTGACAGAAACTCACTGGCTTAGATCTTCTTACTAATCTCAACGACACACATTTGGGATAAGCTCTCTTTCTTCTTTAAGCCTTTTTGTCTGCTACTTTCTTCTGCCTTCTTTTATACCTTTTTCATATCATTAAAATCTAACACCATGACTGGAAAACATTTGTTTTGCATCGTAGGGCATGGTGGAGCAGATCTAACAATTGTACCGCTCCTCTGACTGCATGGTCAGGGCCCATCAAGATCAAGGGAAGGGCATTCTCCTACATGCAAAGAGTTCCAAGCCACCATTTTTGCATCGGGAACTCCACACTGCATGAGTTTTGGCAGAGCGTCAGGTTTGCCTCTGAGCAAATGAAACGTCAGAACAGTTCAGATTTTGAGAAAGAGCTGGAACACGTGGGGCAGGAACTTTTTCAGGCTTCAGAAACACAGCTGGGCTTAGAAGTATCACAGGAGAGTGGGGGACTCTTTCTCTCTCACCTCTTAAGTTAAGAGAATTTGTTGCCCCCCTTTTTGTTGTTGTTGTTGTTCAGTCGTTCAGTCGTGTCCGACTCTTCGTGACCCCATGGACCATAGCACGCCAGGCCTTCCTGTCCTGCGCTCTCTCCCAGAGTGTGCTCAAGTTCATATTCATTGCATCCGTGATGCTATCTAGCCATCTCATCCTCTGCTGTCCCCTTCTCCTTTTGCCTTCAGTCTTTCCCAGCATCAGGGTCTTTTCCAGGGAGTTTTCTCTTCGCATTAGGTGGCCAAAATATTGGAGCTTCAGCTTCAGTATCTGTCCTTCCAATGAGCAGTCAGGGTTGATTTCCTTTAGGATGGACTGATTTGACCTCCTTGCAGTCCAGGGGACTCGTAAGAGTCTTCTCCAGCACCACAGTTCGAAAGCATCAATTCTTCGGCGCTCAGCCTTCCTTATAGTCCAGCTCTCACAGCCATACATTACTACTGGGAAAACCTTAGCTTTGATTAGACGGACCTTTGTCGGCAAGGTGATGTCTCTGCTTCTTTCTATGCTGTCTAGGTTTGCCATAGCTTTCCTCCCAAGGACCAAGCGTCTTTTAATTTCATGGCTACAGTCACCGTCGGCGGTGATCTTGGAGCCCAAGAAAGTAAAATCTGTCACTGCTTCCATTTCTTCCCCTTCTATATGCCAGGAAGTGATAGGGCCAGATGCCATGATCTTATTTGTTTTAATGTTGAGTTTCAAACCAGCTTTTGCACTCTCCTCTTTAACCCTCAACAAGAGGCTCTTGAGATCCTCTTCGCTTTCTGCCATTAGGGTGGTATCGTCTGCATATCGGAGGTTGTTGATAATTCTCCCGGCAATCTTAATTCCGATCTCTGATTCATGATTCTGAAAACCCCATGGAACGTATCACAAGGCCCCCCTTTTTAAAGGGAAACTAACTTCCTTAGTTTCTCTTTGAACTTTTTGAAGGCTCTTTCCTTTGTAGTCTGTGAATCTCTAGCAATTTGCATATGTGTGCTTCATTAGGGTAAATTAAATCAAAGCTTTGGAAATCATAGACTCATAGAATAGTAGGGTTGGAAGGGGCTTACAAGGCCATCGAGTCCAACCCCCTGCTCAGTGCAGGAATCCAAGTCAGAGCATCCCCGACAGATGGCTGTCCAGCCTCGTCTTGAATGCCTCCAGTGTGGGAGAGCCCACCACCTCCCTAGGTATGTATGTATGTATGTATGTATGTATGTATTTATTTATTTCATTTCTATACCGCCCAATAGCCGAAGCTCTCTGGGCGGTTCACAAAAACTAAAACCAAACAACACACAATAAAACAATTTAAAATATATAGAACATTAAAACCACAATATAACAATACAACCACAATAAAACCTAGCAGCAGTACAGGAGTTTAAAATACAGATTTAAAACAGCAAAGATAAAAATTTAGAAAGCTAAAATGCCTGGGAAAATAAAAAGGTCTTCACCTGGCGCCGAAAGGAGTACAATGTAGGCGCCAGGCGAACCTCACTAGGGAGCTCATTCCAGAGCCGGGGTGCCACAACAGAAAAAAGCCCTCCTCCTAGTAGCCACCCGCCTCACTTCCTTTGGCAGGGGCTCACGGAAAAGGGCTGCTGCTGATGATCTTAAGGTCCGGGCAGGCACATATGGGAGGAGGCCATCCTTCAGGTAACCTGGCCCCAAGCCGTTAAGGGCTTTGAATGTTAACACCAGCACTTTGAATCGGGCCCGGAAATGGACTGGCAGCCAGTGCAGCTGGAAAAGTACTGGCGTAATATGAGCTCGCAGGCCAGTCCCTGTTAACAATCTTGCTTCCCTATGCTGGACCAGCTGAAGTTTCCGGACCGTTTTCAAAGGCAGCCCCACGTATAACGCATTGCAGTAATCCAGACGAGAAGTTATCAGAGCATGGATAACTGGAGCTAGGCTATCTCTGTCCAGAGAAGGGCGTAGTTGATATACCAGCCTAAGCTGCTAAAAAGTGCTCCATGCCACTGAGTTCACCTGTGCCTCAAGTGACAGTTCTGGATCCAAGAGCACCCCCAAACTACGAACCTGATCCTTTAGGGGGAGTGCAACCCCCTCCAGAACAGGTTGAATATCACCTAGCCGGGCAGACGAACCACCCACTAACAGTACCTCCGTCTTGTCTGGATTGAGTTTCAGTTTATTAGCCCTCATCCAGTCCATTACCGTGCCCAGGCACTGATTCAGAACAGCCACTGCCTCACCTGGTTTTGATGAGAAAGAGAGGTAGAGCTGGGTGTCATCCGCATATTGATGGCACCGCAGCCCACACCTCCGGATAACCTCCCCCAGCGGTTTCATGTAGATGTTAAACAGCATGGGGGATAAAATAGAGCCCTGTGGAACCCCATGGCACAATTGCCATGGCACAGAGCAATAATCCCCCAGCACCACCTTCTGGAATCGGCCATCCAAGTAGGAGCGGAACCACTGTAGTGCAGTGCCTCCAACTCCTAACCCAGACAACCTATCCAGAAGGATACCATGGTCGATGGTATCAAAAGCCGCTGAGAGGTCCAGGAGAATCAACAGGGTCGCACTCCCCCTGTTCCTCTCCCAATGGTAATGGGTTCCATTGTCATATTGCTCTAACAGTTAGGACGTTTCTCCTGATGTTCAGCTGGAATCCAGCTTCCTGTCACTTGAGCCCATTATTCTGTGTCCTGCACTCTGGGATGATTGAGAAGAGATCCTGGCCTTCCTCTCCGTGTCCTGCACTCTGGGATGATTGAGAAGAGATCCTGGCCTTCCTCTCTGGGACAACCTTTTAAGTACTTGAAGAGTGCTATCAGATCTCCTCTCAGTCTTCTCTTCTCAAGGCTAAATATACCCAGTTCTTTCAGTCAAATGCAGCTTTTTATCTGAGTGTTGAAATCACAAATTAAACTGTACACTGAGCTGATCACAAACAAACACACAATCTACAACGGGAGTTTAAGGCTATGACAAGCCTCACAGTACTTTTTATGGCAAGTCTTTAATTGTCCAAAGTTCCAGTCCATGTGCAGAGTGCCTCTGAGAAAGAAGGCTTTTCTTGTTTGTTTGTTTTTTGCAAATCTCACTCTTTTGTCAGGTCCTCACAGACACCTTCCAGCCTCTCTGCTTGCTAAGGCTCAACCAGCCACTGCGAAGGGGGGTTAGGCAAGTCCCCCTTGGCTCTGCTCTGAGTAGGCTGACAGAGATAAGCTCACACAGACCCTGATATTTTAAGAACTTGCTCTGTCTTTGTTTCTTGATTTTGCCACAGTCTTTAAGACGTCAAACAAATCTCTTTCTTCAGAAGTTGCAACTTTTTCAACTGCTTTTGCTTCTTCTAACAAACTTGGATGCGGTGGCAGACAAACTGTCTCTGGAGGGCCCCCTCCCTCCCCCAACAACCTCTCCTCCCAACCTAACAGACCGAATCAGACCGGGGGGAGCTCAGGGCACCTTGGGCAGGGTCTCCCAGTCTTCAAGCTCCTTCCGTGGGGCTTGAATCAGGGAGAACAGGGGCTTTGGGCTTCACCTCGGAGCGTACCATCATGACTTTACAATATTGAACTTTATATTCAACCTTTTCTCGCCTTCAGTGGATTTTGGTTGGCACTCATCCAAATGCTGATAACCTCACTTTCCTTGAGGCAAATTTATCTCTCACTACTTGATTCAGACACCACCCGGGGTCTCTTGCCTCTGCGGTCTTTTGCCAGTAACATATTTACACATTTACACTTCTGTAACTAAGGGGGATTCTTTCTGCACCAATTCAACTAACAATCAATATAGGCAAATTGATCCCATTGCCCATTATTTACAGCAATAACGTGCACTTTTCTAATTGTGGCCTCATTAAAGGAGCCGATATCTGGCCAGTTGACTCCAAATGACGGCCATTCCAATTGACAGAGTGTAACCAGCTTGCCTTTTGACAACTTAGTGCCATAATTATCTTTGACTTTGCTAAAGTTCTTTAGCATGCATCCCAAGGGAGTGGCAGAGCTCTCTAAACGGGAGCTACCCGACCCCATTGTGCCTACCTCTATTTGAAACCATACACGGAGCCTGACAAACCTCCGACGCTCCGAAGGCAACTCATACAGAAAGACAGAAGGGAAATCAAATACTTACTCTGCCCAGCACCCTAGTGCCGTCTCTTCAGACCCGTTCAGCCTGGTTGACTCAATCAATGGAGTCCACGCCTTTAACCTCCTGGGTGTCCCGACCCCCGTTCTCTGGTGCCGTGGCAGACCTCAAAGGCGGTCCGGCGTGCCCCACAGGCACCTTTGCCGGTTCTGTCGTTTGACCCCAGGGTGGTCCAGGGGACTCCTGACTGGCTCGCCAAATTGTTGCACAAAATGCTATTGTCGCCCCCTGGAGGCTAGTCCAATTTGCCCCAAAGAGGAGAGTCAACTTCAGGCTGGGTCCACCTCGATTTTGTTTGCAAACAGTTCGACAGAGGAGCTCACGCTCAAAAGCAGAGTCGACCCTGGGCAACCCCCGCACTACAGTTTTATCACCTCAGCTTGCATTCCTTAGCCAGCGTGTCACTTTGATTGGTTGCTAGCAGTTTGCTTGGCAACCTTATCTAAGGGTTACTGCTCACTCATTCCAGGCATGCGCAGCCCTTACAATACTACGTGCTGCTTAAGACACATACAATGGCTTTTAGGTTACATTTTTACTACATTAGGAGACAGCACAGGCCCGCCAAGCTGCCTTGCTTTCTCCCAACCCCATGGCCCTCATTTCTATGCTGCTCTTGGTGGCTGCCAGTCACACACACGCAGCTCTGGGAGCAACAAGTACAAGGGGCTGATGGGCAATAGGTCAGGTAGCTGGCTGGCCCACCCCAAAGTTGGATTCAGGCCCAGTTAAGTGGATTGGGGCCCCAACATTTTATCAGGGAATTCTGCTGGTAGGATGCGGTCCTTAAGAGTGAATTAAAGAAATGTGATGAAGTGGCAGCTGCCAAGTGATGGGCTGTATCGGGGTTGCCCCTGAGCATATAGAGTGTCAGAGTAGTTCAGATTCTGAGGAAGAGCTGCTACATGTGGGGGAGGAACTTTCCCAGGCTTCAGAGGCACAGCTGCACGGAGAGCCCCCCCTTCACACATCCCTGAGAGTGATAGCGGACACGGGCAGGCGAGGGAAGGACAAGCTGAACTCTTAGACGCAGACGCAGACACAAGCGGGAACTTCGGTGCTCTGCCCAATTGGCTCAGCTTCAACAGCCGCGCCCAGACGTGTCACGGGAGAGGGGAAGATCTTCCCCTCCCACCCCTTAAGTTAAGAGAGCTTGCCGCCTTTTTCCCCAAATGGAAATCAACTTTCGTAGTTTCCCTTTGAACTCCCTGAAGGCTGTTTCTTTTGTAGTCTCTAGTAATTTACCTCTGTATGCCTCATTAGAGTAAATGGAATTAAAGCCTTGGAAATGCAGCCTCTGGTCTGAGTGTTGATTTGGCTCTTGCTGTTCTCAGCTGGGGAAAAAAGGAACCCTGACAGGCTGTTTCCTCAGTCAGGAGATCCACTCTGACAGAGTGCCTTGCAAGTGAAAGTTAACCTCTCTCAGCTCTGCCCTCCAGGGCTCTCTGTCCAGCAGCAGGCAGGGCCTGGGGGGCGGGGGCGTGGAGTGGCAGTGGTCTGTCGGGATTCGATCCCCCTCACCAGGTGCCCTATCCCGCAGTCTGCTGGGTTCGAGTGTGTGTATTTGAAGGTGGGTGCCCGGGACAGAATAGGGATTCTGTTGGTGTACCGCCCACCCCGCTGCTCAACAGTCTCCCTTCCTGAGCTAGCCAGGGTAGCCTCGGGGCTGGTGTTGGAGACCCCTCGGCTTGTTGTGCTGGGGGATTCCAACATCCATGCTGAGGCTGGCCTGTTGGGACTTCATGTCCACCATGACAACTGTGGGTCTGTCCCTGAAGGTACCTGGCCCCACCCATGCTGCTGGGCACACTCTGGACCTCGTTTTCTGTGCTGGATGGGGTGACGGTGATCTGAGAGTGGAGGAACTCTCTATAGTTCCTTTGTCATGGACAGATCACTACCTGGTGGGGTTTAGACTTGCTGGCACTCGGGACCTCTGCAGGGGTGGAGGGCTGATTAAGATGGTCCGCCCCAGGAGGCTGATGGATCCGGATGGTTTCCTGACGGCTCTTGGGGATTTTCCTGTTGCCTCGGCAGGCGATTCTGTCGAAGCCCTGGCCGATCTCTGGAACGGAGAAATGACCAGGGCCGTGGACACAATCGCTCCTGAGCGTCCTCTCTCACGAAGTGGAGCCGCACCAGCACCCTGGTTTCCTAGGGAGCTGGCGGCGATGAAACGAGTGAGAAGACGACTGGAGCGACCTTGGCAGAAAACTCGGAGTGAATCCGATCGAACACGGGCTAGAGCCTATTTGAAGGCCTACTCTGTGGCAATACGGGCAGCAAAGAATTGTTTTTTTCTGCCACTATTGCTTCTGCAAAGAGCCGTCCAGCGGAGCTGTTTCGAGTGGTTAGGGGTCTTTTACACACTAGCCTGCAAGAGGATAATTTAAACCGCTCGACAGCCCGCTGTGAACAATTTGCTCAGCACTTTGCAGACAAAGTCGCTCGGATCCGCTCTGACTTGGACGCTATAGCTGATACAGACCCAGTGGACGTAACTGTGGCCTCTGCTTGTCCAGTGTTGTTGGATACTTTTCACTTTGTACAGCCTGAGGATGCAGACAGGATCCTGGGAGAGGTGAGAGCCGCCACGTGTGTTCTAGATCCTTGCCCTTCCTGGCTCATAAAAGCAGCCAGAGGTGGACTGGCCGAGTGGGTAAGGGGAGTGGCTAATGCCTCCCTTGGTCAAGGCAGAGTTCCAGCCTGCCTGAAGGAGGCGGTGGCTAGACCTCTGCTAAAAAAGCCCTCCCCGAACGCCACCATGTTGGATAATTATTGGCCAGTCTCCAATACTCCATTCCTGGGCAAGGTATTGGAGCACGTGGTGGCCTCCCAACTCCAGGGATTCCTGGATGAGACAGATTATCTAGATCCATTTCAATCTGGCTTCAGACCCGGTTGTGGGACAGAAACAGCTTTGGCCGCCTTGGTGGATGACCTACGCCGGGAACTAGACAGGGGGCGTGTGTCCCTGTTGGTTCTGCTGGACCTCTCAGCCGCTTTCGATGCCATCGGCCATGGTATCCTTCTGGGATGGGGCTTGGAGGCACCGTTTTGCCGTGGCTCCATTCCTTCCTGGAGGGGCGGACCCAGAAGGGGGTGCTGAGGGACTTCTGCTCGACTCCCTGGCCATTGGCCTGTGGAGTCCCTCAGGGTTCCGTTTTGTCCCCTGTGCTATTTAACATACACGTGAAACCACCGGGGGAGGTTGTGGGGGTTTGGTGGCACCAGTACGCTGATGACACCCAACTCTACTTTTCCTTTCCATCTAATTCCAAGGAAGCTGTTGGGGTGCTGAACGGTGTCTGTCAGCGGTACTGGACTGGATGAGGGCAAACAAACTGACGCTTAATCCAGACAAGACAGAGGTGCTCCTGGTCAGTCGAAAGGCAGATCAGGGAGTAGGGGTTAGGCTCCCCCGAAGACCCAGGTTCGCCGCTTGGGTGGACTCCTGGATTCAGCCCTGAGCCTGGATGCCCAGGTTTCGGCGGTGCCCAGGAGTGCATCTGCACAGCTAAAGCGCGTGCGCCAGCTGCGCCCGTTCCTTGAGATGGCTGCCTTGGCCACAGTGACACAGGCCTTAGTTACATCCCGTTTGGATTACTGTAACACACTCTGCGTGGGGCTGCCTCTGAAGAGTGTTCGGAAACTTCAGCTGGTGCAAAGAGCGGCTGCCAGGCTGCTGACTGGGGCTGGCTACAGGGAGCAAACCACTCCCCTGCTAGAACAGCTTCACGGGCTCCCGGTCTGTTTCCGGGCACAATTCGAAGTGCTGGTCATGTCCTATAAAGCCCTATATGGCTCGGGTCCAGGTTATCTGAAGGACCGTATTCCCCCCTATGAGCCTGCTCGTGCCCTGAGATCTTCAGAGGAAGCCCTTCTCACAGTCCCACCACCCTCACAGGCTCGCCTGGGGGGAACGCGGGAGGGGGCCTTCTCGGGGGCTGCCCCAAGGCTCTGGAACTCCTTCCCAGGGAGGCGAGAGTGGCACCCTCCTTGGTATGTTTCCGCAGGCAGGCAAAACCCTTTTCGTTCCGGCAGGCCTTTGGGGATAGCTAGTCTGGACCTGTGAGAACATGACGGATGGATACTCTATTTCTTGTCTTTTAACGTTTTGATATTTTATACGATTTTAATATTGATGATTTAATTATATTTTTAACTTTTGTATTCTTCTATTTATACTTCTGTTTATAGGTTTTAATTGTACAAATTTTAATGTTGTAAAGCCGCCTTGAGTCCCCGTATTGGGAAAAAGGTGGGATATAAATACGACGACGACGACGACGATGATGATGATGTCTTACTCATTTAAAAAACACTGAGTGGGCATCTGCTAAAACAGCTCCTTCTGCAATATTTGGTCTCATAACGTTTCACACAACAAAGCGTTATGCGATAACTCCTGTCTGAGGGATGAGCGTGGTCTTGCACATTGAGCCCTTGGCCACCAAGGAGAATCCTGAGTCATGTGCTGATGCTGGACTTGTCCCCCTAACATTTTTCTGGCAGCCTGCTTGACACACTTGTAAGGCTCCTGTGCTACACTAGTGGGGGATCCAAGCCACTCTTTGGGAGTTGTGGCCCATGAAGCACAAGCTCTCTTCTTCCAGTACAGCAGTAGTCGGATACCTGATTTGGGACCCGTTGGAATCCTTTGAAGGAGCTTCCATCAGCCATGGTGGAATAGGTTTCAGGGCAGGGGGAGATAGGTGAGCTGGTCCCCCCCCCCCAGATGGTTTGGACTACAACTCACATAATCCCTGACCTTTGCTCATGCTGGCTGGGCCTGAAGGGAGTTGTAGTCTAAAACTTCTGGAAGACTCCAGGTTGCCTACCTTCGTTTTAAGGGCCGATTTACTGTCACCTTGTGCCACACTTTTGGAGAACATCATGGAGCAGGAGGAGCTGCTGCTGCCACCACTCCACAGCATGTACCCATCCTCCTCAGCAGCTGAGTCTCTTACCGTGAAGCAGTAGTTGCGTACTCAGAGATTAGCTGTTGCTGTAGTAAATGAACTGTTTAAGGAGGACAGATTTGGGAGTGTGTGTGTGTGCAGGGGGCGGGGGGGGGGGAGGAGAAAGCAGCAGCAGCTCTTCCTGCCCCTGTTCCCTTTCTGAGATAGCAGCACGGAAACCCAGATCCAAGCTCCTCTTCTGCCCGGGTTGAAAGTGAAGGTGGAAAGGAGTCCCCTCCCTTCCCAAGAATTCCAAATGGCAAGATAAAGCAATTTTTTTTTTAGTAACACCAAATTATCACTGGAAGTTTGGAGCAGCGGCTGTGCAAGAATGAATGCTTTCCAGACAACAGTATTTTCCCCTCTGATTTTCACCCCCCATAGTATGCTGTCAAAAGTGTGAAGCCTTTTCATTGAAATACCTAACTGACCAAAACTGTAGGAAGAAAGCCAGACTATAAAGCACATGGTTTTCAATGTCTGTATACTAATGCCCAGAGTATGGGAAACAAACAGAACAAACTTGAACTCTTAGTACAAGAGGGAAATTATGGAGCAAAGAATAACAGGAACATGGTGGCTGGAGTCTACTACCGGCCACCCAACCAAGGAGAAGACAAGGATGAAACTTTTGAAAAGCAAATAGCCAAGGTTTCAAGGAAGCGTGAAGTAGTAGTAATGGGGGACTCCAATTTCCCCAATATTTGCTGGGAGACAAATTCTGCAAAACATGGCCCCTGCAGGAAATTCCTGACTTGTGTGGCGGATAACTTCCTCCTACAGAAAGTAGAGGAAGGAACTAGAGGATCGGTTATCCTTGACTTGATCCTAACCAACAGAGATGACTTAGTGGATAAAGTAGCAGTTATGGGAACTCTGGAGGAAAGTGACCATGTTATACTTGAGTTCTTGGTTCTAAGGGAAGCAAAAGCCGAGTGTAGCCAAACGCATGCCCTGGATTTTAGGAAAGCCAATTCTAATAAACTCAGAACAATGATAAGTAAGGTCCCAGGGCAAGTGACTCTAATGAGAAAAGGAGTCCAAGACAGATGGGAGTTTTTAAAAAAGGGAATTCTCAAGGCACAATCACAAACAATTCCAACAAGAAGAAAAGGTGGAAGACAACCTAAGAAGCCAATGTGGCTTCACAAAAAGCTTAGAGATGACCTGAAAACAAAAAAGGACACACATAGGAAGTGGAAGAAAGGCCAAGCAACAAAGGAAGGGTACAGGCAGGTCGCACAGAATTGCAGAGATGGTGTCAGGAAGGCTAAAGCTGAGAACGAGCAGAGGTTAGCGAGGGATGTTAAAAGCAACAAAAAGGCTTTCTTCCGCTACGTGCATAGTAAAAGGCAGAGGAAAGAAATGGTGGTTCAGCTATTAAATAAGGATGGCAAAATGATAACAGATGACAAAGGCAGAGGAGCTCAATGACTACTTTAGCACAGTCTTCTCCCCAAAGAGGGTCTATGACACCCTCCCCCCCTCAAAAAAAAGGTGAAGTACAAGCTGAAGGGGCAGGATTGCAGCTTGAGATGGATAGGCATATGGTCAAGGAACACCTAATTACTTTGTGTTCACATCTCCAGGGCCAGCTGAACTGCATCCTAGAGTAATAAAGGAACTGGCAGAAGAACTCTCAGAACCGCTGTCTATCCTCTTTGAGAAATCATGGAGGACGGGGGAAGTGCCAGATGACTGGAGGAGGGCTAATGTCCCTGTCTTCAAAAAGGAGGAACCTGGGAACTACAGATCAGTCAGTCTGGCATCAGTCTCTGGGACAATTCTGGAGCAGATTATGAAGCAATCCATCTGTAAGCACCTTGAAAAAAATGCAGTGATTACTTGAAGGCAACATGGATTTGTCAAGAACAAATCCTGCCAGACTAATCTGATCTTATTCTTTGATCACGTAACCTCCTTTGTGGACTGTGGGACTGCTGTGGACATCATATACCTCGACTTCAGCAAAGCTTTCAACAAAGTGCCCCATGATCTCCTGATGAGCAAACTAGCTCAAAGTGGGCTAGATGAAACAACGATCCGGTGGATCCACAGTTGGCTACAGAATCGGACTCAAGGAGTGCTTATCAATGAGATCTTCTCAAAGTAGGTAACAAGCAGGGTACTGCAGGGCTCAGTCCTGGGCCCAGTGCTCTTCCACATTTTTATTAATGACTTGGATGAGGAAGTGCAGGGACTGCTTATAAGATTTGCAGATGACACAGAATTGGGCGGGATAGCTAATACCTTGGAAGACAAACAAAATTCAAAGTGATCTTGATAGGCTGGAGCGCTGGGCAAGAAACAACAGAATGACATTTAATAGGGATCAATGCCAAGTTCTGCACCTAGGAAAAAGAAACCAAACGCACAGTGACAAGATGGGAGATACTTGACTCAACAGTATTACAAGCAGGAAGGATCTTGGAATTGTAGCTCACAAGCTGAATATGAGCCAACAATGTGATGTGGCTGCAAAAAAGGCAAATGCCATTTGGGGTTACATTAAAAGACGTATAGCTTCCAAATCCTGTGAAGTACTAGTCCCCCTCTACTCAGCACTGGTTAGGCCTCATCTGGAGTACTGTGTCCAGTTCTGGGCGCCACACTTTAAGGAGGATGCAGACAAGCTGGAGAGGGTTCAGAGGAGGGCAACGAAGATGATCAGAGGACTGGAAACAAAGCCCTATGAGGAGAGACTGAAAGAACTGGGCATGTTTAGCCTTGAGAAGAGAAGACCGAGGGGAGATAGGATAGCACTCTTCAAGGACTTGAAAGGTTGTCGCACAGAGGAATGTCAGGATCTCTTCTTGATCATCCCAGAGTGCAGGACACAGAATAATGGGCTCAAACTACAGGAAGCCAGATTCTGTCTGAACATTTGGAAAGACTTCCTGATTGTTAGAGCAATGCAACAATGGAACCCATTCCCTTGGGAGGTGGTGGGCTCTCCCACGCTGGGGGCATTCAAGATGAAGCTGGACAGCCACCTGTCAGGAGCAGGGGGTTGTACTCATTGGTCTTATAGGCCCCTTCCAACCCTTCTATTCTATTATTCTATGAGCATTTCATTTATGGTGAGTGGGCGAATGAAAGAAAGCTGGCCAATTATTGGGCTGAAATTATAGTGTCAAATAAATAGAAAAATATGTGAGATGCCCAGATGAAGGAAATCATCACCTGTCTCTCAGGGACCCATTCACACTAGTGACATCGTATAAAAGAGAAATAACATATTGAAAACCACTGACTGGAAAATGAGAGCTTCAAAGCAATTATATATTCACACCATTTTCACTTGGTCATATGTCAGGCTTTACAAAAACTGCAATTTCAGTGAGCATAAAACCTCCATAAATCCCCATTGCCCATAAGATTGCCCATGTGCGTTGTTTTGTTCTTTAAAATAGAATTTGGAAGTCTGCATTAAATTGAAATTAATGGGGTGCTGCTTCCTTTTTTCCTTTTTTGGACTGTCATTTGGAGCTAAACTTGTATCATTGAAAAGTTTGTACATGGCTCTGTTGTTGGCTTTGACATCAGGAAGCCAATCAGAAGTGTTGAAGAATTCGTGTTCTGCATTAGACCAAAGGTCTGTCTGTCTCTAGCCTTGGCCCATCAAGTGCCTTTGGAAAACTTAACAAGCAGGGCAAGGTGAATTTAGTCTAATGGAATTCAGTTGTGATGCATGTTCTGAAGCCAAAGCCTATTGTAGTTCTGCCTACTTGATAAAGTACCTCTTTTTTTCAATCATTGCAACAAATAGGCTTTTGTACCAAGTACACAAGTACCTTTTGATTTACTTCCTAAAGCGCATGGCTGAAACTCTGTGCCATTTTATGAAGAAATGTGTTCCAGCACCTAAATTCTAAAACTGACATAGTTGTCGTGCAATTAACCCTGGTCAAATGCCCTCAAGTTACCTCCCTTGGAATGCTTTTTGTTATGTCATATGACTGAAACCAGTGTTGATATGCAAAAAGAATGTATCAAATATGAACTCATGCAAGCCTGTCCAACATTTAAGGTCTGCTTTTGGAGGTCCTCCTGGTACCCCTGTTATCTCAGATCAGTCAGGTGGTGACTAAAGAGGGCATCTTTTTCAGTTGTAATTCCTAATCTGCATGATTCTCTTGCCTGGCAGTTTAGTGAAGCACCAACACTGATGTCCTTAAGATAACGTTGCTCAACCTGGTGCCCTCCAGATGTGTTGGACTACAATTCCCAGCATCCCCTGGCCAGCATAGCTTTATCCTTTGCAGTCAATCAATCAATAAAGCTTTTATTGTTTCAAACAGTGGTTATAACAAGCATACAAAAACATATCTGAGTAAAATCAGATAAAACATATGTTACATATTTTTAATCGGCTTGCAAAATAAAAAAAAATTACTCTATAGCTTTGGGCTGCAAAGGCAAAATTGGCCAATTTCAGGAGAATTGTCTTATTATGACACATAAACAAAAAAATTATTCTGTCTGAGTTGGACCGGATGGATTTTTTCTCAAAATGTATCTAAATATTTGGAACGAATTTGGAAAAGATAGAACAATAGAACAGATAATGAGGCAGGTCCTCCACTTTGCCACTACGACAAGGGCAAAGTCTGGAGGCATAAGGCATTTTATTAAAACACCCTTCTAAAGCTGCCATTTTCATCTGCTGCATCCGTAGTCGTGTTAGAGCTCATCTGAGACGAGGATTAAAAATAAGAATCAAATATCTTTCGTATTCAAAATTCTTGATTTTAGCAAACCAAGGTGCTATTGTCAAGGGCTCCTTGGAGGCCTCTCTCAGTCTAATCCAGTAGCCAAGTCCAGACACAGACAAAGGGATTCCTTTCAAAGCTTTATTCTTCTTTTACAACTTAGCAACTCTACAGGTAGCAACTAGATCTGAGCAGCACAGTACCTATGCCCTAAGTTGGAACAGTTGGTCCCCGTTTGAAAGGGAATTACTGGCAGACCCCTGAACTTAAGGACTAGGGAGAGTCCCTCCCCTTTTCCCTTGGAGCCTCTGGGCGCAGCCGTTGTTTGTGCGCCAGCCGGGCACTGCGCCTCCTTTCCGCGCCCTCTCTGCGTCTGCGTCGCGCATCCACCAAGTCTGCTATCTGTGCTCGGTCACTCCCTGGACTGCTATCTAAGCTAGGAATGCTGGTGGGAGGAATCTCCGTCAGCTGTGGGCCCTGGGAAAGAGGAGCGCGCTCCTCTCCCAGGAGCGACTGCTCTTCCTCAGAATCAGAACTACTCTGGGATTCTATGGGCTCAGTGTCCACCCTGACAGCTATGTTGTTACTGGAAACCGCACAAAGGTCCAATTGGACAGAAACACTATAAACCCTCTCCTTAAAAAACGCTTTACTGTGGGCTGTATTCAAGACAGTGAAATACTGGGTAGAGAAGCCATAATAATGAATTTGGAAAATTAGGGCACCATCCTATCCAGATAGGTGGCTGCCTCCGAACTTGGAGATGGCCGCCTATCCAAAGTAGGGCAGGAGAAGCACGGGAGGGTCGTTCCCTCCACACTTCTCCTGCCCTGCATTTGTGACTAGACAGCGGATTGCAGCTGTCTAGCCACAGGAGCACGGAGCGGGGAAGGAGGCTCCTGTACAACACATTGGATGCATTGTACAGGCATTTCTGCCCGCCCGCCCCGGAACACCCCCAACTGCGCCCCTTTTTGGCCGCTCCGCATTCCTCTTGCGAGCGTGGAGGACGGGGCTGTTCCACGCTGCTTCCGAGGCAGTGTGGAAGTGGGGGAGGTTGGTTCTCTGGGAACCAATCTCGGAGTGCGTGCTCCGAGGTTGGTTCCTGGATAACATGATACCCTATGGCCGTCTAGCCACTGTCTAGTGGCCATAGGATTGCTCCCTCCATCTCTGAAACCATGGATTAGCTCTCATTTTCTCTAAAAGACACAATTGGGGTAATCTGGTTGGAGGTGAGAAAAAATTTTTTGAGCCAATAATTAAAGGCCCTAATAATAAAGTTAGTTTTAACTGGAATTACACCAGTTTCGGACTGTAAAAATGAAACTGGAGTACTCCTCGATACGCTAAGAACTGTCCTTAACAATTTGTTTTGAAACGATTCCATGTCGTATGGGGTTTTTAAACCTCCTAGCTCTCCTCCATATGCATATTGAGAGAGTAGTTTTGATTTTGGCAAGGTTAGAACTGGATAGATTTGATAACCACCCCCATGCACCAAAACCTCAGTAGTCCATTTAATTAGTGGTTTATCTTTAATTTCAGAGACTTAAAATGGGCGCCCCAGTCTCCTGAGGATGAAAAAGGAACACCCAAATAGCGATAGGAGGATATTTGCTCAATGGGGTGGGAATTTATTCTCCACTTACGTATTGGGGATCTATGTCCAAAGACCATGACTTTAGTTTTCCCATAATTAATAGATTTTTTTTTTAATATTCAGCCATTGCTGATAGTAATCTATGCAGACCAATCTGAGTGTGCGAGATAAGAATCAGATCATTCACATAGAGGAGAAAAGACAGTTTCCTTTCTTTTACTTTTACCAGAAAAAATGAGTCACCACTCAAGTCAGAAGCTATGTAATTCACAAATAAATTAAATAAAAGGGGAGCCAGGACACATCCCTGTTTAACACCTTTGATACTGCAGTGTTGTCCGGCACATGTCCAGCAGGAGAAAACCTCACCTGAATATTTGAGTTTTCATGTAACAATTGTAGTAGGATCAAGAGGTGTTGATCCATGTTTAACTGCCAGTTTAGCCCATAACCTGTTCCTATTAATAGAGTCAAAGGCTGCTTGGAAATCAACACATGCCACATACAATTTTAACTTACATTGGGTTACATACTTATTGACCAAATGGTCTAGTAAGAAGCAATGGTCCATTGTTGAGTAACCAGCTCAGAACCCAGCTTGTTCTTCTACAAGAATATTATTCATAGTAACCCAGTCTTCCAGTTCCTTCAGCAGATGTCTCGCATATAATTTGGCTGCAATCTCTCTAAGACTAATTGGCCTATAGTTTGAAGGGAGCTTACGATCCCCTTTTTAAAAGATTGGAATTACTATAGAAGTGTCCCAGCCCTTTGGGAGGTCGACAGTTAGATTAATACGGTCAAACAATTTGGCCAAAATAGGCAGCCACCATTTGATGTTATATTTGAATCCCTCTGCTGGAACGTAATCTTCTCCTGGTGCTTTTTTGACTGGCAATGCATTAATTAATGACTCTATCTCTTTCTGAGATACTGGGGGCCATGGATCTGTAGTGCCAAGAGTAGAACACAAAGGCAAACGTAATTGCAAAGTATGGGCATTAAACAGGGCACTAAAATGTTTCTCCCAATCCATCTTTGATATTTGAGGGTTTACAATAACATCATCACTATTTAAGCCGCTGTTTACAATCTTCCAAAAGGCTGCCATGTCTTTCATCTTTATGGCTGTGTCCAAACTATGCCAGAGCTGTCTTTGGAATATCATTTTCTTATTTCTAATTTGCTCCCTATATTATTTTTTCTTGTTTACAAATATGTCAATTGTTTCAAGGGAGTAGTCAGACTTCAATTCCCTAGCATATCTTCTTACTACTGATCGAGCCTTTCTACAGTCCAGGTCGAATCAACCTTTTTGAAATTGAGTGGGGAGCGCTCCATAATTGCTCCTGGTAAAATGTGGCTTTAGATTTCTCATTATGTTCTGATACAGATGTAATATATTTGCTGAATTAACATCTAGTTGCAATTTGTTATCACAAATGGGTAACATCTGCTCCAATAAAAGGGTAGTGTTAATTGCATCCATTATAAGATTATTCCATTTCACCCTCCTTTGGCCAACTAATTCAACTCCGACCTGATACTCTTCAGGAGCAAAAATCTGAGAACTTCCATCCTCTCTAAAAACAACTCAAACCTCAGAGGCTGGTGATCACAATGGCTCATAGAGATAACCTCGAAATTGGTAAAGTTCCTAATCTTATTCACGGGAACACACACACAATCAATTATACTTTGTCCTCTTATTGATAAATAGGTAAAATTTCCTAGGGTATCTTTGGGACAGGACCCATTTAAAATTGAGTAATTCCTTTCCAACAGGAACTCCAAAAAGTTATAACCCACTGGGTTTGCCATCTGTTCTCTCAGAATCTGTGGGAAGACAGTTAATAATTCATCTTCCTTGATATTTAAATGGCCTGCTAACTTATTTTTATTTCCACTGATTCTGGCATTGAAATCTCCCATTACTATAATAATGGAAAGTGGGAATTCGTTTTCCAAGTAATCAAGGGCTGACTCCAATTCAATCCATAATGTACTGGGGGAGGTTCTCATGCTATGAAGGGGGATATAGATGTTAATTATGATTAAGGAGAAACTATTTCCTGACCACAGTCTTACTGTTAATGGAGCAACTTCCACCTTAATCTGTTCTGTATCAAGCCTCCATTTTTGGTTTAATAGAATAGTAACACCGCCAGCTGGGCAGCCCCTAGAAGAGAGCTTTTTTACAGGGAGGATCCAAATTATGTAACCTTCTAGATAGATCTTATCTATTTCTGTGTCGGTTATCCATGTCTCCTGTATACAGATAATGTCATGCTCCTGAAGTAATTTTAGAAATTCTCTATAATATTTGTGGGTATTCCAGCTTGCAATATTCCACATTAAAAAGAAAGGCCCTTCTGTTGCATCAGATATTGATTAGCTAAGGCTTGTCAATTACTAGGCGGGGGATCTCTTGCTTCTTTAGGGTCATAGACTCATAGAATAGAATCATAGAATAGTAGGGTTGGAAGAGGCCTACAAGGCCATTGAGTCCAACCCCCTGCTCAAGGCAGGAATCCAAGTCAGAGCAGCCCTGACAGATGGCTGTCCAGCCTCGTCTTGAATGCCTCCAGTGTGGGAGAGCCCACCGCCTCCCCAGGTAATTGGTTCCATTGTCGTATTGCTCTAACAGTCAGGAAGTTTTTCCTGATGTTCAGCCGGAATCTGGCTTCCTGTAACTTGAGCCCATGATTCCGTGTCCTGCACTCTGGCATGATCAAGAAGAGATCCTGGCCTTCTTCTCTGTGACAACCTTTCAAGTACTTGAAGAGCGCTATCCTATCTCCCCTCAGTCTTCTCTTCTCAAGACTAAACATGCCCAGTTCTTTCAATCTCTCTTCATAGGGCTTTGTTTCCAGTCCCCTGATCATCTTCGTTGCCCTCCTCTGAACCCTCTCCAGTTTGTCTGCATCCTTCTTAAAGTGTGGTGCCCAGAACTGGACACAGTACTCCAGATGAGGCCTAACCAGTGCTGAGTAGAGGGGAACTAGTAATTCCCGGGATTTGGAAGCTATGCTTCTGTTAATGCAGCCCAAAAGAGCATTTGCCTTTTTTGCAGCCCCATCACATTGTTGGCTCATATTCAGCTTGTGATCGACAACAATTCCAAGATCCTTCTCGCTTGTAGTGTTGTTGAGCCATGTATCCCCCATCTTGTAACTGTGCATTTGGTTTCCTTTTCCGAGGTGCAGAACTTGGCATTGATCCCTATTAAATGTCATTCTGTTGTTTTCTGCCCAGCACTCCAGTCTATCCAGATCACTTTGAATTTTGTTTCTGTCTTCCAAAGTATTAGCTATCCCGTCCAATTTGGTGTCATCTGCAAATTTGATCAGCATTCCCTGCACCTCCTCCTCCAAGTCATTAATAAAAAATGTTGAAGAGCCCTGGGCCCAGGACTGAGCCCTGCGGTACCCCGCTCGTTCCCTCTCCCCAGTTGGAGAAGATCCCACTGATAAGCACTCTTTGAGTCCGATTCTGTAGCCAACTGTGGATCCACCGGATTGTTGCTTCATCTAGCCCACTTTGAGCTAGTTTGCTCATCAGGAGATCATGGGGCACTTTGTTGAAAGCTTTGCTGAAGTCGAGGTATATGATGTCTACAGCATTCCCATGGTCTACAAGGGAAATTACTTGATCAAAAAATGAGATCAGATTCGTCTGGCAGGACTTGTTCTTGACAAATCTGGCTTCGAGTAATCACGGCATTGTTTTCAAGGTGCTTCCAGATGAATTGCTTGATCATCTGCTCCAGAATTTTCCCAGGGATTGATGTCAGACTGACTGGTCTGTAGTTCCCAGGTTCCTCCTTTTTACCCTTTTTGAAGACAGGGACAACATTAGCCCTCCTCCAGTCATCGGGCACTTCCCCCGTCCTCCATGATTTCTCAAAGAGAATAGACAGCAGTTCTGAGAGTTCTTGTGCCAGTTCCTTTATTACTCTAGGGTGCAGTTCATCTGGCCCTGGAGATTTGAACTCATTCAAAGTAATTAGGTGTTCCTTGACAATATGCCTATCGATCTTTGCCGGGGGGTCATAGACCCTCTTTTGGGAGAAGACTGAGCCAAAGTAGGAATCGAGCACCTCTGCCTTTTCTTTGTCATCTGTTATCATTTTGCCATCCTTATTTAATAGCTTAACCACCATTTCTTTCCTCTGCCTTTTACTATGCACATAGCTGAAGAAAGCCTTTTTGTTGCTTTTAGCATTCCTCGCTAACCTCAGCTCATTCTCAGCTTTAGCCTTCCTGACACCATCCCTGCAATTCTGTGCTACCTGCCTGTACTCTTCCTTTGTTACTTGGCCTTCTTTCCACTTCCTATATGTGTCCTTTTTTGTTTTCAGGTCATCCCTAAGCTTTTTGTGAAGCCACATTGGCTTCTTCTGTTGTCTTCCACCTTTTCTTCTTGTTGGAATTGTTTGTGATTGTGCCTTGAGAATTTCTTTTTTTAAAAGCTCCCACCCATCTTGGACTCCTTTTCTCCTTAGCGTCGCTTGCCATGGGACCTGACTGATCATTGTTCTGAGTTTATTAAAATCAGCTTTCCTAAAATCCAGGGTACGCGTTTGACTACACTCTGCTTTTGCTTCCCTTAGAACCAAGAATTCAAATGCAACACGGTCGCTTTCCCCCAGAGTTCCTGTAACTGCTACTTTATCCACTAAGTCATCTCTGTTGGTTAGGATCACGTCAAGGATAGCCGATCCTCTAGTTCCTTCCTCTACTTTCTGTAGGAGGAAGTTATCCGCCACACAAGTCAGGAATTTCCTGGAGGGGCCATGTTTTGCAGAATTTGTCTCCCAGCAAATATTGGGGAAATTGGAGTCCCCCGTTACTACTACTTCACGCTTCCTTGAAACCTTGGCTATTTGCTTTTCGAAAGTGTCATCCTCGTCTTCTCTTTGGTTGGGTGGCCGGTAGTAGACTCCGACCACCAGGTTCCTTTTCTTCTTTGCTCCATTTATTTTGATCCAGATGCTCTCGATGGGGCTACCAAGCTCCTCCTCCTGTATTTCTGTGCAGAGATACGTATTTTTCACATACAGTGCAACCCCACCTCCCTTTCTGTTCCTCCTTTTCTTTTTGAACAAGTTATATCCTTCAATTGCTGTATTCCAGTCATGGGAGTCATCCCACCAAGTCTCAGTTATACCTCTCAAGTCATAATTTCCCTCCTGTATTAAGAGTTCAAGTTCGCTCTGTTTGTTTCCCATACTCTGGGCATTAGTATATAGACATCGAAGACCATGTGCTTCATAGTCTGGCTTTCTTCCTACATGTGTCTGAAGACTATTATTGGGCGCTATCAGAGCTGTTCTCTCCGTTCCAGTGCATGCGCCTATGTCCGTTGTTACCCCCAACATTACATCTCCCTTCCCTGTAGGATTCAGTTTAAAGCCCTCCTGATGAAGTTCTTCATGCTGTGGCCAAACATATTCTTCCAAGCCCTTGTGAGGTGCAACCCGTCCCTTGCCAACAGCCCATCTTCCAGGAAGCATAGCTCGTGGTCCCAGAATCCAAATCTCTCTCATCGGCACCACCTTCGTAGCCAGTCATTCACCCGGAGTATTTTTCTTTCCCGTTTTCTCCCTCATACTGGAAGGATGGATGAGAAAACTATCTGGGCCCCAAAGTTCTGGAGTTTCCTTCCCAAAGCTTCAAAGTCTGACGTGATGTTTTCGTAGCTCCGCTTGGCGGTATCATTTGTTCCCACATGGCTGAGAAGAAAGGGATACCTGTCAGTGGGCTTTATGAGTGCAGGCAACCTTTCAGTCATGTCTCTTAATTCGTCCTCCTGGGAGACAACATATCTGGCGAGTCCACGGGTCTTCGCGACATACTTGGGTAAAGGGTCCAGTGATGGAATGGGAGGGTTATTGTGAGATGAACTGGGGAACTGTTTATCCCGGTCTTGTGGGATAGAAAAGCTTTTTATCCTCACCTTTACTTGGGTGGAGTGGTTCAATCTTATCAAAAGAATGGTGTGATGTGATCACATTAGATTGTATTGGGGGGACTGAGATGGTCTCTGAATAATTTAATGTATGGGCTTCATACCTTTATCCAGGTATCTCATTTCCTGCCATCCACACTCCCTGTAATTGGGGTGGGACTTAGCCACACCACTTTCCTGCTGAACTTCCTTGAGTATTTCGCACTCATTAAAAGCAGAATGAATGTCCACTCCCATCTGTACCATTCTGTGAGGTGGGGGTTCAGTCCTTTCACAGGCTGAACCTTGCTGTGTGCTAGTACTAGAGCCCTTGACTGGAGGCTGCTGTTTTACTAGGTCCCTTGATCCTCCCTCTATCTTTGCAAATGCATAGATTTGAGTGTGGAAATTTTCTCCCCTAACATTTAAATCCTTCATGGGGTTGATTGCATTTAGGGGATCTGTTGAAAGTGCATCCTGCCTATGCAAATCAGAACAAGCCTTCTCTCCTTCCTGAAAATTCCAAACTTCTAGGCCAGATTTATGTGACTGAAGCTCTGTAGCCTGCTTGGACTTGGTCAGCAGAATCTCTTTTAGAGATGAAAGTCTCCACAAGATATCTTGCTGAGCTGTGAGATGAAGGTTGGAGAAACTTATCAATCCAGCCTCATCCCTAGATAGATTTCCATGAAATATATCTCTACCATTTATAAAGGTCCCTGTACTGGTGGTGCTCTGCAATTTACCCTTGATTGGGATATTCTTAGATAGTTGGTCTAAGGGGGCAGTTTTAAGTTCTGACACAGGACTCAAATCCACCAGAAAGCCAGCCGGTGGGTTGATAAATGCAGTATTTGAAGACTTTTGAATCCTAGCTCTTGAAGGTCCCAGGGATAGAGCTGGGGAGGTATTTATAAAATGCCTATTAATTGCTATACCATTCCTCACCAGTAGATCTCTGGCACTACATATTTCAGCCACTAGATTTCTTTGTGCAAAGGTTACGACTGCTTGGGCTGAGATGTAATTATAAAAGAGGTATTCGACTTTTATGATATCCTCTGCCGTTAAAGGAATAGATGTAAAGGATAAAATAAATTTCATGAGATGTAATTCATGATTTACTTGGGATAGCCGGCCTATTGGTTTTGGATAATTTATAAATACCAGATTATATTGCATTAGCTGTAATTGCCAAGGTTTGTTAGTAGGGGGAGGATCTCGTACAATGTCCTGTCTGGTATCTTCAGTAGGAACTGAGGTTACCTTGACTGGAAAGTCACCTATAGTCCATGACAAAAACAGTGATAAAATAAGATATGAAATATAAAATATAATATATTAAATAAAATAAGCTCCCAAGGGCAAAGCTTAATATACTTCTTAAAATGAACTCACTGAAATTCTAAAATTAGATTGTAATATTAAAATGAATTATAATTAATATAATTACTAAAAGGACCAAGAAAACAAAACCCCTATACCCACCTTCACTGGGAGGCGCACCCACCAAGTATGGAGACTGTTTTCTGACTCTGTAGGAAATGGTACTTAGTTAAGTAATTATCTCTAGTGAGCAAACAGGCAGGTGAAGTAGGAGGGTCAGTAACAAACTCTAGGACCACAGATGGGCATACTCCTTTCCCTCAGACAGTCAGATAGATAGGCAGGCAGACCTCATCTTCTCTCCCACTCCCTGCTGCCAGGGTACAGCCTTTACTAGTGTTTTCTTCCTCTAATAACTGGATGCTAACTAAAAAAGGGGGGTGAAAGGGGAAAAAAAGTCCGACAAGGATGGGCCTCGCGAAGTGGCAAGCCGACGCACAGCCCCTCTGTCCTTAAATCATGTATATATGCTTGCCCTCACTGGCACTGAATGGGCACCAAACAAGCAATGCCCTTTGGCCACTGCCGAAGGCCAGTGCCTTGGGCTTCTGCAGCTAAGTATCCTCTTCCTGGGCCACACCCCTTGGAGCTGCAGGTGGGAACAACTCTGCTTGCAAACAGACTGAGAAGCAGCAGGAGCATTCATTCCACACATCTGGAGGTGAAACTCTTTGCTTGCTGAGGAAGCATTCATTGAACTGGAAGGACAGGAGCATTTGTGTAAAGGATGTAGCTGTTGCTCTGTACAAGGAGATACTTAGTGCTGACAGAGGCCCCCTCCCCCAGACACTCTGCCCCCAAAGTATGTTCTGTTGAAGGAGAGGCAGGTGCTCCAGACAAAACTGAAGCCATTCTTTACACACCTTGATGCAGTGCCTTGTCCACAGAAAGGGAAGAATGATTAGGAAGATTAAATCATTCTCTTAGGATGTATTTTATGCAGCTGCTAATGGAAGAGTGAAGCCAGCAAAGCATGCTCAGCTTGAAAGAGCCACAAATAGCATGACTGGATGTAGGAAGGTCTTTCACATTCTAAACTGACTAGGTCATTGCGTTGGCTGTAACACAGTTGAAGAACCTGAGACAGAAACCTTGTTTTTATCAGCAGGTATAACTCTGCACAATTCCTGAAAAGTATCAGTACACTTAGCTGCAAGTGTTTGCTTTTGACAACGGGGACCTATTTGTTGAAACTTTGAATGGGTTAAACATACATTATATGGTAGTGTAGACATTTTGCAGATCAATATACGAAAACTGGTGACGCTAATGACAGATGACACTTAAGCGAACACATTCATTCCCCTTTCCTATGAATGTAGGAGGTGTGTATTTGATGCCAGTGGTCTAGATGTAAAGCCATCTGAAAGAAATGTGAGATGTTGGCCCTACCTCTGATTCAGGGATAGGGATCCATTTGAGGCCTGCCCTCCAGACCCTCCCATGAGCCAGATAATGTCACCCGGTCCCCAGCCGAAGCACTGGCTGGAGTTCCTCCAGCTGACACCTCCATCGAGGAGCCCTACTTTGCTTCTCCTTTGCATTCTCCGTGCAAGGAATGGGGGGAAGAGCAAAGCTGGCTCAGTTGGCTTTGTGCCTCCGTCACCTTCCCTGCATGGGGAAGACAAGGTAGGACTGTAGCTCAGTCACTCTCCCACCTCCTCTCCCTTCTGGAGGGTTCTATTCTTATGCAAGTATCAAGACTGAGGAGGATATGCCTCTGGTGACATCACAGGCTTTTCAGATTAAAGAAACACTGATGTGGGGGTGGAGTGGAATTTGAAAAAAAAAAAAACCTGAGTAAAATATCAGTAAAATATCAGGTACATCCCTCAGATGAAGATCTCTGGCTGTAGTTGCAGAAACAAAACTGGACAGTGTATCTCAACCAAGTGCAATCAGTTCTTTATTGTTTGTTTATTTGAAGTATTTTTATGTCACTCCTCAGGCAAAAAGGCCCTCAGAGCAGCTTACATATAATCAATTAAACAAGACACTTCCTCCCCGAAAAAGACACATCACACAAGGAAAAAGGAATGAGGTGGGAAGAGGGGAAAAGTTAATTCCTTTAACAGGGCTGGTAGAGCGGCTACTGCTCCCTTTCATCTCCCTCAACTCAGCCTGCTGGAATGGCTGGTGGTGGTGACAGTCAGTGGAGGAGGAGCCTTGGTTGTGGTCACATGTGACCTTGTGATTGGAAAACTGGCCTGTCTTCAGCTTAATAGCCAATTTGGAGGATTTCATATCCAAATTACATTTTTTTGAGGCTTTGGGGTAATACGTTGCAGAATCTGGAGGGCCCCAGGTGCTCATTGAATCTGGAATACTGGCTTGGAGCGTCATGAAAAAAGAGGATTTCAGGGGTATATTTCAGCCAGTGCAAGCACTCACACCAAATTCTGGCCGTTGCTGTGGAAGTCTTACATGTTGAATAGCAACAGCCTTATAACTGAGGTGGCCTTCAGAGATATGACAGCTTTTCTCTCACACTCAAGGTGCATTCATAGAACATTCTTCAGAACTGCATGCATTTCTGATGGGATATGAGGGAGAGCAAATCCTGCCAGCCACTTGAGAATGTTCTTCTTGGAGCTGACCCTAAAAGGTGTGAAGGCCTGTTGCGAAGAGTGAGGCCCGAGATGTGGAGA
Organism: Heloderma suspectum; assembly: GCF_057233095.1. Taxonomy (NCBI): domain Eukaryota; kingdom Metazoa; phylum Chordata; class Lepidosauria; order Squamata; family Helodermatidae; genus Heloderma; species Heloderma suspectum. The sequence goes on along the minus strand of NC_139475.1, from coordinate 59,796,946 downwards.
TATGCAATCTTGGGAGTGATAATGATGGAAATGAAATGTGTCCTCTACAAGCTACTGTGTCGTAGATAAAATTATTTTCTGTGTTCGGCACAGAGAACGAAGGCTCCATTTAGGCAGCTCACCTGGTTTATTATCATAAAAGGGATTTGATTAACATAACTCAACAAATGCATTGGGATAGTTAACAAATAGAACTAATGCCACAGTGAATAGAACTTATTAGGCTTACCAGAATTCATTTGTTTGTTCCACTGTCACTATAATGAATAAAAATGTTGGCAAAATCTGTGTTTCTGTACAAAGCGATACAGGTTTCAAGCATGTGTTTTTATGAGGTGAGCAAAGGGCCACTTATGTGAAAAGGGTTATGATAGGGGACCCCCCACCCCACTCCCAATGTTGGCCTCTTACTTTAGGACACATTTCAATATAAGTAAGCATTGGATTATGATGTAAACAGAAGGGAGTGTGCACGCATGCACACTTTGAGGGCGTCTGATTTGTGTAAACCCAGCTAAAGTGGTGTCAGATTTTATGTTTTACGTGCCAGGATTTTTATATACAAAATGGCACAGGTTTCAACCATTTATGTTATGTAGTAAACATACCCTACAGCCTAAATAACCACAAATTGCTTCATAAAGTATCGTTTGTGTATGCATAGAACAAAAGCCCAACTCTTGCAATTGTTGGACAATAAATGTTGTATCACATAGCCAAAAACATCACGGGATCTTGGTTCGTGCTTGCTACAGACCAGCTTACCAATCAAAATTAGGCCACCCATTCCCAAAGATAGCAGCTACTTCAACAGCCCACCTCTTCAGCCATGTTAGGTTTTCTCTGCACCCGTGTCAGCGGAGAATATGTGCTCCTTGTTCAGTTAGCATAGGACCAGCATTTTGATAGACTCCTAATCTCTAGAAAGCTTGTATTCTCTCTTCCCCACCCCACTCCCTCCCATTTTGGACTGTGGCTGGGGGACTGGACATGCAATATAAAAAACTAGCATGAAAGAAAAGCACGGTTTGACCTTTGCCTCTATGCTAGTTTTATATACGTAGATAATCCATTTCACAGGGGATCAGCTAACCTTGTGATCCCCCACTTGCAGTCTGTACACCAGCCTTCCCCATCCTGGTGCCCTTCAGGTATTTTGAACTACAACTCCCAGCATTCCTGATCATTAGCCATGCAGGCTTGGGCTGATGGGAGTTGATGTTCAAAACATCTGGAGGGTACCAGGTTGGGGAAGATTGCTGTATACTATCCAGAAACAGCTTTACCACTTCATCTTCTGTTTGGTGAATTAGGCCAAAGGTATGTTTTGCTCTCCTGGGGACTTACCAAGCAAAGATATCCTGTCCCCATCTTTCTTCTCTGATTTGCTTACAGAAACGTGTGAGTTTGCCTGCTGATTCATCTTGTGAATCAGTTGTAATCAGTTGTCGTTAATCTGGGCATGTTTACCAGCATTTTGCTTTGAGTTTGGAGGGTGGGAGCTTTCTGTGATGCATTATTTTATTTAATGTATGTGCCCTCGTTGTGCTTTCATCCTACATGAGCCTTGTTTGAGCTTTGAGGGCCTTTGTGATGGTGCTGCCTGCCCCCTTTTGGAGCTTGGCACATGAGAAATGTGATCTCTAGATAAAAGACAAATATGAGGTGGTTTGCCACTTGCTCTGGGTAATCAAAGAGGATATGTGAATCCTTTGGGATATTATCTGTTTGTGATGGTAATAGTTTTTTTTTTTTCTCCTGGATCCTCCTGCAGGATTTTTCCCTGGGAGCTCTCAAGGGTGTGATGCCTTCCTCCGTCATAAGATGACTCTTATTTCACCCTCCATCTTGAAGAAATACAGCATTCCCTTCGACCGGGTATGTACAGACAGCATTTTCAGGAGACTGAAGGAAGTTGGCCTGTCTACGGGAAAAGGCAGGCAACAAAGGCAGGCAACGGAGCTTAATCCTCCGCTACATTGTTATGTAAAACACTCTACTATCTGTTTAAACCATGTGTCTTTCTCCCAAAAGTAGGGTTCAGAGCTAGGATTAAAGTCCTGGCTATGGGAAGTCATGTTGATACAGCTGTACTTCCAGGTACAAATCCATAAACCTGATCTCATTATGGTGAACCACTTTGAGAACCAGTGATTGAAAAAGAGGTATATAAATATTGTGTGTGTGTGTGTCGGGGGGGGAGGTAAGTGCCATCACCTGAGCTACCAAGAGCCTGCAAAACCTTCACCGCCTCCATGAAATGCTCCGCTCAGCTTTGTAGACAAGCAAGCTGTGGCTTACTCTGAGTACAGCTCCCAGGCAGATGAGCAGATGGAAGTGCAGGCAGCTCTGGTTAGGCACTGCTGGTATTGAAGAGGGGCAAGTGGTAGGTTTGGTTCCCACGGGGTGGGTGGTAAATGTGGATGCCCTTCAGCCCTTCAGACTGTTCACATGGTAAAACCTGGTGGACAGTGCCGGAAGGCAGGGGACCAGAGGTGAAGCACAGTTAATAAAAGCAGCGTGTTGAGTTCTTACCGCTCTGCCCAACCCGTGTGAGGGCTTCCTGCCCAGTCCATGCATATGTGGCACTCCCTGCCCTTGCATTTGAGGAACTCATCCCTTTGGCCACAGCAGACCTACTTTTGAGACTCAAGGCCTCATTTGGTCTCAGAGGTTATCTGCAATCAGCAGTCTCTCCTCCACCCCCAGCCTTTCAAACATGGGAGTGATTTGCACAGGCTCCCTTTGTGGTGGGAACCATTCCAGGAAACCATGTCTCTTCTCGATTTAGAACTTTTCTTAAGTCCAGCTCACTTGTGTAATGTCCCGAGGATTTTACAGTGTGTTGAGAGAGCAAGAGTCCAACTGATCTGAGAAGGTGCGGGGGGAGGGGGGACCCATGTGCCTTTGGGAAAGAACGACTGTCTGTTTGCAAAGAAAATATCCTGGCTCCTGCACTATGTCAGGACTGTGGATTCATTCAGTTTGCTACTCCAGAGGCTGCCTCATTTTTCCTCCTTTAAAGGCTATGCTGAATGAAATTTGAAGTGAGATCATTTGTGGTGTATTTAAAGATGAACCTGCTGTTCCGGTGCAATAGATGTTCTGACCAGTCTGCAAAACATGGCCCCTCCAGGAAATTCCTGACTTGTGTGGCGGATAAATTCCTCCAACAAAAAGTAGAGGAAGGAACTAGAGGATTGGCTATCCTTGACTTGATCCTAACCAACAGAGATGACTTAGTGGATAAAGTAGCAGTTACAGAAACTCTGGGGGAAAGCGACTATGTTGTACTTGACTTCTTGGTTCTAAGGGAAGCAAAAGCTGAGTGTAGCCAAACACGCACCCTGGATTTTAGGAAAGCCAATTCCCATAAACTCAGAACAGTGATCAGTAAGGTCCCATGGCAAGCAGCTCTAATGAGAAAAGGAGTCCAAGATGGGTGGGAGCTTTTAAAAAAGGGAATTCTCAAGGCACAATTACAAACAATTCCAACAAGAAGAAAAGGTGGAAGACAACAGAAGAAGCCCATGTGGCTTCACAAAAAGCTTAGAGATGACCTGAAAACAACAAAGGACACATATAGGAAGTGGAAGGAAGGCCAAGCAACAAAGGAAGAGTACAGGCAGGTAGCACAGAACTGCAGGGATGGCGTCAGAAAGGCTAAAGCTGAGAATGAGTGGAGGTTAGCGAGGAATGCTAAAAGCAACAAAAAGGCTTTCTTCAGCTACGTGCATAGTCAAAGACAGGGGAAAGAAATGGTGGTTCAGCTATTAAATAAGGATGGCAAAATGATAACAGATGACAAAGAAATGGCAGAGGTACTCAATTCCTACTTTGGCTCAGTCTTCTCCCAAAAGAGGGTCTATGACCCCCCAGCAAAGGCGAAGTACAGGCTGAAGGGGTAGGATTGCAGCTTGAGATCGATAGGCATATGGTCAAGGAACACCTAATTACTTTGAATGAGTTCAGATCTCCAGGGCCAGATGAACTGCACCCTCGAGTAATAAAGGAACTGGCAGAAGAACTCTCAGAACCGCTGTCTATTCTCTTTGAGAAATCCTGGAGGATGGGTGAAGTGCCCGATGACTGGAGGAGGGCTAATGTTGTCCCTGTCTTCAAAAAGGGCAGAAAGGAGGAACCTGGGAACTACAGACCAGTCAGTCTGACATCAATCCCTGGGAAAATTCTGGAGCAGTTGATCAAGCAATCCATCTGGAAGCACCTTGAAAACAATGCAGTGATTACTCGAAGCCAACAGGGATTTGTCAAGAACAAATTCTGCCAGACGAATCTGATCTCATTTTTTGATCAAGTAATTTCCCTTGTAGACCATGGGAATGCTGTAGACATCATATACCTCGACTTCAGCAAAGCTTTCGACAAAGTGCCCCATGATCTCCTGATGAGCAAACTAGCTCAAAGTGGGCTAGATGAAGCAACAATCCGGTGGATCCACAGTTGGCTACAGAATCGGACTCAAAGAGTGCTTATCAGTGGGATCTTCTCAAACTGGAGAGAGGTCACGAGCGGGATACCGCAGGGCTCAGTCCTGGGCCCAGTGCTCTTCAACATTTTTATGAATGACTTGGAGGAGGAGGTGCAGGGAATGCTGATCAAATTTGCAGATGACACCAAATTGGGCGGGATAGCTAATACTTTGGAAGACAGAAACAAAATTCAAAGTGATCTGGATAGACTGGAGCACTGGGCTGAAAACAACAGAATGACATTTAATAGGGATCAGTGCCAAGTTCTGCACCTCAGAAAAAGAAACCAAATGCACGGTTACAAGATGGGGGATATGTGGCTCAACAACACTACAAGCGAGAAGGATCTTGGAATTGTTGTTGATCACAAGCTGAATATGAGCCACCAATGTGTTGTGGCTGCAAAAAAGGCAAATGCTCTTTTGGGTTGCATTAATGGAAGCACAGCTTCCAAATCCCTGGAAGTACTAGTTCCCCTCTACTCAGCACTGGTTAGGCCTCATCTGGAGTACTGTGTCCAGTTCTGGGCACCACACTTTAAGAAGGATGCGGACAAACTGGAGAGGGTTCAGAGGAGGGCAACGAAGATGATCAGGGGACTGGAAACAAAGCCCTATGAGGAGAGACTGAAAGAACTGGGCATGTTTAGCCTTGAGAAGACTGAGGGGAGATAGGGTAGCGCTCTTCAAGGTCTTGAAAGGCTGTCCCAGAGAGGAAGGCCAGGATCTCTTCTCGATCCTCCCAGAGTGCAGGACACGGAATACTGGGCTCCAGTGACAGGAAGCCAGATTCCGGCTGAACCTCAGGAAAAACTTCCTGACTGTTAGAGCAATACGACAATGGAACCAATTCCCTAGGGTGGCGGTGGGCTCTCCCATGCTGGAGGCCTTCAGGATGAGGCTGGACAGCCATCTGTCAGGGCTGCTCTGACTTGGATTCCTGTTGAGCAGGGGGTTGGACTCGATGGGCTTGTAGGCCCTTTCCAACCCCACTATTCCATGATTCTATGACCAGGCCTGGGGTAGAGTTTTTGTGTGTGTTTGCAAATGTGTGCTCATGCTAATCTGTGTGAAATTGCAGCAGGCTTTAGCCAGGTACAGTGTCTTTCTGGCCTAGATCAGAAGGAGCTCTTCAGTTCCCCTTCACAATGGAGAACCACAGGATACCATCCGAGAGTAACGCAATTTGCTCCATGGCATTTGCTTAACAATGAGCCAGAGCAATGTAGTGGATAGAGAGGGGACTTTGACCCAGGAGGCCTGCTTTCAAATCCACACTGACATCACTATAACAATAACACTTGACTTCACTCTCTATGATGTCCGGCTCAAGTTCAGTGATCGCACTATCATGGCTATCAGGGACATTCAGATCTTTCCTGTATAGTTCTTCTGTGTATTCTTGCCACCTCTTCTTAATCTCATCTGCTTCTTTTAGGTCCCTGCCTTCTTTGTCCTTTATCATGCCCGTCTTTGCACAAAACGTTCCCTTGAGACCTCCAATTTTCTTGAAGAGATCTCTAGTCTTTCCCATTCTGTTGTTTTCCTCGATTTCTTTGCATTGTTCATTTAAGAAGGCCTTCTTGTCTCTCCTTGCTATTCTCTGGAACTCTGCATTCAGTTGGGTATATCTTCCCCTTTCTCCCTTGCTTTTCGCTTCCCTTCTTTCCTCAGCTACTTGTAAAGCCTCCTCAGACAGCCACTTTGCTTTCTTGCATTTCTTTTTCTTTGGGATGGATTGAGTTGCTGCCTCCTGAACAATGTTACGGACCTCCGTCCATAGTTCCTCAGGCACTCTGTCTGTCAGGTCTAATCCGTGAAATCTATTCCTCACCTCCACTGTATATTCATAAGGGAAATGATTGAGGTCATACCTGAATGGTTTAGTGGTTTTCCCTACGTTCTTCAATTTAAGCCGAAATTTTGCAAGAAGCAGCTCATGATCTGAGCCGCAGTCAGCTCCAGGTCTTGTTTTGACTGACTGTATGGAGCTTCTCCATCTTTGGCTGCAAAGGACATAATCAATCTGATTTCGATATTGACCATCTGGTGACGTCCATGTGTAGAGTCGCCTCTTGTGCTGTTGGAAAAGAGTGTTTGCTATGATCAGCATGTTCTCTTGGCAAAACTCTATTAGCTTTTGTCCTGCTTCCTTTTGTACACCAAGGCCATGCCTGCCTGTTATCCCGGTGATTTCTTGACTTCCTACTTTAGCATTCCAATCCCCTATGATGAGGAGGACATCTTTTTTTGGTGTTAGTTCTAGAAGGTGTTGTAGGTCTTCATAGAACCCATCAACCTCAGCTTCTTCGGCCTCAGTGGTTGGGGCATAGACTTGAATTACTGTGATGTTGAATGGTTTGCCTTGGATTCGTACTGAGATCATTCTATCGTTTTTGAGATTGTACCCCAGTACTGCTTTTCCCACCCTTTTGTTGAGTATGAGTGCTACTCCATTTCTTCTAAGGGATTCTTGCCCACAATAGTAGATATGATGGTCACCTGAATTAAATTCGCCCATGCCTGTCCATTTTAGTTCGCTGATTCCCAAGATGTCGATGTTCAATCTTGCCATCTCATGCTTGACCACCTCCAGCTTACCTTGATTCATTGATCTGACATTCCAGGTTCCTAAACAATATTGTTCTTTACAGCATCGGATTTTCTTTTCACCGCCAGACACATCCACAGCTGAGTGTCCTTTCGGGTTTGGCCCAGCCGCTTCACTCTTTCTGGCGCTACTTGGAAATACCCTCTGCTCTTCCCCAGTAGCATATTGGACACCTTCCGACCTGAGGGGCTCATCTTCCGGCGTCATCTCTTTTAGCCTTGTGATACGTTCCGTGGGGTTTTCTTGGCAGGAATACTGGAGTGGGTTGCCATTTCCTTCTCCAGTGGACCACATTTTGTCAGAACTCTCCGCCATGACCTGTCCGTCTTGGGTGGCCCTGCACGGCATAGCTTATGGCTTCACTGAGTTACGCAAGCCCCTTCGCCACAACAAGGCAGTGATCCATGAAGGGGATACAATGTATTACAGTAGTTCAAACAGGATATGTATGAATAACTATGGCTAAGCTATTTCTGTCCAGACAACTATCAGACCATCCGCAGCTGGAGAAAGATGCACCTTGCATGGCCAGATCTAAGAGCACTCCTGGACTGCAAGCCTGATCCTTTTGGGGGAATGCTAGGCAGAAAATGCTAGGCAGAAAACCACCGTCGAGAAGAGGTGAACCACCCACCAATGGCACCACCCATCTTGTCTGGATTGAGCTTTAGTTTATTGACCCTCATCCAGTCCATTATTGATTCTGGGCACTGGTTCAGCACCCCCACAGCTTCCCTTAAATGGGATGGAAACAGGAAGTAGAGCTGGGTTTCATCAGTATATTGGTGATAACTCATTCTACATTCTCTAATGACCTCACCTCGTGTCTTCATGTAGATGTTAAAACAGCATTGGGGGGGGGGGCAAATAGAGCCCTGTGGAACACCATAGCACACCTGCCATTGGTCAGAGCAAAAGTTCCCTTGAACAACCTTCTGGAAACAGCCATTGAGATACAGATAGAAGCGGAACCACAGAAGCACAGTAGCCCTAATCCCTACCTCGGGCAGCCACTCCATGGCTGATGGTATCAGAGGTCCAGGAGAATTAGCAGGGTCATATTCCCCCATCTTTTTCTTGGCCTGGTCATCTGTCAGGACAGCTAAAGCCATTTTGGTGCCAGTCCCAGGCCAGAAACTCAGATGAAACAGATCTAGACAATATGTGTCATCCAAGAGTGTCTGGTGTCACATGACAACCATTTGCTAAGCACATTGCCCACAATGGGTATACTTGTGTTTGACCAGCATTACACTCATCCTCAGGGTTCAAGGAAACTCTTTTCACTTTATGGCCTTGTCCAGATGTCTCACTCTAAGCTGCCTCACTGGATGGTTGGGTGGATAAAATGGGATCACCTCCATGTCCACTGTCCTTGGGATAAAAATTGGGATAAAATGAAGTAAAAATCCAAAGTACAGGAACATTAACACCATTCCATTCTCTTTTTTCCTGTCGTGCTGTTTCCTCAGTTTCTCCCTAAGGGAGCATGGGGCTGGATTTCTGTCCTGATGATCGGTTCCCTTTTACCCCAGCTTCCGGAGTCTTGCTTCTCCTGCAGGTGAAGGGTTGGGGTGTGTGCTGGCAGTGCAGAGCCTCACCTCTTCAAGCTGATGCCTCCCTTTCCCAGTTGAACTGTTCATATTTTCAATGGCTTGCAGGTGTTGGAATATAGCTGGCAGATTTGAGCAAACTATTATAGCTGGCTGTTAAACATCCTGTACAGATCTTTTCTGATCCAGCATGCATTTGTCATTGAGGGGTGGGGTGAGGTAGGAACTACTTTAGCTTTTCCGTGTGGAGACCAGTGCCCCAGCCATCCCTGAACTGCCTCCCCCTTTGTACTGACAACATCCTCTTAACCGCCTCCTCCATTCCCCTTGACGTAAAAAGGATGTTTTGGAATCCTTTTAAACTCCGTCTGAGTAGGTGGCATCAAACCATCCTGAAAGGAAGATTGTTCACAGTGGGGAAGAGTATGAAAACAAGATCTCTTTGACTTGCTGCATGCCAGAGAGGGTGTTCTACCTTCCGTGATGAGACTTCTTTGCATTAGCCTGCTTTTCCCTGACACTTGATTTGTCAGAATGAGTAAATGTTGGCCAGGCTGCAACCGCCACACGGAATATAGGGCAGGACCTCTCCTCTCTCGGTTAACTATGTGTGAAGATGCCACAGAATTCTGTTTAAAAGCACAGACGGTGTGATGAGAGAGACGTGAAAATATCTGGTGAATTCTGGTGAAAGGCTGAACTCCCCCTTTTGAGGGCAAGGGAAGGGTGGGCATTGGCATTCTGAGATTGTCTTGAGGAAAATGTGGGCCACCAGCAGGGAACAGAAGTTACTTTCCTTGCAGCTCCTCTCCTGCTAGGAGGCTCTTTGCACTCAGTGGTGAGGTGAGGACCCAAGCCAGTCCACCCCAGCTCAAGGTGGCCGCTGTTTCTTGGGGCATTTTTGCTCCTCCCTTTGGAAATGCAGTCTGGAATCCCTTCATCAACCTTCCTGGCAGGCTTCAAGCTGGATGAATACCTGGGCATTTATAAGTCTTAGTAATGGTATTTACTTCTCAAAAGGAATCAGATTGATACCCGAGCCTTTTAATAGTTACAAATGTGTATTTCTGTAATCTGCTATTGATTTTTCCACTTATTCTGAGAAGCCCTTGCAGAAGTCAGTAAATTCATGGCTTTTCACTGTGAGTGGCAGCCGGCGCTGACTTTTCCTCAATAGTTATTACTTTTCTGCCCAGGCCTATCCATCAGATGGAGCTGTCTTCTAATTTATTGGCAGGATAATGTTGAGAGCAGTGATGTGGGAAGGGATGTACACGGTGGGGTTCAGGGTGAAGGCATGGGGATGTGGATTTTCTGACAGGAGCATAGTCTCTCTGTCTGCTTAACTTAACCATCTGCAGCTTTGCCTTGATTAATGAACAGGTTCAAGTGGAGCTGGGCATCACAGGCCAGGCAGAGAACTTCTCTCACCTGTAAAAGGGAGGTGGGAGGGAGGGAAAGCTCCTTGCTGCACTGCTGTCAGGTTGGCTGTCCTGAAGGGGGATGCCAAGTGAAGATGGTTGTCCTTTGCAAAGTTTCTTTTGAGTGAAGCCCTCCACTTAAGAAGAAAGTGATGGGATGTCACATGTCAGGAGCACCCTAGCTGCTTCTTACAGTCCCCTCCAATAGCCAACTCAAGACTCAGACGATGAGGATTCTTTCCAAGGCTTTATTCCTTTATTACTTAATGACTCTTTCAGATACTAATCACTAGCGACTAAGCAAGGAACTGCACTGGGGTAGATAGCAGAATAGCCAAAGCTCCAGGTAAGGCAGTTGGTCCCTGCTTGAAGGAGAAGGGCGGGAAGACCCTGAACTTATGGGCTAGGGAGAGATCCTCCTTCTTTCCCTTGGGTCCTCGGGACGCGACCGTTGCTTGTGCGCCAAACGAGCGCTGCGTCTCCTTTCCGCGCTCTCCACCTGGGTCGCTCCTGGCGTCGGCGCCGAGCGTCCAGCAAGCCCCCCTCCAGCGCCCTCTCGCTGCCAGGGTCACTCTCTCTCCCAGGTCTGCTGGCAGGAGGAATCTCTGCCAGCTGCTGTGCCTGTGAGGGATGAGCGCGCTCCTCTCCCACAGATTGCTGTTCCTCCTCAGAATCAGAACTGCTCTGGGGCTCTGTGGGCTCAGTTTCCACCCTGACAGTCGTCCCCTCAATGAGGTCTGTCAGTATTTTAACCTGTCACTTTTTGTCCTTTAAACCTGATGGTTTAAAAGAAAACAAGAAACCAGCAGCTCCAGTGGCATTGCATGTGGTGGTTCTCTAGCTAGCATTGGCCCAAGACATTCTAGTTTGGGGGGTGGGGTGGGGGGAATCTCAGTGGCATCTCTCTTTCTCTTAATTCACACACAGGGCACAGCATGCTGGGAGGTACTTGTGCAAACCCTCTTGAAACAAGTGGAGCTATGCAAGAAAGTGTGTGGGATTTTGTGGTTCCTCATTGTTTTCAGTGGGATTTGTGCAGGAGAGCTTCCTGAGGATTGTGCCCCACCATGGGTCAGATCTGGTTGCCACCCCCATGCTGCTCACCTTAATGCTGTCCAGAGTTTGCTGCCTGAGGTGGCTGCTTTGCCTTGTGGTAGACTCGCTTTCAACCCTAGTCCTCGCAGCCATGGTTTCTTCCATAAGTAAACAAAGGTGGGGTCTGTCACAAAATGTCACAGTGTGGAGTGCTCCTGTTCAGGATGCCAGCCAGCTAACCATGTCCTTACTCAGGATACTCCATTCCATCCTTACCTAGGATACTCCCTTCCATCCAATCTTCTCTCCCCCCCCCCCAACAATCACCCAGCATTCTATGGCCACTAAGCATGCTCAGTCCTCATTGGGCTGTGTTTGGGTCTCCCCCCCCCACCCCCTGCAAGCCATTGGGTTCCCCCAAGCCCTGGGGAAGGGCTGTAGCAGAGTCAGAAGCCCTGGGAAAGGGCTGTAGCCGCTGCTAGTCAGTGTTGACAATACTGGGCTATATGGGCCCAGTGTCTGACTCAGTGTCAGGAGCGCCCTGGCGGCCTCTTTCAGTCTACTCCAATAGCCAACTCAAGACACAGACAAAAGGATTCTTTTCAAGGCTTTAATCCTTTTACAACTTAATGACTCTTTCAGATGCTAATCACCAGCAACTAAGCAAGGAACAGCAGAGTGGCCTATGCAGTTGGTCCCCGTTTGAAGGAGAATCACAGGAAGACCCTGAACTTATGGGCTAGGGAGAGTTCCTCCCTTTTTCCCTTGGGTCCTCGGGACGCGACCGTTGCTTGTGCGCCAAACGAGCGCTGCACCTCCTTTCCGCAACCTCCAGCTGTCGTCGCTCCCAGCGTCGAGCGTCCAGCAAGCCCCCCCTCCCGCACTCTCTCACTGCCAGGGTCACTATCTCTCCCAGGAATACTGGCAGGAGGAATCTCTGCCAGCTGCTGTGCCTGTGAGAGATGAGCACGCTCCTCTCCCACGGATTGCTGTTCCTCCTCAGAATCAGAACTGCTCTGGGGCTCTATGGGCTCAGTTTCCACCCTGACACTCAGTATAAGGCAGCTTCCTATGTTCCTATGTTGTTCCTCCCTCTTGTATGTGGGTGTTGCCCTTTTTGACTACATAAGGGTCCACACCCATAGAATGAGTTCGCTATTACTATATAGCATGTGAGCAATAGGCGAGTCTCAGCAGACCTGATATTCCTCAAAAGGTTCACAACTTCCATGCAAATGTCCAAGTTACGCATGGAGATCTGTAGAAGATCTTCTCTTGTGCATTGACCTGAGAATCCTCCATTTCTGTGAGGATATTTGGGAAAATGTTAACTTTCTCTATTTTATGCCTCCCCTTCCCTCCACAAGTGAAATGGTCTGAGAAAGTAAACTCGTTTTTTCCTCTGAGTTGTGCAAAGCCAGATATTTTAAGACCCTGGTTCCCCAGTTACGTAATAAATAAGGACTAGTTTTTTCCCCCAAGCCCCTCCGATCTGGTGACATTTATAGCAGTGAGAGAGATGAATTTTAGCTCTCAAATAGTGTGTAAATCCAGTGCTGTTGCAAATGGGCAGGATATGAAATCGGTGCTCGACATGCCGTCTCTCTAATCTCATTCTGTGGATGCTTGTCCCACTCTCATTTCCTCCTTTGGTACTTCTGATTTAGATGTCTTGCATGTGTAATTTAAGTGAAGGGGGGAGTGATTTAGAGGGAAGAGGAAAAAACATCTTTGTGAAATGCACAAAAAGCTAAAAGCAGTTATTGTTGTGCGGGCCTTTGTGGGTAATTGGAAGTACAGTGCTTCTCCAGTATCTGATTGCCTTGCAGTACAAATAGGCCTATATTGTGAGCTTACTACAACTCAGACCCATGCAGCACCCAGGCCACACACACCTGGCTTTCTACTCAGAGGACTAGCAGGGAGTGGTCCTGGGGCAGAGGTCCACCCTTTTTGGCTGGTCTTGGTTGGTAGCCAAGGCAAAAATTGTGGTCGTCATGAACCTTCCCCTCCCTTTGTCCCTGACCTTGGATTGCATCTATGCATGAGGTCCAGGACAGGGGGGCAGGGGCACTCCAGATGCCTTGGCAAGTCACTGGGCGGTAGAAGCTCTTTCCACCTTTCCACTCATGGAGCTGGAAAGACCATTTGTTCATTCGTTCATTCATGTTTAGATACTACTTTTATACAGCTTAATATCCTAAGATCTCTAAACGGTTCACAATCAGTCAGAATACAGTACAAAGCCAATATAAAAACAGTGGAAGAACAAAGATACAATAAAAACTTAACATCATTACAACAAGACACATAAAACAGAGCAGTGTCATAACCCATTACAAGGCAGGGAAAACCTGTGTAAGCAAATATATCTTGAAGACGTATTTAAAGCTCGACACACTTTCAGCCTTGCGAACAATGCATGGCAGGGTGGATGCCACTACAGAGAGAGCCTGCTTGCGTGCTATTGTAGAGTTTGTCCTGTGGACCACCAGCCAAACTGTCTCCAGTCTTCCTTCTAGCCCTGGAGCTGGGGTGGAGGCAAGGATTGCTGGGTAACTGTGGGGATGATCTCTCCCCACCACCCCTCAGCTGCAGCCCAAAGGTTAGAAGGCTCATCAAGGCTTATCAAGCTCACTAGAGGACTGTGTCACTTAGCCATGGCCAGTAAAATTGTGAAACCCCCTCTTAAGGCTAAACTCAGTGCCACCATCCCCATCCCGCCCCTAGGAGATGACAGGATTTCTGTGGCTTGTGATCTTTCGGTGTGCTCAGTGTCTTTAAAGCAACAGAGGACTCTGGCACCGGAAACTTCGAAAAAGATGGCCTAGTTTTACGTTGCATATTGGCATGTGCATGCACGTGCATGTGTGCATGTGTGTGTTGCCTCCCAGCATTAGTTTGCTGTCATGAAAACTCTAAGCAAAACCACACTGCTGGAAGGCTTGGCAGTCTTGCCAGAACAGGCCACATGAGGATATGTGGAGAATCCTGGAAGAGCCCCTGGTCACCATAGCCAGCCCTGCATGTGTGCTTGAGTGCAAAGGTTCTTCCCCACATCTCTATTAGTATAATCAGTTGCACTCTGCTCTCTGGGAGCAGGGCTACTACAGCATGTGTCTGTGTCTTGTCTATAAAACAACTAAGCTAGCTGCCATGGTTGAAGCTCTGCTTCCTGCCCACTTGACAATGATGCCTTCTTCTCTTCCTTCCTGCTTTCAGATCACCCAAGAAGCTGGAGAATTCATGATTACTTTTCCTTATGGCTACCATGCAGGATTCAACCATGGGTTCAACTGCGCAGAGTCCACCAACTTCGCCACACTGCGATGGATCGACTATGGCAAGATGGCCACCCAAGTAAGTTCCTGCATCTTGGTGCTTTGGTTGGTTGGATACGCCAATGAAAATGCCCAGGCATATTAAGGCTGTGCTTGGAGAAATGCAAGAATGGTGCATGGGGGCAGAAATAATGCTAGTTGCCCTGCAAACCATGGTTTGGCGAATTGGGAGCAAGGCGTGCTTCCTTCTTTCTTGTCCAGGGCCAATTCCCTACTCCTGTCTTGTGTTAACCCTAACCATAGCTTCATGAGCATCAGCAGCATGGTTAATGCTGCCTAGCTTCTCTCTCTTATTTGAAGCCTGCAGCCCCACTTCAAATTCTGGTTCCCAAATATGGTTCAGATGGGAAACGTGGCTAGTGATAACCATGGTTAGCGCTAAATCACTGTCAAGGCAAACAAAGGAAGGGAGTGAAATTGGAGTGGGAAGGGATAAAACAAGGCAAAACAAGACACAGAATGCTATTTGAGGCACAGTTTGGACCATCATCAGAATGACGGCATTCTGGATTTTTTCAAATGGAGTTCTGAGGAGCCCTGGGGTTCCTCAGTGGGATGTCCAGTATCAGTGGATAAGCTTCCCTGAAAGACTGCCTCCCCCACCGCTCTAGATCTTTCCCTAAAATGTGCAGTCAAGGGGGGCTGTTGAGGTGCTCTCTAGTGCACACTCTCAGTTTACACAACGAGCCTGCTCAGTACTCCCTGTGAAATGTGTAGGTGCCTCGAACGCTTCTCAAAGTCCCTACAACCAAGAATGGGAAATACAAAAATGGGCTAAATTTCCTCCGCATTAGATCTCTGCATAGCAAGAACCTGGGTGGAGAGCCTACTTCGTTGGTTGATTGTCTTTGGTTTTGAAGTGATGATCTTGGCGGCTGTGCACATTCAGTCTTACCTGAACACTGCCCCTTTAGAACCAGCAGTCACCTTGGCTGGCCTCCTGGCCTCATTGTCATTGGATTTTTCACAGCCTGTCTTTCAGATGATCATAGAATCATAGAATAGTAGGGTTGGAAGGGGCCTACAAGGGGGTTGGTGCTGGGGTTGGTGATCTTTGTACCTTCTCTATATGTCACCATTGCTGGTAAGTAGCTGTGCCTTCCACCAGGCTGGTAAATCCCATGCACCGGTAGGGGAAAAATGAAGTTTCTTGCTGCAGGTCAATGACTGAAGATACACCCAGCAGGCATCATTCAATATAGATTTATAAAGTGCTGCACAAAGTTGAAAGTTGTTTTATTTAATGTGCGTGCTGAAGCAAGGCTGTCAGGGAAGGGAGCGGATTGGATATTTCAGAGTCCCCAAAAGCATGGCTCCTCAGAAGGATTGTGTCAGCAGGACATTTTGCTTTAAGTCCCAGTTGGCCTTTGGCTTGGAAACAAAAGCTAGAATTCTTTTCTTTTTAAAAAGGGATCTATGGTGTGCTTGCTCAAAGGTCCCCCTTTGGGGGCATTCAGGGCTTAATTCAAGCAGCTGCTTGGACATTGTTTGCTGGTTACCAAAATCAAGGAGAGGACTGTTGCCTTCATGCCCTTTTCGTGGACTTCCCAGAAGTGCCTGGGAAGTTGGCCACAGTTAGCAATGGAAGTCTGGACTTGATTGGCATTTGGTGTGATCTGGCGGGGCTGCTCTGAAATCACTTGCTGCTTGGGGATTCAGCAAAGAAGCTCTTTGCTCTTCCTCCAGCTCCCTTTCTCATCCTGAAGGATGGGGTTAGCTGAGTTCTCTCTCCTTAGGTTTGCACACTTTTCTGGATCTAGCATTAGCGGACACGTTGGCAATGTTCTAACTTACCACAGTATTGTATGTTTATCACTGTTTGCCCAACATGCAGCTCAATCCTATGTATGTTTTTCTCGCATTGCATTCCGTAGGTCTTACTCCCAAGCAAAGGGTGCGCCGGGTTGCATTCATTAGTGGGCAGTGACATTTCATGGTGGTCTGAACCTTCATGCGGGCAGTGAGGTCTGGATTCTGGCATGCATGTGAAAGCAAAGTTGGGTAGAGCCAGATAAAGAGGTTGAGAGAGCAAACCAAAGCTCAGCAAAATGGGCATTTTCAGGCCACCTTTCCACTCCTCTTTATTAATCGTATGTCTCAGCACTGAGCATTGCAGGAGACTCTTGGAGACTTGTGCCCCACAGACCTGGAGCGACAGAGCCCTTGGAAAGCTCTGCCTAATTGCTTTGTTAAATGAAACACTCTGTCACTCCCAGTAGATTTCCTAATGAACTGGTATGTTGTCGAGACACGCTGCAGCAGTGGTAATTACACCAGAAATTGTGTGGTCAGGGCTCATCTTCCTCAGCGCAGGCCATTGGCTACCTGTTGGCAAACATATCTGCTGCAACTTTTCAGTTTTCCACAATTTTTTAAAAATCCCAAGTTAACCCTCCAGGAACCTGTGCTCCATAATGGTTTAGTTCTCGTCTAACATTACCATTTTAAATATAGGATCTGACAATGTCTGTACGTTTTGTGTGTGTGTGAGAGAGAGAGTGCGTGCATGCGTGCACAAGGACTGAATATGGGAGATTAATGTAGATTAAGGAAGTCCAGCCTCCTAACCATCAGGCTAGTTGTGCAGCTTCCTGTCCATCCTGGTTTGTGTGTCACATGACATTTGGTGGATACAGATCATCACTTACCATGTGGCCACTTGCTGTTGTGGGCATAATTTTCCCTACATGTCACCATCCAGTGGTCCAGAACACCAAGGTACCTTCTGCTCTGTCCACTAGGAAGGAACAACTTGGCCTGGGGCTGGACTAGGGGGCACTTCCCACTTCACCTCTCAAGCCAATCTGCATACTGACCATCCATGTGCTGAGCCAGGGGTATGTAACATCCATCCATGTCAGGTGTGTTTACTACACAAGGGCACCTGATCATAAATCAAATCTACTGGTACAATTGTTACTTGCTCTACACCCCTAGGCAAGTGGCAAAATGCACCATGATTATTCATCCTGGTATCTTGCTGCCAACTGGGGCCAAATGAAAGCCACACAGGGAAAACACTGTATCTTTCCACCCACCCCACAGTAAGAGGAACAGTAGCAATGGCCTTTTAAACTTAACTTTAATCTAATCTGCTGTTTCTACATGGCAATAAATGAGGTTTTATATTAATGTTCCATGCACTGCTGAGCAGATGGAGTTCAGCATTTGGCTTAATGGTTTATTGTTAAAAAGAAGATCCACCTTTTGTACAAGAGACACAGAACTGGGCTTTGCTTTACATTTTTATGCTATTTTATTATGTTATTTTTTCCAATTTTTTATTGTGAATTTTAACAAAACAAAACATAACGAAACCAAAAAAACAAAAACAAAATAAAAATACAACAACATATTCTAAAACCCTCAGTTTCAAATATTACAATATTTGAGAAGGGAAAAAAAGAGGTTACACATAAACTTCAGTAAAACCAGACCAGATATCCACATATAAGTCCATTTGCACGGTAAGCCTATATACCACTCTTTCAAATGTTGCTAGTGTTGTTGAATCTTCAGTCCGTTGCATTATAGGTGGTGAGCTTTTATCCTTCCAGTATCATAGTATAAGTCTTTTAGCAACTAAAGGGCACGAAAAATCCATTTACGCTGACCATGTGTTACATTCCAAGAAGCAGGTAAATAATTTAAAAGAACATTTACATCAGTAAATATTAAACAGCTTTCCAATACAAAATTTATCCATATAATAACCTCCTCCCAAAAGGAGGCAACCATTGGGCATTTCCAAAACATATGAATAAGAGAAGCAGTGACTGTATTACACCTCCAACAATTAGCTGAATTTGACAAGCCTTTATTAAAAAGACGTTGTGGCATCCAATAGACCCGAAACAAAAGTTTTTGCTGAATAAGGCGTAACCGAAGATCCATTGAAATGTCCGATACAGACGCCAAGATGGCAGTCCGTTGATTAAACAAATTAGGACGTTCCAATTCCCTGTTCCATTCCTGCTGTAAACCACTTGTGTCATGTTTATTCATTGATAATAAATGTTTGTAAACATGAATCACAGGTTGATATGTCTGATCAGCTTCAATAAGTATTTCCAATAGCGAAGGACACTCCGAGGCAGGAAAAGCAGCAGGACCGAATCTAGATACCAACAAATGTTTCAATTGCAAGTGCTGCCATTCCGCTGTAGCAGGCAAATCAAATTGATCTTGCAAAGTTGAAAATAACAAAAACTCATCATCAACCCCCACTAATTGATCCAGAGTAAAAATAATTTTATCTGTCCAGATCCGCCATAAGAACATTTTCTTGCCAATTCTTAAATCTGGATTTCCCCTTAAAGTCAATTTAGCATGGGAAAATGTGTCAAACTAATTGATGTGACATTATACGCCAAACTTCCCTAACTGCCAAAATTGTGGGAGGAGCTCTGTCTACCTTAATATGCCGAGAACCTAATGCCATCCATTTGGAGAGAGGCTCCAGACAAGAAGATTCCAGCACTGACCAAGGTGGAAAATCTAATCTGAGTGGAAAAGACCCACATTTAGTAGAGTTCAGCAAATAGGCCCAATGGTACATAGCTAGATCTGGAAGACCAAACCTGCCTTCATTAATTGGAAGTTGCATCCTTTTTAAAGATATTCCTGGTGGAAAGGAACCCCCAAAGAATTTACGAAACAAAGCATTAAGTTTTTGGAAATATTTGCCAGGTATAAGTATAGGAAAGGAAAGGTTCCTCCTGTACAAGCACTGGGTCATTACTGACCCCTAGAGGGACGCCGCTTACGCTGGCGTTTTCATGGCAGACTGTAGTGGGGTGGTTTGCCATTGCCTTCCCCAGTCATGACTACCTTTCCCCCAGCAAGCTGGGTACTCATTTTACCGACCTCGCAAGGATGGAGGGCGGAGTCGACCTGAGCCGGCTACCCGAGACCCAGCTTGTGCTGGGATCAAACTCGGGTCGTGGGGAGAGTTTTGGTTGCAATACTGCCGCCTACCGCTCTGCGCCACACGAGGCTCATAAGTATAGGGATCCCACATAAAACATAAATAATTTGAGGTATTACCTCGTAAACTCAACTTTAAAGATGCCCATTATTAAGGAAACATCCAAGGCAGGTTAGGTTGAACAGTCAGAAATGTATTAAAGCACATCACGGCCTTGGGAGAGGCAGACGAAACTGTGTCTCCCCTCCCAAAAGAAAACAGGATGCATTTATACAGACTGAAAGTTGCAGAACAAAGAAAACACACTACACATACTCAGAAACCAATCAGTACTCAGCAACAGACTTATCAGCACAGTGTCCTTCTTATCTTTAGGGATGAGTTACTGTGGATAGCAGTTCCTGCTTATGAGCAAGTTACAATTACCTTCTCATGGTCAGATACACTCACACTCACATGCTCACATTCTCAATCCCATCAGGCACGTCGCCTGAACCAAACTACTTACAAGGCCTAGTCAAGCCTACCTTCACACCATCTATCTATATGTCGTGAAATATCAGTAATCAACTTGTTTAAATTTAACCTAATCATTTGAGATATGTCTCTAGGGATAATTATTCCCAAGTAAGTAATGAACTCTGGGCACTGTCGAAATTGCCAATTGGCTAATACACTAGAGTATACCCTATCTCCAATCCACATTATTTCCGACTTTGACCAATTAATTGAATAGCTGGACAATTCACCAAAGATATTGATCAATGTCATCAAGGCTGGAACCGAGGACTGGAGTCTCAAGATAAACAACAAAAGATCATCAGAATAAAGGCTAATTTTAAATTCTAAACCAAAATGATGAATACTATTATTTTGTCTAATAGCACACACCAGGGGTTCCAAACATAAATTGAATCTCAATGGGCAAAATGGGCAACCTTGTCTGGTACCCCACCCAAGTAAAAAAAAAGAAAAGCTGAGACTAAACCGTTGGTCATTACTCTTGCTCTAGGAGATGAGTATAAAATTTTAACCCATTTCAAAAATTCTATAGGAAAACCAAAGTTAGTCAATGTAATAAACATAAATTTCCAATGAATTTTGTCAAAGGCCGTTTCTGCATCCAAGGAAATGATGGCCGCCTGGTCATTTCTTTCAGAGTTTAAAGCAACCAGACGAACAGCTAATCTAAGATTATCAGCCCCTTGTCTATTTTTAATGAATCCCACCTGGTTTGGTCTAACCAATATGGCCATGACTTGTTGTAATCTATCAGCCAAGATTGCTGTTAATATCTTGATACCTACATGAATTAATGATATAGGTCGATAGTTAGCACAATAGGTATGCTCCTTGCCTGGCTTAGGAATCACGGTAATATAAGCATCATTTAACGATGAAGAAGGTAGCCTGCCTCGAAAATATGGTCATAGAGGCAATACAACTTTGGGGCTAAAAAACTACAGAATATTTTATACCATTCAACTGGGAATCCATCTGGTCAGATTTCCCAGTATTCATTTTCATTATTGCATTCATAATTTCCTCTAAACACAGAGGAGTGAAAGGCGTTGTTGTTGTGAAGAATCTAAATGTGGAAGATTAAACTGAGGAAAAAAGTGTCCATATCTTGCTCTGGTATCTTATTACTGGTACTATACAGATCAAAATAAAACTTTAAAAATTGTGAGTTTATGTCGGTAGGAGAAGTATATACTTTACCACTCTCATCTTTAATAGCTGAAATGACATTTTGATGTTGATACTGTTTCAGATGATGTGCAAGGTTCTTACTAGGACGTTCACCATTGTCCCAATATTTCTGTCGTAAACAGGTCAAAGCAAATTCCGCCTGTTGTGAAAGAATATTATTCAACTCATGCTTAGTATTCTGTTGTTGTTGTTGTTCAGTCGTTCAGTCGTGTCCGACTCTTCGTGACCCCATGGACCATAGCACGCCAGGCCTTCCTGTCCTGCGCTCTCTCCCGGAGCGTGCTCAAGTTCATATTCATTGCATCGGTGATGCTATCTAGCCATCTCATCCTCTGCCGTCCTCTTCTCCTTTTGCCTTCAGTCATTCCCAGCATCAGGGTCTTTTCCAGAGAGTTTTCTCTTCGCATTAGGTGGCCAAAATATTGGAGCTTCAGCTTCAGTATCTGTCCTTCCAATGAGCAGTCAGGGTTGATTTCCTTTAGGATGGACTGATTTGACCTCCTTGCAGTCCAGGGGACTCGTAAGAGTCTTCTCCAGCACCACAGTTCGAAAGCATCGATTCTTTGTCACTCAGCCTTCCTGATAGTCCAGCTCTCACAGCCATACGTTACTACTGGGAAAACCATAGCTTTGATTAGACAGACCTTTGTTGGCAAGGTGATGTCTCTGCTTCTTACTATGCTGTCTAGGTTGGCCATAGCTTTCCTCCCAAGGAGCAAGTGTCTTTTAATTTCATGGCTACAGTCACCGTCGGCGGTGATCTTGGAGCCCAAGAAAGTAAAATCTGTCACTGCTTCCATTTCTTCCCCTTCTATATACCAGGAAGTGATAGGGCCAGATGCCATGATCTTATTTTTTTTAATGCTGAGTTTCAAACCAGCTTTTGCACTCTCCTCTTTCACCCTCAACAAGAGGCTCTTTAGATCCTCTTCGCTTTCTGCCATTAGGGTGGTATCGTCTGCATATCGGAGGTTGTTGATAATTCTCCCGGCAATCTTAATTCCGACCTGTGATTCATCCAACCCAGCGTTTCTCATGATGTACTCTGCATATACGTTAAATAAGCAGGGCGACAATATGCAGTCTTGTTGTACTCCTTTCCCAATTTTGAACCAATCGGTTGTTCCATGTCTGGTTCTTACTGTTGCTTCTTGGCCCTCGTACAGGTTTCTCAGGGGACAGGTAAGGTGGTCTGGTACTCCCATCACTTTAAGAATTTGCCACAGTTTGTTGTGATCCACACAATCAAAGGCTTTAGCGTAGTCAATGAAGCAGAAATAGACATTTTTCTGGAATTCTCTTGCTTTCTCCATGATGCAGCGAATGTTGGCGATTTGATCTCTCGTTCCTCTGCCTCTTTGAAACCCAGCTTGTACTTCCGGTAGTTCTCGGTTCGCATACTGCTGAAGCCTAGCTTGTAGGATTTTGAGCATCACCTTGCTGGCATGTGAAATGAGCGCAATTGTGCGGTAGTTTGAACACTCTTTGGCATTGCCCTTCTTTGGAATTGGAATGTAAACTGACCTTTTCTAGTCTTGTGGCCATTGTTGAGTGTTCCAAATTTGTTGGCATATTGAATGCAGCACTTTAACAGCATCTTCTTTTAGGATTTTAAATAGCTCAGCTGGAAGACTGTCATCTCCGCTAGCTTTGTTGTTAGTAATGCTTCCTAAGGCCCACTTGACTTCACTCTCTAGGATGTCTGGCTCAAGTTCATTGACCGCACTATCATGGCTATCAGGGACATTCAGATCTTTCCTGTATAGTTCTTCTGTGTATTCTTTCCACCTCTTCTTAATCTCATCTGCTTCTGTTAGGTCCCTGCCTTCTTTGTCCTTTATCATGCCCGTCTTTGCACAAAACGTTCCCTTGAGATCTCCAATTTTCCTGAAGAGATCTCTAGTCTTTCCCATTCTGTTGTTTTCCTCGATTTCTTTGCATTGTTCATTTAAGAAGGCCTTCTTGTCTCTCCTTGCTATTCTCTGGAACTCTGCATTCAGTTGGCTATATCTTCCCCTTTCTCCCTTGCTTTTCGCTTCCCTTCTTTCCTCAGCTACTTGTAAAGCCTCCTCAGACAGCCACTTTGCTTTCTTGCATTTCTTTTTCTTTGGGATGGATTGAGTTGCTGCCTCCTGAACAGTGTTACGGACCTCCGTCCATAGTTCCTCAGGCACTCTGTCTATCAGGTCTAATCCCTGAAATCTATTCCTCACCTCCACTGTATATTCATAAGGGATATGATTGAGGTCATACCTGAATGGTTTAGTGGTTTTCCCTACGTTCTTCAATTTCAGCCAAAATTTTGCAAGAAGCAACTCATGATCTGAGCCACAGTCAGCTCCAGGTCTTGTTTTGACTGACTGTATGGAGCTTCTCCATCTTTGGCTGCAAAGTACATAATCAATCTGATTTCGATATTGACCATCTGGTGATGTCCATGTGTAGAGTTGTCTCTTGTGCTGTTGGAAAAGAGTATTCTGTAAAATTAGTATTCTGTAGCTCTTGATAAAGTTGTGCTGTGGGGAATGTGGCAAACTGAGTTATGGTGGTTCCATGGTAGAATGGTTATTGGTGGTTCAGTGGCAGAATTATGTACTTAAAAAAAAAATAAAACAGCCGTTTTCTTTAATTTCTCTCATTACATGGAGGATTATTAGCAGGCATAAAATATAATTCAACATATCCGGGGGACATGATAATGTTGATGAGAGTTGGTTGCCTTTCTCCTACCTGTTCTTGAGAGGCAGATGAGGGTGTATGAGCTCCTTGGTTATGTGTGGACTAAATTAATTTGCGTCTTAGCTGATTTTGGAAAGCTTTGGGCTGAAGGGATGGTTTTCAGGCACTTCAGGGTAAAGTTTACCCACATCTCTTCAGGAAAAATATATTTCATTATTCATTTACCCTTCAGTCACTCTTATACTAATGGTTTAGGCCTTGCAGACCACGTTATGTCAGTTCTTAAACCTCATTCTCTTCTCCCCCTGATATTTTCCCTTCAGCTCACAATGGATTGTGAGCCATCACCCTATTATAAACCATTATTCTGTTGTTGTTGTATTTCTAATTGTGCATTTAATGTATTTCTTATTAGTTTAATCAAATTTTTCCTTATCTATTACTGTAGAAAAGCAGGGTACAAATCCGATCAAATCAATCAATAAAAGTGCACATGCACAGATGTTCCACTTCTGAAGAATACCATACAAGGCAGGGGGACCCTCCATTGGGTTGACAGATCTGGGGCTGGGCCAGGGTGTGCAGTTGTCATCTGGATTTTTTTTTTTTTTAAGAAAAAAGACTTGCTGCATGAGAAAATGCCAGCTGCGGATGGGGCATGTTGGTTGTGGCACCATAAAATGAGAGAAGAGGTTATGTTTGTGTAGTAAGAGTCCTACCTTGATGTTTGGAACTAGTCTGCAAGTGTGAATGTTTAGAATTTGACTGGTAGCTTCTTTTATTGCAGTGGGAGGAAGTCAGTGTGTGTGTGTGTGTGTGTGTGTGTGTGTAGGGGGGTTCATGTGAATGTCATCTGTACTGTTGTCACACCTAGATTTACCTAAACTCCCATCTCCTTACTTATTATTTATTACATTTCTATACCGCCCAACAGCTGAAGCTCTCTGGACAGTTCACAACAATTAGCTTGTATACTCCCATTTTACACATGGGGAAGCGCAGGGCATAAGGGTGTGTATAGCTTGGCCCAAGGCTGCCCAGCGCTGGTTTTTTGCTTGGGTTTCCCAGGCCCAAGGCCAACTCTCCGTCCACTCACCACCTTTGTCCTATCTCTGAGCTCCTCTGCAGTTTTTAAAAGGGACATAGGCTTCAGATCAGTATCTTGATGGAGCAGTCTGATATTCTTAAGTCTGTAAACTAGGGCTGTGCACAGCCTCCCTGATCTGCTTTGGACCGATTTGGACACCCCCCTCTTCGACACTGATCCGAATCCGAAGCGAGATTTGGATATCTGGATCACCAGGACGGGGGAAGTGCCAGATGACTGGAGGAGGGCTAATGTTGTCCCTATCTTCAAAAGGGGTAAAAGGAGGAACCTGGGAACTACAGACCAGTCAGTCTGACATCAACCCCTGGGGAAATTCTGGAGCAGATGATCATAGAATCATAGAATAGTAGGGTTGGAAGGGGCCTACAAGGCCATCGAGTCCAACCCCCTGCTCAGTGCAGGAATCCAAGTCAGAGCATCCCTGACAAATGGCTGTCCAGCCTCGTCTTGAAGGCCTCCAGTTTGGGAGAGCCCACCACCTCCCCAGGTAATTGGTTCCATTCTCGTATTGCTCTTACAGTCAGGAAGTTTTTCCTGATGTTCAGCCGGAATCTGGCTTCCTGTAACTGGAGCCCATGATTCCGTGTCCTGCACTCTGGGATGATCAAGAAGAGATCCTGGCCTTCTTCTCTGGGACAACCTTTCAAGTACTTGAAGAGTGCTATCCTATCTCCCCTCAGTCTTCTCTTCTCCAGGCTAAACATGCCCAGTTCTTTCAGTCTCTCCTCATAGGGCTTTGTTTCCAGTCCCCTGATCATCTTCGTTGCCCTCCTCTGAACCCTCTCCAGTTTGTCTGCATCCTTCTTCAAGTGTGGTGCCCAGAACTGGACACAGTACTCCAGATGAGGCCTAACCAGTGCTGAGTAGAGGGGAACTAGTACTTCCCGGGATTTGGAAGCGATGCTTCTATGAATGCAGCCCAAAAGAGCATTTGCCTTTTTTGCAGCCACATCACATTGTTGGCTCGTATTCAGCTTGTGATGGACAACAATTCCTAGATCTTTCTCGCTTGTATTGTTGTTGAGCCACGTATCCCCCATCTTGTCACTGTGCATTTGGTTTCTTTTTCTGAGGTGCAGAACTTGGCATTGATCCCTATTAAATGTCATTCTGTTGTTTTCTGCCCAGTGCTCCAGTCTATCCAGATCACTTTGAATTTTGTTTCTGTCTTCCAGGGTATTAGCTATCCCGCCCAATTTGGTGTCATCTGCAAATTTGATCAGCATTCCCTGCACCTCCTCCTCCAAGTCATTAATAAAAATGTGGAAGAGCACTGGGCCCAGGACTGAGCCCTGCGGTACCCCACTCGTGACCTCTGCCCAGTTTGAGAAGGTCCCATTGATAAGCACTCTTTGAGTCCGATTCTGTAGCCAACTCTGGATCCACCGGATCGTTGTTTCATCTAGCCCACTTTGAGCTAGTTTGCTCATCAGGAGATCATGGGGCACTTTGTCGAAAGCTTTGCTGAAGTCAAGGTATATGATGTCTACAGCATTCCCACGGTCTACAAGGGAGGTTACTTGATCAAAAAATGAGATCAGATTTGTCTTGAGAAGAGAAGACTGAGGGGAGATATGATAGCACTCTTCAAGTACTTGAAAGGTTGTCACAGAGAAGAAGGCCAGGATCTCTTCTCCATCATCCCAGAGTGCAGGACACGGAATAATGGGCTCAAGTTACAGGAAGCCAGATTCCGGCTGAACATCAGGAAAAACTTCCTGACTGTTAGAGCAATACGACAATGGAACCAATTACCTAGGGAGGTGGTGGGCTCTCCCACACTGGGGGCATTCAAGATGAGGCTAGACAGCCATTTTCCAGGGATGCTCTGACTTGGATTCCTGCCTTGAGCAGGGGGTTGGACTCGATGGCCTTGTAGGCCCCTTCCAACCCTACTATTCTATGATTCTACCTGTTTCTGGCTTTTTCCCATTGACTTGCATGGGAAAACACAAACGGTCATAACGTTTTCAATTTTTATGATACAGACATGAAAATTGGGGACCTCTCTGCCCCCCTGGAGAGGAGTCCACCTGCCAAATCTGAGATAGCTTGGCCCACTGGCTTTTGTGCTAGGCCCAGGTGAAATTTGATATTTTCCACAAAAACACTCAAAGCAAAGGGCTGTGACTTTTCCCTGTTTCCACAGACATGCATGAAACCTTGGCCCTTCCCAGACCCCCTCGAGGGCATCGCACCCCCCAAAGCCCGGGCAGTTTGGCCCACTGGCTTTTGTGCTAGGTGCAGGTGAAATTTGATGTTCCCAGAAACTCAGACCAAACTCAGAAGGGATAGTGTGTTGAAGTGGAGGTCACTATCCCTAATCTCTGCTGCTGGATTCTTTGAAGTGCAAAACAACCCTTATTCAGAAGAATCACCAGCTCAGCCTCTCTATGGCTGAATACATTACCTGGCAGGCAGGCTGGAAGAGTTTTTTTTTTCCTTATCTGCTTTTGTTTTTTTCTAGCACACACTGAATGAGAAGTTGGCATGTATGTTATATTTTAATGTTTGGGGGGGGGGGGTCGGCCCCACCATTCCCACCAAATGTCAACAGGTTATAATACAAAACCTGATTCTAGGGAACTGAAGGAACTGAGAGTGTAGCCAGTGCACATCATTATCCATTTTATGGAGTTGGTGATCTCCGATGACCTCAGGCTCTCAGTGGTCTTCTGACAGAGGCAGGAGGACACAGCAACTCTGCCAGGCAGGACCTGTGGTAGTTCTACAGCTACTACATGCCAATGAGTGCTAATATAGGGAAGAGCTGCCTGGGGAGCGGCCATGGACCTTGGGAATAGTTACATTGTTTTTCTAAATCGAGGATCTATAAAAGAAAGAAAGGGGAATGAATGGACCAAAGTGCAGTGTCTTGTCCACTAGGGCCCATTTCCTTTATAGGGGACAACCGTGAGGGGTGACTGGGGCTCTTCCGCCCTGGGGCTAACAGCAAGAGCAAATGAAAGACAGATACAGAAAGAAAAGCCCCAACAGGCCGGGGGGGGGGGGAGTAACAGTACATCACTCATCAGGCCTTGAAACTGGAGAATCTGCAGCACTCCATGCTGAGGACATGAGACACCTCTGCCTTGTCATCCACCTTCCTGGAAAGAGAGATTCAGCCATGCCAGGAGGGCACACAGATTGGACAACAAGGACAACAGCTGTCTTGATGGACAGGCGGTGGCACATGACTGCTAGGGAGAGAGGGACACCCACGAGTGCAATGGGGTGCACATAAGCAAGAGGCCAATGGCATCAAAGCCACCAAGCCCAGCTGTTCCACCAGGGCACAGGGCATGGGGCAACCTGGCTGATCCTGCAAGGCTTGTCCGAGAGGTAAGCCATGCGTACACATGGGCATTACAGTGAAACTGGGAAAGACTCATTAAATCTGTTACGGTTCAATTGGGCAGGGCAGGCGGGTGGGCAGAGGAGGCAGGGGCAAGCTGGCGGAGGCTGGCAGAGGCAGGCACAGGCTGGCAGAGGCAGGCACAGGCTGGCAGATACTGGTGGACGCAGGCGGAAGCTGGCAAGGGGCTGGCTGAATGGACTACCCGCTCCTAACCCATGTAGGTAGTGACAAGGAACATCCATGGGAGGGCAACTGTGGTGCTAGAGAGAGGGCGGAGGGAACAATGCCAAACTCTGTGAGGGGCTATGAATACAAGGGAGGGAATAGAGGAGATTAAAGAACAGTACACATTGTACTGTTTGTATGAGTACACTTAAAATCCTTTAACGAACGTCCATGGGAGGGCAATTCTGGTGCCAGGGAGGCAGTGGAGGAAAACAGTGCTGGACTTCACGACCAGTACTGGGTAATGAGTAACGATATGGGAGGAGAAGTCTGGTCTGAGCAGCTGCACTACTGCAAGCTACAGTAACATCATTGCATGAAAGGAAAAACATCTTGTTGCTGCTTCTTGGGAAACAGACATAGGTAATGAAAGATCTAGACAGAAAGAAAGAAGGAAAGGCAAAACAAAGAAGAACAGAGGGTGGCGGAGAACCCATGGGTGTGGCACGTTGCACATATACAGCCTGTGACATCAATGCCTCAAAGCCCAGCTCTTCCACCCAGAGACGGGGGATGGGGACCGGGAGGGCAACCTGGTGGATCTTGGGAATACTTCATAATGGTTTTATTACCTATATAATATTTGTTGTTTTTCTGCTCCTATTCGGTATAGTGGAGTTGCTGCAGTTAAAAAGATCACAGTTATTTCTTTAGATACAGTGTAATGTAAAGCTGAGATGGCGCTGGGTAAATGGGACATGCTGTTGCTGAAAAAGAGGATTGAGTATAGGACCTCCCTCCCTTAGGCTGGAGAGCTGAGGGTTCTATCAAAAGGGCATACAGGAGAGCGGCCCAGTTCTGGAAGCAGGAGCACAGTGCCTTGCCCACCGGGGCATCTGACTCTTGGGAGCGGAAACTGGACAGTGCCTTCAGACTGAACGACTTGGAGGAAGGAAGAAATTGGACAGGGGAACTGCAATGAGTGCCAAACTTAAAAGACAAACAGTCCAAGAGCGACTGCTCGCGCAAGGAGTGAAGGAACAATCCAATGATAAGCTAGCTGTTTGCTTTTAAAAACCTAGGAAACCCAGTTAGCAATGGAGAACGAAGGAATCTAAGAAGGAGCTGCAATGACTGCACGCACCCTCCTCCCCTGATCTAACCAAATCACCAGCCCTCTCCCAAAGAAACAGCTCACGCAATAAACAAATGCAGCCTTTTGATGAACACCATATAATGCCCTCCTCCACCTCTCTCTCTGACTGGAGACTACTGGCGTAGGTACAGCCCGAGGGTTCCCATTCGCTAAACCACACTCCCTCCTCCTCCGCTCGCCTTCCCCCTTCCTCCTCCTCTTCCTGCCCTTCGGTGTGAGCTTCCAGAAGTGCAGACATTTTGAAGACAGCCTGTCTGGACTGCTCATAAGGTATAGGAAGAGCTACGAACATACGAGGCAGAGGAGGAGCTTTCCCTCGGGCTGCCTTGGTGCTGCTCGGAACTGCTTCGTATCACGAGGAGGCTCCTCCGAATCAGCCACTTCGCCTTTTTATTCTGGCTTCGGACCGAGGCGATGCACGGCCTTACTGCGTTGCCCACCGAGGCCTCTGACTCTTGGGAGTGGAAGCAGGACAGTGCCTTCCCCGGAAGGACCATTGATTTTGGAAAGTGGACAGTGCCTAGCCCAGCAGGGCCATTGATACTTGAACAGGACAGTGGCTAGCCCAGCAGGGCCATTGATACTTGAACAGGACAGTGCCTAGCCCAGCAGGGCCATTGATACTTGAACAGGACAGTGGCTAGCCCAGCAGGGCCATTGATACTTGAACAGGACAGTGCCTAGCCCAGCAGGGCCATTGATACTTGAACAGGACAGTGGCTAGCCCAGCAGGGCAAAGTTATTGAGACGGAACAACGAGTAGCCCAACAGGGCATGTTCTAGATGTAACACTGGCCTAGGGCCGGGCAGGTGGATGCGGAAACAAATCAAAGCCAAGCCCGTCAAGAGGGCACTTACATAGGGGAACACCATGAGGGGTGATGGCAGCTGTACCACCCTGGGACCAACACCGGAAGCAAATGAAGGAGA
Source organism: Heloderma suspectum (assembly GCF_057233095.1). Lineage (NCBI taxonomy): Eukaryota > Metazoa > Chordata > Lepidosauria > Squamata > Helodermatidae > Heloderma > Heloderma suspectum. The sequence continues at coordinate 59,766,460 of NC_139475.1, read as the reverse complement.
GATGCAGAAAGTAAACTCCCTACGTGCCAGAGGGAAGAGGGAAGGGAGTAGCACTGCATTACACATCGGGACTTGAAACTGGAGAATGAACCACTGTCTTCCAGCTGAAGTAATCCAGCAAACTACTGTTTTGAAAAAAAAACCCAAAATCTGAAAGGCGGGCTCCCTGAAATTGAAAATAATAAAAAAAAAACCCATAAGTCGTTTATCCTGAGACTCTTTCACTGAGGCAGGAAGACTGCACAGCCTGCCTGCCAGGAGGGCACATCCACATCGCAGACCCATGCCATGTCTGTGGCGTCAGAGGGAGACACAGAGATGCTACTGCATCCCCTTACATTCAGAGCTACGGTCCGTCACTGAGCACACAGCCTGACATAATTAACCATGGAGGAGGAGGAGATATGCTCTGACTGGAGGACCCATACAGATACAGACATGGTAGGCGCATCCCCTTGGGTTAAACCACAGTTGAGTTACTGTACTGAAGCTCAGCGAAATAATAATAGGAAGAATAGGAAGAAGTCCTAATTATCCCAATAACAATAATAAATGGAACGCCATGCCTAACTCAAATAAATACAAAGGAAGGCAGCCCAAAGAAGGAGGAACAGCAGGGTGAGTGTGTGTGCCGCTCAGTCCCCCGAGGGCTGGAGGGTGGGGTAGCCCAGCAGGGGCAGGTTAACTCTGAGGAAGACCAACTGCTCCACTAAGTCGGCATCCAAGCAGGAGTGGTGGGGTGTCACCACGTCGCCCGCCGTGGAGAACACCCTCTCGCTTGGGATGCTGGTGGGTGGGCAGCTGAGTCTTTCCCTGGCCACACGAGCCAGGTCCAGCCAAACAGGGCTGCGGGATGACCGGTAGACCATGGAGTCCGTGGTCCAGTCCTCCAGAGGTTCTGCCAGGTAACGCTGGCAGCGTCCTGGCGGGCACGTTGGGTGCCTCTCCGCCCAACCACTGACTGCACTGCACTGCCCTGGCCCATAACCCCTGGCCTGTGGTCCTGCTGGGAATGATGCCTCTGGCAGGGATGGGGAATGGTCTCCCCACCTCCTCCTGCACCTGCCCCAGCCTCTTTGCCCGTTCCCCCCTCACTTGCCCCAACAGTTTTTCCAGCCACAGCGTCTGGCAGTTGTCCCCACAAAGGCTATCTTTCAGGCGTGGATCACACATGGTGGCCAACAGATACGTCGTCTCCCAGGTATAGGTGCTCTACCCGCTGTACTAGGCCATCCCACCGCTTCCCACATGCGTGGCAGGAAGCGCCTGCTGGTGACGGGATCCCTGGTCTCCAGGAACTCACCCATCTGCTCCTGGAGATGCCTGGCCACAGGGATCACCTGGCTGGGGAGGGCGGTGCTGGCGCTCAGGGTCTCAGTGGCCTCGAGGAATGGCTTGAGGACCACCACAAGCTGGGACATGGCATCCCACTGCTTCCTGTGCAGGTCCTGGCCGCTACTGTCCCTGGGGCTGCCCACCAGTGAGCCATCAGGGACAAGTAAGCGTGCACTCTGCCCTCGCTGGACCAAATGTCCAAGGTCAAGTGCACCATCTGGGACTCTGCCTGGCGCAGACGGTCCACCACTTTCCCCGGCATGCCTGGTACAGGGTGGGCACCACCCACCTGCTAAGGGTGGTGCAACACGGCAGCTTGCAGTAGGGCACCACAAGGGCCATCAACGTCTTGAACCCCGCATTTTCGACGAGGCTGAATGGCTGGTCTTCCAACGCCACCATCTCACCAATGCAGTTGGTGATCTGGTCGGGCGCTGGAAGCCTCTGCCTGGTGGACCCATACTTCCTCCACCTGGTGTCCTTCACGGTGGCCTGCCTAAGCCTCTTGGGGGTGAGAGACAGAGAGCTTGCAGGAGTTCCGGCGGCACTGCCAGCCTTCCGCTTGCCCTGCTGCCGGCCTGCCTGCGGGGACGTGGGGGCCTCTTCCCCGAGCAAGACCTATCGGTGCTGCCTCCTCGAGTGCAGGAGCAGGCTGCTGGTGCTGTAGTGCCCCGGCTGTTTCCCCTGCTCAGAGACGCCTTGCAGTGGCGGCAGGCGGCAGTGCTGGGAGCGGCTCCCAACCCAAGGTGGCCCCACGCGATGCTGCCCTGACGTTTCAGGGGAGGAGGAGAGGCAGACTGCCTGCCTTGAGTTGGGGGGGCACCGCACGAGCGGGGGGAACAGTGGAAGAGGGGTGGGGTGCAGGAGCCTCTGCCTGCTGCTCCTCCTCCCACACACCCTGGAGGGTCTCCTCCTCCTCCTCCTCGCCCTCCACCACACTGAAGACGCCGGACACCTCTGACCAAACGTCCACCAGCGGGCTCCTCTCTTCCACCACAGAAGGAGATGCTGCTCCGCCTTGGGCAAGAGTGCGACTACTGCACCTGCCCACGCCAGCCTCCTCGAACAGGGACCTCCGAGCACTGCAACTGGCCTCCGCGCTTGCTGCCATACTCCACCGGGACGCGCTATCCGGACTAGGGGAGAGACAGCTGGCCTAACGGTGCTGCTGCTGACAGCAGCGCCTCGCCCACCTCTGCCCCTGCCAGCACCCCGAAGTTGCCTCATATTGGGCTGGACTGCTTTGCCACACAGTGGAGTGTTACTGGAATAAGAGGGTAATTAATCCAATAGTGTGTGTGTAGTGCTTTCACCACAGTCTTGCGATGTGGACGTATTGCTTTGGTGGACGACAGCAGCACAAGCGCACAAGCAGCACAAGACAGCTCTTCAGGAAGGGCGGGGGGAGCCAAACACTAAACATGCAGGCTGCTGTAACGTTCCTTTGTTTAAGAATTTAGAAAGAAAGAAAGAAAAAACTAAATGGTCGAATAGTAATTAAAAAGGCGGAGGGGGCACGGAGGAACAAGGCCAGAAGTCATTGTTTGTTTCTAAAAATCAATGTAAGACTGGATTTTTAAAAAGCTAGAAAAGACAGAGTTGAAAGACAAAAAGGGCAGAACAAGCAGCTGTGGGGGTTGAACTTAAAAAACAAACACGGCCTTTTCCGGAGTCCCCAAGTGACCCCCTTGACCATTGGAAAGGCAATGGAGGAGCGTAGCAACAAGCAAAGAAAAGCTATGTTTCTTTGAAAAAATCTTGAACAGACAGAGTGGAATGAATGCACAGAACGAACGACTCGGTGGAAGAAAGAAATAGGACAAGGCAGCTGCAACCGCAGCCAAAAAAACAAACAGTCCCAAAGAGACTGCTCATGCAAGTAGTGAAGGAACGATCCCACAACAAGCTGGCTGTTTGCTATCAGGCTTTCCTAGATTTGTAAAAGCAATGGAGAACGAAGGAATCTAAGACGGAACTGCAGTGACTGCATGCACACGCACACGCCAGATCATCTAACCAAAACACCAGCCCTCCCCCAAAGAAACAGCTGGTGAAATAAGCAAATGCAGCCTTTTGCTGAACTGTATATTCCCCCCTCCTCCACCACTCTCTCTGATTGGAGACTGCTGATGTAGGTACAGCCTGAGAGTTCCCATTCGCCAAAGCACACTCCTCCCTCTGCCACCACTTGCCTTCCTGCGTCCCTCATCCGCTCGCCTTCCCCTGTGCTCTTCCTTCTGCCCCTCCGCATGAGCTTTCAGAAGTTGAAACATTTTGGACTGTCTGGACTGTTCAGGCATAAGAAGAGCTCCAAACATACGAGGCGGAGGAGGCGCTTCGCCTCAGGGCGCCTTGGTTCTGCTCTGATCCACTTCGTATGACGAGGCGGCTCCTCCGAATCAGCCCACTTCGCCTCATTATTGGGGCTTCGTAATGAGGCGGTGCATAGCCCTACTGTAAACCACTGATGATCAGCACAAGGGAGAAACAGTCAGAAGGAGCTTGCTCTGTTTTCCTGTCAGATAGACAGATAAGGTCTTACAATCAGACTGGCTTGGCAGTGAATTGAGGGAGTGAAAGCTTGCCTCCCTCATTATGAACAGAAAGTGGGCCAGTGAAGTTTAACAGTTGCCACATTACTCTGCTGTTTTGCTTGAGATAGAACCACAACCTGTACTACTGTTGTTGTTCAGTCGTTCAGTCGTGTCCGACTCTTCGCGACCCCATGGACCATAGCACGCCAGGCCTTCCTGTCCTCCGCTCTCTCCCGGAGCATGCTCAAGTTCATATTCATTGCATCGGTGATGCTATCTAGCCATCTCATCCTCTGCCATCCCCTTCTCCTTTTGCCTTCAGTCTTTCCCAGCATCAGGGTCTTTTCCAGAGAGTTTTCTCTTCGCATTAGGTGGCCAAAATATTTGAGCTTCAGCTTCAGTATCTGTCCTTCCAATGAGCAGTCAGGGTTGATTTCCTTTAGGATTGACTGATTTGACCTCCTTGCAGTCCAGCGGACTTCTAAGAGTCTTCTCCAGCACCACAGTTCGAAAGCATCGATTCTTTGTCACTCAGCCTTCCTTATAGTCCAGCTCTCACAGCCATACATTACTACTGGGAAAACCATAGCTTTGATTATACGGGCCTTTGTTGGCAAGGTGATGTCTCTGCTTCTTACTATGCTGTCTAGGTTGGCCATAGCTTTCCTCCCCAGGAGCAAGCGTCTTTTAATTTCATGGCTACAGTCACCGTCTGCAGTGATCTTGGAGCCCAGGAAAATAAAATCTGACACTGCTTCCATTTCTTCCCCTTCTATATGCCAGGAAGTGATAGGGCCAGATGCCATGTTCTTCGTTTTTTTAATGTTGAGTTTCAAACCAGCTTTTGCACTCTCCTCTTTCACCCTTAACAAGAGGCCCTTTAGATCCTCTTCGCTTTCTGCCATTAAGGTGGTATCATCTGCGTGTCTGGGGTTGTTGATAATTCTCCCGGCAATCTTAATTCCGACCTGTGATTCATCCAACCCGGTGTTTCTCATGATGTACTCTGCATATACGTTAAATAAGCAGGGCGACAATACGCAGCCTTGTCGTACTCCTTTCCCAATTTTGAACCAATCGGTTGTTCCATGTCTGGTTCTTACTGTTGCTTCTTGGCCCTCGTACAGGTTTCTCGGGACAGGTAAGGTGGTCTGGTACTCCCATCACTTTAAGGATTTGCCACAGTTTGTTGTGATCCACACAATCAAAGGCTTTAGCGTAGTCAATAAAGCAGAAATGGACGTTTTTCTGGAATTCTCTTGCTTTCTCAATGATCCAGCGAATGTTGGCGATTTGATCTCTAGTTCCTCTGCCTCTTTGAAACCCAGCTTGTACTTCCGGTAGTTCTCGGTTCGCATACTGCTGAAGCCTAGCTTGTAGGATTTTGAGCATCACCTTGCTGGCATGTGAAATGAGCACAATTGTACAGTAGTTTGAACACTCTTTGGCATTGCCCTTCTTTGGAATTGGAATGTAAACTGACTTTTTCCAGTCTTGTGGCCACTGTTGAGCGTTCCAAATTTGTTGGCATATTGAGTGCAGCACTTTAACAGCATCATCTTTTAGGATCTTAAAGAGCTCAGCTGGAATACTGTCATCTCTGCTAGCTTTGTTGTTAGTAATGCTTCCTCAGGCCCACTTGACTTCACTCTCAAGGATGTCCGGCTCAAGTTCAGTGACCACAATATCATGGCTATCAAGGACATTCAGATCTTTCCTGGATAGTTCTTCTGTGTATTCTTTCCACCTCTTCTTAATCTCATCTGCTTCTGTTAGGTCCCTGCCTTCTTTGTCCTTTATCATGCCCGTCTTTGCACAAAACGTTCCCTTGAGATCTCCAATTTTCTTGAAGAGATCTCTAGTCTTTCCCATCCTGTTGTTTTCCTCGATTTCTTTGCATTGTTCATTTAAGAAGGCCTTCTTGTCTCTCCTTGCTATTCTCTGGAACTCTGCATTCAGTTGGCTATATCTTCCCCTTTCTCCCTTGCTTTTCGCTTCCCTTCTTTCGTGAGCTACTTGTAAAGCCTCATCAGACAGCCACTTTGCTTTCTTGCATTTCTTTTTCTTTGGGATGGATTGAGTTGCTGCCTCCTGAACAATGTTACGGACCTCCGTCCATAGTTCCTCCGGCACTCTGTCTATCAGGTCTAATCCGTGAAATCTATTCCTCACCTCCACTGTATATTCATAAGGGATATGATTGAGGTCATACCTGAATGGTTTAGTGGTTTTCCCTACGTTCTTCAATGTAAGCCGAGATTTTGCAAGAAGCAGCTCATGATCTGAGCCACAGTCAGCTCCAGGTCTTGTTTTGACTGACTGTATGTCAGGGTAGACACTGAGCCCATAGAATCCCAGAGTAGTTCTGATTCTGAGGAAGAGGAGTCGCTCCTGGGAGAGGAGCACGCTCCTCTTTCCCAGGGCCCACAGCTGACGGAGATTCCTCCCACCAGCATTCCTAGATTAGAAAGCAGTCCAGGGAGTGACAGAGCGCAGGAAGCAGACTTGGTGGATGCGCGACGCAGATGCAGAGAGCGGCGCCAGATGGAGGGCGTGGAAAGGAGGCGCAGTGCCTGGTTGGCGCGCACGCAACGGCTGCGCCCAGAGGCTCCAAGGGAAAAGGGGAGAGACTCTCCCTAGTCCTTAAGTTCAGGGGTCTGCCAGTAATTCCCTTTCAAACGGGGACCAACTGTTCCAGCGTAGGGCATAGGTACTCTGCTGCTCATATCTAGTTGCTAACGGTAGAGTTGTTAAGTTGTAAAAGAGGAATAAAGCTTTGAAAAGAATCCCTTTGTCTGTGTCTGGACTTGGCTACTGGATTAGACTGAGAGAGGCCTCCAAGGAGCCCTTGACAGCTTGGTCCCCGTTCCTCTTTTTTTTTTCTCTCCTCTCTCTCTCTGTTCTCCTATTGCCTTATGGAGGGTGCCGGGAACCCAGCGGTGCAAGCTCTGGCGCAAGAGAACCAGATGCTCCGTGATCAGATGGCTCAACTGACGGCTGCCGTGCAGAATCTACAGGCAGTGTTTCAACCCCCCCCCCCCACTTCCGATTCCCCCACGCCGCAAGTGCCCGGTGGCGTTGCCAGAGAGGTTTTCTGGTGAGAAAGGACTTTTTCAGATTTTCAGGGCCCAATCAGAGCTGTACTTGCATTTTAGACCTGAGGATTTCCAAACGGAACAGGTTCGTGTGGGTTTCATCATTAACCTACTGTCAGGCATGGCAGCTAAATGGGCGTCGGGACTCCTGCTCGCTAATGACCCCCTGCTCGGGGACTATCAAGGTTTCATGACAGCCATGGCACGTTTTTTCGGTGACCCCCTGCGCACGCAGACGGCTTCTCGGGAGATTCGCCGCCTCCGGCAGGGCAAGGACTCGGTTTCCAGCTACGCGACAACCTTTCGCTTGCTGATGCAGGATTTACAGTGGAATGATGCCGCACCAGTGGCTCAGTGGCTCAGTTTTTGGATGGTTTGAACGACGAGATCTTAGATGAGTTGGCGCGCACACCCAGCCCGCCTACTTTGGAGGAGCTCATCCAGACCTGCCTTCAGATCGATAGTCGGCTGGAGGGGCGCCGGCAGACCCGGCGGGGCGCCGGGGGCCGGGATTTCCCTCCTCCCATTCCCCCACGTTTCCTGCGTCCTCCCCCACCCCCCGCTCCAGCGCTGGGGGTGGAGGAGACCCCGATGCAGCTGGGGGCTACCTGAGCCTCACTGCCGCCAGAGGAACTTGAGCGCCGGCGAGCTGAGTGCCGATGTTTTCAATGTGGAAACCTGGGGCATTTCGCCAAGACCTGCCGAGTTAAATCCACGGCTCCGCTGCCTCCTCCGCCTCTCCTTCCCCCTCCTCCTCCTCCTCGTCCCGAGGCTTGACTAGACTGCCCCCCAAGCTTGTTGGGGGCCTCCAGAGTGGGGGTCAGCTCCCCACCGGGTGGGTGCCTTCCCCAACCCCCCCACCCTCCCATCTGCTGTTGCATGTTCACCTCCGCTCTTCACAGCGGGGTGGGGTGGAGGCCCTAGCTTTAGTGGACTCGGGGGCTACGACCAGTTTCATGGATGAGACCTTCGCCCTCTTCCACAGGATTCCTACCCTGCCCCTTCCTGCCCCCTTGGCAGTGCAGACCGTTGATGGGCGTCCTCTCTCTTCGGGCGCGGTGACCCGGATTACAGTTCCGCTCACTCTGCGCGCCCAGTCCCACGTTGAGCAGATTCAATTTCACTTAGCCAAGGTTCCCTTATACCCAGTCGTGCTGGGTTTTTCCTGGCTCTCTAAGCACAGCCCTCAGATTTCTTGGGGGCTTCGGCAAGTGGAGTTTGCGTCTCCCTACTGCCGGGAGCATTGCCTCACCGAGGAGGTGCCAGTCCCAGCCCAGTCATTAACCCTTCCCCCCCTCTCCTTCTCTGCTTCTGGCGGTCCCTCAGCTATCATCATCCCCCCAGAGAAGTATGCAGCTTTTCAGGAGGTGTTTGACAAGAAGGAGACTGACCAGCTTCCCCCGCAAGGCCTGGTGGCAGCTGCGGTGCCTCATTCTTGGGAGGAGCTCCTTCTCTCTGCACAGGCTCAGGATGCTTTTGTTCGCACAAAGGTGGAGGAATTGGGGCTAGCCTCTGCCCCCCCCCACTCTACCCCCTTCTCTTTGCGAGGTGGCCTGCTTTACCATTCCGGCCGGGTCTATGTGCCTTCTAGACCCCTCTGCGACAGGGTCCTCCATCAGTGCCACGACTCCCCCACAGCTGGGCATTTTGGCGTCGCCAAGACCTTGCATGCAGTGACGAGGGATTTTTGGTGGCCTCGTGTGTGTCAGGATGTCAAATCCTATGTCGCCTCCTGCCCAACCTGCCAGCGGGCGAAGGCCCCCTCAGGCAAGCCCACAGGCTTGCTTCACCCCCTGCCTACCCCCTCAGGACCTTGGAGACTGCTCTCCCTTGACTTCATCACTGACTTGCCTCCCTCACACAGTAAGACCACTATTCAGGTGGTGGTGGATTTGTTTTCTAAGATGGCCCATTTCATCCCCTGCTCTGGGTTGCCCACAGCCAGGGCGATGGCAGAGCTGTTCGTGGCGCATGTTTTCCGTCTCCACGGATGGCCCGAGGGTCTCATTTCCGATAGGGGGGCCCAATTCACTGCCCATTTCTGGAGGGAGCTACTGGCGTTGCTCCATGTGACGCTCCGTCTTTCCTCTGCCCACCATCCACAGATGGACGGTCAGACCGAGCGCACCAATGCGACTCTGGAGCAATATCTGCGCTGTTACGTAAATTACCAGCAGGATGACTGGTTTTCCTTGCTGCCTCTCGCAGAATTTGCTTATAATAATGCCTGCCATGCTTCCACCCACCAAACTCCATTTTTTGCCAATTTTGGTTACCACCCCAAGGCCTTCCCGTCCACCCTAGCTCCCTCTTCGGTGCCAGCGGCCCAGGACTTTTTAGAGGAGTTGCGAGCCGTACACCACCTCTTACGGGACTCCCTCAAGCAAGCCAAGACAGCCTACAAGGCCTCTGCAGACCGGCGGCGCCAGCTGGGTCCGTCTCTGCAACTGGGGGACTGGGTTTGGTTGTCCACCCAATACCTCCCCTCTCACTCGCCCGCAAGGAAGCTCGCACCTCGCCGCACGGGGCCTTTCCAGGTTACGGCCCAGATTAACCCTGTTGCTTTTCGCCTGGCTCTCCCCCCCTCCATGAAGATCCATCCTGTTTTTCATCGGTCAATGCTGTCCCCCCTGGTTTCTGGCGACCCTCATTGCTCGGCCAGCTCCCCCCCCCGCCACCAGTGCTGGTGGAGGGGGAGGAGGAGTTTGAGATCGCGGTGATTCTGGACTCCCGCCTTTCTCGTGGCCGCTTGCAATATCTGGTGGACTGGAAGGGGTACGGACCTGATGTGCGATCCTGGGAACCCACAGAAAATGTGCATGCTCCGTTGCTGCTGAGGCGCTTCCACCAGCTGTACCCCCACAAGCCCGGGGCCCCAGGGGAGGAGCAGGAGGGAGGGCCTCATGGGAGCGGGGATGATGTCAGGGTGGACACTGAGCCCATAGAATCCCAGAGTAGTTCTGATTCTGAGGAAGAGCAGTCGCTCCTGGGAGAGGAGCACGCTCCTCTTTCCCAGGGCCCACAGCTGACGGAGATTCCTCCCACCAGCATTCCTAGATTAGAAAGCAGTCCAGGGAGTGACTGAGCACAGATAGCAAACTTGGTGGATGCGCGACGCAGATGCAGAGAGCGGCGCCAGATGGAGGGCGCGGAAAGGAGGCGTAGTGCCTTGTTGGCGCGCAAACAAAGGCTGCGCCCAGAGGATCCAAGGGAAAAGGGGAGGGACTCTCCCTAGTCCTTAAGTTCAGGGGTCTGCCAGTAATTCCCTTTCAAACGGGGACCAACTGTTTCAACTTAGGGCATAAGTACTCTGCTGCTCAGATCTAGTTGCTACCTGTAGAGTTGTTAAGTTGTAAAAGAAGAATAAAGCTTTGAAAGGAATCCCTTTGTCTGTGTCTGGACTTGGCTACTGGATTAGACTGAGAGAGGCCTCCAAGGAGCCCTTGACACTGTATAGAGCTTCTCCATCTTTGGCTGCAAAGGACATAATCAATCTGATTTCGATATTGACCATCTGTTGATGTCCATGTGTCGAGTCGCCTCTTGTGCTGTTGGAAAAGAGTGTTTGCTATGATCAGCATGTTCTCTTGACAAAACTCTATTAGCCTTTGTCCTGCTTCATTTTGTACACCAAGGCCATGCTTGCCTGTTATCCCGGTGATTTCTTGACTTCCTACTTTAGCATTCCAATCCCCTATGATGAAAAGGACATCTTTTTTTGGTGTTAGTTCTAGAAGGTGTTGTAGGTCTTCATAGAACCGATCAACCTCAGCTTCTTCGGCCTCAGTGGTTGGGGCATAGACTTGAATTACTGTGATGTTGAATGGTTTGCCTTGGATTCGTACTGAGATCATTCTATCAGTTTTTGAGATTGTACCCCAGTACTGCTTTTCCCACCCTTTTATTGACTATGAGTGCTACTCCATTTCTTCTAAGGGTTTCTTGCCCACAGTAGTAGATATAATGGTCACCTGAATTAAATTCGCCCATTTTTGTCCATTTTAGTTTGCTGATTCCCAAGATGTCGATGTTCAATCTTGCCATCTCATGTTTGACCACCTCCAGCTTACCTTGATTCATTGATCTGACATTCCAGGTTCCTAAGCAATATTGTTCTTTACAGCATTGGACTTTCTTTTCACCACCAGACACATCCAGAGCTGAGTGTCCTTTTGGCTTTGGCCCAGCCGCTTCACTCTTTCTGGCGCTACTTGGAAATACCCTTTGCTCTTCCCCAGTAGCATACTGGACACCTTCCGACCTGAGGGTCTCATTTTCCGGCATCATTACTGTACTAGATTATAAAAAGAAAGAATGATCCATGCAGCCCACCTCTTTCTTTTCTGTCAGTGGCTGATCAGATGTCCCAGGGAGTTCACAAGCAGGGTGGTGATAGAGAGATGTCCTTTGTCACCAGCATCTAGTAATGGCAGGTATTTTGGCTTTATTAAACATTGTAGGGTCTGTTCATAGCTATCATGGTTGATAGCTATTGAGTCTCTCTGTGAATTTTTTATTTCTCATGTTCCATGCTCTGCCTTTTGGCCAAAGGCCAAGTGGCATCTGTCAGGAGCGCCCTAGCGGCCTCTTTCAGTACACTCCAATAGCCAACTCAAGACACAGACGAAAGGATTCTTTTCAAGGCTTTAATCCTTTTACAACTTAATGATTCTTTCAGATGCTAATTACCAGTGACTAAGCAATGAACAGCAGAGTAGCCTATGCTCCGGGTAGGCAGTTGGCCCCCGTTTGAAGGAGAATCACTTGAAGACCCTGAACTTATGGGCTAGGGAGAGATCCTCCCTCTTTCCTTTGGGTCCACAGGAGGTGGCCATTGCTTGCGCGCCAAATGGGTGCTACGCCTCCTTTCCGCAACCTCCATCTGTCGCCACTCCCTGCATCGGTGCTGAGCATCCAGCAAGCCCCCCTCCAGCGCTCTCTCGCTGCCAGGGTCACTCTCTCTCCCAGGAATGCTGACAGGAGGAATCTCTGCCAGCTACTGTGCCTGTGAGGGATGAGCCAGCTCCTCTCCCACAGATTGCTGATCCTCCTCAGAATCAGAACTGCTCTGGGGTTCTATCGGCTCAGTTTCCACCCTGACATCATCTTGCAAACAGAAAAAGAGGAACACCTGTAAAGCTCCATATGCTAGTGGCCGTCATGACATGCTGTGGCACTGAATCCGAGAGGCTGATGAAGTCTGTCCAGAGCCTCCTGCGAGTGAGCTGTCATTCTTTTTGTTTTCCAGAAGTCAATTAGCTACTGCTCTGAGTCTTTGATTCCCTGTAACTGGAAGCAAACAGCCAACCTTCAAATGCTTGTCTCCCCCCTCCCCCTTTTTACTTTCCTCTCATCTCGCCAGCTGGTCCTGGGAGACCTGGCTTATGAATATTCTACTCTTTGATCTGTCACTCTCCTGGGACACTCGGTGACAGCCATGCTGTTCCTCAGCTCTTCAGCACAGCAGCCTGGGCGCCAAATGAGAGTGGAAAATGGCGAGAGATGCAAAGATGCTTCATTAGATTCCATAGTCCCTGAGCACCGTAGCTGTCCTGGGGGCGGGGGGAGTGTCATCTGTCACTTCTTGATGTGACAAGCGTGCTGCTGCCTCATTGCCATTTAGTTACAGGGGGGTGCTCTTGATGACCTTGTCATTCTGAAGCACTTCTGGAGGCAAGGAACCAGGACAGATTTCACTGAAAGGAGGAAATTGCAGTGAAGGGTGGGAGAGTGGGGGAAAAGGAACTGGGGATGGAGTATTACACTTGTAGCACCAGTCCTGCTGGGGATGTGAAGTCCAGGACCTGGTGTGTGTGTGGGGAGGGGGCTTTCTGGTATGCCTGAGCAAGTCTTCTCCCTCTGGCTCCTCTCCCCTAATCAGGTCTTCTGTTTGCTGAGTGAGCACCCAGAGGCCCTTGATTCAGCATTGTGGTGTCCAGCCAGGGAGTGGAAGAGCTGCCCTTGGAAAAATTAGGTGCTGTTTCCCAAGGTATGTGCTATGCTCAGATTGGGAAATCAATCACACAGGCCACAAATGCACTTGCCATACTTGTGGACCGACAGAGAAGTGAGAAGTGGCTGCTTGCACAGCAGGCTCCTGCTATGGTCCCAGGTCTGTCGGAGCACCACAAGCTGGGGCGGGGAGGCACCAGCAGAGGTCAGAGTTGAGGAAGGAGTTGCTCTTGGGGGGATTCATGTAGCAGTGGGTAGGAAGCCCAGGTCCCAAAAAGTGAAGCAGCAGCTGCCCTGTTGTCTGGGCAAGGCGATGCTACACATGCACCAGGATTTGCCTTGTGACTATTTCATCAAGGCCTTTCGGCATAATTCCCAGAGTACCATGGGCAGCTCTCAGCTCCAGGCACTGGCTGTGGAAGCAAGGAGGTCCCAGTTCCTGCCTTGTATGGTGGCTTGATTGATGGAGATGGGACAATTGCTCCAGGCATAAGGCAGCCTCATGCTTAGAACCACAGGGGAGGGGATAGGAGGAGGGAGCAAAGTGGAACACATAATTTCAACAGTTGATTTGGAGTTGATGGAGAACTGCAAGAAGTGACTGGTGCAAGAGTGTTAATAGAGCAATGGAAGCTTTAGCAGAGGCCTTCGTGATTGCAGTTCTCTTTCCTACTCAACCATTGTCCCTCCATCCTCCCTCTGCAAATCACCTGACTAATATTGCATCCCTTTGTCCACATTTGTGGTCCATGATTGCAGCACCTCCCACCCCCAGCAGGTGGAGGGGAACAGCCCTCTGTTCCAGAAGACTCACTGGTACCAAGCAGCTCCCTTCCTGGGCTGTCTTCAAAAGTCTCTGTTTTATCCGTTCTTGATTGTAAAGTAGAAAATGCCTTGCTCGTTAATTTAACTATCTGGAAGTCCTGCATTATCCAGAGAGCCAGTGTGGTGTAGTGGCCAGCGCGGTGGACTGGGAGTCGGGAAATCCAGGCGCTAGTCCCCACTCAGCCAGGGAAGCTCCCTGGGTGTCTTTGGGCCAGTCACAGACTCTCAGCCCAACCCACCTCACAGCGTTGTTGTGAGGATAAAATGGAGGAGGAGAAGTATGTACACTGCCTTGGGTTCCTTAAGGAGGAAAAAAGGTGGGATATAAATGTAATGAATGAATGAATGAATGAATGAATGAATGAATGAATGAATGAATATCCTTGGGTGGATTATGATGGAGTACAGCCTTAGAGCCCAATCAATTGTGCTACCCTGTTACATGTCTGGGAAGGGGAGGGGGTCCCAATTTTCTGTATCGGTCCCTTAACATTTTAAACAATAGCTTGGAATTTTGTAGGGGCTCTAGGGGGTCTCTGGCAGTATGTGAGGAAACATTTCTTTGCGTCCCAATTTGTTCTCATTTTCTCTCTTTGGAAATGAATGGCCCAGTTAAAGACCTTTTTTAAGAGCAAGCACCTTCCTTTCCAGAGAGAAGGATAATGGGGGATTCGTGTTGAATCTCAGTCTTTGAAATACCAACATAGTGGTAGCTGCAATTAGAGACCCATGAGAGAAAACACATTGAAAATTGGTTGAGTAAGGGGATATGGTATGACTACACTGGCCAGTTAAAAGTGAGAAAAAATAGCTGATCAGAGAGAGAGAGAGAGAGAGAGAGAGAGAGAGAGAATCTATTGATGGGCAGTACCTTCTCAGAAGAGGAGCCGTATTAGTTGGCTGCAGTGAAAAGACAGTCAAGTGTCATCTTAAACGCGTAGTTTTCAAATGGTGTTCTGGAAATTCTGTAGTTACTTGGAAGCTTATCAGCCCCCCCAAGTAGATTAGTAATGGTGGACAAGCGTTTCTCAAAGACCATCCTTATCTGTGATCTCTCTGCAGGCATACTTAAGGGATCTGCACCTGCTAGTTGCTAGTCTCGCATAGGTGAGAGTGCAGAGAGACTGTGAAGCAGAAAGATGGATTGATTACCTGGAACTGATGTTCTTTGAGCAGTCATATGTGCAGCCATACAACCGCCTTTCTTCCTTTCTACTGGTGCTTGTCCATTCTTTTGTGGTGGTGGTTAGAAGGAAGCAAGCAGGAAGGTGCTCCCTGTCAGGAGCACCCTAGCTGCCTCTTAAAGTCCCCTCCAGTAGCCAAAACAAGACGCAGACAAAAGGGATTCTTTCCACGGCTTTATTCCTTTACAACCTAATGACTCTTTCAGATGCTAGTTGCCAGCGACTAAGCAAGGAACTGCAAAGGGTATCATAGCAGAGTAACCTAAGCTCCATGTACGCAGTTGGTCCCCGCTTGGAGGAGGGCGGGAAAACTCTGCAACTTATGGGCTAGGAGGGGAGGCTCCCGTCCTTACCCGTGGGGCATCGGGACGCAGCTGTTCCCGTAGCGCCAAGCGGGCTGAGCGCCTCCTCTCGGCACCCTCCACCTCACGCCTCTCTCTGCGCCGGCGCCTTGCGTCCAGCAACAACTGCTCTCCTGCTCTTTCGCTGCCAGGGTCACTATCTCTCTCAGGAATGCGAGCAGGGGGGCCTCTCCCTGCAGCTGCGCCTCTGAGAGACGAGCAGCTCCTCTCCCACGGGTTGCAGCTCTTCCTCAGAATCAGAGCTGCTTTGGGGCTCTATGGGCTCAGTTCCAACCCTGACACTCCCTCTATCTCTGAAGGCATGGGCGCTTCTCCAGTCCGGGGGGAGGGATGAGTGCCAGCTACCTGGCTAAAGGTTTCGGCCTTCCCGGAGCTGGCTCTGTGCAGGCACAGATCCTGTAGGTGAGATTGTGTCACTCAAAGAACATCAGTTACAGATAAGCTTGTCTTGATCATTCTTTCCCTGCAACCTGCTGCTCCAGGAGAGCAGCTGCTTTTCTGGATTTCACTCTCCGTTCAAGCCAGAGATGTAATGTTTCTGAAAGTCTTGTAACTAAGATAGGGTGGAGTTTTTGTGTGTGTGTGTGTGGGGGGGGTGAGAACGTGGGGGGAAATATATGGAATACTCTCATCAAATCTGCACTTTATCACTTTAAGAACATTAAATAGATCATGTAAAACTTAGCGCCTAAAATTGCATTGGTTAGTATCTAGGCTAAGTTAGTTGAACTTGTTTCCCATTCAGATCAATGAAAGCAACATGTTCCACTAATGACTAACATGCTCTGCTAATGACTAACATTGTAGAACCTCTCTCCTTTGTCCCTTTATTTATAAAAAATTAAAATATAAAGCTTTTATTGTACTAAAACAATAAAACTAACACATTTGTAATTAGAGGTGGAGGTGCTCTTAGATATATTAAGTATATCATTTTGTCTAGTTAGGGGAGGAACAAAATAAAAGTTGAAAATAGAAGCCATCAGCTTGTTATTGGCTTAGAAACAGTATATAGACCTCAGCAGCATCAGGCAGAAACAGATGACATCCATACTTCTAGAGAAAAAGCCAAGGAAATAAAACATCCCTATAATGTAAATAAAATGACAAGTTTGGATATTGCTACTTTATGATACTATTGAAGCATTCAGTGTTGTTTCATCCTCAGACAGAGCAAGTGTCATAGTAACTGGAAATAGAGAAGATTAGCAATCCTTATTTATTAGGTTTATGTTCTGCTTCATCCCAATAAATAATATTTCCTTGTAAGTTATAGCATAAACTTGAGTTTATTTCATCAAAATTGGTGTCTGAATGATTCATAGCTTCTAATTCTGACCTTTTACTTGGGGCTTTGTGGATTTTGGAAAATATACGTATGCAGCATGTATGTTAAGGTACAGCTTAAATATTAAATCAACTTCACAGTATCAGTGCTTCAGGTTTGATCTACATAGGTTTGATTTCTACATGGAGAGAAAGCGCCTTGGTATAGGCCTTTTGGAATTTCACAGTGGTGGTGGGGATCATCTGATTTGAATGCTCCACCATGGTAACAGCAGGCATGCTGGGGAAAAGTGGTTCCAGCCTATTCTTCTGCCTGATGTACTTATTGGGGGGGGGGGGTATGTGGGGAAGCACTGAATTATGTGACTCCCCTCACCTGTATTCTACAGTGTTGCATCCCAGGAGGGCTCTAACACCTGTTCTTTCTGAATGTGTGGCTCAGCTCTTAGTAGCCATGATGGTGTTCCCACTGAACAATTTGCCTTTGCTAAAGCGTCATTGCTTAACACGACTGCTGTGACACTGTATTTTTGAGGTGCGGGAAGAGTGTTACTTTTTTTTTTTTGTACTGAGAAACCCCACCCATTTTTCTTACTCAGACCACAAGGTAAGGTGTCAGGTTTTGTAATGAAGTCCAGATAAAGGTGCTAACAGCAACCTTGAAGAAAAAGCAGGGAAATGTGGTTTCACTTGGCTTTGGGTCCTGATAAACACACCTGATGAAACAAAGGAAAAAGAAAATAGTCCCCCTGTCCCTTTATATCTGTCAGAAGTGCTCTGATTTGCAGCTGCACCAAGCTGCTAGCTGCTCCAGAAAGGATTACACAGCTGTGTTGGAGGGAAGCAGGTCTGGGAGGAGGGGTTGCATCATTTTAGCAAGAGGCCTTTGCAGGAGTGCTGCGGCACAATGCAGGAGGAAATATCA
The DNA here is from genome assembly GCF_057233095.1 of Heloderma suspectum. NCBI lineage: Eukaryota > Metazoa > Chordata > Lepidosauria > Squamata > Helodermatidae > Heloderma > Heloderma suspectum. The sequence goes on along the minus strand of NC_139475.1, from coordinate 59,748,961 downwards.
CCACCTGGGCAGAAAGGGGCCCCCGAGGACCAAGGCTGGGCTTAAATCATTCATGCGTGCCAGTGTGAAAGCAATAAAATTAAATTAAAATTGAAATATAAACATACATCATGGTAGATTTGTGCATGGAAAGATGGTGAATGAGGGAAAGGAAAATGCTTCTACTGTTGGGTTGTGGCATTGCAGAGAGGCTGAGGAGGGGGAACCAGAGAGTGACCTCGCAGCATAGTATAGAATAACAATGATGGCAAATCAGATCTGGATGGCTTCCTCTGAGGTCCCTCATCCCATTCTCTCCGCCCCTTTATGCTGGAGCCTTCATGGGGTGTGTTCACATGAATGGTAGCAGCAATGCTGGTATGAAGTACTCGTGCTGGGGTTATCCTGTTTGGGTGACTTCTCTGTTGTTCACAAACAGTTTGTATACAGGAGGTACAACCCCGCCCCTCTTTCCTCCCTCCCTCAAGCAGGATCGGGTTCAGTGAAGTCATGTGAGCATATCCACAAGTTTTCTGTGCTGCTTTTCAGAGATGAAAGGAGCATCTCCCCCCATAGCAGCCTGTCTGTGCATTAAGGTTGTCAGATGAGGCCCTTCTCTGAGTTCCATTGTTAGGAAAGGTGCATTATGCATCCACAAAGGAGAGGGCCTTTTCTGTCCTGGCGCCCTGACTCTGGAACACACTCCCAAGGGAGGAACAAATGGCACCAACATTGTAATCTCCAGGGGTGCCATTCTTTTGGGGAGCTGCAAAACAAAGATTTCCCAGCAGCCAGATAGGAAAAGAAGCCTTTCACAAACTTCTGCCACAGTAAATCGCAGAAGCTTTATGGTTTTAATCATTGTGAACTGCCCAGAGAGCTTCAGCTATTGGGCGCTATAGAAATGTAATAGATAAATAAATGAAATAAATAAATAAGTGTTGGTCTTTAAGTGCCATCAAAGTTTTCGTTGTGTCTGCTCTGGGAGACTAGTGCAGCTCCCCTCTTGGCACAGCAGCATAGGCACCTCTCTTCTAGTGTCTGCACTGCAAGATATGGGAAAACTTAAACGACAACACAACACCAGAGCCAAGCTGGGCAACCACAGAGCCCGCCCCCCCGGCAAGGCAAGACTCCCAATCCAGCATGAGTCACACACACACACACACGCGCGCGCACGCGCGCACACACACACACACACACACACACACACGACTTCTGCAGGACTTCTCAAATGCCTGGAGATGGCTCTGCTTAGACAGCTGGATCCTGGAAACGGTGGCAGAGGGCTACTCCATAGAGCTCCAGAGACCACCCAGGGAGCGCTTCTTCAGCTCCCCCCATCGGAAGGACCCAGCTGGGCGTTTGAGGACTCTTGCAGCAATACAACACCTCCGTCAGATCTGAGCCATCGAAAAGGTGCCTCGGAAAGAGAGGGGGCGGGGCGTCTTCTCCCTCTTCTTCATGGTCCTGAAGAGGAACGGGGGTTCAAGACCCATTCTGGACTTAAAGAGGCTCAACCGTTGCCTGAGGAAGCAGAAGTTCTGAATGAAGATGCTCAAGTCCATAAAGGAGAGCATCTGAAGAGGGGACTTCTTAACCTCAGTGGATCTACACGTCCCCATCTGACCATCTCACCGCAAATGTCTGCATTTCAGCTACAGAGCAAAGCAATTCCAATTCAAGGCTCTTCCCTTTGGCCTAGCCACAGCTCCAAGAGTGTTCACAAAGATCCTCTTGGCCCCAGTGGCCTACATGAGGTCAAAGGGCATCCAACTACACCCCTATTTGGACGATATCCCAATCCGCTCATCGTCATGGGAATGGTGCATGCAGGACACCAGCGTCACTCTTTCAACCCTGTGGTCTCTGGGATTCGTCATCAACGAGAAGAGCTCCCTGTCACCCTCACAGTCCCTCCTCCACCTGGGGGTGACCCTGGACATGACCAAGAATGTCATGACTCTATCTCCAGACAGACAGACAGACTACAGTAAGCAGACTGGCGGCCCGGATCCAGACCAAAAAGAAGCCCTGCCTCAGAGAGCTGGCAAAACTGCTGGTCATGATGGTCTTATGCCAGGAGACTGTCCAGTGGGCAAGATTCCACACAAGGCTCCTCCAGTCATTCCTCTTGGCCTTCCAGACAGAAATTGAAGCCAACCTCAACCCAGCAGTGCAAATCCCAGCGGAAGTCTCTCACTCCCTGACCTGGTGGTCATACCCACCCAACCTTGTGGAAGGAGTCCCCATCCAGACCCCGACGTTTACCACCCTGACCACGGATGCTTGCCTCATGGGGTGGGGTGCTCTCTGCGAGGGCCACCACACCCAGGGCCTGTGGACCAAGGAGGAATCTCGCCTCAGCATCAGCCTACTGGAGCTGAGGGCCATCCGCCTGGCACTGAGACACCTATCCCCACAACTAGAGTCACAGGATGTCCTAATCAGAACAGACAGTGTGGTAGCGAGGGTGTACGTGAACAAACAAGGAGGTACTCAGTCCAAATCCGTTCAGAAGGAGGCCATGATGCTATTCAGGTGGGCCCCAAAACACCTCCGCTCCATCAAGGCAGTGCACCTAAGAGGCATACTAAACATCCAGGCCGACTGGCTCAGCGGGATGTCCCTAGACCCAGGGGAGTCGTCCCTCCACCCAGATACCTTCAGTTGGCTGACGAACTGGTTAGGCTGACCCTGCGTCGACCTCTTTGCATCCCAGATCCCTAGATTTGCCACCCACTACATCACGAGAGGCACCGGGTTCACAGACGCCATGACCGCTAGCTGGCCCGGGGGGGCTTCTGTATTCCTTCCCTCCCCTGCCCCTCATCCCGAAGGTGATCCGGAAGCTGAGGCACCAGCAGGTGGAACTAATCCTGGTAGCACCCAGTTGGCCGAGGAGAGCGTGGTACACCGACCTTATAAACCTATCCATGGTCAAGGCAGGTTTCCGGTTTAGGGTCCATACTAGGGGAGCTAGGAGGGGAGACCCTAGGTTCTCACCCCCACGTTAAGAGGTTCCTTAGGGCAGCTTCATCAATCAACCCTCCCCCAGTAATGAAGTTCCCCACGTGGAGCCTCAACGCTGTTCTCAAGGCACCGTCCAAAGCCCCATTTGAACTCCTGGGGGCTGCCACCCTTAAGGTGCTGACCCTCAAAACGATTTTCCTTTTGGCTATCACATTCGCCAGAAGGGTTTCTGAGCTGGGGGCTCTTTCAGTGGAAAAGGAGCTTTGTATTTTTCACTAGGACAAGGTGGTCTTCCACCCAGACCCAACCCCCATCCCCAAGATCAAGTCTGACTTCCACAGTTCCCAGGAACTGGTCATCTCATCCTTCTGCCCTCACCCTTCCAACCCCTAGGAGAGGGAATGGCATACCCTGGATGCCAGACGGGCCCTCAAGTTCTATCTAGATAGGACCAGGCCCCACAGGGAACACAGCACCCTATTCGTGTCCTTCAGACCATCCTCCATGGGCAAGAAGGTGGCAGTAGCCTCTCTGGTACGCTGGCTTTACGAGTGCATTGTGCTGGCCTACACCTCCAGTGGCCTAACAGCCCTGGAGGGAATATTGGCCCACTCAGTTAGGGGAACGGCCACATCAGCAGCCTTCTGGGGTAGGGCTCCCCTTGAGGAGATCTGCAGGGCGGCCACATGGTCGTCCGTGCATACATTTACACATCACTACAAAATCAACCTTTTTGCCTCTTCAGCAGGACAGTCCTCCAGAGGGTTCTACAACCCTAGCAGGGGGCCGGCCTAAGGGTTTCTTGACCCACCCGGGGATGAACTGCTTTGGCATATCCCTGTACTGGCTGGCCTCCTTCACTCAGTGGGAGAAACAGAAATTCTTTACTCACTGGTGAATTTCTGTTCTCATCGAGTGAAGGAGGCCAGCTGGGCCTGCCCGGGCCAGCTTCCTCCTAGGTGACTCTTAGGCTAGGCAGGCTTTACCACTGTGGCTTCCTCCGCCTGTTGGTCAATCAAGGTTCACAGTCGAAGACAGTCAGGACAGAGGGCTTCCACAGCGTTTCAACGATTTGGAAGACTCAACTGGCAAGCGTGGAGGAGGCCCCACCTCCTCTGGAAGTTCTTGGAGACTGCCTTCCTGGCCCCGGGGGTGGGGCCTTCCCTGTACTGGCTGGCCTCCTTCATTCGATGAGAACAGAAATTCACCGGTGAGTAAAGAATTTCCATTACCCTGTGGGGCATTGCAGTCCAGCACACTAGCGATGACTGACACCTGCCATTTGAGCATACAAGGTTTAAGGCCTTTGTCCAAGCCGGATTGTAGGAACTCTAACAGCACCGGTACGGAAACCTGGAGAGGGTCAAGGGATTTCTCTGTACACGATGAGATGAACACCCTCCACGTAGCCCCATAAATCCTGGTTGTGGCGGGGGTTCTAGAACTACATAGAGTGTTGATGACCCTCCCTTAGTAGCCTAATGCATCTAACTTGTCCTGCTCAACCTCCAGGCTGCCAGGCTTAGGAACCCCAGGTCGCGATGCAGGATGGGCCCTGATAGAGGAGGCCCCTGGACCTGGGAAGGTGGAACGGAGGTCCCGCTGCTAGCCTGAGGAGGTGAGGGAACCACGGTCTCCAGGGCCAGTAAGGGGCAATGAGGATGACCTCTGCCCCCTGAAATTCCATCTGTGTTATGACCTGAGATATGATAGCTAGAGCAGGGAAGGCATGCAGAAGACCCTTCAGCCATTTTGTGACTAGATCGTTCGTCCCCTGAGCCCCTGGGTCCCAATGCCTGCTGCAGAATGCTGGAACCTTTGTGTTCAGGGCCAAGGCGAACAGGTTGAGGCACAGATTTCCAAAGTGTTGCCTTACTAACTGGAACATTCTGGATTGGAGACCCCATTCGTTCGGATCCAGTCTCTGTCTGCTTAACCAGTCTGCCTAAATGTTCTGAGTGACTCTTAAGTGTACGTCGTGGATGGAGAGGAGATGATTTTCGGCCCATTCAAGAAGAGGGGTCACCTCCTTCTGTAAGGACACCGAACTGGAACCGCCTTGGTGATTGATGTAGGCCACCGCAGCTGTGTTGTCTGATTGGATCAGAACATGGTGGCCCCTGATCAGATGTTCCGCTAAGATATTTATGTGGAGGTTCCTCTCCTGTAGGTTCCATAAACCCCGAGTGGAAAATGAGCCACACACGGCACCCCATCCCTCCAGGGAGGCATCCGTTGTTATTGCAATCCTGTCCGGAAACACAAGAGGACACCCTTTTCTTCAGAGTAGAGACAAGAGCCACCATTGCAGGGATTGGCAAACCCCCTGTGACAGGTTGATGTGAATCTGGACGAAAGCTGCAATCTCATCCTGGTAGGGGGACAGAAAGTTGAGCAGTGGAACATTGCCCAAGAAACAATACCTAGGCAGGAGACCAGTAGGCCCAGTAGGCACAAAAGCTTGAGAAGAGGTAGGTGGTGAGACGACTGTGCCTCTCTCAGGGCTTGTAACAGTGTCGACTCCCTGTGAGGAGCCAGACACATGGAGAACTCCACTGTGTTCAAGATCACCCCAAAGTGTTGAAGGGAGGGAGTGAGTTGTAGGTGACTTTTCTTGTGGTTGTTTAGGAAGCCCATCTGCATCAAGCACCCCACTGTCTGATTCAGTGATCTTAGTTGCCTCCTGATGGGAGGGGGCTACCACTAGCAGATCATTGAGATACATGTTAATAGTCAGCCCCTGTTCTCTGAGGATGGCCACCACCACTGCCAGGACTTGGGTGAAGATTCTGGGGCTGGAGGAGAGACCAAATGGAAGTGCCTGTTACTGCCATTGTTGGCCCTGGATGCAGAATCTGAGGAATTATCTATGATGCTTGTGAATGGCGATGTGGAGATACGCATCTTGTAGGTCCACTGAGATGAGGAAGGAGCCCAGTGAGATGGCCTGGACAATGGTTTCATCTCCATGCAAAACCTTTTTGTCAGGAAGGGGTTGAGTTCCTTCAGATTTAGGATAAAATGCATCCCCCTGTCCCTTTTTTGGACAGGGAACACAGTTGAGTAGAAACCTGTACCCCTTTCTGTGTCTGGCATGGGCTCTATCGCATTGATGTCTCTTAAGCTCCTTAAGCATGACTGTTGCAGAAATCAGAGTCAGAGAGACCACGGAGTGAAGGAAAAGGAGTACTTCTTTATTTAATGCACGGGCTTAAGGCTGGAATCACTTCCAAAGAGCCAGAAGCCCCAAAGCACATCAACACATTGCTTTTATAGATATGGTGACACACAGACGACTTTCCCCCCTCACCCCTTCTCTTGCGGTTTTGCAGTTGGCTCAGTTGTCTATGGTACAGGAAATGGGTCATAGGGCACGATAAGTAAAGAACAGGAACATAGTATGCAATAAACAAAGAACAGGGACATGATATACAATTTGACTTAACCTCAGCCTGCCTGATAAGTCAGGAAGTTTCCACATTGTTATTTTTGCTAAACTATGGTAGCTCAGCAAGAACATGAGACCACTTAGTCTGACCCCCCGATATGGCTGCTACATTCCCCCCTTAAATGCATAATTTCATTACAATTATAGCATTTCTGATAAGCGAATGCTCATAATAGTCTGCAAAGCACCATACAAAACTTTTTATAACGTACATATGACTTAACCTGCTGTTGGGCTATTAGAGTGTAGAGGGCGGCAGTTTTACTAGCCGAGACATAAAACGGATTGGTTAAACAGCGCATAAGACAAGGAATGCAAAGGCATAACAGTATCTCTATGAACAACACTGGTAGAATTAGAATGAACAATGCCTTAAGCCAGCTAAGATCTGGAAGCCAAGAGGTTAACCAATCTAGCCAATTGTTTTGTCCCATTGTTATGTCAGCCACTATATGGTACAGATTGTTGATCTGTTCATCTACAGCATTACTGTTATCAGTTAAATTAAAACAGCAAAGCTTTTGGTGCGTCTCACAACCCAGATGATGAAGAAGGAAGAGGTAATCTATACCAGCTCAATTTTCTAGAACAGCACCTCTTAGATCACGCAACTCTTTATTTAATAATGACAATGCTCGTGAGGTGGCATTTATGCTTTTGGCCAAGCTGCAAGCTAACCGGTTGATCTCCAGACCATCAGCCAAGGCTAAACCTGGAACACCAACCAGTGACATTGCTAAGGCCAATTTTTCTGAGTCAGAGTATAGCTGTAGGTGGCTATTACAATTTTCAGTTAGTTGGAGTGCTCTAGGCTGCCGTCGACGGATTTTCTCTGGCCACGGGGGAAGAATTGGCACCAGGCGGCTGAGGCAACAAGTTGGCAGGAATGAATGACCAAGTGCGAGAACCACATGTCCTAAACCATCCATGAGGCAAAAGTATGTGGGCATCATTAAAAGATATGTTTTGAATTTCATTACAGTGGAAGGGGGCCAGGGATAGCTTTACATTTTCCGGAAAATGTTTGACAAGCATTCGTGCACTCGTAGCATTTGTTCCAGCAATGATGGGGGTGCGTAAAGTAAATTCTGTAGGAGGTAGGATCTTCGCAACCATGCCCCAATCAGCATTTTGGGAATAAGTCACGCTTATACCATAATTGCATAACATGGTATCTTTTTGAATTTTCCCAGGATGTCTACAGACAGGTATTAGGCAAGAGCTAATAAGCCTGTTTGCAGGTATATCTTTTGGTAAACAAAAATGCTTTACTCCAGTGATGTTAGCTAGGTGAAGCCAGTAATTATCAGTGAATCGCTGGGACAGACTTCCCTCTCTAGGGGCAGGCCCCCCTTTTTCACACCTTGTTAGGGAACCATAGTATAACACTACTAACACTACAACATGCATTTTTAATCTTCTTTTGGGATCTGACTGTACGCTGGGCAGCTATTCACCTGGCTAGCTGCAGTAGGGTCGAGTCCCCTTCTTCAATTTTCCCCAGTTGCAGGTCTGACCGTACGCTGGGTGGACAGTCTCCCGGTGTGCCCACGGTAAGGTCTAGCCTGAGTCTTCTTGCTGCTTTTTCAGAACAATTTTTAGAGGATCTTCAGGATTCCTGTTTACAGTCCACTCCCCCCCCTTGCTCTCTTGACTCATGTCCAATGTATCCAGAGTTTAACTCCAGCTACTTTCATAGCTGTAGGGGTGGAAAGTATAACAGTTTTTGGCCCTCTCCATCTGGGAGTCAAAGGGTCATTTTTCCACACTTTGACCCACACTTCGTCTCCCGGTTGGAAAGGATGAATCTCTGTGATGGGAATTGGGGGCTTATTTTCTAAGACAAAGCGACGCTGGGCTTGAAGAACTTTGCCCAGTGTTTGGACTTCTTGTTTAAGGCTAACGTTTGCTTGCTCTTGATGCCGCTCCAGTGTCAATCATGAAGTCGATGTCACGGCCCCTCACAGTCGATGTCACGGCCCCTCTCAAGCTGTCTTCTCTCTCGCCCGTTCTGGCTCCTTTGGTTTTCTCCTTTGTGTATTTGATTTATTTTATTTGGGCATTCATGCCACCAATGTCCATCTTGTCCACACTGGGCACACTGGTTCTTTCTTAAGAATCCTCTGCCTCTGCCGGGTCTTCTTCTATTTTTTCATCCACGTCTTCTTGGGCCTCTGGGTCGAGGTGGGTATACTGGCAATAGGCATTTGAAAGATGCTCCAAGTACGCTCTGGGGCCTCGGTGGCACCTTGCAGCACTTCAGAAACTTTAGTCATGTTAATTGACTTCTTCATACCTGCCCTCATGGCTTCTAACAGCAGGGTTTGATACTGGGTGAGGTGCTCCAATCCTGCTGGTGTATTTGGATCCCAGTGGGGATTTTCTAGGGGCACTCTCTCTCTCATCCATCCTTGCGCATTCATATGATTCTCAGGTGCTCTTCCCAAGGCAATTCGCTCTGCCTGTTGATGGATCCGTCGCCTCTCCTCTGTGGTGAACAATGTCAAGAGCAACTGTTGGCAGTCTTGCCAATTGGGCATATGCGAAGCCATAATACTGGAGCACAGCTCTACTAACTCATGAGGCTTCTCTGTATATGAGGCATAATGGGCCTTCCAGTTTAATAAATCAGAGGTCGTAAAAGGTGCATATGTGTAAGCCTGAACAGGTATGTAACGTTCTTCTGCTTCTGGATCTGGATTATGCACTAACTGGGTTACTTGTCTCAAAGGAAACAGAGGTTGAACTCCACTATCCGGACTTCTTAACTGATGGGCAGTAGACGGGCCTGCCTTTTCATTTAGGGCCACCGCCATTTTTACCAGATCTTCAGCCCAGTATCTTAAGTCATTTACCTCCTTTATAAGCGCCGATTGAGGCGTTAGAGGGGACCCCGTAGAGGTAGAAGTCTCAGCAGGTAAGATCTGGGAATTGAGGACTGTAGCCGAAATTGGCGAAGCACTATCAGTGGGAGTTGAAACGGGCAGTGACGGCAGAGTCTTAGCTGTATCGGACCGAGTGGCGATGTCTGTGGGGGGTGCCATGGGCTCAGCAGCCGTGGGAGTCGATGGGGCTGATTCATAATGACGCGGCTGCCTCACGGTGACATGAACACGCGGTGTAGCAACGACTTCGCGTGGGCCATAGGCGGGCGGAAATGCCATTAGCTCTGTCAGATCTTCACTCGGGGATTCTAACACTGGCTGCAATTTCTTAGCTAATTTTTCTTTTCTAAGCACCAGAACTTTAGCCTGGGTCTCTAGGCATTTCTTTAACCACGGGGGAGAAGTTCGGACTACAGAATCCCACGAGTCTATATAGGGAAATTGATCAGGGTGTCCAGGCTCCCCAACCACAATCGCATATACACGGCTAATTTTGCTGGGCTCCAAAGAGCCCTCACTGGGCCATCCTACACCAAAAGACGGCCACTCTACTTCACACAATGTTCGCAGCCGTTGGAGGTTCATGGGGGGGTCACCATAATCTCCTCTGAAGCCTTTTTTGAAATTGTTTAACATACATCCCAAGGGGGTGCAAGTCTTGCTTCCCCCACCTCCCATAGCCTCCCTCCTAAGATAAAGACAGACACAGTGAGGGAAAGGAGATTGGTCAGTGAGTAAGGGGTCTCACTGGCCGACACAAAAGGAATTTCACACCACGCACTTTATTACTGGCCTGGGCACCCAGACGGTCGACGGTATGCGACAGAAACCGCAGTAGCCACTCACACAATCATCAATTTCACCACTTCATTCATATGTCCCTGCCACCCACTTTCCCACTTTTCCACTAGAGCGAAGCAGTTTCCTCAGCACCTTGCTGAGTATTAGTGCCTGCTCGGGGGAGTGATCAAGTCCCCCCTCCACCCCCAATCGGGTGGGTCACCTTTTGTATACGTGGCCCTTCTTCACTGGCCTTCTTCATAAGGCGGGGCCCTCTTTTTTTCTGCCCAGTGGCCTTTCTCCTAAAGGCGGGGCCCTTTTTTTTCTCCATATACTTGCCTTTCTCCTGAAGGCTTCCAATGTGGGTTTCAACTCAATTGCAGCTGCAGTATGGGCAGGGCTCAAGTTCCTTCCTCCGCTTCCCAAGGTTCTCTTGCCGCTCGCTGCCGTTTGGGCGATCCCGGCACAGGCTTTCTCCCGTTCACCCGACAAAAAGGTCGGTGGCGCCAAGAAAGGGAGGCGTGCGCCGAGCTCTCCCTCCTGGTGCGGCGATTAAGAGCAGGCAACTGCCACCTCTCTGTCTCAGCACCTACCAGGATCCGAGTCACGGCACCATTTATGTTGCAGAACTCAGAGTCAGAGAGACCATGGAGTGAAGGAAAAAGAGTGTTTCTTTATTTAACGCGCGGGCTTAAGGCTGGAATCACTTCCAAAGAGCCAAAAGCTCCGATTTACATCAGCACATTGTTTTTATAGACATTATGACACATAGGCAAAATCTCCCCCGCCCCTTTCTGTGTGGGTTATCTGGGGCCTCTGGGTCGAGGGGGGTACACTTCCCCTTCTTGGCACCACTGACCCTTTTGTCAGGTGAACGGGAGACAGCCTGCGCCACGATCACCCGAACGGCTGTGCGCGTCAAGAGAACCTCAGGAAGCGGAGGAAGGAACTTGAGCCCTGCCCATACTGCAGCTGCAATTGAGTTGAAACCCACATTGGAAGCCTTCAGGAGAAAGGCAAGTAAATGGAGTAAAAAGAGGGCCCCGCCTTATGAAGGTCAGTGTTAGTATACGTATACAAAAGGTGACCCACCCGAGTGGGGGTGGAAGGGGGGACTTGATCACTCCCCCGAGCAGGCACTAATACTCAGCAAGGCGCTGAGGAAACTGCTTCGCTCTAGTGGGAAAGTGGGTGGCAGGGACATCTTTGTCCGTCTTTGTTGTAGACTGTGTGTCCGTGTTTGTAGTCAGCTCAGTGTACAACAGGCTGAGTTGATCTATGACTTTTAGATTTCCTTCTGCTAGAACTCATGCAGCATAAAGTTGCCGATGCAAAAATGGTGAACTCTTTGCGTGTGTGAGTATGCCCATCCCTTGATTTTGATAAGCCCTGAGCATGCATCCAGAGGAGCAGTATAATTGCTGGATCTGCTCCATCATGCCTTACCATGCAAGAAGTGTTTTCCATTCATTGTGTTAAATTGAAAAAAGTTTGTTGTGTATATTTTATGATTTCTTAGATATCATAAAATATATGTGATATTTGCAGATTAGTGTTAGTTGCAACTCCAAATGATACTGAGTGTGGTTCCCAATGGATGACAAGAGAAAAGACAAAGACAAGTAGAGAAAGACAAAGACAAGTAGAAAAAGACAGAGAAATAGAGAAAGTGGCAGACAGAGAGGGGGGGGGAAGAAGAAAGAGGAGGCAAGAGGCAAAGAGGAAAAATTGTAAAGAAGAAGCGTGGCCATAGTTGCCCCCAGAGTGAATTAAAAGCAGCTGATTATGCCTAGAACTTATTACCTGGGGGTAAAGTAGCCACAATAATGTAATAGTTCTTTAAAATAAGAAAATGTAACTAGAAGGAGAAGAAGAGCCTATCCCAAATGTGCGTCATTGGGACTAGTGTAGGGCAGAAAGGTTTAAGTAAGTGAGTTTAACTTGCAAAAAAAGACAAATAAAGAGACAAGGCTGGTGCATGGAGCGGAGAGTTTTATGTAGAAAGTTTGAAACATGATCTGCAATACAGGCAGATCAGCAAGAAAAAGAAAGCAAAAGAAAGAGAGAGAGATTTCTCTTCCCATACTAATGAGTGAAAGTGTTATCAAGCACTTTGCCTGGGAAGCGAAGTTTGTTTACAGAAAGCTGTGCCTGAGAACCAAACACTTCTAGCCTATGCTGAAAATGCTTGCTAGTGTTGTGCTGCCTCATGGGTAACATGTATAGTATAAAACCCATTTAGCCCAATGGCTCGTGGTTCAGAAAAGCTGTGTGATCCACCCATTAGGTACGCCTGTGTGCTGTAAGTTACCCAATAAAGTCTCCTTATAAAAAAAAAAACCCTCGCTGGAATCCCAAAACACAAGCGGGGCTAGAGCGCCTCACCCAGTATCAAACCCTGCTGTTAAAAGCCATGAGGGCAAGTATGAAGAAGTCAATATGACCAAGGTGTCTAAAGAGCTGTAAGGTGCCACCGAGGCCCCTGGAGAGTACTTAGAGCGTCTTTTAAATGCTTATCGTCAGTATACCCCTCTCGACCCAGAGGCCCCAGATAATATGAAGATGGTCAACATGACCTTTGTAGCTCAAAGTTACCCAGACATCCGGAAAAAGCTACAGAAGTTAGATGGTTTTGCAGGAAAGAACTTAACAGAATTATTGGAAGTAGCTCAGAAGGTATATATGAATCGGGTTCAAGAAGAAGAGAAGAAAAAAGAGAAGAGGATGGTTAAAAAGGCAGAATTGCTCGCTGCGGCATTGGTAGAGCAGCGAGGTGGAGGATGAGGAAGGGGCCGAGGGCAAAGAGGACGTGGACAAGGGAATGAGAGAGGATCTGGTAGAGGAAGAAGAGGTTTAGGGAGGAATCAGTGTGCCCAGTGTGGACAAGATAGACATTGGTGGCGTGCGTGCCCAAATGGAATAAATCAGACATACAGAGAAGAAAATCGAGGAGGCCATAATGGGCGAGGGAGGGGACAGCTTAGCTGGCAACCGAATTGGCAAATGCAGGGATCTGCAGGAATGTATGAGGTAGCCCCCTTTATGGGAATGGCTGCGACGGAAAGTCTCGAATAGGACAGACCGGGCCCCCTCAGTCTCGGCCCCAGGGAGCCCCTGGTCACTGCCACTGTGGGGGGCCATGACATTGACTTTATGATTGACACTGGAGCAGCTTCATCTGTAATAACCTACCCGGTCGCTCCCCTCACCCATCAAAAAGTACGGGTGGTAGGGGCGACCGGAGTAGTAGAGGAAAGGCCCTTGTTAGAACAAAGAACCTGTCAGCTTGGATCCCATATGGTGGAACATCAGTTCCTATACCTACCCGAGTGTCCAGTGCCATTATTAGGGCACGATTTGTTGTCAAAACTGAGGGCCCAAATATCTTTTGAAGAAGATGGAACAGCTGCTATTACCTTCCGAAGAACCAGGAGAGGTATAAAGCTTTTAACTCTCACCTATCCACAAGAAGAGGAGTGGAGATTACATTGGACCATGCCAGTACTGGATGAAGAGCCATGGCAGGCATTTAATGTGCCTGGGGTGTGGGCAGAAGACCACCCACCAGGAATGGCAAGATGTGTGCCACCTGTTGTAGTTGAATTAAAACCAGGGGCGGTGCCAGTGCACGTACGACAGTATCCACTGCCGCAACGAGCAATACTAGGAATTCAGAAGCACCTAGACCGTCTGCTAAAATACGGTATCCTCCGAGAATGTCAGTCACCATGGAACACCAGTAAAGAAACCCGGCACTGATGAATATCGTCCGGTGCAAGACCTGAGGCTGGTAAACCAAGCAACAGTAACCATACATCCGGTGGTCCCTAACCCGTATGTATTGCTGGGTCTGATTCCGTCTGAAGCAACTCATTTTACCACACCAGATTTGAAAGATGCCTTCTTTTGCATTCGACTGGCGCCCAAAAGCCAAGCCATCTTTGCCTTCCAATGGGAAGACCAATTAACGGGAAGAAAGACCCAACTGACGTGGTCCCGCCTTCCACAAGGTTTCAAAAATTCCCCCACCCTATTTGGTACCGCCTTGAGTCAAGACCTCCAAGATTTTCATTCAGAACCCGGGAAAAGAGTTCTGTTGCGGTATGTGGACGATTTGTTACTTGCGACGTCGTCAGAATTTGAATGCAGGCAAGGCACCCAGGAATTGTTACAACTCTTGTGAGAGCGTGGATACAAAGTGTCCCGGAAAAAGGCGCAGTTATGTAAAACCCATGTGCGATATTTGGGGTTTATAGTGTCTCAATGACAACGAGAATTGGGTCCTGAACGAAAAGAGACTGTGTGTGCCCTGCCTGAACCAACAACTAGGAAGCAGGTGTGGGAGTTCCTTGGAGCCGCCGGGTTCTGTAGAATTTGGATCCCTATTTTTGCTGTAATGAGTAAGCCCCTGTATGAAGCTACTAAAGGTCCAGAGACAGCTCCTTTTCAATGGGACAAGCCGCAGAGAGAGGCTTTCGTTAACATTAAAAAGGCGCTACTTCAAGCGCCAGCTTTAGGACTTCCAGATGTAACCAAGCCCTTTTTGCTGTATGTTCATGAACGAGACAATGTGGCCGTAGGAGTACTGACGCAGCAACTTGGCTCGTGGCAGTGACCAGTGGCATATTTATCTAAACAATTGGATCCTGTTGCCAGAGGCTGGCCAGCGTGTTTAAAGGCTATTGCAGCAACAGCTCTACTGGTTAAAGAGGCGGATAAGTTGTCAATGGGGCAAGAGCTAATAGTGTGGGTTCCACATGCAGTACTCACACTGATGGAGTATAAAGGAAATTACTGGTTCACCAACGAGTGCATGACCAAGTATCAAGCTATGCTCTGTGAGAACCCACGTATTAAATTAGAAGTGTCTTCTAACCTGAATCCAGCCACGTTGCTACCAGTAGAACCGGAGGGTCAACCTGAGCATAACTACATTGAGACTATGGATGAAGTTTACTCTAGTCAGCCAGACCTGCGTGATAGTCCGTGGCCCCACCCAGATGTCACCTACTTCACAGATGGAAGCAGTTTTGTCCGAGATGGAAGAAGATATGCCGGCTACGCAGTGGTAACTAGAGACAAAGTCATTGAAGCAAGCCCTCTTCAATGGGTGGAACTGATTGCCCTTATTCGAGCTTTGACGCTGGCTGCTGGACTCACAGTCAACATTTATACAGATTCTAAGTATGCGTTCACCACTCTCCATGCCCATGGAGCACTATACCGTGAGAAAGGGTTAATAAACTCAGCAGGCCAAGGTATCAAAAATGTAGTAGAAATCTCGGTTTTATTAGATGCCGTGTGGCACCCTAAGCGTGTGGCAGTGATGCATTGTCGAGGGCATCAAAAAGGAACCAACGATATAGCCAAGGGAAACCGATGGGCAGACCAGGTGGCTAAGCAGGCCGCCTTTAGAAGTAATCAAAACATGGCAGAAAAATTGGCACTTTCAGCCACCCCATTGTTCCAAGTCGATTTGACAGACACGTACCCAAAGTATACCGCAGAAGAAGACCAGATGGCTGTTGAGTCTTTAAGAGCCAAGAGAACAGTCCAGAGGTGGTGGGAACTGCCAGATGGACCGATTTTTGTACCACACCGGCTAGCCTGGAGTATCGTGCAGGCAGCTCATAAAGCCACCCATTTAGGAAAGAGTGCCCTAGCAGCGCTACTACGAAAGCAAGTTTACATCAATGGGATACACAGCTTTGCCAAGTCAGCATCTATGTGGTGTGTAGAATGTTCCAAAAATAACCCAAAACAAGGAAAGGGACCTCCACCAGGAGTTCAGCAGCATGGTACTCTCCCTTTCGAAGCCCTAGTGGTTGACTTTACCGACATGCCTAGGGCAGGACATTATCGTCACCTATTAGTTTTTGTATGTTCTTATACGGGATGGGTGATTGTGATTCCCACTAAGGGGGGAATGTAGCAGCCATATCGGGGGTCAGACTAAGTAGCCTCATGCTTCATGTTCTCGCTGAGCTCTTGCTCTCTGAAATATATGTTTGTAAGCTGACGAGACACAGGAATTTCTTATCTTGTCAACAAAGGCTAAGGTCATAGAATTGTATATCATGTTCTCTTCTGTTCTCTGCTTATCATGGCTACCCTATAACCCATTTCTTGTATTATAAACAATGGTGCTAGGAGAGGAAATGCTGAATACTGCAAAACCGCAAGAGAAGGGGGGGGGAGTTGTCTGTGTGTCACCATATCTATAAAAGCAATGTGTTGATGTGTCTCGGGTCTTCTGGCTCTTTGGAAGTGATTCCAGCCTTAAGCCCGCGTGTTAAATAAAGAAGTACTCCTTTTCCTTCACTCCGTGGTCTCTCTGACTCTGATTTCTGCAACAGACAAGATACCGTCGGCTCCTTCTCGAACCTCTGGAAGGAGGGAGGACAGGAAATGGCCTTGAGGTTTCAGGGAGAATTCCAGAGCATAACCCCTTCCCACCGTATCCAGGAGCCAGCTGTCCTGTGATATGTTTGCCCAGGCCTGGACAAACAGGGTTAGCCGGCCTCCCACCAGCCCTCCCCAGATGGGGAGGGCGTGGTAGTCAGTTCTTCTTAGGTGGGAATGGCTTTTTTGTCACGTGACCAGGCCTGCTGGAGCCCCTGTTGAATTTGGGGTTGAAACCTCCACGAGATCTGTGAGACTGGGTTCACTGTCTTGGTACCCAGTTGAAGCGATGGTGGCTGTGGGACGAAGGTCTGTTGTGGCGAAAGGACTGCTTCAGAGTTGAAGAAGGGAGAGAGAGTTTGTTTTTCTCTGATAGGTCCTGCAGGATCTTATCCAGTGATGTCCCAAAGAGCAGACCCCCTTCAAAAGGCAAGCACATAAGGTTGGCCTTAGATGCATGATCCAACTGCCAGTTCTTTAGCCAGAGGTGCCTTCTAGCTGCCATGTTCAAACCCATGGCCTTGGAAGATAAGGTGATGGAATGTAAGCACATGTCTGCCACGAAGGCCAAAGACAGGGAGATCTTGGTAAAGGTGGATGTTGGGGCCTGTTCTGGTGGGATGACCTCCTTCAAGCTGCCCAGCCAGGAGAGAGCGGACCTAGCAAAGTATGAGCCTGCAGTACCTACGTGGAGAGAGAGCGTGTCACAGCTTCGATGAAGGCTTCTAGCTTCTGATCCTAAGCGTCCCTGAGAAGGGCCTCCACAGCAGAGGGAACTGCTACGTTCTTGCCCAGGGCAACAGCTCCACCAGAGGTGTGGAAAGAAGGGGCTCCTTACTCTTGTTTAGGCAGTAAAGTGAGAGCCACTATTTAGGAGGCTTGGAGATCTTGGAAGGATCCTGCCATTCCTGTGAGATCAGTTTCTCAAAGTTGGGATCCAGTAGAAAGGCAGAAGAGGTGCTGGGGAGCAAAAAGCAGTATTTGTTAGCGGTGGGTGCCCCATCCTCCTCTGGTGTGCTCTCTTGGGCTAGACCCATCTCCTGTGACACCTTGGCAATCATATGTTGAAGGAAGGCCTGTGGGAAGAGAAGATGTTGGGATTCAGAGGACATTTCTGTATCTGAGCCAGAGAGCTCACCTTCCTCAGCTGAAGAGGAGTTGTCCTCTTGGGCTTCCATGCTTGGTAGTTTAGCCAGAACCCAAAGACGTTTGGACTTAGAGAGTGGTTTGCCCTTCTTTGGGGTGGCTGTTTCACCCACCTGGTCAATACTAGGCTCCTGGGGAGTGGGTGGTTGAGCTGCGCTCTGTGCTCGGAATGCCTGGATTTGGGACAGCAGCCACTCCTGCATGTCCTGCCTCTCCGTCTCCTCTCTGAGTCGAGCCTGTTCGTCTTCTGGGAGGTTTGGAGAGAGAAGGATGAAAGTGTGGTTCAGTGCCTGGCTCTATAGCCAAGAGGCCCTGATCCCTAGCTCAATGGGCCAATGGTGGTGTGCCTCCTAGCCAGGGGTGGTGGTGTCAGGGTTGGATCAGAGTCCATAGAGCCCCAAAGCAGTTCTGATTTTGAGGAAGAGATAGAAACCGTGGGAGAGGAACCTGCGCACTGTTCAGAGGTGCTGCCGGAGGGAGAGCCTGAGAGTGGCAGTGACCCTGGCAGGGAGAGGGAGGGACAACTGGAGCTTTGGGATGCAAGGCACCAGTGCAGGGACAAGCAGGAGATGGAGGAGGCGCTCAGCCCGCTTGGTGCAACGTCAGCAGCTGCACCCCAATGCCCCACAGGAAAGGGGTGGACTTTCGCCTCCTAGCCCTTAAGTTCAGAGGCTTCCCGCCTTTACCCTCCAAATGGAGACCAACTGTCCCTAAGGCTAGAAACCCCTGGTAGGCAGCTCTCTCAAGTTTCCCTCATTAGGCTCAGGCAGTTAGCATCTGTAATCATCATTAGGTTGAATGGAAATAAAGCCTTGGAAAAGAGCCCTATCGCCTGGGTGTTGATTCTGGCTACTTGAGGATTTCAGAAGGCAGCAAGGGCGCTCCTGACGGGGGGAGGACCTCCTCTTGTGAGGGAGAGCTTCCACTGTGAAGAGCTCTTAAGCCTCGATATGATATATATCTAAACTCCTTTCATATATATACTCATACTCTCTCTCCTGGACAAGGGGAGGGGGCTCTCCCAAGAATTGATTGTGGAGACGTTGCTCCAGGCTTGGATAAACTCGCCCTGGAGTGTGTTGGGAGGTCTCTCCCCTCCCCACTAGTTGCTGTTTAAGAAAAAGAGCATGCAAAAAGAGCTTGGCACCACTGTGGTGCAGGGGGGGGGGCGAGAACAGGGGGGGCCTGCCCTACTATAAAGTAATATATACTTTGGCTGCCTATATATTACTATATATTTCTCTATATAGAGAGAAATGGCTGCCTATGCGTGAGTAGGAGGAGTCCCAATGAGGTCGCCCAGTGAGAAAAAGCCGGGTGCTGGGAGAAAGCAGTTCTGGAGGGAAAAGCCAGCCAGTGCTGTCTGAAGCGCTGCAGCAAGGATTTTCGGCTGAGGGAGCTGCCTGAAATGCCGTCTCTGTGGGGGAGAGAAATGCTGGCCAAAGAGAGAAGCGGGGGGCGGGGAGAGCTCCTACCCTCTTCTCCCTAATGGCTGTCATTGAGGCAAGGAGGCTTCTCCCTAGCACCGGGTCCCCTCAAAAGGGAGCACAAGTGGGGACTTGCGGGGCTGAGAAAGGAGGCCGTTTGGAGAAGGGGCGGGAGGTCAAAGGGCCACCCCCTATAACGAGGCTTAATCTCCACTAAGCCACAAGCACCAGGACCCCTTTAGCCTAGGGGGCACAGGAGGGCTTGAAAGGTAGACAGGGCGCTCTGGAGGAGAACCAGTGAGAATATAGCGCTGGTTGGGTGAAGGGCCTCTGTCCATGTCTTCCCTCCCCAGCACTGTGTCCATCCTCAATGACAATGTGGGGGGGGGCGGGGATTACCTTGCTCCATCCTGGGAAAGAGAAACTTCTCCCTCAGCTAAACTGAAAACACCTTTGCCCCCAACAGGCAGAAATGAGAGACTGAGGTGATCCAGCAGGAGGAGGAGTCGAGGAGGTGGGGACTTTGTACTTTGGAAGACAGAAACAAAATTCAAAGTGATCTGGATAGACTGGAGCACTGGGCCGAAAACAACAGAATGACATTTAATAGGGATCAATGCCAAGTTCTGCACCTCGGAAAAAGAAACCAAATGCACAGTGACAAGATGGGGGATACGTAGCTCAACCACACTACAAGCGAGAAGCATCTTGGAATTGTTGTCGATCACAAGCTGAAGATGAGCCAACAATGTGATGTGGCTGCAAAAAAGGCCAATGCTCTTTTGGGCTGCATTCATAGAAGCATCGCTTCCAAATCCCAGGAAGTACTTGTCCCCCTCTACTCAGCACTGGTTAGGCCTCATCTGGAGTACTGTGTC
Source organism: Heloderma suspectum (assembly GCF_057233095.1). Lineage (NCBI taxonomy): Eukaryota > Metazoa > Chordata > Lepidosauria > Squamata > Helodermatidae > Heloderma > Heloderma suspectum. The sequence continues at coordinate 59,729,043 of NC_139475.1, read as the reverse complement.
CAGTTCTGGGCACCACACTTTAAGAAGGATGCAGACAAACTGGAGAGGGTTCAGAGGAGGGCAACGAAGATGATCAGAGGACTGGAAACAAAGCCCTATGAGGAGAGACTGAAAGAACTGGGCAGGTTTAGCCTTGAGAAGAGAAGACTGGGGGGAGATAGGATAGCGCTCTTCAAGGACTTGAAAGGCTGTCGCAGAGAGGAAGGCCAGGATCTCTTCTCGATCCTCCCAGAGTGCAGGACACGGAATAATGGGCTCCAGTTACAGGGAGCCAGATTCCGGCTGAACATCAGGAAAAACTTCCTGACTGTTAGAGTGATACGACAATGGAACCAATTACCTGGGGAGACGGTGGGCTCTCCCACACTGGAGGCATCAAGACGAGGCTGGACAGCCACCTGTCAGGGCTGCTCTGACTTGGATTCCTGCCTTGAGCAGGGGGTTGGACTCGATGGCCTTGTAGGCCCCTTCCAACCCTACTCTTCTATGGTTCTATGATTCTTGACAATTTTGAAAGTTCTGCCTATCAACAGGGAGCCTGCGGCTAACCCATACCTATTGGCGCTTGTAGGGAGAAGTCAGGGGAAAGCCACCTTCCTCCCCCTATCCCACCCCATTGTAGGCTATTGGTATGTGTGGACTGTTAAGCTGATAACAATATTTTTTGTGGGCTAGTAGCTTCTGTGGACTCATTTGCAAGGCTGCTTTAATGGGGTCTGCCCTCTCTGTGCACTGCAGAGGGCAACCATGGCCTGCCGTAGGTTTTTGCTGGCACTTCCCAGTGAGATCCATGTGAATTAGGCAGGGTGCTAGATTAGGGGTGGTATGTGTGTCTCCTTATTTGTTTAGTTTTATCCCAGGTTGACTTGTCTGTGGAGGGAGAAAAAGCCCAGTTTCTGCAATAGACTGACACCATGATTCTCGAAGTGTATGCCCCATGGTTGTCCCCCCACCCCCCAACCAGGGCACACACTCAGGTGCCTTTTTTAATTACTTAAGAAGAAAAAAAACTATTGGAAAGCTGCTCGATACAAATCCCCTAAGCCGCTATTGATGGAGGTGCTCGGGAGAGCTTCAGGAACCTGAAACATGGGCACCATCTGTGGTTCTGCGTCTCCCTGGCCAAATTACATCCAAAGATCTTTCTTTCCTCCACTGTTTTCCATTAAGCGAATTGGTTTTGCTGGAAATCGCCCGGCCATAAATATTCTCTCTCTACTTGGAGCAGGCGGGTTATTACTTCTTCCCAGTTTGGTGCTTGTTTTTCACTTCGGAGCAGGCAGTGGTGCCCTAAACTTCTCTGAAATGGGGAAAAAATAGAGGAGGAGAACAATCCTCCAGCAAAGAAGCCAGGGCCAGAAAGGAGCTGGCAAGGGAAGGCCTCTCTCTCCCCCCCCCCCCCCCGGCTTCACTCTCAGAACCATAACGCTTTTGGGGTTTAGGATCGAAATGAGAGCCAAGATGTCCATCTGCAGATTTGGCTGGTTAGGTTTAAAGCTCTATGGGAACATTTTTGCCCCACCAGTTGCCTCTCAGGCCTACTGGCCCAGCCTCCAAAACTGCATTGCCTGTGCACTCATTTCTCATCCATGGCCCATGTTCCCTATCCTTACCCCAATCTTAACCCCTTTCTTTTTGTCAACTTCTTGCCGCCCATAGTCATTCTTTCCCTTGGGCCTCCTCTGCCTCCACCAAGCCTTCCATCAAATCCCTGCTTCTTGGCCCTTTGCCTCCTCTGCCCTGCCTCTACATCCCTACTGCCCAGTGGACCCACTTTCCTCACCTTCCCAGTCCCCCATCCTCCCTGCCTTGTGCTTTGGCCCTGCACCCCTGTTTTTTTGCAGTCTGCCTACACCCTGGGCCGAGATGCTGGCAAGGTTTTCTTATCCCACTTCGCATTCTACTTTCTACTTGGAAATGACATTGCTTGTCAGTATTCTGTGGCTCATGCTTTCACTGTTGGCTGGCAGTGTTTGTGCCTCTTCGGAAGTACCAGAGGGGCTTGGAGGTGATGGGGGCAGCCAGTTTGGGGCTATTATATAATTCCTATGGCAAATCTCCCCCCCCCCCCCCAGTCTTCCTTGTAGCACTGGACTGATGGGCTCCTGGAATGTATTTTTCAGTGCACGTGCCGGAAAGATGCAGTGAAGATCTCTATGGATGTTTTTGTGCGGGTCCTGCAACCCAAGCGGTACAACCTATGGAAGCAAGGGAAGGACATCACTGCCTTGGACCACATGAAACCAACAGCTTTAACCAGCCCAGAGCTGGAAGCCTGGAATCAGACGAAGGACACCTTGAAAGCCAAGATGCTCCGCAGGTAAGAGACTCCTTTGTGCCTACTTTCTCCCTGCTCGATTAGAATGCCTGAAGCTGCTCTGAGAACTGCACCAGTCAGGAAGCAACCAGAGTCTGGATGTCACCTCTCACCTTTTGTAGAACAGCCCTGTCCCCTGCAGAAAGGAAGATTGCTTCCTGTTTGGAAGGCAGGACGAAGGAGGCACATTTTGCCATGATGAATGGAAGTGAGAAATGCAGTCTTGTGCAATGCAATGTGGTAAGATGTCTCCCCCCTCCCCCCAATCTCCCCAGGAGTACCTGATATAGTTTCTTTTTGTTTGTGTGAATGCTGCCTTTGAAGGCCACCCTCTTACTACCTGCAGACAGATGTTTGTCTCTCAACAACCACGGTAGCGTCGTTGTGCCATGGAAAGCACACAGCAGCTTCGCAGGGATCTTTTATATAAAATGACTGCCTGATTGGATTTTGCTCTTGATTAGACAGCATTCGTTGTGCATTGGAAGAGAGTCAGTATGCTTGGCCTGCATTCTGAGCTGACACCCAATTTATGACTGTTGAATATGCAGCCCCTGGTTGTTGTTAGTTCCTTCCCAACCTGCCCTTCCAGTATAGGAAGGAAACTCCTCATCTTTCTCCCGCAGATCCTTTCATAATTTTGAAATGCCCCTGTCAGGTCATTTAACATTGACATGTCTGACTTGCGCTGTGCTCACTTGCTCTTGCGTTTTTGGATGGCTGTCAAGTGTCAGGCTTATTTGCCACACTGGATTTATTATACCACTCAGGATTCAGTTGCAGAATCCTATAAGGAGGTCTTGATACAGTAGGGCTGTATATGCACTCTCCACTTATGTACACTTCATGAAAGCATGGAATTGACTTAATCTGTCACAGACGTTAACATCCTAAGAAGTTTCCCCTTCCCCTCCAGTTTAGCAGAGGTTTCATTTTTTCTTAATTAAAAACAGTTTCTAGTCCTTACTGTTGAAGAGAGAAACTTGGAATTCCTTCATACCATTCTCCTCTCTCCATGGGTGATGCACAGGCTTTGAGGCACCCCAGAAGACTGTGTACTTTAATTTTTGTAATTAATACTTTTAAAAAAGATTAATTCAGGGCTTCCAATAGTTATCCCCTTAAAAAGTCCTTATTTTAAAGGATTCATTGGAAAGCGGATCTTTGAGCTAAATGGTCTCACTACCATGGAAATACGCTCAGTTGGTGGGGTACAAATGTCCCCCCACCCCCGACTTGGCCTTTCCTTGTAAGTTTTGCCTTCCAAGTCCTCTATCTTGATAGTTCTCTATTGGGTCATTTGTCAACAAAGACATTACCACATAGCTGGTACATACACTCACACCCCTCTACAGGAGTTGCACTCTGTGCAAATGGGGAGGGGGATCAGTCTTCAAGTCGTCTTCCTGCATCCTGGAGCAGCTAGCATGCTCAACCCAGTGGAGCTCTGTGTACTATTTCATGCTTCCATCACTGATCTCTACAAATTAATCACCATGGTGATCTCACAATCACAACCAACATTTTTTTCTTACCTTTCTCTGCTTCCTTCAGTCCTTACCCCCAACCCTCTCTTTCTAAAAGCGCTTTCTGGTATTAAATTGAAACACATTTTCTCTATGCTCAGGCAGGCCTCTGCTGCACTAGCGATACCATTCTTCTACTTGAAAACCTTGTTTAACTCTAAATCAGCAATCCTATCATGTCTGCTCCTGGCAGCAGCATAGAGGATAGCTGGTTGGAGATCCTGGTTTTCAAGTTGTCTTTAATCCTCCATTCTCCTACCCTGGCAGGGCATGTTGGCTGTTGTGTGAGCTCAGCATGATGTGCTAGGAACTGGGGGCAGAAGTATCTCAGGCTATCTGGGTGCCTGGGCTGCCACTTCTGAACAGGTTTTTCCTGCCTCGTGCAATCCTGGTGCCAGATGACTTGATACTGCGAGGTCCTCGAAAATGTATGCTGGTACCTGAGCATTTTGAAATACTTTTCCATCTCTGCCAGCAGCTGTTTGTCATGGTGCCCTTGATCCTCATTTATCAAGCGTATTGCTGATTTCATTCCCAAATCTGCCTGGCTTAGTGAAGCTGTTGGCTTGACACAGCTTCTATTTACATAACAGCTAATTGATTGTGGCTAAAGCTAATTGGCCAACAAGAGCAGCTTTTCAGTAGAGAGTGGTGATCCCATTTCACAAAGTTCCATTGGATTAGAAGCTTTTTAGAAATGGCTGCTGGGCCAGGAGATGTAAAATGGTGTGTGTGTGTGTGTGTGCGCGCGTGCGCGCGCGTGAGAGAGAGAGAGAGAGAGAGAGAGACCTGTTCGTCCCTGCAACCCCCAGTCAAGCTTGTGTTAAGAGGAGATGTTTTGTTTGTTCCTTACGTTTAAATCCCACTTTTCTTACCTGATTGAACTCAAGGTGGTATACGGGGGTGGGGAGAGGACCAGATCCACGCACTGACCAGACCCAGCCCTCCTTGGCTTCCACAAGGTTGGCTTCACACCTCTTCAGGCCATGGTCATGGGAAGGTTCAACTGAGCTGCATGACCAATTGGAGGGCTGGGCTGTGGGGCTGTTCTGGAAGCAGAGGAGACTTTTCCCTCTGCATCTTGTCAGTTTGACAGAAAATGCATTTCTGTTGGCTTCTTTGACTTGATGGTGCAGATGTGGCAGTGAACCTGTGGTCCTACTGCGTGGAAGGATCTTGGCGATGGTGGATTGAACTGGCAGGTTTAAAAAGCAGTGAGTTGTCGGGGACAAGCAGGAGAGAGCAGGAGCACCACCTGCAGCGCACCCACCTCTTCTGCTTTTACTGCACAACCCACAGTCAGCTTCTTCATAGTGTCAAGATTGATCCTGAGCGCAGGGGGATAGTTAGCAGCTCAGATTCAGAAGAGGAGCAACCAGAACTGGGGGAGGTATTTTCTCAAGCCAGTTCAGATATGGGTAGGCGTGCTGCTCAGGTTACCAGCTCCCAGATGGCCGGGCCTGAAACCTCACCCTTACCCCCCTCTGTGAGAAGCAGTGAGGAGGAGGAGGAGGAGAGTGGGGACTGTGACCTAAGAGACATGAGGTGGCGGCGCAGAGCTAAGAGAGAAACATCAGGGGCAGAGCTCAGCCGGTTGAACCAGTTAGCGATGCGTGAGAGGCAGGACCCCCCTCCCCACGTTAGCCTAGCCAGACAGCCGCCCTTTCAAACCGCGGGCAACTTTCGGTGATCCCATTTGGATCCCCTGGAGGCGTGCCTTTGCAGCCAGAGAGTCTTTGAGGATCTGCATCTGTAATGAACTTGTGAACAATGCATTACTGGCATGAGACTGAAGCCTCTCATTTTGTGTGTGTGTGTGAGTGCTTAAGGAAAGGGGCCCAAGGGGTTTTGTGATGCATAGGTTGTAGAGCGTGACTGTCAGGGTGGACACTGAGCCCATAGAATCCCAGAGTAGTTCTGATTCTGAGGAAGAGGAGTCGCTCCTGGGAGGGGAGCGCGCGCCTCTTTCCCAGGGCCCACAGCTGATGGAGATTCCTCCCACCAGCATTCCTAGATTAGAAAGCAGTCCAGGGAGTGACAGAGCGCAGGAAGCAGACTTGGTGGATGCGCGATGCAGACGCAGAGAGCGGCGCCAGATGGAGGGCGCGGAAAGGAGGCAAAGTGCCAGGTTGGCGCGCAAACAACGGCTGCGCCCAGAGGATCCAAGGGAAAAGGGGAGGGACTCTCCCTAGTCCTTAAGTTCAGGGGTCTGCCAGTAATTCCCTTTCAAACGGGGACCAACTGTTCCAGCGTAGGGCATAGGTACTGTGCTGCTCAGATCTAGTTGCAATTGGTAGAGTTGTTAAGTTGTAAAAGAAGAATAAAGCTTTGAAAGGAATCCCTTTGTCTGTGTCTGGACTTGGCTACTGGATTAGACTGAGAGAGGCCTCCAAGGAGCCCTCGACAGTGACGTCCAAACCAGGACCATTGGGTTGTTTAGGAGCTATTGGGCGGTATAGAAATGAATGAATGAATGAATGAATGAATGAATGAATGAATGCAGTCAACCCAAAAACATACCATATCATGCTCCACAGCTTAGGAAGGAGCCAATCATGGTTTGTGCAGTAAAAGTGGAAGAGGCCGGTGTACTGCAGGCAGTGCTCCCACTTTCTCCCACCCGTGCCCAACGATTCATCGGCTTTTGAACTGATTGGCTGTCATTACATGTGGACCAGGTCAATGTCTGAGGGGGTCTGTGGCTTGCGATTTTCTCTGGGTGTTGGCAACTTTTCCCCCTTTGCTTTCAGCCAAGATGCTCTGGACAGATTCTCCAGTAGTCTTGTCCTCCACATCACTGTCAGATGACATGAGTGTAGAAACGAGGATAATGAGGCGAGGTAACTTTGTGAGGGTGGGGCATGCCTCATGAAACTCCCACCTTTAGAGATGGGGTTAAAATGCCTGCAGTTTTCTCCCAAAGTTTTTACAAGTAATAATTTCAGAAGCAATGCTTTTGCCCACTAAAAATAGCCCCCAAGTGATTGGCTGTTAATTGTGACACCATGCCACTTCCCTCTTCCCTCCTGAGGAAGCGTTACAGTTTCTCTCAGATCACAGCGAAACAGAATTCCAAGCTTTCTGGATTCTGGTGGTGTGTTTGTGCTAATGAATTGTCTTGGAGGTGTGAAGTAAACATCCACACTTGGAGAGAGTGACCATATGGCTCAAATCTAGTGATTCCTCTGCTTGTGTCTGCCTTTTCCTATTGTTGTTTTTTTCTGGTTGCAACGTGTTCTGTTCTCTCCCACCCCCCGGTAGGTTGGCCTGTTGTCCCATTAAAAGGCCTTGTTAACTATGTTCTGCTGTGACAGAATGAATGTAGCCTATCCCCAGTGCAGACAGGCTGTAAAAGCTGTGGAAGTGAGATTTTCGCTTTTGGCATCTCTTGAATTGTCATGGCTAGCTCTGTGCTGCTTTCTGATACATTGGTGGGGGCTGGGAAGAGGTGAGGAAGGAACCACACCATGCCACATGGGAACTGTTCCTTTAAAAAGGAGAAAAATCTCAGAGTGCTAAAAATGATGGCATGCAGGAGAGGTACGTGGACTGAAAGCAACAGGAAGCAACTCAATTAGCAGCAAGATGGTGGCTTTGCACATCCATCCACACATGTACATACATATGCTTCAGTGTATACAGACAGATGCTGGTAACTCTTGCTTCCGAGATAAGTTTTTGAACTCAGATTCTGTCATCTTTTGGAAGGATGTTTCTTACAAACACAGTTGTGTTGTCTCTGACTGTCACTGCCTCTGTATGTAGAAGTCTGGTCTGTCAAGAAACACACTGAGGGAAAGGTACAATTGTTTTCCTACCAGAATGACAGGCTTGTGGCTGTGTGCGGCTGCTGCACAAGGAGTTGGAGGGAAAGACGGGAAGACCCTGTGCTGATCTCTGGGGCTGCAATTGAGGTTTTTGGAGCTGAAATCTCTTTTTTAAATGTATGACTCTTTTTTCTCTTTTTTTAGAAAAATGACAATCAGAAATAGCCTCCCAAATGTCAGGATGCTCTGGGCCTTTATTTCTAGCCAGTAATTCATCACTAGTATGACCATGGGTTTCAGCTGAGGTTGGGTCACCCTGGATTGAACCATATTCCTCTCTGACTAATAAAATATGCCATCTTTTCTGTCTTCATGCACACAGAAGGTGAATGGACCTGTTTTACAAAAACTCAGCTCCCCCCTCCCTCCCCCTTCAGCTCACCTGCCTCACATTGCTGAGAGGAGGGCACTTAGCTGGTGAACCTGCACAGTTGTCCAGTTCCAGTCTGTTTGCACTGTGCCATGATGGGCGACGTCTTGCTATGGGTTCCAGCCAAGTTCCTCCAGAGTGGGCAGAGGGCAACTCTAAGACGCTAACGTTTGGAAGAACAAGAAGTGTTCTGTTTCAAGAAGGATTTGGACACTAGGAGAGGAGGTGCAAAGCTCAAGGGGGGATCCTGACATGAGGCCCCCCTGTGTCCCTACTCTTATATCTGAATTCCCCAGCTCTGCGAGTAAGCAATTAGGCCGTTGTTATCAGGCTGCAAACATTCTGGGTCAGGATAGCGCAGCTGACTCCTGATCTCTTTGTCGCCTCAACTGCCCAAGTCTCTGCAGTGTATTGCAAAAAGAGAAAACATTAACTACAAATAGAATTGCGGGGGGGGGGGGGTCCTTTGGGTGCATTAGAGTGACCACCTTTTGTGCCTGCTGTGAGTCCTGTGAAGTCCTTCTTTTTGTGTTTGCCTTGGCCTGTTGTTGGCTCAAGATACCAGGTTCGCCATCCTAATCTCTCTTTTCCCAAAAGTTGTTGTGAGCTTCCCAGCCAGGCTTTTTTGTGAGATGTAAACAATTGCTTCTTTCCCTCAGCCAGCAGCCATTCCTTTTATGAGACCTTAAAACTTTCTCTCCCATCTCCTATCCAGGGCAAACAGGAAACGGAGCCAACCCCGAAGGCATAAGATGCAGGATCAGAAGTCACTTGGGGATGTCATGGCAATGGACACTACCTTGGGTGAGGGGAAAGAGGAGGATCAGAGGAGAGTCCCAAACTTGGATGAAGAGGATAAAAGCAAAGAGGGTAAGGCCATGGCTCTCTGCTTGCCACACTTCTGTGGGTAATGTCAGAAACATGATAGAACCCCACATCATGAACATCTCAGCTCTCATTAAACACATTCTTCACCCCTAGAATACTTCATCACCACCACCACCTAGCATTTATAGAGCATGTTCCTAAACATGATGCAAACATGCTAAGCTAGGTGAGGCTATATTTCTACCCAGCCTTTCAGCCCAGATTGCTTCCCAAAGCAGCATACAATTAAATTGCATGCAAAGGTACAATATAATTAGGGATGTGTTGAGGGGTGGGAGCAAGCATCATCTCTTTTGGCCCCTGGCAGTTAATGATTCCAGGCTGTTCCTTCCAGAGGGAGAGTGTAGAAGGAACAACTTAAAAGTTACAGGTGGTAAAAAAACAACACACACACCCTCCCCAATTGATCTGCAGAGTCTTCAAAATACAGCCATATGAAACTACTGTACGCCACTAGTGTGTCTGACAGGCAGCAGCCCTGAGGTCCCCTTTCTTAGGAATGGACCCTTCTATGTGCAGAGTATGTGTCCTGCCTTTGAGCTGTAGCCCAGGCAATGCTGAACATGGTGTGTGTTTTTTAATAACATCTGTGTTCTGTTTCTCCAAGTAGGAAGCTTAAAGTGGATTGTGATCTAAGAACCATTTGCATACAATAAAAACAGGATAAATTTGACTGTGTGTGTGTGAAGGGGTGGTGGTGAAGGCCTGGCGATATTTTAGTAGCAGAAGCAGTATAAACAGTACAGAATAAATGCATGCAGATATACTCAGATCATATGATTTTTTTCCACAGACCAGAATTTGGTTTTTCTTAGTGTATAGTCTGGTACAAAGTTTGAGTTCTTTTTGGCTTTCAATAAAGCCTTTGGGAATGGGCCATTGGGGCTCTAAGGGGCTGAAACTGGGGCACGCTTATTTTCTCCAGAATGTATTTGTAAAATGCTTGTTGGGCATTGTTTGTTCTAGTGGGAGAGAGATGGGACCTCTTTGCCAATGTGAAATTTCTCCTAATTTACAACAGCCAGTTACTTTTTTAATCCTCTCTTCAAGAATTCTGCCCAAATAGCTTTCTTGACAGGAAGAACTTTCCTTAACCTTTTGTAAAAGATACACATTTTTCTTAAAGATTTCATAATGTATGGAATTTCTTCCTCCTTGTTTTTATGAAAGGTCTACCCATACACAAGAGAGGCTCATGGGCATTCACAAAGGTCGCACTTTTGATGATGATGACGATAAATAATAATAACCAATAATACTTTAATTATTCATCATTTTAATAATCCATCATCATTTCTTTATTTATATATCACGTTCTGCTAGAAAAAGTATCCAGAGTGGAGTACAACCTAATCATAAAACCATATAATATAACCAGTAAAAAATACAAATACTACAACCAATTTCTAAAAGCAATAACAAAGAACATAATGCAACCAAGACCTCAAAACAAAACCAACACATAATACAAAAGCAGCAGCAGCAGTCCCTCAGCCAACCTGATGGGAGTTACAAGCTATCAAAAAATTGGTGGCTTAGGAAAAAGAGTTGGGTGGTGAAATACATCTATGTTTCGGGTTCTCTGACTGGTCAAAAGGGAATCAGGGTTTAGCCACTCTTCCTGGCTCTGAGAGGGTGAGGAGCACATCCCATAGACATTTTGCCTAGCCCCCAATCCCCTCACTTGGAAAGTGCTTTTCTTCCTTTTTTGTTGTTTTATGTATGCAACTGTCACACAGAACATGGGCCAGCGCAATATGTTTTGTTTCCTTGAGAAGGCTTCCCTCAAATACAATTCTGAAAAGGCTCCATTGTCCATCTTCACTTGGAATCAGTTGCATTCCAATGAATTTTGATTACAGGGAGCTTTGGTAACTAAGCATAAACAATGTGCAAGTGGGGCTGGGCTTGGAACACTCCACGAATATGTAATACAAGCACAGAAACTTGGAATGAGGTGCAGCACCCTCCAATTCTCAGTTTCCATTGACAAAAAAATAACTGGAAATTTTTGGCTCATGGCTACAGAGAGAATCTTACAACTCTATGACCAATGCTTATGAAATCTTAGAAGGTATACAGGGGCATAAGCAGGTTTCCAGTAGTCAAGGGGCGCCACTTTTGTGGTCTGCATAGCTCATTGACTTTCCCAGTGGCTAGCAGAAGGATAATAAGCAATTTTGCAGATCTTTTTTCCCCAAGTCATAGAACTTGAGTTTCTTTGGCAAAGGTTCTACACAAGTAATTCCCAAACTCTGTGTGGAGAGACAGTAGTGTGCTGTGAAAAACACATTGTATTAATGTCAAGTCTCCTGAGAGCCCAAAGTCCTGCTCAGCACATGGGGAATTTAGAACATCTGACTAGTATTTCTGCTTAATCCTTGTTAACTTATAGATGGATTTTGATTGCTTCAGAATTCGTTTTTGACAAGATTCCTTTGGCACTTTTTTAAAGTATAAAGGTGAGGTTAAAAAAATATTACTCTATACAGCTCTGCTTTAATGGAGATCCAGCTATATCCCCCTTTTTTCTGTGGACAGCCAATTCTGAGCTGGTAACTTGTTTTTAGCAGGTTCATGCAGGACTGCAAATGCAGTTTACTGACTCCTCTTGCTCCTACATCTTTGTTCTCCTCCTCGAGCAAGCTAAGGAGGCGGCAGACCATTGGTGTATGGCGAAGGAGTCATACAACCCAAGCAAGTTACTCCCTGCCTCTCTATCTTGAAAGAACTAGCCACACGTTGAGTGGTCCTCGCCTGGCTTCTGTAGCGCCAACAGTTACAGCATGAAATCAATGGCCTGAAAAATGCTGACGTCTCTTGGGATGACAGAGAAGTGGCATGGGCAGAGCCCAGAAGCCTTGAGAATAGAAGAGGGCAGAGATGGATTGTAGCATTAGGGATGAACAGCTTTTAAAGGAGAGCTGAGCCTTGCTACAGGCAACTGCTGAACTGCCAGCATCAGTAGGATGGAGTCTCCTTTTGCAGGAAAGCCTGAACTTTGTGCCTGAGCAGATTTGGGGTGCTGGGGTGCTGCTGTCAGCCAGGGCTCAGCTGTTTTTGCTTTACGTTGATGCCTTAGGAACCCCTGTTTGTTCTTCACGAGCTCTGGGATAATAGAGAGCTAGCATTTTCTTCATCAAGTGCTAACTCAGGCCTTATAAGTAACTGTACCACCACCCCGAACCCCCCCCCCCAAACTTAATTCGTTTGAACTTTTATTTCTTTTTAATAGAGGCAGGCCACATGTGCAATGACCAGTTATTAAGTATACAGAAATGAAGCTACGTGAATCAACCCTTGGAAAGGAGTTAGGAGTCCAGGCAATTCTCAAAAGCAGGAGGGGGACTGCTTGCCCTCTAGGAAGCTGAGAGAGCCCTGCATGAGAGGAGCCCTACTGGATCAGACTAACAGTCCATTTAGTCCAGCATTTTGCTTCCCACAGTGACCAGCCAGATGTCCCTTGGAATCCCACAAGCATCAACATGGTAGCAAAATGCCCTCTCTTGTTGTTGTTCCTAGCAGCTGGCATTCAGTGGCATACCGCCATCGAACTTGGCATATAGCCATCATGACTGGTAGCCCTTCACTATGACATCTTCCCTTGACATGACTAATTTAAGGGCTTCTTAGTGGGTGATGGTCTCTTGCACATAGAATGAATGGCATAGCAGTTAGAGTGTTGACTGGGACTTGGGAGATCTGGGTTCTAGTCCCCACTCAGCCATGAAGCTCACTGGGTGACTTCGGGCCAGACACTGACCCTCAGCCCAACCCACCTCACAGGGCTGTCGTGAGGATAAAATGGAAAGGAGGAGGGCCCCGTAATCTGCCTTGGGCTCCTTGCAGGAGGGAAAAAGGCAGGATATAAATGTAATAACAAAAAAAAGTGTGTGCCGTGGCTGTGTTCTGGCACCTGTGAATAAACCCTTGAATTTGTTCAGACGACAGTATTGAAGACAGTGCCATCTGAGACCTCACAGCTCTGAAAGAGTGAGGCTAATCTGGCCTTACGAAGGAGGCATGCCATCACCACCACAGTATTTATTCAGTGCCTAAACATAGGAGGCCTGGCACAAAACGTTCAAGGCATTTAAACATGTAAAAAGGGCAAAGGGAAAAGAGAAGGGTGTTGTAGAAAAATTAATCCACTCGTGTGTTTCGGAGTACATTTCCTTCAGAGACTTTATTTTGGCCAAAGTCAAATACACTCAACAGCTGTTGAGGAGGAAATCAACGCAACACTGAAGGTCTGGGCTTGCAACACTGAAGGTCTGGGCTTCAGTACAAGACTCTTCCCACACAATTCACAAACAGCATATTATATAGCCTTTCCAACTAACATATGAATTAACTGAATCATAGTAAAGCCTGAATCAAAAACACTAAAGCTTGCACCCTCATTTTCTCATTTCTTGCCCTTTATTTTTCTTCTACACTCCCTCATTTGAAACTGATCAGCTTCACTTTTCCATTTGAAACTGATTAATTTCACCCTAGTCTTCCACATTCACGATATCCAAGATTTATACATATTCCCCGTCTACATTAGGCTTTATTTGTTGGTATTCTTGCAACACAATTTGTTCCATTTCTATGGGTTTCAGTGTGTGTTTAGCCTTTTTTTTATCATGCATGAAGAAAAGCAGTCAATCAAAATAAAACATACGTGTAACCCAACAAAAATTAATAGGATCATAACAGTCATCTTCAAGATACGTTTTCCTAACGTTCCTAATGGTTTTGTTTCCAGGTCCATAAATTTCATTCTTCATGAACCTTTTCTTCTGTTATAGAATCATAGAATAGTAGGGATGAAAGGGGCCTATAAGACCATCGAGTCCAACCCCCTGCTCAATGTAGGAATCCAAGTCAAAGCATCCCTGACAAGTGGCTGTCCAGCTTCATCTTGAACACCTCCAGTGTGGGAAAGCCCACCACCTCCCTAGGTACTTGGTTCCATTGTCAAATTGCTCTAACAGTCAGGAAGTTTTTCCTGATGTTTAGCCAGAATCTGGCTTCCTGTCACTTGAGCCCATTGTTCCGTGTCCTGCACTCTGGGAGGATCGAGAAGAGATCCTGGACTTCCTCCCTGTGACAACCTTTTAAGTCCTTGAAGAGTGCTATCCTATCTCCCCTCAATCTTCTCTGACAGAGACATCTGAGGCTGATCTTGTTGAGCGGCCTGTCTGGTGTTGCTGGAGGCACTCCTTGAGATAGGCTGGGCCAGAACCACATAGGGTTTTAAAGGTCAAAGCCAACACCTTGAATTTGGCCTGGAAAACAACTGGTAACCAGTGCAACTCCTTCAGCACTGCAGTGATGTGATCTCACCAATGGCTGCCTTTAATCAGGCGAGCTGCCGTGTTCTGTACCAGCTGCAGCTTCCGAACCGGTTTGCCACAGACCACCTCTTGCTCACTAACCCACAAAACCCACAAAACCGGTTTGCCACAGACCACCTCTTGCTCACTAACGGTATCGACAGCGCACGGAATAACACTCCTAATCCTTTTCCCTGTTGTGCCAAGGACGTAGCTGGTACCGGTGTCCCAGAGTGTATTTTTGTGCTTCAGGCGAGAGGTTACTAGCACAATCACCCTGAATCGCTGGAGGCTTTATTATGGCCTCAATCTTTTCTTCTTGTGGTGGAATTTTCAGAAGGGGGCCTTCATAAGATGGTCACATACCCCCTGAACGTTCCCACATTGGTCACAACAGGCCAATCATTTTACACTACTTAATCTTTATAAAATGAGGAATCTTAAAAACATTTGCTATAGCTTGAGTCTTGTGTACATAGGTATTTGATTTCCATGCTGCAGGGTTAGTTGTTATGTAACCCATAACAATCAACAATGTCCACTTGGTCCGCATCTTTGGCTTCTCTTTGTCTTCTGCCAGCTGGCTCTAGGCTCTCTGCTGAACTCAGCCAGCAGGGTGGAACCTTACTGGTCTCTTCGGATTGGCAGGGCATTATTATGGTCCTTAAATGACACCAAAAAAAATCCACAAAGTAGCTTCTACAAATAAAGAGAAGTCCAAACAGGAAAACTCCAAACAGAGACCAGGTGGAACAACCACTTCAACCTTCCTGTCAAGGATAACGGCCTGCTTTCCGCCATAAGATCTGGTCAGGCTGTCACGTCGGAGGTAACCACCTGGGACTGTTTGTTATTTAGCGGCTCCTCGGCCCTTTGCCCAAGGCCAGGCACAGTCCCCGCAAATTGGGAAGTGCCAACAGCTGGAGTTGGTGGGGAGTTCCAGCATCTCGGAGGCCAGGGCGGCCCACCCAGGGCCTGAGCCAGTGATTGGCTGAAGGGAGATCTGCCCTGGGTTGCCAGGGCTGGGCTTTAAAAGGGGGCTGAGGTCGAGGCATGGGGTCTTCCCTTCATCCTGGTGGTCCTGGACCTGCAGACAGCTGGTTGCCAGACAGGGAGATCCATGCTTAGGCATTTAAGGACAGGCCAGGTAGCTTTATTATTTTGGCTTGGGTGCGCGTTCATAGAAAATCTCTGTTTATAGTTAAGTGATTTAGCTTTGTACCCTCTGCGTAACTGGCTACTTCCATTCTTCCCTGCCCCTCTACCCCTTTACGTTGATCTTACTAAACCTTTATCCAACCTTTAGTTGGTGTGATCCCTCTGCATAACCTCAGTGCTAATTTCAGTGCCTCTTTGGCTTACGAGGGTGGCTACTGGGTATTTTGGGGGACTGAAAGACCGAGTTTGGCCAGTCCTGTTTTTGGGAAGGGACCCCCGGGATCAGATCCTGAGCAGTCCTCCCTCGCAGGGAGGTTGGGGCCAGTCCCGGCAGGATCCTTCTCCTTGAAACTTCCTAACACAGGTCAGGAAGAGGGTCCATCAATGATGTCCTTTCTTCTTGACCTCTTGTTGTACTTCCGGGAGCCTGGTAAGTCTTGGGTACACCAGTCCACTTCTGAAGTCGTCAGCTTCTGGGGAGGTCTCCCTGGATTGTCCTTGAGATCACCTTGAGATCTGTCCTTTGTGCCCTTCTCTTGACTGGCATTGAAAAATCTCTGCACCTTCTTGCAGTGGGAAGCATGGACCTACATTGAGAGGCCTTGACACTTGACAGCAGTGTTGGTGACTAGGATCACCTGGTACAGGCTTTTCTACCAGGGTTGCAAAGCATTCTTCCTCTGGAAAACTTTTACACCTCGTCATCTGGGTTGATGCATTGGTCTTGTCCTGTAGAATCAGGTGTAGCCACAAGGCTTCTTTGTTCTGTGAATGGAAAGCTTTTAACACATCTCATTAGTCCTTTACAATATTCTAATATGGTATCATCCGTAAGGGAAAGCTTTTCAGAACATAAAGGAGAGACTGGGATTCTCATTGGCCTTGTGATGAGGATTTCATGTGGCCTCAGTCCATTGACCCTGTTGGGAGTGCTTCTCATACTCATAAGAGCTAGAGGTAAGGCATCTTGCCATTTGAGCTCTCGTTCATCACACAATTTTGATGGTTTGTTTTTTAAGATTCTGTTCTGTCTCTCTACCTGTAACATGGAGGAGAGACTGTAGATGGTAAGGGCAGTATAGATTCTGTTTGATTCTTAGGCCTTTACACAGTTCTTATATGACTTGGCCTGTAAATTGACTCACTTGGAAAACATGTCAACTATCACAAGCACATATTGGTAATTACAACATTTTGTAACTGGATAAAATCAATCTGAATATTTACAAATATTCATCCCAGGGGAATGATAGGCTTCTTGCTCAACCCTCACAGATTTTCCCATATTGTGGGATAGGCAAATTGAGCAAGACTAGCAATATTGCTGGGCTATGCCAGCAAATCCAGGAGCATACCAATAGTTGCTTAGTAATTTCAGCATCCCCCCCGCACCCCCCCCCCTTACCCAGGCCTCCTATCAGATAGGTCACCTGGTTAAGTTGAGGAAGTAAGACCACTGGCAATACCAAGCAGCCGCCTGGACAGCGTCCCAGGTGGTCAGGATGCAAACTGCATCCATTGCTTTCCCACTGAGCTCTCTCTGCGGGTGGGGCCCGAGACTGCAGGTCCACCAGAGCCAAGAGATCTGTGAGGGAAATACCTTCTTGCAGAGTAAAATTTTGAGTAGCCTGAGGAGTGGAAAGGTCACTGCTTTCGCCAGCAGTAATATGACTGCTAGAAAGAAACAAGGTTTCATATTTGTAAAGACTTAACTGAGATAGGTACTGAGTAGGCTGCTTACCTCATGATGTCATGATATAAACCTTATTCCATAATACAAAAAGATCCATGTCAGCTATGCAGGTCTTGTGCAGTCCTCTGGATTCTTACACGATGCATACCCTAACAAATGCAAGTTTTGCTCATATTTTTCTCATGCCCCAACATTTCCCACAAAAATAAAGTATTCGATACTTAAGTTTCAGCTGCAAATGCACATACAGGCAGCATATTTTCACATGTGAGGGTTATTTGGTACTTCAGTTGATCTATACATGAATGTAAACCACATTTTAACCAGATGTCCCTCTTAAGCAGCCAGGGGTCATGCAAGCAGCCAATGAGTCTCCTGTTTAAATCCCAAAAGAAATGTCTGATCCTTGCAAGCTGAAAGGAGTGCTTCATTATAGTTGGAAGACAGGCAAGGATCCTCCCTTCTCCTCTCTACCAGAAACAGTTCGCCCCATATTTGGAAGAGCCACCTGACTCTCCACCACCCCAACATAAGTTCAGCCACAAATGACCATTAAAAAGAACTCTTTGTGGAATAGGTTACAACCTCCAGTGGAGAAGCAAAGAATATATCAAAATAAAACAAGGAAATGGCCACATCATTATAACATAATATACTTATAATACAAAACATACAGACACAAACAAAACATGAAACACACAATGCAGATGGCTAATATCGTTAGTCATGACTTTTCTTAATCAATCCCGTGTCAATAATCACGCAATTATGTTTTAATTTTATTTTATAATAATATTTTATTATTATAAATTTATTATTTTATTATAAAAAATAATTTTTTTATTTTATTATAATATTTTTTTCCTGCAATGGGAA
This sequence comes from Heloderma suspectum, assembly GCF_057233095.1. Classification (NCBI taxonomy): domain Eukaryota; kingdom Metazoa; phylum Chordata; class Lepidosauria; order Squamata; family Helodermatidae; genus Heloderma; species Heloderma suspectum. Next base: position 59,711,064 of record NC_139475.1, on the reverse strand, counting down.
AAAAGCAACTACCCCATCCCTTCTTTGGCAGAGCTTACAAGTTAGCAAAGTAAAACCAATTTCCTTTTCGTATGTGCTAAGAGACACCATTCCTCTTACTTCTCCTTTATCCCAACCCCCCTTTTCCTCCCCATTCTGCTATACTATGTCTTAGAAAAGAGGAACCTGTTCAAATCAACCTGTGAAACTTCTCTTTAAAACAACTGCTCTTTTTTCCCCCCTAATCAAGGCAAAAACAAAACACCATCTACACTATAACTCTCAGATTAAGCCATTTACATTTCTAGGCAACTTTCTTTAATTTCTTGAATAAGGCAAGATTCCAATTGAGTGGCACGTTACTCCTTCAAACATGTTGGTTTTTTCTGAATTTGAAAGACTGATGAATTTTTCTGTTATTGGGTAAGATCTTATTTCAGTTGAATAAATATGTATAGTCTTTTCTTTTAAGGCTACTTATCACTGCCAAACAACAGAAACTCACCTATCCAGCAATGACAAGAAATCTATCACACCTTTTCTGTGAGATTCCTTGCTCACTGATAGTTCTAATTGTTGTCACTGGCTGGAACACCTGGTAGAGACAGTCTTTCTGTTAGTTCTTTTCATTAACATTGGAGTTGGTTGTCCCTCCAAGCAATTTAAATCGGCTCTGAAACTTTTTAGTAGTGCTCTAAACCCCTTAGTTTCATTTTTCTTAGGCTTAAATGCTCTAGTTTCCCCATGAAAGGGAGCACCAGAGTCTCTGATATTTACATCCCAGTCCACCCTTTTGGTCTCAACTTCCTTCTAGGGGCTGGAGTAGGATTCAAGTCCACATTCTGTGTGGATGGACCCATAGTCCAAGACCTGTTCCCTTTTATTTTAATGTTCACATCTTCCAATAACTCTCTCCTCTTACTAAACTCTTTTAAGCTTTCTTTCGGTTCCTCCTCATCCTCATTCTCCCTTCTACCAGAAATTCCAGTTTCTGGGCTATTTCAAACAATTCTCGCCACTCATACTTTTCTCTACTTCCTCCGTATCCTCTGTCATTACACTAGATCCCAAAGCACTCGGAGCACTTGGGTTACTTCCTCCCTCCTTATTAGGTTTTGAACAAGTTTCTTCTGTTTTTTTACAGTCTTTTAGACATTCCATATAGTCTGCTAGAATATTACCTTTGTTTTGTTTACAAATTGGTCTAAAGTATCAAGATCAGCTGGTTCTTTTTTTTTTGGAATATATTTTTATTTATTTTATCGTTAAAAATGAAATAAACAATACCAAAATTACCAACAACCTGATCAATGCTACAATTTCCCAACAATACAATATTCTGATGAGGACACCACAATAACAAAAAGAAAGGGGAAAAGAAAAAAAGAGAAGGGAGGAGGAAAGGAAGTGAAGAAAAAAGAAGATTCTTTCCCCTTCCCTCCCCCTCTCCCTCCTCTTTAAAGAATTAAGTTTAAACTCCAATACCCCCCGGCCTCCGATGCCATTCTATTTTAAAAACTATATCTATAACCTTAACAATCTTACAATGTAATAAACAACCTTACATTTCAATATCATATCATCAATCTTATACCAAAGAAACAGGTCTACAGTTCATTCCCAGTAGCCTATATTATTATTATTAATAACAATAATAATTAGAAGAAATATAGTGTTATATAATAATAAAACTTAAAATAAACCTTCAACAATCAGTAATATATTTTATATATAAATGCATGTGCACAATTACCCTCAAACAATAAATTTAAATATAGCATACCATATCTATTTTGAAATAAAAAATATAAAGAAGAAAAAGAAAGATGAAAGAGAATAAACAAATATATGTATAATCATTTATCTTCTAACCTAGCCTGGATCATGTAGACTAAACACAAGCAGTTAACAAAGCTTGTTTAAAGATTCCAGCTCATGGGGTTGTAACAGAATTCTCAAAAGTCTTTATCGGAGTAAATAATTCCCCTATATCTTCTGTTCTCGAAATGTTTGACACAGAGGGTGTGGGGGGAGTTGATGCCAGCTCCTTTCTTCTCCTTGGCGCATACATGTTTCTCTCAAACAGATCTTGCAGGTCCTCAGATGTTCTCAAATATTAACATTTCTTAAATCATCCCTCAGAAGGAAAGGAAAGGTTCCTCCTGTGCAAGCACTGGGTCATTACTGACCCCTAGAGGGATGCCACTTGCGCTGGCGTTTTCATGGCAGACTGTAGCAGGGTGGTTTGCCATTGCCTTCCCCAGTCGTGACTACCTTTCCCCCAGCAAGCTGGGTACTCATTTTACCGACCTCACAAGGATGGAAGGCTGAGTCGACCTGAGCCGGCTACCTGAGACCCGGCTTCCGCTGGGATCGAACTCAGGTCGTGGGGAGAGTTTTGGTTGCAATACTGCCGCCTACCACTTATGAAACATGTCAGCCCTGTTTTCTCCCATGAAATAGGAGTCTCAGTACAGCTTTTTGCGTTGGTAAAGCTCTGGAGAGATAATCCTGGAATCCAGCCCCCCCGCTATCTCGAGGGGGGTACTTTTCTCCAAGATATTATCCAGATGTTGCCTTGCCCCCCCCTTTAATTCCAGGAGGGAATGAAAAGGTTTTTCAACCTTTTAAAGAGCTGTTTGAGAAAGCTCCCACGGGAGCGCCCGCGGGATGCTATCAGAGCGACATTGGTTCCAACCGGAAGACCAGCTGGTTCTTGATTTGCAGTTTGTTTATACATATGATCTAGTGAGTGCTTCTCAGAGCAAAATATCTCACATGAGTTGGTTCATGTCAGCTCAATTAGAATTATAACAAGTGATCACTGTTTGCAATTCTCCTCTATATTTCTGTGGCTTTTCTCTGAGGTTTTAAAAAATACCTTTTCCCTGGGGTCTCAGTTTTTCTTGGGAGTCCTTAAGACTCCACTCCCTGGGACTTATCTCACCTCTTTGATGTCTCAACATACCAATCAAAGAATGCATTCACATATTGTGAGCATCCCACAGGTCTTGTGGGATTCTGACATCTAGCCCCTCGAGGGTTTCCCTCAGGTGCACCAACCTGTTTATGTCAACTACCCCAGTTACAGCAAATTGTTGCTTGGATTATCCCTGGTATACCACTTCTATTTTCCTAACCACTTGCAAGTTTTTGGACCATAATTTGAATACATGTAAAAGGCAGGCTTTCCCTTTCTTAGTATGGGGAACCCCTTTGGATCTCCCAGCTCCCATATTTCTTACTTTCACACAGGGCTTTCTCACAGGAAAAGCTTATTGAGGGTGTTCAGTCTAGGTTGTGGGGTCTGCCAATGTCTCAGCCAATTTAGGGCGCAAGAGCAACCAGACTCAGCTTTTCAGTGATACTGGTGCCCTAGCACTTCAAAACCAGTGGTACAATGACTTTTCCCCACTGTTTAGAACTGACTCATAGCCATCTCTCCGGACAAGGACACAGAATATGAAGGGTTAATCATTCCTGGCCACCACGCACTGCCTCAGCCTTGCTTGGATAATTACATGGCACCTCATAAAGCCCAAGGCTTTACCTTGCAATCATACGGGCTTTCATAGTGTCTCCAAGGTCCAGCCACACCATATTTTCCCTTCAAGCATTCTAAACATTAGACAACAAAGGGGTCCTTTCAGCCTGTCATTCAGGACTTACTGGGACATGGGGAAGGTTTTATCTGACACACACACACACGAGTCTTCAACCGCTAGACCAAAGTTCTTCGTGGCGGGGCAGGCTGGGTAGGCTGACAGGTGCCCCAGGAGTCGAGACCTCAGAGTCTCCTAGCCCCTTATGCCCTCATTCACTCATGCACATAACATACACGGACCTTCCCTTAGAGACTGTCTGGCATGCCGACCAGTTTACCTCACACTCACATCTTGGACTGGCTTGCCGACCAGCCCCTTTTACCTTCTTTGTTGGTAAGCCAACCAACTTGCCTTGCCTTTTCCCCTGTATTCAAACCCTGTGATCTGGTTCACCGACCAGTTTCCCCTTGCTTGCATGCATTTTCCTTGGACCTCTTTTCCTTTCCTGGAGCCCTTTCCCTGATCAATCTTACCTTACTTCCTTAGTGTCTGAAGGATTGTCTCTGTCAAAGCTCAGATCCCATCAATCCCTGGCAGCTCTACAGCAGCAGCGATCAATCCTCCCCCAAGTGTTCCTGAGAGATTTTAAATAGGTCTCTCACCTCTTTTATTGGCACCAGAACTGTTGAGGGGAGACTGCTTACCTCTGCTGGAGCTCACCACGGATGTATTGGGATCCCAGACACAAGCCCTCAAATTGTCGTAGAAAAATTAATCCACTCATGTGTTTCGGAGTATATTTCCTTCAGAGACTTTATTTTGGCCAAAGGCAAATACACTCAACAGTTGTTGAGGAGGAAATCAACGCAACACTGAAGGTCTGGGTTGCAGTACAAGACTCTTCTCACACAATTCACGAACAACGTATTATATAGCCTTTCAAACTAACATATGAATTAACTGAATCATTAGGAAAAATAAGGAAGGGTCAGCAAGTTATAGGACAGATCGAACAAACAGTCATGGAAGAAAATGTTTATCAGCACCAGGCTGTTCTTTTCCTGCTGGCCTGTCACAGACTCACAAGTTGCTAACCACAATTTGTACTTCTTCTAAAAATATTATAAGTACCCAGCATTTCTCAGTTATAAGCATATTTCTCATCCCTTGTTATTTTCCTTTGCAAGCTTGTGGATTTCAATAATGCGGTCTAGTATATTTATTTTATTTATTATTTATTATTAAATTTATTAATCGCCCATCTGGCTGGTCACCCAGCCACTCTGGGCGATGTACAACATACCATAAAACAATTTAAAACAATACAATTCTACCATAAAAAAAATTTTTAAATACCCTAACCCACCCCAAATGCCTGCCTGAACAACCACGTTTTTAATGCATGACGGAAGCTCATTAAAGAGGGGGCATGACGGAGTTCCCTAGGGAGGGAGTTCCACAGAGTGGGGGCCACCACAGAAAAGGCCCTCTCCCTCGTCCCCACCAGTCTAGCTGTCCTGGCTGATGGGACAGACAGAAGGCCATCCGAGGCTGATCTTGTTAAGCGGCCTGTCTGGTGCTGCTGGAGGCGCTCCTTAAGATAGGCTGGGCCGGAACCATATAGGGTTTTAAAGGTCAAAACCAACACCTTGAATTTGGCCTGGAAAACAACTGGTAACCAGTGCAACTCCTTCAGCACTGGAGTGATGTGATCTCGCCGGCGGCTGCCTTTAATCAGGCGAGCCACCGCGTTTTGTACCAGCTGCAGCTTCCGAACCGTCTTCAAGGGTAACCCCACATAGAGCGCATTACAGTAGTCTAAACGAGAGGAGACCAGGGCATGTACTACTGATGGGAGCAGATGGTCGGGAAGGAAGGGGCGCAGCTGCCGTATCAGATGGAGTTGATACAGCGCTGTCCGGCTCACAGCTGACACCTGAGCCTCCATGGACAGCTGGGAGTCCAAAATGACCCCCAGGCTGCGGACCTGGTCTTTCAAGGGTAGCCGTACCCCATTCGACACCAGGTCAACATCCCCCAGCCTCCTCTTGTCTCCCACCAAAAGTACCTCGGTCTTGTCAGGGTTGAGCTTCAGCTTATTCCTCCCCATCCAGCCACTCACCATCTCCAGACATTTGGACAGGGATTCTACGGCCAACCTTGGTGAAGATTTGAATGAGAGGTAGAGCTGCGTGTCATCCGCATATTGATGACACTGCACCCCAAACCTCCTGATGATAGCCCCCAGCGGCTTCACATAGATGTTAAATAGCATCGGGGAGAGGATGGAACCCTGTGGCACCCCACAAGTAAGTGGCCACGGGTCCAAAACCTCCTCTCCCAGTGCTACCCTCTGGTACCTGCCAGAGAGGAAGGACCGGAACCACCGCAATACGGTGTCTCCAATGCCCAACCCCTCCAGGCGGTCCAGGAGGATACCGTGGTCAACGGTATCAAAAGCCGCTGAGAGGTCGAGGAGTACAAGGAAGGAGCATTCACCCCTATCCAGAGCCCTCCTCGTATCATCCACCAAGGCGACCAAGGCCGTTTCTGTCCCATGCCCAGGCCTGAAGCCCGACTGAAATGGGTCTAGATAATCAGTTTCTTCCAAGTGTGCCTTCAACTGCACCGCCACCACCCGCTCAATCACCTTGCCGAAAAATGGCAGATTTGAGACTGGGCGAAAGTTGTTCAGAACTTGAGGATCCAAGGAGGGCTTCTTTAAGAGCGGTCTTATCACTGCCTCCTTGAGGGCTGATGGCATCACTCCCTCCTCAAGGGAGGCGTTCACCACCGCCTTGATCCCCTCACCCAGTCTCTCTCTGCAGCCCATAATGAGCCAAGATGGGCAAGGATCGAATAAGCAGGTGGTCGGCCTTACAGATGAAAGCACCTTGTCCACTTCATCAGGAGGAAGAAGCTGGAACCGATCCCACAAAACCAGTTTGCCACAGGCCGCCTCTTGCTCACTAACTGTATCCACAGCGTGCAGAGTAACACACCTAATCTGATCAATTTTATCTGCAAAGTGCCTTGCCAAAGCCTCACAGGAGGCCTTAGAATGCTCCAGTGTGGTTCCGGAGCCACAGGACTGACCAGGCTCCGGACCACTTGGAACAGCCTCCTGGGACAGCACTCTGCAGACGCGATGGAGGTAGCATAATATTCCTTTTTTGCTGCCTTCACCGCCACGTGATAGGCTGAAGATACAGCTCTAGCCCGTGTCTGATCGTCTTTGGAGCGAGACTTCTACCACTGGCGCTCTAGCCGTCTCACCTCCTGTTTCAGAGCTCGTAACCGCGGATTGAACCATGGTGCAGTCCGAGCCCTGTTCAGGGAGAGAGGGCGTTTTGGAGCCACCTGATCTAATGCCCCAGTGATTGCGGCATTCCAGCCACCCACCAGGGCCTCGACCGAGTGGCCGTTGGTATGCCCCAGAGAATCCCCAAGCGCGTTCAGGAATCCATTTGGATCCATAAGACGCCTGGGGCGGACCATTTTAATGGGTCCTCCACCCCTGCGGAGGGGTTGTGGAACCGAGAAGTAAAGCCTGAATCAAAAACGCTAAAGCTTGCACCCTCATTTTCTCATTTCTTGCCCTTTATTTTTCTTCTACAAGGGAAATGCAGGGGAATGTGAGATGCTTTGTGACTCCTCTCAGCCCATGGAGAGAAATCAAGTCAGCTGTATTGGCTCTGTTCTTCCAGGAGTTCAGGTGCGGATGACCTTTGGGAGGGATACACCAACGTGTGGGTTCCTTGGACATTCTTTTTTATGTAGCTTGTGATTGCTCCCCTTGTACAGATTTAAGGAGGAGGACTGAGGCAAAGGGGGTGGAGGAAGGGGCTGCAGCTTACCAGTGCTTACCACACAGTGAATCCGTGGCTGAGGAGGGATCCCAGCAGCAAGCTGTGCTTCAGAGCTGGTGGGACATTCATGGCTCAGCCTTGCTAAGGGATTAAGGCTCACACTTTAAAGTGGCAAGACCCAGACATGGGGGAGGCCCATTCCAGGTAAGATATAATTAGAAGAGGAATTGAGAATGAAACTGCCAATATCATGCTGCCCTTATACAAACCTATGGTGCGATCACACTTGGAGTACTGTGTACCATTCTGGTCACCACACCTGAAAAAGTTCGTTAAAGACCTGGAAAAAGTGCAGAGGAGGGCAGCTAAAATGATTAAGGGGCTGGAGCATCTCCCCTATGAGGGAAGGTTACAACAGCTGGGATTGTTTAGCTTGGAAAAAAGGAGGGGAAGGGGAGACATGAGAGAGGTGCACAAAATTATGCATGTGGAGAGGGAGACATTTTTCTCCCTCTCTCAAAATACTAGAATCCAGGGTCATCCCATGAAGCTGATGGGTGGGAGAGTCAGGACAGATAAAAGGAAGGGCTTCTTCACACAGTGCAGAGTTAAACTATGGAATTCACTACTACAAGCTGTAAGTGATGGCCACCAATTTGGAGGGCTTTAAAAGGGGATCGGACAAATTGATGGATAATAAGGCTATCGATGGCTACTAGTCGTGATGGCTATGTGCTAACTCCAGTACCAGAGGCAGTGAGCCTATGTGCACCAGCTGCTGGGGAACATGGGTGGGAGGGTGCTGTTGTGCTCGTGGGTTCCTGGTTGACAGCTGGTTGGCCACTGTGTGAACAGAATGCTGGACTAGATGGACCCTTGGTCTGATCCAGCAGACCTCTTCTTATGTTATGTTCTTAGGTTGTTGGCTGAATTTTGCCCACTGGTTGCCAGTTGGCGACAACTGTTGTTGCATCTTTCTCCAAGCTAAACTGCCCTTCCTTTAGCAAGCAGACATGAGGAGCATCACACTTCTTCTGTCTTCTGAAGATTTTAAAGCAAAGCCCCATGTACCACCTGCTGTCAAATTAACCTGTTTAGAGGTCAATAAAGGGCAGCACATTGTTCTCCTTCAGTTGCTGAGGGGTGGGAAGGGGGTCAATTCCGCCCGCCCTACCTCAGCACACCGAATGTAAATATGTTCTCACATTGTGTGGCCAGGGCGAAATCCAAAAATTTGATTTTTCATTCAGGACAGTAGTAGACTCTCTAAGGAAATTCAATATTGCTTTCCATGTGGTGCCTCCAAAACCGCTTTATCTTGAAGCATTGCTCACAAATACACCTCTGTTTTTGGCTGGATCTCGTTACTTTTCTTTATATTATCTTCTGTACATATAAAAGTCAAAAATTGTGTGTGGGTTTGTGGCTGGCTGCAGGGCGGTCTGTAACGCAAGGGATAAGGGGGAGCTGCCCTGGGTGTAATCACACTGCAGGGGCCCACTGAGCCTGCCATTTGGGCCCTACAGTTGCTGCCGCTTTTACTTCACATTCTCACTTGCCAGAGTGTATGGCAGGAGTCACTAGGTTACATTATTACTGTGTTTATACTTTCCCTTACTAACAAGTACTCCCTCTCAATCATGGTACAGGCCAGGTGTCTGATTTCAGCTATGAGTCAGTCATCCTCTTGGCCATCTTTCTTTCTATTGGTCTCTCCCCCATTCACTCTGACTTCCTTCACCTTGGATTGGCTGGCCGCCGTTTGTTCCCTCCCCTTTACTCATGGTTTCTTTTCTGACTGCGCAGAGCATTTAGTTTCTCTCCCCTCTTCCTGCAGTATCCAGTGAGCAAGCGAGTTAGTGTTAAATATCTTTACCCCTTTCAGTGCCAGATGTATCTGTTAGTGGTGTGTGATTAACACTAATGTGAAATGTGGTGCGGTGTGTGCTCACCTGTCTGAGGGTCTGGGATGACACAGTGGAGTGGAGACTTAGGGCTTTATTCATAAAAGAGTGAACTGGGGGGAATTGAGAAGGCAATTGCAAAATGAGGGGCAAAATAGTGGCGTTTTACATGTAGCTGAATTGAAGATTTTGGGGTTTGTGGGTTTGTGGCTGGCTGCAGGGCCGTCTGTAACGCAGGGCATAAGGGGGAGCTGCCCTGGACCTAATCACACTGCAGGGGCCACTGAGCCTGCCATCTGGGCGCTAGAGTTGCTGCTGCTTTTAGTTCACATTCTCACTTGCCGGAGTCTATGACAGGAGTCACTGGGCTGCATTATTGCTCTGTGTATACTTCCCCTTGCTAAAAAGTACGCCCTCTCAGTCCTGGTGCAGGCCAGGTTTCTGATTTCAGCTACCAGTCACCCTATTGGCCATCTTTCTTTCTATTGGTCTCTCTCCCATTCACTCTGACTTCCTTCACCTTGGATTGGCTGGCTGCCGTTTGTTCCCTCCCCTTTACTCGTGGTTTCTTTTCTGACTGTGGAGAGCGTTTAGTTTCTCTCTCCTGTTCCTGCAATATCCAGCAAGGGAGCCTCTGTTGAACATTTTAATAGTGGTATGAGATTCAGTGTGGATTATATTGTAGTAGTGCTTACAGATTCAGTCTCTTGCATTTGTAGTAGTGTTTTTTATTCAATCTGCTCATTATAATTGTTGTGTTTTTTTAATCACGTCTGGTGGATTCAACTTTTCACCTTCTCATGGGGCCTTTCCGAGAAGCGTAAACCTACCTTAATGTGTTTCTAAGAAATAGTGCCTATGACAAAATTACATCCTGGGCAATGACGGGTATATCAGCTAGTTTTTAAATAAATGGGTGTAAATAAGTCTCTTGGAATATCAGCTTCTGGGAAATGTTGTGACAAAGACTTCTGCAGGGGGAGTCTTAACAGCTTCATCTTGCTCTGGGCTTAATCATTTCTTAGAGCTCCATGTTATGCACTGGCTTATCTGATCTCCCCCCGCCCCGGTCCCCTTCCACAGTGTGTTAAGCCCTGGCCAGTAGGCTTGGCTGTCCTCTAATGCCAGCATCTCAAGATTGGGAAGTTAGCTGATAAATCTTCCTGATAAGGGCTGCAATTTCCCCATTCCTTTCAGCATGCCCCCCCCCCCCCATGAGTACCCTATTCCGAAGGGAGAGTGACCATTTATAGGCAGACTTGTCCAGGCATCTTGTAGGTGAAAAACAATCCCTTAAGAAACAAATTGGGGGGTGGCGTCTTGTCTGTGGAACATCTATTATTTACTGTCCCTTGAACAGACTTGATAACTTTATTCATGAAGCTGGCGAGGTGATAAAGTTCCATTAATTCACTACAAATGCAATAAAAGGAGCTGAGGCAGCTGCCGCTGTTACCCATTTGAGGGCTGGCAGCAATTTGTTTTGTTTTTTTTGCTGGGGTGGGGTGGGGTGATGTCCTGGAATGCTGAGCAAACAAGTGGCGAGGTAGCAAAGAGGGGCGGGGAGGTCTCTCTTTTTTTATAGGGGACCTTCTGTCTAGATGGGGAAAAATTGGGGTATCTATCTGCCCAAGGAGCATGTGTGTGGTCACAAAGGTGCAGCATGAGTTGGCAGCATGAAGGTAAAATGGATGATGGGGTGTTGGGTAGGAAAGAGATGAGGAGCGAGGATTGAAAGAAGAACACATTGCAGTCACCAATATTGTGAAGGCATTTTGTGATCGACCCCAGTTCAGTGCCTGCTTTGATTCGTGTCCTGAGCAGCTGCTGCTGCCTTCAAACACCTTGCTGGAGAGGCTGTTTGGCAGAGATGTGATTTAGGGGGCTGTGTTTGATTCCTCCTTTCCCAAGTTTTGTTGACTGCCCAGCATGCAATGGAATTAACTTTAATGGAGTGGCCGCTGCTGGCTGGAAGGCGGCGCTGAGCTGGGGCTCCACTTTCACTGTTCTTAGTGCGCTTCTTACAGTGAACCTAGGCCATCTGGAAACACCACATTTTGGTGTTTTTAAATAAAATCTGGGCCATGTTTCTGCCAACTGTCTGTTCAGTTTTAGAACTCCTTCACAGCCATTTCCAAGATGTTGTTCATTCTCCATTCCCTCGGTGGCCAAGAGTGAGCATTCCCCTTTCTCAGCTTGCACTAGGCCATGTTTGGATACACTGCCACTTAGCTTTTAAGCAGCCCTTAATTCACATTAAGAACTCTGTTCTGTTCAGACTGAGAGAGGAAGCAAAAAGTGCGCAACAGCTCTTACGTAAAACGGGCCTGTACTCTTGAACCATTTCCTTTCTCAGAGTGCTTCTGTTTGCCGCAGGAAGGACATCTTCCTCCATAGAAGGCAGCAATAGCAGCGTGCCCATTTTGTAGCCCATAGTTGTGCTTGAAGAGATGAAAGTAGTGTCTGGTGAGACTGGATTGTGAGTCTGAGAGCAGGATTTGTCTCCTATCTATTTTCCTGGGCTGAGCTCTTTACGTGTTTCATAATAATAACAACCTGTTCACTACTACTGCCATCATTGTCATTGAAAAGCCAGAGAGGAATGGATCAAACTTCCAATGGGATTTCACAAGTGTGGCTAATCTTTTTCTGCCAGGAACTGCATTCCTTCATGGGCAATCTGTTGGATGGTCCGGATGCCTGCAGCGGGCATGGCCACCCCCTTTTCTTTCCCTCTCTCTGCCACCCCCTTTTCCCCTCTGTCTCCCTGTCCTTCCTCCCCACCCAGTAGGCTGTTGAGGGAGAGACAGATTGCTCTTGCCAGAGGCCTGAACTAACGGCTTCCAGAGGGCTGTTGAAGTTAGGCCGAGGGACAGATTCAGTCGTAGGACTGCTGGTTGCCCACCCTTGGGTAGAGCTTCTCACCCAGCTCCAGCGAAAGTAGAATAAATGGTGGAAGATAAAGCATGCTTCCCCCCCCCCCCTTTGTGGGGTTGTTTTTGGAGAACTTTTGTCGGCCCTCCATTTGTCTGATTAAGTGGTGGGCAGAAGAATCTTGTGCCAAGAGTCGGTTTTTGCAGTAGCCGTGTTGGACCTGACCTTCTTTCTTTGTCGAAACAGGAGAATGCAAGCCGAAGATCCGTATCCCGAAAGTAAAAGGCGAGCGGAAGAAGAAGCAGCAGCACCCCCTGCCCCAGCCTCCTCCGCTCCCACTGCACCAGCTTCTGCCACCACTGCTGCTCCCCCAGCAGCATCTCCAAATGCAGGAGGAAGGGTGGCAGCAGGGCCTGCCTGCAGAGCGGGGCCCTGAGGCCAAGCACACAAAGGCCTTCTCAATGGAAGAAAGCATCCCTCCCATGCCTGCTCTCGACATCGTGTCCCCCGAAGCCCGCGGAAAAGAGGAGGAGTCAAAGCAGCGGCCCATTATTCCCATGCTCTATGTGGTTCCGCGGTGCAAGAAGACTTTGTTGGAGAAGAAGCGCCTGTCCTGCCAGGAGGTGTTTGAGCGCTTTGTCACAACGGAGCCAGTGGCCCCCCTGGATCTTGGCATGAAGGAGGAGGAGAGCGGCGAGGGGGAGAATGTGGACGGGACTGCCGAGCCCAGTACATTGCAGGTAGCGTTAAGGGGTGGGGCCTGTGTCATGGGTGCTTCATGGTTAAGGAGCCAGATTGGGGCTCTTGAGGGTTTCCCCATGTGGAGAATGCTGCTCCTTTAAAACCACGCCCCCCCACCCCCAGCTCCAAGCTCAGTGGGCAGGGAGCAGCACCACTGTGTCCCAAATGGGTGGGAGGCACAGCGAGATGCCATCTGTTTCTGCTAGACCATTTCATGGGCAGGATGGGATGGTGTCTCTACATCAACCTTTCCTAACCTGGTGCCCTCCAGATGTGTTGGACTACACCTCCCAACTTGCTGGCTGGGGCATGCTGGGGGTTGTACTTCCACACAACTGGAGGGCCTCAGGTGGTCAAAGACTGCTCTGCATAGAGCAGGGATGGCCAGCTGGTGGTCTTCCAGATGTTGAACTGCAGCTCTCACCATCCCTCACCACTGGCTATGCTGGCTAGGGCTGATGGGAGTTGCAGTCCAACTACAGGCTACCCTCACCCCTGATGTAGCCAATACAACATTGCCAGCCCCAGAACTCTTCCCCCTGTTAGGGTGGACACTGAGCCCATAGAATCCCAGAGTAGTTCTGATTCTGAGGAAGAGCAGTCGCTCCTGGGAGAGGAGCATGCTCCTCTTTCCCAGGGCCAACAGCTGACGGAGATTCCTCCCACCGGCATTCCTAGCTTAGATTGCAGTCCTGGGAGTGACGGGAAGCAGACTTGATGGATGCGTGACGCAGAGAGCGGCGCCAAATGGAGGGCGCAGAAAGGAGGCGTAGTGCCCGGTTGCCGCTCACATAACGGCTGCGCCCAGAGGCTCCAAGGGAAAAGGGGAGGGACTCTCCCTAGTCCTTAAGTTCAGGGGTCTGCCAGTAATTCCCTTTCAAATGGGGACCAACTGTTCCAGCGTAGGGCATAGGTACTGTGCTGCTCAGATCTAGTTGCTAACGGTAGAGCTGTTAAGTTGTAAAAGAGGAATAAAGCTTTGAAAAGAATCCCTTTGTCTGTGTCTGGACTTGGCTACTGGATTAGACTGAGAGAGGCCTCCAAGGAGCCCTTGACACACACACCCCTCCCAGTTTGCCTGGACAGGTCAGGCCACAAGGCTCCCGTAAGCAGAGGGCAGGCATGCCAACAGTCGAGCAATGCCACGCCACACTTTCCAGGAGCTGGCGTGCTCCAGATGTGTTTGAATGCTCCAGATGTGTTCGAGAGCCCACCACCTCCCTAGGTCATTGGTTCCATTGTCGTATCGCTCTAACAGTCAGGAAGTTTTTCCTGATGTTCAGCCGGAATCTGGCTTCCTGTAACTTGAGCCCATGGTTCCGTGTCCTGCACTCTGGGATGATCAAGAAGAGATCCTGGCCTTCTTCTCTGGGACAACCTTTCAAGTACTTGAAGAGTGCTATCATATCTCCCCTCAGTCTTCTCTTCTCAAGGCTAAACATGCCCAGTTCTTTCAGTCTCTCTTCATAGGGCTTTGTTTCCAGTCCTCTAATCATCTTTGTTGCCCTCCTCTGAACCATCTCCAGTTTGTCTGCATCCTTCTTAAAGTGTGGTGCCCAGAACTGGACACAGTACTCCAGATGCAGCCTAACCAGTGCTGAGTAGAGGGGAACTAGTACTTCCCGGGTTTTGGAAGTGATGCTTCTATTAACGCAGCCCAAAAGAGCATTTGCCTTTTTTGCAGCCACATCACATTGGTGGCTCATATTCAGCTTGTGATCGACAACAATTCCAAGATCCTTCTCGCTTGTAGTGTGGTTGAGCCACATATCCCCCATCTTGTCACTGTGCATTTGGTTTCTTTTTCCGAGGTGCAGAACTTGGCATTGATCCCTATTAAATGTCATTCAAACGCCCAATTTGGTGTCATCTGCAAATTTGATTAGCATTCCCTGCACCTCCTCCTCCAAGTCATTAATAAAAATGTTGAAGATCACTGAGCCCTGCGGTACCCCGCTTGTTCCCTCTCCCCAGTTGGAGAAGATCCCATTGATGAGCACTCTTTGAGTCCGATTCTGTAGCCAACTGTGGATCCACTGGATCGTTGCTTCATCTAGCCCACTTTGAGCTAGTTTGCTCATCTGGATATCATGGGGCACTTTGTCGAACGCTTTGCTGAAGTCGAGGTATATGATGTCTACAGCATTCCCACGGTCTACAAGGGAGGTTACTTGATCAAAAAATGAGATCAGATTTGTCTTGAGAAGAGAAGACTGAGGGGAGATTCGTCTGGCAGGACTTGTTTTTGACAAATCCATGTTGGCTTCGAGTAATCACTGCATTGTTGTCAAGGTGCTTCCAGATGGATTCCTTTATCATCTGCTCCAGAATTTTCCCAGGGATTGATGTCAGACTGACTGGTCTGTAGTTCCCAGGTTCCTCCTTTTTACCCTTTTCGAAGATAGGGACAACATTAGCCCTCCTCCAGTCATCAGGCACTTCCCCCGTCCTCCATGATTTCTCAAAGAGAATAGACAGCGGTTCTGAGAGTTCTTCTGCCAGTTCCTTTATGACTCGAGGGTGCAGTTCATCTGGCCCTGGAGATTTGAACTCATTCAAAGAAATTAGGTGTTCCTTGACCATATGCCTATCGATCTCAAGCTGCAATCCTGCCCCTTCAGCCTGCACTTCGCCTTTGCTGGGGGGTCATAGACCATCTTTTGGGAGAAGACTGAGCCAAAGTAGGAATTGAGCACCTCTGCCTTTTCTTTGTCATCTGTTATCATTTTGCCATCCTTATTTAATAGCTGAACCACCATTTCTTTCCTCTGCCTTTTACTATGCACATAGCTGAAGAAAGCCTTTTTGTTGCTTTTAACCTCCGCTCGTTCTCAGCTTTAGCCTTCCTGACGCCATCCCTGCAATTCTGTGCTACCTGCCTGTACACTTCCTTTGTTGCTTGGCCTTCTTTCCACTTCCTATATGTGTCCCTTTTTGTTTTCAGGTCATCTCTAAGCTTTTTGTGAAGCCACGTTGGCTTCTTCTGTTGTCTTCCACCTTTTCTTCTTGTTGGAATTGTTTGTAATTGTGCCTTGAGAATTCCCTTTTTTAAAAGCTCCCATCCATCTTGGACTCCTTTTCTCATTAGCATCACTTGCCATGGGACCTTACTGATCATTGTTCTGAGCTTATTAAAATCAGCTTTCCTAAAATCCAGGGTACACGTTTGACTACACTCGGCTTTTGCTTCCCTTAGAACCAAGAACTCAAGTATAACATGGTCGCTTTCCCCCAGAGTTCCTGTAACTGCTACTTTATCCACTAAGTCATCTCTGTTGGTTAGGATCAAGTCAAGGATAGCCGATCCTCTAGTTCCTTCCTCTACTTTCTGTAGGAGGAAGTTAACCTCTATACAAGTCAGGAATTTCCTGGAGGAGCCATGTTTTGCAGAATTTGTCTCCCAACAAGTATCAGGGAAATTGGAGTCCCCCATTACTACTACATCATGCTTCCTTGAAACATTGGCTATTTGCTTTTCAAACGTTTCATCCTCGTCTTCTCTTTGATTGGGTGGCCGGTAGTAGACTCCGACCACCAGGTTCCTTTCATAGAATCATAGAATAGTAGGGTTGGAAGGGGCCTACAAGGCCATCAAGTCCAACCCCCTGCTCAAGGCAGGAATCCAAGTCAGAGCAGCCCTGACAAATGGCTGTCCAGCCTTGTCTTGAATGCCTCCAGTGTGTGAGAGCCCACCACCTCCCTAGGTAATTGGTTCCATTGTCGTATTGCTCTAACAGTCAGGAAGTTTTTCCTGAGGTTCAGCCAGAATCTGGCTTCCTGTAACTTGAGCCCATGGTTCCGTGTCCTGCACTCTGGGATGATCAAGAAGAGATCCTGGCCTTCTTCTCTGGGACAACCTTTCAAGTACTTGAAGAGTGCTATCATATCTCCCCTCAGTCTTCTCTTCTCAAGGCTAAACATGCCCAGTTCTTTCAGTCTCTCTTCATAGGGCTTTGTTTCCAGTCCTCTAATCATCTTTGTTGCCCTCCTCTGAACCATCTCCAGTTTGTCTGCATCCTTCTTAAAGTGTGGTGCCCAGAACTGGACACAGTACTCCAGATGCAGCCTAACCAGTGCTGAGTAGAGGGGAACTAGTACTTCCCGGGTTTTGGAAGTGATGCTTCTATTAACGCAGCCCAAAAGAGCATTTGCCTTTTTTGCAGCCACATCACATTGGTGGCTCATATTCAGCTTGTGATCGACAACAATTCCAAGATCCTTCTCGCTTGTAGTGTGGTTGAGCCACATATCCCCCATCTTGTCACTGTGCATTTGGTTTCTTTTTCCGAGGTGCAGAACTTGGCATTGATCCCTATTAAATGTCATTCTGTTGTTTTCTGCCCAGTGCTCCAGTCTATCCAGATCACTTTGAATTTTGTTTCTGTCTTCCAGGGTATTAGCTATCCCGCCCAATTTGGTGTCATCTGCAAATTTGATCAGCATTCCCTGCACCTCCTCCTCCAAGTCATTAATAAAAATGTTGAAGAGCACTGGGCCCAGGACTGAGCCCTGCGATACCCTGGTCGTGACCTCTCCCCAGTTTGAGAAGGTCCCATTGATAAGCACTCTTTGAGTCCAATTCTGTAGCCAACTGTGGATCCACTGGATCGTTGTTTCATGTAGCCCACTTTGAGCTAGTTTGCTCATCAGGACATCTTGGGGCACTTTGTCGAAAGCTTTGCTGAAGTCGCGGTATATGATGTCTATAGCATTCCCACGGTCCACAAGGGAGGTTACTTGATCAAAACATGAGATCAGATTCATCTGGCAGGACTTGTTTTTTACAAATCCATGTTGGCTTCGAGTAATCACTGCATTGTTTTCAAGGTGCTTCCAGATGGATTGCTTGATCATCTGCTCCAGAATTTTCCCAGGGATTGATGTCAGACTGACTGGTCTGTAGTTCCCAGGTTCCTCCTTTTTACCCTTTTTGAAGATAGGGACAACATTCGCCCTCCTCCAGTCATCTGGCACTTCCCCTGTCCTACATGATAGTAGACTCCGACCACCAGGTTCCTTTTCTTCTTTGCTCCGTTTATTTTGATCCAGATGCTCTCGATGGGGCTACCAAGCTCCTCCTCCTGTATTTCTGTGCAGAGATAAGTATTTTTCACATACAGTGCAACCCCACCTCCCTTTCTGTTCCTCCTGTTCTTTTTGAACAAGTGATATCCTTCAATTGCTGTATTCCAGTCATGAGAGTCATCCCACCAAGTCTCAGTTATACCTCTCAAGTCATAATTTCCCTCTTGTATTAAGAGTTCAAGTTCGCTCTGTTTGTTTCACATACTCTGGGCATTAGTATATAGACATCGAAGACCATGTGCTTCATAGTCTGGCTTTCTTCCAACATGTGTCTGAAGACTATTATTGGGCGCTATCAGAGCTGTTCTCTCCGTTGCAGTGCATGCGCCTACGTCCATTGTTACCCCCAACATTACATCTCCCTTCCCCGTAAGATTCAGTTTAAAGCCCTCCTGATGAAGTTCTTCATGCTGTGGCCAAACACATTCTTCCCAGCCCTTGCGAGGTGCAACCCGTCCCTTGCCAACCGCCCATCTTCCAGGAAGTATAGCCCGTGGTCCCAGATTCCAAATCTCTTGTGCCGGCACCACCTTCGTAGCCAGTCATTCACCTGGAGTATTTTTCATTCCCTTTCTACCCCTCTTCTGACTACTGGAAGGATGGATGAGAAAACTATCTGGGCCCCAAAGTTCTGGAGTTTCCTTCCCACAGCTTCAAAGTCTGACGTGATCTCTTCGTAGCTCCGCTTGGCGGTATCATTTGTTCCCACATGGATGAGAAAAAAAGGATGTTCTCCTGACAGAACAGCCCTGTTCCTGGATGTTATGCTTCTATTCCAGGATGGTTTGTTGGTTAAAACATTTTGTGCGTTTACCTGGAACGATACTATTTTTCCAACTGTATGCCTTATTCCGTGCCTGTTCAGTTTTCTTTTCCTTGACTTGAAAAGGAGGAGCTTGGAAGGCTTTTGTTTTGTTTTGTTCTTGAAGGACAGCCTGTCTACCCCCTTGTAAATCGGCCAAGGATTTTGTCATCCTTGGTTGTTTGGAAGTCCTTTTTAATTTGGCAGCAGTGCGGTAGAGGTTTGGCACAGAGGCTTTGAATTCCCCGGTGATAGCTCAGAAAGCGCTTCATGGCTGCAGATGGTATGAGCGCGCCTACGCCATCATTTCCCAGGTTTAGAAACCTGCATGTGCTACCGGCTGTTACTGTGGGAAGGGAGGAAGTGTAGCAATGATCTGCATGCAATAGATGTCCATAAATTGTATGGCCATGGCAGTTAGTTTACCACCTTCAGTCCACCTCCAGGTGCAATGCAGCATTGTAATTTCTCAGTAGTTTGAAATGGCTTCTTGTTGAGATGAGGGCCCATCAGCTCTTGTCCCTCTGTGCTTCACATCTGACACTGTCTTTGTCCTGTTGTGCTGGCTGGTCACCCAGCCTAAGTGACTCAGGCTAAGTGACTCAGTCTATTGGCCTGCAAACATTATATGTACATTTACACATGCACGCACTCTCTCCCAGTCCTGTGCCTGTTACCTTTTTCTCCAGGCAGAGTGGGGGCTTCTTTGGTGAAGTTGCCATTTATGCTCAAGCTATAGATCACATTATTCCAATAATAAACATTTTTTCATGGGCTAAGAGTATTCTCAGCTGCCCCACAGCTACATTCAAGCCTTACTAGCGCAGGGGTCTTTGTAATACTACATCTGAACAGCTGGCTTGCATGAGCAATGAAAGAGAGGGGAACTCTGCTGTGGCTCCTGTTAGCATTCATGGACTCCATGCCCTCCCTAAAATCCTTCTCAGGACTTTAGCTTTCCTGCCCCAGCTTCTTCCAAAAAGATATTCTGGACTGAGGGACCCAGTGAGATCAGTCTCCACACTTCTGTTTGAGGGAGACAGGAGGGGAAGGGAACCCATCAAAATGGGGCATTCCTCCTTCATCTTCTGTATTTCTCCAGAGGTGGAGGGAAGCAGGCTGGAATTCCCTAGGGAGGCGGTGGGCTCTCCCACACTGGAGGCGTTCAAGACAAGGCTGGGCAGCCATCTGTCAGGGCTGCTCTGACTTGGATTCCTGCACTGAGCAGGGGGTTGGACACGATGGCCTTGTAGGCCCCTTCCAACCCTACTATTCTATGATTCTATGGGCTGAGCTGTTTCAGATTTAGGAAACTACATTATCCCACTATCTAAATTGGCCAGTGGTAGTCCGTGACCATGGGATGAATTCCCAAGAGGTGACTACATGTTCTCCTTACAGACCAGACCACTGGGGTGTTCTCTGTCCACGGGAAAGCAGGTGCTTTCCTAGACTCAAAAGTAGGGACATATTGCTACCCTCAAGAACTCTTTCTCCATTCACACACACCCAGCACAGTGGCCCAGAAAATCTTCTTATGTCTCACTTTGAAACCAGGGTTGTCTTTTGATGATATCTAGGTTTAAAGACACACACACACACAGCCCACAAAAATACACAGAAAAAAAGATGCGTGCATTGATTCAAAATTTACTCTACAACCATGATGCCTAGAAACGTGAAGGAACAAAACAGGTGCAGAAACCTCAGACCTGTAATAAGGGAGCCACTGATAGGGCAGGACTTGACTTTAAAAGTACAGAGCAGCTCTAGCGGTTAACTGAGTGAAATAAATGTGAAAGAAGCCCAAGGGACCTAGGGAACCAGTGTTGCGTGTTCTGTTCCTCTGTGTTACCAACTGTGCACTCTGTTCCCAGCCTCAGGAAGGTGAACAAGGTTCATCTCCACTACTGCAGTGTATTGGGCTGCAGTGTGAACAGGGAGGAGTGTTTTGTCGTGAGGATTTGGTGTGGGGAGGAGGCCATTGCAAGTTCCCGTGTAAGTAACCCACCTTCACCTGTTGCAGGCAGTCCCACGCTCGGATGATATCACCTTGTGGAGGATCCCTAAAAGGGAGAGGCGGGAGTTGTTCACGCGAGTTAGCGGCAAGCCGGCGAGATACGCTGCAGCTTTGTTCACCCGGATGGTCCCCCCGGATGAGCTGTGGAGGTGGCGAAGCGCCGTTAGCTATCACGGGGGCAGAGGGAAGCGCGCCCTGCCCCACAACGTGGTTGCCCGCTTGCGGCACCTTTTGTACAAGCAGTACTCGGACATAGTGGCGGCCGACTGGAGAAAAATCCAGTTGAAAATCAACAAGATCCTTTGGGCATAGTGGGGCCACCTCCAGGTGCCTCTGCCCACTCCTGAATGGCACCAGGATGCATTTGGCTCTTCGTAGTGCCCCTGTAAAGACGGGATGTTGTCTTTCTGGCATGGGAGCTCTCCATGGCAGGCTGTGCCGGAAACCTCCAAGAAATCAGACTCTCCTGCAATGTTTTAAGTGCCTGATGCCAAAGCAGAACTGTGTGTGTCCGTGTTTGTGCTGCTGGCCAGCGCATGGGCATATTAGATGTAACGTGACCCACTGTCTGGCTGTGAAGTGCCCGTGGCTTGTAGTCCAGCAATAAAGTTTTTTATTCCATTTCTTCCTACCCTTGTGATCCCTTCTTTGTGTGCCCTTTTGACACTGTAGGTTATTTTGTTGTTGCCACTCTGTGTCCGTTTGACATAGGGTCATCTGGCTGAGCTTTGGAAACACATGATCCTTAATGCTTGGTGGCCCATGGTGGCAGTAGAGGGCAGCCCTTCCAGTGTGGCAGGCAGGAAGGCCTGTAACATAGGCTTTGTCCTTGCAGAAATACCCATTAACTCTTTAAAGATGGACACTTGTTTACTCAGCTTCCCTCTGCCTTAGCAGCCCATGCAGCCTTCCACTTTCTGTGCCTGCTGGTGTACCAGGACTTCATGATGTTAAGATGGTGTTCATATAAGGAGCAGCAGAGAAATCTGGAGGGCAAGAGGTAGATGTTTTGATCAGTTTAGGCCCAATCTTGGAAGAATGGATTTCTTGGGGGAAGTGGGGAAGTGGTTGGCAATGGAAGTGAGCTGAAACAACGTCAGCGGACCTGGGACAAGTGGCCCCATAGCCAAGAGCAAACTAATGGTTAAATTGACATTTGTTGTTGTTTTTATGACCCAGTTTGCACATATTGGCAGCAAATCATGGGTTAATTAACCTACAGTTCACAGGGATGTGTGCCCCCTGCGAGCTGCTTTCCGTTTCTGTAAACAAACTCCAGTTGGCACAATTGGAGATTGTCAGTGTGACATGTGAACCTGGATCGATGGGTTGTTTAGCAGCTAACCAACTCTGCGGTTAACCAATGGTTTGTTGTTGGGTTAACCACTAGGTTGCTTAGTTCCAGGTTCACACATCACGCTGACAACCTCCGATCTCACCAATCAGAGGTTGTTTACAGAAAATGGAAGTGGCTCACATACAGCCCCACATATCCTGGGTTAATTAACCCACCACATGCTGCCGTGATGTGCGAACAGGCCCCATGTGTGTTAAAACGTCATGTAAGGTGCCTGCAGAGGGTGGTGTACCCTGAAAGGCGGGTTATAAATCTTTGAATAAATAAAGAACAGGGCCGCCATCTTATGTGGGCAGAGTTTGTGGTTCCATTGAGAAGTGATCTGTGAATGACCCCCAGGGTAGTCAGCCATAGGCTGTAGCTGGACTACTTGGGAATTCCTTGTTGATGGTGGCTGTTCATTCAGGAAAACAACCCCCAGAAGACAGAAGAGAAGATGCAGTTGAGAGTGGTTCTGCTTCTTTTTCATCACATGGCAAAGCATTTTATTTTTTAAAAGAATCCAAGTAGCCACAAAAGAATTCCAGAGCTGTCTCACCTTGAGATGGGGTTTTTCAAAACCCAGAAGAACAAATACCAAACCTCTCTCCCCCAGTGTATGATGTTCTCCTTTAAGACAGCCCTTGTTCTCACAAACAGAAGGTGGTGTGTGAAACCTGTGCCTGGACTGTCTTGCCACCGCATAAGATGGCAAATGTGTGTCTGGGATGTACCGACATGATTGAATGTTCTCACAGGAGCACACATGCAGAAAACTGTGCTGTTTGTGAGAACAAAGCCCCAGTCTGGGTGGTAAAAGTGTAGGTTTTCATGAATCTTACCCTTCGTGACACAGTCCCTGACATACTTAGTTAAGTAAACAATAAATGGATTTCTGGAGAATAATTAAAAACCTCTTTCTCCCCTCAGTGCTGCCCAAAGAATGCAGATGATGAAAAGTTGCCTAACATTCTCCTTCACAGAACTGAGAATTTTTAGAAGCCCCCAATTTCCAGATGCTCACTCATTGGAGTGCCTAGTGGCATTGAGTCACTACCACTAAGCAGCGCTCTCGCTCTCTCGCTCTCTTTGGCAAAGCATTTCTCACATAATTGGCTCCACGATTTTAAGTTTGGATGGATGTGTGTATGCGTATTATCTGACAGCAGGTAGGTATGGCAATGGTGGGCATTGATCAATTTGCCACGAGTGCAAGGAGGGGCTTGAATATGACACGAGAGGAAAGGAGATGCAAGCCAGTGCCTGGGTTTGATCTCAGGTCGAAATGGGGACATGAGGTTTGCTTGGTAAATGGAAAGCCTCCATAAATAAGAATCGTTGGGCCATGTTTCTCTTACTTTCTGATGAAATTGTGGCTCTGTGCAACGTTTAATTCAGCCTCACCTTTACGGAGACAGGCTACACTGCCCCTTGAGGAGAGATGGCCTGCGTTCCCAGGTGCTGTTCTGTTCTCCACACTGGGGTCCAGAGGCTTGGAGTGCTATTTTGCCACTCAAGAAGACCTTGTGGATGGCCGGGCTGTGTAATACAGTTACCACCATCTAGCGCCATAGGGGCAGGGCTGTAGCTCAGTGGTGGTATTTATTTATAACATTTCTATCCCACCATTTTTTCTCCAAGGAGCCCAAGGTGGCATACATGATCTCCTCCCCATTTTATCCTCACAGCAACCCTGTGAGGTAGGTGAGGCTGAGAGTCAGCAACTGGCCCAAAGTCACCCAGTGAGTTCCATGGCCAAGTAGGGATTAGAACCTGGATCTTCCAAGTCCCAGTCCAACACTCTAACCGCTACACCACACTGATAGAGCACCTGCTTTGCATCCAGAGGGTGCCAGGTTCAATCCCCAGCATCTCCAGGAAAGGTTGAGAAAGACACCCCCCCCGGAACTCCTGGAGAGCTGGCAGTCAGTGTGGACCAGCCTTCCCCAACCTGGTGCCCTCCAGATGTTTTGTTCTACAACTCACAACACCCCTGACCATAGGCCATGCTGGCTGGGCCTGTCAGGAGTTGACATCCACAACATCTGGAGGGCACAAGGCTAGTGTAGACAATACTGAACAAGGTGGACCCATGGTCTGATTCTGTAGTGCAGCTTCCTATAGTAGCAGAGGGGAAGGCTTTGCAGAATAGGAGCATGCATGTTGAGGCATAGCTGAGCATTCCATAAGACATGGGTGGACAGAAGGTAGATCTCCATGTGTTTTGAATGTCAACTCCCAGAAGCCCCTACCAGCATGGCCAGTGGTCAGGAATGCTGGGAGTTGAAGCCCAAAACATCTGGAGATCTGCCATCTCCCCACTCCTGCCATAAGAGATTCTGCAAAACGGTTAACATAATTTGACATGAGAGCGTGGCCTCTCTTGTGCAACATGACCCACCCTGTTTCCTTATGAGCAAAAGAGCAAGGAAGCCTTTAACCCACACCTCATTTAAAAGTTGATGAAGTTGTCAAGAGCCAGAGAAGAGGGGGCATTGGTCTTGTCTGTGGACCACCACATGGCCATCCCTGCCTGAGAATATCCCTGTCCCATGCTTGTCCAACTCTAAGAAACTAAAATCCACACACTCTTTAGCTGTTTTTGTTGCTAAGGTGCTGTTACGATACTAAAAAGCTGTTAGGAAGCTTCCCTACAGCTCTAAGAGGTACTCTCAAAGAGTACCTTTGAAAGCCATTGCTCCTTGGCCTACCCATTCAATATACTGAAAATAATCCTTGTCCTCAGAACTGCATGTGCTGGGTGCCCTCACAATTCTCTGCAGGTGTGCAACTTGTTCTAGCATTCAGCATCCTGAGAACCTCAGCATTGGTTTTTTTTTTTAAGTTTCTAGCCCTTATGGTGGTTGAGAGAGATCCTCATGATCCACCTCCTCTCCATTTTATCCTCACGACAGCCCTGTGAGGTGGGTTGGTCTGAGAGTCAGTGTCTGGCCCAAAGTTACCCAGTGAGCTTCATGGCTGAGTGGAGACTAGAACCTGGATCTCCCGAGTCCTGGTCCATCACTCTAACCACTACACCACACTGGCTTTATCCTGACTCACAGGGCTCTGCTGATCTGTACCACCACAGGCCACAGGGCACTTAAGGACCTGCCTTGAGCTTTTCATCGTGATGCAGCCTTCCCCAGCCTGGTGCCCTCCAGAGGTGTTAGACTACAACTCCCAGCATCCCCCAGCCTGTTGGGGACCAGCCCCCGTGCAGCACTAGGCTCTATACAGTCATAATCTGATCAGAAATAGTCTGGAAGACTTTGGAGCCCAGTTCAGGAGTGAGAAGCCTAAGAGTTTGGCTCTGCCTTGTTATTTATGTAATGGTAAGAGGAAGGGGGGCTGGTTTGGGCTTAATCAGCCTGGGGTATATCAGAAGAAATGTGAGCATTATCTTGGTCAGTTTTCTCAGAGAAACTAACAGAAGGGGAGTGAGTCTCTCCCATCTAGCTGCGAGTGGTCGACCTTGAATGCCATGCCTAGAGTTAAGATAGCCAACAGCCTCTGCCTGAAAAACTAGCAGAAGGGGTGGTGTGTGTGTGTGTGTGTGTGTGTGTGTCAGAGGTGTCACACGGGTTGATACGTCAACTCGAGGCAAAATAGAAACACCCTATTTGGCACAAGTTGTGTGGATAGGCTAAGATCCCCATCAATGAGATCGGTAAGAGGCATGTTTTGCAGCCCCACCTGTGCTTTCAAGACAATGCCCAGGCTGGGAGCCTTTGCTAGGAACATCGTCTTGAATGTCCATCTTTTATTATCCATCATATACTACCACTAACCCTTCATGTTTGAGACTTCCCTCCATCTGGGCTGTGAGAAACACTTCTCATGAGGACTTAGTTTCATCTGCAACATCTTTCCTTGAAACCTGAATTGTCTGTTTGATTTGTGAATCATTAAGAACCTGCCATGGAAAGTATTGCTAAACTTTTCATAGACCATGAATTCTTGTTTCCTACAGATTATGTATCTTCATTGTCAATAACTGAGAGTGCATGCTGGCTTAGACCAATCCTGAGTCTTGGACTTTTCTGGGCCTGGCTCCCTGTAGTTTGGCGATACAAAAGGGGAAGCTATGGTCATTGAAATCCCTCTGTGTGCAAGATTACTCTAGACTTACTCTTTAACCTACATCTTGACTGTTGGATTTGATAAGTCTTGACCCATGTAGCGTGGAGGTTCCAACAAAGATTTCAAGGCTGGACTAAATCTCTGCATGTGTATATTTATTTAAGTCTTTTTCTCGAACCCTTGTCTTTGATCTCCTAGAATAGTTTATGCCAAGAATCCTTTGAGCTTTTTGCCATGCATTTTGAAACCCTTGTCTTTGATTGCCAGGGATAGTTTATGCCAAGGATCATTCGAGCCCCATGCCCTGTATCCTAAACTGTGGAGATTGCCACAAGGAAACCAAGTTGTATGGATCTCTGACACAGTTATCGTTATTGGCTTGTGACTGTTCTTAGAACAACATATAGAGCCTACAGCTAATTGCCTTCAGCTCTATGATTTCTAGAGTGTCAATAGAGCAAATATAATATAATATAATGTAATGTAATATAATATTAGTATTAATAGAGTAATAATAGAGTATTACAACCATTTAACTTTTATTGTTAAAGCTAAGAAGCTTGTCTATGAAACCTGATTTGCTAACAATAAAAGTTCTCACAGTTTATGGCATTTCATATTAGTTTGCCAGGATTTGTGTGTGCCAAGGTGTGGGCACAGAGCATAGCCTTGGGGGCTGCTGGGAGTTGTAGTCCAACACCTCTGGAGGGTTGGGGAAAGCTCCAGTAATGTCACTGTTGCTCTTTTGTTCCCACCCTGAAGTAATAATGTGGTGTGTTTCTCCCCACCCCGGTTGTTCTCCCTCCCCCCTTAGACGACTTCGACTTTCTCTAAACTGAAGATGGAGATTAAGAAAAGCCGCCGCCACCCTCTGGGCAAGCCACCTACACGCTCCCTGTTGTCGGTGGTGAAACGGGAAGCCTCAAGTGATGAGGGTAAGTGTAGCGGGCTTGATGGCGAAGGCCCGGGATGGGTGTCCCTTTCACAGCCTTGCCTTTGAATAAGTCACCTGGTCACCCAAGGAATTCCAGGTAAGGGGCCGATTGTTCCACTCCTCAGCTGCCACCAGCCTGCTTGGTTTCCATGCTGGCCATGGGGGTAGAGAGGTTTCTTGCTCTGCAGCAGCTGGACAGGAGGAGGAAGAGGAGGGATGGAGCAATGTGTCCCTCTGCCACCAGCCAGCTTGGTAGAGGGCATTTTAAAATGTATTTACTGGCCTGTGCTTCCATGTTGGCTGCAGGGGTGGACAGCTTGTGGCCCTCCAGATGTTTTGGCCTTCAGCTCCCATCAGCCATAGCCAGCCTAGCCAGTGGTGAGGGTTGTTGGGTATTGTAAGCCAAAATATATGGAGGGCCACAAGTTGTCCACCCCTGCTCTGTGGCTCTCTTTAGTTAAAAAAGCAAAAAAAAATTACTAGGCAAGTAACTTTAGGGGGCTTATTTGCAAGGCTGTGTGTTAATGTACCCAAGAGGTCCTGCCTTTTACAAACAGAAATTCTGCTGTTCCCTTTAGACCAGGGTGGGCAGCTTGTGGCCCTCCAGATGTTTTGGCCTACAACTCCCATCAGCCCTAGCCAGCATAGCCAATGGTGAGGAATCATGGGAGTTGTAGGCCAAAATATCTGGCGGGCCACATGTTTCGTGCCCCTGCTGTAGACCCTCTTATGTATACAGCAGGCAGGTCTGGTCCCTTGCCCTCTCTTTTTAACAGTACAATCTTACACACGTCCACTTAGAAGCAAGCCACATTGAGTATAATGGGGCTTACTCCCAGGTAAGTGTGCATAGGATTGCAGTTTGGACAGAAATTAGTTAGTTTTGAGGAAGCTCACTGATCTCCAGGGCTGTTCATGGCTTCGAATTCTTCCTGGATCTGTTCCCCGCCCTGATCCACCACCTGAATTCCACCACCACAACTTTGATTTGTATGCCACTTTCCCACATAATGTGCCCAAAGCAGCTCACCATCCAAGAGCAGCAGTACACGAAGAATACAGATCAATACATCCTAACTCATTCCAAAACATAGTAGCAGCTCAGGCAATTCATCTCACTACTACTAACGTTATAACGTTTTAAATGCATTACAGAATAGGCAATATCAATAATTAAAACACACTATCATTTGGTATTATTTGTCAATAAGGCATCAGCTGGAAGAGCCAAATATGCTAAAACTTCCCAATGCAGCCAGCTGTTAAGAATTAATATTGCTAGCAACCAGTTCCTCAAAAGGTGCCAAGTACATATTAAGGTGAAACCTTTTTCTGTTTGTGGGAGAGGGATAAGGCCTGAAAGAGGCAACATTTTCTCAACCTGTGTGCCATTTCAGGCTTTAGGCTGTGCACACACATTGGACATGCCTGACAGATCCATGGGGGGGGGGGGACTCGCTCCTTCCACCCACCCCCTGGCTCATTTCTCCTTCATCCACCACAGAGAGCAACAACAAGGGTGTGTGTGGGGGGGGCATTCAGCAAGAGTGGGAAGTGTTGTTACTCTTCCTCATAGATCCAGTTTATGTCTTAGTTATGTGGGCTGGGGTAGCAATTTAAACTATTAGGTTAAAACAGGGGTGGGTAACTTTGGGTTGTGCAGGGGCCGATTTCTAGCCCTCAGGACTCCCCCACCCCCCAGGGTTGCACTCCTGCTGTTGGAGGCTGGGGGATGTTGGGAGTTGTAGTCCAACCCATCTGGAGGATCCCTCCGACCTCATAACTTCAAGAACTCAATCCACCTCTAAAGGTAGCATGGCATTTCAGGAATGCATCTGCCAGTACAAATGAATGGCTTCCCTTTTGGAGTTTAGGAATCAAAGGCGGCCCTTTTGCAGATGCTAACATAATTATTCAAGGGGACCCAGGGCTGTACAAACAGGCAACGCTCTGGCATGCTTATCCTAGCTCCAGACAGATGATTTGCCACTTTCCCTGAACAAATGCTGTTTTCATCGCATGGCCTGTCATAACAAATACTGGGCTCCTTCAGCCAAAGATGTGGCTGGTCACTTCAGATCAGTCCATGATGCCTCAGCTCTTCCACTCCTGGATATGATGTGCACATCTCCCTTCTCTTCTTTCTTCTTCCCTTTCTCCTCTGAGACCCTTCTGTGACTGACTCTCTCTTCTTCTCCCCCTCATGCTTCTGGAACATTCCCCCACCAAGCCCCTGCCTGCTTTGTTTGCCCTGATGCCTTCTTGATCCCCAGGCTCCAACTTCCATACAGTGAAGGCTGTGGCTCCCATGTCAGTGAGGTGGAGAATCCATTCCGGGTTTCAATCAGAACTCTAAAGAAGCTATCCAAGGTGCTCTGCACCTTGGATAGCTCCTTTAGAGTTCTGACTGGTCCTGACTGAAACTTGGAGCAGATTCACTGCCCCACTGAGCTCGGAGCCACCAGCCTCCACTGCTTTCATAGTCCTGCATGTCTTCTACTCGCCTCCTGCACTGAGCTATTTTGCCTGCCCTGCCTCCCTTTAGAATCCACACGGTTGATCCACTGGCTGACTGCAACCCCTCTGCCTGCTCTCTGCCTCTCTGACATGAAGGCAGCTCTGCCAATCTGCCTTCCTTGCCTCCACCTTTGCTGCATCACAGTATAGATTAACAGCCAGAAAGTGGCTTTTCCATTCCTTCACAGAATCTGTGTGAGGCATCGACATTTTATTTGCTGACAGCTCTCCCTCAAACAATTAGAATGGCTGTGAACATTGATTGCATCACAGCCCCTCCACAATCCACTTTATTGTGCTGGAGGTGGGGAGTTACAGGTGAGAGCTGGCAGACTTTTTTATCCTTTCGATCCTCTTTCTCTATTTTGTGATGGCTTCACCTCTGGCTGCTGGCTTGCTGGATCTGACACGCGAGGCTTTGCCTCCCACCTCAAGGGGGACCATCTTTGCAGTGAAGCCCGCAGAGCTGTCAAGCTTGGCCAGATCAAGCCATGACGTTCCCTGCTCCCTCTCAAGGAAACACCAGCACTCCAGTGCCAAGTGCCTCCTGCAGGGGTTAACAAGGGCACTGTGCCTGAGGAGGAAAGCTGGGCAGGGAGAGGCCCATATGTTTGTGAAACGTTTGGGGACACGCAACA
Organism: Heloderma suspectum; assembly: GCF_057233095.1. Classification (NCBI taxonomy): domain Eukaryota; kingdom Metazoa; phylum Chordata; class Lepidosauria; order Squamata; family Helodermatidae; genus Heloderma; species Heloderma suspectum. The sequence goes on along the minus strand of NC_139475.1, from coordinate 59,680,797 downwards.
CCCTGTGCTTGAAGGATCAATACAGCTAGTTTGTCAACTCCCTTCTCCTTCACTTTAACCATGTATGTGTCTTGGTGATCCACTCCTTAGATAGACCCTGGGCAGGATGATAGCTGACCAAGAGGAGGTAAGAGCCTCTCCTGACTCACTGCAAGGTGACTGCCTTCCTGCTTTTCGTGTCTCAGGATGGGATTTGAGTTTGGCTGCTTTGAGCTAGCTAGCCCCGATAAATTTCTCTACAGCAGCAGTATGGTTAGTTTTTAATTTAAACTCAGTGGTTTGTGTTTTTTTTAAATGTAAGCAACCTTGAAGGTCTAGTCAGATCTGGAAACGCAGGTTATAAATTTCTGAAAAATAAATGAAGCTGATTTAATTTCTGCGTTAGCTTAATTGGTTGGCACGTGGTTACAAAAATACTTCCATCTCTCCCTCTCTCATAATATTTATTTCAATCATTGATGGGCTTTTGGAGGAGTTGCCTGCCATGACATTGCTTTAATGGCTCAGCTGGTTGGCTTTACAAAGTGCAGACTTAAAGTTCAGGGAAAAGATCCCAGCGCCTCAGGGCCATTTGGACTGTTCCTAGCCATTGCCTCTGCCTGCCTTCCTGTGTACCTAACCTGGATCTCTCTCTTTCTCTCCTCTTGGCTCAGAACCCCTCCCAATCTCTGGCCAGGAGGACATTGGTGATCCAGAGCCCTTGAAGTCCTTGCTTTCCCTGCAGTGGAAAAACAAAGCACCCAACTTTGCAGCGGAAAGGAGATTCAATGCGGCTGCTGCCCTGAGTGAGCCATACTGTGCCATCTGCAACCTCTTCTACCCCTACAATCAGGTAATTCTGCAGCTTCAGTCTCAAAGAGCAAGCGGACATGTGGAGTGACACCTGAGGGCTCTGTCATTAAGCAAGCAATTTCGTCAACTACTTCTGCCATCCTCAGGAATGATGGGTGGAATTTTAGCAAGCTGTGAGTCCCTTGCGGAGGAACCATTCATGTCAGAAGCTCCACCTTTCTAGCTTGGGGGTGACAAATGGTTCGAACAGGAGTTTGGTTCTCCAGGCGTTGTTGGACTACAGCGCCCATCATCCCTGTCCATTGGCCCTGCTGGCTGGGGCTGATGGGAGTCCAACAACATCTGGAGTGCCACATGTTCCCCACCCCTGAGTTAAAGCAGGAGCGGGCAACTTGTTTTGGTCTGGGAGCTGGATTGGATGATGGGGCCTGCTCCAAAGCCCCTCCTACTCCCATGACATCTAATGATTAGAGCAGGGGTGGGCAACTTGTGGCCTCGCAGTTGTTCTGGCCTACAATTCCCATAATCCCTCACCATTGGCTATGCTGGCTAGTACTGATGGGAGTTGTAGGCCCAAACATCTGGGGGGGCCACAGGTTGCCCATCCCTATGTTAGAGTGTAGGTATCTCTTCCATCCATGCCAGTAGATGAGGCACCAGCCAGTCCCCAGGTTGCCTCATGCTCCAGCGTGAGCAAGAACACAGCTACGCAGGTAGGAGCAAGCTTGATTTATCACTGGCCTTTAGTTCTCCAAAAAGGAAAGGATTTGTGGGCAGCCCCATTTTGCACCTACACTGATAGACCCTCTATCACTTGAATTTGCTATTAGAGGGAACAAGTGGGATCTGCAACAAAACGTTGCAGTGTTGATCTTGCTCACTGTTTCAGTCAGTCCATCGCACCCACCTCCATGACACTTCATTCCTTTCTCCCTCCCACCCTGTTTTCCATGTTCCTTCCCCAGCCATCAGCTAGCATTCTGTGGCCACTGAGCTTGCTAACCCTTCGTTGGGCTGTTCTGGGGGTCCTCCCACTTTAGCGAGTTTCCTCCAATGAATTTTTTTTTACTTATGCAAACCTTGGAGTCCCTCCACATTTTTGATACTGCTGTTTTAGCTACGTAAACAACAGCACTCACCACCCAGATGTCAGAAACAGAGGGGATTATTATGATAAGTAAGTCTGGATGTACATGTGCAGAGGAATGAGATGGTAGAATGGGCTACTTCACTTTGGACTGTCAGAGTGTAATACCACTTTAGACTGCTTCTCATGAAAAAAACCCACCCACAACTCTGTGAAAATAGAAAGCTAGTACATTAGGTAGAAAAAGTCTAGCCCAGCCCTTCTCCTGTTGTGCTGACTTTGTTTGCAGGGAGTTTTCGATGTGAGGGGCATTTAAAATGTGATCTTCCTGTAGTCTGAAGTGGATCAGTTCATTCTGCCACCTTGGGATTCTTAATATCCCTCTGTCTGCTGTATGTGTAGACCATGCCTTAGAGCCGTGGTGGTTAATTGTGGCTCTAAGGGATCATGGGAGTTGTAGGTCAAAACATCTGGAGGGCCACCAGTTGCCCACCCCTGTCTTACAGGCAACTGTTTAAAGATGGTGTCCTCATGGGTAAGTCCTGCATATGTGTCTACAAGCTGTTCAAAGGAGTCACCATTGGTGTAGCAGTTTAACACTGACCACTGTCTCCGTGAGCCTTTACATGGCAACCGGTAGACGTATGCAAGAGCTACTGTGACTCCAGCTGTATGTTTATACAGCTAGGTTAATCTATGCAGGCACTTGGAAGAACTTGGGAATGGAGCCCAATGCGATGATTATCTGGAGCTCATGCAGCGCAGGGTAAATCAGCAACTGGAAGGGTGGAATGTAATACTCTTTTCCTGATTTTAATTTCAGTTTAATTTCCCCATCATTACAGTAAATAAGAGATAATATTTGTATGTGTTTTCTGGGCACAATCTAGGCTGCTTTGATTATGAGGAGGGGCTGCTGAGATTTCAAGTTCTGGCAAATTCTGCTGAGGGTGTGTGCATGTATAAATTTTTTTCTTGGCAACAGTTGCCAAGTGTTAAGCGCTTAGTGCACTGCACTGAATCATCACTACCTTTCACTTTGAAAGTACATTAGAAATCAGGCCACGTAGGACTAGCCACAGCTACAATACTGTGCAAAATGCTCTCGGCTCCTGTGGAGGTATTTTTGTAAGGATTGCCACACTGGATAAGGCTAAAAGGTCCATCTGGCCCAGAGGTAGGCAACCTGGTGCCCTCCAGATGTTTTGGACTACAGACCCCATTGGCCATGCTCGATAGGCATCTGGGTGCCTACCCCAGTGCTCTGCTTCCAACTGTGTCCAGCCATTTGCCCATTGGAAGAACAGAAGAAGGGGAAATCAGCAATAGCCATCTCCACTTATTCCTACATTAGTTACCTCGAGATCATCTGCAGCTGGGGGGTGGGGGGCTTATTGATCCAGTCCTATAACTAGCAGACTTAGATTTTTTTTTCTGTTGCTTTTCCTGTGGAAACCCCCGCCCCCTGCCATTTTCTCCCCTGTCCAGGTTCCGAGATGTGTCTCCTGATCAAACAGGGAAAAGTGCTGGGGAGGAAGGCTTCCAAATGAAAATTGAGTGCAGGGAAAGGGTTAAGCTCCCCCTCTCCTGTCAGTTGGTTTCTCCTTACAAGAGTGGGCATCTCATATTCACCTGTTCTGGCCATGAACAGATTGTTTGCTCAGCTCTGCCCAGATTTTATCCCCATATTTCTTACAATATGGGGATTGTTGCCCTTTGCACATGGGTGGGCACTTTCAAGGTATGCATTTTTAAAAAACAGGATTTAGCCATGGGAAGTGTGTTGCTGGGCAGGGGAGCCATCCTGATTTATTCTGCTGCCTGACAATTGAGTGTGTCCCCTGAGCGCTGCACAACGCTGCTGTATAATGAATTCTGAGGAGACTTGGGCTGTGTTCAGTCCTTTGTCTCACAACTCTGGTTTTGCTACCAGAAACCTTGAGGTGCCCTTCCAGAGAGAAGATCTTGCTGAAAGAGCAGGAGAGGGTGCTGAGGAGGTGGGGGAGGGACAACCAAGTTGTGCTTTTTGTCTGCCTCTTTCTATTTCTGTTAGTCCTTCTCCAGGTCCACCCACCCCACCCTTATTTTAAGAGATGTTTTGCAGTTGCTGCATTTTGATGATCTATATCCTTTGGGGAAGGGAAAAGAAACCCCATATACAACAAATGCTGCTCATTATTTTGGTGTTCTTGAGGGTCAAGCAGCTTATTAGGACATGGACACACCCTTCTCTCAAGGACAGAATGCCAGTGTTGCCCAAAACAAACTTCATTGCCCCTTGATTGCACATGTGTGACGTCATGCCTTTTTTATTTTATTTTATTTAAAACGTTTCTTGGCTGCCTTTCAGGGCAGAAGCCCCCTCAAGGTGGCTGACAGCAATAAAACACATAAAAACAGTTAAAATATTAAAAGTGATAAAAACATGAACATAGTAAAATAGCAATAAAAACAACAATAAAAGCCAGCAGTAAAACCAACAACAAGAACAATGGCAATAACAGCAACAACAGCGGACATATCTAGAGAAAGCCACAGTAAAATAATAAGTTTTCAAGGCCTTCTTAAAAGCTTGCACTGATGGAGCATGGCGGACCTCCAATGGGAACTTGTTCCAAAGGTATGGGGCCAATACAGAGAAGGCCCTCTGACATGTGGTCACCCACCTAACTGCTCTCACGGGTGGACAGATGAGAAAGGCCTCTCTTTCTGATCTTAATGTGCAGGCAGGCTGATAGGGTGAAGGTGGTCCTGCAAGTAACTGCCTCAAACCATTTAAGGCTTTAAAGGTCAAAACCAGCACTTTGAATTGGGCTTGGAAACAATTATGTGATCAAATCGCCCCACCCCCACCAATACTCAGACAGCTGCATTCTGCACCTTTGTATGAATTGATCTGCAGCAACTGCTGCCCCTTTGTTTCGGATCACCCAGAATAAACTGGGAACACCCACTTTTACCATACTTAGGGGCTGAAAGAGGTCAGAACCATCCTGTACTAAACACCCTTTCATCACCACCACCAGCAAAGTAGTGAAAGGGTGAAATAGGGGTTCCAGGCCTATGTACCTGCCCTGACCCTAAGGCCATCTTCAGTGGTCCTTCTTCAGGAGCTCCTGCCAAAGGAAGTGAGGTGGGTGGCCTTTTCTGCTCTGGCACCCCAGTTGCAGAATGAGCTTTGCAGACAACCTCGTCTGGTGCCTACATTGTGCTCTTTTCGGCACCAGCTGAAGACCTTTTTATTTCCCCAGGCATTTTAGTCTTTTAGTTCAGTTGTTTTCAATCTGTTATTGTTTTTTAAACAAACAAACCAGGCAGCACGCTCACTCAGGGAAGGCCTGGCTAAAGAGATTGGTCTTTAATTGTTGCCTAAAGCACGCTGCAGTTGATGCCTCCCAAATACCGGGAAGGGGCGGGGGGATTCCATAAGGTGGGTGCCACCACAGAGAAGGCCCACTTCCCTGTTGCTGCAAGATGACAATTTGCAGGTCGTGGTACAACCAGCAAGGCCTCTTCCCAATGATCTTAATGATTGCACAGGTCTGTATCAAGGGATGTGATCTGCCATGTAACCTGGTCCTAAGCTGTATATGTGTCATTAAAGTCAAGCCTCCTTCTTCGCTGTTCTCAGAACCCTTTCAGAGAGTGGCTGAGCTTTGGCCCCTTCTGCATTTTCACATACTAGTGAGGCCTCCTGCACTCCTTCTTCACTACTTACCTGGTCAGTCCCCATCCTTTCCCTTCATCTCCTTCCCCGCTTCCTTTTCCACCCCCACCCCCATGCCCCCAATTGAAAGCCCTGAGTATGCTGGGTGACATTCTTTGCAGTGCTGGGCATGCTGTTAGAATTAAATACAAGTAGAATTGATGTTTCAAAAGTCTGATGAAAACCCCTGTGCCTCTGTCTAAGGTTGCTCAATCAGTCATGCCTCCGTCTCTTCCCTTGCAGACACATCCAGCTTCACCACTCCTCTTCTACTGTTTCCTTCCCTACCTGCCCATCCCCTACACAAGCTGCCATGCCACTCGCCTCCCCCTCCCCACCACAGCCTCCACAGTCTCCTCTCCAGCTCAAGAGGAACTACTCCCTAGTTCAACCTTGCCCAATCTGGTGCTTTCTAGATGTGTTGGACTACAGCTGGGGATGATAGGTGTTGTAGTCCAACACATCAGGAGAGGGTGCCAGGTTGGGGAAGACTCCCCTTACTTAAGAAGCGTTGCACAATTAGTGTTCTGTGTTAAGCTGACAGCTGGCACTGCACATAAATTTAAATGCTTTTTTTTTATTGCTGCCTCTATGTTATTTTATGATGTAACAGGAAACCATGGCTCCCTGCTATGTGAATTAGTCTTGCCGAGACTTGAACTCCCCTCTCCCATCTCCTCCATGACCATGAGGAGATTGGAAGCTTCCACTTATAAACAAACTACACTTCCCGGTTAGAGTCTGAACTCAGAACCTTGATTTGTCTAAACTCTAGTTAGTGAACAAACCAGGATCTGAGACCATAGTTTGATCCTGCCTTGCTTTCTTTAACCACAGTTCAAACAAACCACAGTTCCCAGAGTCCAGAGCTCATGGGGAAACTATAGCTTGTTTAAAGTAGAAAGCATTAAGTTTCCAATCTCCTCGCAGTGGTGAAATGGAAGGAGAGGGGAGGAGTGTGCGAGGCCAACCAATGATCATGGCAGCTCGTTCATGGAGTGGGAAACCAGGCTTTTCTGTTACATCTGAACCAGGCTTTCGAATAGTTGGGCAGAGAATGCAACAGGTTATAAAAATTGATAAAACAGAAGCAGGTTTTTTTTCTGTGGTGGAGGGGAAATGTGTGATGCTGCAAAGGGTGCCTGCTACAGAGTCATCTGAGATTGTTTTTCTGTCTCTTGAGTAGCCAGAGATTCTTGACTGATGAGCAAAGGGAGTAGCTCTTGTGAAATACGGATTTAATTTTCCCCAGGACCACTCAGTTGATCAGGCTGAGAGGTTTGGGATCTTATGAGGAGGAGGAGAACACGCACACAACCAATGTAGATGAAAGAAAGGGAGATTTATTGACGTAAAAAAGAAATAAGCAAAGTAGAACCTCCCCAGGGAGTTGCACGCTCTCTGAGGCTGAAGAGGTCACACACCTCTCAGGCACAAACTTGATTACAAACAAATCTCAGAGAGTTTCAGGCTCTCTGCAGGTCAAGACTGAAGAGGTTACACGCCTCTTAGGTACAAACTTAATTACAAAGAAATCTCAAAGAGTTTCAAGCCCTCTGAACCTCAAGAGGTTGCACGCCTCCTAGATAAGAGCCCCAAACCAACAATCCTCAAGAAGTTGCATGCTTCTCTGAGGCTTAAGAGGTTTCACGCCTCTTAGGTAGGAACTTAGTTACCCAAATGTGGTGCATTAAATAACTAAATGTACAGTTAGCCCCTGTTTGTTGCTCAGCTCCAGATCGGTCCTACTGCCGCAAATGGCCCACTGAGGCAACGGTGATACAGTGTCAGCCAGGCCCACGCCCAGGCCTGCTGTCTTATATCCAAACCCAAACAGTTCAGTATGTCAGAACAAAGGTAACTGAACCTTAGCTAAGCCCCAGACAGTAGAATCCTTTCCCTGAATTCTACCCAACACATACTCACCACACGCTATCAAGTACTTGGCCAGAGCACTCAATGCGTGTCCCGTGGATCGAGGGCACTGTTGGTATGTGCCCATACAACGATCCAGATGCAACCACGCCCCTCCTGAACACTGGAGAGCTTGGGGGTTTTATACCCTTTTTCCTCCGTTGGGGCTCATGAGATCAAAGAGGGGTTCAGTATGTTCTTTGTCGATAACACACCATGTCCCAAATTCCAGGACTGATGTGGTTACTGACAGATCGACATTTGTTGTAGACAGCCAGGCACCTCCTTCTGACTCCCCAACGTCTCCATGATCGTAAAGTGCCGTCCTTGTCATCAGAACATCTGCAGATACCCCTCTTTCATTGGCCCATGTCCATCTTCTGTAACTGACACTTTGGCAGTCTTCTGCACATACCAGAGCACCCTCATCTGGCCCCCCTGCAATAAGGCCATTCACTCTCCAGTCACACCTCCCCTTCCTGGTCTGGGCTATTCACATGACATGGACCGGTTTAGAATGTTGACCTTTTCACATTTCATAGTGTTCTGAATTAACACTCGGATACAGATTACATCTCAGGATGTTCACAATTCAGGCTTGTATCCAGGGTCAAACTCTGCATTCTATTTCTTTTCACACCACATTTTGGCGCCTGCAGTCTACAAAATTATCCATTACAAGCAGGGGAGGGAAATTACAGTGGGAAGCTATTTTTATTGACAAAGGTGAATTTAAAGAATGAGGGAAAATAATAAGTGATAGAAGTAAATATTTAAAGGAATATTATAAGTGTAAAAAAAATAACTTGAAGAAAAGTAGGAAAAATAAAATCACACTGTGTCGCTCTCTACTAGCGGTGGGCAGACCTCTGGTTTGTGGAATCCATTTTGTTGTTGACGGGAACCCGAGGATCCACTAACCAGAGACTGGTGCAACAGACATATACAGAGAATGAAAGAACTCTGAGCCCAGGAATTTGTTTTGACTACCTGAATTGAACGGAGCTCACAGTCCAAGCTTTCTTCATTTCAGCAGTATAATTGAACGGGTGGGTATGGGTGTGTGGTGGTGGCATTTTGTTGCTGCTGTTAAAGCAATCAGGAGTTGGAAGCCCATGCTGGTCTACTGTAAGTCACCCAGAGATCTACCAGGAGATTTCGATTGTCCTCCTGCCCACCCCTGCTCTGCATGCTAGTAATGCTTTGTGTTTTCCTCCTCCAAGACCTTGCAGATGGAAAAGGAGGCCGCCCCTCTGCCCGCAGGTGAAAGCTGCTCACCCCAGCCCCCATTCAAAAGCAGGCAGAAGACCAAGCCTCTCATCCCTGAAATGTGCTTCACCTCGAGCAGCGAAAACACGGAGCCTCTCCCGTCCAGCTCCTACATCGGGGAGGATGGCAGCAGCCTGCTGATTTCCTGTGCCAAGTGCTGCCTGCGGGTCCATGCCAGTAAGTGTGTGCTGAGACGGTGCACTGCAGCTGCTGGTTTGCACTCTGGGCCCAGCCTTGCCCCTCTGTGGCTTCAGGACCTCGGCCCAAACATCTCTCAATCCTTCCCCTCCCATTCCCAAGCAGCCTCAAAGTCTGCCAAAGCGTTGCCCTCCATCTGCTGCTTTGAGGACCAGAACTGAATACCAGAATGAGGCCACAGGTGGCCTAGTAAGAATGGCCTCCCAATAGCATCACTGGGAGGGAAACTTCCAATGAGGCCTCCACATGTCAAGCAATATGATCTTCTTTGGCCTTCATTTCTCCCTTCCCCCTGCTAATCTCCAGCCTGGATCATGAGGGGATATATGGGACCTGCCTTATACCAGGTCAGACTACTGCGCCATCTAGCCCAGGGCTGTAGAACCTCTTTCAGCACAAGGGCCAAATTCCATTTTGGAAAAGCTCTGGGGGCTGCATTCCAGCTGTGGGTGGGGCTGAAGGCAAAAGGGGCAAGGCCAAAATATATCTGTATCTTCAAGCTCTTACTGCCAGTAACTAAGCCTTTGGAGAGGCACTTCAACCTCTCCAAGAGGGGTTTGGCTATCTTGGGGACCTTGGAGGCTCCAAAAGGGGCTTGGCTATCTTGAGAACCCTGGAGGGGCGGATTGGGGCCCCAGATAGGCCAGATTTGGGCCCCAGGCCTGAGGTTCTGCACCCTTGATCTAGCTCAGCATTGCTTACTTTGACTAGTGGTGTCTGGCCAGGTTTACTGGCAGAGAGAGCCTGTGACAGGAAAGACATCTGATAATAGTAACTAGAGATTAAACCTGGGTCCCACAGAGCTATGGTCCGTCTACCATCCTGTCACTTAACCTACCGTTTATTGTCTTTTTCTTCAACTGGTAGTTGAACATGTGTTCTTCCTCATCTTTCTGACATACTGGTAAAAGCGCATCAACCGTATCCATTTCTCTCTGTCTCTGCCTGCCTACCCCCCCCCCCCCCCGGGCTCTCTGGCCTTCTTCTGTATGCATTCTGTTCAATTATTTGTTCAATCTATACCCTGCCACCCCTAATCTATCTTTTCAGGCTGGCTGGCAGTGAATACAGGCCGCATCTCACATGCTTCGTTTCCTGTTCTTTGGGAGCAACACAGCTACTGAGACCTTGATCAATAACATGTCAATGTACAGCTCTTCCTTGAATTATGAATATGTTATAGATTGTGAAACCTAGGGCGGGGGATATCCACACCCAGCTCATGTTTGAACAGCAGGATGCAAGCTTTTGAGTCTTGCAGGATTTCAAAAGTGGGTTTGTTGGTCCAGTTTTCTCTCTCGTTCTGTGTTTCTCACCAATGTGGTTGCTTTCCTGGGCTGTGGGAGGGCATTGGATTCTCATTTGAACCTTTTTTTATCCATGTTTTGTCCCTATACTGGAATAGCAAAGAGAGTGGAAACGTTAGTCTGGTGCAGGGGGAAAAAAACCAGAGTTCTATGGTGCATTAAGGATTTATTTAGTTACATCCTAAACCCACTTTTCTCTACAGCAAGGGCAGGAAACCTGTGGCTCTCTGGATGTTGTTGCCCTCCAACTCTCATCAGCATGGGCAGTGGTCAGGCCTGATGGGAGTTGTAGTCTGACAGCATCTGGAGGGCCACTGATTTAAAAGCTCAAGGCAGCATATGAAGGGTGATCCTTTGTACTTCTTACAACCGTCCTGTGAGAGTGGTTGGCTAAGAGCGTCAGAGAGACTTGTTCAGGGCCACCACTGACCATCATGGCTGGGAGAAAATTTGAAGCAGAGTCCAGCATTCTGTCCACTGAGCCACATCATTTTCTTAAGCAGGCAGCTGCCTTATACTGAGCCATCTAAGTTCAGTTCTGTGTGCACTGACTGGCAGTGACTCTCTGGGTCTTCAGATAAAGACCTTTCTTTCCCAGCCCTACCTGGAGGTGCTGCTGGCTAAACCTCAGACCTTTTTTGTGCACAGGATGTTCTCTACCACTGAGCTTACAACCTTTTCCAAATAAAGTAGATTCCTGCCTATGCAAGCTTGTTCCATGTTAAGGTCCATAAGTCACATTGCGCCTTTTTGGACAAATGGGAAAAGTGGGGGGTGGGAGCAGGAGCATCTGGTTGCAGGCCAGGAAGGCTGTCTGCAGACATTAACAGACCCTTCAAGCATTGTAACTTCCACTTAGGAAGGAAAATGAGGAAGGGGGTAGGAGTACAGAATCTCCTTAAAGAGAAATATACATCCTATGCCTCGTGAACATTATCAGAGCGGGATCTTTTCTGCCTTTCCAGGGTGCCCTCTTCCTCTCTGGAAAGCAGAGCAGCACAGGGGACTCTGGGATATAATTTTAATGACCTGATGGGGAGTGTGTTCTGGTGCATAAAGCATGTGTGAATGGTCTAGATGTCAGGACCGCCCTTCACGATAAGCCCTCTGGGCATCCCGAAACGAAGACGCCCTAAGCAACATACCTGAGTGAGGAGAGCAGCTGTGGCTCCAACTGAAAAGCAGCCTGGCAGGAAGATAACTGAGAAGAAGCTAGAACCAAATGAGTCTGCCTCTTTCCCTGGCTTGATTTGGAAACTTCCCCTCTGAGAGACCAAAGGATGTTTTTGTGTCAGCCGCTGAAGCCTTCCCTGGTTCAGTGTTTCTGCTATAGGTTGGGCTCGTGGCAAGGCAGTATCTATTAGAGGAGAGGCCATTATTTTATTGGGTACTTTTCTCCCTCTGACACATCTATTACAGACTGGCCTCCTCCAAAGCCTTCGGTCTGAGTGGATTGGTTAATTTGGAAGACAGGGAAGGTCTAGGAAGAGCAACATGAAAAGTTTCTGAAATGTATTTTCTCTCAGAGGTAGCTTCTCCTCAGTGTACCTTTTAAAGACCATTTACTCAAATGAACCCTTTCGCTAATTTCAAGTGAATGTTCAGGGGAGGTGAAGAAAGCACCAGATTTGGGGTGGGGGTGGGGCTGGAATGAAGTCTCCTGGAAGAGGGTATGGCTGGCTGGCTGGCTGGCTGGCTGTGTGTGTCAGGGGTGTTTCTGAGTGCAGGGAGTGGGATAGCAGTTCAGATTCTGAAGGAGAACCGCCAGACACGGGGGAGGTGTTTTCCCAGGCGAGTCCAGACATGACTGGGCCGGCTTCTCGGGTTACAAACGTCCAGCTGGCTGAGGATGAGGGTCCCTTTTCACACACACCCCATGAGAGGCAGCAAACAGGAGGCGGCGGGGTTTGGAAAGTCTGATTTAATAGATGCCAGGCGCAGGCGCAGAGCAAAGAGAGAGAAGGCAGGGGTGGAACTTAGACGGTCTACCCGATTGGCCTTGCGTGAGAAGCTGCGCTTAGAGGCCTCATGAGAAGAGAGGGACCTCCCTCCCTTAAGTTAGGCTAGTCAGACCGCCTCCATCTTCAAATGGCGGGCAACTCTGGTAACCTCCTTTAGAATCCCCTGAAGGTATTTCTTTGTAGGCTGAGAGTCACTGAGAATTTGCATCTGTAGGACCCTGTTGAAGTACTGGATTAAAAGCTGCAGACTGAAGCCTCTCGTCTGTGTATGTTTCAGCGTTTGAAGTTAAGTGGGGGCTAAAGGAATCCTGACACCCCCATGCAAAAAAAAAAGTTGGAGAATTATTATTATTATTGTTGCATTTCTATACCGCCCCATAGCCGAAGCTCTCTGGGCAGTTTACAGAAGTTAAAACATTAAATACAAACGTCCAGCTGGCTGAGGATGAGGGTCCCTTTTCACACACACCCCGTGAGAGGCAGCAAACAGGAGGCGGCGGGGTTTGGAGAGTCTGATTTAATAGATGCCAGGCGCAGGCACAGAGCAAAGAGAGAGAAGGCAGGGGTAGAACTTAGACAGTCTACCTGATTGGCCTTGCGTGAGAAGCTGTGCTTAGAGGCCTCATGAGAAGAGAGTCTTTTTTTTTTTTTACCAGGTCTGAATTAAACTCCCCCACACACATTTTCTTGGGGGGGGTGACCCAGAGGGGAAACTTCAAGAAAACGACTGTGGGTTTTGTGTTATTGACTTCTCCTCCCCTTTGCTCTGGGGATTGTAGCTGTCTCGAATCATGAGTGCCCTTTTCACTGGCTCACCTGTCTATCAAGGGCATGCAGGGAAGGGCTGAAGGTAGCTCCTCCCCCTCTGTGGATCTCCTTTCTCCTGGAGATGGGCCAAAGCCCAAGCCTGACCCTCCGAACAGAAACCTTATTAAAATCAGGGGGGGGGGGGCTAACATTTGGAGGCCAGGAGTACATTTTTTAATAATGGCTGGAGAGAGAGCATTCACCTTTTCTCTGTTCTATTTTGCATTTTATTCAGAACTTGTTCCAAGCAGCAGAGATGAGTGGGCTGGACATACAGGCAATTCATTAGCTCAACTCTAGGTACGGGGTTGTCTTTTCCCTTTCTCTCTGTGAACATCTAATTTTACAAAGAAGGCTTCCTGCATCACTCTGGTGGTACCAGTTCAACTCCCAAGAGAGCCACAGGAGTGAGGAGTGCACCTGTGTTGTTGTTGTTTTAAGGGTGATTTTGACATTTCATTCTTCTTCAATTTGATGCTTTTTGATTTGTCACAGGTTGCTACGGCATACGGCCCGACCTTGTGAACGACGGGTGGACCTGTTCCCGGTGCTCAGCCAGTGCGCTGCTAGCGGTAAGCAGACCTTCTTTCTTGGTGGCCTAGGAGGCGAAAATCATTCTGGAAGATGCCCCTGCCAAAGGAAGTTAGGCAGGTGCATCCTGTTTATGGACACCCCTGCCCCCCCAAAAGGAGTTCGCTTGGTGCCTACATTGTTATCTTTTTGGGACCTTTCTTTTCTCCCAGGCATTTTAGAGTTAGTTTTTAGATTTTAGGGCTGTTCTTATATATCGCTTATCTATTCCTGTGATGTTTATTGTTTTGTTTTGTATTGTATTCTTTTAATTTATAATTTGCCCAGAGAACATTTGTTGTTGGGCGGATCAAAAATATAATAAATAAATAAACAAACCATGCATGTCTCCAGCATGAAAAGACAAGCCTTGGACCAGCTCTCAGCCCCCGAAATATGACTGCCTTTATTTCCAAAGGCATGAACGATTGATTTAATTTGTACCCTGCCTTTCTAGAAAGAAAATGGCACTCATGGCAGCTTACAATCATAGATAAATAAAAACGTGGTTAAAACAATAATAGAACAAGTACTTTAAAAAATACATTAAATCAAAAAGACAACAAGAATCTTCACCTCACTTCAAACTTACCTTCACAATCATGAGGGACAGAAACATGCTTGTGTTGTTGAAAAGATTTTCCATCTGCTACACCAGTACACCCACACAGCTCTCTTCCCTTGAAGGCATTTATGGCCCTGCATCAAGAAAATGCTCTTTGCTCTTTGTCTCCGTGTTGTCTCTCCAGGATTGCTGTCTCTGTAATCTCAGGGGAGGAGCCCTTCAAAAGACCACGGATGGAAGGTAAATTGGGTACCAAAAATGTTAATTTGTGTACACTGTAATTTCTGATCCCCAGCAGGGTTCTGCTGTGATTCCTGCTTCTCCCCGAAAAGGGGCAACAGCTCCTTCTGAACGGATGAAGCAGCCCTTCCAGGGAGGAGACCCACTTGGATTGTAGTTCTGTCTATTAAGCGCATTACATGCAATTGTCTCGCTTTCACTGCAACCACATGGATTTGTTTTATTGTTACAAGAAGATGTTGGAAATCCCATTGCTTTAGATGTCTTTCTGGGTGGATCTGCAGGCTTTCTACATTTGTGAAGTCTGTTGGGTGCTTTACGATACCTTAATCTGTTTGGGTTGTTTCCTGTAATGTTTACGCACCTGCAAATTGAACTGCTTAATCAGCGAAGATTTCTAATAAGCCCCCAACAGAGTTGTATTGTAACAGCCTTGCAGACCTTCTCTCTTTTTTCTCTTCGGGCAACCTTTGTGAATCTCTTGTCTTCTCTGCAGCACCTAGAACAGGGGTGGACAGATGGTAGATCTCCAGATGTTTTGGACTTCAGCTCCCAGAAGCCTCTGCCAGTGTGGCCAATAGTCAGGAATGCTGGGAGATGAAGCCCAAAACATCTGGAGATCTACCTTCTGCCCCACCTCTGACTCATGCCAAGTCAGCCTTGAAGCAAGGCTATTTTATATTGTTATTATTACTTTTATTACTACAGTTATGAGTATTCCTTGTAGTTGAGGTCAAAGGGAAGAGAGTAGCTTCTCAGTTTTTCCATCTTGGGTGCTTTGCAGGTGGGTCCACATCATCTGTGCGATCGCAGTCCCAGAAGCCCATTTCCTCAATGTCATTGAGCGCCACCCTGTCGACATCACTGCCATTCTGGAGCAACGGTGGAAACTGGTAAGAGCCCAGCAGGATAGGGGGCAAGACAAGGAACACGTTTGAAAAGCGACATGGGCATCAATGTGTCAAGAGCTGCAGCAGGCAGGCCCGGTTTGGGGAACAGGAGAGGCTCTGCTCTGCTTTTGAGAGGTTTTGCCCCCCATCTCTTGTGCAAGTGGAGCTTTGGTCCATGCTGTGGAGTTAAAAAGCACTCATTATTCAGGCTGGAGTGACGGCACTGCATTGATACACACGTGATAAATTGCATGGCGTCAGCTCCTTTATGGATAACCTGACATTTCCAGCTTGCCCTCCTCTTTGTTACCCATGCTTGTAACAGCAAATTAAAAATCCTTTTTTTACATGGGACTTGCTTGTACTGCTTAATGGGCCTCCCTGGAGGAATCTGTTAAGTCCTCTGCAGCTGCCAGGAGGCTTTACAGCTTGTCTTGTCTCATCTCTCCGTCTGTGCAGCATCGCTTTGTGGTAATGAGTGGTGGTCTCTCTCGGCAGGCATTGAGTCTGATGGTCTGTGTTTTTCTCCCCTTGTTGGCCTGTGCCAAGTTTCTAGCCCTTGTTGTTACAGGGAGACTCCGGAACTTACATGCACTGGGTCATCTGTTAAGTTTGAGAATCAGAATGCCAGCAAAGCCCAGGAGAACAAGAAGCCTCACATTCCACAGTTCAGGTGCCACATCAGGCATTCTCTTCGGGGAAGGAAGAATGGCAAGCAAATAGACAGCAGTAGAGATGATGCCATGTGGCTGGTGGAATCCAGGGAAGCACTGAAGGCAGGGCTGGATGGTGCATTGAGGCTGAGTGACAGGGATGCAGAGGAGGCTGGGTCTGTGTGGGGAGTGCTGGGCTCCAAAGGTAGATGAGCTAAGAGGCAGAGGAAGGCTCAAATCTGTGGAGGCAACTGCCTCCCAGCTTGTTGCACAAGACAGCTGTTGGGCTGCAGAGCACCAAATGGGAGCACCCCCAGTACAATATTCCCCAGCCAGGGGCCTCCAGATGTTTTGGCCTACAAGTCCCATCAGCCCCAGCCAGCTGGCCAGCTATCGGGTGATGAGAGCTGTAGTCCAAATCATCTGGAGGGCCCCGGGCTGGGGGAAGCTGTCTTAGCCACTCCCTGGATTGTGTGGGATGAGGAGACCTGAAGGGCTGGGCGGAGTCAGTGGCTTGCGTCTGGCGATGGCACTGTGGGGAAAGTGCTGCACAGCTGTGTGGTAGGGCCATGCATGTTGCATGGTGACAGTCCTGGTGTCAGTCCCCGACGTCTCCAGTTAAAGGGCTCTCTTCAGGGCAGGAAAAGGCCTTTGCCTGTTTTGGAGGGCAGATAGTAATGGTCTGGATGGATCAGTGCTTTGCTCAAGGCGGCTTCATCTGTTCGAAGGGATGGTTTTACACTGAGATTCATTGCTGCTGGGATGTATCTTATCTTGGCTACCTGGCACAGTTGATTTGATTTAAATTGCTTCTCTGAAGGACTCAGTTTTAATGATTTCAATCAGAGTTTGCATCACTAGTGAGGAAGATTCAATTTAACCATCATTTTTTAGTAGAAGTATGTTATTGTTTAATATAACCTTAATACATATTCAGAGATGTAGGTTTCAGTAGAAGGTAGGTACACAGTGGAGAATACAGGCAGCAGAAGTTTCCTCAGGAGTCAGGACTGCATGAATATGTTCTGTTCCCTTTGGATTTCACTTTCTGTTCCCCTCCCCTATCCCTTGCATTTAGTATTCATGATTCTATCTTTGACTTAGGCTCTTTTTTCCACTAATTGTTTTAAGAAAATTTCAAAATCTGATTTAAATGTTAAAAAAATCCGGCTTAAATGATAAAAGTCCGGTTTTATTATTTTTTTAAAGAAATCATTGATTTTTATCAGTCCTGCTACCTGGAATGCTCCCTTGAGCCCCAAAGGGGTGGCGGGGTGTCTCTGGCAAAGCTCCTGCATCACCCTGCTTTGAGCTTCAGTGAATGGGGAGGGGCAGGGGGGCAAGAGAGTTTTGAAGTGCTCTAAAGCCATACGGGGGCAGAAGCGCCTGGGCACTCAGGCTGCCTTTCATTTTGTCTGGGGGGATCCCAGCCCCAGATCTCTAGGAATTGACAAGAAACCCAGCTGGGAAGCAGGGGTGCATGTAGATGTGAACATTGCTAGACAGGGAAATGCATGCTGGTGGTGGTGGTTGCTGCTGTTTTTGGGGGGCGGGGGCGCTACCTCGGCAAGGTGCAGCAAATTGCAGCTGAAGACATTGCCTGAAATTGAGGGATGGGCCAGAGATGGCTGCTTCTCTGCAGCTCCTCAGAAGGCCCTTCCTCTCTCATCTTCACTTGCCGTAGTCCACAAAGCATCTTTTTGTTCTAGTCCTTGTCCAGATTGTGATGCTCCTCATGCCATTAAAACAGCCACAAGCTGTGTAAAAACAGCCACCCCACCAGCACCTTTGCCATGAAATCTGGAGTTGGGTGGAATAGACTGGGCTTGGATGAGTCTCTTGGTGGAAGGGAGGAGCTTGCAAGGCATCTCGTGCCAGACGGACCCCCTGCTGCAGCGAGCTAGTTTAAAAACAAGGAAGCAAACCCCAAGCCCCCTGTTGTGCACTGCTCCCCTTTGGACTGCCTTTCGTTGCACAGCAACAGGTGGTCTCTTAGGGCCCCTGTGGCCGCTGCCGCCTCAGTGCTTCAAGAAAGAGGAGTTCTCTCTGCCTGGCTTGGAAACGGGGATGGCTTTGCTTTGAAGAAAGGGGAGATGATGGGGTGAAGGCCCGGGGGATTTGGGGAACAAAGAATCACTGTGAGGAGGGCAGGTAGAGCATCTTTCGTATAGCACAGTCTTCAGCAGTTGGGCCCGTTTGCACAGAGCATTGGTGGCAAAGGGGTCTCTGTCTTCTCTGCCTGGCTGCACTGGAAGCAGCATTTTGGAGCATGAGGTGAAGCCTCTCAACTCCCATTGGGCCCCATAACAAGGAATTGGGGCTGCCTCTTCTATGCAGTGACCATGAGTTGGGCCTCTTGGTTGCAGAAGGAAGGCTGAGAAATTTGCCTCGGGCTACTCAGACAGTGCTGGAGTTGGTACTGCTTGCCCACACCACTGTTTTTGGTGGTGGTGGTGGTGGGGAGTTTGGTCCAGAAGCTGCTAGTTGTGGACCCTTCCTAGGGTAGGACTTCAGTTGGATGCTATGGGATAATGCATCTCTGGCGGAGTGAAGGCAAGCAGGTCCCTGTTTGGGGAGCAGGGAGGGTTTCCTTCTTGGGAGGGGTCCCCCCAGAGTGGGGTGGGGGCATCCAGTGGTGTGCCCATGTGGCAGCCTGGCGTCAAGGCCGGGCTCTCCTTTCTCTGCACGCTCTGCTCTGGTGTGCCACTCCATTTATAAAGCAGTGCCATTTGTGTGGCTCCTGATTAATGGGGCTTTGCAAGGCCCTCACCTGGAAATTATTTATGACATGGGGATTCAGAATAATTGGCTGTCATCCCCTCCATGGAGTACATGAATTGTGGCGTTCATCGCGGGGTAAACAGCCCATTCCTTACACTTAGCAATGAGGAGGAGGAGGAGATGATTTTTCAACGTGCCTTTATTTCTGGGATATGGATGTGCGTGTTGCTCTCCTTTGCTCCCTTCTTCTCAATCCTTTTAAAGATTTCTGCTACTTCCTTCCCTGATAACATTTTATCCCAAGGGACTGATGGCTACAGGATCATTATCCTTGTTTGACTGGCAGGATGCATTTGTGTCTGAGTGAGTGCATGTCCTCCCTCCCTCCCTCCCTCCCTCCCTCCCCCACCCACTCCACTCCTTCACTATATTATTACCTTAATTTGCTAGAGCCCTTGGTTTTGGATTGCATGGGTCGGTGGATTGGAGGAGGAGAGGGGAGGCAGAATGTGGGTGAGCTTTGTTGAGTGGGGTTGTTCCACAGAACTGTGTCCCAGGGAACCTGGGACATTCACCAGAAGCTTATCTCTCTGGGAAGATAAGCAGGCAAGTGCACCCCTGAAAGTTAGTGGGCTGTTCACACAACACGATAACTCAGTGGTTGGTTGTGGGTTGTTGTAGAACTGTGGGTTAGCGTGTTGCCTGAACCAAGGACATTTTCCACTGTGTTGGCTTGTTAACCACCCTGAACATCCCAACAACAAACCATGGGTTCTCAGATTGTTTGAGAAAAATAAGCTACACTGCATGGTTAACAAGCCACCCTGCAAAAAATGTCTGGCTTCAGACAACGCGCTAACCCACGGTTCAACAAACAACCCACACTCAACCACTGAGGGTGGGTTAGCATGTTGTGTGAACCCAGTCTCTGTCTGGACTCAGTGGGTTCAGAGGCAAACGATGCCCTCCAAACTGTCAGGTTTCAGGAGCAGGTAGACAAGGACTAAATGGCCAGAGGCACATGGCATGGTTCAAGACAGGCTAGGGGTCAGATTCTGGAGCAGGCAGATGAGGGTAGGGTGGGATGCAGAAGAGCAGTTTGTTTTAGTCCCTTCTCTCACTGACAAGTTGCTCAGACTGAGGAACCAAGCCTGGAGCAACAGTTATAGAGGGCCAGTGGACCCCTGTTTGTTCCTCAAGTCACCTGGTCTGACAAAGCCTTTTCAGTGGTGGCACCCCCTTTGTGGAATGCTCTCCCCAGAGAAGCTCACCTAGCACCTACATTATAGTCTTTCCAGCACCAGGTGAATATCTTTTTATGCTCCCAGCATTTTATGAACTGTGTTTGGTGCTTTTAGATCATAGCACTGTTGTTTCACTGCTGGTTTGAATTTGCTTTTATGTGCTGGAATGGTTTTATTCTTTGCTGCTGGTTATCTCTGATTTATTCTGTGCTGTGTTTGTTTGTTTGTTTGTTTGTTTGTTTGTTTGTTTTAATGATGGTATTTTATGTTTTTAAATGTATTGTAGACTGCCCAGAGAAGTTTGGTTATTGGGTGGTTTAAAAGTACAGTAAATAAATAAATGAAATAAAGCCACACTCCCATCTCTGGCCATTCTAGGGGTGGTGCTGCAGCACAGCAGCGAGAGGCTGGGACTGCCTTCTCCCTGGTGTTACAGGGAGTAGGGTGCCTGAGTCCTTGGTTGGAGGCTCCTGTTACCTTAGATATCATTTGTCCTCCATCTTTCCCTGCCATGTGTTAAGGATGTTCTGGTGTGTGGTCTCTGTTTCTTCAGAGCAGGGTGGACAGGCCTGCTGGGCACGTTGTCCTATGGTTGCATCCTAGAACATGTCTCCTCATTCCCTGGTATGCACATGGGTTCCACGGCAGACATGTGGAAAAGGAGGAAGATTGAGAGCCACTGCTATAGATGGCCTTTTGGTCCTTTCCAGTACTGGCCTGTTTCATCTTCCTACAAACCAGGCTTGGAAGCCATTTCAGTAGTTATTGTCAACACTGCCATGTGGCAGTGGGCCATTCTACTGACATTGGCATTCCAGAATAGTGGGGGAGAGCTGGGCCTTTGGACTATGACTTCACACTGCCTGACCTTTGGTCACATGAGCTGACCCTTGCTGCAGCTCAAAACCTAGTTGTTTTTAATAATTGATTCCTTTTTATTGCTCTGCTAGTCCTGATCAAATGCCAAGATGATATCCAGTAGTAAGATGTTCAAAAATGAACAATATGCTGTGTTTTAAAAAGAGGATGGAGCAATATTTAGACCAGGAGAGGGCAACCTCTGGCCTGCGGGCCTAATGCGGCTGGCAGAGGCTTGGGCTCCTCCGCAGGGAGTTCCCGCTCCCCTCCCCAAGCTCGAGCCCACTGGCCTGGATGCTACCGGAGACAGGGAGACAGGGAGAGGAATCCCCTTGTTATCTCTGATCACAGATGGAAGAGAACAAGGGGATTTGGGGAGCAGTTTCACCTGCTCTGGGACCGCGGTGGCTTAGTCCTCAGTGGGCAGAAGCCAGTTCCTGGCAAAGGCATCAGGAAGATCCTCCAAGAACCAAATGATGTCAGGGGGTGTGTCCCTTTGCCATCAAGTGGTGGGACTATACCCCTGACATCATACAGCCTGCGGAGGGCTGGGTGGGTGTTTGTCCAGCCCCCTACCCCATTATGATTGCCTGCCCCTGACTGAGACAATGTGAGGATATTGGATGGTTTCTTCTGACGGAGAATGCTTTTTAGCAATTGCTGTATTTTTTGTGTTGATTACTTTATTGGTTTGGTATTCTTTATGTATTTTTTCATTCATGTATATTTTGATACTTCCGTTTACAACCAAAAAACAAAATGCCAAGCTAAGGCGCCATCATCAAGTGTGCAGCCAGGGCAGCTAGTCAATACCAGCAAGGTTTCATTATTAAATTGTCAGTACCTAAATCCCCCCTGACTAGGACCAGTGCTGATCTATGATGTGCCCGATAGCAGCGCCTCAAGGGACTGTTTAGCGTCTCCGTCTTTGCTCAGAGGAATGTCTTCCCCACCACAGAGATGATTCCCCACACCAAGGCCATGGGGTTGACGTGCTTCTCACTGCATTGGAAGGCAAACTACTTCATGGGACTCTTAGGTGGAAGCGTGCTTAGAAGGCAGCCCAGTAAAGCCATGCTTCTTTATTTGCTGGATTTGGAAGCTTTGTGCCACTGTTTGGGGAGAGGATGTTTAGAAATCAATAGCACACCGGGTTTGGGATCAGGGCAACAGAGTGTTATTCAGATAACAGAAGGTCATTCGATGGCATTGGGACCAAAGCTGCAAGCAGTACCTTTCCCTAGAAATGGAGTCTCTCCCCTCTGTAGAAGCTGTATCTTCAGCCTATCACGTGGCGATGAAGGCAGCAAAAAAGGAATATTATGCTGCCTCTATTGCGTCTGCAGAGTGCTGTCCCAAGAGGCTGCTCCAAGTGGTCCGGAGCCTGGTCGGTCCAGTTGCTCCGGAACCGCTGGAGCATTCTAAGGCCTCCTGTGAGGAATTGGCAAGGCATTTTGCAGATAAAATTGATCAGATCAGGAGAGTTATTCCGTGCGCTATGGATACAGTTAGCGAGCAAGAGGCAGCCTGTGGCAAACAGGTTTTGTGGGATCGGTTCCAGCTTCTTCCTTCTGATGAAGTGGACAAGGTGCTTTCATCGGTACGGCCGACCACCTGCTTACTTGATCCTTGCCCATCTTGGCTCATTATGAGCTGCAGAGAGAGGCTGGGTGAGGGGATCTGGGCGGTGGTGAACACATCCCTTGAGGAGGGAGTGATGCCATCAGCCCTCAAGGAGGCAGTGATAAGACCGCTCTTAAAGAAGCCCTCCTTGGATCCCCAAGACTTGAGCAACTTTCGCCCAGTCTCAAATCTGCCATTTTGGGGCAAGATAATTGAGCGGGTGGCGGCGATGCAGTTGAAGGCACACTAGGATGAAGCCGATTATCTAGATCCATTTCAATTGGGCTTCAGACCTGGGCATGGGACAGAAACAGCCTTGGTCACCTTGGTGGATGATATGAGGAGGGCTTTGGATAGGGGCGAATGCTCCTTCCTTGTTCTCCTCCTCTCAGCAGCATTTGATACCGTTGACCACGGTATCGTCCTGGACCGCCTGGAGGGGCTAGGCATTGGAGACATCATATTAGGGTGGTTCTGGTCCTTCCTCTCCAGCAGGTACCAGAGGAGGTTTTGGACCCATGGCCACTCACGTGTGGGGTGTCACAGGGTTCCATCCTCTCCCCGATGCTATTTAACGTCTATGTGAAGCCGCTGGGGGCTTCATCAGGAGGTTTGGGGTGCGGTGTCATCAATATGCGGATGACACGCAGCTCTACCTCTCGTTCAAATCTTCACCAGGGTTGGCCATAGAATCCCTGTCCAAATGTCTGGAGACGGTGAGTGGCTGGATGGGGAGGAATAAGCTGAAGCTGAACCCTGTCAAGACCGAGGTACTTTTGGTGGGAGACAAGAGGAGGTTGGGGGATGTCAACCTGGTGTTGAATGGGGTACGGCTACCCTTGGAAGACCAGGTCCGCAGCCTGGGGGTCATTTTGGACTCCCAGCTGTCCATGGAGGCTCAGGTGTCATCTGTGAGCTGGACAGCGCTGTACCGACTCCACCTGATACGGCAGCTGCGCCCCTTCCTTCCCGACCATCTGCTCCCATCGGTAGTACATGCCCTGGTCTCCTCTCGTTTAGACTACTGTAACGCGCTCTGCGTGGGGTTACCCTTGAAGATGGTTCAGAAGCCGCAGCTGGTGCAGAACGCGGCAGCTCACCTGATTAAAGGCAGCCGCTGGCGTGATCACATCACTCTGGTGCTGAAGGAGTTGCACTGGCTACCAGTTGTTTTCCAGGCCAAATTCAAGGTGTTGGCTTTGACCTTTAAAACCCTATATGGTTCTGGCCCAGCCTATCTCAAGGAGCGCCTCCAGCAACACCAGACAGGCCGCTCAACAAGATCAGCCTTGGATGGCCTTCTCTCTGTCCCATCAGGCAGGACAGCTAGGCTGGGGAGGACGAGGGAGAGGGCCTTCTCTGTGGTGTCTACCACTCTGTGGAACTCCCTCCCTAGGGAACTCCGCCATGCCCCCTCTTTAATGAGCTTCCGCCATGCGTTGAAAACGTGGTTGTTCTGGCAGGCATTTGGGGTGGGTTAGGGTATTTTTAGACGATGTTTTAATGTGTGATTTTACTGTTCTAAATTGTACTGTTGTACATCACCCAGAGTGGCCGGGTGACCAGCCAGATGGGCGATTAAGAAAATTTAATAAAATAAATAAATAGAGCTGCGCGAAACTAATGCTCTTTGGTCCCACCCAGTTATCTGCTCACAAGCCTCGTGCCACAATCCAAAAGAAGATGACAAATGCAGTAGGATTTATCTAGTGCTTTCTGAATATTTAAGACTTCTCAGTAACCCTTACAGCCCTTGTCAGAAACTCTCTTTGCCAAAAGAGTTGTACGGTAGGCTGCAATATTATTCTCATATTGCAGTTGGAGGAGGAGTTTGAGAGGGCAGTGGGCTGCCTCATGAGCTCATAGCAGAAGTGAGATTTGAATTTCCTTACACCAGCTCCACTTGCAAAGCCAATGGAAGCATGGAAGCTTTGTTACTGGTCAAGGCGCAAAAACAAAACAAAAAAGCTCAGCTTCTGAGCTGGAGGGAAATTTCAGCCATGAACCGTGAGAGAACCTGTTAGTGAGGGAGGTACAGGTGGGATAACTCTGCCATTCAGCATCTGAGACTCCAGTTGTGGAAGTCCTTGATGGTTCAGAGGATGATGCAAATTTACCCCACTCTGTGTAAAGCTCAGTCTGGTTCTGTTGCTCTTCCTCCTGTTTCCTGGAAGGATGCAGGACCCTTCCTGACAAGGCACCACTAGATAGTGGTGTCAGTTTGGTCAATGCTACCTGTATTAATGCATTCATAACACCAATCGTGTGGTGTTTCCATTAAGGCTTGATAACCTTACTATGCAGTGGTTGCTTTTGCTTAGATGATCACAAACCTGCTGGCTCATGCCTCTCTAGACAGTTAACTGGTGAAGGGAGTTGAGCAAAGTTGTTGGGGGTGTGCTCCGCATTTGCCTGCCTCCTCATGTTGTTACAGTGTATGACCGTAATGTGTATTGTTGATAAGAATTCATTGTATTTCATAGGGGTGCTACTCCTAATAATCTCTGTATGCTAACTGTAAATGATTAGTAATAGATGTGATTAGTTCTCTGTGTGCTGTGAGATAACTGTGAGTACTGGAAAGTGTTCTTGGAAATGGGGGGAAGGAAGGTTGCCCCAAGTGGGTTGGTTAATTCTTGGAAGCAGAAAGCTGCTTTGTTTAGGAGGAATACCTTCATCAAGGTGTTACTGGTGTTAATGGTAAGTCAGCCTACATTGGGAGACAGCTCTCTTTATTTATTTATTTCATTTCTATACCGCCCAATAGCTGAAGCTCTCTGGGCGGTTCACAAAAATTAAAACCAAACAACACACAATAAAACAATTTAAAATATATAGAACATTAAAACCACAATCTATTAGAGTTATATGACGGAAATAAGTGTTATGGCATGACCAGGCCCGAAACGTAGGATGAGGTCATCAAAATAGGGGTTATAAAAAGCAAGGGTTTGATCTGATTGCTCAGAGAGATCCTGAAATAACAAGAAGCCCACCAAACACGATTACCTAAGCTCTGCAAACCAGGCGTGCCAGATAGCTAACTATAAGATCTTAATGATGACTGCTTTGTTGGTTGAGAGGAACAGAACTTCAGTTTTACTAAGAAATGTGCTTATCCACGATTTCTATTACACTTCTAATCATCCTAATTGCATTGTGTGTAGTAATGTGTTTTGCTTGTTTTATTGTTGCACAGTTTTGTTATTCTCTAGTACTGTTTGAGCAATAAATATATATTTTGTGGTACCACTTCGTGTTACTTAGCTTGAGAGGTGTTTTGGGGACCACAACCCATATCAATTAATTCTTGAAGCCCAAAACACTCACCTGGGATTTACCCATCTGTTGCTGAGTGGGGTCTGTCCATACAGCTGCTGTTGTCTCCCTTGGTCAGGTGAGTTACAGACACACTTGTTCAAAGAAGAGAAACAAGCCAGTGTGATGGTGCAAGAATGGGTCTCCCATCTCACTGTGAATGGGTGACTTGCACCTTTGTACTCTGCTTTGGCACCCCTGCTGCAGAACAGATCCAAAACACCTGCCTCCGCACCCTTCAGCAAGGTGCGGATATATTGGAAATGACCTTAGGGAACTGAGGCAGCAGCCAAAAGCTGAGATGGCTTGGAGTGTGGTGGCAAGAACTACTTGTGGAGTCAGGCCGAGGTCCATCTAGTCCAGCAGTGTCTAGCTGGATGCCCCTAGAAATGCAACCAGCAGAGATGCCTCTCTCTATGTTTGTTGCAAGCTCTTAGAACTCAGAGTCTGAACATGGAGATTGTTTCACCAATGGAGTTAACAGCCCACAGCCACTGGCATGCTCTGGGTCCTCCACTGTGCCGCTCAGTGTTCTCCAGCGTTTGGCAGAGTTTCAGCGGGGAGGTTTGAGGTTAAAATGGTCGCGATTCCTGCAGCAGTGTTTAGCCCTGTGCTGTGCGGTGATGTGGGCCTGTGTTTCCTCCCCAGAAATGCATGTACTGCCGGAAGCAGATGAAGAAGGTGTCGGGCGCCTGCATTCAGTGCTCCTACGAGCACTGCTCCACCTCTTTCCACGTCACCTGTGCCCACGCAGCTGGAGTGCCCATCGAGCCAGATGATTGGCCCTACACTGTGTCCATCACCTGTTTAAAACACAAAGCAGCCAGCTATGTTGTAGGTCTCCTCTGTGTTCATCCCTCCTCGTTCTCCCCCCCCCCAACTTTGGTTTTTCGTGGCCTTCTCTTTTTCTAAAGCTGCCTATCTTTTCTTCTGCCTTCTGTAGATCCCATTTTCCAGGGAGGTATCACTGGGCCAGATGGTGATTACAAAGAACCACAATGGACTCTACTACCGGTGTAAAGTGATCGGCATGACAACACAGACCTTCTATGAAGTCAATTTTGATGACGGCTCTTACTGTGACAACGTTTATCCAGAGAACATCATCGTAAGTAGCATGGGGGCTGCTCTTCTTCTCTGGATTTCTTTGCCATTGCGGAGGGTCATGTTCGTTTTGTTCCTGCAGGTGTGACAATCCTGTTACTACTTCCAGAGGGGCAGCTGTGCTAGTCTTGTGGGGCCATAAAGCCTGACAAATTTACTATGGCTGAAGCTTTCAAGGTGTGGACTGTAGTCCCCCATGGTGGCTGGGGGATGCTGGGAGTCCAACACATCTAGAGGACACCAGGCTGGGGAAGGCTGCTCTAGTCCACAAAAAGCTTATGCCATAATAAATTTGTTAAACTTTTAAGGTGCCACAAGACTCTTTGTTTTTTTTCCTGTTACTAGTATTGCTAAAATAAGAAAACTTAACTTCTTGCAGGAGCAAATCCACAAGCGAAATGCTTTAAAAGAACCATGAGGATTGGAATCTTAGCTCAGTTTTAGGAAAAGGGTGTAGCTCTGTGGTAGAGCACTTTTTTGCACATTTTATGGAAGTGAACATGTAGAATTTTAAATGAAAGGCTGGCTTGCTGTTCAGTGTTACTCTGTCCAGAATGTACCAGGCACAGGGGTGGGTGGGAGAGCAGCAGGGGAGGCACAAAGAGCAGGCAACAGATCAATGATGTGGTGTGTGGGTGCACTTTACCCATGCCCACAGCAGTACTCGAGATGTGCAGTTTCAAAGTGCGTACACATGCACACACACACCCTCCCAATTGTGAACCAAGTGGGACATTGTGTAATCTGAATGGGATGAGTAAAGGTAGCAAGAGGGCATTGGTTGTTTTAACCTGCTGCCCTCCCGCAGTCTTTCTGACCCTCTTCCCTAACGTGTCTCTCAGAGCAGGGAGTGTCTCAAGATGGGGCCACCTGCGGAGGGCGAGCTGGTCCAGCTACACCTGACAGATGGCATCGCGTACCAAGCCAAGTTCATTGCTGCGTACATCAGCCAGATCTTTCAGGTAAGGAAGAGCCCAGCCCTTCCCTCTGGCTCACCCTGGAGAGAATGGTGTGTTAGTGAGCAAACTCTGTTTTTGCTGGACTATCAATTGGTGGATTGGGACAGGGGAAGCGGCGCCAAGGACTTGTTTGTGGTCCCTAAAGTGGTGCCATTGTGATGTGTGGTCTCATCCTTCTGTCCCCCCCAAAAAAAAAACACAAAAAAAAAAACCCGTAGCTTAAGGAGCGTAGCACAAAAAGCCAGTGACTGGTTGGAAGGACCATTTAGTTTGGGGCTAGCAAAAAAGCACAGCAGGCTGTTTCTATGGAAGTTGCAGATAATAACCTGAAGGCAATGTTTCTTGATGTGATATGCTAGCATTTTTCAGGTACCTAAAGGGCTGTCACACTGAAGAGGGCCACAACCTGTTCTCTGTCGTCCAAGACTGCAGGACATGAAATAATGGGACTAAGTTACAGGAAGGCAGAATTCGGTGGAACACCAGGAAAACCTTCCTGAGGGTCAGAGCAGTCAGACAGTGGAACCTGCTGCCTCGGGAGGTGGTGGGCTCTCTGTCGCTGGAGGTCTTCAAGCAGAGACAGGACAGCCATGTGTCACGGATGCTTTAAACGGGATTCCGGCACTGAGCAGGGCATTGGACTCGCTGGCCTCAATGGCCCCTTCCAGTGCTATGATTCTATGATGGCTGCTCCCTTTCTCTTCCACAGGTAGAGTTTGAAGATGGATCTCAGCTGATGGTCAAGCGAGGCGAGATCTATACCCTGGAGGAGGAGATTCCCAAAAGAGTAAAATCACGCCTGGTAGGTATCTGACGGGCAAACTCTCCTCTTGCACATCAGTACCTCTTGCACAGGTGCAGCTTTGGGTCCCATTCCCAGCACTGTTTAGGTGTCACGTAAAAAGACGGTGTCCCCTGCCCACGTGTTTTCTGCTTTTCTCCCTCATGCTTGTCCTTTTCCTGTCACCCTTGTAGTCCCTCAGCACTGGGGCTCCTCAGGAAGAGGCGTTTTCCAGAGACGACTCGAAAGCCGCCAAGCGCCCCCGGGTGGGCATCGCCAAAAGCCCTGAAGACAGTGGGCCCAGCCCCAACTACTTCGCCATCATGGAGACCCTGCTGCAGCCTCCGTTGCAGCCTGGCGGGCAGAGCAGCACCATGTTCTAAGCCAGGATGAACAATGAATAATTTAAACAAAAAAGCAACTCTTTTAAACATCCTTTTTCACATCCCTGTGGAAAGTAATTTAAGTAGAAAACTGTGGAGCGAGAAACCTAGCCTTTGTGCAATAACTTTGCAAATGAATTCCTTTCTTCTGTTCTTGGTTTGGACTCCGGAGAAGCTTGTTTTGCTCTGGCTACGTTCTTCCTGCTGTTGGATTTTTGAGTGGACAAAACATTGGAGCTGGGGGTGCAACCCTTCTCCATAAAAACTTCAGAAGAATATGTGCAGATGGACCTGTGTGTGACTGAACTTTCCACCTTTTGTTAGTTTGTTTTCATTGGTAAAAGCTTGGAGAAGTGTTCAAAACGTACAAGAATGACTCCAGTTTTTAAAATCTCAGCCATTTTTCTCTCTCCCTCTAATATTTCTTTCTTTTCTCTTTTTTGAAAAAGGTGCTATTTCCCTGACTACTGAAGCAGCCTTTTTTGGAATTAGCAGTGTGTGTGTGTGTGTGTGTGTGTATGCCTTTGACATTTTCTATAAAAAAGAAAGAAAAAACGTGTTTTTTTAACAAGCAGAAACACCAAAATGAAAACGTGAAGAGTCCCCCCCCAAATGGCTTATAAAATGAATGAAATGCCCTTCTGATCCCACAAAGCAGGGACAGAGAGCAACCTGTGACCCTTCAGATATTTGTAGACTCCCAACTCCAATCTGCCCCCATCCAGCATGGTCCAGTGGCCAAGAATATCTGGAGTTGTAACCCAGCAAGATCTGGAGGACACCAGGTTGCCTCCCACCCCCCTTGCTCTAATTTAAAAGAAAAAGTTGATGAAGAAGAGAAAGTTATGGCCATGTTGGGAAGAGGGAGGGCAGGTTTTTTCAAGTACCTCTTTTGGAAAAAGGATATTGCGTGAATGTTTGTGTTGAACCTAGAAAGTTTCTCTTCAGCTGAAATATTCTGTAATAAATGATACCATCGCAAGAGTTTACTGGATGGGATTCAGTGTTAACTGTGTTTATAAACGGGGAAGCAGGGGGAAAACCTATCCTGATGTTTGTCTTTTTCATCTCCATGCTCAGGAATTGCATTTCGGTGTTGGGGGGTGGGGGGTTGCACATCCCTCTCCCCCCCCCAGCTGCCCAGGCCCCAAAAGCATGAGGTAAGCATGTGAAGAGACCTCAGTCCATTGGCCCTTACTTGGCAGGTGATGGAGAGAGGTGGAATCAAATGAATTATTCTGGGGGACAGGGGTGGTTGGTGTGAGCCACAGAGCGGCCACTTAGTGGTGGGTGAGATGTGGCAAAATGCCTTGGGGGCCAGCCCTGCACGACTTCCTTCTGTTTAATTCTTGCCAGTTGGTGACTGCACAGACTAACACTTTGTGAGGGCCAGGGGGAGTGAGCGGCTAAACTGTACTCTGTCTCCCCAGCCTGCCACATCCTCTGGTTTGCCCCTCCTGCACAGGAATCTCTTAATCCACCTTTTATGATTAAGTGTTCTGAGGCTTGCTGAGAACCCCTTTCTTGGTTTTGAGTCAGAGAGAGGCAAGGGGGGACGTGCCTGCCATTTCTGTGGATAAAAATGATTTCACAACAGCTTTTCCTGATCTCTTGCAGGGCCCTTTGCCAAAGCAAAGGCTGTTGCAAGAACTAGGTAGAGATGCTCACTCTGTATGGTTTTTCTTTTGAGGTTGGGGGGAGGTAGATGTGTGCCCAGCCCTGCTTTGCTTTTCATGCCTTCAATTTACCATTTAGAGCTCAACATGCACAAGTGCTCTCTGTACGGTCTGTGCACCTTGATTTTATGATGTACGTATAAAGTTGGCTGGGTTCGTACAGGCAAATGTGAAATTCAGTGTGTAAACAGCAGGTCTTCCTCCTCACCTGCTCACTCCATGTGCATACGGATTTACCTCTCCACATTGCTTGGACTAGCCAGAAAGCACATCTTGCAAGTATTGAAATGGGAAACTCCTCCTGCAGCCTGTCCCCCGTGCACAGGAACAAATCTTCATCCAAGATGCATTCCGTAATGGGCAAGATCCTGCCCCTCTTGGCTAATTATAAGGGAGACCTGTGGGTCTTCAGACAAGGCTGTCTGCAGGATTAGTGGAGGGGGGAAGGGTGAACATGGGTGCACTCAGGACACCTTTTAGGCCAGAAAGATTTGGAGAGAATTCTTGGGCCATTTGGAGGAGCCAGTGGAAGGGCCCAGCCCAGGGATAAGCAACCCGATGTCCTCCAGATATTTTGAAGACTACAACTCCCACCAGCCCTAGCCACCTTAGGGATTATGGGAGCTGGAGTCCCAACAGCATCCAAAGGGCACCGGATCTCCTACCCCTGGCTTTAGGACCTATAGCAGGCCTCTCCAACTGGGCGCCACTGGCCATGCTGGCTGGAATGATGAGAGTTGAAGTCCAATACATCTGGAAGGTGCCAGGTTGGAGAAGCCTGCCCCACCACTTCCAAATGCCTGAAACTGCCTATTTCTGTCCAGAGGAGGAGGAGAGGCGGAAAGACATTGTGAGATCATATAAGGCCCTCGCGTTCCTTTTTTTTCACCTGCTGTGCACTTTCCTCTCTCCCCCCACGCACACACACCTTCTTCCATTCTCTGCTGTGGTTTTTGGCAAAGGGAGGAGAGGGGAGGGGAATTTTGGTTGCCATCTGGCTCTTTAGGCCACCACCGTGGGTGGGCCACGGTTGCCACGCTCTGTAAAGTAAGTGGTATCTTGAGCACCTGGTGCATAGCCAATTTATAGCACATAAATTATATTATCATTATTATGACTCCAGTTATTCAGATGGGGGTGCATAGTGGGATATGTTTTAAATGAAAAGTGGCATATAAATACTGCAAGTAAATAAATAAATGGAGCATTTTAATGAATTGGATTTTGATACCAAGTTCTCTCCAGTGCCAGCACTGCATTCCAAAACACACACATACGCCAACCATTGTTAGGGATTGAAGGGTTAATGTTTCTTATTGAAGGGATTTAAAAAATTTTTTTTATCACTTCAGCTTCCTTCAAGCGTATGTGTACGCATGACTTTCTGCCACACTATCTTTTGTAAATGCCTTCAGGATTTTCTTACAAATTTTCTCTTCCCCCATCCTAGGCAAACCTACCTTGTACCCCACCCCCACCCCCATCTTACAAATGAGCTCTTGTCAAGCTGAGAGTTTCTAAACATTCTTGACATCTTGCCAAGAGGATTTGGAACATGGGTAGAGCCTGTGTGTGTTATCAGCCGCTCCCCCAAAAGCACCTTTTTTTCAGATCCACCCCTGTGCAGTCGTCTCCCCACCCCCATCCCAGAAGAAGAAATGACACAAAAGGTAACTTAACTTGTGTACAACACAATTTTTATGTTCTTTCCCCCCCTTCTTTTTTAAAAAATCTCATTTTGGTAACTCGGTCACAGTAGTTTTAAAAAGTGTTTGAAAAAGAGGATTTTGAGCTGCAAATCATTTTCTCTTGGTCACCTTTGGGTATACATGTGTGGGGGAGTGAAGGATGGGTGAATAAGTGCAGGATGGGTCTGGATGGGGGTTTCCACTGCATGGATAAATGCTGACTGAAGTATCACCACTGCTGTAATCTTTTTGTTTATTTCTATTGTAAAGAGAGAGAAAAAATGTGTTCTTTCACCCACCCTCAATGATTCAGATGGTGAACTTTGTTTTGTTTATGCCGTGGACCTGGCTTTTGTATAACCTGACTCTTTTCATTATTGTTTGTTTGTAGTTTTGAATTTCCCCTTTTTTTCTAATATACTTAACCAGTTTTGGAAAGGTTTTGTAATCTCTTTGGAAAGGGGACACTATGGAGAAGGACCTAGGAAAAAAACTCCACCCACCCTCTCTACCTTCCAAACCTCTCCCCCCGCTGACTTTATATTTGTGAGTGGTTTGTGTGATATATCTCTATAAAAAAGGGGAGCTGTTTCCTCTTACAACAGTGTGATTCTGTTTTCTTTATTATTTTTTGCATCCCTTTCCCATCCCTTCATTCCACTACCACCCCATTTATAATCAAATTAACACTCCGACGATCGTGCAATTGTTTTATTTATTTATTCCATTTATATCCTGCCTTTTTTCCTCTTGCAAGGAACCCACGGTGATTTACAAGGTCCTCCTCCTCCTCTCCATCTTTTCCTCACAACAACCCTGTGAGGTAGGTGAGGCTGAGAGTCAGTGACTGGCCCAAAGTCCCCCCAGTGAGCTTCAAGGCTGAGCGGAGACTAGAACCCGGATCTCCCAAGTCCAACACCCTAACTCCTACATCACACTGGCTCTCCAATTAGGGAATGATCTTAGGGACGGAGCAAAGTTCTTCGGTAGCTCAGGTTGAAGCTTTCAGCCAAATGCACTCTGGTGGCAACTGCAATTAGAGCTACATCAGGAGGTGCAGAACCTCTTTCAGCCTGAGGGCTGCATTCCAGTAGTGGGCGGGGCTGAAGGCAAAAAGAGCAAGGCCAACACTCCCCCCCCCCATACCAGCATGGTTTAGCTTAGAGCTCTTCCTGCTAGTAGCTCAGCCTTAAGAGAAGCATTTCAGCCTGTTAGAATGGGGAAAAACTGCACAAAAGCCAGGAGACCACCAAATAATCAGTGGTTGGGGGAGAGGTGGCAAGCCTTCTGAGGACCACCAGAGGGTCGGATTGGGACCTTGGGCTGAAGGTTCTGCACCCCTGCCAGACACACTCCCCAACTCATTTTCAGGCTTCAAGCCAAAGTGGAGGAGAGAAGAGGAAAATGCCTACCATCACTTCCCGGGAACTGCTACTCGAAAGGCATAGAGCTTCTGAACCTGGAGGTTGCATCCGTATAGCCATTGTGGCTAATAGAAATGTGGACAAGACCTCTGCTCCTCCACCATGAAGTTGTCAAGTGACTAAAGCCATCTCAGTGCCCAATCCTATGCCTATTTAGTCAGAGAAAAGTCCTACAATTCCCAGCATGCCCCAGCCAACCATGGCTGGCTGGGTCATGCTGGAGTTGTAGGACTTTTCTCTGGCTAAACAGGCATAGGGTTATGCCCTAAACTAGTACCCAGTGCCATGTCTTGTGGCAATGAGTTACACAATGTCTGCACTCCATGGAGTAGTCCTATCTTTTGTCTTTCTTGGATATCCTGCTAATCTGTATGCTTGGATGACCCTACATTCTAGCACAGAGCTGGAGAAGCTTTTTTCTATCAAAGTCTATTTTCTATTCCCTCAGGGACAGGTGTGTTGCTAGGCACTGGAAAGATTCAGGGCCCAGGCCCACAGGACAAACATCTGCATAAAATTGGCACATGCTAAGTTATATTTCTATTTGCAAGTTTAGAAATAATTACTAGGATTTATTTAAATTTCACAGAAGGCAAAGCTAGCCAGTTCCATCATCCAAATCAACTCCAAATAAATTCTTCCATCGATTTGCTCCCTGCTCCAGATCATCCCAAATCAGTAGTTCCTCTCCAACTATAATTAATTTGCAATGGTATGAAATAAAATGCAAAAAAAAGGAGAGTGATTGGTAGGTTTTTTCATGAGCAATTACATATTGTTCTATGGATTTATATGCGTAAATTTCAGGAAAGTAAAAAAATCATCCAAAAGTCCACGGACTCCACAGGGCCTGAGGGGGTCGCTCCGCAGCGGATTCCACAGGTCAGATTCTTAGAAATCCGAGCTCATTTTAGTCCATCTTGAATTTCTCCAGCATCCCTAGGCCAAAGGCTTCATGGTGCCCTTGGGGTGTAGATACCTCACTTCTGTTTTAGCATTAGATGAGAGGAAGAAAACACCTTTTTCTCCCTCTTTTGTTGTTGTTCAGTCATTCAGTCGTGTCCAACTCTTCATGACCCCTTGGACCATAGCACGCCAGGCCTTCCTGTCCTGCACTCTCTCCTGGAGCGTGCTCAAGTTTTCTCCCTCTGCCCCATACATAATTTTCTAAGCCTCTATCATGTCCCCCCCATTGCCCTTAAGTTGCTTTTTTTCTAAACTAGAAAGCCCCAAATGTTGTAGCTGCCTGTCCTTGTGGTGCTCCAACACCCCACCCCAGATCATATTTGGTTGCTCCTTTCCAGCTCTGCGATGATCTTTTTTGAGATGGAGTGACCAGAAGTCCATGCAATATTGCAGCTGCACCCTAGATTCATGTGTCAATGTAGGTCTTCTCTGGTAGCGTCTTCTCTGATCATAACCCTGAGCCATCTGGCCCTAAGGCTTTTCTTCTGCAGGGTGTGGAAGAAACAGCTAGAAAGAGGTTTTCTTTGAATAGGAGGTGGATGTGTTGCCACATCCCCAAGTTGGGAGAGACAAATCAGACTTTAAGCTTGCAGAGCCCGACTCAGTCCACCCACCAGCCAATGCTGTTTGCTTCCCCTTGGGAGAAGGCAGACATTATAATCCAAGGCCATTCAATAGCTCCACAAGAGCACCCCCCGCATTTCTCTGGATGTGGCACCCAAAGCTACTTCTCTTTGTAGCTGTACAGCCAGAAAACTGCTGCTAGCTAATTCAGCATCATCCCGCTGCTAACACCATGTAATGTTATGGGTCCAAAAACAGGCTCGAGGAACAAGAAATAACTTAGACCATAATGCTATTTTAAGGAGCCTCTAAGAACCTCTTGTACAACAACTTCTGGAACTGCCCAGTCCGTGTGACTTTAGGGCAAGTCCTCAAATTACCAAGTCCTTAATACTAAGGGAGTGTCATTAGAATATAAACTCTTTCATTACCCTGCTAGGACTATGTAAAGGCTCAGATAAACTCTGTATCACACGGATTGACATACTATGCCCTGTCCAGCCTGAGCATCACATTGCTCCCTTGAACCCATTGGCCAAGTTCAGTTGCTGGATGACTCCTGCTGGGCAGGGGCATCGTTAGGGAGGGGCCCACCTGGGCACAGGCCCTGGATCTTTGAGCTGTGCCCTGGAACTTTTGAGCTGTCCTAATTGCCATTTTGTATGATAAATACATGAAATTTGGAGACCTTGTAGCCCCCCATGGATGTGATTAAACCTGCCCAATTTCAGGCAGTTAGGTCCAGTGGCTTTTGTGCTAGCCACAGGTAAAATTTGCTATTTTCAATAAAATACGTCACAGCAAAGAGCTAGAATTTTTTTGTGCTTCCACATATGTGCATGGAATTTGGGGACCTGGCAGCCCCCATAGAGCTGACTGAGCCTGACAAATTTCAGACAGTTATACCTAGTGGCTTTTGTGCTAGCCACAGGTAAAATTTGCTTTTTTCAAGAAAATGTGTCAAAGCAAAGAGCTATAATTTCTTTGTTCTTCCACATAAGTGTATGGAATTTGGAAACCTAGCAGCCCCCATGGAGCTGATGGAACCTGCCAAATTTCAGGCAGTTAGGACCAGTGACTTTTGTGCTAGTCACAGGTAAAGTTTGCTATTTTCAAGAAAATGTGTCAAAGCAAAGAGCTATATATTTTTTTTTGTGCTTCCACATACATGCATGGAATTTGGGGACCTGGCAGCCCCTATGAAGATGACTGAGCCTGCCAAAGTTCAGGTAGTTAGGTCTAGTGGCTTTTGTGCTAGCCACAGGTGGGATTTGCTTTCCCCAAGAAAATCTGTCAAAGTCCGACTACAAATTGGCCACAGCAGAAGTGGGATGCTTTCCAAAATGCTGACTCGGGGTCTGAGTTGAAGAGGGGTGAGGGGTCAGTGCACACTTCATATGCATGTATGTATGTAATTTAGACACACACACACATATATATTAGACGTGTGCTTAGACTCACGCACATGCGTGCATGTGTGTGTATGCAAATTAGAGTTAGGGGCCTGTGCCCTGGGTCTCTTAAGAACCTAACAATGCCCCTGCTGCTGGGGCTCAGCCTGTTTCACTAGATGCCCTTGGACACTGTGTATCGCCCCTGCAGTGGGCATTGAACTCTTAGGTTAGAAGTGCCAAGATAGTGATAAATCAGACTCAAAGGTTTACTTACAAGGAGTACTTCATTGGGTAACTTCCAGCACACAGCCGTACCCAGTGGTTGGATCAGACAGCTTCTCTCAACCCCGAGCCGCTGGGCACAATGGGTCTTAGACTCTACAGGTTAGCAACAAGGCAGCAGCAAGTGCCCCCTAGCATCCATTCCCAGCATAAACTAACAGCACTTATTTAATTTAATTATTTATTTATTTCATTTTTATACCGCCCGATAGCCGAAGCTCTCTGGGCGGTTCACAAAAATTAAAACCAAACAACACACAATAAAACAATTTAAAATATAAAGAACATTAAAACCACAATATAACAATACAACCACAATAAAACCTAGCAGCAGTGCAGGAGTTTAAAATACAGATTTAAAACAGCAAAGCTAAAAGTCTAGAAAGCTAAAATGCTAAAATGCCTGGGAAAATAAAAAGGTCTTCACCTGGCGCCGAAAGGAATACAATGTAGGCGCCAGGCGAACCTCACTAGGGAGCTCATTCCAGAGCCGGGGTGCCACAGCAGAAAAAGCCCTCCTCCTAGTAGCCACCCGCCTCACTTCCTTTGGCAGGGGCTCACGGAGAAGGGCCGCTGATGATGATCTTAAGGTCCGGGCAGGCACATATGGGAGGAGGCCATCCTTCAGGTAACCTGGCCCCAAGCCATTAAGGGCTTTGAATGTTAACACCAGAACTTTGAATCGGGCCCGGAAATGGACTGGCAGCCAGTGCAGCTGGAAAAGTACTGGCGTAATATGAGCTCGCAGGCCAGTCCCTGTTAACAATCTTGCTGCCCTATTTTGGACCAGCTGAAGTTTCCGGACCGTTTTCAAAGGCAGCCCCACATATAACGCATTGCAGTAATCCAGACGAGAAGCTATCAGAGCATGGATAACTGTAGCTAGGCTATCTCTGTCCAGATAAGGGCGTAGTTGGTATACCAGCCTAAGCTGCTAAAAAGTGCTCCGTGCCACTGAGTTCACCTGTGCCTCAAGTGACAGTTCTGGATCCAAGAGCACCCCCAAACTACGAACCTGATCCTTTAGGGGGAGTGCAACCCCCTCCAGAACAGGTCGAACATCGCCTAGCCGGGCAGACGAACCACCCACTAACAGTACCTCCGTCTTGTCTGGATTGAGCTTCGGTTTATTGGCCCTCATCCAGTCCATTACCGTGCCCAGGCACTGGTTCAGAACAGCCACTGCCTCTCCTGGTTTTGATGAGAAAGAGAGGTAGAGCTGGGTGTCATCTGCATATTGATGGCACCGCAGCCCACACCTCCGGATAACCTCCCCCAACAGTTTCATGTAGATGTTAAACAGCATGGGGGATAAAATAGAGCCCTGTGGAACCCCATGGCACAATTGCCATGGCACAGAGCAATAATCCCCCAGCACCACCTTCTGGAATCGGCCATCCAAGTAGGAGCGGAACCACTGTAGTGCAGTGCCTCCCACTCCCAACCCAGACAACCTATCCAGAAGGATATCATGGTCGATGGTATCGAAGGCTGCTGAGAGGCCCAGAAGAATCAACAGGGTCACACTCCCCCTGTCCCTCTCCTGGCAGAGGTCATCCCACAGGGTGACCAAGGCAGTTTCCGTTCCAAAACCAGGCCTGAAGCCCGATTGAAATGGATCTAGATAATCCGTTTCATTCAACAGTGCCTGGAGCTGTCCTGCAACCACCCGCTCAAGCACCTTGCCCAGGAAGGGGATGTTGGCCACTGGCCTATAATTGTTAACATCCTCTGGGTCCAGGTTAGGCTTTTTCAGGAGTGGTCTAATTACTGCCTCTTTTAAAGCGGCAGGCACCACTCCCTCTCTCAAGGAGGAATTTACAACCTCCTGGACCCAGCCGGACAACCCCTCCTTGTTTGATTTAATAAGCCATGAAGGGCAAGGGTCAAGCACACAAGTGGTCGATCGGACTTGGCCAAGCACCTTGTCCGCATCCTCAGGCCTCAGTAACTGAAACTCATCCAATAAAACTGGACCAGACGGTGCTCTGAACGCCTCTACCAGTGGAACTGCATTAATGGTGGTGTCCAACTCATGACGAATCTGAGCGACTTTATCCTCAAAGTGCCGTGCAAACTTGTCACAGCGTGCCAGCGAGGGTTCCACCGTCTCTCTCCCTGGCCCAGAATGTAACAGGCCGCGAACCACTCGGGAAAGCTCCACTGGACGACACCGAGAAGATGCAATGCTGGTGGAAAAGAACCGCCTCTTTGCCACCCTCACCGCCACAGAGTAGGCTCGATAGTGGGCTCTTACCTGTGCTCGGTCAGACTCAGCACAAGTTTTCCTCCACCTGCGTTCCAGCCGTCTCCCCTCTTGCTTCATTGCCCTCAGCTCAGGTGTATACCAAGGAGCTGGCCGGGCTCTGCGCAGAGGGAGAGGGTGCTTGGGCGCGAGCGTGTCAACTGCCCGAGTCATTTCTGCATTCCACAGAGCGACCTGGGCTTCGACAGGAGCACCAGCCATACCAGCAGGAAAATCCCCCAGAGCCCTCTGGAATCCATCGGAATCCATTAATCTCCGGGGGCGGACCACTTGGATCTCAGCACAGCCACCTGTAGCTTTAAGGTAAATAAACTCTGCTTCTCAGGCACGGCCTGATAAGGCTTTCTGCTCATTAGCAAGGAATGCACTGAGAAGGCTGTTATCGGCCCTTTGAATCATCTTCACATGCTCAGAGGCTTACTAGCAAGGGAATTGTACCAATAATGAACTTCAGCAAGCATTGTGGATCTCTAGGCCCCTCTAACACTGCAAATGACTTGGCTACACTCCTGGGGGCAATACACACTGTGGAGTGGCAGGTCCAGGAAGGTAGGGCACAAAGGCAATACCCCTGCGGCCTTTTATTTCATTTTGTCAGCTACATGTGCATGTGAAGAGAGCAAGAATTTTTTAACAGATGCCTCGTAGCAATACATACATTCAGTAAACTGTAGAACAGCCATCTAAGGTAGGTCATGGTTCAAATGAGGGACAGGGTGGACTTGCTAGCTATCTTCTAGACACCCCCCAACCTCAATTATTCTGTTCCTTTTGCATTGATTTCTTCAGTCATTTTGTTGGTCTCACATTTCACCTTCACTTTAAAAAAGAAATGAAAAAATCTCTATGCAGCAGCTTCTCTTGCACCCTGGCCCAGAAAATGGACTCGTCCCTCCAAAGAGCTTTGTGTGAAGGCATTGTGGCACTGTCCTCCCCCCCTCCCTGAGCTTCCCCCCCCCAAGGCGAGGGGGGCACACACACATAAATGCTGTCCTGTCATAGCACTTTGTCACTCCCGCAACACCTCTCTCTAATGTGCACCTGCATATTTACTGCCATAAATAGAGCCCCCCTGAAAAAGAGAGAAGAACGAAACTGCCTGCTATTAAATATAATTGTCATTGTGACAAGCCCTTTGTGGGATGGAAAATGTGTGCCTTTCAGAGCTCTCTGTGTGATAAAGAGCAGCAGTAAAATCAGAAATTAATCCCCTGGCAAGAGAGTGACATGGTTATTGCTGGATTGCCGCTAACAACTTACTCAAGGCATCTCAAGAAAAAACCCACACACCTTGTTACTGTGGGGGGTTTTCTAGCTAGTGGATGATATATTGTTTGCTTATTTCTGTTCTCTCCTTTGACCCCCCTCCCCCCGAAATCTAAACATAACATCAGTTTTATTTTCATAGGTACAGTGGGGGCATAATCTGTCCTCACAAACCTTTACTCCAAAGGAAGGATGGATGTCTTGAGCTGGTCTGACTCAGCTAGGGGTGCTGAAAGATACTTAGCACCTTGCCCAGGTAGTCAGGGAAGAGATGGTTCCACCCTCAAAGGTGGCCTAGAGATAATTTAAATAAACTTAAAATAATTTAAGATAGATGCAGTGGTTGCCTCATCCTCGTTCTCCAGAACTCTGCCTGCAGCCTCAGATCTTGAGCTGGGCACCACACTTTAAAAAGGATGCAGACAAACTGGAGAGGGTTCAGAGGAGGGCAACAAAGATGATCAGGGGACTGGAAACAAAGCCCTGTGAGGAGAGACGGAAAGAACTGGGCATGTTTAGGCTTGAGAAGAGAAGACTGAGGGGAGATATGATAGCACTCTTCAAGTACTTGAAAGGTTGCCACAGAGAAGAAGGCCAGGATCTCTTCTCCATCATCCCAGAGTGCAGGACACGGAATCATGGGCTCAAGTGACAGGAAGCCAGTTTCCGGCTGAACATCAGGAAAAACTTCCCGACTGTTAGAGCAATACAACAATGGAACCAATGACCTGGGGAGGTGGTGGGCTCTCCCACATTGGAGGCGTTCAAGATGAGGCTGGACAGCCATCTGTCAGGGATGCTCTGACTTGGATTCCTGCATTGAGCAGGGGGTTGGACTCGATGGCCTTGTAGGCCCCTTCCAACCCTACTATTCTATGATTCTATGATTCTATCTCTTGAGACATCTCCTCAGACCCAAAGAGAAACATCCATCTCCCCGCCTTCATACAGTCAGGGGCAGAAATACTGGAGCAAGGATAACTGTTTTGGCAGTTGACCTCTGCACACCACCACATTGAAGTTGAAAGGAAACACGCCCAGATGGGAGCGAAGTCAGGACTTCCAGCTGTAATTCAAGGGGTTTGACAAAAGTGGGGCACTAACCATTCAGGAAGGACAGCCAGTGGCACACACACACACCCATCGTTGGTGGCTCATAAGTAATGGAACAAACCAACATCATTTCAAACTTAAGGGTCGCCTTCAATACCTGGATGAAAATCCTTTGCAGTCAATGACT
Organism: Heloderma suspectum; assembly: GCF_057233095.1. NCBI lineage: Eukaryota > Metazoa > Chordata > Lepidosauria > Squamata > Helodermatidae > Heloderma > Heloderma suspectum. Next base: position 59,639,081 of record NC_139475.1, on the reverse strand, counting down.
GCCTGAAGTCTGGAACCCATGGACATGACCAAACGCTGTGTTTCCTCCCTCGAGATGCTTTGCCAGGCCTTCACTGCAGCTGCCTTCAGCTGCTGCCTGTTTGTGGGTCTTTCTGCCCTCAGTCTCGTCTTCAGTAAGTGAGAAGCATGCTCTATTGGGTGGAGATCAGGTGACTGACTTGGCCATTGAAGAACATCCCACTTCTTTGCCTGGAGAAACTCTTGGGTAGCTTTTGCTGTATGTTTTGGGTCATTATCCATCTGCAGTATGAGGCGGCGTCCTATCAGTTCGGCAGCATTCGGCTGAATCTGAGCAGAAAGTATAGCCCTATACACTTCAGAATTCATCCTGCTGCTTTTATCAGCAGTCAGGTCATCAATAAACACCATTGACCCAGTTCCATTGGCAGCCATACATGCCCAGGCCATAACACTGCCTCCACCATGGTTGACAGATGATGTGGTATGCTTTGGATCATGAGCTGTTCCTTTCCTTCTCCATATTTTCTCTTCCCATCATTCTGGTACAAGGTAATCTTGGTCTCATCAGTCCAAAGGATCTTATTCCAGAACTGGGCAGGCTTTCTTAGGTGTTTGCTGGCAAAGGCTAATCTGGCCTGTCTGTTCTTGAGTGTTACCCGTGGTTTGCGCCTTGTTGTGAAGCCTCTGTATTCACATTCATAAAGCCGTCTCTTGACTGCAGATGTTGACAGTGACATGCCTGCCTCCGCGACAGCATTCTTGACCTGCCAAATGTTGTGAAAGGTTCCTCTTCACCATGAGCAGCGTTCTGTGCTCATCCGCTTTAGTTGTCTTCCGTGGTCTGCCAGGCCTGTTGCTGTTGCTGAGCTTGCCAGTTAATTCCTTCTTTTTCAGGATGTTCCAAACTGTTGTGTTGGCCACCCCCACTGCTTTTGCTATCTCTCTGATGGGTTTATGTTGTTTCCTCAGCCTCATGATGGCCTCCTTCACTCGCATGGACACCTCTTTGGGCCTCATGTTGGGGGTTCCAGTGAACAGCCACCAAATGCAAATGTAACACTCAGAACCCCCTCCAGGCCTTTTATCTGCTTGACTGGCCATGGGGCACCCAGGAAACAGGCCACACCTGGCCATGCAGCAGCTTGCCAGCCATTCGCTCCATTACTTATGAGCCACCAAGGATGGGTGTGTGTGCGTGCCACTGGCTGTCCTTCCTGAATGGTCAGTGCCCCACTTTTGCCAAACCCCTTGAATTACAGCTGGAAGTCCTGACTTCGCTCCCATCTGGGTGTGTGTCCTTTCAACTTGAATGTGGTGGTGTACAGAGGCCAACTGCCAAAACAGTTATCCTTGTTCCAGTATTTCTGGCCCTGACTGTATCTTGTTGTTGTTGTTGTTCAGTCATTCAGTCGTGTCCGACTCTTCGTGACCCCATGGACCATAGCACGCCAGGCCTTCCTGTCCTGCGCTCTCTCCCGGAGCGTGCTCAAGTTCATATTCATTGCATCGGTGATGCTATCTAGCCATCTCATCCTCTGCCGTCCCCTTCTCCTTTTGCCTTCAATCTTTCCCAGCATCAGGGTCTTTTCCAGGGAGTTTTCTCTTCGTATTAGGTGGCCAAAATATTGGAGCTTCAGCTTCATTATCTGTCCTTCCAATGAGCACTCAGGGTTGATTTCCTTTAGGATGGACTGATTTGACCTCCTTGCAGTCCAGGGGACTCGTAAGAGTCTTCTCCAGCACCACAGTTCGAAAGCATCGATTCTTCGGCGCTCAGCCTTCCTTATAGTCCAGCTCTCACAGCCATACCTTACTACTGGGAAAACCATAGCTTTGATTAGACGGACCTTTGTCGGCAAGGTGATGTCTCTGCTTCTTACTATGCTGTCTAGGTTTGCCATAGCTTTCCTCCCCAGGAGCAAGCGTCTTTTAATTTCATGGCTACAGTCACCTTCTGCGGTGATCTTGGAGCCCAAGAAAGTAAAATCTGTCACTGCTTCCATTTCTTCCCCTTCTATATGCCAGGAAGTGATGGGGCCAGATGCCATGATCTTCGTTTTTTTAATGTTGAGTTTCAAACCAGCTTTTGCACTCTCCTCTTTCACCCTCAACAAGAGGCTCTTGAGATCCTCTTCGCTTTCTGCCATTAGGGTGGTATCGTCTGCGTATCGGAGGTTGTTGATAATTCTCCCAGCAATCTTAATTCCGACCTCTGATTCATCCAACCCGGCATTTCTCATGATGTACTCTGCATATAAGTTAAATAAGCAGGGTGACAATATGCAGCCTTGTCGTACTCCTTTCCCAATTTTGAACCAATCGGTTGTTCCATGTCCAGTTCTTACTGTTGCTTCTTGACCCTCGTACAGGTTTCTCAGGAGACAGGCAAGGTGGTCTGGTACTCCCATCACTTTCAGAATTTGCCACAGTTTGTTGTGATCCACACAATCAAAGGCTTTAGCGTAGTCAATGAAGCAGAAATAGACGTTTTTCTGGAATTCTCTTGCTTTCTCCATGATGCAGCGAATGTTGGCGATTTGATCTCTAGTTCCTCTGCCTCTTCGAAACCCAGCTTGTACTTCCGGTAGTTCTCGGTTCGCATACTGCTGAAGCCTAGCTTGTAGGATTTTGAGCATCACCTTGCTGGCATGTGAAATGAGCGCAATTGTGCGGTAGTTTGAACACTCTTTGGCGTTGCCCTTCTTTGGAATTGGAATGTAAACTGACCTTTTCCAGTCTTGTGGCCACTGTTGAGTGTTCCAGATTTGTTGGCATATTGAATGCAGCACTTTAACAGCATCATCTTTTAGGATTTTAAATAGCTCAGCTGGAATACTGTCATCTCCGCTAGCTTTGTTGTTACTAATGCTTCCTAAGGCCCACTTGACTTCACTCTCGAGGATGTCCGGCTCAAGTTCAGTGAGCGCACTATCATGGCTATCAGGGACATTCAGACCTTTCCTGTAGAGTTCTTCTGTGTATTCTTGCCACCTCTTCTTAATCTCATCTGCTTCTGTTAGGTCCCTGCCTTCTTTGTCCTTTATCATGCCCGTCTTGGCACAAAACGTTCCCTTGAGACCTCCAATTTTCTTGAAGAGATCTCTAGTCTTTCCCATTCTGTTGTTTTCCTCGATTTCTTTGCATTGTTCATTTAAGAAGGCCTTCTTGTCTCTCCTTGCTATTCTCTGGAACTCTGCATTCAGTTGGGTATATCTTCCCCTTTCTCCCTTGCTTTTCGCTTCCCTTCTTTCGTGAGCTACTTGTAAAGCCTCATCAGACAGCCACTTGGCTTTCTTGCATTTCTTTTTCTTTGGGACGGATTTCGTTGCTGCCTCCTGAACAATGTTACGGACCTCCGTCCATAGTTCCTCAGGCACTCTGTCTATCAGGTCTAATCCCTGAAATCTATTCCTCACCTCCACTGTATATTCATCAGGGATATGATTTAGGTCATACCTGAACGGTTTAGTGGTTTTCCCGACGTTCTTCAATTTCAGCCGAAATTTTGCAAGAAGCAGCTCATGATCTGAGCCACAGTCAGCTCCAGGTCTTGTTTTTACTGACTGTATGGAGCTTCTCCATCTTTGGCTGCAAAGGACATGGTCAATATCGAAATCAGATTGATTATCTGGTGATGTCCATGTGTAGAGTCGCCTCTTGTGCTGTTGGAAAAGAGTGTTTGCTATGATCAGCATGTTCTCTTGGCAGAACTCTATTAGCTTTTGACCTGCTTCCTTTTGTACACCAAGGCCATGCCTGCCTGTTATCCCGGTGATTTCTTGACTTCCCACTTTAGCATTCCAATCCCCTATGATGAAGAGGACATCTTTTTTTGGTGTTAGTTCTAGAAGGTGTTGTAGGTCTTCATAGAACCTATCAACCTCAGTTTCTTCGGCCTCAGTGGTTGGGGCATAGACTTGAATTACTGTGATGTTGAATGGTTTGCCTTGGATTCGTACTGAGATCATTCTATCATTTTTAAGATTGTACCCCAGTACTGCTTTTCCCACCCTTTTGTTGACTATGAGTGCTACTCCATTTCTTCTCAGGGATTCTTGCCCACAATAGTAGATATGATAGTCACCTGAATTAAATTCGCCCATGCCTGTCCATTTTAGTTCGCTGATTCCCAAGATGTCGATGTTCAATCTTGCCATCTCATGTTTGACCACCTCCAGCTTACCTTGATTCATTGATCTGACATTCCAGGTTCCTAAACAATATTGTTCTTTACAGCATCGGATTTTCTTTTCACCACCAGACACATCCACAGCTGAGCGTCCTTTCGGGTTTGGCCCAGCCGCTTCACTCTTTCTGGCGCTACTTGGAAATACCCTCTGCTCTTCCCCAGTAGCATATTGGACACCTTCCGACCTGAGGGGCTCATCTTCCGGCGTCATCTCTTTTAGCCTTGTGATACGTTCCATGGGGTTTTCTTGGCAAGAATACTGGAGTGGGTTGCCATTTCCTTCTCCAGTGGACCACATTTTGTCAGAACTCTCTGCCATAACCTGTCCGTCTTGGGTGGCCCTGCATGGCATAGCTTATGGCTTCACTGAGTTACGCAAGCCCCTTCGCCACAACAAGGCAGTGATCCATGAAGGGGGCTATCTGCCTCTGGCGCACCCAAAATCAGGGTGTTAAAGGAGGATGATCCCTTTATTAACTAACCATAATTTTTGAACTTCTCAACGAGTGGCTTCAAGCCTGCACAGGTGGGTTTTTTCAGAGGATACTGCCTCACGCACACAGGGCTCTCCCTTTTTAAAGAAGATTTTAACTGGTGTTATGCATTTGGTCGGGCAGGGGTTCTGTCTGCCCACACACATGGATTAACATTCTCTAAAATCTCAGTCCCTTTGGCCTCTGACACAATCTTGATTGCTTGAAGGGCCATCTGATAATTTGAGCCCTGCATTGCTGGCAGCTGTACTACAATCTGATTATCACTGAAGAAGATTTTAGCTTGCAGTTTTGTTAACAAGTCCCTCCCCAAGAGGGCAACCAGGTATGCAGATGAAACTACAAAGGCATGTTCCGGTATGTTATTTCCAGTCTTCGTGAGGAGGGGCTTACACAGGGGCAATTTAGTTTGTTTTTTTTTCCTTTAATTTCTTTTATAGTTACATGCTTTCCACTTTCTCTGGCCGGGGGGCTTCACAGGGATCATAGAAAATGTGGCTCCAGTATCTACTAGGGCTTTACAGTCCTCGCCACCAACCCTTACTTTTACCTTGGGATTCTCCCGAACGTTTGTTCGTAGGGTGGTGGCACTTCAGCTAGACTCCCCCCCACTGGAGGACCCTGCCAGCATTTGGCAGCCTTCAGGGTGAGTCTCTTTTCTCTTTTCTTTCAGCTCTGGACAATCTTTCTTCCAATGTCTCTTCTCTCGGCAATACGCACATTTATTGAGCCCCGGTTGGCCCTTTCCTTTTCTCCCCCCCCCCCCTCTGGTCGCTTCTGTGCTCTCAAGCTGCTGTTTATATCTCCGCCCATGGTGGCTGCCAGCATTGCCTTTTCCTTTTTCCAGGAATGGCACTTTTTTATGTGCTCTCATGTGCACCATAGCTCTAAAAACTTCATGATCTGGGGTCTGATAAGGCTAAAGCAGGCGGTGATATTAAGGCTTGCTTCAATTTAAGAAAAGCCTTTTTTATTTTAATTGTCCACTGCTAGTGGGTAATATTTTTGTTAAAGCTTCATACGGGGGCTTCACCCCTTTTTATGGCTACTATAGCCTCCCTCTTGTAACAGGCACACTTATCTTTTGGCTTGCCTGTTCTGCAGATCATGTTTCAAATTCTCTGTGCCATGCACCAGTTTTAACTCTTTGTCTTCTCTGCAAGTTAGGCTGTTTGCCATTGCTTCGACAGAGACTCGCTTGCTTAGATCTTCTTACTAATCTCAACGACACACATTTGGGATAAGCTTTCTTTCTTTTTTTTTTAAGCCTTTTTGTCTGCTACTTTCTTCTGCCTTCTTTTATACCTTTTTCATATCATTAAAATCTAACACCATGACTGGAAAACATTTGTTTTGTATAGTAGGGCATGGTGGAGCAGATCTACCCATTATACTGCTCCTCTGACTGCATGGTCAGGGCCCATCAAAATCAAGGGAAGGGCGTTCTCATATGTGGAAAGAGTTCCAAGCCACCATTTTTGCATCGGCAACTCCACACTGCATGAGTTTTGGCAGAGTGTCAGGTTTGCCTCTGAGCAAATGGAACGTCAGAACAGTTCAGATTTTGAGAAAGAGCTGGAACACATGGGGCAGGAACTTTCTTAGGCTTCAGAAACACAGCTGGGCTTAGAAGTATCACGGGAGAGTGGGGGACTCTCTCTCTCTCACCTCTTAAGTTAAGAGAATTTGCTGCCCCCCTTTTTAAAGGGAAACTAATTTTCGTAGTTTCTCTTTGAACTTTTTGAAGGCTGTTTCCTTTGTAGTCTATGAATCTCTAGAAATTTGTATCTGTATGCTTCATTAGGGTAAATGAAATCAAAGCCTTGGAAATCATAGAATTATAGAATAGTAGGGTTGGAAGGGGCTTACAAGGCCATCCGGTCCAACCCCTTGCCCAGTGCAGGAATCTAAATCAGAGCATCCCTGACAGATGGCTGTCCAGCCTCGTCTTGAATGCCTCCAGTGTGGGAGAGCCCACCACCTCCCCAGGTAATTGGTTCCATTGTCGTATTGCTCTAACAGTTAGGACGTTTCTCCTGATGTTCAGCTGGAATCCAGCTTCCTGTCACTTGAGCCCATTATTCCGTGTCCTGCACTCTGGGATGATCGAGAAGAGATCCTGGCCTTCCTCTCCTGGACAACCTTTTAAGTTCTTGAAGAGTGCTATCAGATCTCCTCTCAGTCTTCTCTTCTCAAGGCTAAATATACCCAGTTCTTTCAGTCAAATGCAGCTTTTTATCTGAGTGTTGAAATCACAAATCAAACTGTACACTGAGCTGATCACAAACAAAAACACACAATCTACAACAATGGGAGTTTAAGGCTATGAGAAGCCTCACAGTACTTTTTATGGCAAGTCTTTAACTGTCTAAAGTTCCAGTCCATGTGCAGAGTGCCTCTAACAAAGAAGGCTTTGGGCCATAAAGAAGGGATGTTCTTAACAAAAGCTCTGTGTCTCTTCATCAGTTCGAATGGGGAAGGTGTAACCTTACACCTCTTCTAGATTCCTCCACAGATAAGAACAGAGCAGTGCTGCTCAGCTTTCCAGCTGTGATGCTTTTCTTGTTTTTTTGCAAATCTCACTCTTTTGTCAGGTCCTCACAGACACCTTCCAGCCTCTCTGCTTGCTAAGGCTAAACCAGCCGCGGCGAAGGGGGGTTAGGCAAGTCCCCCTTGGCTCTGCTCTGAGCAGGCTGACAGAGAGAAGCTCACACAGACCCTGATATTTTAAGAACTTGCCCTGTCTTTATTTCTTGATCTTGCCACAGTCTTTAAGTCGTCAAACAAATCTCTTTCTTCAGAAGTTGCAACTTTTTCAACTGCTTTTGCTTCTTCTAACAAACTTGGATACGGTGGCAGACAAACTGTCTCTGGAGGGCCCCCTCCCTCCCTCCCTCCCCCAACAACCTCTCCTCCCAACCTAACAGACCGAATAAGACCGGGGGGAGCTCAGGGCACCTTGGGCAGGGTCTCCCAGTCTTCAAGCTCCTCCCGTGGGGCTTGAATCAGGGAGAACAGGGGCCTTGGGCTTCAACTCGGAGCATACCATCATGACTTTACAATATTGAACTTTATATTCAACCTTTTCTCGCCTTCAGTGGATTTTGGTTGGCACTCGTCCAAATGCTGATAACCTCGCCTTCCCTGAGGCAAATTTATCTCTCACTACTTGATTCAGACACCACCCGGGGTCTCTTGCCCCTGTGGTCCTTTGCCAGTAACACATTTGCACATTTACACTTCTGTAACTAAGGGGGATTCTTTCCGCACCAATTCAACCACCCATCAATATAGGCGAATTGATCCCATTGCCCATTATTCACCACATTTTTATATACAGCATTTACAAGATTTACACCAAAGGATCCTATGTCTGGCCAACTAATTCCAAATGCTGGCCATTCCAATTGACAGAGTGTAACCAGCTTGCCTTTCGACATCTTAGTACACGGAGTCTGACAAACCTCAGACGCTTGACTTTGCTAAAGTTCTTTAGCATGCATCCCAAGGGAGTGGCAGAGCTTTCTAAACGGGAGCTTCCTGCCCCCATTGTGCCTACCTCTGTTTGAAACCATACACGGAGCCTGACAAACCTCAGACGTTTACACAGAGTCTGACAAACCTCAGACGCTCCGAAGGCAACTCAAACAGAAAGACAGAAGGGAAATCAAGTACTTACTCTGCCCAGCACCCCAGTGCCGTCTCTTCAGACCCGTTCAGCCTGGTTGACTCAATCAATGGAGTCCACGCCTTTAACCTCCTGGGTGTCCCGACCCCCGTTCTCTGGTGCCGTGGCAGACCTCAAAGGCGGTCCGGCGCGCCCCACAGGCACCTTTGCCGGTTCTGTCATTTGACCCCAGGGTGGTCCAAGGGACTCCTGCCAGCTCGCCAGTTTGTTGCACAAAATGCTAGTTTCGCCCCCTGGAGGCTAGTCCAATTTGCCCCGAAGAGGAGAGTCAACTGCAGGCTGGGTCCAACTCAATTTTATTGTTTGCAAACAGTTCGACAAAGGAGCTCACGCTCAAAGCAGAGTCGACCCTGGGCAACCTCCGCGCTACAGTTTTATCACTTAGCTTGCATTCCTCAGCCAGCGTGTTACTTTTGATTGGTTGCCAGCGGTTTGCTTAGCAACCTTATCTGAGGGTTACTGTCTGCTCATTCCAGGCATGCGCAGCTCTTACAGTACTATGTGCTGCTTAAGACACATACAATGGCTTTTAGGTTACATTTTTACTACAAGGCTGAGAGTCAGTGACTGGCTCAAAGTCACCCAATGAGCTTCATGGCTGAGTGGGGGACTCAAACCTAGATTTTGCAAGCCCTAAGCCAATCCAGCTACTATGCTACACTGGCTGTTGAGGTTTCTATCTCATTATTTCCCAGGCCTGGTTCCTGGGATGCAGAGGCCTGATCTGCTGACTTTTGAGAGCAGTGCTGGCTCCAGAATTGGGCGGGGTGGTGGTGGTGGTGGTGGCTCAGGTGAGGCATCCACAGTGGGGACCCTAAATATGGAACATCAGTCTGTCCAAGAGTCCTCTCCTCTCCTTCTGACCTTCCATGCAAAAGGAGAGTGGCATGGTTGTGGTGGGCACTCCCACCGCTTTTGTGTCTGTGGCTAACTCAAGCCACGCACACATGAGCTGGATGGAAGCTGCTGGAATTGGCCTTAGCCACTGCCTTCCTGGCCTCCAAGCCAACTAAGCGGAGTATCTGGAGTATTTTTGTCCCGCTCCTCAGCCAAAAAAGTCTGCTGGAATGGGTTCCGATAGATAGCAAAACAAGACATTGCTGGCTTACACTCTAAACCACATGACACATGAGGAAGAAGGAATGGGGAAGGAAGAAGAAAAATTGAAGCAGACTTTCAGCAGGGCTAGTGGAATAGCCCTGCTTACCCTCCCCTCTCCTGGGATTGTGTGTGTGTGTTCCAGGGGAGTGGGGACAGTTCAACTGGAGCAGGCCTTACTCCAGATCAGGGGCAATATGCCTATGCACACCAGTTGCTGTTGCACTGCTGTCCTGCTTGTGAGTTTTCCACAGGCAGTTGGTTAGCCACCGTGTGAACAGAATGCTGGACTAGATGGACCCTGGGCCTGATCCAGCAGGGCTCTTCTGATGGTCTTATGTTCTGATGTTCCCTTTGCCTGTGTGTATGTTTGTGGCAAAGTCATTTCAGCCATACTGAATGCAGTAGCTTATTATCACTTTATTATTTGCCCGTTAAATGAGCAGATGTAAAAATAAGTTGGCAACTGCCAGCATATCATGACTGCTTTGAGCCCCCCTTCCACCACCACAAACAACCCTAAAAACACTTCTGTGCCCAAAGGGGTCAGTGGGGAGCAGACACCACACCAGCTCCCATGGAGGATGTGGCTAGTCATACAATGGCTGCTGTGGGCACCTGCCTAGTCAAAAGTGAGCTAAAGAGGGGCAAGAGAGAGAAAGAGCAAGGCTAGAGGCTACAAAGGAAGAGAAAGAAGAGTTCCCTGACATATTCCAAGGTGTTCCTTCAAACAACCGTTTTGAAGGGGGCAGGGAGAGGAGAGCATTGTGGGCACCATTGGAGGTCCCCTCGGGCACTATGTTGGGGACCCCTGCTCCAACCACTGCACCACATTGTGTGTGTGTGTATGGGGGGGGAGAGCAAGCACACTCCAACTCCTCCATCTTTGCTTGGAGGTATGTAGCCTTAGCATATAGACAGCTACACAGTCTTCCCCCTCCAAATCCCTCTGCTGTACATGTCCATCCCCCACCCCTGGCCCCTTGGGCTGGCCATCATGCTCTGCTGAATGCCCATTGACTAGTTTTGCCCTGGCCCTGTCTGGATGATTGTGATGATCCAGAGGTACCCCAGTTTCTGTCAGCTTTTCCCCAGGGGTTAGTTTGAAAGCTGCTCTGCCACTTTTTTGATGTTAAGCACCAGCCGTGGGGGTCCAGTTCAGCTCAAGTGGAGCCTTTTGTCCCTTTTGCACAGGCCCAGCATGTCCCAAAATGTTCCCCAGTGCCTAACAAATCCAACCCCCTCTTCCTGGCACCACCATTTCATCCATGCACTGAGGCCCCTAGACTCCACCTGTCTAGCTGGCCCTGCTCATGGAACAGGCAGCAGTTCAGAAAAACTGATCTTGGAGGTCCTGGATTTGTTTGTTATTAACATTTATATACTGTCTGATCTGCTGAAAAACTGTCAAGGTGGTATACAACCATTTAAAACACTAAAATAAGAAGAACATTAAAAACAGTAAAGAAAACAGTGAGGCTACATATTTTAAAAGGCTCAGTTGAAAAGATGCGTCTGCACCCTCTTTCAAAAGGTCATGAGAGCAGGAGCTAATCGTAGTTGCATAGTTTGTGAGCGAAACAGGAGAAAGCCCTTTCATGCATGCCTGACAAATGGGCTTCTGTGGGTCATAGTGCCCTCAAAAGGCCCTGTCCTGCAGATCAAAATACCTGGGCAGGTTCATAGCAGGACAGGTGGGCCTGTCCTAAGCTGTTTAGGACATTAAATTTAAAACCAAAACCTTGGATTGAGCCCTGAAAGCCTTTGGCAACCAGTGCAGGTCTTTCAAGACAGGTCTAATGTCCCCATGCAGTGCCTAATGAACTAAATTTTGCTTCCATTACCCAATGACTACATTGCCCTGTGTCAATGGAGCAAATACTGTGCAGCATGGCTGCTGACTCCTCCCCAGGTCATGTTACCAACCTATCTTGATAAGAAATCTCACCCCAGGGCATAGGGCTTCTGAACCCGAATTTTGAGGGCCCTTGGGCAAGACTTCCTCAAGGGGGCCCCTCCCTCAGCTAGTCTCCCTTCTCACCACCATTGTCACCAGCTGCTCTTCCTCATCATGGCTACCACTTGCTCACTTGACAGGCAGAGAGCCAGGGAGCAAGCAGGCCACGGCATCTCCTGCTCCTCACCACCACCACCACCACCATGGTCTGGGTTGGTGCATGAGGCAGGCAAACAAGCAGGTTGCAATGACAAAGAGGAGGAGCAACTACAGGGGGCTCTTGATGTTGGGCCCACTTCTGGGGTGTGGGCCCTCAGCAGGTGCCCAAGCATGCTGGTCATTGATGCCAGTCCTGTGCTCACTATCAGCTCCCATCAGCTGATCATTCTGTGCTATTAAATGGCTGTCCTGCAACGTTATATATATGTTACACTCTCTCTCTCTCTCTCTCTCTCTCTCTCTCTCTCTCTCTCTCTCTCTCTCTCTCTCTCACACACACACACACACACACACACACACACACACACACACACACACACTATCAAGAGAGGGCTCTCATTTGTTCTTAAAAACACTCCCAAAAGAACATTAAAGAGAGCAGACAGCCCTAAAAATTATTGCTGCTGGTTCATACCTCTCACCTGAAGTCACAAAGAACCAACTGAAAGGAAAAGGGGGGTAGCAGAGGAACAAAACAGCAAACACACCTTTTTAATTCAAGTGGCTGAACCAATACTGGGAGATTAGTGGCTTCCTGTAAAGTTTGGCTCAGTTAATTACCCTAGGAACATCAGCCCTGCCAGGTGAGCAAAGCAAAACAGAGATAAACCCACACCAATGCTGAGCACTGCTTCATCTTTTAAAGGCAATTAGCTCTTAGTTGTTAGCTTTTAATTAGAAATAATAATGACACCATTGATACAGTTTATTAGACTTGTCACTGGGCAACTGTTGCAAACAGATTTTGTTACCAGATCCTGGCAGATTTTTGACTGTCAGCGCTCCTTTATAGGCTATGTGATTGAATTTGGTAGGGGTATGGAGATGGATGGAGGCTGTGTGTGAGTGAGTGAGAAGGATGTAGAATCCAGGATGCCTTCTATGCAGAAGTGCCATAGCTCAGACATACAGTCCCTGCTTTACATGCAGAAGGTCCTGGGTTCAATCCCCAGCATCTCCAGGTCGGCCTGGAAAAGACCCCACCCCCACCCCCACCCCCTCAACCCCTGAAGAGCTGCTACCAGTCAATGTTGACAATGCTCAGCTGGGTGGACCCAGATTCTGACTTGTTCTAAGGCCACTTCAGATGTTCCTATTTAAATCAGCCCTTTACTCAGACTCATGAGTACTGGAATCTTTATTTTTTTGAAGGGAAAGCCCATAGCTCAGTGACAGAGCACATGCTTGGCATGCAGAAATTCCCAAGTTTAATCCCCAGAGAGCTGCTGTTAGTTGTCATAGAAAAAAAATGACTTGATGGGTGTACATTTGCTGTATGTCTGTCCAAACCATTTTCTTGGAGGACAGGTCATTTGGGCTTGTCTCTCCACTGGGTAAGATCAAATGATCCAATCATATTGCTCCTATGGGTGCCAGTGGAGCGAATTTCCCCTAGATGAAAACAGCAGATTCGAAGGAGTGGTTTTTCATCAGCAAGGGAGGAAGAGGTTAAACTCTGACAACCTGTCCTACTGCAATCCTAATAATTATTCCCCCCCCACAAAAAAACCCACACCACACTCCAGCAATTGGATTTAAAACAAAACAAAACACATGCAGTTCAAAATCAAAGATGCATTGAACATTGCCTCTACTTTGGCAGAAGGAGAGAAGGAAAATGAAGGTACCTTCCAAAGAACTGACGAGTAAGGGAAGGATTTAATGTGTTAATATGAAGATTGAAAGGAATCTGAATTTATTTCCCCCCTCCCCAATCTATTTTACTTTTAAGAAACCATCTTATGCCCAAATGCGCAAAAACCGAATTCCCATGGTACTATTATTCCTGCCCACCTCTGCTTGCACAAAAATGTGTCAGTTGAATAAACTCTGGAGATGGGGTGGCTGAAGCCTGGCATGCTGAGGGAGAAACACGGTCCTCTTCCCATGGTGATGTGTGGCCCAGATCGAGGATGAAGAAAGGAGGTTTGGAGAGTTTTATGCTCACTGGTAGAACTGGATGGGCTCTCCTCCTGTATCATCTGACTTGCCAAGCCAGGGGAATTAGGGTGGTTTATCATTTGTTTTGACAAGTTCTTCATGCTACTGATATCCATTCCTTAACGTCTGTGGAAGTCTGTCTTTCTCTTTTCCTTCCTTCCTTCCTTCCTTCCTTCCTTCCTTCCTTCCTCTGATTTCCAAAGAATCCCCACCCCCACCCCTCAACAGACAAAACGAGCATCCTTCACAACTCCCAGCAAGAGAGAGTGCTGTTACTCCCTCAGCCTTGGAATAATCCCCCAGGCTGTTTTGTTTTGCTTTTCTTTTTTTTTACATGAAAAATAAAAACACGAAGCACAGACTTTTTGTTCCTTCCCCTTGCGGTTTCTTTCATGGAAGGAAGGTGCAAGCAGAGAGAGGGGTGGGGGAAAATAACAACAGCCACTTCTGGAATTTTCCTCTTCATGTTGATTTAATCTGAACAACTTTGGCAGTCAATGAGGCCTTGAGCATCATGTGTCTCTGCTATCCATGGTAGCTGAATATTTTATCCAGCTGACAGAAAGCCCAGTGGAAGCCTTGTAATGGGCACTTACATACAGCTCTAGCTAAGAGCCTCCCTCCCTCCAGCTACCCATTGCCACTGCTCAGAGGGAGAGAGGAAGCAGCAGCCCTTCCATGGTGCTGAAAACATGACCTGCTGAATCTTGTAACTAAGAATTGAGGGCCTGAATTTGCTTTGTTTTTTTCTTCATTTTCCTCCTCTCTCCCAATCCCTGTCTCCTTTTGTGCTGTGTCTTTTGGATTGTAAGCAGGGACGCTGACTTATTATTTTATTTATTTATTTATTTATTTATTTATTTATTTCTATACCGCCCAATAGCCGAAGCTCTCTGGGCGGTTCACAAAAACTAAAACCAAACAACACACAATAAAACAATTTAAAATATATAGAACATTAAAACCACAATATAACAATACAACCACAATAAAACCTAGCAGCAGTACAGGAGTTTAAAATACAGATTTAAAACAGCAAAGATAAAAATTTAGAAAGCTAAAATGCCTGGGAAAATAAAAAGGTCTTCACCTGGCGCCGAAAGGAGTACAATGTAGGCGCCAGGCGAACCTCACTAGGGAGCTCATTCCAGAGCCGGGGTGCCACAACAGAAAAAGCCCTCCTCCTAGTAGCCACCCGCCTCACTTCCTTTGGCAGGGGCTCACGGAGAAGGGCCGCTGATGATGATCTTAAGGTCCGGGCAGGCACATATGGGAGGGGGCGATCCTTCAGGTAACCTGGCCCCAAGCCGTTAAGGGCTTTGAATGTTAACACCAGCACTTTGAATCGGGCCCGGAAATGGACTGGCAGCCAGTGCAGCTGGAAAAGTACTGGCGTAATATGAGCTCGCAGGCCAGTCCCTGTTAACAATCTTGCTGCCCTATTTTGGACCAGCTGAAGTTTCCGGACCGTTTTCAAAGGCAGCCCCACGTATAACGCATTGCAGTAATCCAGACGAGAAGTTATCAGAGCATGGATAACTGTAGCTAGGCTATCTCTGTCCAGATAAGGGCGTAGTTGGTATACCAGCCTAAGCTGCTAAAAAGTGCTCCGTGCCACTGAGTTCACCTGTGCCTCAAGTGACAGTTCTGGATCCAAGAGCACCCCGAAACTACGAACCTGATCCTTTAGGGGGAGTGCAACCCCCTCCAGAACAGGTTGATTATCACCTAGCCGGGCAGACGAACCACCCACTAACAGTACCTCCGTCTTGTCTGGATTGAGTTTCAGTTTATTGGCCCTCATCCAGTCCATTACCGTGCCCAGGCACTGGTTCAGAACAGCCACTGCCTCACCTGGTTTTGATGAGAAAGAGAGGTAGAGCTGGGTGTCATCCGCATATTGATGGCACCTCAGCCCACACCTCTGGATAACCTCCCCCAGCGGTTTCATGTAGATGTTAAACAGCATGGGGGATAGAATAGAGCCCTGTGGAACCCCATGGCACAATTGCCATGGCACAGAGCAATAATCCCCCAGCACCACCTTCTGGAATCGGCCATCCAAGTAGGAGCGGAACCACTGTAGTGCAGTGCCTCCAACTCCCAACCCAGACAACCTATCCAGAAGGATACCATGGTCGATGGTATCGAAAGCCGCTGAGAGGTCCAGGAGAATCAACAGGGTCGCACTCCCCCTGTCCCTCTCCCGGCAGAGGTCATCCCACAGGGCGACCAAGGCAGTTTCCGTTCCAAAACCAGGCCTGAAGCCTGATTGAAATGGATCTAGATATTCCGTTTCATTCAAGAGTGCCTGGAGCTGTCCTACAACCACCCGCTCAAGCACCTTGCCCAGGAAGGGGATGTTGGCCACTGGCCTATAATTGTTAACATCCTCTGGGTCCAGGTTAGGCTTTTTCAGGAGTGGTCTAATTACTGCCTCTTTTAAAGCGGCAGGCACCACTCCCTCTCTCAAGGAGGAATTTACAACCTCCTAGACCCAGCCGGACAACCCCTCCTTGTTTGATTTAATAAGCCATGAAGGGCAAGGGTCAAGCACACAAGTGGTTGATCGGACTTGGCCAAGCACCTTGTCCGCATCCTCAGGCCTCAGTAACTGAAACTCATCCAATAAAACTGGACCAGACGGTGCTCTGAACGCCTCTACCAATGGAACTGCATTAATCGTGGTGTCCAATTCATGACGAATCTGAGCGACTTTATCCTCAAAGTGCCGCGCAAACCCGTCACAGCGTGCTACCGAGGGTTCCACCGTCTCTCTCCCTGGCCCAGAATGTAACAGGCCGCGAACCACTCGTAAAAGTTCCGCCGGACGACACTGAGAAGATGCAATGCTGGTGGAAAAGAACTGCCTGTTTGCCACCCTCACCGCCACAGAGTAGGCTCGATAGTGGGCTCTTACCTGTGTTCGGTCAGACTCAGCACAAGTTTTCCTCCACCTGCGTTCCAGCTGTCTCCCCTCTTGCTTCATTGCCCTCAGCTCAGGTGTATACCAAGGAGCTGGCCGGGCTCTGCTCAGAGGGAGAGGGCGCTTGGGCGCGAGCGTGTCAACTGCCCGAGTCATTTCTGCATTCCACAGAGCGACCTGGGCTTCGACAGGAGCACCAGCCATACCAGCAGGAAAATCCCCCAGAGCCCTCTGGAATCCATCGGAATCCATTAATCTCCGGGGGCGGACCATTTTAATAGGTCCCCCACCCTTGCAGAGGGGGAAGGCTGCCAGGAGTCTAAACCTCAGCAGGAAGTGATCTGACCATGACAAAGGGACAGATGTTAACTCCTCCACTTTCAGATCACCATCCTCCTGCCCAGTCGAGAAAACCAGATCAAGCGTGTGTCCTTTTATATGCGTTGGGCCAATGACATGTTGGGACAGCCCCATGGTTGTCATGGCGGCCATGAAGTCCTGAGCCGCCCCGGATACAGCGGCCTCAGCATGGAAGTTGAGATCCCCCAGGACCATCATCCTGGGGGTCCTCAACACCAAGTCCGAGACCACCTCCGTCAGCTCAGGCAGGGAGTCTGATGGGCAGCGGGGTGGGCGGTACACCAACAGAATCCCTAATCTGTCCCGGGTACCCAACACAAGGTACAGACACTCAAGATCTGCACTCGAATGAGCAGGAAGCCTGGAGAGGGAGATTGAATTCCTATAGACCACGGCAACCCCCCCTCCCCGACCCTCAAGTCGGTGTTGGTGCTGCACTGAGTACCCAGGAGGGCACAGCTGGGAGAGAGTGACCCCTCCCATTTCCCCTACCCAGGTCTCAGTAATACATGCCAGGTCAGCCCCCTCATCCACAATCAAATCATGGATGAGGGAGGTCTTATTTCGGGCCGACCTGGCATTCAGCAGCAGCACCACCAGACCCGAGGGCAGACTGGTAAGGCTGCCAGGAACCATCAGGTTGGGGGAAGAACCAGAACAGGGGACAGCTGTAAGATGTCTAGCCCCTCTTCTCCTCAGCTGGCCTGTTAATCCCCCAACGCCATACCTCCCCCTGCCCGTGACCACAGTTATGGTGGCACCTCCCCCACCTCCTGAGTTATCCAATAGTCCTCCCAGGCACATATTATCAACCTTTCTAAGCTGCTCTGGGTGCCACCTTCGGCCAAAGAGTGGGGTACCGGGTACTGGCCAATGTGATCATATTATGCCAGTACTTTCCCATCTGCACTGGCTGCCAGTTCCTTTCCAAGCCCAATTCAAAGTGCTGGTTGCTGTTGTTCAGTCGTTAAGTCGTGTCCGACTCTTTGTGACCCCATGGACTGTAGCACGCCAGGCCTTCCTGTCCTGCGCTCTCGCCTGGAGTGTGCTCAAGTTCATATTCATTGCATCGGTGATGCTATCCAGCCATCTCATCCTCTACCGTTCCCTTCTCCTTTTGCCTGCAATCTTTCCCAGCATCAGGGTCTTTTCCAGGGAGTTTTCTCTTCGTATTAGGTGGCCAAAATATTTGAGCTTCAGCTTCAGTATCTGTCCTTCCAATGAGCAGTCAGGGTTGATTTCCTTTAGGATGGACTGATTTGACCTCCTTGCAGTCCAGGGGACTCGTAAGAGTCTTCTCCAGCACCACAGTTCGAAAGCATCGATTCTTTGGCGCTCAGCCTTCCTTATAGTCCAGCTCTCACAGCCGTACATTACTACTGGGAAAACCATAGCTTTGATTAGACGGACCTTTGTCGGCAAGGTGATGTCTCTGCTTCTCACTATGCTGTCTAGGTGTGCCATAGCTTTCCTCCCAAGGAGCAAGCGTCTTTTAATTTCATGGCTACAGTCACCATCTGCGGTGATCTTGGAGCCCAAGAAAATAAAATCTGTCACTGCTTCCATTTCTTCCCCTTCCATATGCCAGGAAGTGATGGGGCCAGATGCCATGATCTTCGTTTTTTTAAAGTTGAGTTTCAAACCAGCTTTTGCGCTGTCCACTCTCACCCTCAACAAGAGGCTCTTGAGATCCTCTTCGCTTTCTGCCATTAGGGTGGTATCGTCTGCATATCGGGGGTTGTTGATAATTCTCCCGGCAATCTTAATTCCGACCTGTGATTCATCCAACCCGGCGTTTCTCATGATGTACTCTGCATATAAATTAAATGAGCAGGGCGACAATATACAGCCTTGTCGTACTCCTTTCCCAATTTTGAACCAAGCGGTTATTCCATGTCCGGTTCTTACTGTTGCTTCTTGACCCTCGTAGGTTTCTCAGGAGACAGGTAAGGTGGTCTGGTACTTCCATCTCTTTAAGAGTTTGCCACAGTTTGTTGTGATCCACACAATCAAAGGCTTTAGCGCAGTCAATGAAGCAGAAATAGACACTTTCTGGAATTCTCTTGCTTTCTCCATGATCCAGCGAATGTTGGCGATTTGATCTCTAGTTCCTCTGCCTCTTCGAAACCCAGCTTGTACTTCCGGCAGTTCTAGGTTCGCATACTGCTGAAGCCTAGCTTGTAGGATTTGGAGCATCACCTTGCTGGCATGTGAAATGAGTGCAGTTGTACTGCAGTTTGAACACTCTTTGGCATTGCTCTTCTTTGGAATTGGAATGTAAACTGACCTTTTCCAGTCTTGTGGCCACTGTTGAGTGTTCCAAATTTGTTGGCATATTGAGTGCAGCACTTTAACAGCATCATCTTTTAGGATTTTAAATAGCTCAGCTGGAAGACTGTCATCTCCGCTAGCTTTGTTGTTAGTAATACTTCCTGAGGCCCACTTGACTTCACTCTCTAGGATGTCCGGCTCAAGTTCAGTGACCAAGATATCATGGCTATCAGGGACGTTAAGATCTTTCCTGCACAGTTCTTCTGTGTATTCTTTCCACCTCTTCTTAATCTCATCTGCTTCTGTTAGGTCCCTGCCGTCTTTGTCCTTTATCATGCCCGTCTTTGCACAAAACGTTCCCTTGATATCGCCGATTTTCTTGAAGAGATCTCCAGTCTTTCCCATTCTGTTGTTTTCCTCGATTTCTTTGCATTGTTCATTTAAGAAGGCCTCCTTGCTATTCCCTGGAACTCTGCATTCAGTTGCATATATCTTCCCCTTTCTCCCTTGCTTTTCGCTTCCCTTCTTTCCTCAGCTACTTGTAAAGCCTCATCAGACAGCCACTTGGCTTTCTTGCATTTATTTTTCTTTGGGATGGATTGAGTTGCTGCCTCCTGAACAATGTTACGGACCTCTGTCCATAGTTCTCAGGCACTCTGTCTATCAGGTCTAATCCCTGAAATCTATTCCTCACCTCCACTGTATATTCATAAGGGATATGATTGAGGTCATACCTGAATGGTTTAGTGGTTTTCCCTATGTTCTTCAATTTAAGCCGAAATTTTGCAACAAGAAACTCATGACCTGAGCCACAGTCAGCTCCAGGTCTTGTTTTGACTGACTGTATAGAGCTTCTCCATCTTTGGCTGCAAAGGACATAATCAATCTGATTTCGATATTGACCATCTGGTGATGTCCATGTGTAGAGTTGCCTCTTGTGCTGTTGGAAAAGAGTGTTTGCCATGATCAGCGTGTTGTCTTGGCAAAACTCTATTAGCCTTTGTCCTGCTTCATTTTGTACACCAAGGCCATGCCTGCCTGTTATCCCGGTGATTTCTTCACTTCCTACTTTGGCATTCTAATCCCCTATGATGAAGAGGACATCTTTTTTTGGTGTTAGTTCTAGAAGGTTTTGTAGGTCTTCATAGAACCGATCAACCTCAGCTTCTTCAGCCTCAGTGGTTGGGGCACAGACTTGAATTACTGTGATGTTGAATGGTTTGCCTTGGATTCGTAGTGAGATCATTCTATCATTTTTACGATTGTACTCCCGGACTGCTTTTCCCACCCTTTTGTTGACTATGAGTGCTACTCCATTTCTTCTCAGGGATTCTTGCCCACAGTAGTAGATATGATGGTCACCTGAATTAAATTCGCCCATGCCTGTCCATTTGAGTTCGCTGATTCCCAAGATGTCGCTGTTCAATCTTGCCATCTCATCCTTGACCACCTCCAGCTTACCTTGATTCATTGATCTTACATTCCAGGTTCCTAAACAATATTGTTCTTTACAGCATCGGACTTCCTTTTCACCACCAGACACATCCACAGCTGAGTGTCCTTTCGGCTTTGGCCCAGCCGCTTCACTCTTTCTGGCGCTACTTGGAAATTCCCTCTGCTCTTCCCCAGTAGTATATTGGACACCTTCTGACCTGAGGGGCTCATCTTCCGGCGTCATCTCTTTTAGCCTTGTGATATGTTCCATGCAGTTTTCTTGGCAAGAATACTGGAGTGGGTTGCCATTTCTTTCTCCAGTGGGCCACATTTTGTCAGAACTCTCTTCCATGACCTGTCCGTCTTGGGTGGCCCTGCACGGCATAGCTTATGGCTTCACTGAGTTACGCAAGCCCCTTCACCACAACAAGGCAGTGATCCATGAAGGGGCAAAGTGCTGGTATTAACATTCAAAGCCCTAAATGGCTTGGGGCCAGGCGACCTGAAGGGTCGTCTCCTTCCTTATGTACCAGCCTGGACTGTAGGATCAGCTTCAGCAGTCCTTCTCCTGGAGCCTCTGCCA
This sequence comes from Heloderma suspectum, assembly GCF_057233095.1. NCBI lineage: Eukaryota > Metazoa > Chordata > Lepidosauria > Squamata > Helodermatidae > Heloderma > Heloderma suspectum. The sequence goes on along the minus strand of NC_139475.1, from coordinate 59,617,940 downwards.
AAGGAAGTGATGCAGGTGGCTGCCAGGCAGAGGGCCTTTTCTGCTGTGGCACCCCAGGGGCTGATCTACACTTACTTTTTTTATGTTTCCAATGAGGTTTCGTCCCCCGTCTTTCACATTACGCTGTCCCCACTTTGTATTGGAACCGCAATTTCCCACTTCCCTGCTACTGCTTTCAATACCCTGATATTCTGGTATTTCCCATTCATGTGCTCTGCTCTTCCGTGTTTGTCACCATATAAGGTCGTAGTCCCCTCCCATGCCTGCCCATATATGGCAGTGTTTGTATTTCCCTCCTGTCCAATCACAGCTCTCAATGCCCCCATGCAGTCTTCCGGCTACTGATAGGCTAGCATAGCTTACTCAGCACTGGAAGTTTTATCACCAACCAGCAGAGGGCTGGATGTGTGCGCACTTGTCTGATCTCAGCAGGGTCAGCCCTGGTCAGTACTTGGATGGGAGACTGCCTGGGAATCAGGCTTCCTGCATTGAGCAGGGGGTTGTTCTATCCCTTCAAATGACACTACGTTTTACCTCCTTCTATCCCCTGCTTTGGCTTTTTTTTTTTTTAATTAAGGCATTATCTTCAAATCTTCGAAGACTTGTAGCTTCTCCAGCTCGACTTCTCTGCACACTTGCCTGGGCAAGCCCAGGTAAGTGTAATTTTTTTCACAGTCCCCTCCATGCTCGCAGCATGGAAAGAAACACACACACATATTCAGGCAGACAGTCATCACTATTCATGGACTAACATCAATAAAAATGTCCGTGGACAATTTTAGCATCATCTCACAAGTGGTGGACAAAAACAGGGCAAGCTTCGAAGACGTTAGCAGCCCCCCCCCAACCCTAGTGCTGGGTGCTGCTGCTGCCCCTCTTCCTCATGCCAGCTGTCAAGGGCTGATGAGGGGAAAAGCGCATTGGGAGACACCCCCCAGCCTCTCGTCCTGGCCTCCAGCAGGTGAGGGGGGGAGGATAGGTGCCTCCGTCTTCCCTCGCCCCCACCTGCTATAGCAGCAGCAGCAGCAGCAAGGGGCAAGCTGGTCATTTCCCCTAAGGCCAGGAGAACTTATGGAGAACGACCAGCCTCTCCCACGCCACTGCCACTGTAGCAATGATGGGGGGAGGACAAGAGGCGCTGCCTTCTTCCCCTCTTCTTGCTGAGGGAACTGGTTTCTGGGGGAGGGGCAGAGTGACTACTTCTCACCGGGCTTCGAGCCACAACAGGATGCTCACGCAATCCCTACACACACACACACAGGGATAGAGGAAGAGAGGGACAGTGGGTGGGGAATCAGCAGAAACAGGGAGAGTTTCTGCTCCTCCAATGAGAGCCGCCATCTTTAAGAGCAGGAAAACAGCGCAGCTCTCAAGTGTGAACCGAGCTCGTGCATTCGATCAAGAACCCCAACAGGGAAAATGGGTGAGTGTGGATAATCACATTTTAATGCGAGTGCGTTTAACTCGCCAATCTACCAAATTCAATGTGCTAGCAGACACAATGTAGATCCTCCCCAGTTGTGGGATGAACTTCCTAAGGAGGTTCGCCTGGGGCCTATGTTGTGCTCTTTCTGGCTCCAGGTGAAGACCTTTTTATTTTCCCAGGCAGTTTAGTCTTTCAAGTTCTATTGTTTTAAATCTGTTAACTGTATTTTAAATCTCTGCATTGCTACCAGGTTTTATTTTGGTTTTTATTTTTATTTTATACTGTAGTTTTAAACTTTTTAACTTCCAGATTATATTTTATCATAGAATCATAGCATAGTAGGGTTGGAAGGGGCCTACAAGGCCATCGAGTCCAACCCCCTGCTCAAGGCAGGAATCCAAGTCAGAGCATCCCTGGCAGATGGCTGTCCAGCCTCGTCTTGCTGCCTCCAGTGTGGGAGAGCCCACCGCCTCCCTAGGTCATGGGTTCCATTGTCGTATTGCTCCGACAGTCAGGAAGTTTCTCCTGAGGTTCAGCCGGAATCTGGCTTCCTGTAGCTTGAGCCCATGATTCCGTGTCCTGCACTCTGGGATGATGGAGAAGAGATCCTGGCCTTGTTCTCTGTGACACCCTTTCAAGTACCTGAAGAGCGCTATCCTATCACCCCTCAGCCTTCTTTTCTCAAGGCTGAACGTGCCCAATTCTTTCAGTCTCTCCTCATGTTGTATTTTATGGTTGTAATTGTTGTGAACCACCCAGAGAGTGTCAGCTATTGGGCAGTAGAGAAATGTAATACATAAATACATAAACAAACAAAAGAAATTATTTAAATAAAATAAAATAAAATCAGTAAATAAAGGCACAGTGGTTGTATAGACCAGAAAGGGTCTATACTTCTGTTTCTGCCATGGAGGAAGTAGCAAAAGCCTGTGGCATGTAATTCTGAAACAGCAGTCCACAATGAATGATGGGTTAGGGTTGTTCTTTAGAAATAATGCAATTGGTTATTGGAGTGTTCCACCTAGAGAGAAGGGTGTCTGCCGTCCCTCTACATGATCCACAGCTCTGGGCCATGTGTCTTTCCAGCCATCACGACTCTGCACTGGGTGTGACTGGAATATTCTGTGTCTGCTGGTATTGTGAGGGGCAGCTTGAATTACACCCCCTCAAAGGAAGATGTCTGTCATGGTTGCTGCATAAACACACCTCAGCTCTCAGAAGGTTGGGAAATGCTCGCTTTATTTATTTACCTTGATATCCAGTGTAGATAGTTTCTCCTGTTTTGTCTTCACAATGACCCTGTGAGGTAGGATAGACTGAGAGATAAGTGACTGGCCCCAAGTCCCCCACTGAGCTTTCAGTACTGTGTGGGGAATGGAACTTGGATTTTCCTAGTCCTAAACCACTACTCTAACCACTAAATCACACAGCCATGTTCCAAGACAATATGGGCTTTTCTACATGAGGCTTTTAACCCACACCTTTACCAAGGCTTCTACTTCTGGATTCGTTGCAGGATTAAGATTGGATTCTTTACACATGTTAGTCCCTGGGGTTTTTCTTTCTCTGCCTTTCTGTACATTCCATTACAGAACCACTGGTGGCTCTATGGTACAGAGGAATTGCGCCCTTACACAAGGCTTCTATAATGCCATTGAGAAAAATACCAGACTGTCCTCATTAGGAGAAAAATGTGATAATGGTTGCAAAGCACGGGAGAGGCCCTGGAGGGATAGAGGTAGGGATTTCCCTGGTGGGATATGGATTTTTTTAATTATTAAAAAAAAAAACAAGAAAAGGAGGCAAGAAGGGGGTTAGGGAAAAAGACAAGCTGGACGAGAAGTATGTACAGTTGATGTAATGCAGGGGTGGGGAACCTCAGGTCCCAATCCAGCCCTCCAGGGTTTGCCAGGTGCCTCCTTTCCCCTAACCACCAGTCATTTAGTTTTTTGTTTTTGTGTGTAATCCCCCCCCCCATTCTAAAAGGTTAAAATGCCTCTCCTAAACCTTAGTTATTGACAGTAAGAGCTTTCAGCTACAACATGCTGGTATTTTTTGTATTTAGGCCCCATCCCTTTTGCGTTTTGCCCTATCGCTTTGCCATTGGCCCCACCCACCACTGGAATGTGGCCCCTGAGAGCCTCTCAGAAATTTAATTTGGCCCTCAGACTGAAAGGGGTTCGCCACCCCTGATGGAAGGATCATGGGGCAAAGGGAGACTCCCCCTAGCAAGAAAGGGACAAAAACAAACATTTTTTTTGTTTTTTTACTTGGGAGCAAGTCCCCTGCATAAAATGGCAGTTTTGTAGTTCAGTGGCTTCCAAATGGCCTTCCCGAGAGACCATTGGTGGATCTACTATTTTCTTATGTGCTCAGTTTCAGCAGGGAATGAGTGGGCTGTTGATGATTGAGCTCTCATATTCAATTTTTCACTTACATTGTTGTCTGTGTACATTCATGTGACTCCTCTAGCACCTGGCTCCCTTATCTTTCAGCTGCTGTATATTGAGTTTTGAAATTCTAAAAACCACCACCACCACCAGTCTATAATGTGTCTTTAACATCAAATCCCAACCCCCCGCTCGGTCCGAGGTGTGGCAGTTTCAGCCTCTGTGATGTTGCTGGTAGCTCCCTTTCTTTTCAAAATGCCTTTCTATGCCTTGACTGCAGTCTGTAGCCTGGAGTCTAATTTGGATAAATGTTTGCATTCTGCCCCTGCCCCTGGTAATTGCTTTTGTAGTTTCATTTTACTGTAATGTACTTTTAAAGTTAAGCGTAGTCAGATAAACAGATATTAGAAGATTGTGTATTAAACTCCTTCGCCTCCTCGCTCACTTTCTCCTCTTGCTTGTTGGGGGAGAGAGGCTGGATGAATGCATAGGAAGAAAGGATTTCTATTAAAAACCAGAGCAGAATGCAAGCATCACTTACTGAAATCTGCTGCCTTGAATCCATTAAATGGATGAATGGGGAATATACATGCAACTGTTAATTTTTGAGGGAGAGGGCTTTTCTATATCAGGCTTTAACGAGGCTTCTGCTTCTGAATTCTTTGTGGGATTTAGATTGGCTCCTTTACACATGTCCCCCCCTTCCAGTTTTCTTTCTCTGCCTTTCTACATGTTCCATTACACAACCACTAGGTGGCACTGTGGTATAGCAAAATTGTGCAAATACACTAGGTTTCATTTCATGCCATCATTCACAGATATACCAGACTTTCCTCATTAGGGAAAACAATGCTAAAATTGTTGCAAACAACAGGAGGGGCCCTAGAGGATGATGATGTTGTGTAAAGCATCCATAAACTACCACGAGTGAGGAAACACAATCGCACAATGAATGCCTCATGTAGAAAGGCTCAGAGAGATGCTAGAAACCCCAAGACTAGAAGGGAGTCCCCCCCCCCACTCCATAGACATTCACTGGCTCCAATCCCAATTCTTCTGTTTCCCATTCCTGAAAAATCACTGCCTCTCTTTTGTCTCTTTTTTCCCCTTCTGGGGGCAGGGGAAAATGCCTGTTTAAAATGTGGTGAGTGTGGATTGCTAGATGAGTCCTTAAAGGCTGAAACTTTTTCTCCATGTGAGATCTCCAGGGCTACAGTCTCTCCCACAGAGGGCTTAGGGCTTTTCTACATGAGGCTTTTAACTAGGGCTGTGCACAGACACCCCCACGCCTGGTTTGCTTTGGATGCAGATTCGGACCTTCTGAATCATCCCTGCTTCACTTTGGATTCGGATCCTATGCAAAATTCGGATATCCAAATTCTTCGGATTTGACATTTCCCCATTGACCTGCATTGGAAAACAGAAATGGCCATAATTATTTCAGTTTCCGTGACAAACACATGAAATTTGGCAATCTGGCAGCCCCCTTGGAGGTGATTCCACCTGCCAAAATTCAGACAGTTTGGCCCAATATGTTTCCTTCTAGGCACAGGTAAAATGTGCTGTTCTAAGAAACTCAAACCAAAGGTCATAAAGCAATAATCAGAGAAGTTAGGTGTTTAAGTGGTGATTAGGAGGAGGTCACTATTGCTAATCTCTGCTGTAGGTTTTTTTTTGAAGTGCAAATAACCCCTCTCCCCTAGTACTACTTTCCTATTCAGCTTCACAGTGGTTGACATCAGGCGCATTACCTGAGAAAACTTTTTTTTCAAATTTTTTCAAATTTGTTTTTCAAAGAATTTTTTTTGTGCTAAAATGTGCTTTTTTCAACACAAACTATCAAAGCAAAGAGGGATAACTTTTCACTGGTTGCAGAGAAGTGTATGAAATCTGGGCAACGGGCAGCCCCCATGCCAAGACCCCTCATATTGGGCTTGCTTTGCCACACAGTGTAGTATTAAATTTAAATAATATATGTTAATGTGTTTAATGCTTTGCCCACTGTATTTTGAAATGTAGACTTGTCTGTAGTGCTTTGCCATGCATTTGACCACAACACAAGCGTGCACACACACACACAAGAGCAAAAGAAAAGCAAATACAGAACTACCTACAAGCAAAGCAGGGGGTGGGGGGAGTACAGTACACTATACTATAATTCTAACAGAAGAGAAAAGGATTTTTATTTGTGTGTGTGTGTGTGTGTGTGTGTGTGTGTGTGTTTAGGGAAAAGATACAGAGTTCAAAAATGGGAAGGGAAGGCAAACGGAAATTGAGAAGGGGGGGGGAGCCAAAGAACAAGGCAAGGAAACTAAAGTACTTAAAAAAAAATAAAGAAGTTTTTTTTAATAAAGTATCAGAAAGAAAGGGAAAAAGGAAAAACTAATAAGAATGGTTGAATTGAGAAGGGGGGCAGCCAAAGAACAAGGCAAGGAAAGGAGGAAGCTAAAGTACTTTTTACATGTCTTTGGTTTTTTAAATAAAGAATCTAGAAAAGAAAGAAAGGGAATAGTTGAATTGAGAAGGGATGGGTGGGAAGGAAGAAGAACAACAAAGCTGCAGTCCAACACACACACACCACACAGATCTAGCCAACTCTCTCTCTAACCAACTCTAACCTGTTCTCTCTCACACAATGAAACGAATGCAGGCTGATCTCCAATATATACAGTATTCCACCACCACCACCCACCTCCACCACTGTCATTGATTGGAGATTGCTAGGTTAAGTTCAGCCCTAATTTGGCAATTAGAGTTGCTATTCACCAAGGCTCACCATTACCCCCTCCCCCCTCCTCCTCACCTCTCGCCCACTCCCTGATCTTTCACAAGTTGATACATTTAGAGACAGGCTGTCTGGGCTTCAGAAGGCTTCATAATAGCTCCGAATCTCTGAGGTGGACTGAGGCACTTCAGCAGCAACCCACTGTGCTTCAGACTGCCTCAGTGCTGTTCTGATCTGCTTCGGAACTCAATGACGCACCCCCGAAGCATCCTGTTTTGCTTTGGTATTCGGATTCGGCAGTGAAGCGACACACAGCCCTACTTTTAACCTGCACCTTTACCGTGGCTTCTCCTTCCAGATACTTTGCAGGGTTAAGGTCGGCTGCTTTACAGGTGTTTTTCTCCTGAGGTTTTTCCTTCTCTGCCTTTCGATTTGTTCTATTACACAACTACTAGGTGGTGCTGTGGTGTAGTGGAATTGCGCAGTTACTTTAGATTTCTATAATGCCATTCAGAAAAAATACTAGACTTTCCTCGGAAATTTCATATGCACTCTGCAGCTGTTCGGTCAAATTTTGAACTGCTGGTAATTTTTTATAGCAGAGGCCATAGCTCAGTGGTAGCGCCCCTACTTTTCATGCAGAAGGTCCCAGGTTTAATCCCTGGCATTTTTAGATCAGGCTGGGAAAGTCTTTTATCTGAAATCTTGGGAGAGCTGCTCCCAGTCACTGTAGATGAGATGCAAAACCTCAGGCTCAGGGGCAAAATCTGGCCTTTCTGGGGTTCCAATCCAGCTCTCCAGGGTTCCCCAAAAGGCCATGCCCCCTCACCCTGGTCCCACCCCCTTTCCCACAACCACTGATTGTTTGGTGCTTTCCTGGCTTTTGATCAGTTCTTCCTCCATTCTAAAAGGTTGAAAAGCCTCTATGAAGGCTGAATTTCTGGCAGGAAGAGCTTGAAGCTGAAAGATACTGCTATTTTGCCCCCCTTTTTTCCTGTGGGCCCCACCCACCACAGTAATACAGCCCTTGAGAACTTCTCTGAAATGGAATTTGCCCTTCGGGCTGAAAGAGGTTCAGCACCCTGGGTGTAGACAATACTGAACTAAGATGGACTGTCAGTATAAGGTAAGGTTGCCATGCTCCTATATAATGATGTAAGTATATCCTGAACCAAAAGGAAAATGCTTTTTAAGATTAGGGCCCAACTAAACATGATGTTATTTGTGGCTTTCACCCTTGCATGTCAGTGTGTGTTTAATCAATTAATCACAATTATGGAAAAGGGGAGGGGGCTTAAATTTTTTTTGTACTTATGCAAACATTGGAGCCCCCTGAAGATTGCTAATACCTCCCTCTTAACAACATTCTAAAACCCTCAGTTTCAAATATTACAATATTTGAGAAAGGAAAAAAAGAGGCTACACATAAACTTCAGTAAAACCAGACCAGATATCCACATATAAGTCCATTTGCACGGTAAGCCTATATACCACTCTTTCAAATGTTGCTAGTGTTGTTGAATCTTCAGTCCGTTGCATTATAGGTGGTGAGCTTTTATCCTTCCAGTATCATAGTATAAGTCTTTTAGCAACTAAAGGGTGCGAAAAATCCATTTACACTGACCATGTGTTACATTCCAAGAAGCAGGTAAATAATTTAAAAGAACATTTACATCAGTAAATATTAAACAGCTTTCCAATACAAAATTTATCCATATAATAACCTCCTCCCAAGAGGAGGCAACCATTGGGCATTTCCAAAACATATGAATAAGAGAAGCAGTGACTGTATTACACCTCCAGCAATTAACAACAAAAGTTTTTGCTGAATAAGGCGTAACCGAAGATCCATTGAAATGTCCGATACAGACGCCAAGATGGCAGTCCGTTGATGAAGCAAAACAGGACGTTCCAATTCCCTGTTCCATTCCTGCTGTAAACGACTTGTGTCATATTTATTCATTGATAATAAATGTTTGTAAACATGAATCACAGGTTGATATGTCTGATCAGCTTCAATAAGTATTTCCAATAGCGAAGGACACTCCGAGGCAGGAAAAGCAGCAGGACCGAATCTAGATACCAACAAATGTTTCAGTTGCAAGTGCTGCCATTCCACTGAAGCCGGCAGATCTGTATGTGTATCCATTTTTTTCCTTTTTAAATTTTTACTCGTTTTATAATATTGTAGTGTGAAACTGAGGGTTTTAGAATGTTGTTATACTTTCCCCCCCTTTTTTGGTTTTATGTTTTTTGTTTGTTTTGTTGAAATTCACAATTAAAATATTGGGGAAAAAACCCTCCCTCTTGTGCATGGATGGTGCTGTTTTGCCTAAAGAAGTGTCAGCACTCATGAAAGGTTAGAATATATGATATATCCCAGTGTAGGCTGGTGGCTCCAATGTCAGTGTGATGGTGAATCCGCTCCAATTTTCAGTCAGAACTCTGAAGGTATAAGGATTTTTCTTGGGCCTTGCAATTTACATTTGAGTACAATATGGGGAGGGGGTTAAAGCTAATAGGCAACGGGGCAAGTAGGGAAGTAAGATCCACTGTATTAAAAGCATGCTAGATGCTGATGCTGATGCTGATAAGAGATGTTTTGATACCCTTCCAACCTTATCAACTGTGTCTTCCTTATAAGGAAACTGGGTAAAAAGTAAGAGGTCATAGAGAAGACGACGTTGTGGTTTGGGATTCCCCTGTTTGGAAATAAAGGGACGAAAAAAGGAACCGTTGACCACATAAAAGGACAACTTCAACCTGTTTCGCAGTAAACAAGAGGTAGGAGGGAATATTTGGGAAGTGTGTCATGAGATGGGACGTATAGGATGACATGGACCAATAGTTGTAAAGATTTTGGAATATGTATTAGAGGGAAGGGCACCGACTTTGCGCGGGTATATAACGGGGTACACGGAAGAGATCTGGGTCTTCTTTCTTTACTCTGGGCCAAGCCTGCTACACTGTGGTCTATGTTACAGCCATGGTTGAAGCCAGGGTTCAGACTGGGAGAGAGACCCTTTACTCTTCATGGTAAAGTAGCGCTTTGTGAGTATGTCTTATCTTTGCTTTGTTGCTGCGTGGAAGGTTTGTGTGCTTGTTAAACTTTTCTTTATCTTTTTTTAATAAATGCATTTAGCTTATGTCATTGTTTTAATCCTTATTTATAGAATTTAAGTAAATCTGGGTGAATGTGAACACTCTGGTCTCAGTCCCCAAAGGAACCTCGCCTACCACATCCGGGCCAAACTCAGGCTGTTTAAAGTAGGTGTGCCTAGGTACCCAATACCAGGGACCCTGACATTTTAGCCTCCAGCACTTTGGATAGCTCCTTTAGAGTTTTGACTGAAACCCGGAGTGGATGAACTGCCCCACTGACATTGGAGCCACCAGCCTCCACTAGACTCCAAATTAATTGGTTGCCCTAGCATTTCAGAAGAATTTCTTAATTCAGTTATAAACATTTTATATTGCCCTTCAATCAGATTCCTAGGGTGGTTTACAAGGATTTTTTGGTGTGAAACTGTTTTTAAAAATGACAAATATCTATCAAATGACAAAATAAAAACTAGTGAGGCAGTAAGATCTAAAGGCAGCATAAAAACATCAGAAAAAAGTGAAAAATTTTGGAAAGGATGAGAGCATAAATGAAATGTCTGTGTGGCATCAGAGGGTCAATAAAGTAGGTGCCAGGTAAACTTCTTTTGGGAGAATGTTCTGCAACTGGGGCGCCACCACCAAGAAGTCCCTCTCTGTGGTAGCCACCCACCTCATTTCAGATTAGTGGGGCAACCACAGGAGATCTTAATATATGGGTAGGTACATATGGAGCCAGGTGATCCTTCAAGTACCCTAGTCCTGAGTGTTGAAGGGTTTTAAAGGTCAAACCCAATGGTATGAATTGGGCTTGGGAAAGGACTGGAAGCCAGTCCAGTTTGCAAAGCTCTGGCATAATATGATAAAACCAGTCCTTGTTAATGCAGAATGTGGCTGCTGGATTACTAAGAGCAGTTTCTGAACAGTCTTCAAAGGCAGCTGCACATATAGCCCCTTACAGTAGCCTAGCCTGGTGGTTACCAGAGTATGGATCACTGAGGCCAGGTTTAAACTCTGAATATGGAATATGGACTAGCCATGTGCTATCTACTAGCACATGTTTTTGTATGCACAGTTGCCTTGGTGGACAGATGGACTGCTCAAAGTGTTATCTATTAATCTGGTCTGTTGTCGGCCTTTTCTGTTTTATCCAGAAAGAGATTTCACAGTTCTGATCAAGGCTGAGATTAGCCCATGTACCATCTGTATATCCCATCCTTGCAGTAACAGCAAAGGGACTGAGAGAGTTCTGTCCGCTGATGGTCAGACAAGAGGTTAGCTGGAAAGCAGCAACATGGGAACTACGGAGAGATCAAGTAGATGGGGTCACAGACAAGAGTCCATTGATATTTATTATTTATTTTTCATATTTCTAAGCCACTGTTTAGGGCAGAACCCTCTCAAGATGGCTTATGTAAAAAGAATTCCAATAAAACAAGGGCATTTCAACCTTCTAGAATGGGGAAAAAAACTGCACAAAAGCCAGGAACCCACAAAATTTGAGATGCCCTCCAGATGTATTGGTCTACAACTTCCATCAGCTCCAGAAAGCATGGCCAATGACTTGGGATTATGGGAGTTGTAGCTCAAAACATCTGGAAGATACAGAAAGCTGCACCAGAGAATGTGACGTTGTGGGGTCGACTTGGTGGTCTGGTAGCAGCAGAATATAGTAGCCAATTTCAGCCCTTGGGTGGCAGCAGCAGCAGTCATTTCCTCTCTGGCTACTTCCCTCCATCTTGCTATTCTTTTTTTTTAAAAAAGCAGTTGAGGCTTTGAGTTAAGAAAGAACAATTGAGATGTGACCTTTTGCAAGCAACTTAAATAGAACATTTATGTTTGAGGGAGAGGTGCCAGGCTCTAGAGGAGCTTTAAAGAGCCATTTATTAATGTATGAAAAGGTTGGGTTCCACCTCCCCACCCTTCTCCCTCTCCTTTCAGGATTTGCATATAAATGATAGCAAAAGATGGTTTTGGCTGGAGACAGAGAGAGAAGCACGCACCAGGTGGGGGCTGGGGGGAAGAAATCCTTGCCTTTTAAACAGCCCACTTGATGGCTATGCAGGCTTGGGGAAAATAAGTCTCAGTAGCAATTTAGGATAATCCTGTCTCCCCAAAATCCACGCTGGTGTGTTTTCGCAGACCAACCCTAGAATCTAATTAAGGCCAGCCTGCTTAAAATGAGAGCAAGGGGGCTGCTTTTGATATTCACTTTTCTCTCTCTGAATTTGAGAAGTTAAAGCAGGGGTTCCCAACGTTTCTTGGGACAGTGGGCAGAGTTGGAATTCTGAGTGTCGTGGATGCTCTCACAAAATGGCTACCATGGGAGAGGCTTGCCCATTCATAAAATGGCTGATATGGTAGGCATAGCTGGTTGCAAAACACTCATTTCCCAGAAGACAAACCGGTGAAACTAAATGAAAAGTCACTTGCCTAAGGATTGAAGTACAAGGCCAAGGTGGGGCACCAAAATGCAAAAGCGCTCTTTGGAACCTAAATAAAGAAGGTGCTGGAGGGCAGCATTTGCTTTGCAGCATGCCAGCCTCTCAGTTACATGCTATTTTCTTAAAACCTAAAGAAAACAAAACTTTGTGCATACACTGATGCTGTCTGAGCTGGCTGTGACTGACCAGGACGGGGTTCTTGCACAGTGAAAATATCAACTTGGTGCGGCACATCAGCGAAAAAGACCAAGCCCATGCTGGGATTATTAGGAAAGGGATGTAATTTTCTTTCTTTTTTTCTTAGCTGCATTTTTATGCCTCCCATTACCAATACATTTGGAGGGGGGGAATGAACACTCTAAAATAGAAAAATAGGAAACAAACATTAAATTAAAACTGCATCAAAGGAAAGCCAAGAGCAGGAGTGACCAGTGTCTAAAAAGTAGGGATGTACGGATTCCCCACCGTCTGTTCCAGTGGGAAATCTGCCCAGGGCAGGGGGGGGAGGTGATCCATTCCTCCCCCGCACCCGAATCCTCCGGAGTGGCTCTGCTTAAGGGCCGCTTACCTGGGCAGCTGGAGCCATTGTCCTCCACACCGATTGCCATTAAAAAAAAAAAAATGGTGATTGGCAAGATGTGCCCATAGACTTATATGCAAGATTAATGGCTCTATTTTGCATATAGGTCTATTTTGCGTATAAGTCTACATAGACTTATATGCAAGACTCACGACTCTATTTGCTTATAAGTCTATGGGCACATCCTGCTGATCGCCATTTTTTTTTTAAATGGTGATCGGCGCAGAGGAGAATGGCTCCGGCTGAACAAGCAGTCCCTCGTGGAATTCTCACGGAGCGGAGGTAAGTGGGGCCGATCCACTGTGGATTCCAGAGGATGGATTCCAAAGAACCTGGCCTCATTTGAATCCAGGGTGGATTTCTCTAACATCTCTACTAAAAAGTGCTAAAAATGTTTATAATGTTGGAAAGCTGGGAAAATAAGGTCTTCACCTGATGCCGAAAAGAGTACAATGTGGCGCCAGGTGAGCCTCTCTAGGAAGGGCATTCTGCAAATAGGGTGCCACCACTGAAAAAGCCCTCTCCTTAGTAGCCACCTGTCTCACCTCATGAGACTTTGGCCAGGGCACCTTTAGGTCTTACAGTTAATACCAGCACTTTGACTTGGGCGCAGAGAAGGACTGGAAGCCAGTGCTGATCACAAAATGAAAATTCTCCAGAGCTCCATGGAGGGCATTCCTTCACTTTGGGATGGCACCTCTCTCTGGATCATGTAGACACAGTCAATTTGTTGCTTCTTCAGGGGGAAGAGCCCCCCTGCCCCCCTGCCCCCCCCCCCGACCAGCTATGTCTAGCAAGCCATGCAGTCGAGTTGAGCTGATGTGCTTAACAGCCCAGGTTTCAGTTGCTTTAGGCCTAGTGTTTCCTTTACTTTTGCTTTTTATTTTATTCCTTGGGCAGCTAGTTGCTCCTCCCCACCTCTCCTTAGCAGGGAGCCAGCTTCATATAGCTTCCCCAAGGGTAGACTCACAAGCAGCCAACCTCCATTCAGCTTGGAAGCCAGCTGCCAGAGTGCATGCTTGCGTTGCTGCCACGCTGCTTTTCTAGGCCTTTTTCACTGTGGCTTTGGAACAAGCAACAGCTGTGGTAGCCAGGAGGACAGCTGACCATGCTCCTCTCCCTTCCCTCTCTATAGGGCAGGCAGAGAGCGTTGAGCCCTGATTGCTCCACTTGTTATAGAAATTTCAGTTGTAATATGTCTGTTACCCCATGGTTTTATAAGCTAGGCTATGTCTATTCTACCTCTGTGTGAGATTGCCCTGCTGACAAAGACACAGCGCCGTATCAGAGACTCAGGAATGCCGAGAACGTGTTTATGTTAGAGAACACAACTATCTCTCTGCTGCCTCTCTCTGCGCATGCCTGGGTATGTGAAAGGCGCTGCCTGCTTTCTGTCTCCTTCTCAGTTAGACAAAGAGATTAGTACAGCGCAAGTGTAAGACAGCCCCCAGAGACTTTGTGTATATAAGCCTCTGGATCACACTACTTGATTGTGGCCTTTGTTGGAGCGTTCGCCCCAAGGGTTGCCTTATTCTGCAGAATAAAACCATGTTGGACCAGACCTCTGCCTCCTCTTGTTCTTGGTAAACAAATGGGATGCGTCTACCAGGGACAGAACACAGTTTTTGTAACAATTTCTGGCACCTAGACAGGACTCCCTGTGTGACCTGGGAGCTAGGCAAACGCTGGATCAACCCAAGCGGAGGGTGCCCTGGACCTTGTTCGGTTCACCATGAGGTTTGAGGTGGCTGTTGCCTGGCAACCCAGCTAGCAAAGGACTCCTGAAGAGACGAGGCGAGTGGCGGTCTTTGGAGGACAGGATGCTGTCTGAGGGGTCATTATTAGGCTACACCATGAGGTAAGTCAAATCCGCACTGTCTGAGCCGTTTGGGGAGTGAAAATCTCCGAATCTTGTCCAATTGAGCCTTGCTTAAGCAGCAATTGGATAAAGAGAAAAAAAATAATATAGGGCTGGGGGGGGGGGGATTGGGACGGTCTGTGGAACAGAATAGCCAAGACCCATTGGGATGCATGGTTAGGAATTTTAAGTTGTTCAAGCTGGATTATGGTGCTGAAATGACAAAAGAAGAGCTCATAAAATTTTGTAACAGAATTAGTAATGTTTAGTGTCGGCTGGCCGACTAGGGGAAGCTGGGAAAAGAATGTTGTGTCCAAGGCTTATAATAAAGTGACTGTTGATAATCATTGGGATGTACGAAAGTCACTTACCTTTCCGCGGATTATGTTGATGGTGGGGGGGGAGGCGTTCTGTCCCTCCCCCCAGAATCCTCGACGGGGGGGAGGCGATCTGTTCCTCCCCCCTGGAATCCGCCATGGCCGGCTGTGCTCCGCGGCAGCTCTGCGGAGCAGCCGGCCAGGCCCAGCCAGGCCAGAGCCGTCCACAGCCAGATTTCCAGCTGCGGAGGGCTCTGGGAAAAAACAACAACAACACCGCGTACGCAAATGGCGGCTATGGCCGCTGCCATTTGCGTTCCTTATTTTTGGCCGTCTTAATCTACGTAAATATTTACGTAGCCTATGACGGCAAAAACAAAGGGGAACGCAAATAGCGTAGCGGGCGCTATTTGCGTCCCTTTTTGATTCGCTGTTTTAGCCTACGTAAATATTTATGTAGATTAAGACCCTTTATTTTCGCCATCATAGTCTACATAAATATTTACATAGTCTAAGACGGCCAAAAATAAGGAACGTAAATGGCGGCGGCCATAGCCTGACTCAAGCCCCACGGAAGGAGCTTGGAGATTAAGAGATCCTGCCCAAGGCTCCCTGGATTTCCCCTGCCCTATTAGGTTGGGAGGAGAGGTTGCTGATGGAGGGAGGGAAGCCCCCCCCCCATGGAGAACCCATCTGTTACATCCCCTCGTCTCGCTCCTTCTATGTTGAAAATTCCTCCACTGTGTTCAGGTTTGTTAGAGGAAGCAAGAACAACTGACAAACTTGTAAACTCTGAAGAAAGAGATTTGTTTGAAGTCTTAAAGACTGTGACAAAATTAAAAAAACAAAGACAGCAACCTCTTAAAATGTCTGGGTCTGTGTGAGCTTATCTCTGCCGGTCTGCTCAGAGCAGAGCTAAGAGGGGGTTGCCTGGCCCCACTAGAAGATGTCTGTGAGGACCTAATAGAAACAGTAAGATTTGCAAAAGAATTGCCCAAGTTAAAGCATCACAGCTGGAAAGCTGAGCAGCACTGCTCTGTTCTTATCTGTCGAGGAATCTAGAGGAGGTGTAAGGTTACACCTTCCCCTTTTGAACTAATGAAGAGACAAAGAGCCTTTGCTAAAAACATCCCGTCTTTATTGCCCAAAGCCTTCTTTGTTTGGATCTATTATTGTTTAGATTTTTGAGAGGCACTCTGCACATGGACTGGAACTTTAGACTGTTAGAGACTTGCCGTGAACAGTACTGTGAGGCCTTAAACTCCCGTTGTTGTAGATTGTGTGTTTGTTTGTGATCAGCTCAGTGTACAGTTTGATTTGTAACTTCAACACTCAGATAAAAAGCTACATTTCCAAGGCTTTGATTTCATTTACCCTAATGAAGCATACAGATGCAAATTGCTAGAGATTCACATATTACAAAGGAAACAGCCTTCAAAAAGTTCAAAGAGAAACTACGAAAGTTAGTTTCCGTTTAGAAAAAAGGGGGCAGTAAATTCTCTTAAGAGGTGAGAGAGGAAAATTCCCCCTTCTCAGTGGCACCTCTAAGCCCAGCTGTGCTTCTACAGCCTGAGAAAGTTCCTGCCCCACGTGTTCCAGCTCTTTCTCAAAATCTGAACTGTCCAGACACTCTATATGCTCAGAGGCAAGCCTGACACGCTGTCAAAATTTACGCAGTGTGGAATTGCCGATGCAAAAATGGTGGCTTAGAACTCTTTTCATGTATGAGAATGCCCTTCCCTTGATCTTGATGGGCCCTGACTATGCAGCCGGAGGAACAGTATGATTGCCAGATCTGCTCCACCATGCCCTACGATGCAAGAAATGTTTTTCAGTCATGGGGTTAGATTTCAGTGGTGTGAAGCAGACAAGAAAAAAAAGAAGGAAGCAGATAAAAAGCTAGACAGAATGTAGCTCTGATTGCAGTGGCAGTCACAAGGCTGTTACACAAAATGCTAGTGTCGCCCCCTGGAGGCTAGTCCAATTTGCCCCAAAGAGGAGAGTCAGCTTCAGGCTGGGTCCAACTCGATTTTATTGTTTGCAAACAGTTCGACAGAGGAGCTCACACTCAAAGCAGAGTCGACCCTGGGCAACCTCCGCGCTACAGTTTTATCACTTAGCTTGCATTCCTCAACCAGCCTGTCACTTTGATTGGTTGCCAGCGGTTTGCCTGGCTACCTTATCTAGGGTTGTTGTTGTTGTTCAGTCGTTCAGTCATGTCCGACTCTTCGTGACCCCATGGACCACAGCACGCCAGGCCTTCCTGTCCTGCGCTGTCTCCTGGAGCGTGCTCAAGTCCATATTCATTGCATCAGTGATGCTATCTAGCCATCCCATCCTCTGCCGTCCCCTTCTCCTTTTGCCTTCAGTCTTTCCCAGCATCACGGTCTTTTCCAGAGAGTTTTCTCTTCGCATTAGGTGGCCAAAATATTTGAGCTTCAGCTTCAGTATCTGTCCTTCCAATGAGCACTCAGGGTTAATTTCCTTTAGGATGGACTGGTTTGACCTCCTTGCAGTCCAGGGGGCTTGTAAGAGTCTTCTCCAGCACCACAGTTCAAAAGCATCAATTCTTCGGCGCTCAGCCTTCCTGATAGTCCAGCTCTCACAGCCATATGATACTACTGGGAAAACCATAGCTTTGATTGGACGGACCTTTGTCGGCAAGGTGATGTCTCTGCTTCTTACTATGCTGTCTAGGTTGGCCATAGCTTTCCTCCCAAGGAGCAAACGCCTTTTAATTTCATGGCTGCAGTCACCGTCTGCAGTGACCTTGGAGCTCAAGAAAATAAAATCTGTCACTGCTTCCATTTCTTCCCCTTCTACATGCCAGGAAGTGATGGGGCCAGATGCCATGATCTTCGTTTTTTTAATGTTGAGTTTCAGACCAGCTTTTGCACTCTCCTCTTTCACCCTCAACAAGAGGCTCTTTAGATCCTCTTCGCTTTCTGCCATTAGGGTGGTATCGTCTGCATATCTGAGGTTGTTGATAATTCTCCCGGCAATCTTAATTCCGACCTATGATTCATCCAACCCGGCGTTTCTCATGATGTACTCTGCATATAAGTTAAATAAGCAGGGCGACAATATGCAGCCTTGTCATACTCCTTTCCCAATTTTGAACCAATCGGTTGTTCCACGTCTGGTTCTTACTGTTGCTTCTTGACCCTCGTACAGGTTTCTCAGGAGACAGGTAAGGTGGTCTGGTACTCCCATCACTTTAAGAATTTGCCACAGTTTGTTGCGATCCACACAATCAAAGGCTTTAGCGTAGTCAATGAAGCAGAAATAGACGTTTTTCTGGAATTCTCTTGCTTTCTCCATGATCCAGCGAATGTTGGCGATTTGATCTCTAGTTCCTCTGCCTCTTCGAAACCCAGCTTGTACTTCCGGTAGTTCTCGGTTCGCATACTGCTGAAGCCTAGCTTGTAGGATTTGGAGCATCACCTTGCTGGCATGTGAAATGAGCGCAATTGTGCAGTAGTTTGAACACTCTTTGGCATTGCCCTTCTTTGGAATTGGAATGTAAACTGACCTTTTCCAGTCTTGTGGCCACTGTTGAATGTTCCAAATTTGTTGGCATTTTGAGTGCAGCACTTTAACAGCTTCATCTTTTAGGATTTTAAATAGCTCAGCTGGAAGACTGTCATCTCCGCTAGCTTTGTTGTTAGTAATGCTTCCTGAGGCCCACTTGACTTCACTCTCGAGGATGTCCGGCTCAAGTTCAGTGACCGCACTATCATGGCTATCAGGGACATTCAGATCTTTCCTGGATAGTTCTTCTGTGTATTCTTTCCACCTCTTCTTAATCTCATCTGCTTCTGTTAGGTCCCTGCCTTCTTTGTCCTTTATCATGCCCATCTTTGCACAAAACGTTCCCTTGAGATCTCCGATTTTCTTGAAGAGATCTCTAGTCTTTCCCATTCTGTTGTTTTCCTCGATTTCTTTGCATTGTTCATTTAAGAAGGCCTTGTCTCTCCTTGCTAT
The DNA here is from genome assembly GCF_057233095.1 of Heloderma suspectum. Classification (NCBI taxonomy): domain Eukaryota; kingdom Metazoa; phylum Chordata; class Lepidosauria; order Squamata; family Helodermatidae; genus Heloderma; species Heloderma suspectum. The sequence goes on along the minus strand of NC_139475.1, from coordinate 59,599,117 downwards.
TCTCTGGAACTCTGCATTCAGTTGGGTTCAGTTCCATTCAGTTCCATTCAGTCTGGAACTTCCCCTTTCTCCCTTGCTTTTCGCTTCCCTTCTTTCCTCAGCTACTTGTAAAGCCTCCTCAGACAGCCACTTTGCTTTCTTGCATTTCTTTTTCTTTGGGATGAATTTAGTTGCTGCCTCCTGAACAATGTTACGGACCTCCGTCCATAGTTCCTCAGGCACTCTGTCTATCAGGTCTAATCCCTGAAATCTATTCCTCACCTCCACTTATTCATAAGGGATATGATTTCTGTCATACCTGAATGGTTTAGTGGTTTTCCCTACGTTCTTCAATTTCAGCCGAAATTTTGCAAGAAGCAGCTCATGATCTGAGCCACAGTCAGCTCCAGGTCTTGTTTTGACTGACTGTATGGAGCTTCTCCATCTTTGGCTGCAAAGGACATAATCAATCTGATTTCGATATTGACCATCTGGTGACGTCCATGTGTAGAGTCGCCTCTTGTGCTGTTGGAAAAGAGTGTTTGCTATGATCAGCATGTTCTCTTGGCAAAACTCTATTAGCCTTTGTCCTGCTTCATTTTGTACGCCAAGGCCATGCTTGCCTATTATCCCGGTGACTTCTTGACTTCCTACTTTAGCATTCCAATCCCCTATGATGAAGAGGACATCTTTTTTTGGTGTTAGTTCTAGAAGGTGTTGTAGGTTTTCATAGAACCGATCAACCTCAGCTTCTTCGGCATCAGTGGTTGGGGCACAGACTTGAATTACCGTGATGTTGAATGGTTTGCCTTGGATTCGTAGTGAGATCATTCTATCGTTTTTGAGATTGTACCCCAGTACTGCTTTTCCCACCCTTTTGTTGACTATGAGTGCTACTCCATTTCTTCTCAGGGATTCTTGCCCACAGTAGTAGATATGATGGTCACCTGAATTAAATTCGCCCATGCCTGTCCATTTTAGTTCACTGATTCCCAAGATGTTGATGTTCAGTCTTGCCACCTCATGCTTGACCACCTCCAGCTTACCTTGATTCATTGATCTTACATTCCAGGTTCCTAAACAATATTGTTCTTTACTGCATCGGACTTCCTTTTCACCACCAGACACATCCACAGCTGAGTGTCCTTTCAGCTTTGGCCCAGCCGCTTCACTCTTTCTGGCGCTACTTGGAAATACCCTCTGCTCTTCCCCAGTAGCATATTGGACACCTTCCGACCTGAGGGGCTCATCTTCCGGCGTCATCTCTTTTAGCCTTGTGATACGTTCCATGGGGTTTTCTTGGCAAGAATACTGGAGTGGGTTGCCATTTCCTTCTCCAGTGGACCACATTTTGTCAGAACTCTCTGCCATGACCTGTCCGTCTTGGGTGGCCCTGCATGGCATAGCTTATGGCTTCACTGAGTTACGCAAGCCCCTTTGCCACAACAAGGCAGTGATCCATGAAGGGGATCTAGGGTTACTGCTCACTCATTCCAGGCATGCGCAGCTCTTACAATACTACATGCTGCTTAAGGCACATACAATGGCTTTTAGGTTACATTTTTACTACAATTCCCCCCTCAAAAGGCTTTTCTCAAATTTATACCCTCTTTGGTCCAGCGGTGGACTACGCACTTAAAGGCGCAAACTATTATCGCTGTGGCATTGACGGTTTTCTCTAAATGGCAAGTGAGGCCTAGGACACCTTTGTTCTAGCTACTAGAATGTTGACAACAAAAACACATTTTTTTGGTGTAAGTCTGGAATTGGAACTCTTGGAACTCAGTTTTGTTCAGTTCATCAGGAACCCTTGAAACGAGAGTGCCCTCTTTCTGTAGAGCTACCTGTGGTTTTCTAATTAAGGCAGGCAACAAAGTAAAGGTTCTGACAGTTGATGGATGTTTGTAATAGAGAGCAAAATTATCTCTATTCTGCTTAAACATAAGCTCAACATGCCTCTTAAACTAATGTGTTTTTGTTTTTTACTTGAGTGGGGAGTGTTGAGGCAACTAAACATAAGAAGGAGAGAATAATGCGCATGAGTAAGCGTTAGGAGAAAGCTCTCTCATGAACAAATACTTGAGTCCCTCCAGGGGTTCATTATTCCAACGGCTGCCTTCAGGTGGGTCAGCTTCCGGTGTGACCCTCTCTGGTGCAGTTGATGCCTTTATTCAGTGTGATGAATCCACTTCTTCCCTTTAGCAACTTTTATAGCAGTGCGAGTGGTAAGCAGGATCTGAAACTGGACCCTTCCGCTTCTCTGTAGGTGGTTCATCTTTCTAGGACTGGATTAGCACCCAATCGCCGGGATTGAGATTATGCACTGGAGCGTCTAAAGGCCAGGATTGGTGAGGTGTCGCAAACCTGTGAAAACAAAACAGACTGCAAGGCAGTAACATAATCTTGAATCTTAAAACTCTTACTTCTAAATTCACATTTAAGCTGTCAGCCATAGGTAATATCCGAGGTGGGTGCTTATATAACGTTTAAAGGGTGTCAATTTAATACTTCCCTTGGGGGTGCACCGTACTCGAGTCAAGGTGATCGGCAAGGCCTGTGGCCTTTCAACTTAATCATTAAACAAATTCTAGTGAGCATTGTCTTTAAGGCGCGGTTCATCTTCTCAACTTGACTTGTAGATTGAGGTTTCCAAGGGGGGTGTAGCTTCTAGTTAGTTTGTTATGCCTGGGCCACTATTTGCGTCACTTGTCCAACAAAATGGGGCCCCTGATTTGATTCACTCTCTTTAGGTAACAAGAGCCTAGGGATTACTTTTTAACAGGATCTTGGCTACTGTCTGTGCGGTGCAGTCAATTGGTTTTATTATTACTAGCAGGTACCGATAGCCATGAGTCTGGGGCAACTCTGAAAAGTCAATTTGAAATCTCTGAAAAGGATAGTAAGCGCATGGGCGACTTCTCATTTGAGCTGGGGGCTCAAACATCTTTGAATCGTTTTTGAGGCACAAAGGGCAGTTAGCCACTGCTCTCAGGTCTTGGTCCAACCTGAAGGAGGCGCTATCTGCCTCGGGCGCACCCCAAATCAGGGTGTTAAAGGGGGATGATCCCTGTATTAGCTAACCACAATTTTTTGAACTTCTCAATGAGCGGCTTCAAGCCTGCACAGGTGGCTTTCTTCAGAGGATACTGCCTCACGCACACAGGGCTCTCTCCCTTTTTAAAGAAGATTTTAACTGGTGTTATGCATTTGCTCGGGCAGGGGTTCTGTCTGTCCACACACAAGGATCAGCATTCTCTAAAATCTCAGTCCTTTTGGCCTCTGACACAATCTTGATTGCTTGAAGGGCCATCTGATAATTTGAGCCCTGCTTTATTGGCAGCTGTACTACAATCTGATTATCACGGAAGAAGATTTTAGCTTGCAGTTTTGTTAACAAGTCCTGCCCCAAGAGGGCAACCAGGCATGCAGATGAAACTACAAAGGCATGTTCCAGTATGTTATTTCCAATCTTCGTGAGGAGGGGCTTACACAAGGGCAATTTAGTTTTTTTCCTTCAGTTCCTTCTACAGCTACATGCTTTCCACTTCCTCTCGCCGGGGGGCTTCACAGGGATCATAGAAAATGTGGCTCCAGTATCTACTAGGGCCTGACAGTCCCTGTCACCAACCCTTACTTTTATCTTGGGATTCTCCCGAGCATAGAATAGTAGGGTTGGAAGGGGCCTACAAGGCCATCGAGTCCAACCCCTTGCTCAGTGCAGGAATCCAAATCAGAGCATCCTTGATAGATGGCTGTCCAGCCTTGTCTTGAATGCCTCCAGTGTGGGAGAGCCCACCGCCTCCCCAGGTAATGGGTTCCATTGTCGTATTGCTCTAACAGTCAGGACGTTTTTCCTGATGTTCAGCCAGAATCCGGCTTCCTGTCACTTGAGCCCATTATTCTGTGTCCTGCACTCTGGGATGATCGAGAAGAGATCCTGGCCTTCCTCTCTGTGACAGCCTTCCAAGTCCTTGAAGAGCGCTATCAGATCTCCCCTCAGTCTTCTCTTCTCAAGGCTAAATATGCCCAGTTCTTTCAGTCAAATGCAGCTTTTTATCTGAGTGTTGAAATCACAAATCAAACTGTACACTGAGCTGATGACAAACAAACACACAATCTATAACAACGGGAATTTAAGGCTAAGACAAGCCTCACAGTACTTTTTACCGCAAGTCTTTAACTGTCCAAAGTTCCAGTCCATGTGCAGGGTGCCTCTCAAAAGTCTGAACAATGATAGATCTAAACAATGAAGGCTTTGGGCCATAAAGACGGGTTGTTTTTAACAAAAGCTCTCTGTCTCTTCATCAGTTCGAATGGGGAAGGTGTAACCTTACACCTCTTCTAGATTCCTCCACAGATAAGAACAGAGCAGTGCTGCTCAGCTTTCCAGCTGTGATGCTTTTCTTTTTTTTGCAAATCTCACTCTTGTCAGGTCCTCACAGACACCTTCGAGCCTCTCTGCTTGCTAAGGCTAAACCAGCAGCGGCAAGGGGGGTTAGGTAGCTCCCCCTTGGCTCTGCTCTGAGCTGACTGACAGAGATAAGCTTACACAGACCCTGCTTTTTAAGAACTTGCTCTGTCTTTGTTTCTTGATCTTGCCACAGTCTTTAAGACTTCAGACAAATCTCTTTCTTCAGAAGTTGCAACTTTTTCAACTGCTTTTGCTTCTTCTAACAAACTTGGATACGGTGGCAGACAAACTGTCTCTGGAGGGCCCCCTCCCCCCCCCCAACAACCTCTCCTCCCAACCTAACAGACCGAATAAGATGAGGGGGAGCTCAGGGCACCTTGGGCAGGGTCTCCCAGTCTTCAAGCTCCTTCCGTGGGGCTTGAATCGGGGAGAACAGGGGCTTTGGGCTTTACCTCGGAGCATACCATCATGACTTTACAATATTGAACTTTAAATTCAACCTTTTCTCGCCTTCAGTGGATTTTGGTCAGCACTTATCCGAATGCCAATAACCTCACTTTCCCTGAGGCAAATCTATCTCACTACTTGATTCAGACACCACCCGGGGTCTCTTGCCCCTGTGGTCTTTTGCCAGTAACACATTTACACATTTACACTTCTGTAACTAAGGAGGATTCTTTCCACACCAGTTCAACCAACCATCAATATAGGGGAATTGATCTCATTGCCCATTATTCACCACATTTTTATATACAGAATTTACAAGATTTACATTGAAGGATCCTATGTCTTGCCAACTAATTCCAAATGCTGGCCAGTCCAGTTGGCAAAAGAAGGTCAATTTACCCTTGGCCATCTTAATTCTATGATCTCCTTTGAACTTCCTAAAGTTCCTGAGCGTGCATCCCAGTGGGGTTGCAGAGTTTTCTTAACGGGAGCCACCCGACCCCATTGTGCCTACCTCTATTTGAAACTGTACATGGAGCCTGACAAACCTCAGATGCTCCGAAGGCAACTCAAACAGAAAGGCACAAGGGAAATCAAATACTTACTCTGCCCAGCACCCTAGTGCCGTCTCTTCAGACCCGTTCAGCCTGGTTGACTCAATCAATGGAGTCCACGCCTTTAACCTCCCAGGTGTCTCGACCCCCGTTTTCTGGTGCCGTGGCAGACCTCAAAGGCGGTCTGGCGCGCCCCACAGGCACCTTCGCCGGTTCTGTCGTTTGACCCCGGTGTGGTCCAACGGGACTCCTGACTACTCGCCAGATTGTTGCACAAAATGCTAGTTTCGCCCCCTGGAGGCTAGTCCAATTTGCCCCAAAGAGGAGAGTCAACTTCAGGCTGGGTCCAGCTCGATTTTATTGTTTGCAAACAGTTCGACAAAGGAGCTCATGCTCAAAAGCAGAGTCGACCCTGGGCAACCCCCGCGCTACAGTTTTATCACCTCAGCTTGCATTCCTCAGCCAGCGTATCACTTTGATTGGTTGCCAACGGTTTGCCTGGCTACCTTATCTTAGGGTTACTGCTCACTCATTCCAGGCATGCACAGCTCTCACAATACTACGTGCTGCTTAAGGCACATACAATGGCTTTTAGGTTACATTTTTACCACAAGGCAAGTCCCTGATTAAGTAAATAAATGCTTGAAGAAAGATTTTAGAACTCAAAGAAAGAACATTTGTGGGGGAAAAGCGTGGCGGTAGTTGCCCGCTGTCAAGGGCTCCTTGGAGGCCTCTCTCAGTCTAATCCAGTAGCCAAGTCCAGACACAGACAAAGGGATTCCTTTCAAAGCTTTATTCTTCTTTTACAACTTAACAACTTTACAGGTAGTAACTAGATCTGAGCAGCAGAGTACCTATGCCCTAAGTTGAAACAGTTGGACCCCGTTTGAAAGGGAATTACTGGCAGACCCCTGCACTTAAGGACTAGGGAGAGTCCCTCCCCTTTTCTCTTGGAGCCTCTGGGCGCAGCCCTTGTTTGTGCGCCAACCTGGCACTTCGCCTCCTTTCCACGCCCTCCATCTGGCGCCGCTGTCTGCGTCTGCGTCGCGCATCTACTAAGTCTGCTATGTCTGCTTGGTCACTCCCTGGACTGCTTTCAAGTCTAGGAATGCTGGTGGGAGGAATCTCCGCCAGCTGTGGGCCCTGGGAAAGCGGAGCGCGCTCCTCTCCCAGGAGCGACTGCTCTTCCTCAGAATCAGAACTACTCTGGGATTCTATGGGCTCAGTGTCCACCCTGACATCCCCAAGATGAATTGCCTCCAGGGTGAATTGGAAGCAGCTGATGCCTAGAGCCCATCACTTAGAAGTGAAGTAGCCACAACAATGTAAGAGTTCTTTGTGACTAGAAAGAAAAGGGAGCTTATCTAGGGATGGCGGACAATTCCGCCACGGATCTCAGTGAGGCCAAATGCCAGTGCATTTGGCCCCCTGAAAACCGTGGCGGAACGAAGGGCCCCCCCCCCCCGCATATTGGGCCCGGAACAGAGCCCCCAACCCACTACACGTGCGCGAAACGGAGCACTTACCTGCTGCCGTCCGCGCCGACTAGCGAATGGTGGCCGCCTCCACGGCCGCCATTTGCTTCCTCTTCATAGACGGGATAGGCTACGTAAGTATTTACGTAGCCTATCACGGCAAGGTAAAAAAAAAACACGTACGCAAATGGCAGCTATGGCGGCTGCCATTTGCGTTCCTTTTTTTCGCCGTTTTAGCCTACGTAAATATTTACGTAAGCTATTACGGTGAAAAAAAAGGGGAACGCAAATAGCGTCCACTACGCTATTTGCGTTCCCCTTTTTTTCCCGCTGTAATAGCTTATGTAAATATTTACGTAGGCTAAAACGGCGAAAAAAAGGAACGCAAATGGCAGCCGCCATAGCTGCCATTTGCGTACGTGTTTTTTTTTTTACTTTGCCGTGATAGGCTACATAAATATTTACGTAGCCTATCACGGTTTAATACAGGGATGCAAATGGAGGCGGCTACAGCAGCTGCCATTTGTGTCCCTGCTGCCCAGCGGCCCGATGTCTGGCTGTGGGTGGAGCCGGCTGGCAGCTCTGTGGAATCCCCGCGGAGCGGAGCCGGCTGGGCAGGACTCCGGGGGGAGGGACGGAGCGCCTTCCCCACCACCACGAAGAAGATCCATGAAACGGTAAGTGACTTTCGTACATCCCTAAGCTTATCCCAAATGTGCATTGTTGAGATTAATGTAAGGCGAGAAGGTTTAAAGAAGTGAGTTTCTGTTGAGACAATAGCAAACAGCCTAATTTGCAGAAAAGGCAAGTAAAGAGTTAAAGCTGGTGCATGGCACAGAGAGGTTGAAACATGATCTGCAGAACAGGCAAGTCAGAAAGATAAATGTGTTTCTTGTGAAGAAAGAAAATATTGGCAAAAGACTGCCCAGAGCTAAAGGGGAAGAAGAGGGGGCACAATAGCCATACAAAGACCAGGGTCTGAAACCTCCACCCTGAAGGGCTGCTTGGCTCTGAAGAACCCTTTAGTTACAATAAAAGTTAAAAAGAGACTGAAACCTTTGATTGACTTGATTATAGAAAGAAGGTGAAGCCCCTGTATGAAGCTTTGACAAAAATATTACCCACTACGAGTGGACAATTGAAATAAAAAGGCTTTTCTTAAATTGAAGCAAGCCTTGATATTACCATCTGCTTTAGCCTTGTCAGACCCCAGATCATGAAATGTTTAGATGCCTTGATGAAGCCAAAAGAAGTAGCTATGATGCACGCGTGAGAGCATGCAGAAAGAGTGCCATTCCTGAAATAAAAAGGAAAAGGCAATGCTTTGGCAGATAAAGCTACAAGGGAAGCAGCACAAATGAAAAGTGAAGAGGTGCATTATGAAAAAGCCCTAATCCCATATTTGAGTACAGACTTGGTTCCAATATACTCCCTGGCTAAGAATGAAAAAGCCCTTGAATATAAGGCAAAGCAAACTGAAGATGGATGGTGGGTAGTCCCAAGAGGCAAAGTATTCATACCCAAGCCTCTTTTGAGTTTGATAGTAAGAGATTTGCACCAGACTACGCATTTAAGAAGAACTGTGATACAAGATCTCCTCGTGAGACATTGTGGCCCCAAGATTGTATGCTGAAACCCAGAGAGCAGTGGCTAATTGCCCTCTGTGCCTCAAAAACAATCCAAAGATGTCTAAGCCCCCAGCTCAAATGAGAGGTCGCCCATGGGCCTACTATCCTTTCCAGAGACTTCAAATGGACATTTCAGACTTGCCCCAGACTCATGGCTATCGGTACCTGCTAGTAATAATAAAAAAGAAGTAGTCCCTAAATTCTTGTTACTTAAAGAAATCAAATCAAATCAAGGGCCCCATTTTGTTGGACAGGTGACGTGAGCAGTGGCCCAGGCACCACAAATCAACTGGAAGCTACATCCCCCCTTGGAAACCTCAATCCACAAGTCAAGTTGAGAGGACGAACCACACCCTAAAGTCAACGTTTACTAGAAAATTTGTTCAGAGACTAAGTTGAAATGCTCACAGTTCTTGACAATCACCTTGACTCAAGTATGGTGCACCCCCAAAGGAAGTATTAAATTGACACCTTTGAAATGTTATATGGGCGCCCACCTCAGATATTACCTATGGCTGATAGCTTAAATGTGAATTTAGAAGTAAGAGCTTTAGAGATCCAAGAATATGTTACTGCCTTGCAGTCTGTTTTGCTTTGTCTTTACAGGTTCGTGGTACCACACCAATCCTTGCCTTTGGACGCTCGAGTGCATAGTTTCAATCCCAGTGATTGGGCGCTGATCCAGTCCTAGAAAGATGAACCACCTACCAAGAAGCAGAAGGGTCCATTTCAGATCCTACTCACCACTCATTACACTTAAGTAAAGGCATCACCCGCACCAGAGAGGGTCACACCGGAAGCTGACCCACCTGAAGGCCACCGTTGGATTAGGAAACCCTTAGAAGGACTCAAGTATTTGTTCATAAAAGAGCTTTCTCTTAATGCTTACACATGCGCATTATTCTTTCCTTCTTAAGTCTAGTTGTCTTAATACTCTTCACTTGAGTAAAAAGAAATTAGTTTAAGAGGCATGCTGAGTTTATGTTTAAGCAAGATAGAGATAATTCTATTCTCTATTACAAACACCCATCAATTGTCAGAGACTTCACTTTGTTGCCTGTCTTGACTAGAGAACCGCAAGTAATAGTTAGAGCTCTACAGAAAGAGGACACTCTCTTTTCAGAGGTTCCTGATAAATTAGACAAAACTAAGTTTTAAAAGTTCAAACTCCAGACTTACACCAAGAGAATGTGTTTTTGTTGTCAACATTTTGGTAGCTAAAACAGAAAAAGCATCCTAAGTAGGGATGTCAGAGTATTCCGCCACGGATCTCGGTTCCACGGATCCCCCCGAAATCTCACCACGGATCCCCCGAAATCTATGGCGGAATGGCCTGCCCCCCCGCCCCCCCCCCACGGATCCTCCCTGGGACGAGACTTACTGGGGCGGATGTTCCGGGTGGTGGTGGCGGCGGCGGCGGCGGCGGCGGCTGGTCTTCCGACCAGCTGCTGCCACCACCATTTGCAGTCTGGAGGTGTGTGTGTGTGTTTTTTTTTACAGGGACGTGATAGGCTACGTAAAGATTTACGTAGCCTATCATGGCTGGGTTAAAAAAACAAAACGCGTACGCAAATGGCGGCGGCTATGGCCGCCGCCATTTGCGTTCCTTATTTTTCGCCGTCTTAGTCTACGTAAATATTTATGTAGACTATTATGGCGAAAACAAAGGGGAACGCAAATAGCGTAGCAGGCACTATTTGCGTTCCTTTTTGATTTGCCGTTTTAGCCTACGTAAATATTTACATAGGCTAAAACGGCGAATCAAAAAGGGACGCAAATAGCGCCCGCTACGCTATTTGCGTTCCCCTTTGTTTTCGCCATAATAGTCTACATAAATATTTACGTAGACTAAGACGGCGAAAAATAAGGAACGCAAATGGAGGCGGCCATAGCCGCCGCCATTTGTGTACGTGGTTGTTTTTTGTTTTGTTTTTTTACCGGCTGTGGCCTGGGCTGGGCCTGGCCAGCTGCTCCACGGAGCCGCCACAGAGCACAGCTGGCCGTCGAGGATTCCGGGGAGGAGGAACAGATCGCCTCCCCCCCCGGCGAGGATTCCGGCGGGAGGGACGGAACGCCTCCCCCCCACACCATAAACATAATCCGCGGAAAGGTAAGTGACTTTCGTACATCCCTAATCCTAAGCCTCACTTGTTGTTTAGAGAAAACCGTCAATGCCACAGCTATAATAGTGAAGGCCATGCAATCTAAAATTGAAAATCTCAACCAGCAAGTGATCCTTAGTTATGGTTGATTTTCTGGCTCCCTGATTTTGCATAGTTAGAACTTGTGATTAGCGCAGTTCTGTTTGTTATGATACTGTTGATAATAGTTTGCACCTTTAAGTGTGTAGTCCATTGCTGGACCAAGGAGAGGTATGAGATTTAAGAAAAGCCTTTTGAGGGGGGAGTGTTATAGAAATTTCAGTTGTAATATGTCTGTTATCCCATGATTTTATAAGCTAGGCTATGTCTATTCTACCTCTGTGTGAGATTGCCCTGCTAACAAAGACACAGCGCCGTATCAGAGACTCAGGAATGCCGAGAACGTGTTTATGTTAGAGAACACAACTATCTCTCTGCTGCCTCTCTCTGCGCATGCCTGGGTATGTGAAAGGCGCTGCCTGCTTTCTGTCTCCTTCTCAGTTAGACAAAGAGATTAGTACAGTGCAAGTGTAAGACAGCCCCCAGAGACTTTGTGTATATAAGCCTCTGGATCACACTACTTGATTGTGATCTTTGTTGGAGCGTTAGCCCCAAAGGTTGCCTTATTCTGCAGAATAAAATTGTGTTGGACCAGACCTCTGCCTCCTCTCGTTCTTGGTAAACAAACTGGAAATACTACCAGGGAAAGAACACAATTTTTGTAACACACTGGCCCTCTCTACCATGGCGGAAAGAAGCACCACTCCTGGATCGGACTCAGAAGCCTCAGTTGGAGGCCGAGCAGGCAGAGATGGGCCTGACGATCAGGATGTGAGTTTGGTGCCCAGAAGAGAAAAGCATGGTCCTCAGCATCAAGACTCAGAGGTCAGTGTTGCAGGCCCACCCCCTATGCCAGACCTTGCAGGAGAAGGGGCCATGCCTCAGTTTGCAGCCTGGGTTCCAAACCTGGTTTCCCTGCAGGTTTCACAGGCCCCACCAGCAAGGGGGAGGGATACCCCTACAGGAGGGATCTTCCTTGGGTTGTTACAGAGAGAAAGGCCAGGATCTTTTCTTGATCATCCCAGAGTACAGGAGATGGAATAATGGGCTCAAGTTACAGGAAGCCAGATTCCGGTGTGGTAAGAGCGGAACACACTCACATGTTCATCGTCTAGCTGAGGGTCTAATAAAAATCAACTAGACACGGGTAAGCTCTGGATCAAACACGTGTTTATTGCTTAAGCAAGGCAGAAGTCTCAAAGAGAAATCAGCCACGGACAAGGGGCGGCACACACCTTTTATACTGTGAGGTAAAGACCAGTTTTACAATGGAAAAATACTGCTGCTGGGCAGTAAACTACCAGGTCACGTAGGCAGGAAGGCCCCTCTGGCCAGGCGCCTATCAACATTCCCTTGTGTTGGGCAGAACGGCCTGTTTCTGGAACAAACTGCTGACAGGGCCGTTCTTTGGCACGTAGCTTTCCCAGGAGAACATGGGGAGGGGAGACACAGGTCAAACATGGAGGGGCTTTGGTTCCCTTTCTTCTCACCAGCTGAACATCAGGAAAAACGTCCTGACTGTTAGAGCAATATGACGATGGAACCAATGACCTAAGGAGGTAGTGGGCTCTCCCACACTGGAGGCCCTCAAGACGAGTCTGGACAGCCATCTGTCAGGGATGCACTGACTTCGATTACTGCAATGAGCAGGGGGTTGGACTCGATAGCCTTGTGGGCCCTTTCCAACCCCACTATTCTTATGATTCTAAGAAGCACCACAGATCTAGGCAGAGGTCCTCCTACAGCCACAAATGCAACTGCAGGTCCTCCCCACCCCCCATTGAGGGCTCCCCTTTGGCATCCATCTCAAGGGGTTCAGCTAGCCCTCCTCCCCGCTCCTCCCCTGTCAACAAGGCAAGGAAGAGACATAGGCCCGAGAAGGCACTTAAAGGCTCAGGGGCGAAAAGCAGTAGTAAAAGGCTTAAACTTTCTTCTGTTAGGTTTGAGTCTGACTCAGAAAGCAGCAAAGATGAAGGGCAGCTCTCTGAGGAGGAGCTTGAGCCTTCCAATTCAAAGAGCAGACTCTTCAATCCAGAACTGTTCCCAGCACTGCTGATCAAGGCCTCTAGGAGACTCCAGCTTTCTGGGGACACCACTGTGCCATCTGAGACCACAGGCACCACAGTGCAAAAAGGGGATAAGTCTGTCTTCCCTCAGGCCTCTACAAAGCCTGTGATGGTCCCCCTACCCCATTCCTCTGAGGAGGCCTGGAAAGCAGAGTGGGGTACCCCTCCAAACCCAAGTCAGCCCATAAGCTGGCAACTAAACTCTACTCCCTTCCAAGCAAAGCCATGGATTTGCTGAAGGTCCCTGTGGTAGATGCTCCTGTTGCAGCACTCACTTCCTGTGCGGCCATTCCTACTGATGGGGAGGGGGGACCTAAAGTTCCATGTGATAAACATGTGGAGGCCGCACTCCGCTAAGATTTCTAATCCTTTGCTGCAGCCTTCAGGGCATCAGCTACCAATTCATTTTTCTCAGTTTATCTATGGGCAGAGGATATGGCAGGGGCAGAGTCCATGCCAAACCCCATAAAGGACGGTCTCAAGAAAATTGCATATACAGCTGCTGTCCTTGCAGATTCAGCCCTGGATGCTCTACAATTCAAGGCTAGAGCCATGGCATCCAATTCCCTGGCCAGAAGGAACATTTGGCTACGTCATTGGGATGCAGACCTTGGTTCACAATCCAGGCTTGCTAGTTCTACCGTCAAAGGAGCCAAACTTTTTGGCAGTCCGCTGGAGACAGTGATGATTGAAGTGAAGGACAAGAAAAAGATCTTGCCAACTGATAAAAAGGAGGCCCACAAGCCCAGCAGCAGTTTTCCTTTTGAGGTAACAAGATCACACAGAGAACCCAATCCTCAGGTGGTTTCAAGAATAAATGGAACTGTTCCTTTAGATCCTCAGGGAAAAGTGAGTCCTCCAGCTATCCTTCCTTCCTCCACCATAAGGGCAGAAAGAAACACCAATCTTCCTGATGCCAACAGTGTTCCCGCTATTGAGCACACACAGGGTCGGCTGATACATTTTGCCCCAATGTGGATCACTACCACCTCAGACAGATGGGTCAGGGAGACCATAGCTTGGGGCTATGCCCTGGAATTCTCTCCTCGGCCCAGGGTCAAGTTCATACCTTCTCCCAGGGCAAAGAACCCAATAAAGCACAAGAAATTCTTGAGAGCAATAGAACATCTCCTAACCATCAAGGCAATAGAGCCAGTTCCTCAGCTGGACATCCAGGTTCTACTCCATTTTTTTCTTAGTTCCCAAGAAAAACAGGGACATAAGGGCGATCCTGGATCTAAAATGGCTCAACAAGCATATCCCCAAGAAACACTCCAAAATGGAGACGCTCTGATCAATTGTGGAAGCTTTGGAACAAGCAGAATTCCTCACTTCAATAGACCTGTCAGAGGTGTATCTGCACATTCCGATAAGGGACTCCCATCATCGATTCATGAGGTTTTGTTACAACAATTGCCATTTCCAGTACTGAGCACTGCCCTTTGGTCTGACCTGTGTGCCAAGAGTGTTTACCAAGGTGTTGATAGCTCTCATGGCTCACCTCGGAACCCAAGAGGTATTGATCCACCATTATTATTTTATTTTATTTTATTTTATTATTTATTTCTATGCTGCCCAATAGCCGAAGCTCTCTGGGTGGTTCACAAAAATTAAACCCAAAAAGCGCAGGGTAAAACAGTAAAAAATACAAAAGCATTAAAACTGCAATATAACAATACAACCAGAATAAAACCTAGCAGCAATGCAGAGATTTAAAATACAGGTTTAAAACAGGAAAGCTAAAAGACTGGAAAGCTAAAATGCCTGGGAAAATAAAAAGGTCTTCACCTGGCACTGGAAGGAATACAACGTAGGCACCAGGTGAACCTCTCTAGGGAGCTCATTCCGCAGCTGGCGTGCCACAGCAGAAAAGGCCCTCTTCCTGGTAGCCACCCACCCCACTTCCTTTGGCAGGGGCTCCTGGAGAAGGACTGCTGAGGATGATCTTAGGGTCCAGGCAGGCACATAGGGGAGGAGGCGATCCCTCAGATAACCTGGCCCCAAGCCGTTTAGGGCTTTGAATGTTAACACCAGCACTTTGAATCGAGCCCAGAAATGGGCTGGCAGCCAGTGCAGCTGGAAAGGTACTGGCATAATGTGATTTCGTTGGCCAGTCCCTGTTAACAGTCTTGCTGCCCTAGTTTGGACCAGCTGAAGTTTCCAGACCGTTTTCAAGGGCAGCCCCACGTATAATGCATTGCAGCAATCCCAACGAGAGGTTACCAGAGCATGGATAACTGGAGCTGGGCTCTCTCTGTCCAGATAAGGGCGCAGTTGGCATACCAGCCAGAGCTGATAAAAGGTGCTCCGTGCCACTGAGTTCACCTGTGCCTCAAGTGACAGCTCTGGGTCCCAGAGCGCCCCAAACTACGAACCTGCTCCTTTAGGGGGAGCGCAACCCCCTCCAGAACAGGTCGAACATCGCCTAGCCGGGCAGACGAACCACCCACTAAGAGTACCTCCGTCTTGTCTGGATTGAGCTTCAGTTTATTGGCCCTCATCCGGCCCATTACCGTGCCCAGGCCCTGATTCAGAGCAGCCACTGCCTCACCGGGGTTTGATGAGAAAGAGGTGGTGCTGGGTGTCATCCGCATATTGATGGCACCTCAGCCCGCACCTCCGGATAGCCTCCGCCAGCGGTTTCATGTAGATGTTGAAGAGCATGGCGGATAAAACAGAGCCCTGTGGAGCCCCATGGCACAGAGCAGTAATCCCCCAGCACCACCTTCTGGAGTCAGCCATCCAAGTAGGAGCGGAGCCACTGCAGTGCCGTGCCTCCAACTCCCAACCCAGGCAACGTACCCAGAAGGACGCCATGGTCGATGGCATCGAAAGCCGCTGAGAGGTCCAGGAGAATCAGCAGGGTCGCACTCGCCCTGCCCCTCTCCCGGCAGAGGTCATCCCACAGGACGACCGGGGCAGTTTCCGTTCCAAAACCGGGCCCGAAGCCCGATTGAAATGGATCTAGGTAATCCGTTTCATTCAAGAGTGCCTGGCGCTGTCCTGCAACCACCCGCTCAAGCACCTTGCCCAGGAAGGGGAGGTTGGCCACCGGCCTGTACTTGTCAACGTCCTCTGGGTCCAGGTTTTAAAGAGGCCAGCACCACTCCCTCTCTCAAGGAGGAATTTGCAGCCTCCTGGACCCAGCCAGACATCCCCTCCTCGTTTGGTGTAATAAGCCATGAGGGGCAAGGGTCGGGCACACCAGTGGTCCACCGGACTTGGCCAAGCACCTTGTCCGCATCCTCAGGCCTCAATAACTGAAACTCATCCAATAGAACTGGACCAGGCGGTGCTCTGGACGCCTCTACCAATGGAACTGCACTAATCGTGGTGTCCAATCCATGGCGAATCCGAGCGACTTTATCGTCAAAGTGCCATGCAAACTCGTCACAGTGTGCAGCCAAGGGTTCCAGTGTCCCTCTCCCCGGCCCGGGATGTAACAGGCCACGAACCACTCAGGAAAGCTCCGCTGGACGACACCGAGAAGATGCAATGCTGGTGGAAAAGAACCGCCTCTTTGCCACCCTCACCGCCACGGAGTAGGCTCGATAGTGAGCTCTAAGCCGTGCTCAGTCAGACTCCGCACGAGTTTTCCTCCACCTGCATTCCAGCCGTCTCCCCTCTTGCTTCATTGCCCTCAGCTCGGGTGTATACCAAAGAGCTGGCCGGGCTCTGCGCAGAGGGAGAGGGCGCTTGCATGTCAACCGCCCGAGTCATCTGAGCGTTCCACAGAGCGACCTGGGCTTCGACAGGAGCACCAGCCATACCAGCAGGAAACCCCCCCAGAGCCCTCTGGAATCCATCGGAATCCATCAGCCTCCGGGGGTGGACCGTTTAAATAGGTCCGCCACCCTTGCGGAGGGGGAAGGCTGCCGAGAGTCCAAACCTCAGTCGGAAGTGATCTGACCGTGACAAGGGGACAGACGTTAATTCCCCCGCTTTCAGATCACCGTCCTCCTGCCCAGTCGAGAAAACCAGATCAAGCGCGTGTCCTCTCACATGTGTCGGGCCGATGACATGTTGGGACAGCCCCATGGTTGTCATGGCAGCCATGAAGTCCTGAGCCGCCCCGGATACAGCGGCCCCAGCGTGGAAGTTGAGATCCCTCAGGACCATCATCCCAGGAGTCCTCAACACCAAGCCCAAGACCACCTCCGTCAGCTCAGGCAGGGAGTCTGATGGGCAGCAGGGTGGGCGGCGCACCAGCAGAACCCCTAATCTGTCCCGGCTACCCAGCAGAAGGTACAGACACTCAGGATCTGCACTGAGTCAGCAGGAAGCCTGGAGAGGGAGATCGAATTCCTATAGACCACGGCAAAGCCCCCCCTCCCCGGCCCTCGAGTCGGTGCTGGTGCTGCACGGAGTACCCAGGAGGGCACAGCTGGGAGAGCGTGACCCCGCCCAGTTCCCCCGCCCAGGTCTCAGTAATACGTTCAGAGGAGGGCAACAAAGATGATCAGGGGACTGGGAACAAAGCCCTATGAGGAGAGACTGAAAGAACTGGGCAGGTTTAGAGGGGATAGCCGTAAGGTGTCTAGCCCCTCTTCTCCTCAGCTGGCCTGTTACTCCCCCAGCGCCATACTTCCCTCTACCCATGACCACAGTTATGGTGGCACCTCCCCAACCCCCTGAGTTGCTCAATGGTCCTCCCAGGCTCATATTAAAAATATTAAAATATAAAATATACAACCATATAAAAGAGAGCAACAGCTAAGAACGAGCAGGTAAGATCTGCATTTGCCCCTTTCTTCCTGGTCTGTAAAGCTGCTGCCCTCGGCTGCTGCCCTGCCCTCTGCTGCTAGTAACTGGTTGCTGGTATCTCTGGAGAGGCGGTGGGTGGGTCTTCATGTGCTCCTCAGTGCATCTCCAAGTGTGACACCAAGTGCGCACTTAGCATTGCACTTTGCATGTCGCCAAGTGAGCACTTAGCATCGCACTTTGTGTGACGACGCCTCTGGCAGCCCCCACTCTGAAATGCCTGTGCAGGAGAGGAGTGGCTGGTCAGCTGAGGGTAGTAGCAGCCAGTCTGGACGACATCTTGATCCGGTTCTGGTCTCCTTCGAGAAACAAATGCCTGATGGACAATAGACCATGGTGTCATGCCTGCATCAACACGGTTTTGTGGTCAATATGGAGAAAAGTAATCTGATTCCCACCCAGCGGCTGACTCATTTAGGGGTCCTGCTAGACACAAGGAAGTTCAGGATGTTCTTATCAGAGGAGAGATGTGTCAAGATCCAGAATTGTTTGTCGACCATGATGGCAGCAAAGTGGACAGACCTCATGGACTTAGCCAAGCTCCTGGGCCTGCTGGTGTCTTGTCAGTAACTGGTGTCCTGGGAAAGGTTATATACATGGCCACTTCAACGCCACCTTCTCCCATTCCAGGATCAGATAGCACAGTTATCTCACATCTTGGTCTGGGTACCTTCACATCTGAAGTTAGATCTGAAGTGGTGGATGGAGCCACTAAGGTTAGAGAAAGGTGTCTCCCTGAAGGTTCCGGTTCGGAAAGTACTCACCATGGATGCCAGCCTATTTGGATAGAGGGCCCACCTGGGGAACGAAGTCACACAGGGGATCTGCTCTGACAAGGAGAAGCATCACAGCATCAATTGGCTGGAACTTTAGGCCATTTTCCTAGGACTTCTTGCGTTCCGTTCATCCCTGTTGGGCAGCCATGTCCTGGTCTGGACAGTACCATGGCAAAAGCCTATGTCAACAAACAGGGAAGGATGAAATCTTCATTGTTGAACAGGCTGTCCTGGAAGCTCCTAACGTGGGCAGAGTCCTCCCTCAAATTCATCTCAGTGGAACATCTAGAGGGAGTGTCCAATCTTACAGCAGATTGGTTGAGTCGGACATCTCTCAAGTAATCCAAATGGGCTCTCAACCATCAAATCTTTCAGATCCTGACCAGAAGGCTCGGAAAACTATCAACAGATCTGTTTGCCACACCACACAATGCACAGGTTCCACCTTCATCTCAAGGTTCCCATGTCACTCACGCAGCAGCAGGCACAGATGCTGTCGTGGAACTATGGCCAGAAGGGCTACTGTACACCTTTCCTCCAATAGCAGTTCTTCCCAAAGGTGATACACAAAATTCAAAGAATTTCAGTGGAAGTCATCCTGGTGGCTCCATATTGGCCCAGGCATCCATGGTTTCCAGAACTGATAAAAATGTTGATCCGGGATTCGTGGCGACTGCCCAGGAGGAACGATCTGCTTCTCGAGGGTCCTGTGCTGCACCCACATCCGGACCTCTTCCAACTAACAGCCTGGAGGCTGAAAGGCAGTGGCTGTTGAACTTGGGGTATCAGGAGTCTGTTCTTAAGACCCTTCTGTCTTCCAGATGAAGTTCCACTAATAGGGTCTATAGTACCACTTGGAAGGCTTTTTTGGTATGGTGTCAGAGGAATGATCAGTCTCTGGCCCCTGGAGGGGTACAAGAGGTGTTGAAAAACCTGCCTGGGTTTTCTCCAGGCAGGGGTGGATGTCTAAGTACAAGTACAATTAAGAGGCAAGCAGCTGCACTTAGCAATGTGCTGGGATGCAAAAGGAGTCCTCCCATTTCATCTTGCCTGTATCTCAAAAAGTTCTTAAAAGGAGTGGCTGTTCTTAATCCGCCAGTTGTACATTGCTTTCCTACCTGGAACCTGAACTGGGTTCTTACAGCACTCATGGGTAGTCAATTTGAACCCATGGCCACGTGTTCTTTTAAGTTGCTCACTCTTAAAACAGTCTTTTTGGTGGCTATAACTTCAGCAAGGAGAGTTTCAGAGTTAGGAGCCCTCTTGGCTGATCCACAATTGTGTATTTTTCATGATGATAAGGTGGTACTTCATACAGAGCCTTCCTTCATCCCTAAGGTTAACTCTGCTTTCCATAGATCCCAGGATATTTCTCTTCCATCGTTCTCTCCTAAGCTGGTCTGTCCAAAGGAACAGAGTTGGCATAAATTAGATATGAGAAGGGCATTGAGGTTCTATTTAGATAGCACTGCTGCCCACAGGGTTTCTGGCTCTTTGTTTGTTTCCTTTGACTCTAAGACATTGGGGGCTAAGGTGTCAAAGTCTTCCATTTCTAGATGGTTGAAAGAATGTATTGTGCTGGCCTATCAAACTTTAAGGAAGGAGCCACCTGGGGGGATCACTGCTCATTCCCTGAGGGGGGCAGTCTGCCGCTTTTAAGGGAGATTTTCCTATCCTGGACATATGTAAGGCAGCCAAGTGGGCATGAGTCCATACGTTTGTTAAGCATTGAAGAATTGACCCTGCTTCTTTGGCAGATGCTGCTTTTGGGCGCAAAGTGTTGCAAAAAGTGCTGGCGCATTGAATGCTGGTCCCTTCCCTGCCCGGTTGATGTACTGCTTTGTTATGTCCCAAAGTGAAGGAATGCCTTCCGTGGAGCTCTGGAGAAAACATAAATTTTCTTATGGTGAATTTTTGTTCTCAGAGCTCCATGGAGGGCATTCTGCCTGCCCTGCTAGGGTCCCAGCATAGTATTCTGTTAAGGAGGAAGAGTTTGGGGTGGTTATGGCTTCTGCCGCCGCCACACATGTGGGGAAGTAGGCAGGGATTCCTGGGTTGTTTCCCATTGCTGCTCGGAATGTTTGCTGTTGTTTGTTTTGCTGGTTGGTTTTTTAAACTTGTTTTCGAGTTGATCATGTTCATATTTTTATGTCATTGGCATAGGTTTACTTTTTCTTCCTTTAGTTGTGGGGTTTTCCTCTGCTCTACCAGTCCGGTCTGGGAGGGCAGGGTGGCTCCTCCCCCTGAAGAAGTGACAAATTCACTCTGTCTGCATGGTCCAGAGGGAGGTGCCAACCCAATGTGAAGGAATACCCTCTGTGGAGCTCTGAGAATAAAAATTCACGGTAAGAACATTTATGTTTTCTAGTATTGTAATGCCCTCGCACGAATCTGTGGTGCAGCCAGGCTTGGAATACTGTGTGCCACTCTGGTTGCCCCATCTCGAAATGCTAATTGTAGAGCTGGAAAAGGTAACTCAAACTATCTGGGAGTTAGAGGATCTTCCTTACGAGGTAAGTCAGCTACAACGTTTGGTGCTTATCAGTTTTGGAAGAAAAAAGTGACTAAGGGCATAATCCTACACATATTTGGACAGAAAAAAGTTCTCCAACTCCAAGCATTCCCCAGCCAGCATGGAACACTCTGGAAACTTGCCACTATGAGATTCAGCAACGGACCCTCACTCCGATGGCTTGAAAAAGGGGATCTACCACATTTATGGATGGGAGTTGGCCCATGAATGGCTGCTAGACAGGATGGCGATGTGGGAGCACCAGGTTCAGAGACAGTAGGTGGACGTGGGCATCTGGTTGGCCACTGTGGGACTCAGGCAGGAGACGATGAGATCTGTGTGATCCTGCACAAACTTTGTTGGTGAGTGCTCGTCTATCCCTTTCTCCTCCTCCTTCCAGGGAGGATTTAAGTGAAAACTACAAACTCGCAGCCACTCATTGGAGGAAAGGTTGCCCTGGACCTTTCCTCCAATGGGCAGCTGCTGGTTTGCATCGAAGAACTGAGGAATTATGAGGAGGTGGAGGCGGCAAGCAGGGACCCCATATGAAAGCGCACACAGGAAGTGGGGCATGCTGCTTCCTGACCCTCTGCAGCAGCAGGTCAATTATTTAGGCACCAGTGCAACTGGGGCCTGGTGCTGGGGTGTCCAGTTGTCCTACTTTACAAGGGCTGTTCTCTATTCCCCCCACCCCCCAAATTTTATTTTATTTTGAAATAAAGTTAATGGCAGTCCTCTATTTGAGTCCTCTGTCAGATGGGCTGCCCAGTCAAACTCTGGTTTAAAGTTGAAGAACCATAAGAAGAGTAGAGCAAAAGGCCCTAGAAGTTGTCTGTCAACAGTTACACCTGGGGGGTGTCTCCACGGTCAATTTACTGCAAGCTGGCTCCATTTCGAGGTTGTGCAGAGCGCATGATGTCCTGGACATCCCACAGCCACCCTGGAGCTTTTTGTGGAAAAGCCAGATTTCCTGAGACTGCTTAAAGTCTCTTTTTCTCAAGTTGTTGTCAGGATCTGCTCAGTCTGGGAAGCTCTGCAGCCCCACCTGGGGGCCAGACATAGACGGCAGCCTGGCTCACAGTATTTGCTGGATTAGGCCCTGGCCCTGCAGGTGCTCCCAGGTCCTGGAATGCAGACCAGCTGGGAGCCTCAGGGAGCCCTATGAAGGGCTTCCTCTTCCTCTCAAACCTTGCCACAGCAACATGAGTCATCGTGGTGGCAGCATCGTGGTCCGGCTGGTCATTCCTGATCTTTCCTACGCCTTGCCGGTTCTTGGCCCCTGCCTGCTCAGATGCTGCTTCTGCCTCTGGCCCTGTGGCCAACCTGCTGGCAACTGAGCACTGCCTGCTTGGATGCTGCTTCTGCCCCTGGCCCTGCTGCCAATCTCCTGGTTACTGACCCCTGCCAGCTTGGACCCTGCTTCTGCCCCCACTGCAAGCCTGTTGGTAACCAACCCCTGCCTGTTTGGACCTTGCTTAGAATCATAGACTAGTAGGGTTGGAAGGGGCCTACAAGGCCATCGAGTCCAACCCCCTGCTCAGTGCAGGAATCCAAGTCAGAGCATCCCTGACAGGTGGCTGTCCAGCCTCGTCTTGATGCCTCCAGTGTGGGAGAGCCCACTGCCTCCCTAGATAGTTGGTTCTGTTGCACAAAATGCTAGTTTCGCCCCTTGGAGGCTAGTCCAATTTGCCCCAAAGAGGAGAGTCAACTTCAGGCTGGGTCCAACTCGATTTTATTGTTTGCAAACAGTTCGACAAAGGAGCTCACGCTCAAAGCAGAGTCGACCCTGGGCGACCTCCGCGCTACAGTTTTATCACTTAGCTTGCATTCCTCAGCCAGCGTGTTACTTTGATTGGTTGCCAGCGGTTTGCCTGGCTGCCTTATCTTAGGGTTACTGTCCGCTCATTCCAGGCATGCGCAGCTCTTACAGTACTACGTGCTGCTTAAGACACACACAATGGCTTTTAGGTTACATTTTTACTACAATTCCCCCCTCAAAAGGCTTTTCTCAAATTTATACTCTCTTTGGTCCAGCGGTGGACTACGCACTTAAAGGCGCAAACTATTATCGCTGTGGCATGGACGGTTTTCTCTAAACAGCAAGTGAGGCCTGGGACGCCTTTGTTCTAGCTACTGGAATGTTGACAACAAAAACACTTTTTTTTTTTGAACTTTTGGAACTCAGTTTTGTTCCGTTCATCAGGAACCCTTGAAACGAGAGCACCCTCTTTCTGTAGAGCTACTTGAGTCCTTTCAGGGGTTCATTATTCCAACGGTGACCTTCAGGTGGGTCAGCTTCCGGTGTGACCCTCTCTGGTGCAGGTGATGCCTTTATTCAGTGTGATGAATCCACTTCTTTTCTTTGGCGACTTTCATAGCAATGGGAGTGGTGAGTAGGATCTGAAACAGACCCTTCCGCTCCTTGGTAGGTGGTTCATCTTTCTAGGACTGGATTAGCACCCAATCGCTGGGATTGAGATTATGCACTGGAGCATCTAAAGGCCAGGATTGGTGCGGTGTCGCAAACCTGTGAAAACAAAACAGACTGCAAAGCAGTAACATAATCTTGAATCTTAAAACTCTTACTTCTAAATTCACATTTAAGCTATCAGCCATAGGTAATATCCGAGGTGGGCGCTTATGGAACGTTTAAAAGGTGTCAATTTAATACTTCCCTTGGGGGCGCACCATACTCTAGTCAAGGTGATTGGCAAGGCCTGTGGCCTTTGAACTTAATCTTTAAACAAATTCTAGTGAGCATTGTCTTTAAGGTGGGGTTCATCTTCTCAACTTGACTCGTGGATTGAGGTTTCCAAGGGGGGTGTAGCTTCTAGTTAGTTTGTTATGCCTGGTGTTAGATAAAAAGTTCTTGCTTCTGGTTGAAAGAAAGGATGCCAGGCAGGCAGCAGTGGATCCAACACTATTTTATTGAAAGTTTTGCAAAATGGGTACAGAGCAGTCTGGACCCCGAGCTAAGCATGCATAAGTCTTTTTATACCTCCGCCCCCTATACATTTTTGCTAGTGATAAGATATTTTAACCGACTAAGCTACTAGCTGACACAGCAGAAGCATGACCTGCAGATGTACAATGAGATAATGTCGGCATGTTTATTTTTGTGATTATGCTTATGTGCCTGTCTCAACCATGTTTTACGACTCCCGTTTTTAACAAATGTACATTCCCACTGGACATGTGTCCGGTGGGCTCAATAATTATGACTAATAGCTCAAAGGTCTAGCAAAGAGCTGACAGCCAAAGAATAAGAGGACAGTCTTTTTCTAACAAGACCCTCCTTTAAGTCTTTACTCATGTCTTAAAGCATTTTAAAACGGGGTTTCTCTATCAGCACAATAAAGCAAGAGCATTTGTTTTGACAAAGCAGTTTCAATTAATCGCTGGGATAAGCCTCTGGCGCAGGGGATAATGCAACAACCAAATAATACTAAAACTCCTACCACCACTAGAAGCGAGATAAGGATTGAGGCTGCTAGGTGTTTCCATTTTCCAAACCATCTCTCTAACCAGGCGGTCACGGGGTTGTTAATCCCTGAATTCTCGGCTAATTCTTCGGACAAGGCGGTGAGGCCCCGCAAAGCCCTTGTTACCGTGCCGTCTGGGGCAGTGTTGTTAGGGATGAAGGTGCAACATTATCCACCTAGCATGACACAAACCCCTCCTTTTTCTGCTAACATCATATCAAGAACACGCCGATTTTCCCAGGCCATTTGGCTGGTGGCATCTAGCTGCTCAGCCAATCCTTTTACAGCATCTCGGGTATAGTTTATAAACCTCTGTTGATTATAATAAATGTAATTGATCCAATCTACATTTTTGTTAATGGTCACCCACCAAAACAGGGTAGATTCAAATCCTGCAGCAATTTGATTTCTTCCTTTGAACTCATCTGGCACTCCCCTTGGTACTCCTATGGAGTCAATGTATATTCAATCATCAAAAGGGGTTACTGATCGTTTCTGCCGGGGTTGGCTAGTCCTCTCTACTGGATGATATGCAATTGAAAAGGGGACTGCCAACTGAACTAACCCGCAAGCTCCGGACCAGTTGGAGGGCAACACCTCATACAACTCTAGACCCCCACAATACCACCAAAGATCAGCTCGTGGGATTGAAAGGGAATTATTCCTAAAGCGGGTGGAATTAACACACCTTATTTTACTCGTCAGGTTCCCTATGCGCCCCTCTGTGTCTGCAAGGTTTCGGTGTATGCATTCGGTATGGTTTCTTCTTTGCAACTCTAACTAGCATTACCAACACCAACCACAATACTTGCTTCATATTACAAGTTCTTTGTAATTCGAACCCGAGCTTTTCCCAGATGTTGTGACTTGTATATTACAGGCGATTGTGGCTCCTGGATGGCTTCTTCGCCTGTGTCCCTGGCAGCTTCCGGAGGGGTGCCAGGGAGCAAAGGACCGTTGCCCGTGTCCTCCTGTTCTTTCCGGGTGACAGGAGGAAGCAGGGGTCGTTTAAATGGCTTTATCCGGCTGCAATGTGTCCATTTGCTAGAACCTACAAGTTTTACACATGAGTGGCTGGTTGGCCCCACCAAATAGGGCCCTTCCCACCCTTCCTTTAAGGCTTCTTTATTCCACTTTTTCAGCAACACCTCGTCTCCCGTCTGGAAGAGGTGGATAGGTGCATCTGACGGCAATCTCTGGAACAGAATAAGCGCGTAGCTGGGAAAGAACAGACTGTAGAGAAGTCAACTGATCCCTTAGCATCTGATCACCCATCTCCCACTTGACTTCCTCCCTCCTTCCGCAGTGTACCCGAGGCGGGAACCCAAACATCAGCTCGAAGGGGGACAACTTTATGTCCTTTCTTGGCATCCTTCAAAGTTTTGTTAAAGCCATTGGCAGAGCCTCAACCCAAGTGAGATTTACCCCTTGTTGGAGTTTGGTTAAAGTCTCTTTGAGACTCCGATTGACTCTTTCAACTTGTCCACTTGCCTGGGGCCTCCAGGGGCAATGTAAGTGCCACTCTACTCCCAGAGCCTGTGCCAGCCCCCGTGTAATAACTGAGGTGAAGTGTGAGCCCTGATCGGACTCTATAACTTCAGGCAGGGAGAACCGGGGCACCACCTCCTGTAGCAACTTAACAACAACAGTTTTAGCTTGGCAGTGTCCGCATGGAAACGCCCCTACCCACCCTGTCATTTGACACACTATTACAAGCAAATACCTGTAACCCCTACATGGTGGCATTTCAGCAAAATCAATCTGCACCCTCTGGAAAGGATAGTAGGCCCATGGTTGCCCTCCTTTTGGTGGAGGGGGTGCCCTGGGAGGGTTGGTTTTCTGGCAAATTTCACAGGTTGCGGCTAGTCGGTGGGCGCGTACAGTTAAGCCAGGGGAAACAAACAGCCTCTTGCAATAGTCGATCATGGCTGATGCTCCAGGGTGTCCAAGAGAATGGTGGACTTGTTCTAGAACAACCCTCTGCAGGGTCTGTGGAAGAAACAGTCTTCCATCTGTCATCTGTATCCATCCGTCATCGCAGGGACTTATTCCGTGTTCTTGTGCCATCTGTAACTCAGCAGGGGAGTATGTGGGGCGCTCTTTTCTTTTGGGTAAAAGGAGAAATGTACTTTGGATTCCTTCTCTGGCTGCTCTTTTTGCGGCTTCATCTGCCTTCTGGTTTCCCCGTCTCCATTTTTCCTCTTTTTCTTTCCCATGGGCTCGGACGTGGACAATGGCCACTTGTGAGGGCAGCTGGAGGGCATCCAGAAGATCCACTATTAGGCCGCCATTAGCCACTGGAGATCCGTTTGCTGTAAGGAATCCCCTCTCTTTCCACAATTGCCCATGAGCGTGCACAACGGCGAAGGCGTTTTTGCTATTGGTATAAATATTTACTCGCTTTCCCTTGCTGGCTTGCAGGGCTCTTGTGAGGGCTATCAGTTCAGCGGATTGGGCGGAGAAATGAGGAGGCAGTCTTTCCTCATGCACACTCTCATCTAGGGTAACGACAGCCGCTCCTGTGTAGCGCCTTCCATCCAGCATATAGCTAGACCCATCTACAAACAGATCTTCGGCTCCCTCTATTGGTTCATCCTCAAGGTCTGGTCGGCCTTTGGTGTCTAGGTCCAGTACTTCAAGGCAGTCATGATCTGGGAGTCCCGATCCGTTTGTGCCCAGTAACGTTGGCAGTAGTGTGGCGATATTAAAGCTAGAGCAAGCCTTAAAAGTGAGGTTTTCGTTTGTTAGTAAACCTATTTCATATCGGGAATGCCGGGCCGGGTTGAGAAATTTGCTTCCTCCTCCTGATCCTAAAATTTGTGGCACCCCATGTGGCACCCAAACTTCAGTGGGTCCTCCCATCGTCATTTTCTCGGGCTCGGTGCAGATCAGAGCTGTTGCTGCCACTGCCCTCAAGCAACTTGGCCATCCTCGTGCTACAACATCTAGGACCTTGGAATAATAACCCACTGGTCTCCAAGAGGGCCCTTTTTGCTGGCAAAGCACTCCCGAAGCTATGCCCTTATTTTCATGCACATAAAGTCTAAATGGCCGGCTGGGATTTGGTATGGCCAGGGCGGGCGGTGACACAAGGGCAGCTTTAAGACTGAGGAAAGACTTATTCATTTCCTTAGTCCATTTCCATTTATCCAATCTATCTTTTTGCAGCGCCTCATACAGCGGCCGCGCTGTCTCTCCATAGTTTGCTATTCATAGTCGGCAGAATCCAGTCAACCCCAGGTAGGCCCTCAATTCGCGGGGGGACTTAGAGACAGGAGTGTCATGGATGACTTTGACTCTTTCTTGCCCTAGGCTCCGAGTCCCTTTAGTTAAGTGGTAGCCTAGGAATTTTACAGTTGGTTGGGCCAACTGTACTTTTTCCTTTGACACTTTATAACCCCCCCCCCCCCGCTAGATGGTTGAGGAGGGAAACCGTCCCACTTAGGCATGTATTCTTGGCCTTGGCTGAAATCAGGAGGTCGTCACAGTACTGGAGGAGATGCACCTCTAGGTGCTGCTGGACCCAGGGTTCGAGGTCCTTTTGGAGCTGCTGGCCAAAGACGACCAGTGAGAGATTGAGCCCCTGAGGGATTACTGTCCATGTTAATTGAACCTTTGACCCTCCCTCTAGGCTCTCCCATTCAAAGGCGAACAAAGGCCTTGAATCAGGGTGGAGGGGGATGCTGAAAAAGGCGTCTTTTAGGTCTATGACAGTGAACCAGGCGTGCTCTTCTGGAATTCCTACAAGGAGGGTGTGTGGGTTAGGGACCACAGGATGGGGGGCCTCGATCTGCTGATTAATGAGGCGGAGGTCTTGCACCAAACGATAGCCCTTGCCCCCCTTTTTGACACAGCAAGGATGGGCGTGTTATAGGGGGACATTATCTCGGTGAGCCGGCCTTTTTTTCGGAGCTTCGTTATTACTGGTTGTAGGCCCTCTTTCCCTTGGCGGGAAAGGGGATACTGTTTCACATGAACAGGCCTTGCTCCCTCCTTGAGGGGAATTTTGTATGGTGCTGCCGACTTGGCACGAGAGGCCCCTCCAATCCCGGCCCAAGCTAGAGGGTTGACTTTGTTTTCTATTAAACCCCAGTCCTCGCCGGCCTCTGAGGTGGGTTCTTCTGCAACCTTCAAAAGGGCCATTTGGTAGTTACTACTCTGTTGTTTAGAGAGCCGTACCTCCATCCTTCCGTCAGGGGTAAAAGCAATCTCAATTTGGAGTTTAGTCAATAAGTCCCTTCCTAGCAATGCCACCGGACAGGAGGGGGTACAGACAAATGTGTTTTCACAAATGTGTCTAGGTGTGTTTTCCCAACCTTGGTGAACAGGGGACGAGAGAAAGGCACTCGGGTTGCCCTTCCCTCGACCCCCATTATGGTGGTGAACCCCCCACTTCCTGTTGGGGGCTCGCTGAGGGGGAGGATGGACAGGGCGGCCCCTGTGTCTACAGGGGCTTTGTAGGAGCAGCCCCCAACCTTTATTTTGACCATGGGGTCCCGTCTTGCCTCAGAGATGGCTAAGAGGGGGCCGGGCCCCGGTCTGTCCTAGTCTCTTTCTTGTTCATACAGAACTCTCTCCGCTCCTTCCATATTCTCCTCTCTCTCTTTCTGCTTCAAAGCCTCACAATCACGCTTCCAGTGCCCCATTTTCTTACAGAAGGCACATTGATCTTTCCCCAGGGGAGATCCCTTCCTTCCCCCTTTCCCCACCTTCTTAGCTCCCCCTTTGTCAGGTCTAAGAACCGCAGCAAGGAGCTTTGCCTGCCTCTTGTCTTTTTCTTTTCCTTCTTCTTCTTCTCGCCTCTCATAAACCTTTTGAGCTACCTCAACTAAAACTCCTAGGTCAGCTGCCAACCCTCCTTCAACCTTTTGCAACTTCTTTCTGATGTCTTGGCAGCTATTTCCCACGAACTGAGTCATGAGGATCCTTAAATTATTTGGATCATTCAAGTCAATGTCAGTATATTTAGCGAAGGCTTCGCTCAGCCTCTGGAGGAACACGGCAGGAGGTTCGTTTTTGTCTTGCTTTAGAGTCAGGACTTTTTGCAAATTGGGGGCCCTTCTCGTGGCTTGCTTCATGCCTGCTAAAATGAGCTGAAAATAGTCAGCATGTAAGCGTCTATGTGCCGCTGTGGCCACCCCCCAATCGGGTCGCCCTGTGGGCAGAACCTCTGCCATCTCCTCTTCAGTTGCCTGGGGATTTTCCTCCCTATACTTGGCTCATGCCCCCGCAAGGATGGTTGGCTTTTGACTGAGGAAGCAGGTGTTTAACAGCATTTGTGTATCATCCCATGTGGGGTTGTGAGTGAGCCTCACATTCTCCATCAGAGACAGGAGTGGCCCGGGATCTTCTTCAAAGGAGGGGTTAAATTGTTTCCAATTATACAAATCAGATGTCGTGAATGGGACATAGACAAACATTGTCCCTTGAGGATGTTGGGCGGTAGGGTCAGGGACTTCTCTGATGGGGATGGTGAACTTCACCGGTGGTTGGGGGTCCTTTCGCAGGTTATAATTAGGTCCCCCTTTTGCTTCTCTTTGTAAGACCTCCAATCTTTCCTCCAGGGAATGCAGGCGATCTTGGAGAATGTCCCAGCGTTCAACTAGGGGGATGGGGTCCTCTGGTACTATTTCGTGAGAGGGGTCCTCCTCGGGGGCATCTAGCCACCGAGCGGGCCCCTCAGGAGAAGGTGGTGGTTGCAACGGGCGTGGTCGCCCTGGGACAGCTGTCCCGTAGGGAGGAGGAATCAATGGGTCCTCCGGTGCCGTGGCCATGACCCTAGGTGGTCCCTCTTTTGGTGGTTTCCTTTTGACCACCATGGGAAGCGCCAGGGACATGCATTCAACAACCCACGGAGCGGGTCTGCTGCCAAGGGGCACACAAGTTGCCCATGAATCAATATAAGGGAACTGGTCCCAACTTCCCCTCTGTGTTACTGTTATTCGCACATCAGATACCAAGGTTGGGTCAAAAGACCCCTCGGGTGGCCATTTGGGCTCTAATATTGGCCATTCCCAGGTGCAAAAAAGGACAAGGCGATCCTTTGTCATCTTAGTTCCATAATCCTGCTTAAAATGTGACCAATGGTGCAAACAACACTCCAAGGGCGTATGGGACTTCTCTGCAGGCTTGGACTGGGACCCGCCCATGACGGTGGGAATTTCAATCAACAATTCTTGCGCTTTGCCCTCCTCTGACCCAGCCCGTCGCCGGGGTAGGGAAATGCAGATCGGGGCTCCTCACTCGCTTCGCCCGTAGGCGTCTCACACAGTCACAAACACACCACCGTCCCGCGTTTATCCCCTAATGTAAGCTGTTTCACTTACCCCAGAAGCCTCTTCTGTCCCGCCCGCAGCTGCGCCCAGCTGCTTATTGATCCTCTGCCGGTGCCTAAAAGGAGTGATCACGTCTCCCTCTTCCTCTGGCGTTGGTCCCCAAGCGCCTTCGCCGCTGCCGTCGTGAGGAGAAGGCGGTGTAAACAACCGCCTGTGGCCACTTCTCCTCCGCGGCCCTTCGGTTCAGCGCAAAACACGCCCTGAAGCAGGATCCGAGTCACGGCACCAAATTGTTAGATAAAAAGTCCTTGCTTCTGGTTGAAAGAAAGGATGCCAGGCAGGCAGCAGTGGATCCAACACTATTTTATTGAATGTTTTGCAAAACGGGTACAGAGCAGTCTGGACCCCGAGCTAAGCAAGCATAAGTCTTTTTATACCTCTGCCCCCTATACATTTTTGCTAGTGATAAGATATTTTAACCAACTAAGCTACTAGCTGACACAGCAGAAGCATGACCTGCAGATGTACAATGAGATAATGTTGGCATGTTTATTTTTGTGATTATGCTTATGTGCCTGTCTTAACCATGTTTTACGACTTCCCTTTTTAACAAATGTACATTCCCACTGGACATGTGTCCGGTGGGCTCAATTATGACTAATAGCTCAAAGGTCTAGCAAAGAGCTGACAGCCAAAGAATAAGAGGACAGGCTTTTTCTAACACTGGGCTACTACTTGCATCACTTGTCCAACAAAATGGGGCCCCTGATTTGATTCACTCTCTTTAGGTAACAAGAGCCTAGGGATTACTTTTTAACAGGATCTTGGCTACTGTCTGTGCGGTGCAGTCAATTGGTTTTATCATTACTAGCAGGTACCGATAGCCATGAGTCCGGGGCAACTCTGAAAAGTCAATTTGAAATCTCTGAAAAGGATAGTAAGCGCATGGGCGACTTCTCATTTGAGCTGGGGCTCAAACATCTTTGAATCATTTTTGAGGCACAAAGGGCAGTCAGCCACTGTTCTCAGGTCTTGGTCCAACCTGGAGGAGGTGCTATCTGCCTCGGGCGCACCCAAAATCAGGGTGTTAAAGGGGGATGATCCCTTTATTAGCTAACCATAATTTTTGAACTTCTCAATGAGCAGCTTCAAGCCTGCACCTGTGGCTTTTTTCAGAGGATACTGCCTTACGCACACAGGGCTCTCCCTTTTTAAAGAAGATTTTAACTGGTGTTATGCATTTGCTCGGGCAGGAGTTCTGTCTGCCCACACACATGGATCAACATTCTCTAAAATCTCAGTCCCTTTGGCCTCTGACACAATCTCGATAGCTTGAAGGGCCATTCAATAATTTGAGCCCTGCATTGCTGGCAGCTGTGTACTACAATCTGATTATCACGGAAGAAGATTTTAGCTTGCAGTTCTGTTAACAAGTCCCGCTCCAAGAGGGCAACCAGGTATGCAGATGAAACTACAAAGGCATGTTCCAGTATGTTATTTCCAGTCTTCATGAGGAGGGGCTTACACACGGGCAATTTAGTTTTTTTTTTCTTTAATTCCTTTTACAGTTACATGCTTTCCACTTTCTCTCACCGGGGGGGGGGCTTCACAGGGATCATAGAAAATGTGGCTCCAGTATCTACTAGGGCCTCACAGTCCTTGCCACCAACCCTTACTTTTACCTTGGGATTCTCCCGAGCGTTTGTTCGTAGGGTGGTGGCCCTTCAGCTAGACTCCCCACAGCCCCGGAGGACCCTGCCCGCGTTTGGCAGCCTTCAGGGTGAGTTTCTTTTCTCTTCTCTTTCAACTCTGGAAAAACTTTTTTAGTGTCTCTTCTCTTGACAATACGCACATTTATTGAGCGCCAGTCAGCCCTCTCCTTTTCTGCCCCCCCCCCCTCTGGTCGCTTCTGTGCTCTCCAGCCGCGGTTTATATCTCCGCCCAGGGTGGCTGCCAGCATTGCCTTTTCCTTTTTTCAGGAATGGCACTCTTTTCATGTGCTCTCATGTGCACCATAGCTCTAAAAACTTCATGATCTGGGGTCTGATAAGGCTAAAGCAGGCGGTGATATTAAGTCTTGCTTCAATTTAAGAAAAGCCTTTTTTATTTTAATTGTCCACTTCTAGTGGGTAATATTTTTGTTAAAGCTTCATACGGGGGCTTCACCTTTTTTTATGGCTACTATAGCCTCCCTCTTGTAACAGGCACACTTATCTTTTGGCTTGCCTGTTCCGCAGATCATGTTTCAAATTCTCTGTGCCATGCACCAGTTTTAACTCTTTGTCTTCTCTGCAAGTTAGGCTGTTTGCCATTGCTTCGACAGAGACTCGCTTGCTTAGATCTTCTTACTAATCTCAACGACACACATTTGGGATAAGCTTTCTTTTTTCTTTAAGCCTTTTTGTCTGCTACTTTCTTCTGCCTTCTTTTATACCTTTTTCATATCATTAAAATCTAACACCATGACTGGAAAACATTTGTTTTGCATCGTAGGGCATGGTGGAGCAGATCTAACAATTGTACTGCTCCTCTGACTGCATGGTCAGGGCCCATCAAGATCAAGGGAAGGGCATTCTCATACATGCAAAGAGTTCCAAGCCACCATTTTTGCATCGGCAACTCCACACTGCATGAGTTTTGGCAGAGTGTCAGGTTTGCCTCTGAGCAAATGGAACGTCAGAACAGTTCAGATTTTGAGAAAGAGCTGGAACACATGGGGCAGGAACTTTCTTAGGCTTCAGAAACACAGCTGGGCTTAGAAGTATCACGGGAGAGTGGGGGACTCTCTCTCTCTCACCTCTTAAGTTAAGAGAATTTGCTGCCCCCCTTTTTAAAGGGAAACTAACTTTCGTAGTTTCTCTTTGAACTTTTTGAAGGCTGTTTCCTTTGTAGTCTGTGAATCTCTAAGCAATTTGTATCTGTATGCTTCATTAGGGTAAATGAAATCAAAGCCTTGGAAATCATAGAATTATAGAATAGTAGGGTTGGAAGGGGCTTACAAGGCCATCGAGTCCAACCCCCTGCTCACTGCAGGAATCCAAGTCAGAGCATCCCTGACAGATGGCTGTCCAGCCTCGTCTTGAACGCCTCCAGTGTGGGAGAGCCCACCACCTCCCTAGGTAATGGGTTCCATTGTCGTATTGCTCTAACAGTTAGGACGTTTCTCCTGATGTTCAGCTGGAATCCAGCTTCCTGTCACTTGAGCCTATTATTCCGTGTCCTGCACTCTGGGATGATCGAGAAGAGATCCTGGCCTTCCTGTCTGGGACAACCTTTCAAGTACTAGGCTTGAAGCCGCTCACTGAGAAGTTCAAAAGTTATGGTTAGCTAATACAGGGATCATCCCCCTTTAACACCCCGATTTTGGGTGCGCCCGAGGCAGATAGCACCTCCTTCAGGTTAGACCAAGACCTGAGAGCAGTGGCTGACTGCCCTTTGTGCCTCAAAAATGATTCAAAGATGTTTGAGCCCCCAGCTCAAATGAGAAGTCGCCCATGCGCTTACTATCCTTTTCAGAGATTTCAAATTGACTTTTCAGAGTTGCCCCAGACTCATGGCTATCGGTACCTGCTAGCAATGATAAAACCAATTGACCGCACCTTAAAGACAATGCTCGCTAGAATTTGTTTAAAAATTAAATTGAAAGGCCACAGGCCTTGCCAATCACCTTGACTCGAGTATGGTGCACCCCCAAGGGAAGTATTAAATTGACACCTTTTAAACATTCCATAAGTGCCCACCTCGGGCACTTAAATGTGAATTTAGAAATAGCTTAAATGTGAATTTAGAAATAAAAGTTTTAAGATTCAAGGTTATGTTACTGCTTTGCAGTCTGTTTTGTTTTCACAGGTTTGCGACACCGCACCAATCCTGGCCTTTAGATGCTCCAGTGCATAATCTCAATCCCAGCGATTGGGTGCTAATCCAGTCCTAGAAAGATGAACCACCTACCAAGAAGCAGAAGGGTCTGTTTCAGATCCTACTTACCACTCCCATTGCTATGAAAGTCGCCAAAGAAAAGAAGTGGATTCATCACACTGAATAAAGGCATCACCTGCACCAGAGAGGGTCACACCGGAAGCTGACCCACCTGAAGGTCACCGTTGGAATAATGAACCCCTGAAAGGACTCAAGTAGCTCTACAGAAAGAGGGTGCTCTCGTCTCAAGGGCTCCTGATGAACGGAACAAAACTGAGTTCCAAAAGTTCAAAAAAAAAAGTGTTTTTGTTGTCAACATTCTAATAGCTAGAACAAGGGCGTCCCAGGCCTCACTTGCTGTTTAGAGAAAACCGTCAATGCCACAGCGATAATAGTTTGCGCCTCTAAGTGCGCAGTCCACCGCTGGACCAAAGAGAGTATACATTTGAGAAAAGCCTTTTGAGGGGGGAATTGTAGTAAAAATGTAACCTAAAAGCCATTGTATGTGTCTTAAGCAGCACGTAGTATTGTAAGAGCTGCGCATGCCTGGAATGAGCAGACAGTAACCCTAGATAAGGCAGCCAGGCAAACCGCTGGCAACCAATCAAAGTGACAGGCTGGCTGAAGAATGCAAGCTGAGGTGATAAAACTGTAGCGCAGGGGTTGTCAAGGGTCGACTCTGCTTTTGAGCGTGAGCTCTTCTGTTGAACTGTTTGCAAACAATAAAATCGAGTTGGACCCAGCCTGAAGTTGACTCTCCTCTTTGGGGCAAATTGGACTAGCCTCCAGGGGGCGAAACTAGCATTTTGTGCATCATGGGGAAGGTGTAACTGTGGCAGAACCCAGAGTCAGAGAGACCACGGAGTGAAGGAAAAAGAGATTCTGTATTTAACTCGCGGGCTTAAGGCTGGAATCATTTCCAAAGAGCCAGAAGCCCCGAAATACATCAGCACATTGTTTTTATAGACATTGTGACACATATGAAACGGCTCCTCCTCCCCCTCCCGCGTGGGGTTGCAGTCCTCAACATTTCTCCTCCTAGCACCATTGTTTATAATACAAGAACTGGGTTATAGGGTAGCCATGATAAGGAGAGAACAGAAGAGAACAGCAGAGAACAAGATATACAATTCTATGACCTTAGCCTTTGTTGACAAGATAAGAAATTTCTGTGTCTCGTCAGCTTACAAACAAATATTTTAGAGAGCAAGAGCTCAGCAAGAACATGAAGCATGAGACTGCATGAGGCTACTTAGTCTGACCCCCGATATGGCTGCTACATAACCTTACACCTCTTCTAGATTCCTCCAGAGATAAGAACAGAGCAGTGCTGCTCAGCTTTCCAGCTGTGATGCTTTTCTTGTTTTTTTGCAAATCTCACTCTTTTGTCAGGTCCTCACAGACACCTTCCAGCCTCTCTCCTTGCTAAGGCTAAACCAGCCGCGGCGAAGGGGGGTTAGGCAAGTCCCCCTTGGCTCTGCTCTGAGCAGGCTGACAGAGAGAAGCTCACACAGACCCTGATATTTTAAGAACTTGCTCTGTCTTTGTTTTGTGATTTTGCCACAGTCTTTAAGATGTCAAACAAATCTCTTTCTTCAGAAGTTGCAACTTTTTCAACTGCTTTTGCTTCTTCTAACAAACTTGGATACGGTGGCAGACAAACTGTCTCTGGAGGGCCCCCTCTCTCCCCCAACAACCTCTCCTCCCAACCTAACAGACCGAATCAGACCGGGGGAAGCTCAGGGCACCTTGGGCAGGGTCTCCCAGTCTTCAAGCTCCTGCCGTGGGGCTTGAATCAAGGAGAACAGGGGCTTTGGGCTTCACCTCAGAGCGTACCATCATGACTTTACAATATTGAACTTTATATTCAACCTTTTCTCGCCTTCAGTGGATTTTGGTCGGCACTTATCCAAATGCTGATAACCTCACTTTCCCTGAGGCAAATTTATCTCTCACTACTTGATTCAGACACCACCCGGGGTCTCTTGCCTCTGCGGTCTTTTGCCAGTAACACATTTACACATTTACACTTCCGTAACTAAGGGGGATTCTTTCCGCACCAATTCAACTAACAATCAATATAGGCAAATTGATCCCATTGCCCATTATTTACAGCAATAACGTGCACTTTTCTAATTGTGGCCTCATTAAAGGAGCCGATATCTGGCCAGTTGACTCCAAATGACGGCCATTCCAATTGACAGAGTGTAACCAGCTTGCCTTTCGACAACTTAGTGCCATAATTATCTTTGACTTTGCTAAAGTTCTTTAGCATGCATCCCAAGGGAGTGGCAGAGCTTTCTAAACGGGAGCTACCTGATCCCATTGTGCCTACCTCTATTTGAAACCATACACGGAGCCTGACAAACCACCGACGCTTACACAGAGTCTGACAAACCTCAGACGCTCCGAAGGCAACTCAAACAGACAGACAGAAGGGAAATCAAATACTTACTCTGCCCAGCACCCTAGTGCTGTCTCTTCAGACCCGTTCAGCCTGGTTGACTCAATCAATGGAGTCCACGCCTTTAACCTCCTGGGTGTCCCGACCCCCGTTCTCTGGTGCCGTGGCAGACCTCAAAGGCGGTCTGGCGCGCCCCACAGGCACCTTCACCGGTTCTGTCGTTTGACCCCAGGGTGGTCCAAGGGACTCCTACCAGCTCGCCAGATTGTTGCACAAAATGCTAGTGTCGCCCCCTGGAGGCTAGTCCAATTTGCCCCAAAGAGGAGAGTCAACTTCAGGCTGGGTCCACCTCGATTTTGTTTGCAAACAGTTCGACAGAGGAGCTCACGCTCAAAAGCACAGTCGACCCTGGGCAACCCCCGCGCTACAGTTTTATCACTTAGCTTGCATTCCTCAGCCAGCGTGTCACTTTGATTGGTTGCTAGCAGTTTGCTTGGCAACCTTATCTTAGTGTTACTGTCCGCTCATTCCAGGCATGCGCAGCTCTTACAGTTCTACGTGCTGCTTAAGACACATACAATGGCTTTTAGGTTACATTTTTACTACAGTTCCGTTGTCGTATTGCTCTAACAGTCAGGAAGTTTTTCCTGATGTTCAGCCGGAATCTGGCTTCCTGTCACTTGAGCCCATGATTCTGTGTCCTCCACTCTGGGATGATCAAGAAGAGGTCCTGGCCTTCCTCTCTCTGACAACCTCTCCAGTACTTGAAGAGTGCTATCATATCTCCCCTCGGTCTTTTCTTCTCCAGGCTAAACATGCCCAGTTCTTTCAGTCTCTCTTCATAGGGCTTTGTTTCCAGTCCCCTGATCATCTTTGTTGCCCTCCTCTGAACCCTCTCCAGCTTGTCTGCATCCTCCTTAAAGTGTGGCGCCCAGAACTGGACACAGTACTCCAGATGAGGCCTAACCAGTGCTGAGTAGAGGGGAACTAGTACTTCCCGGGATTTGGAGGCGATGCTTCTATTAATGCAGCCCAAAAGAGCATTTGCCTGTTCTGCAGCCACATCACATTGTTGGCTCATATTCAGCTTGTGATTGACAACAATTCCAAGATCCTTCTCACTTGTAGTATTGCTGAGCCACGTATCCCCCATCTTGTAACTGTGCATTTGGTTTCCTTTTCCAAGGTGCAGAACTTGGGATCGATCCCTATTAAATGTCATTCTGTTGTTTTCTGCCCAGCGCTCCAGCCTATCCAGATCACTTTGAATTTTGTTTCTGTCTTCCAAAGTATTAGCTATCCCTCCCAATTTTGTGTCATCTGCAAATTTGATCAGCATTCCCTGCACCTCCTCCTCCAAGTCATTAATAAAAATATGGAAGAGCACTGGGCCCAGGACTGAGCCCTGCGGTACCCCGCTCGTGACCTCTCCCCAGTTGGAGAAGATCCCATTGATAAGCACTCTTTGAGTCCGATTCTGTAGCCAACTGTGGATCCACCGGATCGTTGCTTCATCTTGCCCAGTTTGAGCTAGTTTGCTCATCAGGATATCATGGGGCATTTTGTCGAAAGCTTTGCTGAAGTCGAGGTATATGATGTCTATAGCATTCCCACGGTCTACAAGGGAGGTTACTTGATCAAAACATGAGATCAGATTTGTCTGGCAGGATTTGTTCTTGACAAATCCCTGTTGGCATAGAGTAATCACTGCATTGTTGTCAAGGTGCTTCCAGATGGATTGCTTGATCATCTGCT
Organism: Heloderma suspectum; assembly: GCF_057233095.1. Classification (NCBI taxonomy): domain Eukaryota; kingdom Metazoa; phylum Chordata; class Lepidosauria; order Squamata; family Helodermatidae; genus Heloderma; species Heloderma suspectum. The sequence continues at coordinate 59,560,473 of NC_139475.1, read as the reverse complement.
CCAGAATTTTCCCAGGGATTGCTGTCAGACTGACTGCTCTGTAGTTCCCAGCTTCCTCCTTTTTACCCTTTTTGTAGATAGGGACAACGTTAGCCCTCCTCCAGTCATCTGGCACTTCCCCCGTCCTCCATGATTTCTCAAAGAGTATAGACAGCGGTTCTGAGAGTTCTTCTGCCAGTTCCTTTATGACTCTAGGATGCAGTTCATCTGGCCCTGCAGATTTGAACTCATGCAAGGTAATTAGGTGTTCCTTGACCATATGCCTATCGATCTCAAGCTGCAATCCTGCCCCTTCAGCCTGTACTTCGCCTTTGCCAGGGAGGTCATAGACCCTCTTTTGGGAGAAGACTGAGCCAAAGTAGGAATTGAGCACCTCTGCTTTTTCTTTGTCATTTGTTATCATTTTGCCATCCTTACTTAATAGCTGAACCACCATTTCTTTCCTCTGTCTTTGACTATGCACATAGCTGAAGAAAGCCTTTTTGTTGCTTTTAGCATCCCTCACTAACCTCAGCTCATTCTCAGCTTTAGCCTTCCTGATGCCATCCCTGCAATTCTGTGTGACCTGCCTGTACTCTTCCTTTGTTGCTTGGCCTTCTCTCCACTTCCTATATGTGTCGTTTTTTTGTTTTCAGGTCATCTCTAAGCTTTTTGTGAAGCCACATTGGCTTCTTCCGTTGTCTTCCGCCTTTTTTTCTTGTTGGAGTTGTTTATACTTTTGCCTTGAGAATTTACTTTTTTTAAAAGCTCCCACCCATCTTGGCCTCCTTTTCTCGTTAGAGCGGCTTGCCATGGGACCTTCCTGATCGTTGTTCTGAGTTTATTGAAGTCCGCTTTCCTAAAATCCAGGGTGCGCGTTTGGCTACACTTGGCTCTTGCTTCCCTTAGAACCAAGAACTCAAGTACAACATGGTCGCTTTTCCCCCAGAGTTCCTGTAACTGCTACTTTACCCACTAAGTCATCTCTCTTGGTTAGGATCAAGTCAAGGATAGCTGATCCTCTAGTTCCTTCCTCTACTTTCTGTAGGAGGAAGTTATCCGCCACACAAGTCAGGAATTTCCTGGAGGGGCCATGTTTTGCAGAATTTGTCTCCCAACAAATATCGGGGAAATTGGAGTCCCCCTTTACTACTACATCCTGCTTCCTTGAAACATTGGCTACTTGCTTTTCAAAAGTGTCATCCTCGTATTCTTCTTGGTTGGGTGGCCGGTAGTAGACTCCGACCACCAGGTTCCTTTTCTTCTTTTCTCCATTTTATCCTTTGCTCTCGATGGGGCTACCAAGCTCCTCCCCCTGTATTTCTGTGCAGAGATATGTATATTTCACCCCACCTCCCTTTCTGTTCCTCCTGTTCTTTTTGAACAAGTTATATCCTTCAATTGCTGTATTCCAGTCATGAGAGTCATCCCACCAAGTCTCAGTCACACCTCTCAAGTCATAATTTCCCTCCTGTATTAACAGTTCAAGTTCGTTCTGTTTGTTTCCCATACTCTGGGCATTAGTATATAGACAGTGAAGACCATGTGCTTCATGGTCTGGCTTTCTTCCTACATGTTTGTGAAGACTGTTATTAGGCACTCCTAGGGCTGTTCTCTCCGTTGCGGTGCATCATGAGCCTTCGTCCATTGTTACCCCCAACTTTATGTCTCCCTTCCCCGTAGCATTCAGTTTAAAGCCCTCCTGATGAAGTTCTTCATGCTGTGGCCAAACACATTCTTCCCAGCCCTTGTGAGGTGCAACCTGTCCCTTGCCAGCAGTCTATCTTCCAGGTAGTATAGCCCGTGGTCCCAGAATCCAAATCTCTCACGCCGGCACCATCTTCGTAGCCAGTCATTCACCTGGAGTATTTTTCTTTCCCGTTCTCTCCCTCTTCTAACTACTGGAAGGATGGATGAGAAAACTATCTGGGCCCCAAGTCCCTGAGTTTCCTTCCCAAAGCTTCAAAGTCTGACGTGATTTCTTTGTAGCTCCACTTGGCGGTATCATTTGTTCCCACATGGATGAGAAGAAAGGGATACCTGTCAGTGGGCTTTATGAGTGCAGGCAACCTTTCAGTCATGTCTCTAATCTGTCCTCCCAGGAGACAACATATCTGGCGAGTCCACGGGTCTTCGCAACATACTTGGGTCTCGATCCCACGCAGGAAGGAGTCTCCCACTACTACCACTCTTCTCTTCTTGTTGTTGTAGGCCTGAGTTTCATCGCCTCTGTTTGACTGACCTTTAGCCTCTTGCTCACTCTCATGCAGGTTCCCCTGATTCTTCCTCTGCAGGCCGTCCTCCAGTCTCGCCCTCAAGTACTTGGAATCGGTTCCACAGCTCCACTGCTTCCACTGGTGCAGAGTGGCATCTAGTTCTTCTTCTCCTGTCACCCTTTTCCAAGGAGTATCCTCTACTCCATTTTTCTTCACCTCAGCATTTCCCACAGCCTCATCTTGCTGTTGCTCTTCAAGCTTCTGGTCTTCCCTTTGCTGCTGTAGTTCCCCCATTCTGTCCAAGAACTCTTCCTGTTCTCTTATTCCCCGGAGGGTTGACAGTCGCCGCTCCAGTCCTCTTCCTTTCTCTTCCAGCAGCGTGATCAACTTGCACTTGTTGCAGGTGTAGGCCATGTTGTTCCCAGGCAAGAAAACAAACATTGCACACACCTTGCAGGTCACCACCACTGGAGAGTCTTGTCCTTCCATTGCCTCTTTCCTTTTCTGCCTCTGGATCTGCTGGCAACCTGCTGGTAACCGACTCCTGCATGTTTGGATGCTGCTTCTGCCTCTGGCCCTGCCTGCTTGGACTCTGCTTCTGCCTCTGTCCTGGTTCAAGCCTGCTGGTAACCGACCCCTGCCTGTTTGGACCTTGCTTCTGCCTCTGGACCTGCTGGCAACCTACCCCTGCCTGCTTGGGCTCTGCTTCTCCCTCTGGCCAGGTGCCAACCTGCTGGTAACTGACCCCTGCCAGTTTAGACTCTGCTTCTGCCTCTGGCCCTGCCACACCTTGTTTGGGTCTGACCCTTGCCCAGGTAACATATGGTCACCTCCATCCCTCCTGGTTCTGGTGTTCTCACCCAGGACACCTGCCGCCCACAACCCGGGCCTGACAGTCGGCTTCTGTGCAGCGTATATGTTATGTGCCCCAACCCCTGCCTTTACCTTGGGTATGCTAGCCTTGCCCAGGAGTGTGCCTTTCACTGTGTTTCCCCTCCCTGTGTTTCCAAGCACAAACCAATTAGTGTCTACTCAGAAGTAACTCCCTTTGTGGTCAATGTGGATTGTCCCCTGAATGTGCACTTCAGAATTTATAGAGATTCCCCTCAATTGAAATAGCACATTTCAAACCAATAATTCCCTAAAGGCTATAAAGCGCTATCTCAAAGCTGCGATTCTCTGTTGTTTGGTTTATTGCCTTTCGGAAGTAACTCAAGTCTGAGCTGTGTCAGGTTAGAAAGGGGGCTGGTTTCCCATCTCTGTCTTTCCCAGCATAAACATATGTTTGTCTACTCAGAAGTAACTCCCATTGTGGTCAGGGAGGCTTGTTCCTGAAATGCGCACTCCAGAAGTTACTGAGATTCCCGTGCATTGAAATAATGCATGTAGTAGTGTTAATGTCAAAGCTGTGTGTCCTTGATGTTTGCTTCCTTGCTTTTTGGAAGTAATTAATTTGCAGCTTCGATTGTTTGCAGCATTGGGAGCTTCAGCAGAAAAGAAAAAGGGGATTATAAAGGGGGCTGGTTGGAGCCAACAGTGCTTCAAATATTCAGTGGGTTAACTCTTCTAAAGGCTGTGAAGTGCTATGTTGAAGTTGCTTTCTCAGCTTTAAGGGAGTAATTAATGCAAAGCATTGAAGCTTCAATCATTTGCAGCATCAGGAGCTTCAGGGGAGAAAGAAGGCTGCACCTGTGCTTCTTTAATGTTTGCTTCAGTAATTAATGTGAAGCTTTGATTGTTCGCAGCTTTGTCAGCTGTAAGGAAGGATGGGGGAAGCCTCTTGCATTGGGGGTGGGGGGAAGCCTCTCGCATTGGTTGATCAGCCCTTGCTTGTCGATGTTCACTCCAATCCCCCCACCCCACCTGGAAATATGTTCCTGTGAAGGGACTTAGAATGGTGAGGTGCACTCATTCATGGAGCCCCGCGCAGACCAAAGCTGGCTCCTTGAAAAATCTGGGTAAGCCACCATTGGCTTCTTCTTCCATTGTTGTGGAGACACCCCACCCCACCCCCTGGACAGCAGCCTGAGCAGGCACAGAGCTCACATGGTCCCCGCCTTCCCCCCTAGGGAGAGATGCGTTGTATTTCTATTTAAATTCTATTTTTTCTCAGTTTGCATTTATACAAATGCATATGCTTGCTGGTAAAACAACGAGGCCTGTTCTAGCCAGGCAGAGCATTAGCAGGTGTGCAAGGTTTTATTTACACACATGCGCACATGCACACACACACGCACGCACACTGGTAGGCGGAGGGAAGAAAGATATACTTAATTTTTTTTTCCAAGTACCTGCTGAGCTCGAAACCCCACATCTCTCTTAATTGAGTTTGCTGGAAAGGTTACATCCAAACAGCATATAGGAGAATGAAATGGAGCAGAGAGAGGTAAGTCAGCCATGGCTCTAGATTTTATTTACTCCTTCTGAAAAGGAAAAGTCTTTGGAGATCGGGGTTAAGTCAAATGAAAGTTGAGGACAATAGCTCTGCCGGGAGGGGGGCAGGTGCTAAAGATATGTCCCGCTGCTGCTCATTTCTAGTTCTTTACCAGCTAATGCTTTGAAAAGCTTTACTCTCTAACAATGAGGACTAGCAAGTTGGCTAGTTTTTGGTTTGGCTTCCCCCAATTTGATGTCCTGTTGTGCACTAGCTCACATGTGTGTGTGTGTGTGTGTGTGTAAAACCAAAATGTCATCTTTTAGCAATGAGGGTGTCCTTTTGCATGCACACCGGGCACCTTGGCTGAACAGTAACAAGGTTGTCGCATTGGGTTGAACCACACAGCCCTCTTTCAGAAAGGAAGTGTGTTACTGCTGGGGAACAGCAGCAGGAGAAGGCACTTGCCCTTGCGTCTTGCTTGTGGGCTTCCCATTGCCATCTGCTTAGCTACTGTGGCCCACCACGGGCATGCAGGGATAGAAAGGCTTTTGGCCTGACCCAGCAGGGCTGTGCTTAGAAGTGGTAGAATGCCCATGTTTTTACATGTGTGGGGGGACCAATTTGGGGCAGTGGTGCATGTAGGAATGGACACAGATGCTCATGTTATTTTTGCTTTAAAAGTACATTAAGAACATAAGAACATCAGAAGAGCCCTGTTGGACCAGACCAGGGGTCCATCTAGTCCAGCATTCTGGTCGCACAGTGGCCAACCAGCTGCCCACAGGAAACCCACAAGCAGGACATGAGCGCAACAGCACCCTGCCACCCATGTTCCCCAGCAACTGATGTACCGAGGCTCACTGCTTCTGGTACTGGAGGTGGCACATTGTCATCAGGACTAGCAGCCATCAATAGCCTTTTCCTCCAGGAATTTGTCCAACCCCCTTTTAAAGCCATCCAAATTGGTGGCCATCACTACATCCTGTGCTGTGTGAGGAAGTCTTTCCTTTGATCTGTCCTGAATCTCCCACCCATCAGCTTCATGGAATGACCCCATTGGGGTTCTAGTATTAGGAGAGAGGGAGAAAAATGTCTCCCTCTCCACATTCTCCACCCCATGCATAGTTTTGTGCACCTCTCTCATGTCTCCCCTTGCCCTCCTTTTTCCAAGCTAAACAATCCCAGCTGTTGTAACCTTCTCTCATAGGGGAGATGCTCCAGCCTCTAGATCATTTTAGTTCCCCTTTTCTGCACCTTTTCCAGCTCTTACAATATCTTTTTTTTAGGTGCGGTGATATTGTTATGATTTCCACCACATTAATTGGGATGTGGAGGTTATTGTCATGCCCCCCCCCTCGGACTCCTCCCAGGATTAAGGGGCATGGCAAGCTCCAGACCCAGGGGAAGGGACCAGCGCAGAAGGAGCCCAAGCCCCCTCACCCCCTGTGGAGGTTCCAGGCCCAGCTGCAGTTAGGGATGTCTGAGAATTCCGCCATGGACTCCATTGAAGCTGGATTCTTTTGAATCCAGCCTCTGGAGTGCATGGCAGAACGGGTCCACCTACCTTTGCCCCCCACAGGACCTGCGTGGAGCCGGATCCTCCTCGCTGGCCGGCTCTGTACAGCAAGCAATACAGCCGTCATTGCCGTGCTGTATCACTGAGTGCTCACTGCAGGAAGGGATCCGAACGCAAATGGCGTCTGCTACGCCATTTGTGGCTGTAAAGGTCTTAGATTAAGCTAAATGAGACCGTAAATGGCTGCATTTAGGTCAGTCTAACAGCTTTACGGCCAAAATGGTGTCCACTACGCCATTTGTGTCCCTATTTTTTCACACAATAGACCACACTTTTATATTTACGTAGATATTTGCGTAGCCTATCGCATGAAAAACCAGGGATGCAAATGGCGTAGCAGATGCCATTTGCATCCGGATCCCTTCCTGCAGTGAGTGCTCAGCAATATGGCACGGCAATGGTGGCCGTATCGCTTCCTGTATGGAGCCAGCAGGCAGCTCCGCAGTCACCACGGAGCCGGCCTGCGAGGATTTGGGGGGGAGGAACGTATCACTCCCCCCCCCCCCCCCGGACTGGCAGGTAGGGGATTTGTACATCCCTAGCTGCAGTCCCCCCAGAGGATTTGGAGGGCGAAACGCCCCCGACCCCTGCAGAGCAAAGGCAGCTGCATGTCTGGGACCAGCGTAGGCGAGCCTCTGTCCGTTTAAGATGGAGAGGCTCTCAGAGGCAGGAGGACTGATTGGATGCAGCTGCCTCAAGTCATAGCAGTTACAGGCAGAGACAGGCTGGGGCAAGGCTGCTGAAGAACAACTTCATTTACTGAGGTTCTCAGCCTCAGCCCTTGTGCACCACCGTGCTCGTGTTCCCTTGTGTGTTTTGGACCTCAGACTTCTCTTTCCCTCGATGCTTTGGACTCACTGCCCAGGTAAAGCATCCCTTGCTACAAGCCACTTCTTCGCTTCCCAGCCTTGGACAGGTTTATGACCCTGTTATCAGCCTGTGATTTATCACTGCCAGCTGCGGTCAGCTGAGAGGAGCGGACAGTTTGCTTCTTCAGCCAGCTAGAGTGAAAAAGCAAAATATGTGGGGGAGAGCTAGGGCTGGAATCTAGCTGGTATGGAACAGTTGAAGCAGGAAAATGCATTCCTTCACTCTCAAATTGAGGTGCTAACAGCGGCGGTGCAAACTCTTCAAGCTCAGGAAGGAGCAGCTGCCCCGGCCCCCACCCCCTGTGAAGGGAAAATGCCTTTCTGGCACAAACCCGACTCTTCATGGACTTAAAGCTGGAGGCCTTCCCAGATGATAAGACTTGGGTGGGATCCCGATTAGCCTCCTTACTGGAGCCACAGACAGTTGGGCCATCCCGATCCTGCTGGAGCACAGCCCTCTCTTAGTGAACCTGGCTACATTTCGCAGGGAGCTCAAGGCCATGTTTGGGGACCCAGTGGAAGCTGCCACTGCCAACCACTGAATAAGGCAGCTGACACAAGGCCACCGCCCCCTCACAGACTACATCACTGAGTTTTGACTGTTACAGCAAAACCTGTCCTGGAATGAGGCAGCCTTCGTGGACCAATTTCAGGAGGGGCTCTCTGATGCGCTGCTGGCTGACCTAGCCTGAGCAGAACACCCTACCACCTTGCAGGCCCTGATCCACTTGTGCCTTTGGATTGAGGGAAGGCTGGAAAGCAGACATGCCTCAGTGCGTTGCCAGTCAGCCTCCAGGAATGCCACCCCCGGAGAGACAGAACCAGAGACCCCAGGGAGGGAACTGGTCCCCCTGGAAGAGCCAATGCAGTTGGGTGGGGCCCAGTCATGACTACCCACTAGGGAGAAGCAGAGGCGTTGGCAGCAAGGGCTCTGCCTGTATTGTGGGGGCCCAACCATGTCGTGGCCCATTGTCCTGCCAAACAACCCCATACCCCAACCCCAGAAAATTGCCATACCCCAGCTGCAACGGGCCCTTAGACTGGGGTGGTTTGGTCTTCCAGAGGGCCTACCAATCCAGCTCCTCACCTTCCAAGCATCTGACTGTGATGGTCTCTCTGAAGGTCGCTGGACAGGGGACCCTGCAGGCCACAGCCATGTTGGACTCGGGTTCCACCAGTCGTTTCATGGATCTAGCCTTCGCAGACCTGCACCACATTCCTCACCAACCTGCACCCCAGCCCATCTTGGTGGAAACCATTGATGGCCGCTTGCTCGCCTCCGGCCCTGTGGTCCAGGAAACGGTACCCTTAGAGATGGCCCTGGTGGAACATAGGGAGGACATTCAGTTCTACCTTGCGGCAGCCCGTCACTTCCCACTGGTGCTCGGTCTGGATTGGCTCCAATGACATGACCCCTGCATCCAGTGGTCGATGGGTCAAGCATCCCTCACTTCGCCTTATTGCCAAACCACTTGTTGGATTCCTCTAGCAATACAGTAAGGCTCAGATGCTTCATAACACAATACAGGACCAGGACAACGTAGAGCATCTTTGCTGGTCCCAGGCTACTCCATCCTCCCAATCTGGATTTGGGACTGAAAGACCCAGGAAAAGTGTGGGTGCATGGAGGGTAAGTTATAAGCAAGCACAATTTGTGACATTGCACAACATCATGACTGATCAGGGGCATGTCAGATAAGCCTTAGCTTTGAATTTTCTGGCTTTGTGGTGTTTGGACCAACGTGAGATTGTCTGGTCTTTTAAACCAGCAGGGTTTTTGACGAATTGGATTTTATTCTTTTTTTATAAAAATTATGATGGCTTATGGCTTTGAACAATAAACGTTCATTCATTCCCATGACTGACCCTATTCTACCTGGAGTTACCTTTTCTATAGCCCCTCCCACTTTCAGCATTCTTTTTCGCAAGAAAAGAGAGAAGCATAGTGTCTGTCCTCTGTCTTAATTAATGCATGGTATCATTGGATTTCCCCACCAGGACCAGACAAAGAACCACTGCTTATCAGTTAGATCCATTGCCCGTGCCTCCCTCCCACCCCTTTCATGAAACAAGCGTATTTTTAACAAATCCCACTCTTTTCATTTTTTCAGACAATCTTCCTTTAATACAAAGTCAATATATATATATGTACATACAGAGTGGCATGGAAGCCACTTAAACTGCTTCATTTTGAAATAACAGTGTGATAGCAACAAGGCCTTGCTTTCATATAAAGAAGGGGAGGAAAGAAATTTTAAAAAGAAAAGAACACAAAGGGAGGAAAAATTGGCACACCCAGTTGCCCATACCCTCTCCTCATCCTCCCAAACCCTGCCAATGTAAGGTTTTTCTTTTCAACATATTTAAAGAAATCTTAGGCAACAAGTGGGAAGAGAGATCTCAAACAACCCTTAAAAAAACCCCAAAGAGTTACCATTGTCATAATCAAGCTGGGAAGTTGCTATTGGTGTCTTGGGTGACCGCCAGGCTGGGCTGAATTCTGTTCCTGCCATCACCATCGTACCAACCTGCAGTCCTCAAAACCAAGAATTGGTATAAATCGAACCCAGGAGTTTTGGGTTTTGAGATGTATCTTTTCGGATCCCTTGGCTTGGTTCAGTACCTTTGTAAAATCTATATTTAAATATTGCTGCTGGTGGGGGTGAATCCATTTTTTCCCAAAATTGTTGTTCCAAGATTCTGTTGACTTAATCCAGAGAACATGATTTCAAGTGAAGAAACAAGGTTTTTTGGGGGGGCGGGGGAAGGGGAGAGAGAAATGCTACTCAGCCACCAGTTAAACATTTATTACCCACCCTTCCTCTGAAAAGCTTGGGGGGGGGGGTTGTAGCATTTTAGCCTCACAACAACCCTATGAGGTAGGTTAGGCTGAGAGAGAGTGACTGGCTTAAGGCCACCCAGTAATCTTAAGGCTAAAGCAGAGGGTGGAACCTGCCTTCTGCAGACCCTAGAATCGTAATGGTCATCGCACTAGGCCTTCACGTCTCAGTGACCCACCTGGGTGGTTAACTGGGACCTTAAAGCATCCAGTTTTCACAGTCCTATGAAGGCAGTAAAACCAGGAGCTACATCGACTCTTGCTGGGCTGGGCTTCCACCCACGGGTGGGAGAGTGCGTTTTTCAGCTATGCCAAGTACCTTTCCAGAACAATATTGCCACCCTGTGTGTTCTCTGGATTCAAGCGTGTCTGTCTTTGTGCCCCCGTAGTACAGAATTTCCCCCAAAGATGCAGGTGTTTGGATTTGTTCCCCACTTAGTTGTTGTTTCCCCAGAAAGAGCAGGCTTTTGAATGAAGGCTGTTGGTGGAGAAGGGATGCATACCCTCAGCTGTTCATCCTCCCCTAACCTCACACCCTTTGACAAGATTCCCTAAATGCCTTATGAAAGGGGGAAAATAATAACAATAATAAAAATTAAGCAGCAAAATTTTGTTGATATATGAGCAGGTTAAACCTCTTTCTGTGTTACAATTTTTTTTAATTGGTAGGAAAGCAATATGTGAAAGTAGTAATATTTCGCATGGCATTTCTTTTGTGTCACACAGCCATTACACATAACATTTATACAGTGAAAAAATAGACTGTCTTTGAACATAATATGAACAAGCAAGTAATTCTTTTTGTAAATTAATTGACTGACATTCTTTTGTATTTTTTACATATTTTGTAAAAGGAAAAAAATACACCATTTTAAAAAAAAGAGAGAGACCCCAAAAGTAAAATAAAAAATAAAAATTAATGTCACTTGCTAGAGATACATCAATACCTTTTAAAGAAAGCCACTCATGGGTGTTGCCTGACACCCCCCCCCCCCCAAATCAGCCCCATTGTTCTTTCTATCCTGCTTGCATTGTGGAAGGTGAGCTACATTTCAAGAGATGGAGCTATGGAATCTTTGCCCTGGCACATTGATGCTGTACCAGTAGTTTAACCACCACGAACCCTCCCTTTTTTCAAAATCCACCATGTAAGAGGGCCCCTTAAAATTTGCCGTTTTTCTCTTTGGCATTAGGAGAGTGGGGGGAGAGTTTGAATCATTTAAAGTTACAAATGTATTTTGTACCTCCACTGTCTTGAAATATGGGGAGCAAAAGTTTGTGGAACTGGGCTGCAAATTACCAGGATTCAGGGTAATTGTGGGTGGTTGTGGTATGGGGAAAGAGTGCAAAAGTGTGTGTGTGCGTGTGTGGGGGGGGTCTTTTCCTGTTTGAGAGACATTTGGGGTCTTTGCTAGCTCTGTATTATTGCATGTTTCTGTTTGTTCTTTGACATAAAAATTCTGGAATCATAAGATGTGAGGAATGTTCCAAGTGTCTGAAAGGTGAGTTGAGAGAGTATGTGTGCACAACATGGCAAAATACCCGTAACCAAAATCAAGGATTGCCATTCCAAACAGAGAATGCTTCATTTGGCCTAGTTGGTGCAGACTTGCTGTGTTTTTCCTTTCCCAATTAGCAAACCTGTAACTGGCTTCCTTTAAAGCTTGCCAGCTGAGATTAGTATGTAAACTGAACCCTAAAATACTATCTTTATGGTCAAATTCTTCTTGTTTTCTTTTTTAAAGTCACACTCCTTCTCTGGCCTCCCTCTCAGCTCTTCGTTCCCAACAGGCTGCCATTCTCCATGGTGTGGGCAGGGGTGTTGCACAAAATGCTAGTTTCGCCCCCTGGAGGCTAGTCCAATTTGCCCCAAAGAGGAGAGTCAACTTCAGGCTGGGTCCAACTCGATTTTATTGTTTGCAAACAGTTCGACAAAGGAGCTCACGCTCAAAGCAGAGTCGACCCTGGGCAACCTCCGCGCTACAGTTTTATCACTTAGCTTGCATTCCTCAGCCAGCGTGTTACTTTTGATTGGTTGCCAGAGGTTTGCTTAGCAACCTTAGCTTAGGGTTACTGCCTGCTCATTCCAGGCATGCGCAGCTCTTACAGTACTATGTGCTGCTTAAGACACATACAATGGCTTTTAGGTTACATTTTTACTACACTTCCCCCCTCAAAAGGCTTTTCTCAAATTTATACTCTCTTTGGTCCAGCGGTGGACTACGCACTTAAAGGCGCAAACTATTATCGCTGTGGCATGGACGGTTTTCTCTAAACAGCGAATGAGGCCTGGGACGCCTTTGTTCTAGCTACTAGAATGTTGACAACAAAAACACTTTTTTTTTGAACTTTTGGAACTCCGTTTTGTTCCGTTCGTCAGGAACCCTTGAGACGAGAGCACCCTCTTTCTGTAGAGCTACTTGAGTCCTTTCAGGGGTTCATTATTCCAACGGTGACCTTCAGGTGGGTCAGCTTCCGGTGTGACCCTCTCTGGTGCGGGTGATGCCTTTATTCAGTGTGATGAATCCACTTCTTTTCTTTGGCGACTTTCATAGCAATGGGAGTGGTAAGTAGGATCTGAAACAGACCCTTCTGCTTCTTGGTAGGTGGTTCATCTTTCTAGGACTGGATTAGCACCCAATCGCTGGGATTGAGATTATGCACTGGAGCATCTAACGGCCAGGATTGGTGCGGTGTCGCAAACCTGTGAAAACAAAACAGACTGCAAAGCAGTAACATAACCTTGAATCTTAAAACTTTTACTTTTAAATTCACATTTAAGCTATCAGCCATAGGTAATATCCGAGGTGGGCACTTGTGGAACGTTTAAAAGGTGTCAATTTAATACTTCCCTTGGGGGTGCACCGTACTCGAGTCAAGGTGATTGGCAAGGCCTGTGGCCTTTCAACTTAATCTTTCAACAAATTTTAATGAGCATTGTCTTTAAGGTGCGGTTCATCTTCTCAACTTGACTTGTAGATTGAGGTTTCCAAGGGGGGTGTAGCTTCTAGTTAGTTTGTTATGCCTGGGCCACTACTTGCGTCACTTGTCCAACAAAATGGGGCCCCTGATTTGATTCACTCTCTTTAGGTAACAAGAGCTTAGGGATTACTTTTTAACAGGATCTTGGCTACTGTCTGAGCGGTGCAGTCAATTGCTTTTATCATTACTAGCAGGTACCGATAGCCATGAGTCTGGGGCAACTCTGAAAAGTCAATTTGAAATCTCTGAAAAGGATAGTAAGCGCATGGGCGACTTCTCATTTGAGCTGGGGGCTCAAGCATCTTTGAATCATTTTTGAGGCACAAAGGGCAGTCAGCCACTGTTCTCAGGTCTTGGTCCAACCTGAAGGAGGTGCTATCTGCCTCGGGCGCACTCAAAATCGGGGTGCTAAAGGGGGATGATCCCTTTATTAACTAACCATAATTTTTGAACTTCTCAATGAGCGGCTTCAAGCCTGCACAGGTGGCTTTTTTCAGAGGATACTGCCTCACGCACACAGGGCTCTCCCTTTTTAAAGAAGATTTTAATTTGTGTCATGCATTTGGTCGGGCAGGGGTTCTGTCTGCCCACACACATGGATCAACTTTCTCTAAAATCTCAGTCCCTTTGGCCTCTGACACAATCTTGATTGCTTGAAGGGCCATTCGATAATTTGATCCCTGCATTGCTGGCAGCTGTACTACAATCTGATTATCACGGAAGAAGATTTTAGCTTGCAGTTTTGTTAACAAGTCCCGCCCCAAGAGGGCAACCAGGTATGCAGATGAAACTACAAAGGCATGTTCCAGTATGTTATTTCCAGTCTTCGTGAGGAGGGGCTTACACACGGGCAATTTGTTTTTTTTTTTCCCTTTAATTTCTTTTATAGTTACATGCTTTCCACTTTCTCTTGCCGGGGGGCTTCACAGGGATCATAGAAAATGTGGCTCCAGTATCTACTAGGGCTTTACAGTCCTCGCCACCAACCCTTACTTTTACCTTGGGATTCTCCCGAGCGTTTGTTCGTAGGGTGGTGGCCCTTTAGCTAGACTCCCCCCCACTGGAGGACCCTGCCAGCGTTTGGCAGCCTTCAGGGTGAGTCTCTTTTCTCTTTTCTTTCAGCTCTGGACAATCTTTCTTCCAATGTCTCTTCTCTCGGCAATACGCACATTTATTGAGCCCCGGTTGGCCCTTTCCTTTTCTGCCCCCCCCCCCCCCCGGTCACTTCTGTGCTCTCAAGCTGCTGTTTATATCTCCGCCCATGGTGGCTGCCAGCATTGCCTTTTCCTTTTTCCAGGAATGGCACTTTTTTATGTGCTCTCATGTGCATCATAGCTCTAAAAACGTCATGATCTGGGGTCTGATAAGGCTAAAGCAGGCGGTGATATTAAGGCTTGCTTCAGTTTAAGAAAAGCCTTTTTTATTTTAATTGTCCACTTCTAGTGGGTAATATTTTTGTTAAAGCTTCATACGGGGGCTTCACCCCTTTTTATGGCTACTATAGCCTCCCTCTTGTAACAGGCACACTTATCTTTTGACTTGCCTGTTCTGCAAATCATGTTTCAAATTCTCTGTGCCATGCACCAGTTTTAACTCTTTGTTTTCTCTGCAAGTTAGGCTGTTTGCCATTGCTTCGACAGAGACTCGCTTGCTTAGATCTTCAACGACACACATTTGGGATAAGCTTTCTTTCTTTTTAAGCCTTTTTGTCTGCTACTTTCTTCTGCCTTCTTTTATACCTTTTTCATATCATTAAAATCTAACACCATGACTGGAAAACATTTGTTTTGTATAGTAGGGCATGGCGGAGCAGATCTACCCATTATACTGCTCCTCTGACTGCATGGTCAGGGCCCATCAAAATCAAGGGAAGGGCGTTCTCATATGTGGAAAGAGTTCCAAGCCACCATTTTTGCATTGGCAACTCCACACTGCATGAGTTTTGGCAGAGTGTCAGGTTTGCCTCTGAGCAAATGGAACGTCAGAACAGTTCAGATTTTGAGAAAGAGCTGGAACACATGGGGCAGGAACTTTCTTAGGCTTCAGAAACACAGCTGGGCTTAGAAGTATCACGGGAGAGTGGGGGACTCTCTCTCTCTCACCTCTTAAGTTAAGAGAATTTGCTGCCCCCCTTTTTAAAGGGAAACTAACTTTCGTAGTTTCTCTTTGAACTTTTTGAAGGCTGTTTCCTTGTAGTCTATGAATCTCTAGAAATTTGTGTCTGTATGCTTCATTAGGGTAAATGAAATCAAAGCCTTGGAAATCATAGAATAGTAGGGTTGGAAGGGGCTTACAAGGCCATCCGGTCCAACCCCTTGCCCAGTGCAGGAATCTAAATCAGAGCATCCCTGACAGATGGCTGCCCAGCCTCGTCTTGAATGCCTCCAGTGTGGGAGAGCCCACCACCTCCCCAGGTAATTGGTTCCATTGTCGTATTGCTCTAACAGTTAGGACGTTTCTCCTGATGTTCAGCTGGAATCCAGGTTCCTGTCACTTGAGCCATTATTCCCTGTCCTGCACTCTGGGATGATCGAGAAGAGATCCTGGCCTTCCTCTCTGGGACAACCTTTTAAGTACCTGAAGAGTGCTATCAGATCTCCTCTCAGTCTTCTCTTCTCAAGGCTAAATATACCCAGTTCTTTCAGTCAAATGCAGCTTTTTATCTGAGTGTTGAAATCACAAATCAAACTGTACACTGAGCTGATCACAAACAAACACACAATCTACAACAACGGGAGTTTAAGGCTATGACAAGCCTCACAGTACTTTTTATGGCAAGTCTTTAACTGGCCAAAGTTCCAGTCCATGTGCAGAGTCCCTCTAACAAAGAAGGCTTTGGGCCATAAAGAAGGGATGTTCTTAACAAAAGCTCTGTGTCTCTTCATCAGTTCGAATGGGGAAGGTGTAACCTTACACCTCTTCTAGATTCCTCCACAGGTAAGAACAGAGCAGTGCTGCTCAGCTTTCCAGCTGTGATGCTTTTCTTGTTTGTTTGTTTTTTGCAAATCTCACTCTTTTGTCAGGTCCTCACAGACACCTTCCAGCCTCTCTGCTTGCTAAGGCTAAACCAGCCGCGGCGAAGGGGGGTTAGGCAAGTCCCCCTTGGCTCTGCTCTGAGCAGGCTGACAGAGAGAAGCTCACACAGACCCTGATATTTTAAGAACTTGCTCTGTCTTTGTTTTGTGATTTTGCCACAGTCTTTAAGACGTCAAACAAATCTCTTTCTTCAGAAGTTGCAACGCTTTTCAACTGCTTTTGCTTCTTCTAACAAACTTGGATACGGTGGCAGACAAACTGTCTCTGGAGGGCCCCCTCTCTCCCCCAACAACTTCTCCTCCCAACCTAACAGACCGAATCAGACCGGGGGGAGCTCAGGGCACCTTGGGCAGGGTCTCCCAGTCTTCAAGCTCCTTCCGTGGGGCTTGAATCGGGGGGAACAGGGGCTTTGGGCTTCACCTCGGAGCATACCATCATGACTTTACAATATTGAACTTTATATTCAACCTTTTCTCGCCTTCAGTGGATTTTGGTTGGCACTCGTCCAAATGCTGATAACCTCGCCTTCCCTGAGGCAAATTTATCTCTTACTACTTGATTCGGACACCACCCGGGGTCTCTTGCCCCTGTGGTCCTTTGCCAGTAACACATTTACACATTTACACTTCTGTAACTAAGGGGGATTCTTTCCGCACCAATTCAACCAACCATCAATATAGGCGAATTGATCCCATTGCCCATTATTCACCACATTTTTATATACAGCATTTACAAGATTTACACCAAAGGATCCTATGTCTGGCCAACTAATTCCAAATGCTGGCCATTCCAACTGACAGAGTGTAACCAGCTTGCCTTTCGACATCTTAGTACACGGAGTCTGACAAACCTCAGATGCTTGACTTTGCTAAAGTTCTTTAGCATGCATCCCAAGGGAGTGGCAGAGCTTTCTAAACGGGAGCTACCCGCTCTATTTGAAATAGAGCTACCCGCTCTATAGCTACCCGCTCTATTTGAAACCATACACGGAGTCTGACAAACCTCAGACGTTTACACAGAGTCTGACAAACCTCAGACGCTCCGAAGGCAACTCAAACAGAAAGACAGAAGGGAAATCAAGTACTTACTCCGCCCAGCACCCTAGTGCCGTCTCTTCAGACCCATTCAGCCTGGTTGACTCAATCAATGGAGTCCACGCCTTTAACCTCCTGGGTGTCCCGACCCCCGTTCTCTGGTGCCGTGGCAGACCTCAAAGGCGGTCCGGCGCGCCCCACAGGCACCTTTGCCGGTTCTGTCGTTTGACCCCAGGGTGGTCCAAGGGACTCCTGACTGCTCGCCAGTTTGTTGCACAAAATGCTAGTTTCGCCCCCTGGAGGCTAGTCCAATTTGCCCCGAAGAGGAGAGTCAACTGCAGGCTGGGTCCAACTCGATTTTATTGTTTGCAAACAGTTCGACAAAGGAGCTCACGCTCAAAGCAGAGTCGACCCTGGGCAACCTCCGCGCTACAGTTTTATCACTTAGCTTGCATTCCTCAGCCAGCGTGTCACTTTGATTGGTTGCTAGCAGTTTGCTTGGCAACCTTATCTTAGGGTTACTGTCTGCTCATTCCAGGCATGCGCAGCTCTTACAATACTACGTGCTGCTTAAGACACATACAATGGCTTTTAGGTTACATTTTTACTACAGGGGGGTAATGTGCATATCTGTTTTGTTTTTTAAAAGTTTCCCTAAGCATTTGGATCAGTTCTGCCCCACCCATACTGCAAACACCAAATGAGGTAAGAACAGGTTCACCACTTAAAAAGAAAAAATAATTACGATTCGCCTTCCGAGCCACCTGACAATGCTTTGCAGTCCAGGTTTTACATTCATGGGTGGGAGTGGGTAAGGGTGGGGGGTTATCCCGGAGACGTGGATTGTGTGTGTGTGGGGGGGAGGCGTAGAAGGGGTGTTTGCTGATCAGCTCTTTGCTCACTGCTCCTCTGCCCTGTAGCATCAAAAATGGGGGGGGGGGGGTGTTCAGGGAGGTAACACTCTTCTGATTCAGCCTTTAGTTTTTTAAAAGTTTAATGCGCACCTCTCTTAGCTTGAAAGGGGCCTTCCGTGACTTTTAAGTGGTACGAGTCTGCACGATGAATGGCTTTTTCTTTTTTTTAGTTGTTGGATTTTTTTTTTATGTTGCATAGTGATCAAAACTTCCCAGGTACTCAAGTGCTGCTTGGTAACAGAACTGATATTCATCCTGTAGATAGATTTAAGGAGTAAGAAGGGCAGGGGGAGGAGAAGAGCAGTATTATAATGTACAGCTTGTTCCATTATCCTAAAATATGTCATTAAGATGCACCAAAGGTCTAGATAACATTTTATTTATTTATTGCATCTATAATCCCGCCATGGAGCTCAAGGCGACGTACATGGTTCTTCTATCCTTCCACTAATATCCTCACAACAGCCCTATGAAGTAGTTAAGCTTGAGTGATAATGAGCCCTGGACATCCCAAGAGCTTCAATAGCTGAGCTGGAGATTTAAACCTCTCTCCCCAGTTCTTCTCTGATGCTCTGTGTTAGCCGGCTGCGGCACAAACAACAAAGAGTTTTGTGGCACCTTAAAGACCAATAAATTTATTACGGCACCAAGCTTTCATGGACAGGAGTCCACCTTATCAGATCAGTGTTTTTGGTCCCAGGGTCAGACTCAGCGTCAACACATGGTTCTCCCACGGTCCCACTGACTTGTCAGGGCCTCCCCGCTTATGTCTGCCTACCCACTGTTCCAATCAGCATTAGACCTGAAAGCCACCCTTTTAATTTATCTCAGTGTCCCCAAAATGATGTTGCTGCAGGGTGTTGTGGGAAACTTAAATGGCGGCTCCCTGCCAGGGCCAGCCCAAGACATTTTGCTGCCTGGGGTGAAGAACAAGATGGCGCCCACTCCTATCTCAGGTACAAAAGCCGACTGGTCTGGCAGTTGAATCTTACTTCAGTACTGGGGATGGGATGTCCGCTGCCCCTGAAGGCAGCAGGCTAGTGTAGAGGGAACAGGGCAGGACACACAGCTCTTTCCCCAACACTTTGCTGCTGCTGCCTCCTATCATCTGCTGCCTGAAGCGCCTATTTCACTTTGCCTAATGGTCAGGCTGGCCCTGACCCTGCCTTTACTACTTTGGAGTAGGATAGTAAGTCCAGGTGCCAAGCCATCCTCAGCCTTCCTCCCAATCTTGGAGCTGGGGATCATTGCACAGTTGTTGGGATGATTTCCACCCAGCTGTGGACCTTGGAGAATGGGGGGAAGGCTGGTCACTCGCCACGCTCACAAACAAATGTACAAGCCTGCTCCTGCAGCTGAGGCAGGAACATATACGGGGGAAAGAGCCCAGTTGGCAGAAGGTGGTCCCTCCTTGTCTTACCTCCGTCTGCACCATGGCAGGTCTTTGTGTTCGCAGCATCTTCACCGTCTGGAAGATATCCACAACTCCCTCGTAGCGCATTCTCTCCAGTAGGACGCTCAGAGTGAAGAAGACACCAGTCCTTCCCACTCCAGCACTGCAAATAAGGGGGCGAGGGGGGAAAGGGGTGAGAACATCATGCATGCAATGGAGCTGCCGGTGATGGGGTCTTGGCAGCTGCATGCATTCTGCTGTGGAGGTAGTAGGCCTTATTTTGCAAAGCCTGGTGTATTGTATGCGGTGATATTTAACCCTGAGGTGGAAACAGCCAGTGGGTTCAACACTCCCACCATGAGGGAGCACATTAATCCAGGAGAGGGCAACTTGTGGTCATCCAAATTTTTT
Organism: Heloderma suspectum; assembly: GCF_057233095.1. NCBI lineage: Eukaryota > Metazoa > Chordata > Lepidosauria > Squamata > Helodermatidae > Heloderma > Heloderma suspectum. The sequence continues at coordinate 59,540,847 of NC_139475.1, read as the reverse complement.
AGCCTACAACTCCCTTTATCCCTCAGCTATGCTGGATAAGAGTTGTAGGCCTCTGGGAGGGCGGGGGGAGGGATTCAATGCAAACAAATTTGCACTACAGGAACACAAAGCACAGCAAAGGGCAATACAAATGCAACATTCAAAAAGCTACATCAACCTTTTGAAATCTGGTGCCCGCCAGGTGCATGCTTTTGACGACAACTCCCAGGTCATGCTGGCTGGAGCTGATGGGAGTTGAAGTCCAAACATCTGGAAGGCACCAGGTTGGGGAACACTGAGTTATATATAAAATAACATCTTTAAAGCAGAAAATCTAAAACTCAAATACATCCTACCTCCCTGCCGCCCCCAATGCTGGGGGCGGGGGGAGCCAGAGTAACAATTTTATTTGTGATGCAAGCAAAGCAGTTGGAAGGGGGATTGTGCTACCATTTACCATTCTGGAAGAGGCAACATTGACAAGCTGGTGAATTCCACCCTCCTCTGCCTCCCTGCTTCCCAATTGAGCTGCCTTCCACAACCTTTCCTCTGGGACTGGGTAGGATCTTAAGAGCACAGAGTTTGGCAGTTTTATACACACAAGTGTTTCATAGCTGCTTGGCTTTGCTGTCTTTCTTGTGGTGCAGGCTCAGCTCCCAAGCAGGGGATTGGTACTCATGCAGACAATATATTCCACATGACAACTTAGTGCCGCTATACTAAGTTTGAAAGAAAACATGCAGGTGAGCTTAGTATGAGAGTCTTTAATCTCTCCAGTGATGCAATTAATCAACTAAGGCTTTAATTGCAGATTAACAACAAGCGACTACCTGGGGGATTTGGTGTTCTTGAAGGAGTTGGGAAAAAACACAGAGGCGTTCACAGTTCCTTGGGCCTGAATTTGATGGGCCATTCGATGGGGAAAAGAATGGCCACTTCCTGGACACACAGGGAGCTTCTCCTGTGTTCTGTGGGGCCTGGAAGTGGTGTTTGATTCAAAAATAGAGAATACTTCCTCCCCCACCACCAGTGGTTCAGATCCATACTAAGGTTAATGGTATCTACCCATAAGGGCGTCTTAACAGCTGACATCTATGCAGGGGTTATCAGGGAATACATGTGGAATACACTATGCTGGTATTTTTTGTATTGTGGCCCCACCCACCACTGGAATGCAGCCCTCTGGCTGAAAGAGGTCAGTCACCCGGGCTAGATCATAGAATCGTAGAATCATAGAATAGTAGGGTTGGAAGGGGCCTGCAAGGCCATCGAGTCCAACCCCCTGCTCAAGGCAGGAATCCAAGTCAGAGCATCCCTGACAGATGGCTGTCCAGCCTCGTCTTGAACGCTTCCAGTGTGGGGGAGCCCACCGCCTCCCTAGGTATTTGGTTCCATTGTCGTATTGCTCTAACAGTCATGAAGCTTTTCCTGAGGTTCAGCCAGAATCTGGCTTCCTGTCACTGGAGCCCATTATTCCGTGTCCTGCACTCTGGGAGGATCGAGAAGAGATCCCGGCCTTCCTCTCTGTGACAGCCTTTCAAGTCCTTGAAGAGTGCTATCATATCTCCCCTCAGTCTTCTCTTCTCAAGGCTAAACATGCCCAGTTTTTTCGGTCTCTCTTCATAGGGCTTTGTTTCCAGTCCCCTGATCATCATCGTTGCCCTTCTCTGAACCTTCTCCAGTTTGTCTGCATCCTTCTTAAAATGTGGCGCCCAGAATTGGACACAGTACTCCAGATGAGGCCTAACCAGTACTGAGTAGAGGGGAACTAGTACTTCCCGGGATTTGGAGGCGATGCTTCTATTAATGCAGCCCAAAAGAGCATTTGCCTTGTTTGCAGCCACATCACATTGTTGGCTCATATTCAGCTTGTGATCTACAACAATTCCAAGATCCTTCTCGCTTGTAGTGTTGTTGAGCCACATATCCCCCATCTTGTAACTCTGCATTTGGTTTCTTTTTCCAAGATGCAGAATTTGGCATTGATCCCTATTAAATGTCATTCTGTTGTTCTCTGCCCAGCGCTCCAGTCTATCCAAATCACTTTGAATTTTGTTTCTGTCTTCCAAGGTATTAGCTATCCCACTCAATTTTGTGTCATCTGCAAATCTGATCAGCATTCCCTGCACCTCCTCCTCCAAGTCATTAATAAAAATGTGGAAGAGCACTGGGCCCAGGACTGAGCCCTGCGGTACCCCACTCGTGACCTCTCCCCAGTTGGAGAAGGTCCCATTGATAAGCACTCTTTGAGTCCAATTCTGTAGCCAACTGTGGATCCACCGGATCATTGTTTCAACTAGCCCACTTTGAGCTAGTTTGCTCATCAGGACATCATGGGGCACTTTGTTGAAAGCTTTGCTGAAGTTGAGGTATATTATTTCTACAGCATTCCCATGGTCCACAAGGGAGGTTACTTGATCAAAACATGAGATCAGATTTGTCTGGCAGGATTTGTTCTTGACAAATCCCTGTTGGCATAGAGTAATCACTGCATTGTTGTCAAGGTGCTTCCAGATGGATTGCTTGATCATCTGCTCCAGAATTTTCCCAGGGATTGATGTCAGACTGACTGGTCTGTAGTTCCCAAGTTCCTCCTTTTTGCCCTTTTGGAAGATAGGGACAACGTTAGCCCTCCTCCAGTCATCTGGCACTTCCCCCGTCCTCCAGGATTTCTCAAAGAGAATAGACAGTGGCTCTGAGAGTTCTTCTGCCAGTTCCTTTATTACTCTAGGATGCAGTTCATCTGGCCCTGCAGATTTGAACTCATTCAAAGTAATTAGGTGTTCCTTGACCATATGCCTATCGCTCTCAAACTGCAATCCTGCCTCTTCAGCCTGTACTTTGCCTTTGCCAGGGGGGTCATAGACCCTCTTTCAGGAGAAGACTGAGCCAAAGTAGGAACTGAGCACCTCTGCCTTTTCTTTGTCATCTGTTATCATTTTGCCATCCTTATTTAATAGCTGAACCACCATTTCTTTCCTCTGTCTTTGACTATGCACATAGCTGAAGAAAGCCTTTTTGTTGCTTTTAGCATCCCTTGCTAACCTCCGCTCGTTCCCAGCTTTAGCCTTCCTGACACCATCCCTGCAATTCTGTGCGACCTGCCTGTACTCTTCCTTTGTTGCTTGGCCTTCTCTTCACTTCCTATATGTGTCATTTTTTGTTTTCAGGTCATCTCTAAGCTTTTTGTGAAGCCCCGTTGGCTTCTTCCGTTGTCTTCCGCCTTTTTTTCCTGTTGGAGTCGTTTGTAATTGTGCCTTGAGAATTTCCTTTTTTAAAAGCTCCCACCCATCTTGGACTCCTTTTCTCGTTAGAGCGGCTTGCCATGGGACCTTACTGATCATTGTTCTGAGTTTATTGAAATCCGCTTTCCTAAAATCCAGGGTGCACGTTTGGCTACATTTGGCTCTTGCTTCCCTTAGAACCAAGAACGTACACCGTTCGTGTACAACGTACAACGTGGTCGCTTTCCCCCAGAGTTCCCCTAACTGCTACTTTACCCACTAAGTCATCTCTGTTGGTTAGGATCACGTCAAGGATAGCCGATCCTCTAGTTCCTTCCTCTACTTTCTGTAGGAGGAAGTTATCCGCCACACAAGTCAGGAATTTCCTGGAGGGGCCATGTTTTGCAGAATTTGTCTCCCAACAAATACCGGGGAAATTGGAGTCCCCCATTACTACTACATCCTGCTTCCTTGAAACATTGGCTACTTGCTTTTCAAAAGTTTCATCCTCGTCTTCTCCTTGATTGGGTGGCTGGTAGTAGACTCCGACCACCAGGTTCCTTTTATTCTTTGCTCCATTTATTTTGATCCAGATGCTCTCGATGGGGCTACCAAGCTCCTCCTCCTGTATGATGAGCCAAGTCAGTACAAGGCAGCTTCCTATGAAGGACATGTTGCTTGAGATTTTGCAGTTTGCAAATATATCTGCTCAGTTAGTTGGCTTCTTAGCCAGATTATTCCTCTTTTTAAAGAAAGAAGAAAAAAAAGAAAATAATTCCTTTATTGATTTACAGCCCTTGCAAAAAACTATGTGGGACGGCCTTTTCAGTCAATCTGGAGATGACCTAGAAATAACAACTACTTGGAGACACTTGCAATTTATATTTTATTGGGGAGAGGCAGCAAAGCTAGCAAAACAGAACAGTCCAAGTTTTAGTTTCAGGAACTGAGGAACCAAGACTTTCAATGGTGAATCATCTGCTTGGGCTGCGAGTTGTAAAAGGGTCAGCAATGTTTGGTGTGCAAAGAAAAAGGAGTGCAATTAGAAGTCAGCTTTAAATAACCGCCACCACCTCTGAAATTTGGAAGCCAACCTCCCAGCTTAGCCTTGGGCTAATGAATGAATTCTGCTAGGGAGTTAGGAAGGAGGGAAGCTCGGACTTCTGGCCCAGCCAATCAGGGAGCAGTAGCGGGTCTCCTGTGAATGGAGGCTTAACATTTAGGTTGGCTCAGCAGCCTGCAGGGCTTCTTTTAATTCCAAGGTGTGAATTAGCAGGAGCAGAATTTGCAAACTGGGACAGAGATGGCTTATTTCCTTTGTGGATGATGGGAGTGGGGAGCCAGCTTTTCCCCGATTTCTTTGCTGTGGGAAGGCAGACACATTCTGGGTGAGCTTACCTGCAGTGGGCAGAAATCGGCCCGTCTTGTCCGAACTGTTCCTTGGTTTTGTGCACCTGCCCAATGAAATCGATAAACCCTTCACCAGACTTTGGCACACCCTGCTCCGGCCAGTCAGTGAACTGGAACTGGCGGACAGTCCGTGACTGGTCATTCTCTGTGTGTTGTTGGAGAGAAGGAGGGGCAGGGGGGAAGCAAGGGAAATAATCGGTGTTAGGCTGAGCGGTTGGATGCCTACTTAAAGTTTTAAAAAGCATCAAAACAAAGCTGGACTTGAATCTTATAACCAGAAAAGCAAAATTCTGAAATCTGAGCAAATGCTGTAGCCTTGAGCAAATTTGACTGGGTTTTCACATGCCAGTTTGCTGGCTTTTCTTCTGCCTCTAAACCTTTAAGCAACGATTATTTAACTTTATTGCATTGCATTTTTATCCCATCCTTCCTGCAAGGATCTTGGGCCACTGTATGAGACTCTCTCTCTTTCCCGTATTGTTTTTTTTCTTCTGACCGCCCTGTGCAGTAGGCTAGGCTGAGAGATGGTGACTGGCTCAAGGTCATTCAGTGAGAGGGCTTTGTGGATGAATGGGGATTTGAACTTGACTCCTACTGGTCCTGGTCAGACATTCTAAGCTGCTACACCAGTGCCTGAGAATGTGGTCTCCAAATGCTGGAAGATTTTTATTTAGGGGTGTTTTTTTGCTACCTAGTTTTTAATTGAATTTTGCTTTTACCGATGATGTCTCTGTGCTGGTGGAAGAGCATCTCTCCTTTGCCCCTGTCTTAGCATGTCCCACTGTGACACATTTTTACGGATTAGAGGGAAGGACTTCCAGGAGGCTGAACTCCATCCTCTCATTTTAAAAGCACCAAAGGTGAAAAGTATGTGTCTGGAAAAGGAGAGGGAACACAGCATCGTGTGGCAGGAAGCACACCGGTCCATGATGATGCAACGGGAGGCTACTTTTGTGTCCTGTTTTTGACTTTTAGATGAGAATTGGGGAGGCCTGGGTTCCAATCCTCACTTGGCCATAAAGCTTATGGGAAGACCTTGGGCCAGCTGGAATTACCTCTCTGGGTTGTTGCGAGGAAAATACTTGTGTGGGAGGTGATTATGTACACCATCCTGCACTTACTTGAGGAAGGGTGGGATAAAAATGCTCTTTAAAAAAAATGCACAAACAGCCATCTGAACAATGGAAGACCCCCTTCCATCTCATACAGGCAGTTTCTGTACAATTTGCAGCAGTGCTGTGTGTGTGTATATGTGAATGAGTGTCTGTGTCCCCCTCCCACAGCATGCAGTAATCTTTGGAAATGATTTCAGAGAAATCACCCAGCACGAGGTGAGCAGCTGCTTGGAGGAATCACAGCAGCAGCTTTGGCCTTGTTGCCAGAACTCATGTGGGGGGGATACAGGGGAGCTTTGCATCATGGTGACATCATGGAAGAGAAAAATGACGATAAACTGATGGGAAGAAAAAACCTAACAACTGCATAGCCAGAAGGAGAAGCAAGCAAGATAATTGCCTTGCCTCAGGAAAGCAGTTCACCTTCTGCACAACCTCTCTTCGTGATGGGTGTGATGAAGCAGTGTATGTGTGTGTGGGGGTTTGCAGGAGTCTCAGCCTAGCGTTGGACTCATTGACTGTGTGTGTGTGTGTGTGTGTGTGTGTGTGTGTGTGTGTGTGTGTGAAGACAAGCCTTCCCCAACATGGTGCCTTCCAGATGTTTTGACTTCAACTCCCATTGGCCCTGCCTGGCATGATCTGGGATGCTGGGAGTTGTAGGTTAAAACATCTGGAGGGCATCAGGTAGGGGGAAAGTGACATAGACAGAAATACCATTCTCAAGGCTGCAGGACTGCTCTGGAAATGCACTCCCTGCATTCAGGTTGTAAGTGTCTTACTCTCCAGGGTTGCTCTCAATTCCCACCCTCCACCCACCCCAGTTCTTCCAGTTTGAAACAGAAGAAACAGACTGGGTGCCACCCACCCCCATGATGTTGCAAGAAGCCTCCCACAACAAATGAATGTTTATGCATTGCTTTACACACACACACAAAAGCAGCACCTACCCTAAGCACAGAGGAAAGGTAAGACTGACATCTGAACTCATTTTCAATGCATTGTTATGCCACTGTTATATCTAGATTACTCCTTTGTTGTATTGTAAGCTGCTTGGACCTTGCCATATTTTGGGGGGAATGAAGTATATAATAAAAGGGTGATGATTATTGTGCTTTACACCCTGGCTGAGGGCTGCACTGTGGACTCTCCCACTTAAGATGGCTTACACATGGGATTAGACCTATCCTCCATGTATTTGTCTATCAAGGGCCACTAGCCATGATACCTAAATGCTCTGGAGCAGGGCGGGGTAGAAAGTAGATCTCCAGATGTTCTGGATGTCAACTCCCAGCATTCCTGACCATAGGCCATGCTGGCAGGGGCTTCTGGGGGTTGAAGCCGAAAACATCTGGAGTTCTACTTTCTGCCCCACCCCTGCTCCCTCCAAATACAAGTTACAGCAAACTGTGCAGGAGAATTGTGACTAGCTAGAGATGAAAGCAAAGGTAAGATGCTGGACTGGATGGTTCCTTGGCCTGGGATACCACAGGGCTTTTCTTATGGGGTGCTTTTGTTTTGTTATGTGCACCCTCAACCTCAATGGCAAACTTTTATCTTATCTAATCCAATCAAGGAGAGAGATGGGTAGAGCACCGGCTTCCCATGGAGAAGGTCCCAGGTTTGATCCCTGTCACCTCCAGTTTAAAGGTTCAGGTAGCAGCCGCTGACAATGTTGGATGAGGAGGACAAATCATTATCAAGTCACTGGATCGTAGGCAGCAATAGGGAAGTCCCCAGAGGCCCAGTGTCAGCAGGGTCAAGTTCTATGTTCAGGATGCCTGCTGTGGGTCTCCCCCCTGACCCATGCACACACACACTGGGCACCTGTCATATCAATTTCCCATAGGGCCCTAGATGTAGCAGTCATCCAGGGCAGTGTGGGAAATCAAAATGGCCACTCCAACACATCTCTATTGCACCGTCTCTACCAGCTAAGCCTGGAGTCTCCAATGTGGTGCCTGCAAAGCTCCCTGCCCTTCCTGATATTTATTTTAAAAGTATTTTAATATTTTTAATTGAGATGCTGGCATGCTGCAAAGGGAAGTTCTGCCCCACAGCACCATCTTTATTTGTGTTCAAAAGCATGGTTTTGTGTTTGGAAACTCAGACCCCGCCTCTGCATTGTATGTAGGTTCTTGGGCAAGCAACTTTTTTCTTTTAGTCTCACCAGTTTGCCTTCTGGGAAACAAGCGACCAGCCATGCCCACCATGGCAGCCATTTTGTGTGTGCACTCATGTCGTTCTCTCAACATTCCAAATGTGCTCACCAACCCAAAATTGTTGGGGAACCCTGTTTTAAGCCCATTGCCATGGCCAGCGTAAGAGGTCACTTTGCTGAGGGCCCCATCAGACAGAGGGCCCCTGCAGACAGCATTCGGTTATATGGGTCAACAGTCCGATCTGGTATAAAGCAGTGACATATGTCCACTGTCCAACTAAGAAGCCATCCCTGTTCCAAATGCTGAACATCAGCCAACTCTGGAAACTTAGCAAGGAGCGCACATGCGGAGGATAGACTCACCCTGGCATCGGTAACCTTGAATTCACGGAGGATATACTGAGGCATGTTGTATTCAGCCATGGGGTCCACCACAAAGTACTGGTATCATGCGGACTGCTCAGCTGGCCAGTATTGATGGCACTTTTCCTGTCAATCCAACCAGAGGGGAGAGGGGATTGCCTTAATTTAACTGGCTGCCAATACTAAAGATGAAGGCTCAATCCACACCAGCTGTTTTTTGTGTGTGTTATTTGATCTAATCAAATTCCCTCTGTTCACTTGTGGAGTTCACAGCCAAGGCTGCATCCTTTTCTGATTTACATTCTCCTTGGAAGTTCTTGAGAGCTAAAATTAGTCTCCCTAGGAAAGCAGGTTACCATCATGTTCCTTACCGCCAGCAACCCCCTTTCATCTTTTCCCCACCTCTTCCTCACTGCCTTTATAAGGGCGTTTCAGTCTATTTATTTATAAATCTGTGAGTCACCTTTCGTCTCAAATAGAGTCCCTGAAGCAACTTACCATTATATATATATAAAAATTCTGAAGCTCACATGTCCACCTATTCACTAATCCAATGGTGCACCTGCCTATCTTCACTGTGGCAATCTCTCTGCAACCTGGTTATAATTTGCTTCAGACATTGTGCATGCTGCCTCCAGGACAGAATTTGCAATGGTTTTCCATGCACACATTTTTAGCTGTATCTAAAGGGGCACATGTGTGGCTGCATGGAAACAGCCTAACCAAAGACTGTTGCACAGGAGGACAACTAATGTCAGTTCTTCAGAAACATTGGGGAAATAAGTTACTGCCATATCCCTTCGTGCCAGCAGTGTTTTGGCACGATGGCCTCTTCATCTTGTCCCATCCCTCCTTCCTCCACCTTCATCAGCACTTCTCATTCTTTATGGATTTAGGGCCAAACCCCACATGGCAACCCACTCCAGTATTCTTGCCAAGAAAACCCCATGGAACGTTTCACAAGGCTAAAAGATATGACGCCGGAAGATGAGACCCTCAGGTCGGAAGGTGTCCAATATACTACTGGGGAAGAGCAGAGGGTATTTCCAAGTAGCGCCAGAAAGAATGAAGTGGCTGGGCCAAAGCCGAAAGGACACTCAGCTGTGGATGTGTCTGGTGGTGAAAAGAAAATCCGATGCTGTAAAGAACAATATTGTTTAGGAACCTGGAATGTCAGATCAATGAATCAAGGTAAGCTGGAGGTGGTCAACCATGAGATGACAAGATTGAACATCGACATCTTGGGAATCAGTGAACTAAAATGGACAGGCATGGGCAAATTTAATTCAGGTGACCATCATATCTACTATTGTGGGCAAGAATCCCTTAGAAGAAATGGAGTAGCACTCATAGTCAACAAAAGGGTGGGAAAAGCAGTACTGGGGTACAATCTCAAAAATGATAGAATGATCTCAGTACGAATCCAAGGCAAACCATTCACCATCACAGTAATTCAAGTTTATGCCCCAACCGCTGATGCCGAAGAAGCTGAGGTTGATCGGTTCTATGAAGACCTACAACACCTTCTAGAACTAACACCAAAAAAAGATGTCCTCTTCATCATAGGGGATTGGAATGCTAAAGTAGGAAGTCAAGAAATCACCGGGATAACAGGCAGGCATGGCCTTGGTGTACAAAATGAAGCAGGACAAAAGCTAATAGAGTTTTGCCAAGAGAACACGCTGATCATAGCAAACACTCTTTTCCAACAGCACAAGAGGCGACTCTACACATGGACATCACCAGATGGTCAATATCGAAATCAGATTGATTATGTCCTTTGCAGCCAAAGATGGAGAAGCTCCATACAGTCAGTAAAAACAAGACCTGGAGCTGACTGTGGCTCAGATCATGAGCTGCTTCTTGCAAAATTTCGGCTTACTTTGAAGAACGTAGGGAAAACCACTAAACCATTCAGGTATTACCTAAATCATATCCCTGATGAATATACAGTGGAGGTGAGGAATAGATTTCAGGGATTAGACCTGATAGACAGAGTGCCTGAGGAACTATGGACGGAGGTCCGTAACATTGTTCAGGAGGCAGCAACGAAATCCATCCCAAAGAAAAAGAAATGCAAGAAAGCCAAGTGGCTGTCTGATGAGGCTTTACAAGTAGCTGAGGAAAGAAGGGAAGCGAAAAGCAAGGGAGAAAGGGGAAGATATATCCAAATGAATGAGTTCCAGAGAATAGCAAGGAGAGACAAGAAGGCCTTCATAAATGAACAATGCAAAGAAATCGAGGAAAACAACAGAATGGGAAAGACTAGAGATCTCTTCAAGAAAACTGGAGATCTCAAGGGAACGTTTTGTGCAAAGACGGGTAAAGGACAAAGAAGGCAGGGACCTAACAGAAGCAGATGAGATTAAGAAGAGGTGGCAAGAATACACAGAAGAACTATCCAGGAAAGATCTGAATGTCCCTGATAGCCATGATATTGCGGTCACTGAACTTGAGCTGGACATCCTCGAGAGTGAAGTCAAGTGGGCCTCAGGAAGCATTACTAACAACAAAGCTAGCGGAGATGACAGTCTTCCAGCTGAGCTATTTAAAATCCTAAAAGATGATGCTGTTAAAGTGCTGCACTCAATATGCCAACAAATTTGGAACACTCAACAGTGGCCACAAGACTGGAAAAGGTCAGTTTACATTCCAATTCCAAAGAAGGGCAATGCCAAAGAGTGTTCAAACTACCGCACAATTGCGCTCATTTCACATGCCAGCAAGGTGATGCTCAAAATCCTACAAGCTAGGCTTCAGCAGTATGCGAACCGAGAACTACCGTAAGTACAAGCTGGGTTTTGAAGAGGCAGAGGAACTAGAGATCAAATTGCCAACATTCGCTGCATCATGGAGAAAGCAAGAGAATTCCAGAAAAACGTCTATTTCTGCTTCATTGACTACGCTAAAGCCTTTGATTGTGTGGATCACAACAAACTGTGGCAAATTCTTAAAGTGATGGGAGTACCAGACCACCTTACCTGTCTCCTAAGAAACCTGTATGAGGGTCAAGAAGCAACAGTAAGAACCAGAGATGGAACAACTGAGTGGTTCAAAATTGGGAAAGGAGTACGACAAGGCTGCATATTGTCACCCTGCTTATTTAACTTATATGCAGAGTACATCATGAGAAATGCCGGGTTGGATGAATCAGAGGTCGGAATTAAGATTGCTGGGAGAATTATCAACAACCTCCGATATGCAGACGATACCACCCTAATGGCAGAAAGCGAAGAGGATCTAAAGAGCCTCTTGTTGAGGGTGAAAGAGGAGAGGGCAAAAGCTGGTTTGAAACTCAACATTAAAAAAACTAAGATCATGGCATCTGGCCCCATCACTTCCTGGCATATAGAAGGGGAAGAAATGGAAGCAGTGACAGATTTTACTTTCTTGGGCTCCAAGATCACCGCAGATGGTGACTGTAGCCATGAAATTAAAAGACGCTTGCTCCTTGGGAGGAAAGCTATGGCAAACCTAGACAGCATAGTAAGAAGCAGAGACATCACCTTGCCGACAAAGGTCCGTCTAATCAAAGCTATGGTTTTCCCAGTAGTAATGTATGGCTGTGAGAGCTGGACTATAAGGAAGGCTGAGCGCCGAAGAATCGATGCTTTCGAACTGTGGTGCTGGAGAAGACTCTTACGAGTGCCCTGGACTGCAAGGAGGTCAAATCAGTCCATCCTAAAGGAAATCAACCCTGACTGCTCATTGGAAGGACAGAGACTGAAGCTGAAGCTCCAATATTTTGGCCACCTAATGTGAAGAGAAAACTCCCTGGAAAAGACCCTGATGCTGGGAAAGACTGAAGGCAAAAGGAGAAGGGGACGGCAGAGGATGAGATGGCTGGATAGCATCACCGATGCAATGAATATGGACTTGAGCACGCTCCGGGAGAGAGCGCAGGACAGGAAGGCCTGGCGTGCTATGGTCCATGGGGTCACGAAGAGTCGGACACGACTGAACGACTGAACAACAGCAACCCACATTTTTAAAATTACACATAGCAGAGCTATGCATAATTGGATTATTTATCTCAGTGTAACTGCATGTGGCCCCGATTTGGATCAGGACTGTGGTGCTCCAGGAGAGGGAGATTTAAGCTATTCCCCCTCCTATTTTCATCCCCAAATTCCACCCCTGCCCCATGGGGGTGTTAAAAAAAGAAAATAAGTCTCCATCATCCCTTTTTCTATTCACTAATGCTCAACAGAGATCTTGGGTGGGGGATGGGGGAATAGTTGCACATCCCCAGCTAATTCTGCCTCACAGGTCCAAATTAGGTATGGCACTAAATACGTCATTTAAAGTGGTGTTGTGGTTTTTAAAGTTGTTAATAGTTAAATTGTTAGTGCTATCCAGGATTGTGGCATATGGGAACAGGGGGTTTCACCCTTTGCTTCCCTGCTGATAAAAATTGAGCACTCCCTATACAGTGGCTTGGAGTTTGGCCCAATAGCTGCCTGGGGGTGGTTGGGGAGAGGTGACATTTTTGTTAGGCCCACAGCAGAGGGCAGGAAAAGTTAAACTCCTCCTCCCCATATGCCAGAATTCTGACAAAAATCACACACCCTCTGCAGCAATTTTTTTTTAAAATGGCGCATTTGGTGTTTAGTGTCACAACTGTTTGTCCACAGCTTGCAAAAGATCCCGTCACATCACCAACACCACCTTTAGCAATAGCTTTGCCTCTGTCTGCAAAGCCCACTGCAAATCAACAAAGATGACAGTATCTAGCGGCAAGTCAACTTGTCAAGATGTTTGCATGGCCCTCCCCCCCTCCCCTTTCATCCCCGCTTCTCCCCACTCACCCGACCCATCTCTCGCAGTTTGGTCAACATCACTACAATGGTGGAATTGTTCTCCCAAAGCATGCGCCAGAAGTCCTCCGTGGTCTTGGCCAACGGTCCCTGGGTGGCGATGTATGCTTTCTGCTGCCTACGAGAGCAAGGATGCAAAGAGTTTAATGAAAAGGAGGGCGTATGTGTCAGGGCAAGGTGGCAGGCAAGTGCTGACTGAATCCCTTTCTCTGAGCCGAGAGGGGCATGGAGAGTGGGAAAATGGGTGGGGCAGGTGATGTCATGGGGAGCTTTGGGGAGCACACCCTTGACGTCATCTGGCCACCAGACCAATACAGGTTCCCCATCCCTGTGCTAGGAGTTGAGGATATACAGCAGCATTTCGTTACGTGTCCCACTTGTGCCTCTGAAGACTAGACGCTTGTAATAAAGGTGATGAGGTGACTACCCCCATGTCCTGGCTCACAGGCTAACCAGAGGCATCTAGATGGGCCTGATCCGGTGGGCTCTCCTTATATTCTGGAGCCAGGAGACCTCTTCTCCCATACCTGTATCCATCAATGAAGCTGGCATTGATGTAGTCAGAGCCCTCGACTCCCCGGATAGGCTGAAGGCAAACCCGTGTGGTCTCATATGGCATGATGTTGACAAGGCGGTTCTTGAATTTGTTGCATGGGAGGCTGGCACTGATGAACCAGGAGGTGTGAGCTTTGGAGTTGGCAAGCCACTGGCGGGGTGAAAGGAGCAGATGGGGGTAAGGGTTGAAAGGTCTATTTTCATTTTTAATTTTTAACTAAGAGAGCAACCCAAACATAATTTCATGTTGGGCTATGTTTAAAAGCAATGCCAAGTGCATCATAGTTAGCTGTGTTATACCAAGTTAGACTATTTGTCTATCTGGTTCAGTGCAAAGCAGGTGCTCAACCACTGAGCGACGACATAGGAAACCACCTTACACCATGTCCAACTACTTGTTGCTATTACTTATCTATCTAATCTGGTGCTGTTCACTGCCTACTTTGACTGGCAGTAACTCTCCAGGGTTTCAGGCAGAGCTCTTTCTCAGCTGTACCTGATGCCAGGGGATTCAACACAGAACCTCCTCTGCGCCAAACAGGTGCTCTGCAGAACACCTCTACTGCTGAGCTCAGCTAAGATTCCAGTCCTCATGTTTGTGAATAAAGGGCTGATTTAAATAGGAGCTTACGAAGCTACTTTTTACTAAGTCAGATCACTGGTAGGTCTACCCTGACTGGCAGTGGTTCTCCAGGGTTCTGACAGGGTTTTTTCCCCAGCCATACCTGGGATTAGGATAAAAAGGTAAAGGTGTCTCCAACCAGTCGTGTCCGACTCTAGGGTGTGGTGCTCATCTCCATTTCTAAGCCGAAGAGCCAGCGCTGTCCGAAGACGCTTCCGTGGTCACGTGGCCAGCATGACTGAACACCGAGGTGCACGGAACGCTGTTACCTTTCCCGCCGAAGCGGTACCTCTTTATCTACCTGCAATTTCTTGCTTTCGAACTGCTAGGTTGGCAGGAGCTGGGACTGAAGACGGGAGCTCACTCCGTCACGCGGCACTCGGGCCTCGAACTGCTGTCCTGCTGACCTTCCGGTCTGCAATTCAGCGTCTTAACCACTAAGCCACCGCGGCCCGTTCAGGATTAGGATAGGGAGACATTTTTCTCCCTCTCATAAATATAATACTGGAACCCAAAGGGGTCATCCCCTGAAGCTGATTGGTGGGAGATTCAGGACAGACTTCTTCACACAGCACAGAATTAAACTATGGAATTCGCTACCACAGGATGTGGTGAGGGCTGTAATGATATGTGCTTGTATGTGGTTGTGTTGTATGGGGGGACTCATTTGAGTGTTACACTGATTGGTATAAAAAGACTCACCTGATACTGTAAGAGGGGGAAATGTAAGTTTGTATTGTGACTCACTCAGTAAAAGCTGTCTTTGCAACCTTGTATTGGAGTGTTCTGTTTATGCTTAACACCAAACATTACAATAGCCACCAATTTGGAGGGCTCTGAAAGGGGGTTCGACGAATTCATGGAAGATACTGCTATCAATGGCTACTAGTCCTGATGGCTATCTGCTACCTCTGGTATCAGAGTCAGTGAGCCTCTGTACACCACTTGCTGGGGAGCATGGGTGGGAGGGTACTGTTGCTCTCGTGCCCTGCCTGTGGGTTCCCCGTGGGCAGCTGGTTGGCCCCTGTGCGACTGCGAACAGAATGCTGGACTAGGTGGACCCTGGGTCTGATCCAGCAGGGCGCTTTTGATGTTCTTATGGATTCAACGTGGGACCTTCTGCATCCAAAGCAGGTGCTCAACTACTGAGCTATGACAAACACCGTGTCAGACTACTTGTTGCTATTACTTATCTAGTCCAGTGTTGTCCACTCTGACTAGCAGCTGCACTCCAGGATCATCTCAGGCAGAGAAAGGATTTTTCCTATCACCTGCTACATGATCCCTCCCACTTTTTTTTTTTAAGTGGATATGCCAGGAATTGAACCTGGGACCTTCTGCAGGCAAAGCAGATGCTCAACCACAGAGTGATGGCCCTTCATCTAAAAATAAAGGAAGTTTCTAGTTCTCATGGTTCTGAACAAAAGGGCAGATTTTAATAGGAAGCTGTCTTATGCAAGGTAAGACTATTTGTCTATCTAGCTCAGCATAGTCTCCTCTGGCAGCAGCTCTAAGGAGTCTCAGGCAGACGAATGGTCTTTTCCCATCTCCTTTTTAACTGGAGATGCCAGAGATTGAACCAGGGACCTTTGGCATGCAAAGCAGGGACTCTTCCACTGAGCTCTGGCACTTTCAGAGATGACAAATGGACTACAGCAGCAGTAGAAAACTTTTAAGGGCAATGAACCCCTGTGAAGGAGGATGCACCTTGAATTCCAGCTCCATGCCTGTGACATGTTCCCCCACTTCTATCTGTGCCAACTTCTGGATGTAGGTGTACAGATTCCGAGCAGGAACCTCTGTGTTTCCACAGGCAACGTCTTCCAGCAAGGAGTCGTGGATGAAACTGTACTGGTCCTCTGTTTGCACCATGTAATTCCGCTGTGACCTCATGAGCGTGACGTGGCCGTAAATGTCCACCGTCTTCTCATGTTTTATCCTCTCCAGCATGGCATCAATCACAATGAAGCAACCTGTTCTGCCCGCTCCAGCACCGCAAGAACAAAAATATTGAGATAATAGTTATTTATCTGTTTAATTAATTATTACGGGGGTGGGGAAATGTCTTTCAGCCTGAGGTCCAAATTCAATTTTGGAGAAGCTTTCAGGGGCCACATTCCAGTGGCAGGACTGAAGGCTAAATGGATGAGGCCAAAAATAAAAATTCAATTCAGTTTTGGAGAAGCTCCAAATTCTGAGAGTGCCTTGGAGTGCAAGAAGATCAAACCAGTCCATACTCCAGGAAATAAAGCCAGACTGCTCACTGGAGGGAAGGATATTAAAGGCAAAACTGAAGCACTTTGGCCACATCATGAGAAGACAGGATACCCTGGAGAAGATGCTGATGCTAGGGACAGTGGAAGGCAAAAGGAAGAGGGGCCGACCAAGGGCAAGGTGGATGGATGACATTCTGGAGGTGATGGGCTTGACCTCGGGGGAGCTGGGGGTGGCGACGGCCGACAGGAAGCTCTGGCGTGGGCTGGTCCATGAAGTCACGAGGAGTCGGAAGCGACTGACCGAATAAACAACAACCCACATTTCAGTGGTGGGTGGGAGGCAAAAGGGGGTGGGGCCAAAATACAATAAATGCCAGCATGTTGTAGCTTCCAGCTCTTCCTGTGAGTTGCTAAGCCTCAGGAGAGGCTTTCAACCTTTCAGAAGGGGGGGGGGGACTGCAGAAAAGCCAGGAAAACATAAAAAGAGCAGGGGAAAGGGGGTGGGGCTATTTGAGGAACTCCTGGAGGGCTGGATTTTGCCCACAGGCCCGAGGTTCCCCACCTCTGAATTGTTGAATCCATTTCTTAGCTACCTTTCAGAATTGGGTTGGAAGGGGCCTTTTAAGACCATCGAGTCCAACCCCAGTCAAGGCCATCATTTTGTCAAGGCAGCTTATAGCATAAAAGCAATATTTATTTATTTAAAACATTTGTATCCCACCCTATATCATTAAGATCTTAGGGTGGCGTACAGATGAAATCAATTTAAACAGTGTAAAACAATACACAATTTAAACAGCTAAATACAACAGACATACTCATAACATATGAAATAAAAACAATTTTAAGTAACACCAGCTTCAATAATTAAACAAAAATCCATCAGCAGCAAATACTATAAAAATTTCCAATTAAAAGCCAGGTGGAACAGATGAGTTTACAAAACCCTCTCAAATGCAGCCACAGGTGGGCCTGGGTGTGTATCTCTTGGGAGGGAATTCCATAGGGAAGGAGCCACCACTGAGAAGACCCTATCTCTAGTGGCCACAACCTTACTGATCTTGTGGCAAACCAATGAGCAGGAGCCTCCAAAGACAGTCTTAAAATAAAGGCAAGTTAAGAGTCCTTAACCTGAGCCATGGATGCCCTGCCCTCTGCCTCAATTCCCCCATCTCACCCCAAGGAAATACAGAAGTACATCTTAGCCTAGGTGGCATTGGTGTTCCGATTATAATAAAAAATACTAGAACTGACTAAACATGGATGTGACCATGGATTCCATGATTCTCTGTGTATGGCAGTGGTGGTGTGTGTATATTACATTTGCATCCCAACTAGAAGCTCAACGTGGCATATATAATTTCGTCAGCCCAATGTAACCTCACTACTTGAGAAGTGGTGGTTGGCCCTGGGTAAACGCAGTGAGCTTTGAGGCTAGATGGAGATTTGAACCTGGCTGTCCCCAATCATCAGACACTTAACCCAGCAGAAGCTGGTGGCACCAATGTCAGTGAGGCAGTGAATCCGCTCTGTGTTTCAGTCAGACAGCTCCTTTGGCATTCTGACTGAAACACAGAGTGGATTCACTGTCCCACCAAAATCAGAGAGAGGGGGAGAGGGGGAGGGAGGAGCACTGCAGTCAATGGTGCATGCATGAAATCCAGAAACTGAAAATGTGAGGAGACAGATGGCTAATGCATCAGTGCCACTCCACAAAAAGATCAGGCAATTTGGAACCTGAAAAACCTGGGGAGAGTTCTTCTATGCATGAACAATGCATGAACAAAATGAACAAAATGAACAGATTTCTACCCTCAGATTCACATTCTTGATCTGGCTCTCATAGCCAAGTTGCCAATCACAAGGACAGACAGATTTGCTCAGGAATGAAATCAGCCTTCTGGCTCATCAGCCAACTTGTGTGTGTGTGTGTGTGTGTGTGTGTGATAAAGGAGGATATGTGTCTGTCTGTCATAGCCATAGCTCGAAGACCATGAAACCTAGACAACTGAAACTTGGTATGTTTCAGGGCATAGATTTGCAGTTGATACAGCTTGAAGCCGGGGGGGGGGGGGGGGGGCGTAGTTTGAGGGACAGAGTGTTAAGGGCTCTTTGGAGGCCTCTTTCAGTCTAATTTAGTAGCTAAGTCTAGACACAGACAAATTGGGTTTTTTTAAGCTTTATTCTTCTTTTATAACTTAACAATGAAATCAGCCTTCTGGCTCATCAGCCAACTTGTGTGCGTGTGTAATCATTTTGGGGGCTGCTTGCAGCTGACATGCAGATCGCAACATCTACATACATACACCATGCAGTCAAAATTGAAATTGGGAGTGCCTTGGGAGCAGGGACCTGTCTGTTTCACTTAGGTTACACTGATGAGTGCTGTGTATACTGGTTAAATAAACAAACTGCTGCAGGGGTCATGTTTCATGAGAAATTGGACTGAATGTCACCCGAAGATGGGGGGGGGCAGAGCAGAAGAGAACACAACCCGACCCCTCCACACCACAAGATGCTTAGCAATGTGTGCTTGCCTGTATCTGATTTGCAAAAGGATGCATTGTGGTGTGCTCCAGCTACCAATTTGACCTCTCACTCATGCGCCTCCATTTGCAATATCCTCATCAGACACACAGACCAACGTGTGTGTGTGTGTGTGTGTGTGTGTGTAGGTCGGGGGGGGGGGGGAGAGGAGGGAGCATTTAATGAATCACCCAAATTTCCCTCCCTGCACTCCACTTTAGCAGCTAGGCATCCAGCTCAAACAGCATGGGGTCCCTCTCGTTCCTTTCTGTTCTCAGTCCCCCCTTTGATCTCTATTAATTAGACTTTTTAACACCTGAAGCCTACACAATGAGTGTGTGTGTTGGGAAGGGGAGTGGTGTGTGTGGTGGAGAAAGCAAAGAGATTGGGCCCTGGCCTAGACATCTAGTAGGCCAGGAGCCCTCTTTGTTCATTTCCTAAAAAAGCACTGTGATAATCGCCATCTGGAGGATGAGCGATAACCCTGTTTTCTCCAGTCAAAGGCAGGATTTTGCTTTCCCCCTTTCTGCAGCCACTTGTAAAAATACCTGTAAAATGTAAACCTCACCATGGCTGCTTCTTCTCTTTAAGTAATACTGAGTGACCCGACAGCCCTGCCACCTGCCTCTCAGAGAATGAGGGGGAGGGGTTATCTGACTTGAGCCCGAGAAAGCACCTTGTTGGATTGTAAATTGAATTATAGGACGCCCCCTGCCCTGCAGGGGGCTGGCGGCAGTGGCATGCGTTTCACCCACCCACTCCACGGTTTGTTCTCTCCTTTCAATCAAGCTGCCTTTCGTATTTGTTTATGGCCTTGCCACCTCAACCTATCATACCCCCCCCCCCCAATTCAAGCAGGTAGCTAAGTCCCATTTTAATCTACTCCCACCCTCCCACCCTCAGCAGAAAGGAAGATCTTGGAACATGACAGAAAAAACCAACATGGATGTTTGATGTAGTGCTGGCAACGAGGCCTGCAAACATAACGTTTTGACATCTAGATCCTTTTGCGCTGTACGACTGCAGTTTCCCTTAATTAGGCATTACAAGTGGGGCACTGTAAGATAATGTTGCAGCATGGTGTTGCTTCCTGTTTGGGATTCCAGACACTTCATTCCAGTCCCCCTCCGACCTGGTTTTCCCTCCACCCCCTATAAAACAGTCAATTAGCATCCAGTGGCTACTGAACACACTCAGGTCTTAATGGGCTATTGTGCGGGTCCTCCAGCCCTTAGAGGTTTTCCCCCACTAAAGATTTGTTCTACTTCTGCAAACCTCAGGGGTTTCTCAAAGTCTCTTGGTACCCTCTCTCTTGTGAGTGGGCAACTCCATTTGGGCTAAATAAGTAACAGCACTCACAGCATGAACATCAGAAATAGACGGAATGATTATTAAGCTGCTTGGAGTACAAATATCCTGTATTATGCATAAACAACACAGAACCTTGTATGACCATTAAGGCTTTACAAATTTATTATGGCAAAAGCTTGCATGGACTAGAGTCTTTAAGCAAGAGACCCTCCTGACTTTGACTCCCTCTGTCAAAAAACAGTCAACTATGATAAACTTTATTTCTAACAATTTAATAAATCTAGAATGTGATAAAAATGAAATCAGAGCCAAACAGTTAGATTTTACCAGGCATATGAATAAGAACTCTCTCTGCATGGCCCACTGGACTGAGAGTCAAAATGATGTAGACTCTGGTGAAGAACTCATTCCAACTGAACAACTGTCTGCTTCTGTGATACGCGAAGAAGAAGCTTTAATTGATACATTCTATCACCTTCCATTAATGGAACAACAGACAATCATTACTAGGCTCCACACAGTGTTGAAAAGATTAGCTGAAGGCCGCTCTGCTTTGGACTTTTCGCAAAAGCTTTCTTAGGGTCCAGCTCTACAATCCGATGACATCAGCCCCACAGGATCACCGAAACCATATAATTTAAACCCCTTGGAGGGGAATGCTGCAGATGAGCAAAACATAATAGAGTTGCAGTCCTGCCTGATACCATCCTCCTTGCCACTTTTTGCTATTGAGCCTCCCAAGCCCATCTCTTCAGGAAAATCAAATCTAACTGAGCTGGGATTCTTTCAAACTAAATTACAACCCGTTACAGCAGAAATAAATTTACTATATCCCCTCCTCTGAGAAAAAGGGCCACAGTTCCCCCCCACACACACACACACAACACAGAACTGTATAGCTGATTATCACTTTGTAGGGCTGGAACTTCCCCTTCATGGATCACTGCCTTGTTGTGGCGAAGGGGCTTGCGTAACTCAGTGAAGCCATAAGCTATGCCGTGCAGGGCCACCCAAGACGGACCGGTCATGGCGGAGAGTTCTGACAAAATGTGGTCCACTGGAGAAGGAAATGGCAACCCACTCCAGTATTCTTGCCAAGAAAACCCCATGGAACATATCACAAGGCTAAAAGATGTGACGCCGGAAGTTGAGCCCCTCAGGTCAGAAGGTGTCCAATATACTACTGGGGAAGAGCAGAGGGTATTTCCAAGTAGCGCCAGAAAGAGTGAAGCGGCTGGGCCAAAGCCGAAAGGACACTCAGCTGTGGATGTGTCTGGTGGTGAACAGAAAGTCCGATGCTGTAAAGAACAATATTGTTTAGGAACCTGGAATGTACGATCAATGAATCAAGGTAAGCTGGAGGTGGTCAAGCATGAGATGGCAAGATCGAACATCGACATCTTGGGAATCAGCGAACTCAAATGGACAGGCATGGGCGAATTTAATTCAGGTGACCATTATATCTACTACTGTGGGCAAGAATCCCTTAGAAGAAATGGAGTAGCACTCATAGTCAACAAAAGGGTGGGGAAAGCAGTCCGGGGGTACAATCTCAAAAACAACAGAATGATCTCAGTACGAATCCAAGGCAAACCATTCAACATCACAGTAATTCAAGTTTATGCCCCAACCACTGAGGCCGAAGAAGCTGAGGTTGATGGGTTCTATGAAAACCTACAACACCTTCTAGAACTAACACCAAAAAAAGATGTCCTCTTCATCATAGGGGATTGGAATGCTAAAGTGGGAAGTCAAGAAATCACCGGGATAACAGGCAAGCATGGCCTTGGTGTACAAAATGAAGCAGGACAAAGGCTAATAGAGTTTTGCCAAGAGAACACGCTGATCATAGCAAACACTCTTTTCCAACAGCACAAGAGGCGACTCTACACATGGACATCACCAGATGGTCAATACTGAAATCAGATTGATTATGTCCTTTGCAGCCAAAGAAGGAGAAGCTCTATACAGTCAGTAAAAACAAGACTTGGAGCTGACTGTGGCTCAGATCATGAGCTTCTTGTTGCAAACTTTCGGCTTAAATTGAGGCACATAGGGAAAACCACTAAACCATTCACGTATGACCTAAATCATATCCCTTATGAATACACAGTGGAGGTGAGGAATAGATTTAAGGGATTAGACCTGATAGACAGAGTGCCTGAGGAACTATGGACGGAGGTCCGTAACATTGTTCAGGAGGCAGCAACTCAATCCATCCCAAAGAAAAAGAAATGCAAGAAAGCAAAGTGGCTGCCTGAGGAGGCTTTACAAGTAGCTGAGGAAAGAAGGGAAGCAAAAAGCAAGGGAGAAAGGGGAAGATATACCCAAATGAATGCAGAGTTCCAGAGAATAGCAAGGAGAGACAAGAAGGCTTTCTTAAATGAACAATGCAAAGAAATCGAGGAAAACAACAGAATGGGAATGACTAGAGATCTTTTCAAGAAAATCGGAGATATCATAGAATCATAGAATAGTAGGGTTGGAAGGGGCCTACAAGGCCATCGAGTCGAACCCCCTGCTCAATGCAGGAAATATTTTGTGTAAAGACAGGCATGATAAAGGACAAAGAAGGCAGGGACCTAGCAGAAGCAGATGAGATTAAGAAGAGGTGGAAGGAATACACAGAAGAACTATCCAGGAAAGATCTGAATGTCCCTGATAGCCATGATAGTGCGGTCACTGAACTTGAGCCGGACATCCTAGAGAGTGAAGTCAAGTGGGCCTTAGGAAGCATTACTAACAACAAAGCTAGCGGAGATGACAGTCTTCCAGCTGAGCTATTTAAAATCCTAAAAGATGATGCTGTTAAAGTGCTGCACTCAATATGCCAACAAATTTGGAACACTCAACAGTGGCCACAAGACTGGAAAAGGTCAGTTTACATTCCAGTTCCAAAGAAGGGCAATGCCAAAGAGTGTTCAAACTACCGCACAATTGCGCTCATTTCACATGCCAGCAAGGTGATGCTCCAAATCCTACAAGCTAGGCTTCAGCTGTATGCGAGCCGAGAACTACCGGAAGTACAAGCTGGGTTTCGAAGAGGCAGAGGAACTAGAGATCAAATCGCCAACTTTCGCTGGATCATGGAGAAAGCAAGAGAATTCCAGAAAAACGTCTATTTCTGCTTCACTGACTACGCTAAAGCCTTTGATTGTGTGGATCACAACAAACTCTGGCAAACTCTTAAAGAGATGGGGGTACCAGACCACCTTACCTGTCTCCTGAGAAACCTGTACGAGGGTCAAGAAGCAACAGTAAGAACCGGACATGGAACAACCAATTGGTTCAAAATTGGGAAAGGAGTACGACAAGGCTGCATATTGTCGCCCTGCTTATTTAACTTATATGCAGAGTACATCATGAGAAACGCTGGATTGGATGAATCACAGGTCGGAATTAAGATTGCTGGGAGGATTATCAAGAACCTCAGATACACAGATGATACCACCCTAATGGCAGAAAGCGAAGAGGATCTAAAGAGCCTCTTGTTGAGGGTGAAAGAGGAGAGTGCAAAAGCTGGTTTGAAACTCAACATTAAGAAAACGAAGATCATGGCATCTGGCCCCATCACTTCCGGGCATATGGAAGGGGAAGAAATGGAAGCAGTGACAGATTTTACTTTCTTGGGCTCCAAGATCACCACAGATAGTGACTGTAGCCATGAAATTAAAAGACGCTTGCTCCTTGGGAGGAAAGCTATGGCAAACCTAGACAGCATAGTAAGAAGCAGAGACATCACCTTGCCGACAAAGGTCCGTCTAATCAAAGCTATGGTTTTCCCAGTAGCAGCGTATGGCTGTGAGAGCTGGACTATAAGGAAGGCTGAGCGCCGAAGAATTGATGCTTTTGAACTGTGGTGCTGGAGAAGACTCTTACGAGTCCCCTGGACTGCAAGGAGGTCAAATCAGTCCATCCTAAAGGAAATCAACCCTGAGTGCTCATTGGAAGGACAGATACTGAAGCTGAAGCTCAAATATTTTGGCCACCTAATGCAAAGAGAAAACTCTCTGGAAAAGACCCTGATGCTGGGAAAGACTGAAGGCAAAAGGAGAAGGGGACGGCAGAGGATGAGATGGCTAGATAGCATCACCGATGCAATGAATATGGACTCGAGCACGCTCCGAGAGAGAGCGCAGGACAGGAAGGCCTGGCGTGCTATGGTCCAGGGGGTCACGAAGAGTCGGACACGACTGAACGACTGAACAACAAATCCCTTAACACTTGCAAGGTGATAGCCACTAAGCAAGAAGATGTGTGCTATTATGGGGCAAATCTCTCCTAGAACTCCAACATTTGGAGTACAACATTCAGTACAGGCTGAAGGGGCAGGACTGCAGCTTGAGATTGATAGGCATATGTATGGTCAAGGAACACCTAATGACTTTCAATGAGTTCAAGGGCCAGATGAACTGCACCCTAGAGTAATAAAGGGACTGGCAGAAGAACTCTCAGAACCGCTGTCTATTCTCTTTGAGAAATCCTGGAGGATGGGGGAATGCTGATCAAATTTGCAGATGACACAAAATTGGGTGGGATAGCTAATACTCTGGAAGACAGAAAACAACAGAATGAAATTTAATAGGATAAAAAGCCAAGTTCTGTAGCCTGAAGCCTACACACACACAGAGAGAGAAGGAAAAGTAGGGGTGGGTGAAGAGGAAGCAACAATTTGTAAGTGCCTCCTCCCAACCAACAAAAGCAATATATTTTCTTGGCTGAAGCTCCCTTGTGTAGACAGGAGCTAGTGTGCATTGCAACCCACACATCTTCTGGACCAGAAGTATTGTGTTTTCAGACACAGCAGTGCCAACATGCACCTAAATCAGTCCCCCTCCCCGCTGCCCTTTCCACAGCCAGGCATGCGAATGAATATCTGACTGACCGAAGTCGATAGACATTCAGTTCTATCCCCAGGCAGTCAGCTAAAGAGAATGAATGAGGTACTCAGTCACCTGCCCTGGCCCGCCCTTTATCATGGAAATGCATTCTTAAAACAAGGGAGAGGTGATTTTGCTTGTTGCCCTCAGTTACCAGATGAACAGTATTGCGCATTTCTGAGCAAGTGGGTCTTCCCATGTTCTACCTAATGAACCTCCTCCTCTCCATTTTAGCCTCACAACAACAACCCTGTGAGGTCGGTTGGGCTGAGAGTCTGTGACTGGCCCAAAGTCACCCAGGGAGCTTCATTCCAAAAATTCCCATGTCTGCTAATCTGCGATAGCACAGAACTAACCTGCCCCCTGACCCCGCCCCCAGCATATAATTGTGCGTATTCTCAGGCAACAAAAGACTGACGTGCCCAGTGCCCCGGAGGCTCCTTGTCAAATGTCAATGCATTAGCAAAACAAAGGAGAGGAGAGGTGGCAGATTAATGAGTGAGTCATAGAGATGACTCATCACGCTAAAGGCTTACAGAATGAAAAATGGTCAGATTCATTCACTACACAGAAAGATCATGGTTCAGTTGGGAAACACGGGGACTTGCCTCACATCATCCGTCCGATCGGGGGAAAAAATCAGCACATCGCAGCAACAACTCAACGCTCCTCATGTTCCCTCCTCCCCAAAATCACTGCAATGGCAAACGGATGATTGAGCAATACTTTATACAAATGTTGAGCAAATGTAGCTGAAAGTGCGCATTTCAGAGATTTAAAAGTGCGCAAATTCGAGGCTTTGTGTCCAAAGATCCCCTTTTTTGCACATATCAATCACCGAGTAAAAAAAAAAAACGTCGAAGGTGCGATCGGTTTGTGGGGCGATCGACAGTGATCGTTAAAACATTTCGGTTAAAACATCTATTCATGTTGCTCTTGCTTTACGTTGGTTCAAGCTGACTTATATGAGTGATTCCCGCCTTCCAAAAAAATGCTTTCAAGAGCAACTTCAGACCCCATCCCAGAAGTCTTGGGTAAACCTGACCAGACCTATATTGCAAGCTTATGGGATTGATTGTTGTTGTTTATTCGGTCAGTCGCTTCCGACTCCTCGTGACTTCATGGACCAGCCCACGCCAGAGCCTCCTGTCGGCCGTCGCCACCCCCAGCTCCCCCGAGGTCGAGTCCGTCACCTCCAGAATGTCATCCATCCACCTTGCCCTTGGTCGGCCCCTCTTCCTTTGGCCTTCCACTGTCCCTAGCATCAGCATCTTCTCCAGGGTGTCCTGTCTCCTCATTATGTGGCCAAAGTACTTCAGTTTTGCCTTTATGGGATTGATACTGAGTCCTTTCCTTCTTTTGCTTCTGATAGAGTCAAGCAGATGCTTAAAGAAAAATATTATCTTTATTCTAAGTGGATGGATCTGGTTACAATCTCACAAATGCCTTATTCCTGCTGGTATCCATTATATAGAACATCATTTGGTCTGGAGAGTTATTTTATAACTCTGACTGTGCCCCACCTAAGGAAACCATTTACAGCACTGAGTCTACAATGCATGCCTTCTGCCTTTCTGGAGGGAAGATTTGACAATACCCTAGTCCATCAGAGACTTTGTATCTGCTGTAGGGATGGCAGAGAATTCTGCCATGGATCTCGGTGAGGCCGAATGCCAGCACATTCAGCCCCCCAAACTCCGTGGCGGAATGGCCTGCCACCCCCCCGCCCCCCCGCGAATCCCCCCCAGGACGAGACTTACCTGGGGTGGATCTTCCGGGCGGCGGCAGCTCTGGTGGCGGCTGGTCTTCCAACCGGCTGCCGCCGCTGCCATTTCCAGTGTTGAAAAAAAAAAAAAAGACATGATAGGCTACGTAAAGATTTACGTAGCCTATCATGGCTAGGTTTTTAAAAAAAACAAAAAACGACGTGATAGGCTACGTAAATCTTTACGTAGCCTATCACGTCTGACTTTAAAAAACAAACAAACGCGCGTACACAAATGGCGGCGGCTACGGCCGCCGCCATTTGCGTTCCTTATTTTGGGCCGTCTTAGTCTACGTAAATATTTACGTAGACTAAGATGGCCCAAAATAAGGAACGCAAATGGCGGCGGCCGTAGCCGCCGACATTTGCATACGCACGTTTGTTTTTTTTTTAAAGTCAGACATGATAGGCTACGTAAAGATTTACGTAGCCTATCATGGCTGACTACAGGGATGCAAACAGCAGCGGCTATGGCCGCCGCCATTCGCGTCCCTGCTAGCCAGCGGCCAGATGTCCAGCCGCTGGCGGAGCCGGCCGGCGGCTCCACGGAATCCCCGCGGAGCGGAGCCGGCCGGCCAGGATTCCGGAGGGAGGGACGGAGCACCTCCCCCCCCCAGCAGAACCCGGCGGAGGCAGGTAAGGGCAATTTCGTACATCCCTAATGCTGGTCTCGAGAGGTTGAGGATGTGTTCCATTACTTATTAAGATGTCCTCTCTATGGCCATCCTAGGCATAAATTTCTTGCCATCATTCTCCAGTGCCTCTCAAATAGATCGCCCTTAGAACAGATATGTGTTCTTCTTCCTGGCACTGATACTTTGACCACTGTCCAGGTAGCAAAATTTGCCTTGGCAGCAAGGAAAATATGTGCCAGAGTCCAAATAGCCTAGTGGGGACGATTCTGTTGGATGTATGAATTTATGTATACATAAATATGTGATAGTACCGTACTGGTTTTTTTCCTCCTTTTTAATGTACATTGTGGTGGCCTATGGCTTTAAGCAATAAAGTTCTATCTATCTAAGGTACTACAAAAATCTGCTGTTCTTGCTGCAAAATGGACTAACCCAATGAAGGCTGGATTAATTATGGTAGGCTACATACTTGGATCCACTTTCAGAGCATTAAAAATCACCCCCACCCCCAAGAACAGTACTTGCTATGCAGTCCTCCCCCCACCCCCAAAGTCTTGTTCTGGTCTCTTGTGGCCCAATTATAGCCTGCTGACTATGGTGAGTCTGAAAGATCTCTTAATTACACAGAAGCTGATGTCACCGTGAGTAGTGAAAATGGGTACCCTGCACCAAACTCTAAACCACGTCCCCTTTTCAAAAGTGAAAGGTGCCCTGCCCCCTTTGGAGACCAGATGTCCTGCCCTAGCCAGAAGTCCCACCTTTGGAAATCCTGCCCTGGAAGAAGCAATGAGCTGGCCAGGTCAAGTGACTGTCGGGGTCACCTGACAGGGGTCCTGTGACCCCTCTACGAACTTGTCATGCCACCATGGACTGCAAGTAACGCTAACATGAAGTGTATGTCTACCTTACAGGTTTGCTGTAAAGAACATCTTTTGCTTCAGTCCTGAAATGTTGCTAACCCATGCAATCTTTGTTCTGTGCTTTTTTTACAAAATGCTTACTTTTTCTCCACCGAAAATAAAATCACTACGCTTTAAATAATATAACTTTGATGATCTATGGGCTGGCTTCTAGAGTTAAAAACTGTTAGGAACCCTATTTTAAGTACCGCCGGAAACTACAAGTGTACTTTTACAAAATTCTTGTTAAGGGCTACAACAGTATATCTCCCCTATGTACAAATGTACTGGGGGTTGGGGGCTGCAAGCACTTTCTGCATATATCTTTAATGCTTACTTCTGTAGATAGCAGCTTAAAGGCTGTTATTGCTTTCCCACACTGGAGGCATCAAGACGAGGCTGGACAGCCACCTGTCAGGGATGCTCTGACCTGGATTTGTGCACCGAGCAGGGGGTTGGACTCGATGGCCTTGTAGGCCCCTTCCAACCCTGCTATTCTATGATTGCGAATTTTTCTGTCTCTCAGGAATTAGGGAATCCCACGTTCTCCAAGAATAGGAGTTTGGATAATATGTTTACCAAAATGCTAACAGCTAGTTTACAAAGAAAAACAGACAAAGGATTTTTACAAAATCTTAGTGGTGTTTAAAAACATGTCTACCTTGAGGGGCTGGTGTAACCCTCACAACATTTATTTTCTGATTTTTACAAAATGTATAATTTTGTCTTCCTTACAGAGTTGTTGTAAAAGGTTCCTCTTGCTTCAGAACTGAAACATTGTAACCTCTGTTTTTCTGCTTTTTACAAAATGCTTACTTCTTTTCTCAGTGAGGAAAATAAAATCTGCTACACTTTGAATAATATAACCCTGATGATCTGTGGGGTTACTTCTAGAGTTAAAAACAGAAGGCACACCATTTTAAGTACCAATGGAGACTGCAGGTCTACTTTACAAGGCTGTTGTTAACAGCTATAACTGGCAGTATAATTTCTCCCTACATATAAATAGATGGGCTGCAAGCAGTCTAATTATTTTTATTAAAATTTCACTTTTTTCCCCTATGTACAGTACATACGTAGCATCTTAAATGCTGCTATTGCAAAATCTTCTGTCTCTCAAGAACTAGGAAACTCCACAATCTCCCAGATCAGATGCTTGGATTAATACATTTTACCAAACTGCTAACAGGAAAGTGAGAATTTATTTCCATTTAGAAGTCTAGACCACCCATTCCTACTCTTTTCTAAATGGCAACCCCTGATTTTTGGCTCCCCATGTAGAATTTTTACAAAATCTAAGTGGTGCTTAAAGATTTATTTATGTATTTATTTTAAAGACCCTTGAATGTTTTACTTGCAACCCTTGTGATTTCTATGTTTAATGATTCTTTCAAAATGATTCTTTTAAAAAGCTTACTTTTCCCCTTCAACTCTACCACTCTTTTGGATCTAGTCCCATTTTGGGAATTAGTGATAAAAGTTTATTCTTTCAAAATGATTCTTTGGAAAAAAATAAAGAAAAAAGCTTAGTTTTCACCCTCAACTCTACCAGCATATACCCCCACCTCACCCCACCTTTTGGAATACACAGAGAGTGATGCTTGGCTCCAGCAAACTTAAAGCATGTCTACCTTGAGGGTTGTTGTAACCCTCACAACCTTTATTTTCTGATTTTTAAATAATGTATAGTTTTGTCTACCTTACAGAGTTGTTGCAACCCTTGTGATTCTTACAAAAATGCTTACTTTCCACCTTCAACTTTACCACCATATCCACCTCCCAGGCACCTATGAATACAGTTGATAGGCTTAAGGCATAGCTACTGGAGATACCTTTGTTTATTGAATGTAGCAGGATCTTCTCTATTTTACGCATCTATCTATCTAGCCAGCAAACCCCACCCACCCCTGACTTGCTAATCAGAGTCTCCAAGCACCAGTTGCATTGTTCTACACAGCACAATTTTCCCCTACATATAAATAGATGGGTTGCACGCCACCTAATTTTTTAAATAAAAATTTCACTTTTGTTTCCTAAGCACATAGCAGCTGTTGCAAAATCTTCTTTCTCGGGAATTAGGGAACTCCACAATCTCTGGGAACAGATGCTTGGATTAATAAATTTACCAAACTGCTAACAGCTAGTTTACAAGGAAAAACTGGCAAAGTGCATTTAAAATGAGAATTTATTTCCATTTTAAAGTATAGTCTCCCTATCCCAACTCTTGGTAAACAGCACCTCTTCATTCTGCTCCCCTGCCCCCGATTTTTTTACAAAATCTTAGCATTGTTTAAAGTATGTCTACCTTGAGGGGCTGTTGTGACTTTTATTTTTATGGATTTTACAAAATGATTAATTTTGTCTTCCTTACACAGTTGTTGTAAAAGGATCCTTTTGTTTCAGACGTGAAATGTTGCTTCAGACCTGAAACTTTTGTTTTTCTGCTTTTTATAAAATGCTCACTTTTTCTCAATGGGAAAATAAAAGTCTGCTACACTTTGAAGAATATAATCCTGATGATCTGTGGGGTGGCTTCTACATCTCAAAATGGGGATTAATGATGCAAAGTCACTTAGCAGGGGTGAGCATACTTTTTGGGAAGCCCTAGCAGCATTTTAAATGTGCCTAGAGTGTATTGCTAACATAAAACTCTCTAACAACAAAGGGGAATGTAGTGGTTGGATCATGATATTCTGCGGACTCCCTTGCTTATCTGTGTCTGTCTTCTACATCTCAATGTGGGGAGTAATGATACAAAGTCACTTTACAGGGGTGAGCATACTTTTTGGGAAAACCTTAACAGCTTTTTAAATGTGTCCAGGGTGATGGGGCAGATTGCAGGTAAGCTTGTAGTAAGTTTTAAACATAAAGACAAGTGTTCTGCAGAAAAAAAGAAGTGCGCTGCAAGTAAAGCCAACATAAAACTCTCTAACTAAAGGGGGGCGAGGACCTTGTGGTTCTGACTCCCCAGGCTTCTGTGGGCTCCCTTGTTTGGTCTTCTACATCTCAAAGTTACCTTATGGGGTGAGCATATTTTTTTCAGAAAAGCCTACCAAGGTTTTAAGTGTGGCTAAAGGTGAAGCTTGTAGTATGTTTTAAATACGAAAAACAAGTGCTCTGCAGAAAACAAACAAAAACAAAAAGGTTGCTGCTAGGCGGCGTAATATAAAATGCTTTTTGACGGGGAAACCTCTCTTTCTGTCTCCAGAAGGCTTGCCCCCTAGCAGCTCTGTGAAAACTGCAATTATAACTTTTGTGGCAGTACATCTGCCACAAAAAATGTAAAGTTCCTTTCTTCCTTACAGTTTTATTGAACTGCTCATTGCGGATGGCCTTCATTGTTTTAACAGGCTGCTTACAGCCTCCTCAAATTTTCCAGGAATTCTGTAAAAATGCCTACAGGTATGTTCTCTGCCACCGCTGCATCGTTTCTTCTTACGTTTGCAGGACCTGTAGCAGGCTCTCCCTTTCTAGTCCTTTTTAAAAGGATGTAGGCATGACTCAGCTTACGGCCTTTCTGGGGTTCAGTACTCAAGGGTGCCTGGCGTCTCCATGTTCTCTACGCAGGAAACGTGTCTGGTCTGGACAAGCTAAATGGCTACATTGATCGAATCTGGCTGCCCTTGCTTTTGATTGGTTGGCAGGAATGGTTGTTTTTCGGGGGGTAAAACTCTCCCTATTGGTCAGTGGGGGGGGGTTGACCTTACAGGGCTATGTGGGCCCTGCCAGGCCAATCCGGATTTCCTGCGCATGTCAGGGGGCTAAAACCTCTTCCTATTGGTTCGTTGTGATGGGGTGAGTTCATAGAGGGAGCACTTGACCCCTCTGGGCCAATCTGGGGAGGGTTTGGAAATGGCCCTGTGGGCCATTTCTGCACCTGTTCCTGTTAGGGCTCTAAACCCTCTTCCTATTGGTCCATGGTGGCATGATGACTTCATAGAGGAGTCACAGGACCCCTGTCAGGTGACCCCAATGGTCACCTGACCTGGCCAGCTCATCGCTTCTTCTGGGGCAGGACTTCTGAACGTGGGACTTCTGGCTGGGGTGGGACATCTGGTCACCAAAGGGGACGAGGCACCTGTCACTTTTGAAAAGGGGGTATGGTTTAGAGTTTGATGCAGGGTACCCATTTTCACTACTACCATATACTGAATCTGATCAACAGTGTGATGTTATCTGCTCCACTCTCAGATTTGGTGTGCGATTCTTCCCTGGGAGGGGTTTGGTTCTTTCACTCACTGCCAAGTACAGATGTACGGAAGTCACTTACCTTTCCGTGGATTATGTTCATGGTGTGGGGGGGAGGTGTTCTGTCCCTCCCCCTGGAATCCTTGACAGGGGGGGAGGCGATCCGTTCCTCCCCCTGAAATCCTCGACGGCCAGCTGTGCTCCACAGCGGCTCCACGGAGCAGCCGGCCAGGCCCAGGCCAGAGCCGTCCGCAGCCGGATTTCCGGCCACGGAGGGCTCTGGGTAAAAAAAACCAAAAAAACCGCGTTTTATTTACGTAGGCTATTATAAAATTTTATATATATATATATATATATATATATATATATATATATAAAACAAATATTTACGTAGGCTAAAACGGCAAATCAAAAAGGGATGCAAATAGCGCCCGCTACGCTATTTGCGTTCCCCTTTATTTTCGCCGTAACAGTCTACGTAAATATTTACGTAGACTAAGTCGGCGAAAAATAAGGAACGCAAATGGCGGCGGCCATAGCCACCGCCATTTGCATACGCGTTTTTTTTAATTTAACCCAGCCGTGATAGGCTACGTAAATCTTTACGTAGCTTATCACGTCTCTGTAAAAAAAAAAAAAAAACAAGATTGTAAATGGCGGCAGCAGCCGGTCGGAAGACCAGCCACCGCCGCAGCTGCTGCTGCCGCCCGGAACATCCAACCCAGGTAAGTCTCGTCCTGGGGGGGATCCGTGGGGGGGCGGGGGGGTGGCAGGCTGTTCCGCCACAGATTTCGGGGGGCCGAATGCACTGGCATTCGGCCTCACCGAGATCCGTGGCAGAATTCTCTGACATCCCTACGCCAAGGCCAAGACACCAGAAAGCCAAGCAGATATCCTGCGCAAGGGAAAGAGAACCTATTTCTTGGTCCTAGGATGGGAGATCTATGACCTTAATAGGGATGTACGAAAGTCACTTACCTTTTAATGAAATTGATTCGCGGTGGGGGGGAGGCTCTCCGTCCCTCCCCCCAAAATTCTGGCCGGGGGGGATGCGCTCTGTCCCTCCCCCCCCGAATCCTGGCCGGCCGGGTCCGCAAATGGCGGCGGCCGTAGCCGCCGCCATTTGCGTCCCTGCAGTCAGCCATGATAGGCTACGTAAATGTTTACGTAGCCTATCACGGCTGATTTGAAACAAAACCAACGCGTGTATGGGCGCCGCCATTTGCGTTCCTTATTGGAGCCGCCGCCACCAGGAAGATTCGCCCAAGGTAAGTCCCATCCCGGTGGGGGGGAGACCATTTCGCCACTGATTTCGGGGGCCCGAATGCGCTGGCATTCGGCCTCCCCGAGATTCGTGGCGAAATTCTCTGACATCCCTAATGACCTATCGCCACAAAATGCTGGTATACAGTGTAGCTGTAGTAAGTAAAGAGACTGAGCTGCGAATCAGGAAGTCTCCAGTTCGAATCTCACTTCCACTATAAACTCAAGTTATTCTCTCTCAGTCTCCCCATCTCAAATTTAAGGGATAATAATGGCTTACCTTACATAGTTGTTGTGATGCTCACAATTAGCTACTGCATGTGAAGGGCTTTGAACACTTGGAAGTGCTTTATCAGTGTTAAATATTTTGACCACTAATACTACTATGAGGAAGCTGACCCCTGCTTCTACTATGTAAACTTTGAGAACTTTTTATTGCAAAGTGTATAAATATTCAGAATAAACAAAGAGAATAACTGACTGGTTCTCCTGAGCATTGATTACAACTAAAGTGATCAGAGGGCTGGAGCAACAACTCCATGGGAAAAGGCTACAAGGTTTGGGGATTTTTAGTTAGAAAAAAGTTGAGTAAGTGGAGACATGACAGAGGTGTACAAAATTATGCACAGTGAGAAGAAAGGGGTTACACCTAGTTAGGGATGTACGAATCCCTTACCTTGAGTCTGTTCCTCCCCCCCGGAATCCTCGCCAGCTGGCTCCGCTCTGCATTGACTCCACGGAGCTGCTGGCCGGCTCCGTTCTGCTAGCGATATGGCTGCCATTGCCATCTGTACTGCTGCTGGGCAGAAACAGGAAGTGATCCGGACACAAACGGCATCTGTGATGCCGTTTGCGTCCCTGTATTTTCTCGTGATAGGCTACGCGTTTGAATTTGCATAGATAGTTGCATAGCCTATTGCGTGAAAAAGCAGGGATGCAAATGGCATCCACTGCGCCATTTGAATCCCTGCCTTTTTAACACGATAGGCCACGCACCTATCTACGAAAATACAGGGATGCAAATGGCATCACGGATGCCATTTGCGTCTGGATCACTTCCCGAACGGAGCCGCTGGGAAGGAGCCCCATGGGTCCGGGAGGCGGAGGTGAGTACATCTGTTCTGCCACGGACTCCAGGGGGTTGA
Organism: Heloderma suspectum; assembly: GCF_057233095.1. Classification (NCBI taxonomy): domain Eukaryota; kingdom Metazoa; phylum Chordata; class Lepidosauria; order Squamata; family Helodermatidae; genus Heloderma; species Heloderma suspectum. The sequence goes on along the minus strand of NC_139475.1, from coordinate 59,505,776 downwards.
ATTCAATGGAATTCAGCCTCATTTGAGTCTGTGGCGTATTCCACAGACATCCCTACGCCTAGTAGCTTTGGCTATTGGGTGGTATAGAAATGTAATAAATGAATGACACTAGAACCCATGCATCCCATGAAGTTGATTGGTGGGAGATTCAGGACAGACCAACGGAAGGACCTCTTCACTCAGTGCATAATTGAATCAAAATTCAATGCCATAACTCATAATTGAACCGTAGAATTCACTACCACAAGATGTAGTGATGGCCATCAACTTAAATTGCTTTAAAAAGGATAAGAACAATTCAAACTATCAATGGCTATGCATTACCTCCAGTATCAGAGGCAATATGCTGGGGAACACAAACGGGAAGATACTATTGCACTCGTGCCTTACTTGTGTGTTTCCTATTGAAGCACCTGGTTGGCCACTGTGGGAAGAGAACGCTGGACTAGACAGGCCTTTGGTCTGATCCAGCAGGGCTCGTCTGATGTTCTTATTGGTGTTATTCAATAACAATTTAAAAAATCTACTAAGAAAGCAGTTCCTTCCTCCTGCCCTTGAACTTTGCCCCATGCCTTCAACTCAAGTAACACCAGACTGCTGGTCTTTGGGTGTATGACTGGGGGTCTGAACTTGACTGCAATGGGGTACCTGCAATGCACGACAATGGGGCCTGTGTCGGGCGGGTTGCAAGTTTTCACTCTCCTGAGGAAGGCCAGGAATGGGGTTGGGTACTCAGGGACACCATGATCCGGCCAGGCTGTGAACTGGAACTGGCAGACCTCACGTTTCTCGCTGGAACCGTTCTGTGGAGACAGAGAGAAAATATCAGAGAATGATTTTGATGGGGCCAAAAACGCAACAAGTCTGTGTTATCTGCTAGCAGAAGGTTCAAGAAGTACCTCTGCAGGTAAATTGCTCCATGTGAGTGAGCCAAGCCAGATGTTAAACCTGGAAGTAAATCCTGTTGGTTACAATGGGGCTTACTCCCAGGCAAGGAATACTTAAGCATGCAGTAGAAATTTGATTGACCTCTGATGTAAAAAGAAAAGACACTTGGGGCTTCTAAAGGTCTGATCATATAGTATTCTAGGACAGATAAAATGGAGGGGGGGAGGGAAAGGAAAACTTGGACAAAATTGCAATACAATAGTTTCTTGTAATAAAATGTACAATGGCAGAGTGGGGTGGTGGGAAATATGCTAGCATTTTTCAGGTACCTAAAGGGCTGTCACACTGAAGAGGGCCGCAACCTGTTCTCTGTCGTCCAAGACTGCAGGACATGAAATAATGGGACTAAGTTACAGGAAGGCAGAATTCGGTGGAACACCAGGAAAACCTTCCTGAGGGTCAGAGCAGTCAGACAGTGGAACCCGCTGCCTCGGGAGGTGGTGGGCTCTCTGTCGCTGGAGGTCTTCAAGCAGAGACGGGACAGCCATGTGTCACGGATGCTTTAAACAGGATTCCGGCACTGAGCAGGGCGTTGGACTCGATGGCCTCAATGGTCCCTTCCAGTGCTATGATTCTATGTTCAGCTGAGGAACGTACCCAAAGTCCACTGGAAAGAGACCCCCAGAATAAGGAACTGGGGATGTTTAGCCTTGGCCCACCCCAAATGTAACACCCACAACACTGGGATACTTTCACCTATGAGGCACTATAGCATCATGTCTGGCGCAAAGCTTCACTTTGGTGTGAAATTAGGTGAAGCATGCTGCCCCAAGCCAATAACAAACAATATAAGCATGAATGAGGGTTGGGAGTCCAAATTCAGCTTTGGGACACGACAAGCCATACATCATGGAGAAGCAGCCTTCTGCAATGTGGATACCTCTGGATGTGTTGGACTTCAACTCCCATCATTCCCAGCCCACCTTGTGGGCTGGGAATGATGGGAGTTGAAGTCCAACACATCCGGAGAGCATCATGCTGTGGAAGCCTGAAGGAGAGCATCCTATGAGACTGTGTAGTATTACTCTGGTGCAAGACACTATCAAGGATGTTGCCCTCATGCCAATAAGAGCCAATGGTACATTTCTTTTTTGGAGACTTCACCCGCCTAATTTCCCCCAAGCATTTTGGTAAAAGGAATATCTCTGTTGCAATTTTGTCTCAGTTTATGAGATTTTCTACACAATGCTGTTAATCCACTGTATCTACTTTTGGTTTCTTTGCAGAATTGAAATCAGAGCTCTACACAAGGAGCATTTCCTTTCCTGCTTTTCCACTACATAACCTCTAGGTGGCACTGTGCTACAGCAGAATATCATGATTACACAAGTAGAAAAATACCTCTTATTTTGCTTTCAGAAATAGTACCCCATCTCCCCCACTGTAACACACACACCCTGCCCCGGCAAAAGCGCTCTTAAAAAGCAGAAGTGAAACTGGAGGATCATGACATTGTCTAAAGAACCCATAAACAACTGCAAGGAATCACAAGAGCACAATAAATGCCTTGTGTTGAAAAACTCTATATCGTATTTGTCCTGGACTACAGATCCTCATGCCAACAAAGAAGCCATCAGAATTGGTATCTGCACAACCTGCCAGCCTGGATCATGATGGCACCAGGACTAGAGGGTATCCTGGTGGTGTTAGCAGACTAGGTCAATATCACATTTACATTCAAAGGGTTAAAGATTGAATAGTCATCCCAGATTTTTCCAATCACATTGAGACTTCAGACAGCCAACATTTTAGCCTGAATGTTACTGTTTTGTCTACAGATGCCTACTTGTGTCCCAACAAAACCCCCACAAATAAGTGTATAAAGAGAGAGAGAGAGAGAGAGAGAGAGTGTGTATGTGGGTTGGATCCTGCACCTTGCTACTACTGCTTGCGGACTGAGACTTCCTCATCATCTCCTCCACTGCCAAGCCATCCTGAGGAAAGGGACAAAAAAATAACAAGCAAACTGCCTCCCAGAGAACTTAGCAAAGGACAGTGCTGTTTAGGAGCTGGGTTTGGCCCATTGGCCACTGGTTGCCAACCACCACTTGTGGTCCCACTTGAGCTTGTCTCTCACCTTGTGGAGGGAGAAGGTGCGGACACAAAAGGTGGCCAGCTCGATGGTATCCAGCAAGGTGACTTGGATCATTCCATACATCTCTGTGCCCCGGTCTGGCCAGTATTGGTCACACTTTATCTGGAAGGCCAACGTATTATTAATCATTACAGGACTGGATTCAAGCAAGTGACACAACTTTCAAGTGGGGCTCAAAACAAGTGACACAAATAGGAATCCTTTGTGCCTGGCTCACAAAGTCAGAGTGGGCAAACTGGCTGTGACCCTACAACTCTTTCTTGTGGATGCATGCCAAGGGCTCAGTGCCAAAAGGAATTCAGATTCTGCTCTCTGAAATGCTGAATTCTGCAGCTGGAATTAAACCTTGCAAATTCAGTGTTGAGCCATCTGCATGCAGAAAAATCTTACTCAGTCATCTCTCTGTCCTTTCTCAGTTTTCAGTAAGCAATGCTCTTGTATTTTTCAAGCGTATTTTCTCAGTCATATAGCCTATAGACTTTTAAAAAATGCGAAATGAAGTTCTCAAGAAGCTAAATTCTGCAACCCACATCCAGATTGTGAGTTTTCCCTACATGTGGCTGTGGCAACACACAGCCCCCGTGCCGGCTCTGGGTTTTGGAGGGCCCTTGGGCAAGACCCCCTCTGTGGGCCCCCTCCCTCAGCGAGTCTCCCTTCTCACCGCCATTGTCAACAGCTGCAATTGCTCCTCCTCCTCCTCCTCCTGGATTCCGCTGGCTTGCGTGGCAGGCGGAGAGCCCAGGAGCAAGCAGGCCGCGGCATCTCCTGCTGCTCCTCCTTCCCACCACCTCCGTTGCCTGGGCCAGAGCGAGAGGCAGGGGAACAAGCCGGCTGCAACGGGGAAGAGGAGGAGCAACTTGGTAGTGGGCTCCTGCTTGGGAGTGGGCCCTCAGCAGGTGCCCAACCATGCCAACCCTTGATGCCAGCCCTGCACAGCGCTGATCGTTTTGAGTGAGATCGCTAACTACTATGGCTTCCACTGGTTTTAAAGACATTGTAGCTAATTGTATAAATTTGAGTTGATGTTAAATCTGAATAAATTTGCATAGGACAAAAACATTTCCTAACCTGGGGGGAAGTATATGTTGAAACAGATTTTGCACACATGTCACAGCACACAGTGTTTTAGAAAAGGCCTTTGCTATGTCAGCCTCCCCCAAGCTGGTGTCCTCCAAATGGTTTGGACTACAACTTCCATAAGCCCCAGTCACCCTGACAAATGTTCAGGGGTGATGGGATCTGTAGCCCAACACAATTGGAGGGAACCTGCTTGGGAGAGGCCTCTTCTAAGATGGTGCATTTTTAAAATAAGTACTTGTATTAAAAAAAGAAGCTTTCATGCCCAATCCACTGGGAGTCCCTTTTATTCAATCAAGCTGTTTTTTTAATTGCAGCCCAACTAACTGCCCCCTGCCCGTGTTTTCCCTCACCTGAGATTTCTCCTCCAACTTGGTCATCATCACAACTGTGGCCGAATGTTGCTCCCACAACATCCACCAGAAGTCCGCGAAGGTCTCCGGCAGTGGCCCCTGCATGGTGATGTAGGCATTCTGCTTCCGGTAGCCATCGATGTAGTTGGCATTAATGTAGTCGCTCCCCATGATGCCTGCATCAGAAGTAGCCGGAAGAAGAGCTGCATTCAAGTCCATTTCAATTTATAAAAAAATATGTTATCCTGAACCTCTGAGGCCGGTGGCACAATTTCTTTTCCTCCTCCTGGATTAGAAGTGGAGGCACTTTTCACTCTTATGTGTGGTGCAGTGGTTAGAGGTTAATAGAAAGCTGCTTTATACAATAGCAGAATATTTGTTCTTCTAACTAGTGTTGACTACTCTGACTTGCAGGATCTCAGGCCAAGAAGGGTCTTTTCTATCTCCTGCTACCGGATCCTGCTATGTGGAGCTGCTGGGGATCGAAATTGGAACCTTCTGCATTCAAAGCAGGGGCTCTGCCACTGAGATAAGGTCCCTTGAAGATAAAGCAAGATTCCAGTCCTCCTTGTTCTGAATAAAGGGCTAATTTAAATAGGAGCATAGGAAGCTGCTTTATACCAGGTCAGACCATCAGTCCATCTAGCCCAGTATTGCCAGAGGATCTCCATGCTCTCAGGCAGAGGAAGGGTCTTTTCTGTCATGTGTTACCTGCAGTTACCAGGGATAGAACCTGGGACATTCTGTATGCAAAACAGGGGTTCTGCCACTGACCTATGGCCCTTCCCTAAAAGTAATGTAAGATTCCAGTCCTCATGGTTCTGAATAAAGGGCTGGTTTAAATAGGAAGCTGCCTTATAACAACTCAGAATATGTAATTTAGGATTATCTCTACACCAACTGGCCATCTTTCTTTCCCAGCTCTACACTAACAGGCAGTGGCTCTCCAGGGTCTCAGGCAAAGGAGGGTCTTCCACAGCTTTATCTGGTGATCCCACAGGTTGAACCTGGGGCTTCCTGCAGGTAAAACAGGTGCTCGACCACTGAATTTGGCAGAAGTATGTATAAATCCTTTGTGAAGAGCGGTCTCCCCCAATCTGGCACCCTCCAAATCTGTCAGACTACAACTTCCAGCATCCCCCAGCCAGCCATGAGAGTTGTAGTCCAACACATCTGGAGGGTTCCAGGTTGTAGAGAAATAGTGTATGGTGTAGAGAAACAGGAGTCCTTGCATAATCAGGGTTTTGTTTTTGATCCCTCCCACCCCCTGTCAGGGGTGTTTCTGAGTGCAGGGAGTGGGATAGCAGTTCAGATTCTGAAGGAGAACCGCCAGACACGGGGGAGGTGTTTTCCCAGGCGAGTCCAGACATGACTGGGCCGGCTTCTCGGGTTACAAACGTCCAGCTGGCTGAGGATGAGGGTCCCTTTTCACACACACCCCATGAGAGGCAGCAAACAGGAGGCGGCGGGGTTTGGAGAGTCTGATTTAATAGATGCCAGGTGCAGGCGCAGAGCAAAGAGAGAAAAGGCAGGGGTGGAACTTAGACGGTCTACCCGATTGGCCTTGCGTGAGAAGCTGCGCTTAGAGGCCTCATGAGAAGAGAGGGACCTCCCTCCCTTAAGTTAGGCTAGTCAGACCGCCTCCATCTTCAAATGGCGGGCAACTCTGGTAACCTCCTTTTGAATCCCCTGAAGGTATTTCTTTGTAGGCTGAGAGTCACTGAGAATTTGCATCTGTAGGACCCTGTTGAAGTACTGGATTAAAAGCTGCAGACTGAAGCCTCTCGTCTGTGTACGTTTCAGCGTTTGAAGTTAAGTGGGGGCTAAAGGAATCCTGACACCCCCATGCAAAAAAAAAAGTTGGAGAATTATTATTATTATTGTTGCATTTCTATACCGCCCCATAGCTGAAGCTCTCTGGGCAGTTTACAGAAGTTAAAACATTAAATACAATATAAAAAGTGTAAAAGCCATTTACAATAAAGCACATAAAAACATGCAAACAATATACACAAACAACAACTTTGAACTGTCAGTCCTAACTAAAGACACATCCAGGACCGATTAAAACCCATCATGTGCTGCCAAATGCCTGGGAAAAGAGAGAGGTCTTAAGCTGGCACCGAAAAGATAATAATGTTAGTGCCAGGCAGACCTCATTGGGGAGCTTGTTCCACAGATGGGCCACCACTGAGAAGGCCCTCTCCCTCGTTGCTGCCTTCCGAGCTTCCCTTGGAGGAGGCACTTGGACGAGGACCTTAGATGCTGAACGTAGAGTATGGGTAGGTTCGTTTTGGGAGAGGCGTGCCGTCAGGTATTGCGGCCCTAAGCTGTGTAGGGCTTTATAGGTTAAGACCAGCACCTTGAATCGGGCTCGGAAGCATATAGGCAGCCAGTGCAGGCGGGCCAGAGTTGGTCTTACATGTTCGGACCTTCTGGTCCCTGTTATCAATCTGGCCACTGCATTCTGCACGAGCTGCAGCTTCCGAACCATCTTCAAAGGCAGCCCCACGTAGAGTGCATTGCAGTAATCTAACCTGGAGGTCACCAGAGCATAGACAACTGAAGCCAGGCTACCCCGGTCCAGACGGGGGCGTAGCTGGCCACCGACCGAGGTTGGTGGAAGGCACTCCGTGCCGCTGAGGCCACCTGAGCCTCAGGTGACAAAGGCGGCTCCAGGAGGACCCCAAGCTACGAACCTGCTCCTTCGGGGGGAGTGCAACCCCATCCAGAGCGGGGTGAGCACCCTCCCTCCGGTCAGCGGAACCACCCACCAACAGCACCCCAGTCTTGGCTGGATTGAGCTTCAGTTTGTTGGCCCTCACCCAGCCCGTTGTCGCAGCCAGGCACCGATTCAGCACAGCCACAGCCTCACCTGAAGAAGAAGACAAGATGGAGAAATAGAGCCGCGTGTCGTCAGCATACTGATGACAGCGCACTCCAAATCTCCGGATGACCGCGCTCAGCGGTTTCATGTAGATGGTGAACAGCATGGGGGACAAAACCGCCCCCTGCGGAACCCCATACTGGAGAGTCCGCGGGGCCGAGCAGTGTTCCCCAAGCACCACCTTCTGGAGCCGACCCTCCAAGTAGGAGCGAAACCACCGCAGTGCAGCGCCTCCCACCCCCAGCTCAGAGAGCCGCCCCGGAAGGACACCATGGTCAATGGTATCGGAAGCTGCCGAGAGATCAAGGAGAATCAACAGGGTCGCGCCCCCCTGTCTCTCCCCGACATAGGTCATCATACAGGGCGACCAGGGCTGTTTCCGTGCCAAAACCCAGCCTGAACCCCGACAGAAATGGATCCAGGTAATCGGTCTCATCCAAGAGTGCCTGGAGCCGGTTGGCAACCACCCGCTCAAGGACCTTGCCCAGGAAAGGAACACTCGCTACTGCCCTAACATTATTACGTTTTTCCGGGTCCATGGAGGGTTTCTTCAGGAGTGGTCTCACCACCGCCTCTTTGAGGCGGCCTGGGACCACTCCCTCTCGCAAGGAGGCATTTATCGCCTCCCTGGCCCAGCCAGCTGTTCTGGCCCTGCCAGTTTTTATAAGCCAAGAGGGGCAAGGATCCAGTATGGAAGTGGTTGCACGCACCCGTCCAAGCACCTTGTCCATGTCCTCGAGCTGTGCCAACTGAAGCTCATCCAAGAAACCTGGACAAGGCTGTGCTCTGGACACCTCACCAGATTCACCTGCTGCAATACTGGAGTCTACAACCCGGCGGATGCAGGCGATTTTATCCTGGAAGTGCCTAGCCTCAGCGGGCCTCAGATGGTTCCACAGTGCCCTTAGGGCCAGAATGTAAAAGGCCCTGGACAACTCTAAAAAGCTCCGCTGGGCGGCATACGGACGATTGAATAGAGGCCGTGAAATTTTTTTTCCTTGCCGCTCTCACTGCTTTTGAATATACCTGGCCATAGGCACGCACCAGGGTTCGTTTGCACCCACTAGGAGTTTTTCCCCACCTGCACTCAAGCCGTCTCCTATTTTGTTTCATCACTCTCCACTCTGGGGTATACCACGGAGCCGTACGAGCACTACTCTGGAGAGGGCGCTCAGGAGCGATGGTGTCAACTGCCTGGGTCATTTCTGCATTCCACAGATCGACCAGGGCTTCGACAGGAGCACCAGCCATATCAGTTGGAACCCCCTCCCCGAGCCCTCTGGAAGCCATCTGGATCCATTAGCCTCCAGGGGCGGGCCATCTGAATAGGTCCCCCACCCCTGCAGAGGGGAAAAGCTGCCCTAAGTCTAAACCTCAGTAGACAGTGATCTGACCATGACAAAGTCCCTTCAGATCACCATCTCCCTGTCCAGTTGAGAAAACCAGGTCTAGAGTATGCCCCGCTACATGCGTTGGGCCGATGACATCTTGGGACAGTCCCATGGTCGTCATGGAGACCATGAAATCCTGAGCCGCCCCTGACAAGGTGCCCTCGGCGTGAACGTTGACGTCCCCCAGAACCAACAGTCTGGGGGTTCTCAGCAGCACACCCGAGACCACCTCTGTCAGCTCACCTAGGGCGTCCGTTGAGCAGCGGGGTGGGTGGTACACCAACAGAGTCCCCAATCTGTCCCGCTGGCCCAACACAAGGTGCAAACGCTCCAGACCAGTAGTCACATGGACAGGGGGCCTGCAGAGGGAGATGGAATTCCTATAGACCACAGCAACACCCCTCCCCGGCCTTCAAGCCTTCCCTGATGCTGGACCAAGTACCCCGGTGGGCATAGCTGGGAGAGACTGACTCCTCCCTGCTCACCCGCCCAGGTCTCGGTTATGCATGCCAGATCGGCCGCCTCATCCACTATGAGGTCATGGATAAGGGGGGCCTTATTCTGAACCGATTTGGCATTGAACAGCAGCATCTGGAGGCCCGAGGGCAGGCTGATAGGGCAGCCACCAAACCTGCGGGTGCAGGGAGGACCGGAACACGGCACGGCCGTTAACTGTCTGGGCCATGTTCTCCTAACCTGGCTAGTCCTCCTCCCAACTCCATATCTCCCTTGACCCATAACCACACTAATTGGGGGGACCTGAGGGGGGGGGCAATTGGCCCAACATCCTCCCTCCCAGGCACATGCTCAGGCCACCAGAAAGAGGAACAGGGTCCAGGTCCTGCAGGGCTCACAGCTGGGTGGTCTCTGGCCCCTCCAGCAGCAGGAGAGCCTTTACAGCTGGAGCCAGGATGGGGCCCTGCCCTCCCAGGCCAGGTGGAAGAGCTGGGCAGAGAAGCAGGGTCCAGGTCCTGCAGGGCTCACAGCTGGATGTACCACTCTTTCTCCAAGGCTTGCACTGAATTGATTGGGTTGAATCCAGACGTAGTCATAGTTTGAGTAATTTAAGCCCCATTGATTTCAATGGGTCTACTCAGTGTGACTAAATCTGGATCCAACCACCACACAACATCTCTCCTGGTTGTTGCTCATTCTTGTATGGGTGTAATGCTCAAACACATCCCTTTCTCTTTCTTTCCCTGTCAGCTTTCAGGCCATACCTCTCATGCTGGCTCTAGAACAGTGGTTCATACGAGGATCGAGAGAGTCACAGTGATGGGAGGCATTATCAGAGCAGGCACAGAGAAGCAGCTAAGAGCTAGAAATTAGGGAGTACTTGGGTTGAACCTTGTCTCTGGCAAACAACCCCCTCTCAGCCTTGGCTCTCCTCCCTTTGTACTATGGGATAATAACTGTTGTTTATTCGGTCAGTCACTTCCGACTCTTCATGACTTCATGGACCAGCCCATGCCAGAGCTTCCTGTCGGCCGTCGCCACCCCCAGCTCCCCCGAGGTCAAGTCCGTCGCCTCCAGAATATCATCCATCCACCTTGCCCTTGGTCGGCCCCTCTTCCTTTTGCCTTCCACTGTCCCTAGCATCAGCACCTTCTCCAGGGTGTCCTGTCTTCTCATTATGTGGCCAAAGTGCTTCAGTTTTGCCTTTAATATCATTCCATCAAGTGAGCAGTCTGGCTTTATTTCCTGGAGTACGGACTGGTTTGATCTTCTCGCAGTCCAAGGCACTCTCAGAGTTTTCCTCCAGCACCACAGTTCAAATGCATCTATCTTCCTTCGCTCAGCCTTCCTTATAGTCCAGCTCTCACAGCCATAGGTTACTACGGGGAATACAATTGCTTTCACTATGCGGACCTTTGTTGTCAGTGTGATGTCTCTGCTCTTCACTATTTTGTCAAGATTTGTCACTGCTGTCCTCCCAAGAAGTAAACGTCTTCTGATTTCCTGGCTGCAGTCAGCGTCTGCAGTAATCCTTGCACCTAGAAAGACAAAGTCTGTCACTGCCTCCACGTTTTCTCCCTCTATTTGCCAGTTATCAATCAAGCTGGTTGCCATAATCTTGGTTTTTTGAGGTTTAACTGCAACCCAGCTTGTGCACTTTCTTCTTTCACCTTCATCATGAGGTTCCTCAGCCCCTCCTCGCTTTCAGCCATCAAAGTGGTATCATCTGCATATCTGAGGTTGTTAATGTTTCTTCCAGCGATTTTAACTCCAGCCTTGGATTCAGCAAGCCCAGCACGTCGCATGATGTGTTCTGCGTACAGGTTGAATAGGTAGGGTGAGAGTATACAACCCTGCCGTACTCCTTTCCCAATCTTAAACCAGTCCGTTGTTCCGTGGTCTGTTCTTACCGTTGCTACTTGGTCGTTCTACAGATTCCTCAGGAGGCAGAAAAGATGACTTGGTATCCCCATACCACCAAGAACTTGCCACAATTTGTGATGATCCACACAGTCAAAGGCTTTAGAATAGTCAATAAAACAGAAATAGATGTTTTTCTGAAACTCCCTGGCTTTCTCCATTATCCAGCGGATATTGGCAATTTGGTCTCTAGTTCCTCTGCCTTTTCTAAACCCCGCTTGTACATCTGGCAATTCTCGTTCCATGAATTGCTGGAGTCTACCTTGCAAGATCTTGAGCATTACCTTACTGGCATGTGAAATAAGTGCCACTGTTCGATAGTTTGAACATTCTTTGGTGCTTCCCTTTTTTGGTATGGGGATATAAGTTGATTTTTTCCAATCTGTTGGCCATTCTTGTGTTTTCCAAATTTGCTAGCATATGGCATGCATCACCTTGACAGCATCATCTTGCAAGGATTTTAAACAGTTCAGCTGGGAAACCGTCGTCTCCTGCTGCCTTGTTATTAGCAATGCTTCTTAATCATAGAATCATAGAATAGTAGGGTTGGAAGGGGCCTACAAGGCCATCTTAAGGCCCATTCAACCTCACTCTTCAGGATGTCTGGCTCTAGCTCACTGACCACACTGTCAAATCTATCCCCGATATTATTATCCTTCCTATACAGATCTTCTGTATATTCTTGCCACCTTTCCTTGATCTCTTCTGCTTCTGTTAGGTCCTTGCCATCTTTGTTTTTGATCACACCCATTTTTGCCTGGAATTTATCTCTGATGTTTCTGATTTTCTGGAAGAGGTCTCTTGTCCTTCCTATTCTATTATCTTCTTCCGCTTCTGCGCATTCCTTGTTTAAAAATAATTCCTTATCTCTCCTGGCTAACCTCTGGAATTTTGCATTTAATTGGGCATATCTCCCCCTATCACTGTTGCCTTTTGCTTTCCTTCTTTCTCGGGCTACTTCCAGTGTCTCAGCAGACAGCCATCTTGCCTTCTTGGTTTTCTTTTTCTTTGGGACGTTTTTTGTTGCCGCCTCCTGAACAATGTTGCGAACTTCTGTCCATAGTTCTTCCGGGACCCTATCTACTAAATCTAGTCCCTTAAATCTATTCTTCACCTCCACTGCATATTCGTTAAGAATATTAGTGAGCTCATATCTCACTGATCTGTGGGTCTTCCCTATTCTCTTTAGTCTGATTCTAAACTGTGCAATAAGAAGTTTGTGATCTGAACTACAATCAGCTCCAGGTCTTGTTTTTACCGACTGCATAGATGTCCGCCACCTTTGGCTACAAAGGATGTAGTCAATCAGATTTCGGTGTCCACCGTCTGGTGAAGTCCATGTATAAAGTCGTCTCTTAGGTTGTTGGAAGAGAGTGTTTGTTATGCACAGTGAGTTGTCTTGGCAAAATTCTATCAGCCTATGTCCCGCTTCATTTTGTTCTCCCAGACCATGCTTGCCTCTAACTCCGGGTGTCGTTTGACTACCCACCTTAGCATTCCAGTCTCCTGTAATGAAAATAACATCTCTTTTTGGTGTACTATCCAGTAGGTGCTGCAGATCCTCATAGAACTGATCTACTTCTGCTTCTTCAGCATCTGTGGTTGGGCCGTATATTTGGATCACTGTGATGTTAAATGGCTCACCCTGAATTTGAATTGAGATCACTCTATCGTTTTTTGGACTGTATCCAAGCACTGCTTTATCCACTTTATTATTCATTATGAAGGCTACTCCATTTCTTCTGTGGTCCTCTTGTCCACAGTAGTAGATCTGGTGGTCATCTGATGTGAAGTGGCCCATTCCAGTCCATTTCAGTCCACTGACACCCAAAATGTCTATATTTAATCTTGACATCTCCCCAATAACCACATCCAATTTGCCCTGGCTCATAGATCTTACATTCCAGGTTCCTATAGTGTGTTGATCTTTAGAACATCGGATTCGTCGTTCACCACCAGCACCATCGGCTGCTAGCCGTCCTTTCGGCTTTGAGCTAGATGCGTCATCACGTCTGGGGCTAGTTGAACTTATGCTCTGTTCCTCCCCAGTAGCATTTTGACTGTCTTCCGACCTGGGAGTCCCATCTTCCGATGGTATACTGACATATCTCTGGTTGTACTGATCCATTTAGTTTTCATGGCAAGAATACTGGGGTGGCTTCCCGTTTCCTTCCCCAGGGATAATAATAATGACTTACCTTACAAGGCTGGTATAAGGATGATCAACAATGTATATGTTTTTTAATGCAGCAAATGATGCTGTTTGTGTGCTTGGATTGGTCTAGCACATATTCCCCTGGCAATGAAATGGCCTTTTTGGGGGGCAGGTGATGGGGAGGGGAACCCTTCTGATGACTGCTCTAAATTGCAATTTCACTGCTCAGCCCTGCTGGGAGAATCTGCAAAGGGGGGAAATGGTTGCCAAAAGTGCTCCAGATCCCCCAACCCTCCCTGTAATTCAGTCAAATGCTGGTGAGCTTCTATTCTCACACACAGACGCCATCCTTACCTCACCCTGCCCCAGGTAAATTAAATTACCTCTTACACCCCTGAGGGCTGGGAATCAATCGAAATGGTCAGAGGCGGGGGGGGGGGGGAAGAGGATTAAAAATTCATTTTGTTCGATGATCAAACGCATTTCCACTTTGCCCTTGGAAAGCTCAAAATGAAATGTCCACTGTATCGAGTGAAATCTGGCCATTGCAGAGAACCTCGGACCAAGTTCTGTTGTAAGCCTAACCAAGGCAAATTCCCCAAAGGACATCCCTCCAGGTAATTTCTTTGAACTGTATACCTATAAATTTGACCCCTGCAGCAGAAGGAGAAAGCAGCAGCAGCACCGTCTTACACATTAAATCTCTCTTTCCTTCCAGCGAGGATTCCTGCTTTCTGTTCGCTTGAGAAATGCATCAACCGAGCGCGGTGGCGTTGACCTGATATACTTTTAAATTAAAGAAATGCTTAGAAGAGGGAGGGGGACCAGAAAACCCGCACACATATAACTGTGCCATGTAATTAGAGGAAGTCACGATTGACAATTTCAAAGCCCATGCCCCCAGGAGGAATTGGCGGCATGGTTTCCCCTCAGTCCTCTGCCCCCAACATCTATACACAAAAGAGAGAGGTTTCAGCAGTAGGGAAATAAGAGTCGGGGGCTAATGAGAGCTTCCAATCCAGAATCTGATGAAGATCAACCCCATGTGCTACAAATGGTAGGTAGCCATGTTGATCCATTGTGGGGTGGGGCAGATCCAAAAGCCACAGTATACCTGCCAAGGGACCTCTGGATCCTGATCAGAGCTGGAGAAAGAATCAACTAATGATTAGGTTTTATATTTTCAAAAAGATAAAGCAGATCGTATTAATGGGGGAAGCAGGCATTATTGCTTCTGTGTTCCAGTTGCCCTAGCTGCATCCAGAAAGAGCAGTCAGACAGAAGATGGAGCAGATGAAGATGATCTCTGTTGCTCCACAGGGCAGGACTAGAACCATGAGGTGGGAAACACAGAGAGGCAGATTTGGGCTAAACATTAAGAGAAACTTCCTAACAGTCTGAGCTGTTTGGCAGTGGAACAGGCTGGCTCAGGAGCAGTGGTGCAATTAGGTAATTTTAGAGGCTGGGCGTAATGCTCTTACAAGGACCCCCCACTCTTTAGATGCTGTGGTTACAAGATCCTGCAGTGAGATGACCTCCAAGGGCCCTTCCAACACCTTGATTCTACTGAGGTGAACACAATTCCATCTGCTTCTACTTTGTTCCAACTGTTCATAAGCAGCAGTCATAAACATGTTCAGCTCCCCCACCCCTTGTTTTGTTTAACATCCAGCCTGATCTGGAGAACTAAAAAAATTGCTCCACCAAAAATGACATTTTTGGTTACATCTAGCGAAGGTATTACTCAACTGTGCCTTAGCCATCCAGAACAACAACAAAAAAATGGCACAAGCTGAAAGTACAGAGCAAAGCAGCGAGCCAAGCTGTACTCTCCTGTCCTGCCTCCCCACTTGCTAGCCAGCCTGTAGGACACCCCCCCGCCGTTGTCACCAGCTCCTCCTCCTCCTTCTCTTCCTCTCTCATCATGATTCCCAGTTGCTTGCGTGGCAGGCGGAGAGCCAGGGAGCAAGCAGGCCGCAGCATCTCCTGCTCCTCCCCCTCCCCACCACCATTGCCTGACCCAGAGCGAGAAGCAGGTAAACAAGCAGGCTGCCATGGAGAAGAGGAGGAGCGACTCCAGGGGCTCTTCCAGTGGGCCCCTCATGGGGTGTGGGCCCCCAGCAGGTGCCTGACCATGCCCCCATCAAGCCAACTTCTCACAGGTGTTGCTCACATACCTTCGATAGGCAGCAAAATGACCTGGGAGTGGTCATACGCAATTACATTGGCATAACGGTTTTTCAGCTTGTTGACCTCAAGGTTGGAGTGCTCCCAAGTGAACTGTTGACCAGGATCAATGGACTAGAGGGACAGAAAAATAAAATATCACCGTATATCTATATATGTGTTTTATCGATTGATTTATTAATTATCCACACTTATATATCTCTTTCCACAGAGTTATCAAAGGAGTGAACATGCAATATCATTGTCACAAAAATGCAACAACACAACCATAAAATAATAAATAAATACTAATCAGCAATAAAAGTACATGCTCTGCTGTGCGCTACAGACCATAGCTGGCCGGGCCACACTTCAGGGAAAGTGCCTTTAGATGGGTCTTGAGGAGACATCTGGACATCAAAACTGTGTGGGCCTGTCTAAGGACCGTTGGTAATGCGTTCCCAGAGGGTGGGTGCTGCACCTTCAGAAGGGCTCCCTCTGATGATCACAGAGATCAGGTAGGGATGTAAGGGGTGTGGTGGTCCCAAGGTAACCTGGTCCCAAGTTGTTTAGGGCTTTAAACGATCTGTCTATCATCTATCTTTATATATTGATTAAGTGAAACACATCTGCTCTCTGCATTCTGTTCCAAAGTCACATTGGAGCTAAAAAGCTGCTAACCCTCTGTTCCTTTCTTCCAAGAACTGTGACCTTAACACAATTAATTGGTGCAACCAATCAATGGAAGCTTTCATTGCAAAGTAACAATGCATTTTTTGTGAACAGACTCTCTTGGTCCTGTGCCTCTCTCACACACACAAGCTTGAGTGAAGGAATGCGAGCTGCTACATAAAGTGGTGGGGGGAGTGATTTGACACTGGTTGGTATTGTGATCCAGTGATGGACAGCTTTTGTTGTAGATGCTGCATGCGCAACTCTGCTGGGATTGTGGCTGGCATATCCATAGTTGTCTCTGAAAATGTCGATCAACTGGTGATCTGCTCTTTTGGGGTCTTATGGTTAATGGTTTTTAGCTGTTTCAAACTGTTTTATAGTTTTGTATGTTAAAAGTTTTGTATACTGTTTTATCATGTTGTATTTGAGGATTTTCATTTTTGTGAACCACTTGGAGAGCTTTGGCTATTGGAGGGTGTGTGTGTGTGTGTGTGTGTGTGTGTGTAGAAATGTACTTAATGTAATGTACATGCCCTTCACTTCCATGGTCACACAAATTGCCTGTTAAACTACCCACCATCTTACATGGCTTTTGAAAGAAAGAAAAAACATCATGCAAACTCATGGAGAAGAGGTTTATTGGTAGCTATGTAGCAGCCATATCGGGGGTCAGACTAAGTAGCCTCATGCAGTCTCATGCTTCATGTTCTTGCTGAGCTCTTTCTCCCTGGAATATATTGCTGTAAGCTGACGAGACACAGGAATTCCTTGTCTTGTCAAAGGTCATACAATTGTATATCTTGTTCTCTGCTGTTCTCTTCTGTTCTCTCCTTATCATGGCTACCCTATAACCCAGTTCTTGTATTATAAACAATGGTGCTAGGAGGAGAAATGTTGAGGACTGCAACCCCATGCGAGAGGAGGAGGAGGAGCCGTTTCATATGTGTCACAGTGTCTATAAAACCAATGTGCTAATGTAAATCGGGGCTTCTGGCTCTTTGGAAATGATTCCAGCCTTAAGCCCGCGCGTTAAATAGAGAAACTCTTTTTCCTTCACTCCGTGGTCTCTCTGACTCTGGGTTCTGCAACAGCTATAGGCCAGGACAAATAGATGGAACTGTTGAGTTTAGAGGCATTGTGCCTGCAACTACAAGATGCAGAAGACAAAACACAGCGGAAAGGTTGTTGGTTCTGAATTTCCAGGGGGGCACCTGGCTGGCCACTGTTGGAAACAGGATACTGGGCTAGATGAAACAGACTGCTTTGGAAGATGCTGGATTCTCTTTTGTTGGAAGTTTTCGAAAAGAGGCTGGGTGGCCAACTAACAACAGTGCTGTAGCAGCAGATTTTCCTGCACCAACAGGGGGCTGGACTGGATGACCTTTGAGGTACCTCCCAACTCTACAGCTCTACAGCCTTTGGTCAGATCCAGTATGGCTGTTGTTAGGTTCTTGGAAGGACTTGAGTATGTTCAGTGGATGCTGATGGCTCCAATGTCAGTGGGGCGGTGAATCCGCTCTGGCTTTCAGTCAGAACTCTAAAGGAACTATCCAAGGTGTGTCTGCACCTTGGAGAGCTCCTTTAGAGTTCTGACTGAAACCCAGAGAGGATTTACCACCCCACTGACATCAGAGCCACCAACCTCCACTGGGTATGTTTCGCTCAGGGAAGAGACTATTAAGAGAGAATATGATAGCCATCTTTAAATATTTGAAAAACTATCATAGATATGATGGAGCAAATTTGTTCTCTGTTGCTTCAGAGAGCAGGACCCAAATTAATGGACTGAAAGGACAAGAAAGGGAATTTCGACTAAACATTAGGAAGACCGTCTGGACTGTACGAGCTGTTTTAGAGTGGAACAGCTTCAGATGGTCACGGACTCTCTTTCATTGGAGGTTTTTAAGCAGAGCCTGGATGGCTACCTAGTAGGGATGTTGTTTCCTGCATTGGGGTCGGGGGTGGGTTTGGACTGGATGACCTTTGAGGTCCTTGCCAAGTCCATGATTCTAAGGTGATATATAAGCAGGGCTATGCATACTCTTTCAGTCAGTGTCAATATCAAAGTTCCACAGTGAGGAAAAGAAAATGTACATCCAACATAAATTATGTAAATCAGGCACCAATCTTCTGTTTTGCAGAACTCATTTTTGTTTGGCTGGGGATGGATAAAGGCACCCAGAATCACACAAGGCACCAAAATCCCATCGTCCCTGCCCCACATGACTGGAAAGATTGCTCAACCCCTCCCACTTTGCCTCTGCAATTTGGCTAAGCAACACCTGCATGCTTTGAAGCCCATCTTCATGCCCTGAGGACTAGAAACTTGCATTTTAAAAATCCAAATCCAAAATCCCATGCTTTCATTTTGTGAACAATGAACGCACAAAGATATGGATGAGGCAATGGTAGCACTACCACACCTATGAGAACTAAAACCTATCTCCCTTACTCTCCCACACCCAGTGTTTCCTCAAGTAGCTTCCATTCGGTAGTCTCCATGGGCGTCTGATGAGCTGTGGAGCTGCTCCTGCTGAGGTGCTAAAACCCTCACACCCTGGTGCTGTGATCCCTTCTTAACTAATGGATATTTGTACTGCTTCAGCCGTGCACCTCGTTTATTCCATTAAGGGTGATGTTATTTGTGTGTGTTTTTAAGAATATTCCAGATCTGTAGCTTAGGAGGGGGCTGCCCTGGAACCAAGCCCAAAGCACTTTTGGATATTATATTATGCAGATTAGCTGCTGGGGTGGGGAGGGAGGGAGGAAAATTGGCAGAGACAGTATATTAGCTTTCTCCTTGCTTGCTTGCCTTGCCCAACAAATGCCGAGATGGGTTAGAAAGATCCCAGAAGAGCTGAGAATCGCTTCCCATCATCTTCCTGGCGATTAGTAATTCATACACTATAAAAACCGCTCAGAGCCTGCTGCCAAAAGACTTTGCTGGTTAGGGTTTTTTTTGAACAGTTGGAATTCAACCACCTGTGCCTTCCTCCATCTCCACAATTATGTGGGAGGTTTTGTCATCCCCTCTTGCCCTTTCTATCATTAAGCCCTGTGTGAGATTTTCTCCCTGTTCCTCCAAGCTCTCAGCTGCCCTGCCTCCTCAATCCCTCCCTATCTGGATGCCATATGTTACGTTCTTCCCCCAGCTAAACTGACTTTTCCCTCCCTGCACAGAAGCTGCTGCGATTGTCAACATTCTGTGAGTGATCTGTCCCCGCCCATGGTGGTTGTAATCCATCTGAACATTCTGTGACGTCACAGAAGAAGGGGGGGGCTTGAAGATAAGTGGCAACTAGTTATTTTAGCCTATCTATGGTTGTATACATTTCTAGACTAGCATCTCTTTCTGCATTATCACACAATTTGTCCAAGCAGAAGAGGAAATCCTATAGAGATTAGGCCTGAAGAGATAAAATTTCGGAGCTTAGAAATGGTTTAAATAAATACAAGCCTCTTCAAATTATCTGCATCATGATATCAAACACACAACAACATTAGCAATCATGATAGAAGAGCACAGTTAAAAATGGCAAAACAGGCTGAGATACTATGCAAATTAAAATGCCTGGGCAAGTTGTTGTTGTTGTTCAGTTGTTCAGTCGTGTCCGACTCTTCGTGACCCCATGGACCATAGCACGCCAGGCCTCCCTGTCCTCTGCTCTCTCCCGGAGCGTGCTCAAGTCCATGTTCATTGCATCGGTGATGCTATCTAGCCATCTCATCCTCTGCCATCCCCTTCTTCTTTTGCCTTCAGTCTTTCCCAGCATCAGGGTCTTTTCCAGGGAGTTTTCTCTTCGCATTAGGTGGCCAAAATATTGGAGCTTCAGCTTCAGTATCTGTCCTTCCAATGAGCACTCAGGGTTGATTTCCTTTAGGGTGGACTGATTTGACCTCCTTACAGTCCAGGGGACGCGTAAGAGTCTTCTCCAGCACCACAGTTCAAAAGCATCAATTCTTCGGCGCTCAGCCTTCCTTACAGTCCAGCTCTCACAGCCATACGTTGCTACTGGGAAAACCATAGCTTCGATTAGACGGACCTTTGTCGGCAAGGTGATGTCTCTGCTTCTTACTATGCTGTCTAGGTTGGCCATAGCTTTCCTCCCAAGGAGCAAGTGTCTTTTAATTTCATGGCTGCAGTCACCGTCTGCGGTGATCTTGGAGCCCAAGAAAATAAAATCTGTCACTGCTTCCATTTCTTCCCCTTCTATATGCCAGGAAGTGATGGGGCCAGATGCCATGATCTTCGTTTTTTAATGTTGAGTTTCAAACCAGCTTTTGCACTCTCCACTTTCACCCTCAACAAGAGGCTGTTGAGATCCTCTTCGCTTTCTGCCATTAGGGTGGTATCGTCTGCATATCGGAGGTTGTTGATAATTCTCCCAGCAATCTTAATTCCGACCTCTGATTCATCCAACCCGGCGTTTCTCATGATGTACTCTGCATATAAGTTAAATAAGCAGGGCGACAATATGCAGCCTTGTCGTACTCCTTTCCCAATTTCCAACCAAACGGTTGTTCCATGTCTGGTTCTTACTGTTGCTTCTTGACCCTCGTACAGGTTTCTCAGGAGACAGGTAAGGTGGTCTGGTACTCCCATCTCTTTAAGAGTTTGCCAGAGTTTGTTGTGATCCACACAATCAAAGGCTTTAGCGTAGTCAATGAAGCAGAAATAGACGTTTTTCTGGAATTCTCTTGCTTTCTCCATGATCCAGCAAACGTTGGCGATTTGATCTCTAGTTCTTCTGCCTCTTCGAAACCAGACCCTTACCAAAATAAGTAAATGTCTTAACTTGCCCCCCACCCCCAATATTGTAAAGTAGGCACCTGATGCCCCTCTTTAGAGAGTGCATTCCATGTGGAATCCACATGGAGTAGAAGATCTGAAAACCCAGGTAGGTTGGTAATCTAATGACTATAAAGTTCCTTGCAGTGAGAAGCAAGGACCCAATTTTCCTGTCAGGTCAGAACTAAACGTTATGAGAAACAAGGGATGTTGATGGAAAATAGCCACATGTTGGCTTCTCCCTTTTCCTCTGTCACATCAAGGACAACTTATCCTAATCAGTGCTCAGCAGAGTGTTCTCCAGTTCAGCTTTCACCTCTAAATTCCTCCTCAAGGTAGAAAATTGAACAAAGAACCCCAGCCAATCAGGGATCATATACTGGACTGGACAAGATGTTGTCACAACAATATGTAAGCAATC
Organism: Heloderma suspectum; assembly: GCF_057233095.1. Lineage (NCBI taxonomy): Eukaryota > Metazoa > Chordata > Lepidosauria > Squamata > Helodermatidae > Heloderma > Heloderma suspectum. The sequence continues at coordinate 59,484,443 of NC_139475.1, read as the reverse complement.
AGAGTTCTCTTAAAAAAATCTGTTAAGAATTGCTTATGTATAAATCTGTAAGAATATGTCCAAATTCAGTACAGACCTACATACACAATGCAATTACACTACAAAAACTGACTGACGAATTTGAACATATACATTCAACTCATAACAGAAAGAAACTCCTATACCTGGCAATACCTTCCATTATATCTCATTTTCATAGAATTAATGAAGCGGGCCCCAGAGGTTCTAATTGCTATGTGCCATCTCTTAGAAGGATATATTCTGCCAAGTTGGACACTTTGGCTCTGTTCCAAGACCTCACTATTCATTCTTTTAATGAGGGAGGAACACATTCTTGCCACTGCAATTACTATTTTAGCTGCAGTTAATAAATTGCATACAAGCAGGTGCTCAGCCAATTATATTAAAGTACATGCTGATATCACTAAGGGAAAATGAAGACTGTTAAAGAGAGGGCTTCTTGTAGGTCAGATGCTAGTCAACAAGGGTTCTTCTTGTGGTCAAATCCTAGCCAACCAGGGGTCACTCAAAGGCTTGAAGGTTAATCAGCTAAAGGAAAGGAGGGTGCGTGTGTTGACACAATGGTCTGAGCTGGCATTATCCCTCTCATATAATGATAGGGCTAAACTTTGGCATCTTATTTCATCTTCAAGGCATATTGGAGTTCTTCATATTGATACTGTTATCCCAGTGTCTGAATGGGAGAGTCATTTCTGCTCCCTTGTTTATGATGAGGCAGTTAGACCTTCATCATTGCCAGTGGACAATTTAGTCCTCCCGCATTGGAAACCCACCAATTACCACAATGGATTAAAAAATCAGGAGGAATTCCATTAATCTCAGGGGCCTTTGCCCTCTTTGACTTCCTTAACAAAAGAAACTGGGACCCATTGTTTGTTGTTGTTGTTTATTCGGTCAGTCACTTCCAACTCTTCATGACTTCATGGACCAGCCCACGACAGGAAGCTCTGGCGTGGGCTGGTCCATGAAGTCACGAAGAGTCAGAAGCGACTGACCGAATAAACAACAACAACAAACATTGGGCCCCAGTTTCTTTTGTTAAGGAAGTCAAAGAGGGCAAAGGCCCCTGAGATTAATGGAATTCCTCCTGATTTTTTAATCCATTGTGGTAATTGGTGGGTTTCTACTACAATAGATCAACAGTTGACCACTGCTTCCTCCTGAATCATCTCCCACCACATAACTCTCTTCATACTGCCTTTGTAGATTTTCGGGCTGCTTTTGATTCCATACCTTGGACTCATCTTTGGCACAAAATGGCTCTTTTAACTATGGATTGTAGGCTGCTAAGGAGAATTCAGGGGCTGTATTCTAGTATATGGGGTTCTCCACACAGAGGCTTTTTATCCAGCAATTTTATTGGGGCTTCTGCTTCTGGATTCTTTGTGGGATTAAGATCAGCCGTTTACATGTACTTCCCCCCATTTCACCCTTTATCTGTGAGTTCTATAGCTCTACAGCCACTAGAAGGCACTGTTGTTATAGCACCACTTCCTCTTTACACAGACAAATTCAAACTGATTTAAACCGCTTCTTTTTATTAGCTCATTATTTCCGTTTCAAATTAAGCCACGGAAATGGTCGGAAACCATGGGAGAGCCACTGGAGGTTGACGACGTCATGTAAAGGACCTGCAAACTTCTGTGAGTAATCAATCTCAGTCACAGGATAAAAGCCCCATGTGGAGAATGTCAGAGTTACTACAGGGGGCAGTTTATTAGAAGCCCTTACTGTGAATAAGGGAATGCAACAGGGGTGCCTGCTGGCACCACTTTTATTTAATTTGTATCTCATATAGTTTCCTTTTCTTTCTGGTATAGAGCTTTTTCCTCTCTGATGAAGAGGTAGAGGTATTTCTATTATATGCTGATGATGCTATTCTTTTGTTGTGTACCCAGTTAGGGACTTTGGAGAGCTTTACATTCATATTGCACTAGGGAACTTTTACAAGCTAGCTATCCCAAAACTAAAATTCTAGTGTTTGGGAAGAAATGGGAAAACTACTGATGGAAATTGGATAACCAGTTGTTGGAGCAGCTTGACTCATATAAATATCCTGGTCCGCTCATTTGAAAGCTACTGCACTGGTGGCTAATGTAACTGCTAATGCTATTTTGTGTTTCTCGGCTGGATCAGGTGGGAAGTTAGCGATGACCTTGCTTGAGCTATATAAACCAAATTACTGTCCCAGCTCCTGTATGAAGCCCCTGTGTGGGATCACTCAGATATCATGCCTCTGGAACTGGAGCAGCACAAACTTCTGACGAGAGCCCCAGGTGTGCCTAGATCCACTCCCATGGCAATTTCTGAGGGGAAACAGCCTGTTGTTTAATGGGAACCTTAACCCAGAAGGCTGCTATTTATTTCTGGGTTAAGGTAATTTTTCAACAGGCCTCTCCTCCTGTTTTACTGGCATTTGAAGACATGGGGACAGAACCATGGGCCACCAAAATGCATGAAACCATTTCTAAACTGGGTTTTCCCATGGACTATTTGATTGCAAGGGGCTATGCCCATGCCCATTCGGAAGTCTCCAGAAGTCTGATTGATGCTGACTTCCAGACTACCACTGCACTAGTGGCCAAATGTTGTTTGAACATGCTGTATAAACATTTTAGAGCCCTTCTTGGGAAATTGCCCCCGTATCTGTCTTATCTATCTATATGCTTTCAGATGGCTCTTAACTAAATGCAGACGAAACACCCTGCAGTTAATGGACATACAGGGATGCGATAGTAGCCAATTTAGGGCACACTGTCCAGTTGGATGCCAGAAGGTAGAGGACCTGGTTCACTTTCTTTTGGAATGCCCATCATATCAAGATCTGAGAACTTGGTAATTTGATACCCTTACAGCAGAGGTAACTCCTCTTTAAACAAAACCTTATTTCTCTTAGCTGGGACAGATTATTTTGTGACACACCGCAATGCTAAACTTGTTAAGTTGGCTCTAGGGAAGAGGAAGCCTTTTATTTCAACAGATGACAATATAGGCTATTGAGTTATTTTAGCTAATAATTTTTAATGTTGTGCTGTGCATTGTCCCACCCTGACAGAGGCAACCACATCATGACACAAGGTAAGTTGTACTAGACATTACAGAAGGAACGGCTTCCCGTTTCAGCAGCAGGCCCACATTGTTCATAACAGGGTCTTTTTAGTGGTGGCTCCTGGGTTATGGAACTCCCTCCCCACTGAGGTGTATATGGCTTCAGCTTTGCAAGTATTTAAATGGGTTTTAAAAACTCATTGATTTGGGGTGGTTTTCTCTTGAATTCAGTCTTTTAATCTCTGCATTTTTTAAATGAAGGCGTCATTTCTTTTATATATTATGTGTACTGTGTTACCCCTTCATGGATCACTGCCTTGTTGTGGCAAAGGGGCTTGTGTAACTCAGTGAAGCCATAAGCTATGCCATGCAGGGCCACCCAAGACGGACAGGACATGGTGGAGAGTTCTGACAACATGTGGCCCACTGGAGAAGGAAATGGCAACTCACTCCAGTATTCTTGCCAAGAAAACCCCATGGAACGTATCCCAAGGCTAAAAGAGATGACGCCGGAAGATGAGCCCCTCAGGTCATAAGATGCCCAATATACTACTGGGAAAGAGCAGAGGGTATTTCCAAGTAGTGCCAGAAAGAGTGAAGCAGCTGGGCCAAAGCCTGTGGATGTGTCTGGTGGTGAAAAGAAAATCCGATGCTGTAAAGAACAATATTGTTTAGGAACCTGGAAGGCAAGATCAATGAATCACGGTAAGCTGGAGGTGGTCAAACATGAGATGACAAGATTGAACATCGACATCTTGGGAATCAGCGAACTAAAATGGACAAGCATGGCCGAATTTAATTCAGGTGACCATTATATCTACTACTGTGGGCAAGAATCCCTGAGAAGAAATGGAGTAGCACTCATAGTCAATAAAAGGGTGGGAAAAGCAGTACTGGGGTACAATCTCAAAAATGACAGAATGATCTCAGTACGAATCCAAGGCAAATTATTCAACATCACAGTAATTCAAGCCTATGCCCCAACCACTGAGGCCGAAGAAGCTGAGGTTGATCGGTTCTATGAAGACCTACAACACCTTCTAGAACTAACACCAAAAAAAGATGTCCTTTTCATCATAGTGGATTGGAATGCTAAAGTAGGAAGTCAAGAAATCACCGGGATAACAGGCAAGCATGGCCTTGGTGTACAAAATGAAGCAGGACAAAGGCTAATAGAGTTTTGCCAAGAGAACACGCTGATCATAGCAAACACGCTTTTCCAACAGCACAAGAGGCGACTCTACACATGGACATCACCAGATGGTCAATATCGAAATCAGATTGATTATGTCCTTTGCAGCCAAAGATGGAGAAGCTCTATACAGTCAGTCAAAACAAGACCTGGAGCTGACTGTGGCTCAGATCATGAGCTGCTTCTTGCAAAATTTCGGCTTACATTGAAGAACGTAGGGAAAACCACTAAACCATTCAGGTATTACCTAAATCATATCCCTTATGAATATACAGTGGAGGTGAGGAACAGATTTAAGGGATTAGACCTGATAGACAGAGTGCCTGAGAAACTATGGACGGAGGTCTGTAACATTGTTCCGGAGGCAGCAACTCAATCCATCCCAAAGAAAAAGAAATGCAAGAAAGCAAAGTGGCTGTCTGATGAGGCTTTACAAGTAGTTGAGGAAAGAAGGGAAGCGAAAAGCAAGGGAGAAAGGGGAAGGTATACCCAAATGAATGCAGAGTTCCAGAGAATAGCAAGGAGAGACAAGAAGGCCTTCTTAAATGAACAATGCAAAGAAATGGAGGAAAACAACAGAATGGGAAAGACTAGAGATCTCTTCAAGAAAATCGGCGATATCAAGGGAATGTTTTGTGCAAAGAAGGGCATGATAAAGGACAAAGAAGGCAGGGACCTAACAGAAGCAGATGAGATTAAGAAGAGGTGGAAAGAATACACAGAAGAACTATCCAGGAAAGATCTTAATGTCCCTGATAGCCATGATAGTGTGGTCACTGAACTGGAGCCAGACATCCTAGAGAGTGAAGTCAAGTGGGCCTCAGGAAGCATTACTAACAACAAAGCTAGCGGAGATGACAGTCTTCCAGCTGAGCTATTTAAAATCCTAAAAGATGATGCTGTTAAAGTGCTGCACTCAATATGCCAACAAATTTGGAACACTCAACAGTGGCCACACGAGTGGAAAAGGTCAGTTTACATTCCAGTTCCAAAGAAGGGCAACGCCAAAGAGTGTTCAAACTACCGCACAATTGCGCTCATTTCACATGCCAGCAAGGTGATGCTCCAAATCCTACAAGCTAGGCTTCAGCAGTACGTGAACCGAGAACTACCGGAAGTACAAGCTGGGTTTCGAAGAGGCAGAGGAACTAGAGATCAAATCGCCAACATTCGCTGGATCATGGAGAAAGCAAGAGAATTCCAGAAAAACATCTATTTCTGCTTCATTGACTACGCTAAAGCCTTTGATTGTGTGGATCACAACAAACTCTGGCAAACTCTTAAAGAGATGGGAGTACCAGACCACCTTACCTGTCTCCTGAGAAACCTGTACGAGGGTCAAGAAGCAACAGTAAGAACCACACATGGAACAACCGATTGGTTCAAAATTGGGAAAGGAGTACGACAAGGCTGCATATTGTCGCCCTGCTTATTTAACTTATATGCAGAGTACATCATGAGAAACGCCGGGTTGGATGAATCACAGGTCGGAATTAAGATTGCTGGGAGAATTATCAACAACCTCCGATATGCAGACGATACCACCCTAATGGCAGAAAGTGAAGAAGATCTAAAGAGCTTCTTGTTGAGGGTGAAAGTGGAGAGTGCAAAAGCTGGTTTGAAACTCGACATTAAAAAAAACTATGATCATGGCATCTGGCCCCATCACTTCCTGGCATATAGAAGGGGAAGAAATGGAAGCAGTGACAGATTTTACTTTCTTGGGCTCCAAGATCACCGCAGAAGGTGACTGTAGCCATGAAATTAAAAGACGCTTGCTCCTTGGGAGGAAAGCTATGGCAAACCTAGACAGCGTAGTAAGAAGCAGAGACATCACCTTGCCGACAAAAGTCCGCATAATCAAAGCTATGGTTTTCCCAGTAGCAATGTATGGCTGTGAGAGCTGGACTGTAAGGAAGGCTGAGCGCCGAAGAATTGATGCTTTTGAACTGTGGTGCTGGAGAAGACTCTTACGAGTCCCCTGGACTGCAAGGAGGTCAAATCAGTCCATCCTAAAGGAAATCAACCCTGACTGCTCACTGGAAGGACAGAGACTGAAGCTGAAACTGAAATATTTTGGCTACCTAATGCAAAGAGAAAACTCCCTGGAAAAGACCCTGATGCTGGGAAAGACTGAAGGCAAAAGGAGAAGGGGACGGCAGAGGATGAGATGGCTAGATAGCATCACTGATGCAATGAATATGAACTTGAGCATGCTCCGGGAGAGAGCGGAGGACAGGAAGTCCTGGCGTGCTATGGTCCACGGGGTCACGAAGAGTCGGACACGACTGAACGACTGAACAACAACAACAAAGCTTTTATATTGGCTCTTATGCTTCTGCCCGGTTGTACAGGGCTTTTGTTCAATTGCATTTTATATTTTTATTCTTACGTGAGGAGCCTTGAAGGACAATGTCACCAAGAATGGCCTATAAATAAGTGAAAAATAATAAGGGGTTGAGACTCTACTGGGCTTCCTCCCAACATTGATCCACCCAAAGATGTTCATGGCATTTCAGAAATGGACAAGAGGGGGATGCCAGGGACACCCTTTATAAAGCATGTCCAAGCTGCAGAGACCACTTTATAAAGGGCATAAGAGAGATTGAAGCATACAATCATTGTGATGGAAGGGACCTCGAAGGTTATTTATTTAACGATATTTATGAATCACTTACATTAATGAAATTTTAAAGTGATATTTATGAATCTCTTCATAAAGAAGAAATTTTTAAGTGACGTACAGAGGACAGGGTTACCTTCTTGGAAAGGCTTGATGGAAAAGGTATTTTTTTATAGTAAGTGCTGAAACCCCAGAAAGGGTTGGCACCTGCCTAATTTCTAGTGGTAGGGAGTTCCAGAGAGTGGGAGCTATAGTACTAAAGACCCTATTCCGAGCCACAACGGACTGAACTTCCAAAAGCGTGGGTACCACCAGGAAGGTATTTCCCAATGAGCTCAGCAACTGAGCAGGTCAGCAGGGGATCAGATGTCAGGAGTGCCTCTGAGCATAGGCAGTGGCAGAGTAGCTCAGATTCCAAAGAGGACCCGCAAAACATGGGGGAGGAAGTTTCCCAGACTCTTCCAGACAGGAAGAGACAGACTCCTCAGGTTTCGAAGGCCCAGCTGGATGGAGAGGCCCCTTTTCAGCCCCCCCCCCCCCATGTGAGAGACAGCGAACAGGGAGAGGCGGGGCTTGGAGATCCTGAATTCTCAGACGCCAGGTGCAGACGCAGAGCCAAGAGAGAGATGGCCGGGGCGGAGCTTAGACGGTCTGCCCGATTGGCCCGGCGGGAACAGCTGCGCTTGGAGGCCTCACGAGAGAGAGGGAGATGCCCCCCCTTAAGTTAGGAAAGCGTGTCCACCTTTTCTCAAATGGTGGGCAACTTTCAATCTTCGTAGCTTCCCCCTGAACTCCCTGAAGGCATTTCCTTTGTAGACTGTGAGTTACTGACAATTTGCATCTGTATGACCCATTGAAGTAAAAGGATTAAAGAGCTGTGGATAGAAGCCTCTTGTCTGTGTTTTGATTTGGGTTCTGAAGTTTACAGCAGGGGCAAAAAGGGAAACCTGACATCAAGCAATCTCAATCAATTAAGTAGTCCAACCCTCTGCTGATGCTGGAAATCAGGTTCCCTGATAGGTGGCCCATCAGCCTCTGCTTAAAAACCTCTGACAAAGAAGATTCCACCACTTTTCAAGGCGGTCTGTTCCACTGTCAGACAGCTCATACCACTGGGAAATACTTCCTCAAGTATAGTCAAAATCACCTTTATTGTCATTTGAACCCCTCAGTTCAGGTCCCAGCCTCCAGACCAACAGAAAACCAATTTGCTTCCCCATCTGTGTGACAGCCCTTCCAATAATTGAAGACAGCTGTCATATCTCCTCTAATGGTCGCTCCTCCAGCTAAGCATACCCAGCTTTTTCAAGTTCCAGGCCCTTCACCATCTTTGACACTGTCCTTATTTTTATATAATAGAAGGATTAAAAAACACACACACATCACCCTTACAGTCAAAAAGAGTTTACTTTAAAAGTGTGTGAGAGTCAAAACTACTTGGGCAGCAGGGAGGACAGTGAGGAGAAAATGGGAAGTCTGCAGTGTGAGGATTCATAAGGACTAAGAACAGCTTTGTTTCTTGGGGTTGGGTATGAAGCTAGAAGCAGTGAGGCAGTGAGGTAATTAGAGCCTGGACTTAGTGGTTTTATGCAACCCTCCCAGTTTAGATGGGCATGTTTATTACTTCAATTGTGAAGCCCATGACTAATATTACTCTTCTCTTTCCACCAGTGATGTAGCGGAGCCAGGACTCACAGGGACACAGCACTGGCACTGTTTGATTGGCAAGGATGCTGACATCACCTGCCACCCCACTCAGACTTGTCCGTTCCTTCTGAACTTAGCTGTAATCCTCACAGTAGCCGGGAAGAAATGGATTTTCCTGGCAACAATATATGGCTTTCTGTTATGATGCAAAGTATTTTGGGGTGGCTTGGTCTCGAATGGGCAATTCAGACCCGTTCACTTTACAAAACACCTGCACCTGGTGGAGATAAAAACTCCTAGGAGCGGTTTGCTGATATGGATTGACACAGCTGCCTAAATTTTTTGACTCTCTTTGGTAGCGTGGCCATGGGGACTATCGAAATTTATCACTATACCACTGCTTCCCACATACATAGAGAGCACCACCATTCAGTGCTTTACCACTGCTTCTACATTCCTGATATGTTACAGCAAAAGAGAGAGAGAGAGAGATGATCTGAGCATGTAGTTTCACATCTTAAACTCACCTTAATCCTAGCATCAGCATGACTGCGCAGGAATAAAATGGGAGCTTGCTTCTGCTGCCCTGATGCTGAACACATTTACTTGGGAATAAGCACGGTTTTGTTGTAGAAAAGGGTAATTTTTTTAAGTCGAAAGAATAAAATGAGAGTCTGTAATCATGTACATGCCTGGTTGGCAGCCCTCTGGCAATAAAATGTTTTTTAAAAAGAATATGAAAGGATTCTGTGGTGACCAGTGTCAGCCCTGGTTGGCCCTAGCTGTACCACTGGCTAGAAGATAGTTTTATTGAGCTGGGGAGCAAGGTATAGAGAACGTTTTGACCTCTGTTAGGAGTCAGCCCTTCCTAAGCCAAGGTAAAGCTTGAGAGATACAGAACTGGCTCTGAGGGGCAGGGCTGTTGTGAGGCCCAGGCCCCAATTTTTTTTCTCAGGGCCCCAGATCAATTCCCCAGGGCCTTGCGTATCCATTCATGCCAATGGAAGTTTTCTTTTTCTCAGTTTAATTGCCATGCTGGGGGTGATTTTCAAGGGGGATTGGAGCTGGGGAAGGAAGGGTTAACTCTCCCCTCCCCACATGCTGCAACACGCACACCCAATATTTCCCTGCTTGGCAATTAAGCTTAGGGGGGAAAAACACTTTCCCCATTGCTTTGGAATGATCTGAAGCAGGGTGCACATAAAATTGAGAAGTATTTATTTTATTTGAGATGACTTGGGTGAGAAATTAATTGGCTGGCTTTGCCTCCTGTGAAATTTAAATAAATCCTAGTAATTATTTCGACATATTCATATACAGATAGAAATCAACATAGGCACATTTTATGCAGATCTGTGTCTTATGGGCCTGGACCCTGAACCTTTTGCGTGCCTAGTAATGCCACTGCTGAGGAGGCTTATCAGAAAGGGAGATTTTCACTATAATATAGTGACACCATGTAGCTCCACCAACCCTGCCCCCTGGGTCTGTACCCCCCATGACCTCCCCCAACCTGTTGTAGCTTTTGGCTCCTTGTACCTCATATTCCTGAGAGAGTTTGAGATTGTTGTTGGCTTTGAGGTGGTCCGCGTGTTCCGCCAGTTCTGAAATGGGGATCGGCGGGTGGTTGAGCATGCCTAGGGGGTGAAGAAAGGGGAAACGCAGGGAAGGAAAAGTTCTCCTTCAGTTAAAGCCATATGTCTGTAGTAAACAACACATATTAGAAAGGGTGGGAGATAGTGGAAAGAGAAACTTGAGGGCTTGAAATTTTGTCCTTGGAACTCAAAGGGAAAATGGAGGAGTTCTGCCCCATGATGGTCCCATTCTTAACATTAATCGAAAAAAGTGTGTTCTATCTTGGGGGATGAGGAGAAAGGAAAATGTAAAAGACAAACTAACAAAGAAAAAAAAGAGAGAGAAGATTCTGACAGTAGACACTTGGTAGCAATTTCAAATGGTGAAGTTACGAGGTGGGGGGGAGAGTTAACCACCGCACAGCTGTGAGCCCCAGAACTCGTTCTTCCTTCTCAAAATTAACCACTGCTCCAAATCATCTTGCCCTTTCGAATTCTGGCAGCCACTTGGCCTTTAGCTCCAAAGAACATTTCTGCTCTTTCAGTCAAATTTACAGCTTGAGTGGTTTGTGCAGAAATGGGGTGGGGGTGGGGGTGGGGAGTTTAAAATCAACTCAGCAAATTGAATTTCAATATTACAATATTATTAAGGAGCTACATTGGAATCGGTACACAAGATTGATGACTGGAGCTCCAAGGTGAGATTAAGGGAAGGCAGAAATAGCAAAAGGGGAATGAAATAGTATTAAAAATATAAATAAAGTAAGTTTCCACCCCCTGCTTGAGCTTATAGCAGGAATGTGCACACAGGAAGTGAGCTTCGCTGGGGGAAAATGCCCACATTACAAAGTTAAGCTGATTTATTGTGGCACAATCGTACGGCTATACATCCAAAGAAGCAGGTTATTACCCACAAAACTCTGCAACATAGATCAGTTACAGCCCAATTGTATGTTTGCTTAATCCGCAGTACAATATATCCCACTGATTTCAGTAAGACCGCATAGGATTGCTGCCTTAGAGCCATTCCACACATTACTCCAAAGGAGATGGTAGAATTGTGGACTGCATTACACCAGATTACTGCAGGCGGGGCATGTGTGCGTTTCATAGTTTTGAATATTCTCCCTAAGTAAAAAGCTGCTTGCATGTAGAAAGCTAGCAAATCAAAAATCCCATCCCTTTTCTCCTACCATGCTGGTTTACTGAATACAAGGAGTTTTGCTTAACACAAGGAAGCATGCAAAAATACACCCCCCCTCCACCCGTAGTCTGAAGCTGTACAGTTATGCTCTTATGGCTTCTTTAACAACATCACTCCCCACCTTGGGAACTGTAGTGATGCAAAAGAGCTAAGTGCCACCCTTAGCAAGACATGTCAATTAGACATGACAGTTAAACTGGTTTAAGTTTGCAATGCATAGGTGACTCCCGGCCCGTTGAAATTGCTCTCATAGATATCTAGATGGGAAAAACACATTTTGACGTTAGGGTTAGTTTTTTGGTGGTGGAATGTGTGTGTCTACGCTCCAAAAGTACCACAGCAGCTCTGCCTGGCAAGATCCAGTGGCAAGGGTGTCAGGAGCCATGGGAAACATGTTGGGGGTCACAGGGAGTGCATTTCTCCCCAGTTAGCCTTCTGAGAAACCACCACAGTGCCTTGGAAATGGTAAAAGGAGAGGTGTGAAGATGACAGGGAGCCATGGAGAATTTTGAGCCCTACTGGGTGTTGCGTGATTAAAGGCATCAGCAATCAGCACAGTAGTTAAAATAACCTGGAAACTTGAATAGAGATGGCAAAAGCTAGCACTGTGTTCACCAGTTTTACAGTGTGCTTTTGAAAAATAGGATGTTCTGAGTTGGTTTCCTTGCCACCAAACTCAGCAAGGAAAGACACTGCATTGGAGAGGTGGAAGTTGAGATAGTGGGACTTCAAGCCCCCATTATGAGTTTGGGCAGCAAGCCTGTATGAGTGCCAGAGAGCATACAGAAGAATGACAGCTGACAACTTACAGCTAGCAATCTACACCACAGAGCTTAAAAGCCAGCTTTGGTGTCATGCCCTACCTGGAGGAGGATTCGTCTGAGGAAGAAGAGGTGTGGAGAGCCAACACAGTGAGCCCCAGCCAGAGCTCAGGAAGGAACAGGAGGCCTTGGTGACAGTCCTCCCCTGGAAACATTGCAGGAGCAACCGGGCCCCTCTCGAGCAGTTCCTGAATGCTGGAAGCAGAACCAGAACCAGTTGATCCACCCCTCTGAACAGCATAGAATCAGACGGGAGCAGCAAAAGAACAAAAGGAAGCCACAGCGTGGGGCCTCCCTTAAAAGCAGCACGCTGACCTAACTAGCCAGCTGTGCTGATTAACGACCGGCTATAAATTCAGCCCTGCAGACGCCAACTCTCTGCTGCAAACAACAGCGCCTTAACCGTGGCTTTGGTATTCCAGGATATCAGATCTGACAGGCTCCTCGGCTACCCATCTGGACAATGCTTTCGGACACCCGCCGACTGGCCTTGACGCTTGCTGAAATGGACACTGGTGAACTGACCCCTGGACTGCCTTGACCTCACCTCTGCCTTCAAACCCTCCTCGGAACTGCTGTGTATGACTTTGGACCGAACGGGTTGCTCTCTCGCTGCTGCTCCTGGGACTATCTACGCCTTGCCCAAGGCCCTGGCCTGCATTGAAACAGGACATTTGGTGTGTGCATTTCCTCCACTTCAATTTATTTATTTGTTTGTTTGTTTATTTATTTAATTAATTAATTTCTATACCACCCAATAGCCGAAGCTCTCTGGGCGGTTCACAAAAATTAAAACCAAACACACAATAAAACAATTTAAAATATATAGAATATTAAAACCACAATATAACAATACAACCACAATAAAATCTAGCAGCAGTGCAGGAGTTTAAAATATAGATTTAAAAAAGCAAAGATAAAAATTTAGAAAGCTAAAATGCCTGGGAAAATAAAAAGGTCTTCACCTGGCGCCGAAAGGAATACAATGTAGGCGCCAGGTGAACCTCACTAGGGAGCTCATTCCAGAGCCAGGGTGCCACAGCAGAAAAAGCCCTCCTCCTAGTAGCCCCCCGCCTCACTTCCTTTGGCAGGGGCTCACGGAGAAGGGCCGCTGGGGATGATCTTAAGGTCCGGGCAGGCACATATGGGAGGAGGCGATCCTTCGGGTAACCTGGCCCCAAGCCATTAAGGGCTTTGAATGTTAACACCAGAACTTTGAATCGGGCCCAGAAATGGACTGGCAGCCAGTGCAGCTGGAAAAGTACTGGCGTAATATGAGCTCGCAGGCCAGTCCCTGTTAACAATCTTGCTGCCCTATTTTGGACCAGCTGAAGTTTCCGGACCGTTTTCAAAGGCAGCCCCACATATAACGCATTGCAGTAATCCAGACGAGAAGCTATCAGAGCATGGATAACTGTAGCTAGGCTATCTCTGTCCAGATAAGGGCGCAGTTGGTATACCAGCCTAAGCTGATAAAAAGTGCTCCGTGCCACTGAGTTCACCTGTGCCTCAAGTGACAGTTCTGGATCCAAGAGCACCCCCAAACTATGAACCTGATCCTTTAGGGGGAGTGCAACCCCCTCCAGAACAGGTTGAATATCGCCTAGCCGGGCAGACAAACCACCCACTAACAGTACCTCCGTCTTGTCTGGATTGAGCTTCAGTTTATTGGCCCTCATCCAGTCCATTACCATGCCCAGGCACTGATTCAGAACAGCCACTGCCTCACCTGGTTTTGATGAGAAAGAGGTAGAGCTGGGTGTCATCTGCATATTGATGGCACCGCAGCCCACACCTCCGGCTAACCTCCCCCAGCGGTTTCATGTAGATGTTAAACAGCATGGGGGATAAAATAGAGCCCTGTGAAACCCCATGGCACAATTGCCATGGCACAGAGCAGTAATCCCCCAGCACCACCTTCTGGAATCGGCCATCCAAGTAGGAGCGGAACCACTGCAGTGCAGTGCCTCCAACTCCCAACCCAGACAACCTATCCAGAAGGATACCATGGTCGATGGTATCGAAAGCCGCTGAGGGGTCCAGGAGAATCAACAGGCTCGCATTCGCCCTGCCCCTCTCCCGGCAGAGGTCATCCCACAGGGTGACCAAGGCGGTTTCCGTTCCAAAACCAGGCCTGAAGCCTGATTGAAATGGATCTAGATAATCCGTTTCATTCAACAGTGCCTGGAGCTGTCCTACAACCACCCGCTCAAGCACCTTGCCCAGGAAGGGGACGTTGGCCACTGGCCTATAATTGTTAACATCCTCTGGGTCCAGGTTAGGCTTTTTCAGGAGTGGTCTAATTACCGCCTCTTTTAAAGCAGCAGGCACCACTCCCTCTCTCAAGGAGGAATTTACAACCTCCTGGACCCAGCCGGACAACCCCTCCTCGTTTGATTTAATAAGCCATGAAGGGCAAGGGTCAAGCACACAAGTGGTCGATCGGACTTGGCCAAGCACCTTGTCCGCATCCTCAGGCCTCAGTAACTGAAACTCATCCAATAAAACTGGACCAGACGGTGCTCTGAACACCTCTACCAATGGAACTGCATTAATGGTGGTGTCCAACTCATGACGAATCTGAGCGACTTTATCCTCAAAGTGCCATGCAAACTTGTCACAGCGTGCCAGCAAGGGTTCCACCGTCTCTCTCCCTGGCCCAGAATGTAACAGGCTGCGAACCACTAGGAAAAGCTCCGCTGGACGACACTGAGAAGATGCAATGCTGGTGGAAAAGAACCACCTCTTTGCCACCCTCACCGCCATGGAGTAGGCTCGATAGCGGGCTCTTACCTGTGCTCGGTCAGACTCAGCACGAGTTTTCCTCCACCTGCGTTCTAGCCGTCTCCCCTCTTGCTTCATTGCCCTCAGCTCAGGTGTATACCAAGGAGCTGGCCGGGCTCTGCGCAGAGGGAGAGGGCGCTTGGGTGTGATCATGTCAACCGCCCAAGTCATCTCTGCATTCCACAGAGCGACCTGGGCTTCGACAGGAGCACCAGCCATACCAGCAGGAAAATCCCCCAGAGCCCTCTGGAATCCATCGGAATCCATTAATCTCCGGGGGCGGACCATTTTAATAGGTTCCCCACCCTTGCAGAGGGGAAAGGCCGCCAGGAGTCTAAACCTCAGCAGGAAGTGATCTGACCATGACAAAGGGAAAGATGTTAACTCCTCCACTTTCAGATCACCATCCTCCTGCCCAGTCGAGAAAACCAGATCAAGCGTGTGTCCTTTTGTATGCGTTGGGCCAATAACATGTTGGGACAGCCCCATGGTTGTCATGGTGGCCATGAAGTCCTGAGCCGCCCCGGATACAGCGGCCTCGGCATGGAAGTTGAGATCCCCCAGGACCATCATCCTGGGGGTCCTCAACACCAAGTCCGAGACCACCTCCGTCAGCTCAGGCAGGGAGTCTGATGGGCAGCGGGGTGGGCGGTACACCAACAGAATCCCTAATCGGTCCCGGGTACCCAACACAAGGTACAGACACTCAAGATCTGCACTCGAATGAGCAGGAAGCCTGGAGAGGGAGATTGAATTCCTATAGACCACGGCAACCCCCCCTCCCCGACCCTCAAGTCGGTGTTGGTGCTGCACCGAGTACCCAGGAGGGCACAGCTGGGAGAGAGTGACCCCTCCCAGTTCCCCCACCCAGGTCTCAGTAATACATGCCAGGTCAGCCCCCTCATCCACAATCAAATCATGGATGAGGGAGGTCTTATTTTGGGCCGACCTGGCATTCAGCAGCAGCACCACCAGACCCGAGGGCAGACTGGTAAGGCTGCCAGGAACCATCAGGTTGGGGGAAGAACCAGAAGAGGGGACAGCTGTAAGGTGTCTAGCCCCTCTTCTCCTCAGCTGGCCTGTTAATCCCCCAACGCCATACCTCCCCCTGCCCGTGACCACAGTTATGGTGGCACCTCCCCAACCCCCTGAGTTGCCCAGTAGTCCTCCCAGGCACATATTAAAATGTTAAGATATAAAATGCACAACAGTTTAAAAGAATATTAAAAAGATAAAAGAGAACAGCAGCTAAGAAGGAGCAAATAAAGTCCACTTTTGCCCCTTTCTCCCTGGTCGTTATTGCTGCTGCCCTCTGCTGCTGCTATTTGCTGCTGGTATCTGTGGCTGCTGGTGTCTCTGGAGAGGCAGGTGGGTAGATCTTCAGGTCCTACGCGACTCCAAGTGCGACGCTAAGTGCGCACTTAGCGTCGCACTTGGCGCGACGCCGAGGCGCAGCCTCTGGCAGCCCCGCCTTAAGTACCTGTGGGCGGGGGCAGAAGCAGGCTCAGGATCCACCTGGTGCAGCTGCTGGCTGGTCCTCCTTCCCCATGCTCCTTCCCGAGCAGCCTCTGGCAGCCCCGCCTTAAGTACCTGTGGGCGGGGGCAGAAGCAGGCTCAGGCTCAGGATCCACCTGGTGCAGCTGCTGGCTGGTCCTCCTTCCCCAGGCTCCTTCCCCAGGCTCCAAATTCCCAAATTTGGAATTTGTTTCCAAAGAGATCTAGGGCTTCTGTCTTTAAAAAAAAAATGCTCCAAAGAAGCACAGTCTCCTCCCAGATCCAGAAACCTCTGCCCCATTCTTTCCTCTTCTTTACTCCTGCAGAAATTAAACAAAACCAAGGAATCCAGTATTGGGGCATTTATAGTTCAACCCTCTACGTATCCACTCAGTGAGTTCTGTTTAATTCAAGTGGGGCTTACTCCCAGGCAAGCATCTACAGGATTGTAGGCTTAAGCAGCCAATGATGAAACCAACAGTGCAGTCCTATGCATGTTTGCTTGGAAGTAAGTCCAAATGTATTCAATAGGGCTTCCTCCCAGAAAAGTGAGCATAGGATTGTGGCACAATTGCATTGTAATGACAATGAAGGAATGAAATATTTAAGATGCTGGAAACTGCTGTGGATCAGGGTTTAAGGAGACAGCTATAAGAGGTCAGTAATTCCTAAGACAAACCATGTGAAGGTAAAGAACTGCTCACATCCCATGGGGAACAGCTAAGTTCAATAAGGAAAGGCCCTTGGGAGCCAGTAACAGTCCTACCCAGAAAGAAGGGTGCCCACTGCTTCCCTGTATGATTCACTACCTTGGGCTTACCCCTTCCTGATCAGCCTCCCTAGCAGGGCCGACCCTACCATAAGGCAGATTGAGGCAGTCGCCTCAGGTGGCAGATGCTGGGAGGCAGCAGCAAGGTGATGGAGGAGAAAGAGGTGGACCATGCACTGCAAAAGCTAGCCTGTTGTCTTCAGGTGTGAGGAGGATGGTGTCCTCAGAAAATGCCATGGGGCAGCCTGCTCCCTAGGGATGGTAATCCTGCCCCATCTTTGGCTAACACCATCACTCAAGGTGCAGCAGAATTAAATTTGCCTCTTAGAGGAGGTTGATAGGCACAGAGGACACTGGAAGCAGTTAGACCAACAGTCTAGTTCAGCACTGTCGGCACAGATTGGCAGCAGCTCTCTAGGGTTTCAGACAAGGGACTTTCATAGCCCTAACTGGAGATGCTAGGGATTGAACCCAGTACTTTCTGAATGCAACGCAGGGGGTCTACCACTGATCTGGGATCCCCTCTTTCTCACTGGGAGGCACGCCTGGATCAGTGACTCACAAAGAAATAGCAACAGGGTCTTCTCAGGATGGCTGATTCTTACATGCTTTAAAAGTCACCCTCTTCCCAGGTGTAAGAGTGAACTGTGTCTTCAGTTTAAAATATGGAGGGGGGGGGAGTGTCTCCCGCTCTTAGAAGTTTTGGGAAGACCCATCTAGGTGATGGTTCTTTCATGCGGTGGGGTAACACAACCACATTCCCTACATCTCGACAACCTCAGGCTCTACTTGGAGGAAGGAGGAACCAATTGCTGCAATTCCCACTTCTGTGGCAGTCCCCCCGCCCCCCCAAGAGTCCTTATGATTGTGGGAATCCACAATGGCAATATAGTTTGCATGCTACTTCCTCCACTGTGGTGCAGAGAGAGAGGCTGACCCTCCCCCTTTCCTCCCCAACTACTCTCCAAAGTCAGAACAACTTTCTGAGAAATCTAGTTGTTGACCATGGCCATATTTTCTGGCTTTGAAAGACAGAGATCTTATGGGAGACAGTACTTATCTAGCATTTCAAATCCCCGGACATCTCCTTAATCTTGTTATTGCAAAGAACTCAAGCGCCCTCCCCCTCTATCTGCTGCCCTCCCCCAGCACTCTGCTATGTGCCAGTTCATTTCATGGACAAAATCACCCAAACATCTGTTGTGTGGGCCGGTGGCCTCCTTTGCCAATGGAGCAACTGCAGCCCACCAGGAAGAGCTCTGACTTCATTTCTTTTTTTGAAAACCAGGATGTTACATACATCCTGGGCCTGGGAGAGGATTGGATTTCCCCAAAATTTGGCAGTGGGGTTAGAGCTGAGGGGTGGGTGTCATTGGCAGCTCAGGGCTGCTATCTCCGAGAGACCCAAGGTAGCAGTAGGGATCCAGGGAGGACCGTACCACATTTTTTTCCAGAATGATGGAATCATCTCTCTGTTGCTTGGTTTTCCTCCCTTTTCCATTGAACTTGTTGCCTAATCTATGTTGTTCACCACTTTTCTTCCCTATTGTGGATATTGGATGTCTCCTTTTCTATTTAAGCCCCTTCTGTCAACTGGCAAGCTCTCCCGTTTACCTGCTTCCATGTATCCCTCTAGTCTCTTATCTTTCCACACCCCTTGGCTCCTCTGGTACATTGACCCCCTGTGCTTTGCACATAACATCCAGGAGTGAGTGCAGTTAGGTCATTTCAGACACTGGTCTTCATTGGCGTAGCCTCCTCTCCTGCCTTGCCTCTCCTCTTTAAATGGTAATG
This sequence comes from Heloderma suspectum, assembly GCF_057233095.1. NCBI lineage: Eukaryota > Metazoa > Chordata > Lepidosauria > Squamata > Helodermatidae > Heloderma > Heloderma suspectum. Next base: position 59,465,472 of record NC_139475.1, on the reverse strand, counting down.
TGTATTCCTTCACTTCTTTCAACATGGGGAAAGCCAGCCCTGCTGTGATTAGTGGGCCCCTCTGGCTCATCCTGTTGAGTGGGGCCTTGGCATCAGAGTCCTGCCCTGATTGGCACCATCAGTTATATCTTCTGTCCCCAAGACTGAGGTTTTCTGCATTGCCCTTGGAATGCTTTACCATCTCGACGTTAGTCTGGCTCCTTCCGCTGGCACACTTCAACGCCAGGTAAACACTCACTTCTTCTCTCCATCTCTCTCCTCTCAACGGATTGCATTCAATTCTTCTCAGGAATACCTTGTGCATCTACTAAGCTCCGTAAGCCTGTGGCAGGGCCTGTGTTCTTATCCACAGCACCTAGTTAATATCTGCCCTTTAGATATGATATCATAATCATATGAATAAATTTAAATTAGGGGTTGCCAGCCAGCTGAATTTTTAATGGCCTGGCCAGGATTTCAACTTCTGGGTCAATTGCCAGAAGAGGAACAGGGGACTCTGAAGCCAGAAAATTATCATGCAGTTGTAATTTTCAGGATTTACAGTCGGGGCCAGAAATATTGGAACAAGGATAACTGTTTTGGCAGTTGGCCTCTGTACACCACCACATTGAAGTTGAAAGGAAACACACCCGGATGGGAGCGAAGTCAGGACTGTCAGCTGTAATTCAAGGGGTTTGGCAAAAGTGGGGCACTGACCATTCGGGAAGGACAGCCAGTGGCACGCACACACCCCTGTCATTGGGGGCTCATAAGTAATGGAGCGAATGGCTGGCAAGCAGCTGCATGGCCAGGTGTGGCCTGTTTCCTGGGTGCCCCATGGCCAGTCGAGCAGAGAAAAGGCCTGGAGGTGGTTCTGAGTGTTACATTTGCATTTGGTGGCTGTTCACTGGAACCCCCAACATGAGGCCCAAAGAGGTGTCCATGCGAGTGAAGGAGGCCATCATGAGGCCGAGGAAACAACATAAACCCATCAGAGAGATAGCAGAAACAGTGGGAGTGGCCAACACAGCAGTGTGGAACATCCTGAAAAAGAAGGAATTAACTGGCAAGCTCAGCAACAGCAACAGGCCTGGCAGACCACGGAAGACAACTAAAGCGGATGAGCACAGAACGCTGCTCATGGTGAAGAGGAGCCCTTTCACAACATTTGGCAGGTCAAGAACGCTCTCGCAGAGGCAGGCATGTCACTGTCAACATCTGCAGTCAAGAGACGGCTTTATGAATGTGAATAATGAATACAGAGGCTTCACAACAAGGCGCAAACCACGGGTAACACTCAAGAACCAGAAGGCCAGATTAGCCTTTGCCAGCAAACACCTAAGAAAGCCTGCCCAGTTCTGGAATAAGATTCTTTGGACTGATGAGACCAAGATGAACTTGTGCCAGAATGATGGGAAGAGAAAAGTATGGAGAAGGAAAGGAACAGCTCATGATCCAAAGCATACCACATCATCTGTCAAGCATGGTGGAGGCAGTGTTATGGCCTTGGCACGTATGGCTGCCAATGGAGCCGGGTCACTGGTGTTTGTTGATGACCTGACTGCTGATCAAAGCCGCAGGACGAATTCTGAAGTGTATAGGGCTATACTTTCTGCTCAGATTCATCCGAATGCTGCCACACTGATAGGACGCCACCTCATACTGCAGATGGATAATGACCCAAAACACACAGCAGAAGCTACCCCAGAGTTTCTCCAGGCAAAGAAGTGGGATGTTCTTCCATGGCCAAGTCAGTCACCTGATCTCCACCCGGTAGAGCATGCTTCTCACTGACTGAAGACAAGACTGAAGGCAGAAAGACCCACAAACAAGCAGCAGCTGAGGGCAGCTGCGGTGAAGGCCCGCCAAAGCATCTCGAGGGAGGAAACGCAGCATTTGGTCATGTCCATGGGTTCCAGACTTCAGGCGGTCATTGACTGCGAAGGATTTTCATCCAGGTATTAAAGGCAATCCTTAAGTTTGAAATGATGTTGGTTTGCTCCATTACTTATGAGCCACCAAGGATGGGTGTGTGTGCGTGCCACTGGCTGTCCTTCCCGAATGGTCAGTGCCCCACTTTTGCCAAACCCCTTGAATTACAGCTGAAAGTCCTGACTTCGCTCCCACCTGGGTGTGTTGCCTTTCAACTTCAGTGTGGTGGTGTACAGAGGCCAACTGCCAAAACAGTTATCCTTGTTCCAATATTTCTGGCCCTGACTGTACCTGCTTTCTAGAAGATCATTTTAAGCACTGCTATTTTCTTAAGTGTGCCCAACACATCCTTGTCTATTGCTTTTAATTTTTAACACCGTCTTTCCTTCAGAACAGTCGCTCTACAGATGCTCAGAAAATAGGCACTTCTAGGCTGCAATGCTAAGCACACTTACTGTTCATTACATTTATTTACTAAATTTATACCCCACCTTTCTAATGAAATAGTGCTCAAGGTGGCTAATGATAAAAAAGCTAAAATACAAAATTATAATTATAAGATTAAAAAGTTACTCTTTACGAGGGAGAGTAAGCTGCATTGGACCAGTGGGACTTACTTCCAAGTAAACATCCATAGGATTGCACTATTAATTCTTTTTTAACCCCCTTTTTATTATGCTCATAGAAAAAAACACATAGGATGCAGCCCTATGCAAATTTACCTGGGATAAGTTTGACCACAGTGGAACGTACTTCTAAGATTTCACAGAAACTGTGCCACAGCGGAAAGGGAGGGAAAAAGTTACTAGCCTGGAGACATTTTTATGAGCCTGCTGTTGCCAGCAAAGGAGGAACCGATCACTCCACCCCTCTACTAGTAGCCGGCTGCATTTTTATATGCTGGGCACAGAGAGGAGGGGTGGAGCGCTCCTGTCCATCCTCCACTAGCCCACTCACTTGCCTGCATGGAATTTCTATCTGCCTCTGGCGACCAGGCAAGTACTTTACTACAGGGCTGCCCTGCCACAGTGATGGGGGGGGGGGGCATTTTCAAAGGAGAATCAGTAGGTGGGAAGGGGTGCATATGCTTTCATCTCAATCCTCCCACCCTCCAATCCTATTTCTAATGTTGGTCCACAGCTAGGGAGAAAAGAGCCCAGGAGGAAGGGTGGGTTAAGCATTCACTCCTGTCCTGCTTTTCTCCCATAAATGCACCCCCCTTCACATTACTTCAGCAAACATGGGTTTGAGGTGGCCTCAATAGGGACATGCTGTTCGGAGGTCGCCCCTGCCGCCTTCTGAAATCCTCAGGTAGCCAGAATCAACACGCAGATGATAGGGCTCTTTTCCAAGGCTTTATTCCCACTCAACCTAATGACACTTACAGATGCTAACTGCTTGATCCTACGAGTGAGACTTCAGAGAGCTGCCTACTCGGGGGTTCTAGCCTTAGGAATCAGAGCTGCTTTGGGGCTCTTTGGGCTCCGATCCAACCCTGACATCATCCCCGCTCCCATGAGACCCCCCCTCATGCCCCCCCGGAGCCCCAGGCTTGTGGGGGTATCATTGGTGGAAGTGTTGCAGCAGCAAAGGGTCATGCAGATGCTCAGAGGGTTCCCAGGAACGTTCGTCTGGCCCATAGCCTTTCCAGTCCAATAAATATTGCAGGCGCCCGCAGGAAAGCGGTGAATCCAGGATCTCAGTGACTTTAAACTCCTCCTCCCCCCCCACCAGCACCGGGGGCGGGTGGGAGCAGGCTGAGTGATGGGGGTCGTCAGAGCAAGGCAACCCGCCTTGCAGGGAAAAGGGGGTAGAGCGGGGGGGGGGCAGAGGCTAGCCCCAAGCCCTCCACCTTCTCGCAAACAAAAGAATCCCGAGCTTGTTCAGTGTGAAGGAGCTCCTCCAACGAGTGAGGCACCACTGCCGCCGCTAGACTTTCGGGGGGGGGGGAGAATGAGGGCGGGGGAGGGACTCTCCTCACCCCCTGGCTGGAGGTCTGGCTTACAAGAGAGGGCGTTAGCCTGCTGGGTGGGGTGGGGAGGGGCAAAGCAGGAATGTTGCACTGCCAAGCAAAATCTTCATCCATGAAACAAGTAGTAGCCCCAGAGTCCACCAGCACCAGGACCTCCCCCCCCCCCCGCCACTGGGAGGGCTGGAAATGTACAGGATGGAGCAGATGGGAGGGTGGGAGGTTTGAGGAAGGTGCCCCCTGGGTGCGGAGCAGGCCCCCGCACTGGAGACCCCCAACAGGCTTGGGGGGTGGTCTAGTCAGGCTTGGGGGTGTTAGAAAAATATTGTCCTCTTATTCTTTGGCTGTCAGCTCTTTGCTAGACCTTTGAGCTATTAGTCATAATTATTGAGCCCACCGGACACATGTCCAGTGGGAATGTACATTTGTTAGAAAGGGAAGTCGTAAAACATGGTTAGGACAGGCACATAAGCATAATCACAAAAATAAACATGCCGACATTATCTCATTGTACATCTGCAGGTCATGCGTCTGCTGTGTCAGCTAGTAGCTTAGTCGGTTAAAATATCTTATCACTAGCAAAAATGTATAGGGGGCGGAGGTATAAAAAGACTTATGCACGCTTAGCTCGGGGTCCAGACTGCTCTGTACCCGTTTTGCAAAACGTTCAATAAAATAGTGTTGGATCCACTGCTGCCTGCCTGGCATCCTTTTCTTCTAAACCGAAAGCAAGGACTTCTTATCTAACAATTTGGTGCCATGACTCGGATCATGCTTCGGGGCGCGTCCCCTTCGCGCTGAACCGAAGGGCCGCGGAGGAGAAGTGGCCACAGGCGGTTGTTTTACACTGCCTTCTCCTCACGTCGGCGGCGGCGAAGGCGCTTGGGGACCAACGCCAGAGGAAGAGGGAGACGTGATCACTCCTTTTAGGCACCGGCAGTGGATCAATAAGCAGCTGGATGCAGCTGCGGGCAGGACAGAAGAGGCTTTTGGGGTAAGTGAAACAGCTTACATTAGGGGATAAACGCGGGACGGTGGTGTGTTTGTGATTGTGTGAGACGCCTACGGGCGAAGCGAGTGAGGAGCCCCGATCTGCATTTCCCTACCCCGGCGATGGGCTGGGTCAGAGGAGGGCGAAGCGCAAGAATTTCTGATTGAAATTCCCACCGTCATGGGCGGGTCCCAGTCCAAGCCTGCGGAGAAGTCCCATACGCCCTTGGAGTGTTGTTTGCGCAATTGGTCACATTTTAAGCAAGATTATGGAACTAAGATGACAAAGGATCGCCTTGTCCTTTTTTGCACCCGGGAATGGCCAATATTAGAGCCCAAATGGCCACCCGAGGGGTCTTTTGACCCAACCTTGGTATCTGATGTGCGAATAACAGTAACACAGAGGGGAAGTTGGGACCAGTTCCCTTATATCGATTCATGGGCAACTTGTGTGCCCCTTGGCAGCAGACCCGCTCTGTGGGTTGTTGAATGCATGTCCCTGGCCCTTCCCATGGTGGTCAAAAGGAAACCACCAAAAGAGGGACCACCTAGGGTCGTGGCCACGGCACCGGAGGACCCATTGCTTCCTCCTCCCTATGGGACAGCTGTCGCAGGGCGACCACGCCCGTTGCAACCACCACCTTCTCCTGAGGGGCCCGCCCAGCGGCTAGATGCCCCCAAGGAGGACCCCTCTCACGAAATAGTACCAGAGGACCCCACCCCTCTAGTTGAACACCGGGACACTCTCCAAGATCGTCTGCATTCCCTGGAGGAAAGATTGGAAGTCTTACAAAGAGAAGCAAAAGGGGGACCTAACTATAACCTGCGAAAGGACCCCCAACCACCGGTGAAGTTCACCTTCCCCATCAGAGAAGTCCCTGACCCTACCGCCCAACATCCTCAAGGGACAATGTTTGTCTATGTCCCATTCACGACATCTGATTTGTATAATTGGAAACAATTTAACCCCTCCTTTGAAGAGGATCCCGGCCCACTCCTGTCTCTGATGGAGAATGTGAGGCTCACTCACAACCCCACATGGGACGATACGCAAATGTATCGTATTTGGAAATATACGATATTTGGAAACACCTGTTTCCTCAGTCAAAAGCCAACCATCCTTGCGGGGGGTGGGGCATGAGCCAAGTATAGGGAGGAAAATCCCCAGGCAACTGAAGAGGAGACGGCAGAGGTTCTGCCCACAGGGCGACCCGATTGGGGGGTGGCCACAGCGGCACATAGACGCTTACATGCTGACTATTTTCGGCTCATTTTAGCAGGCATGAAGCAAGCCGCGAGAAGGGCCCCCAATTTGCAAAAAGTCCTGACTCTAAAGCAAGACAAAAACGAACCTCCTGCCGTGTTCCTCCAAAGGCTGAGGGAAGCCTTCGCTAAATATACTGACATTGACTTGAATGATCCAAATAATTTAAGGATCCTCACAACTCAGTTCGTGGGCTGCCAGGACATCAGAATGAAGTTGCAAAAAGTTGAAGGAGGGTTGGCAGCTGACCTAGGAGTTTTAGTTGAGGTAGCTCAAAAGGTTTATGAGAGGCGAGAAGAAGAAGAAGGAAAAGAAAAAGACAAGAGGCAGGCAAAGCTCCTTGCTGCGGTTCTTAGACCCGACAAAGGGGGAGCTAAGAAGGGGGGAAAAGGGGGAAGGAAGGGATCTCCCCTGGGGAAAGATCAATGTGCCTTCTGTAAGAAAATGGGGCACTGGAAGCGTGATTGTGAGGCTTTGAAGCAGAAAGAGAGAGAGGAGAATACGGGAGGAGCGGAGAGAGTTCTGTACGAACAAGAAAGAGACTAGGACAGACCGGGGCCCGGCCCCCTCTTAGCCATCTCTGAGGCAAGACGGGACCCCATGGTCAAAATAAAGGTTGGGGGCCGCTCCTACAAAGCCCTTGTAGACACAGGGGCCGCCCTGTCCGTCCTCCCCCTCAGTGAGCCCCCAACGGGAGGTGGGGGGTTCACCACCATAATGGTGGTCGAAGGAAGGGCAACCCAAGTGCCTCTCTCTCGTCCCCTGTTCACCAAGGTTGGGAAAACACACCTAGAACATGCATTTGTCTGTACCCCCTCCTGTCCGGTGGCATTGCTAGGGAGGGACTTATTGACTAAACTCCAAATTGAGATTGCTTTTACCCCTGACGGAAGGATGGAGGTACGGCTCCCTAAACAGCAGAGTAGTAACTACCAAATGGCCCTTTTGAAGGTTGCAGAAGAACCCACCTCAGAGGCCAACGAGGATTGGGGCTTAATAGAAAACAGAGTCAACCCTCTAGCTTGGGCCGGGATTGGAGAGGCCTCTCTTGCCAAGTCGGCAGCACCATACAAAATTCCCCTCAAGGAGGGAGCAAGGCCTGTTCATGTGAAACAGTATCCCCTTTCCCGCCAAGGAAAGGAGGGCCTACAACCAGTAATAACGAAGCTCCGAGAAGAAGGCCGGCTCACCGAGATAATGTCCCCCTATAACACGCCCATCCTCGCTGTGTCAAAAGGGGGGGCAAGGGGTATCGCGTGGTGCAAGACCTCCGCCTCATTAATCAGCAGATCGAGGCCCCCCCATCCTGTGGTCCCTAACCCACACACCCTCCTTGTAGGAATTCCAGAAGAGCACGCCTGGTTCACTGTCATAGACCTAAAAGACGCCTTTTTCAGCATCCCCCTCCACCCTGATTCAAGGCCTTTGTTCGCCTTTGAATGGGAGAGCCTAGAGGGAGGGTCAAAGGTTCAATTAACATGGACAGTAATCCCTCAGGGGCTCAATCTCTCACCGGTCGTCTTTGGCCAGCAGCTCCAAAAGGATCTCGAACCCTGGGTCCAGCAGCATTTAGAGGTGCATCTCCTCCAGTACTGTGACGACCTCCTGATTTCAGCCAAGGCCAGGAATACGTGCCTAAGTGGGACGGTTTCCCTCCTCAACCATCTAGCGGCGGGTGGGGGGGTTATAAAGTGTCAAAAGAAAAAGTACAGTTGGTCCAACCAACTGTAAAATTCCTAGGCTACCACTTAACTAAAGGGACTCGGAGCCTAGGGCAAGAAAGAGTCAAAGTCATCCGTGACACTCCTGTCCCTAAGTCCCCCCGCGAATTGAGGGCCTACCTGGGGTTGACCGGATTCTGCCGACTATGGATAGCAAACTATGGAGAGACAGCGCGGCCGCTGTATGAGGCGCTGCAAAAAGATAGATTGGATAAATGGAAATGGACTAAGGAAATGAATAAGTCTTTCCTCAGTCTTAAAGCTGCCCTTGTGTCACCGCCCGCCCTGGCCATACCAAATCCCAGCCGGCCATTTAGACTTTATGTGCATGAAAATAAGGGCATAGCTTCGGGAGTGCTTTGCCAGCAAAAAGGGCCCTCTTGGAGACCAGTGGGTTATTATTCCAAGGTCCTAGATGTCGTAGCACGAGGATGGCCAAGTTGCTTGAGGGCAGTGGCAGCAACAGCTCTGATCTGCACCGAGGCCGAGAAAATGACGATGGGAGGACCCACTGAAGTTTGGGTGCCACAAATTTTAGGATCAGGAGGAGGAAGCAAATTTCTCAACCCGGCCCGGCATTCCCGATATGAAATAGGTTTACTAACAAATGAAAACCTCACCTTTAAGGCTTGCTCTAGCTTTAATATCGCCACACTACTGCCAACGTTACTGGGCACAAATGGATCGGGACTCCCAGATCATGACTGCCTTGAAGTACTGGACCTAGACACCAAAGGCCGACCAGACCTTGAGGATGAACCAATAGAGGGAGCCAAAGATCTGTTTGTAGATAGGTCTAGCTATATGCTGGATGGAAGGCGCTATACAGGAGCGGCTGTCGTTACCCTAGACGAGTGTGCATGAGGAAAGACTGCCTCCTCATTTCTCCGCCCAATCCACTGAACTGATAGCCCTGACAAGAGCCCTGCAAGCCAGCAAGGGAAAGAGAGTAAATATTTATACCGATAGAAAAAACGCCTTCGCCGTTGTGCATGCTCATGGGCAACTGTGGAAAGAGAGGGGATTCTTTACAGCAAACGGATCTCCAGTGGCTAATGGCGGCCTAATAGTGGATCTTCTGGATGCCCTCCAGCTGCCCTCACAAGTGGCTGTCATCCACGTCCGAGCCCATGGGAAAGAAAAAGAGGAAAAATGGAGAAGGGAAAACCAGAAGGCAGATGAAGCCGCAAAAAGAGCAGCCAGAGAGGGAATCCAAGGAACATTCCTCATTTTACCCAAAGGAAAAGAGCGCCCCACATACTCCCCTGCTGAATTACAGATGGCACAAGAACACGGAATAAGTCCCTGCGATGACGGATGGATCCAGATGACAGATGGAAGACTGCTTCTTCCACAGACCCTGCAGAGGGTTGTTCTAGAACAAGTCCACCATTCTCTTGGACACCCTGGAGCATCAGCCATGATCGACTATTGCAAGAGGCTGTTTGTCTCCCCTGGCTTAACTGTACGCGCCCACCGACTAGCCGCAACCTGTGAAATCTGCCAGAAAACCAACCCTCCCAGGGCACCCCCTCTGCCAAAAGGAGGGCGATCATGGGCCTACTATCCTTTCCAGAGGGTGCAGATTGATTTTGCTGAAATGCCACCATGTAGGGGTTACAGGTATTTGCTTGTAATAGTGTGTCAAATGACAGGGTGGGTAGAGGCGTTTCCATGTAGAAACTGCCAAGCTAAAACTGTTGTTGTTAAGTTGCTACAGGAGGTGGTGCCCCGGTTCTCCCTGCCTGAAGTTATAGAGTCCGATCAGGGCTCACACTTCACCTCAGTTATTACACGGGGGCTGGCACAGGCTCTGGGAGTAGAGTGGCACTTACATTGCCCCTGGAGGCCCCAGGCAAGTGGACAAGTTGAAAGAGTCAATCGGAGTCTCAAAGAGACTTTAACCAAACTCCAACAAGGGGTAAATCTCACTTGGGTTGAGGCTCTGCCAATGGCTTTAACAAAACTTTGAAGGATGCCAAGAAAGGACATAAAGTTGTCCCCCTTCGAGCTGATGTTTGGGTTCCCGCCTCGGGTACACTGCGGAAGGAGGGAGGAAGTCAAGTGGGAGATGGGTGATCAGATGCTAAGGGATCAGTTGACTTCTCTACAGTCTGTTCTTTCCCAGCTACGCGCTTATTCTGTTCCAGAGATTGCCGTCAGATGCACCTATCCACCTCTTCCAGACGGGAGACGAGGTGTTGCTGAAAAAGTGGAATAAAGAAGCCTTAAAGGAAGGGTGGAAAGGGCCCTATTTGGTGGGGCCAACCAGCCACTCATGTGTAAAACTTGTAGGTTCTAGCAAATGGACACATTGCAGCCGGATAAAGCCATTTAAACGACCCCTGCTTCCTCCTGTCACCCGGAAAGAACAGGAGGACACGGGCAACGGTCCTTTGCTCCCTGGCACCCCTCCGGAAGCTGCCAGGGACACAGGCGAAGAAGCCATCCAGGAGCCACAATCGCCTGTAATATACAAGTCACAACATCTGGGAAAAGCTCGGGTTCGAATTACAAAGAACTTGTAATATGAAGCAAGTATTGTGGTTGGTGTTGGTAATGCTAGTCAGAGAAATATTAACATGGATGGTGATACCTCAAGGGTTTGGGCTTGACAGCTTTAAAATAAAACCCCGAAATGTCACACCTACACCCCTCAAACCACTTCTGGTACAAATCCCCGAGAAAGAGAAGCGTCCCTGGAGAACCAGGTTAGGAATCCCGATAACAGAGGAAACTGATAATGTGTGGTTAGAGTGGATAAAGTATACAGCCAAGTCCTTAAATAAGTCTGACTGTTTTGTTTGTGCCACAGGAAGATCGGTAGCAAAGGTGCTGCCTTTTCCTCTGGGGTGGGACACTCCTTCCCTCCTCACCTGCGTGATCCGTTTGTTCCAACATCCTGATGCATGGGGAGAGGAGGAATGCCAGACCCTCAATAAGTTATACCCCCCACTCAAATTAAATGATCGCGTCAGACCTTCCACAGTCTTCTTGCAAAGAAGAAACCATACCGGATGCATACACCGAAACCTTGCAGACACAGAGGGGCGCATAGGGAACCTGACGAGTAAAATAAGGTGTGTTAATTCCACCCGCCTTAGGAATAATTCCCTTTCAATCCCACGAGCTGATCTTTGGTGGTATTGTGGGGGTCTAGAGTTGTATGAGGTGTTGCCCTCCAACTGGTCCGGAGCTTGCGGGTTAGTTCAGTTGGCAGTCCCCTTTTCAATTGCATATCATCCAGCAGAGAGGACTAGCGAACCCCGGCAGAAACGATCAGTAACTCCTTTTGATGATCTAATATATATTGACTCCATAGGAGTACCAAGGGGAGTGCCAGATGAGTTCAAAGGAAGAAATCAAATTGCTGCAGGATTTGAATCTACCCTGTTTTGGTGGGTGACCATTAACAAAAATGTAGATTGGATCAATTACATTTATTATAATCAACAGAGGTTTATAAACTATACCCGAGATGCTGTAAAAGGATTGGCTGAGCAGCTAGATGCCACCAGCCAAATGGCCTGGGAAAATCGGCGTGTTCTTGATATGATGTTAGCAGAAAAAGGAGGGGTTTGTGTCATGCTAGGTGGATGATGTTGCACCTTCATCCCTAACAACACTGCCCCAGACGGCACGGTAACAAGGGCTTTGCGGGGCCTCACCGCCTTGTCCGAAGAATTAGCCGAGAATTCAGGGATTAACAACCCCGTGACCGCCTGGTTAGAGAGATGGTTTGGAAAATGGAAACACCTAGCAGCCTCAATCCTTATCTTGCTTGTAGTGGTGGTAGGAGTTTTAGTATTATTTGGTTGTTGCATTATCCCCTGCGCCAGAGGCTTATCCCAGCGATTAATTGAAACTGCTTTGTCAAAACAAATGCTCTTGCTTTATTGTGCTGATAGAGAAACCCCGTTTTAAAATGCTTTAAGACATGAGTAAAGACTTAAAGGAGGGTCTTGTTAGGAAAAGACTGTCCTCTTATTCTTTGGCTGTCAGCTCTTTGCTAGACCTTTGAGCTGTTAGTCATAATTATTGAGCCCACCGGACACATGTCCAGTGGGAATGTACATTTGTTAAAAACGGGAGTCGTAAAACATGGTTGAGACAGGCACATAAGCATAATCACAAAAATAAACATGCCGACATTATCTCATTGTACATCTGCAGGTCATGCTTCTGCTGTGTCAGCTAGTAGCTTAGTCGGTTAAAATATCTTATCACTAGCAAAAATGTATAGGGGGCGGAGGTATAAAAAGACTTATGCACGCTTAGCTCGGGGTCCAGACTGCTCTGTACCCGTTTTGCAAAACGTTCAATAAAATAGCGTTGGATCCACTGCTGCCTGCCTGGCATCCTTTTCTTCTAAACCAAAAGCAAGGACTTTTTATCTAACAGGGGCGAGGAGGAGGAGGAAGAAGCGGGGCCGTTGGTCTGGAGCAACAGGACCTGGCAAAGTGCCCCTGCTTTCCACACCGAAAACAATGATGCTCAGCACGCCACCTTTCCAACTCCTCTGGCAACAGCGCAGCTTGGGTGGCTCCCAGTTGCATTGGGGTCTCCTCCACCCCCATTGCAGGGGTGGGGTGGGTAGAGGGGGCAGTAGCCGGGGAGGAACGGGAGGAGGGAAATCCCGGCCACTGGAGCTCCGCCTGGCCTGTTGGTGCCCTTCCAGGTGACTGTTGATCTGTAAACAGGATTGGATGAGCTGCACCAGAGTAGGTGGGTGGGGCGCGTGCGCCAACTCATCCAAGATCTTGTCGTTCAAACTGTCCAAAAATTGGGCCACCAGAGCGGCATCATTCCACTGTAGATCCTGCATCAGCAAGCGAAAAGCGGTCGCATAGTGGGAAACTGAATCCTGCCTTGCTTGAGGCGGTGAATGTCCGGAGTAGCTGTCTGTGCACAAAGGGGATCACCAAAAAACTCCACCATAGCTGTCATGAAACCTGGATAGTTAGTCTCCCAGCAAGAAGTCATCAGTGAGAAGAAGAGACGAAGCCCGATTAGCTGCCACGTCGGAAAGCAGGTTAATGACAAACCCCACACGAACCTGATCCGTCAGGAAATCCTCAGGCCGGAGGCGCATGTACAGCTCCGCCTGGGCGCAGAAACTGCGAAAACGACCCCTCTCACCCGAACACTTCTCTGGCAAGGCCACCAGGCACTTGCGTCAGGGGGGAATGGGAGGCGGAATGGGCTGAGCAGCAGCCTGCAAGGCCTGAACGGCAGTCGCCAATTGCGTGACTTGTTCACGCAGCACCTGGTTCTCCTGCGTCAGAGTGGTCAAAACTTGCTCCATGCCACTGTCCCAGAAGTAGTAGGAGGAAAAGAAAAAGGAACGGAGATCAAGCTGTCGGGAGGTCGCCCCTGCTGCCTTCTGAAATCCTCAGGTAGTCAGAATCAACACCCAGACAATAGGGCTCTTTTCCAAGGCTTTATTCCCACTCAACCTAATGACACTTACAGATGCTAACTGCTTGATCCTACGAGTGAGACTTCAGAGAGCTGCCTACTCAGGGGTTCTAGCCTTAGGAATCAGAGCTGCTTTGGGGCTCTTTGGGCTCCGATCCAACCCTGACACATGCTTTGCCTCCCCCCTCCTCACATCTACAATATGAAGATATAACAATACTGTCCTACCTTACAGTGTTGTTCTAAGGACTGTGACTGATAAACGAGGTGCCACTGTTCCTTGACTGTACCACTTCAGATAGCAGGGTGGGGGATATCAAAATCAAACCCTCCTTGTACACACAAAGAAGAAAGAAAAAACCCTGGCACATGAGAAAAGAGTTCTAGTTTAGCTGGTTCAGTTACTTGCATTTATTTCTATGCCACTCTCCCATGGCGGATCATGTCCAAAACAGCTCCCGGTAAGTATGATATAAATCTCAAGTTACAATGTCATGCTTGAAAATAATTAATTGCAAAACATGCCAAGAAAGTTCAAATGGGACAAAAGCCATCAATTCTACCTCTCCCTTCTCCCGAATATGCTAGTTTTCTTACATACAGGGTTTAATGCACACACACATTTCTATAAAATAATGCATAACCAGATTACAACAACTTGGTTTCCATGCTCCTCACCAGGGCGGAGGGGCTTTCAACCATGCAACACCCCTGACTTGCAAATGGAAGCTGAGCAGTCCATAAATGGGTTTTACTGCAACTGACAATAACATATCTCAAGCATTCTGAGCAGTCTCCATGCCAACTCTGGGATTTGGTGGTGGTAGGAAGCAGAAGGCACCTCCTTAACCCGGAAGAGAATTGAGAATTGCTCCCGCATTGCCTCTGACACTTTTGGCTGCTCTGTGCAAAGCGAAAACAGCAGCAGGGTGCATATGTAGGGTGGACAGGGGTAGTGGCAAGGGTGGGTGTCACTGGGCACCTGCCGAGGGCCACACCTTATTGGGGGGGAAGCACTGCCAATTCTTGGAAGCTCCTGGTCCTGCTGCTTTTCCTTGTTGCTGCTAAGCTGTTCCCCTGCTCTCTCTGAGTGAGCAAGCTATCATGGCCCAGGATCCCAGACTTTCATACTTGAGCTCCGAAGAGACGGATCCAATCCTTGGCCCATCTTGACCAGACCTGCAGGTGCTAGATTCCACACTGAGCCCCTGGGGGTGTCCCTTTGCCTACAGACTTTGAGGTACAGACTAATGACTCCTCTGAAGACCACAAAAGCTCTGCAGAGATTCCATTGACTGTCCCTGAAACCCAAACGCCCTCCATCTAGAACAGCCTGTCCCAACCTGGTGCCCTCCAAATGTTTGGGACTACAACTACCATTATCCTCAACCATTGGCTTTGCTGCCTGGGGCCAGTGAGAGTTGCCATCCAGAACATCTGGAAGGCTGGCCTAGAAGGAGACTACAGCAGCATGGAAGGACACCGGCCCTTGAATTGGCATGTTGCAGCGCTCAGAAGGTGGAGCTTCAGTTTTGATCCTCCAGGCCAAACTATGAGACCTCCAGCAGTTGCCTCAAGCCGGTGCTGGGGCAAACGGTTCCTCCTTGGGGCTTTTCTACATGAAGCTTTTAACCTGCCACTTTACCAAGGCTTCTGCTTCCAGATTCTTTGTGGGATAAAGAACCGATCCTCTAAACATGTTTTTTTCTCCAGAGTTTTTCCATCTCTGCCTTTCTATATGTTGCATTATATAACCTCTAGGTGGCACTGTGGTATAGCTGAATTGCACAACTACACTAGGGTTTCATTCTGCCATTTTCAGATATACCAGACTTCCCCTGTTTAACACCCCCCCCCCCAAATGGTTGCAAAGAATGGTAGAAGCCCTGGAGGATGACGATGTCATGTAAAGCACTTGCAAAGTACTGTGAGTAAAGAATCACAAGCACACAATAAATGCCTCGTGTAGAAAGGCTCTTAGCCACAGCTACAGGCTTGCTGCCCAAATTCTTGAACCCCTCGCGCTCTGACCCAGCACTGTTGCTCTTGCCCCAGGTCCTGACCCTTATTCCAGCACGAAGCCAGCTCGGGCAGTCCCAGGCCTGCCTCCTCCTATCTTGTTTGGGCCATTGCGTCCTCCCAGCGATGGAGATTGTTACGGAACAGGACCCAAGCAAAGGGAGGAATGAGGAGAAGGAGATAAAACTTCAGCACGTCTCGTCCTCTCCCTTTGTGGGGCCACGTGGATTGTGCACAGAGAGAAAAGCTAGCAAAAGGGTAGTGTCAAGAGTGAGGAGGAGGTGGGTGCACACAGGGAGAGGGCTCTGTTGAGCCCCCGCCCCCCAAACCTGGAACTGGCATTGAAAGGGGCGGGGGAGGCAAGGCGAATGGTTCATTTACCAGCTTCTAGAGCTGGCCCTAACTTCTCTGAACCTCTATTTAAATGTCAATCATTATGATTATTTTAGCCATATGTAAAGGTGCACTATTATAATACACATATATAAACATATATATAGATTCAGCAGCAAACTTGGTTTTGGGTTTTTAGGGGGGTCATTTTGCAAAAGGCCTTTTGGTTCAAGGACTGTAAAACTGGAAGCACGATTTAGACAAAACGAATGGCATAACATGAGGGACGAGATGGCAAAAGCTGCAAAGCTGCAGAGAGAGAGAGACAGACAGACACAGACACAGACAATAGAGACAGAGAGAGAATGTGAGAAGAGGAAGCAGGAGAGAATAGAAACCAATTTTTTTGCGGGGGGGTGGCGGTGGTGGCAGGGAAGGAAGCACAACCAATGAAATGGACAGGAACAAAAACACAGAGGAACTAACTTTCAAGGTCAAACTCAGGGTCCTTGAGAGGGCTGCTGAGGCCAGAATCTGCAGAAAACAGTAAAATAAAAAACCAAAAAACCCCCAAAACCAAATATACACACACTTTTATTAAAAAAAATGCTACTCAACCAAGGAAAAACAAACAAAAAAGCAACACAAAATTTAAGAGGAAATGAAAGGGTTGTTTTTTGTTTGGGGGTGTGTGCGTGTGCACCCGTGTTCTCTTCTTCTTTTCCCTCTTTTTGGGGGGCTATTGTTTCAAGTTCTTTGTGCATGCATGGGAAAGTGGCAGTGGGGGGCGGGGGAGGGATGAAATGAGGCCAAGATTTAAGAGAGCTGGGTTATTAGGGTCTTATTGCCCCTCCTCCTCAAGCAATGGGGCAAGTGCTTTATAACAACTATGATTATGTCTGCCCCCCCCCCCTTCTGCTGAAGTAAAGTTACATTGAGAGAACAAACTTGGAAGGCACATTTTTCCTGTCCCACAACAACAGAAGTTTAATTGTGTGTTAATTTTTGCATTCAAGTACTATCCAGTTTCTACCCAACAACTTTTGAGTGGTAGATTCAATTCACCTTAGTCTTTGCTTTATTCATGTGTTGAGATGGAAAATAGCATCTAGTATCCTTTTTTAAATATATATATATATACACACACACACACACACACACACACACATAACTATTATACACAAATACGTACGTACAGACACAAGTGTGTGTGTCTGTATGTATGCATGTAAATAGATAGATAGTATACATGTAAATACACACACACACACACGCACACACACGCACACATATATAAACCAGAAAAAGGGTTTATGCCTAGTCACACAAAGAACTGGGAACAAACAAAAGGTCAGTGTGAAAATTGTTCAAATATTTACCCCCAAAATAAAATCGAAAGTTAAACAAGCAGAGGATATCAAACATACGTACAAATCAAGACTGCAGGTTCTCTCCATTCTACAACCAGAGTTTATGTTTACAATCCTATACCCACTTACCTGGCAGTATGACCCATTGAACTCAATGAGACTTACTTCTAAGTAGATATGTATAAGATTACACTGTAAAACTCCTTTGTTGCATCGTATGCCTGAAACTACCTCCTAGGGCCCCTCATGATTTCTAACTTCAGATCCATATTCAAGACCCCCCTTTTCTGTAGAGACCCGGGCACAAGCACACCCCACCCCACGGGCTAGTTCCCCTGCCCACCTCCCAGGAAGAACATTACAGCAAGGGAGAGGCCAACCTGGCCTCATCCATCAGCCAGAGAAGGAACAGCTGCAGGGAACTTGTTTTCACCCTTCCCTGCCAGAAAGAACACCTACAAGAACTCTGAAACTAAAAGCTGGTGCCTGGGTTTTGTGTTTTTTCCTCCTCCCTCCTCCTCCCTTTTCCTTTTGTGTCATGTCTTTTAGATTGTAAGCCTGAGGGCAGGGACTATCTCATTCTTAATCTTTGTAAGCCACTCTGGGACCATTTTTGGCTGAAGAGCGGGGTAAAAAATGCTGCAAATAAATGAATAATATCCCAGCCTTCTCCAACCCGGTGCTCTCCAGTTGGTTTAGGCTGCTTCACTCATCGCCCCTGAGCATTGTCCCATACTGGCTGATGGGAGTTGTAGTCCAAAACATTTGGAGGGCACCAGGTTGAAATAACCACACTTGACTACTCCTGCCTCCACTTCCCTCATCTTCCTCTGTTGTTTTGCACTGTGTTGGATTTTAAATTGTAGGCTGCTTGGGGCACAGACCTTGTCTTGTACTCTGTAAAGTGCACACAGATGGTACTCTATAAAAACAAAGAAACAAAATGTAAAACCAAATCATTTTAGTAAACGTATCATGGACACATGCATAACCTTATGCGTGTCGCACAGTGGCTTTAGGTGATAAGTAAAAAGTAGACTATAGGTTATAAGGTTAACTTATAAGTCCTACAACTCCCAGAAAAGGAGATATATATAGGAAGAACTTAGGCAAATGAGCTGGACCAAGCTTCGAGGTAGAACTCAGAGAACTTCGACAAGCTGAAGCCTCGCTGATTCTCTCATCCCTGGGCTTGAGCACTAAACAACAACAAAAATAATGAAAATCTTGCCTACAAAGAAAGTTGAATTCTGCTGTATAAACCATGCAAATTAAGGACAATTGCATTAATTCTCTTATTCTGCATAATTTATTGTGCTTCCCCAACCCTTTTGGCATCCCTTTTGCAGGTTCTACTAGACATAAGGAACAGGAAGGAGGGGGAGGAATTAAATAGGGGACTGACTGCCCCATGCACCCAGCGCAAGAAACTGTATTCAGACACCCTTCTTGGCTTCTGAGATGTTTCCATGCATTGCTTGCACACTTTCAAACTTTTTTCTGTGGTCACGAGGACTAGAACCTTACCTTTATAATAAAAAAGTAACGCTAAGATTCTGCATCCAACAAACTGGAGAGGGTTCAGAGGAGGGCAACAAAGATGATCAGGGGACTGGAAACAAAGCCCTATGAAGGGAGACTGAAAGAACTGGGCATGTTTAGCCTTGAGAAGAGAAGACTGAGGGGAGATATGATAGCACTCTTCAAGTACTTGAAAGGTTGTCACAGAGAAGAAGGACGGGATCTCTTCTTGGTCATCCCAGAGTGCAGGACACGGAATCATGGGCTCAAGTTACAGGAAGCCAGATTCCGGCTGAACATCAGGAAAAACTTCCTGACTGTAAGAGCAATACAACAATGGAACCAATTAGCTGGGGAGGTGGTGGGCTCTCCCACACTGGAGGCCTTCAAGACGAGGCTGGACAGCCATTTGTCAGGGATGCTCTGACTTGGATTCCTGCATTGAGCAGGGGGTTGGACTCGATGGCCTTGTAGGCCCCTTCCAACCCTACTATTCTATGATTCTATAACTGGGCATGTTTAGCCTTGAGAAGAGAAGACTGAGGGGAGATCTGATAGCACTCTTCAAGGACTTGAAAGGTTGTCGCACAGAGGAAGGCCAGGATCTCTTCTTGATCATCTTAGAATGCAGGACACAGAATAATGGGCTCAAGTTGCAGGAAGCCAGATTCTGGCTGAACATCAGGAAAAACATCCTGACTGTTAGAGCAATACAACAATGGAACCAATTACCTGGGGAGGTGGGGGGCTCTCCCACACTGGAGGCATTCAAGATGAGGCTGGATGGCCACCTGTCCGGGATGCTTTGACTTGGACTCCTGCACTAAGCAGGGGGTTGGACTTGATGGTCTTGTAGGCCCCTTCCAACCCTACTATTCTATGATTCTATGATCGATCTGTCTTCAAGGCTGCCCAGTGGTGTGGGGCGGCCAGAGAGGTGGGGTAGGGTGGGGGATGGCATGCAGCCCGCTACCTGGTGTCTGGAAGTTGATGCGCCGCATCTCCACAGGATCTTTGGGGTGGTGAGGGGTGATCTCAGCATTGTTCAGCATGCACTTGATCCACAGCTCAGAGTCTTTCCATTTGCTGATGAGAGGAAAGAGATGGGGAAAAGAATACAAAACACAAACCAACGATAAAGGAAGTTTGTTTGGGTAAAAGGTCCTACCTTATGCCCAGTGCTTTGCCTACACCAAGGGTGGGGAATCTCAGGCCTAGGGCCAAGTCCAGCCTACACCCCCTTCCACTGGTCACACCCCCTTTCACCCAACCACTGATCATTTGGTGATTTTCTGGGTTTTGTGCAGTTTCCCCCCAATCTAAAAGGTTGAAATTGTAGTAAAAATGTAACCTAAAAGCCATTGTATGTGTCTTAAGCAGCACGTAGTATTGTAAGAGCTGCGCATGCCTGGAATGAGCAGACAGTAACCCTAAGATAAGGTTGCCAAGCAAACTGCTAGCAACCAATCAAAGTGACACGCTGGCTGAGGAATGCAAGCTAAGTGATAAAACTGTAGCGCGGAGGTTGCCCAGGGTCGACTCTGCTTTGAGCGTGAGCTCCTTTGTCGAACTGTTTGCAAACAATAAAATCGAGTTGGAGCCAGCCTGAAGTTGACTCTCCTCTTTGGGGCAAATTGGACTAGCCTCCAGGGGGCGAAACTAGCATTTTGTGCAACAATTTGGCGAGCAGTCAGGAGTCCCTTGGACCACCCTGAGGTCAAACGACAGAACCGGCGAAGGTGCCCGTGGGGCACGCCGGACCGCCTTTGAGGTCTGCCACGGCACCAGAGAACGGGGGTCGGGACACCCAGGAGGTTAAAGGCGTGGACTCCATTGATTGAGTCAACCAGGCTGAACGGGTCTGAAGAGACAGCACTAGGGTGCTGGGCGGAGTAAGTATTTGATTTCCCTTCTGTCTTTCTGTTTGAGTTGCCTTCGGAGCGTCTGAGGTTTGTCAGACTCTGTGTAAGCGTCTGAGGTTTGTCAGACTGTGTAAGCGTCTGAGGTTTGTCAGACTGTGTAAGCGTCTGAGGTTTGTCAGGCTCCATGTATGGTTTCAAATAGAGGTAGGCACAATGGGGGCGGGTAGCTCCTGTTTAGAAAGCTCTGCCACTCCCTTGGGATGCATGCTAAAGAACTTTAGCAAAGTCAAAGATAATTATGGCACTAAGTTGTCGAAAGGCAAGCTGGTTACACTCTGTCAATTGGAATGGCCGTCATTTGGAGTCAACTGGCCAGATATCGGCTCCTTTAATGAGGCCACAGTTAGAAAAGTGCACGTTATTGCTGTAAATAATGGGCAATGGGATCAATTTGCCTATATTGATTGTTAGTTGAATTGGTGCGGAAAGAATCCCCCTTAGTTACAGAAGTGTAAATGTGTAAATGTGTTACTGGCAAAAGACCGCAGAGGCAAGAGACCCCGGGTGGTGTCTGAATCAAGTAGTGAGAGATAAATTTGCCTCAGGGAAGGTGAGGTTATCAGCATTTGGATAAGTGCCGACCAAAATCCACTGAAGGCGAGAAAAGGTTGAATATAAAGTTCAATATTGTAAAGTCATGATGGTATGCTCCGAGGTGAAGCCCAAGGCCCCTGTTCCCCCTGATTCAAGCCCCACGGAAGGAGCTTGAAGGCTGGGAGACCCTGCCCAAGGTGCCCTGAGCTCCCCCCGGTCTGATTCGGTCTGTTAGGTTGGGAGGAGAGGTTGTTGGGGGGAGGGAGGGGGCCCTCCAGAGACAGTTTGTCTGCCACCGTATCCAAGTTTGTTAGAAGAAGCAAAAGCAGTTGAAAAAGTTGCAACTTCTGAAGAAAGAGATTTGTTTGACGACTTAAAGACTGTGGCAAGATCAAGAAACAAAGACAGAGCAAGTTCTTAAAATATCAGGGTCTGTGTGAGCTTCTCTCTGTCAGCCTGCTCAGAGCAGAGCCAAGGGGGACTTGCCTAACCCCCCTTCGCCGCGGCTGGTTTAGCCTTAGCAAGCAGAGAGGCTGGAAGGTGTCTGTGAGGACCTGACAAAAGAGTGAGATTTGCAAAAAAACAAGAAAAGCATCACAGCTGGAAAGCTGAGCAGCACTGCTCTGTTCTTATCTGTGGAGGAATCTAGAAGAGGTGTAAGGTTACACCTTCCCCATTCGAACTGATGAAGAGACACAGAGCTTTTGTTAAAAACATCCCTTCTTTATGGCCCAAAGACTTCTTTCTTAGAGGCACTCTGCACATGGACTGGAACTTTGGACAGTTAAAGACTTGCCGTAAAAAGTACTGTGAGGCTTGTCATAGCCTTAAACTCCCGTTGTTGTAGATTGTGTGTGTGTTTGTGATCAGCTCAGTGTACAGTTTGATTTGTGATTTCAACACTCAGATAAAAAGCTGCATTTGACTGAAAGAACTGGGTATATTTAGCCTTGAGAAGAGAAGACTGAGGGGAGATCTGATAGCACTCTTCAAGTACTTGAAAGGTTGTCCCAGAGAGGAAGGCCAGGATCTCTTCTCGATCATCCCAGAGTGCAGGACACGGAATAATGGGCTCAAGTGACAGGAAGCTGGATTCCGGCTGAACATCAGGAGAAACGTCCTAACTGTTAGAGCAATATGACAATGGAACCCATTACCTAGGGAGGCGGTGGGCTCTCCCACACTGGAGGCGTTCAAGACGAGGCTGGACAGCCATCTGCCAGGGATGCTCTGATTTGGATTCCTGCACTGAGCAGGGGGTTGGACTCGATGGCCTTGTAAGCCCCTTCCAACCCTACTATTCTATGATTTCCATGGCTTTGATTTCATTTACCCTAATGAAGCATACAAATTCAAATTGCTAGATTCACAGACTACAAAGGAAACAGCCTTCAAAAAGTTCAAAGAGAAACTACGAAAGTTAGTTTCCCTTTAAAAAGTGGGGCAGCAAATTCTCTTAACTTAAGAGGTGAGAGGGAAAGAGTCCCCCACTCTCCCGTGATACTTCTAAGCCCAGCTGTGTTTCTGAAGCCTAAGAAAGTTCCTGCCCCATGTGTCCCAGCTCTTTCTCAAAATCTGAACTGTTCTGACGTTCCATTTGCTCAGAGGCAAACCTGACGCTCTGCCAAAACTCATGCAGTGTGGAGTTGCCGATGCAAAAATGGTGGCTTGGAACTCTTTGCATGTATGAAAATGCCCTTCCCTTGATTTTGATAGACCCTGACCATGCAGTCAGAGGAGCAGTATAATGGGTAGATCTGCTCCACCATGCCCTACGATGCAAAACAAATGTTTTCCAGTCATGGTGTTAGATTTTAATGATATGAAAAAGGTATAAAAGAAGGCAGAAGAAAGTAGCAGACAAAAAGGCTTAAAAAAAAAGAAAGCTTATCCCAAATGTGTGTCGTTGAGATTAGTAAGAAGATCTAAGCAAGCGAGTCTCTGTCGAAGCAATGGCAAACAGCCTAACTTGCAGAGAAGACAAAGAGTTAAAACTGGCGCATGGCACAGAGAATTTGAAACATGATCTGCAGAACATGCAAGCCAAAAGATAAGTGTGCCTGTTACAAGAGGGAGGCTATAGTAGCCATAAAAAGGGGCAAAGCCCCCGTATGAAGCTTTAACAAGAATATTACCCACTAGAAGTGGACAATTAAAATAAAAAAGGCTTTTCTTAAATTGAAGCAAGCCTTAATATCACCGCCTGCTTTAGCCTTATCAGACCTCAGATCATGAAGTTTTTAGAGCTATGGTGCACATGAGAGCACATGAAAAGAGTGCCATTCCTGAAAAAAGGAAAAGGCAATGCTGGCAGCCACCATGGGCGGAGATATAAACCGCGGCTTGAGAGCACAGAAGCGACCAGAGGGGGGGGGGGGCGACCGGGGCTCAATAAATGTGCGTATTGTCAAGAGAAGAGACACTAAAAAGATTTTCCAGAGTTGAAAGAGAAGAGAAAAGAAACTCACCCTGAAGGCTGCCAAACGCGGGCAGGATCCTCCGGGGTTGGCCGGGGGGGGAGTCTAGCTGAAGGGCCACCACCCTACGAACAAACGCTCGGGAGAATCCCAAGGTAAAAGTAAGGGTTGGTGGCAAGGACTGTGAGGCCCTAGTAGATACTGGAGCCACATTTTCTATGATCCCTGTGAAGCCCCCCCGGCGAGAGAAAGTGGAAAGGATGTAACTGTAAAAGGAATTAAAGAAAAAAAAACTAAATTGCCCGTGTGTAAGCCCCTCCTCACGAAGACTGGAAATAACATACTGGAACATGCCTTTGTAGTTTCATCTGCATACCTGGTTGCCCTCTTGGAGCGGAACTTGTTAACAAAACTGCAAGCTAAAATCTTCTTCCGTGATAATCAGATTGTAGTACAGCTGCCAGCAATGCAGGGCTCAAATTAGCAGATGGCCCTTCAAGCAGTCGAGATTGTGGCAGAGGCCAAAGGGACTGAGATTTTAGAGAATGCTGATCCATGTGTCTGGGCAGACAGAACCCCTGCCCAACCAAATGCGTAACACCAGTTAAAATCTTCTTTTAAAAAGGGAGAGCCCTGTGTGCGTAAGGCAGTATCCTCTGAAGAAAGCCACCTGTGCAGGCTTGAAGCTGCTCACTGAGAAGTTCAAAAGTTATGGTTAGCTAATAAAGGGATCATCCCCCTTTAACACCCCAATTTTGGGTGCGCCCGAGGCAGATAGCGCCTCCTCCAGGTTGGACCAAGACCTGAGAGCAGTGGCTGACTGCCCTTTGTGCCTCAAAAACAATTCAAAAATGTTTGAGCCCCCAGCTCAAATGAGAAGTCGCCCATGCGCTTACTATCCTTTTCAGAGATTTCAAATTGACTTTTCAGAGTTGCCCCGGACTCATGGCTATCGGTACCTGCTAGTAATGATAAAAGCAATTGACTGCACTGCACAGACAGTAGCCAAGATCCTGTTAAAACGTAATCCCTAAGCTCTTGTTACCTAAAGAGAGTGAATCAAATCGGGGGCCCCATTTTGTTGGACAAGTGACGCAAGTAGTGGCCCAGGCATAACAAACTAACTAGAAGCTACACCCCCCTTGGAAACCTCAATCTACAAGTCAAGTTGAGAAGATGAACCGCACCTTAAAGACAATGCTCATTAGAATTTGTTGAAAGATTAAGTTGAAAGGCCACAGGCCTTGCCGATCACCTTGACTCGAGTACGGTGCACCCCCAAGGGAAGTATTAAATTGACACCTTTTAAACGTTCCATAAGCGCCCACCTCGGATATTACCTATGGCTGATAGCTTAAATATGAATTTAAAAATAAAAGTTTTAAGATTCAAGGTTATGTTACTGCTTTGCAGTCTGTTTTGTTTTCACAGGTTTGCGACACCGCACCAATCCTGGCCTTTAGATGCTCCAGTGCATAATCTCAATCCCAGCGATTGGGTGCTAATCCAGTCCTAAAAAGATGAACCACCTACCAAGGAGCGGAAGGGTCTGTTTCAGATCCTACTTACCACTCCCATTGCTATGAAAGTCGCTAAAGGGAAAAAGTGGATTCATCACACTGAATAAAGGCATCACCCGCACCAGAGAGGGTCACACCAGAAGCTGACCCACCTGAAGGTCACCGTTGGAATAATGAACCCCTGAAAGGACTCAAGTAGCTCTACAGAAAGAGGGTGCTCTCGTTTCAAGGGTTCCTGATGAATGGAACAAAACTGAGTTCCAAAAGTTCAAAAAAAAAAAAGTGTTTTTGTTGTCAACATTCTAGTAGCTAGAACAAAGGCGTCCCAGGCCTCACTTGCTGTTTAGAGAAAACCGTCAATGCCACAGCGATAATAGTTTGCGCCTTTAAGTGCGTAGTCCACCGCTGGACCAAAGAGAGTATAAATTTGAGAAAAGCCTTTTGAGGGGGGAATTGTAGTAAAAATGTAACCTAAAAGCCATTGTATGTGTCTTAAGCAGCACGTAGTATTGTAAGAGCTGCGCATGCCTCGAAGTGAGCAGTAACCCTAAGATAAGGCAGCCAGGCAAACCGCTGGCAACCAATCAAAGTGACACGCTGGCTGAGGAATGCAAGCTAAGTGATAAAACTGTAGCGCGGAGGTTGCCCAGGGTCGACTCTGCTTTTGAGCGTGAGCTCCTTTGTCGAACTGTTTGCAAACAATAAAATCGAGCTGGACCCGGCCTGAAGTTGACTCTCCTCTTTGGGGCAAATTGGACTAGCCTCCAGGGGGCGAAACTAGCAATTTGTGCAACAAAATGACTCTCCTAAGGCTTCATTACAAGGAGTAAGAGCTTTAGGGTGCAATCCTATGCATGTTTAGACAGAAAAAGTCCTACAACTCCCAGCAGGCCCCAGACATTTTTCTGCCTAAACATGCATAGGATTGTGCCCTGAAACTACAATACACTGGTATTTGTTTTATTTTTGCTCCTACCACCTTTGCTTTCAGCCCTGCGCACCACTTGAGAGCTTCTTCGAAACTGAATTTGGCCCTCAGGCTGAAAGAGGTTTCCCCACCCTTGGCCTACACTGTGCTCAACCTGCACTGTGCTCAACCTGCACTGTGCTCAACCTGCACTGTGCTCAACCTGCTCAACCTGTGCTCAAACCTGCACCAAGCCATGCTGGATTTCACAAAATTTGGGTAAACTTTATTCAAACGAATTTGTGCCATCCTTTTCTTTATTTTAAAGCCATTGAAATCCCAGACTTCTGATAGCTGAGGGATGAAAGAGGGTGCAGCTCAAATAGACAATTTGATGAGCTTGGTATATATGCAGGAAAGGAAAGATTAACTCTGACATGTTAATTAAAAGGTTGGAACCTTTTGGCTAGTACTGGGATGTCTATTGTAAATGTCCTCTCCTAGGAATGAATATTTTTGCTGCTTGGTAATTATGTTTTTTCTTTAAAAATTGGTATCTCCATTATAATTTTATTTTTATAGAAGCACAGAATCACAGAGTTGGAAGGGACTTAAAAAGTAATCTAGTCCAACCCACTGCCAATGCAGGATATGTGCTCTCTATAGCATTCCTGATTGAGGGCTGTCCAGACTCTGCTTAAAACCCTCTATCGAAGGAGAGTCCACCACCATCCCAGGAAGTTTGTTCCACTGTTGAGTTTATTCATCAGGACGTTCTTCCCAATGCTTAGTCAAATTGCCCTTTCTTGTAATTTGAACTCATTGCTTTGGGTCCTACCTTCTGGAGCAACAGAAGACCTATTTGCTCCATCTTCTATTGGACAAATATTTGAAGATGGCTATCATATTGACCTGGTCCGCACATAACAACAACCTAGAGTATGGGTTGAGTATGGGTTGTCATTGAATCGTGGGTTGTTGTTGAATAATGAGTTGTTGTTACATGCAAATCCTGCACTATGGTTTAACTATGGGTTGTTAACCATGAGCAACCCAGAGTTCACAACCCAACAACAAGCCATGGGTTCTCTTCCTGGGTTGTTTCTGGTTAAAAACCCATAGTTAAACCATAATGCGGGGTTCATATGTAACCACAACCCATGATTCAACAACAACCCATGATTCAATGGCAACCCATACTCTGCGTTGTCATTATGTGTAAACCAGGCCATTGCTCTTAATTGTCTCTTCTCCAGGCTAAATATTCCCAGTTCCTTCTACCTTTCCTCCTAGGACTTTATCTTTGTTGTCCTCATTTTTGTATACTAAAAAGATTTAAAAAATACACTTCACCCTGATAAACCAAAAGGTTTTACTTCTAAAGGGTGTACGAGTCAGAGTTACTTGCTCTCAGAAGAAATTAATACAGAGACTCCTATGAGTGCAGGTAATTTCATTGTCCCCTTCATGGATCACTGCCTTGTTGTGGCGAAGGGGCTTGCGTAACTCAGTGAAGCCATAAGCTATGCCGTGCAGGGCCACCCAAGACGGACAGGTCATGGCAGAGAGTTCTGACAAAATGTGGTCCACTGGAGAAGGAAATGGCAACCCACTCCAGTATTCTTGCCAAGAAAACCCCCTGGAACGTATCACAAGGCTAAAAGAGATGACGCCGGAAGATGAGCCCCTCAGGTCGGAAGGTGTCCAATATGCTACTGGGGAAGAGCAGAGGGTATTTCCAAGTAGCGCCAGAAAGAGTGAAGCGGCTGGGCCAAACCCGAAAGGACACTCAGCTGTGGATGTGTCTGGTGGTGAAAAGAAAATCCGATGCTGTAAAGAACAATATTGTTTAGGAACATGGAATGTCAGATCAATGAATCAAGGTAAGCTGGAGGTGGTCAAACATGAGATGGCAAGATTGAACATCGACATCTTGGGAATCAGCGAACTCAAATGGACAGGCATGGGCGAATTTAATTCAGCTGACCATCATATCTACTATTGTGGGCAAGAATCCCTTAGAAGAAATGGAGTAGCACTCATAGTCAACAAAAGGGTGGGAAAAGCAGTACTGGGGTACAATCTTAAAAATGATAGAATGATCTCAGTACGAATCCAAGGCAAACCATTCAACATCACAGTAATTCAAGCCTATGCCCCAACCACTGAGGCCGAAGAAGCTGAGGTTGATCGGTTCTATGAAGACCTACAACACCTTCTAGAACTAACACCAAAAAAAGATGTCCTCTTTATCATAGGGGATTGGAATGCTAAAGTAGGAAGTCAAGAAATCACCGGGATAACAGGCAGGCATGGCCTTGGTGTACAAAATGAAGCAGGACAAAAGCTAATAGAGTTTTGCCAAGAGAACATGCTGATCATAGCAAACACTCTTTTCCAACAGCACAAGAGGCGACTCTACACATGGACATCACCAGATGGTCAATATCGAAATCAGATTGATTATGTCCTTTGCAGCCAAAGATGGAGAAGCTCCATACAGTCAGTAAAAACAAGACCTGGAGCTGACTGTGGCTCAGATCATGAGCTGCTTCTTGCAAAATTTCGGCTTAAATTGAAGAACGTCGGGAAAACCACTAAACCGTTCAGGTATGACCTAAATCATATCCCTGATGAATATACAGTGGAGGTGAGGAATAGATTTCAGGGATTAGACCTGATAGACAGAGTGCCTGAGGAACTATGGACGGAGGTCCGTAACATTGTTCAGGAGGCAGCAACGAAATCCGTCCCAAAGAAAAAGAAATGCAAGAAAGCCAAGTGGCTGTCTGATGAGGCTTTACAAGTAGCTCACGAAAGAAGGGAAGCGAAAAGCAAGGGAGAAAGGGGAAGATATACCCAACTGAATGCAGAGTTCCAGAGAATAGCAAGGAGAGACAAGAAGGCCTTCTTAAATGAACAATGCAAAGAAATCGAGGAAAACAACAGAATGGGAAAGACTAGAGATCTCTTCAAGAAAATTGGAGATCTCAAGGGAACGTTTTGTGCCAAGACGGGCATGATAAAGGACAAAGAAGGCAGGGACCTAACAGAAGCAGATGAGATTAAGAAGAGGTGGAAAGAATACACAGAAGAACTATCCAGGAAAGATCTGAATGTCCCTGATAGCCATGATAGTGCGGTCACTGAACTTGAGCCGGACATCCTAGAGAGTGAAGTCAAGTGGGCCTCAGGAAGCATTACTAACAACAAAGCTAGCGGAGATGACAGTATTCCAGCCGAGCTATTTAAAATCCTAAAAGATGATGCTGTTAAAGTGCTGCTTTCAATATGCCAACAAATCTGGAACACTCAACAGTGGCCACAAGACTGGAAAAGGTCAGTTTACATTCCAATTCCAAAGAAGGGCAACGCCAAAGAGTGTTCAAACTACCGCACAATTGCGCTCATTTCACATGCCAGCAAGGTGATGCTCAAAATCCTACAAGCTAGGCTTCAGCAGTATGCGAACCGAGAACTTCCGGAAGTACAAGCTGGGTTTAGAAGAGGCAGAGGAACTAGAGATCAAATCGCCAACATTCGCTGCATCATGGAGAAAGCAAGAGAATTCCAGAAAAACGTCTATTTCTGCTTCATTGACTACGCTAAAGCCTTTGATTGTGTGGATCACAACAAACTGTGGCAAATTCTTAAAGTGATGGGAGTACCAGACCACCTTACCTGTCTCCTGAGAAACCTGTACGAGGGTCAAGAAGCAACAGTAAGAACCAGACATGGAACAACCGATTGGTTCAAAATTGGGAAAGGAGTACGACAAGGCTGCATATTGTCACCCTGCTTATTTAACTTATATGCAGAGTACATCATGAGAAATGCCGGGTTGGATGAATCAGAGGTTGGAATTAAGATTGCCGGGAGAATTATCAACAACCTCCGATATGCAGACGATACCACCCTAATGGCAGAAAGCGAAGAGGATCTCAAGAGCCTCTTGTTGAGGGTGAAAGAGGAGAGTGCAAAAGCTGGTTTGAAACTCAACATTAAAAAAACGAAGATCATGTCATCTGGCCCTATCACTTCCTGGCATATAGAAGGGGAAGAAATGGAAGCAGTGACAGATTTTACTTTCTTGGGCTCCAAGATCACCGCAGACGGTGACTGTAGCCATGAAATTAAAAGACGCTTGCTCCTTGGGAGGAAAGCTATGGCTAACCTAGACAGCATAGTAAGAAGCAGAGACATCACCTTGCCGACAAAGGTCCGTCTAATCAAAGCTATGGTTTTCCCAGTAGTAATGTATGGCTGTGAGACCTGGACTATAAAGAAGACTGAGCGCCGAAGAATTGATGCTTTCGAACTGTGGTGCTGGAGAAGACTCTTACGAGTCCCCTGGACTGCAAGGAGGTCAAATCAGTCCATCCTAAAGGAAATCAACCCTGAGTGCTCATTGGAAGGACAGATAATGAAGCTGAAGCTCCAATATTTTGGCCACCTAATGCGAAGAGAAAACTCCCTGGAAAAGACCCTGATGCTGGGAAAGATTGAAGGCAAAAGGAGAAGGGGACGGCAGAGGATGAGATGGCTAGATAGCATCACGGATGCAATGAATATGAACTTGAGCACGCTCCGGGAGAGAACGCAGGACAGGAAGGCCTGGCGTGCTATGGTCCATGGGGTCACGAAGAGTCGGACACGACTGAATGACTGAACAACAACAACAACAAATTTCATTGTGTCTCTGCAATCTGGAGCAATTGGACAATTCCAATCACACCCCGTACAACGCCACAACAGAGTTGCTCACTCCACCCTCACAGATTGGAAGGGGGCAAACAAAAGTGCTGTAGAGCATACAGAGATGCTATGGGTACCTTCCTGTATAGCTGCCCACTTTGAGCTCACAAGAGCCTTTAATTATTTACTGAACTTCTCTCTCACTGATGGGATTACTTTTAGATATATTTTCTAAAAACAAAAAACCCACACACATTGTAAATTCCCCCACTTAAGCACTCTGTTAGGGTGGAAAGGCGGGATATAAATCCAGCAAATAATCTCTCTGTCTCTCCCTCCCTCCCTCCCTCATGTACGTGAATTTGAAAAAACAAAAACACAACATAAAAAAGGGTAGCACTGGGAGAGGAAGCTTCGGACCCGTGGCCACTCACTTGTGGGGTGCCACAGGGTTCCATCCTCTCCCCGATTCTATTTAACATCTATGTGAAGCTGCTGGGGGCTATCATCAGGAGGTTTGGGGTGCAGTGTCATCAATATGCGGAAGACACGCAGCTCTACCTCTCGTTCAAATCTTCACCAAGGTTGGCCGTAGAATCCCTGTCCAAATGTCTGGAGACGGTGAGTGGCTGGATGGGGAGGAATAAGCTGAACCTGACAAGACCGAGGTACTTTTGGTGGGAGACAAGAGGAGGCTGGGGATGTTGACCTGGTGTTGAATGGGGTACGGCTACCCTTGAAAGACCAGGTCCGCAGCCTGGGGGTCATTTTGGACTCCCAGCTGTCCATGGAGGCTCAGGTGTCAGCTGTGAGCCGGACAGCGCTGTATCAACTCCATCTGATACGGCGGCTGCGCCCCTTCCTTCCCGACCATCTGCTCCCATCGGTAGTACATGCCCTGGTCTCCTCTCGTTTAGACTACTGTACTGCGCTCTACGTGGGGTTACCCTTGAAGACGGTTCAGAAACTGCAGCTGGTACAGAACGCGGCGGCTCGCCTGATTAAAGGCAGCCACCGGCGAGATCACATCACTCCAGTGCTGAAGGAGTTGCACTGGTTACCAGTTGTTTTCCGGGCCAAATTCAAGGTGCTGGTTTTGACCTTTAAAACCCTATATGGTTCCGGCCCAGCCTGTCTTAAGGAGCGCCTCCAGCAGCACCAGACAGGCCGCTTAACAAGATCAGCCTCGGATGGCCTTCTGTCTGTCCCATCAGCCAGGACAGCTAGACTGGTGGGGACGAGGGAGAGGGCCTTTTCTGTGGTGGCCCCCACTCTGTGGAACTCCCTCCCTAGGGAACTCTGTCATGCCCCCTCTTTAATGAGCTTCCGTCGTGCATTAAAAACGTGGTTGTTCAGGCAGGCATTTGGGGTGGGTTAGGGTATTTTAGGAAATGTTTTTACTGTAGAATTTTATTGTTTTAAACTGTTTTATTGTATGTTGTACATCGCCCAGAGTGGCTGGGTGATCAGCCAGATGGGCGATTAATAAATTTAATAATAAATAAATAATACATAAATAAAAACCCCAGCAGCACTAGAACACCAAAAATGAACCTCACTGTTGAAATCAGGAATTATTTCAGCAATCCAGTAAAGCCAACCACTCAGCAAGCCCAGCCTTTACCTTCCAAAGGCTTGGGAAAATGGGTTGGCCTCTCCTTGGTTTGTTCTGAACTAAATGCAAATAAACCTCACATGGGGTGACTGGGTGACTCCCAAGCATGAGATGGGCAGAAACATTCCATCCTACCACTCCCTCTAGGCCAGCCTTCCCCAACTCGGTGCCCTCCAGATGTATTGGACAACAACTCCTATTATCCCCATCTGGCATGACCGTTGGCAGATGCCACAGGGTGTTGCCAGTGGGCCTGGTCCTTCCCCCATTCTTGGAAATCTTGCAATATTATTCTTTTTTCTTCTTGAGTGTTAAAGCTGGTTGGCATTTCACCACTAGCAACATTTTAGCAGTTCAAACGCATCTTAAGGTGCCATGTTTGTTCTGTTTATTGCATTTTGCTTTCTAAAGGTGCTCCTGACTACCACCAGCACCAGTACAGATACCAAGTGCCCCATTTAAACTCTTACCTGTCTGGCTTGCTGTCCAAGGAAGCATTTTTTTAAAAGTGGAAGAAAAGACAAGACAAATGTGAGGGTTAGAAAGGGAATGGCAGACGTGGGGACCTATTCTCAGTGACCTATAATCCCCCTGACCAAACCCTCACCCAACAACCCAGGGGTCTCCACCATGTGACCTGTACACATTTTCCATACATGGTGATCTAAGAACCCTGGTTCATACATTTCCTAGGCCTGAGTCCATCCTTCCCTTCTACCATGTAGATAACACCTAGTACAGGCTAGGACACTTTGGAAGAGCCAGTGTGTTATACGTAGGGCTATCCCTTGCTGGGAAATCCGGTTCTTTTTTCGCTCAACCATGTTCTGCGGTGTGGATGACTCGCTTTGCATCTCCAAGCTGAGCTGCGGGCTGTTCCCAAACTCTGGGAACCTTTTTGCACATTTTTAGGGTTCTGCAATTTGTACAAATTTCTGAGTGACTTGCACAAATTACGACCAAATCTGCACAAATTCAGCAGTAATTTGTGCAAAATCAGCCATAATTTGTGCAAATTCCTCAGAAATCTGCACAAATTGTAGAAGCTTTAAAAAATGTGCAAAATTCCCAGAAAATCCATGAGCTAACCCAACTCGCTGCAGATTGAGTCGGGTGTTGCAGTGGGAACTGAAACGAAGTCTGGGAGGGCCGAGCCTAAGAAAACACATCGAATTCCACCCCCTCAAGCGGATTTCTCCAACATTCCTGGGTATGCACAGCAAAAGCTTGCAACTGAGAGCCTTTAGGAAACCCTGCTGTACACAGGAGTCCACATCTCCATGGGGAAGGTTTATAGGCTGGTGGTCCAGCACATGCTTTGCACACATAAGGTCCCAGATTCAATCCCCGACATCCCCAGGTAGGGTGGGAAAACCCCATCTGAAATCCTGGAGAGCCTCTACCAGTCAAGGTAGACAATACTGAGCTAGATATATAAGGCACCTTCCTATGTTCCCATTTAAACCAGCTCTTTATTCAGAACCATGAGGACCAGAACCTTACTTTATTTTTAGGGGAAGGGATATAGCTCAGTGTCAGAGCACTTGCTTTGCACGCAGAAGGTCCCAGGTTCAATTCCCGGGCAACTCCAGCTAGAGGAATCTCTGGAGACCTGAGAGAGTATTGCCTTCTATCATGCCAGAGACCAATTCCTCAACAAGGAGCCCTCAGTTCTTATGGGAGTGACCACAGCTCAATGGTAGAACACCTGCTTTGCATGTAGAAGGTCCAACATTTGTTCCCTGGAATCTCCATTTTAAAAAATGGTGAGATAGTGGTGGAGAAGCGCCTTTTCTGCCTGAGTACCTCTGCTGGTGGACACATTAGTGTGCTAGATGTGACATAAGGCCCATCCCTATAGTTCTGTGGGTGCTGGACTTGAACCAGGCCTACCTTTCTGACAGCTTTTTCTTGGAAAGGGGAGAATCATGTGAACTGTATTATGTGTTTGCTGAAGCTGGCCATTTTTATTTTGAAGGAAAAGCAGCCATATGGGGCCCTGGTCTGCAAAGTGCTCCTAATTTCGCTTAGGAAAAAAACCCACACGCACCCCTGCTGCTATTTGCCCCTGAAGGTGCTGTGTGCAGCACCTTTGGGGGGAACAGCAACTAGGGGGTTGGGAATTTTTGGTGGGAAACTGGCACAAGGCCCTGATCCAGGTTGGAAGCATGGTACCAAATTAGGGCCCTGCACGGTTATTTCCTTAAAAATAAAAGTCATCAACTTAGGACATAATCCTATGCATGTTTGGACAGAAAAAAGTCCTACAACTCCCAGCATGCCCCAGCCACCCATGCTGGCTGGGGCATGCTGGGAGTTGTAGGGCTTTTTTTCCATCTCAACATACATAGGATTGCATCCTTAAGCAATTTTTTAAAGTCTGAATGGCACAACTTGCAGTTTGGCCCTTAGATGTTATCTGCATGATGTATGTCAGGGATAGGCAACCTTGCACCATCCAGATGTTTTGGATTAAAACTCCCACCAGCCCTAGCTAGCATTGCCAATGGTAAGGGATTATGGGAAATGTGATCCAGAACACCTGGAGGGTCCCAGGTTGCCCACTCCTGATGTAGAGGAAGGGGTTGAGCTTGGTGTTCCAGTGGGCTGTGCCATCCTGGCGAACGTATGAACCAGGGCATAAATTCTGAGCACGAGGAATATTCCATGCACTGGGTCATTTTAAAGCAAGTCTCCTAACATCTTGTCCCTGTCTGGGGCAGGTCTTGGTGCCCCTCAGAGGAGGGGAAGCCCCCCACCCCACCAGGCAGTGTGGGGAAAACACACACAGATTGGAGCTATAGATACTCAAACATGCACTCTTACTTTTTGTACAGAAGGATAGCAATGACAATGCAGATAATAAACACCACGGCCAAGACCGGCCCGATAACCCAGATCAGCCCCTCCTCTCCTTCAATCTTTGGCTGTGGATCCGAGCTGTCTATCTGGATCAGGTTGGAGAATGGACTGGCAGCATACACCTGACAGAGAGATCAAACAGAGGAGGCAGAATATATACAAATATAGGAAGGTGGTATATAAATAGAACAACAATAGCAGTATTTACATCTGTCATCTCATGTGGCAACATTAGCCAAGAAAGAGACAGAAAGAAGAGACTCGTGATAGGTAATCAATTAAATTCAGTTTGATTTGGATTTAGGTCAGCAACTACGAGTGTCAGCAGAGACCGTTAAGGAGGGGAGAAATCAAGCCCCACTCCTCGGTGGAAAGTTCTAAATTGACTCATCATGATTGCTGCTTTTAGATTTTGACCTGATATTTTGTAGTGTTTCTGATTATGCTGTTCTGCTGTTATTGCTGCTGCGATTAAACGGTATCTTCATAAGAACATAAGAATAGCCCTGCTGGCTCAGACTGAAGGCCTCTTTAGTCCGGTGTTCCAGTCCCACAGCAGCCAACCAGATGCCCCAGTGGGAAACCCACAAACAGGAAATGAGAGCAAAAGCTACTGGGACTGGGAGGCTTCTGATACTGGAGGCAGCATATAGCCATTATGACTAGTAGCCATTGATAGCCTGATCCTCCACAAATTTGTCTAATCCCCTTTTAGAACTATCCAAGTTGGTGGCCATCACTACATCTTGTGTTAATGAATTCCACAGTTTAAAAATATTCTGTGTGAAGAAGTCCTCCATTTTATCTGTCCTGAATTTCCCATCATTCATCTCCAATGGATGACGCGATTGGGTTCTAATATTAGGAAAGAGGCCTATCTACTTTCTCCACATCCGTCATTTTTCTAAGCTTAAAAAGTCCTAACTATCAATGCCTGTTGTTATTTTTTTAAACTGCTGTAGTTTCTACATTTTGTAGTACATCTGGGATGTTCTTTACGGCTTTTGACTTTGCAGCTGCTTTGGGTTATCGTCAGATAAGGAAAAGCAGGATATTATGTTAAGAAA
Source organism: Heloderma suspectum (assembly GCF_057233095.1). NCBI lineage: Eukaryota > Metazoa > Chordata > Lepidosauria > Squamata > Helodermatidae > Heloderma > Heloderma suspectum. The sequence continues at coordinate 59,429,417 of NC_139475.1, read as the reverse complement.
AATAATACAGTTTTTTTAAAAAAATCATACTGCACTATCACTTTCAACTGCCCCTCAAAATGTCTCTCTTGTTCGTTTGTTTGTTCAGGTCATGGACACGAAATAATTCAGATAAGAGCTGTGTAAACACCTAACAACCGGAGCAGCCTGTTGGGAATACATCTCAGCAGAATTAAAAGAAATCCACCGGAGGTCAGTTTATTTCTGGGTCCAGTTCAAGGCACTGTTGCTGACCTTTAATGCCCTAAATGGCTTAGGTCCTAAGCACCTAAAGAAACATCTATCATATAGAACCATACCATTGGACGGTACCTTTGAGGTCATCCAGTCCACCCCCTACAGTATCCCCTGACAGATGGCTACGCAGCTGCTGCTTCAGTTCTTCCAGAGGAGAAGAGCCCACTGTCGCCTCCCAAGGTGGTCTGTCCCACTACTGAACAGGTCTTACCATTAGGAATTTTCACCTAATGTTTTTTCCAAAATCTGCTCCCCAGCCATTTCTACTCACAACAGAGAACAAGTTTCCTCCACCTTCTCCATGACAGCCCTTCAGGTGTTTGAAGGCTGCTATCATCTCATGTCTCCCCTGAATCTTCTCTTCTCCAGACTAAACACATGCAGCTCTTTCAACCATTCCTCATAGCACTTGGCTTCCAGACCTCTCACCATCCTGGTTGCCTTCCTCTGGGGTCTCCAACGTGGTGCCTGCAGACACTGCCCTTGGCGCCCACTAGCCTCCCTGCCCCTCCTGATTTTAATTTTATTTCTTACGATTTAAAAAAAAAATTAAACTGGGAGGCTGGCTTGCTGCAAAGCAAAGTCCTGCCCTCCAGCACCATCTTTATTTGGGTTCAAAAGAGTGGTTTTGTGTTTTGGAGCTCAGACCCCACCTCTTAAGACTTAAGATCTTGGGCAAATGACTTTTCTTTTAGTCTTACTAGTTGCCTTCTGGGAAATTAGTGTGTTGTGACCAGCCATGCCCACCATGGCAGCCATTTTGAGAGAGTGCCCATGACACTCTCAAAATTCCAGATGTGCCCATTGACACAAAGCAGTTGGGGACCTCTGCTCTATATCAATCTGCCTGGATGGGTAGGTAATCTAAAGCCCCCACCCCCACCCCAGTTTGGCAGGTGGTGACCAGGGAGAATAGAATAGAATAAAACTTTATTACGGTCAAAGACCAGCTCAAAAAAGGAACTACATTAAAATTATCTGCCACATATCCCCAATCAAGTTAATAGACACCTCCACACAGTGTAGTACTAATGTAATGCATATCAGCCATATTGGGTGAATGGCATTACTCCCCAGACTTTGTCTTCCATCCAACTAGGTAAGTCCGAGCTCCCTCAGCATCCTTCCTCGAACCCCTATCGCAGCTGCAAAAAATTTGGCGACACTATATGTAAATGTCGAATTAGTGTCAGACAACAATATGTAGGCATATTGTTGTCCTGTACGTCCCGGAAAGCGATTCATCAGTGGGGAGATGAGTGCAGCACGCATATCTCTATAAAATATACACCACAGCAAAACGTGCTCTGTAGTTTCTATCTGTTCCATGCCACAGGGGCAGAGGCAGTCTGACCAGGGGATCTTTTTGTACTGTCCCTCCAAAACTGCCGGGGGGAGTCCATTTAGGCGGGCCAAGGTAAATGCCCTTCTATGTTTATGCAATGAATATGAACTTGAGCACGCTCCGGGAGAGAGCGCAGGACAGGAAGGCCTGGCGTGCTATGGTCCATGGGGTCACGAAGAGTCGGACACGACTGAACGACTGAACAACAACAACAACGTTTATGCAGTTCCAGTTGTTCAAGATAGGGTGCAGCTGTTACGATGTATCTATAGTCCTCCCTGAGATAGAATTCTGGGGCACTATTGAGGTCACTTTGTCTCTCAATATCTGCAATGCGCTGCTTGATAGTCTCCATTGCCTGATCAAAACCCATATTTAATAAAGTCCACAAGGGAAGCCCCAAGAAAGCTATTTTCTGTTCAGTTGACTGAATCCAATTGGATTTAAAATCGTCTTGCAAAATTAGTGGGGCAAGGCCAGTAGGAAAATATGACAGTCTAAGCCGGTACACAAGAATAGCCACCCAGACCCTAGCTTCAATTTTGATCTGGCCAGCCTCTAAGCTTATCTTTGCATTGGAGACATCCCTAGGAACACCCAATAGTGCCCTCAAAAATTTTGATTCTACACGTTCTAATGTTTCGGTATTCGGGAAAGACCCCAATTGAGAGCCGTACAATAATTGCGCTAGTACTTTTGCTTGGTATAATTGGAGGGCTAAAGGAATATAGTGGTTGCCTTTTGTTCTCAGAAATTGTGCTATTGCTGATGAGCTTCTCTGTGCGTTTAATGCTACATATTCGCCGTGAGCCTTCCTGGAACCATTTGCTTGGAAGACTACCCCTAAATATTTGAATTGGGAAACCTGCTCAATCTTATGCTGGTTTATCATCCATGATCTGATTTTTGGTATTTTGCAAAAGTAATGATTTTTGTTTTTTGATAATTGATCATCAGATCTTCTTCCTCACAGTATTCAGTCAACTTCCGCAATGCTCTTGTAAGCCCAATTGGAGTCCTTGAGATAATAGCAGCAGCATCTGCATATAGTAAAGTGGTTATATGCCTCCCCGCAATTTTGGGGGGATGAAAATCGGTATGGTTTAGCTGGTCTACCATTGAATTGATATAGAAGTTGAACAAAAGTGGGGCGAGAATGCAGCCTTGCTTGACCCCTTTTTGTGTTGGAACAGCCTTTGTAAGGTGGCTGTGAGCACTACATCTGACCTTAAGGGAGGTGTCCCTATATAGAGTCTGAATGAGTAGGAGCAGGTGCCTATCAATGGTGGAGGCCTCTAATTTCTTCCATAGTTTGACCCTCGAGATAGAGTCAAAAGCTGCCTTAAGGTCTATAAAGGCTACATAGAGCAAGATGACCTTGTTTGAGCTGTATTTCTCGATGAGATGCTGTAGTACCAAGCATTGATCTATGGTAGAGCGACTCTCCCTGAAGCCTGCCTGCTCCTCCGCCAATATCATATCCTGTTCCAGCCAGTCTTTCAGCTTCCTATATAAGTGCCTGGCGTATAATTTACCGATAGTACTTAATAAACTGATGGGCCTGTAATTTGCAGGGTCGTCTCTCCCTTCTTGAATATAGGAACGATAATGGCAGAGCCCCAATCTTCTGGTGTCTGCCCAGTCATGTCAATGTAGGAGAACAGCGATGCTAGAGCCAGGCCCCACCATTCTAAGTTATTTTTGACCACCTCTGGAGGGATCAGATCTTCGTCCGGTGCTTTGCCCGTTTTCATCTGGGCAACTAGATCATAGATTTCTGAAGCCAGGACCGGGGGCCAAGGCGGAGCATCTTCAAGCGCAATATTCCAGGCCACATGGGCAGCGTCAGAATCCTTGTATAATTGATGGAAATGCTTCTCCCAAGCCCTTAGATGAATATAGCAGTCTGGCAATGTTGGTGCACAAATTGGCAAGTTCTTTACCAACCGCCAGAATATGGTCGGATCCTTAGATTTGGCTGCTTGAATCAGTTTCGCAGAGTTCTCCTTCCAAGCCTTTTTTTTCTCTTTTGTATCAGTAGCTGTTTGTAGGATTTTTTCTGTTCAAGAAGATCTTGAGCCGCCTTCAGATCAGAACTAAATTTATACTTTTGATAGGCCTTCTGTAAGGCTTTTTTTGCTTGAACACATTCCCTATCTAACCAGGGCTTCAAGGGTGGTGCCGTGGATGGTGCCGTGGTTGAGGCACCCTTACTCTCCGAGTGAAGGCTTGTTTCAATTCTCGGGCTAACTCCTGATATAATTCCACCGGGCTCATTATTTGGGTGTTACGTATTAGAGATGTCCTAATGTTTTGAATGTTGTCTGATGCAAGAATGGCCCGTAATTCCATGTCCATCCTTGGGGTCCCTTGGACACGACAGTAAGCTTCCCCCTCAGGGAGTATCATAGGCATATAGAGATTGGCACTTTGTAGATAGGGGTGCGGGGCTTTCCAAGTCAATAAGACCGGGAGATGATCACTGTGAAGTTTTGGGACGACCTCCATGTCCTTCAAAAAGGGAATCAAGTTTGTTGATACAATGAGATAGTCTATTTCCCTCATTCTGGTTCCCGCCCGATAGGTGAATTCCGCTGGATGGTCTTTCCCGAATGCACCATTAAGGGAGTGCAGGTTGAGCCTTGTAGTCAATTGATGTAGTAAGAGCCCAGAATAGTTAGATTTTATATCTTTAGATTGTCGAGTAAATGGAAGGCCATTTATACTAGGTGTAGGGGGATAAGCTTTTTGCTGGGAATATAGGGCATGATCACTGGGACCCATCCTGGCATTAAAGTCTCCTCCCAAAATCGCATATGTATTGGGATAGGATTGGAGCAGATCTGCTACGTATGTTTCAAATTCTGCCCAAATTTCCCCAGTCTGTAATTTCTTCTTTTGAGGGGGAAGATAAACATTTATTATCAACAGTTCCCATCGATCAAAATGAGCAAGGACAGCCATTGCATGTTGTTTATAGGATGGCAGCATCCTTGTGCTTACGCACAAAGACGTAGCAATTAAGATTCCTAAACCTCCTTTACATCTTCCGTGTCCCTCCCCAGGGACTGCTCCAACAAAATATGATTGAAAACCATTAAACAGCAAATTCCCCTGGACCCATGTTTCTTGTAGCAGTACAATATCCTTGGAAGAGAGATAGTCTTTTGATTCAGAGTCCTGCAGGATTCCAGTCCAGCCGTTTATATTCCATGTTGTAAGGCCAATTTTATTTATATGCTGGCTGTTTGCGTGTCATTGGGACTCAGGAGTGATACTTTCCAACTCCTGGGCACTCTTTTTTTCTTCCCTCAGCTCAGTTGTTAGCTCTGAGACCAGTCCAACTGAGGGGACAGGTGAGTCCATCCAATTCTCTCCCAATGGGGAATCAGCTTGGGGATATAACACACCTGATTTTAAATGGTGTCCAGTCATCCCTTGGTGTCCAGTCATCCCTTGAGGGCTGGGGGCACTGACTTGGAGTATCGGAGGGGCCTGGCAGTCTGCTTCTGCAGCATCATCTGGCTCTGTACTAAGCTGAATACTTGTTGAATTTTGTAATCCTTCTATAAGTTTCTCAGTAGAAGTCTGAGGCCTCCAGGTCTGGATCTCATCCAGCGTCCTTTCTAGGTCTATTGAAGATATTTCACACATGACATAGGAGTTGTAGTTCTTCCTTTCCAGTGCAGGGAGTGGCCTTATTGGGGTCAACTCCCTTGTCCCCATCAGTGCCTCCATCTCTAATTCTACTTCCCTGTCATCCATTATGACAGTCTGTGGCATACATAGCTCAAGTGAATTTCCAGTGTCAGGTTTAGCCATTCTGCTATATGATTGTAGGTTTGAAATTGCTGTTATTTCTGGGGTCATTGTTACCATAGGCTTTTCCTTGGTCAATAAGGAGTGGAGCAGTCTATTATCCAGTCCCACATTATCAGCTGGTTTCATATCGGAGTCTAAATTATCAGGGGTGCCCAAATTTTGGTCCAGGGAGCTCATAAGGGCTAGACTTGTGTGGGTAGAAGAGTCAAGATCTAAAGTATCGCTATCTCTCTCCAAGGCCAGATCTTCTTCATGTAATCTGATTCTCGTTGGTATTAGTAGCTCATCCAGTTTGTTCCTTAATTTTAAGAGTCCATCCTGCTCGACTGGGTGGTTTGCAGCCAGCTCACAGTAATTATTCTTTAGCAGTTTATCTTTCTTATCATGGCTAGACTCCTCCACAGCTGTCCGAATTGTCGATGATAAAGTGGTGCCATAGTTAACCCTTCTGACTCTGGCAAGGGCTCTAACTCCAAGCTCTTTAAAAACTCTCTGAGGGGTTATACTATATCCTCTTAGGTACTGTGCTGAGTGGAAAAGTTGCAAAGGCACAGTTGTTGACTTAAAGTCTAGGAATAATCTTTTGCAGTCCATTTGCGATGGCAGAAAGTGGAAGTGTTTTAAATCCAATGGGGGTATAACACAATTCAGTAATTCTGCCAGAGAGGTAAGGATTCTTTTCTTATTTGACCAAAGCTGTGCATCTTTCTTTGGGAAGCATATGAGGACCTGATTTGTTTGGAGTATTCTTTGTACTCTCCCTTTTGTCTTGTGTTGTACATACTGCGTTCGCTCAGGGTTAAAAGAGGGGGGGGCGTGTAACAATGGTCCTTGTTCTCACCTCTTTGCTCTAACTTGGATACTGGGTGAGTGTGCGTTTGGATTAAGGCTCCTAATTGCCCTTCAATTCTATTTAAATGCTCTAGAATTAAGATTGGCGTTTCTGCAGATATAAAGCAGATTTCACCCAGCTGTTGAGGAGGGCAATTTGGATGTGCATATTTGCATAACCTGCCTTCTTTACTTCCCGTCCCAGCAATTTATGCTTTCCTGCATTCTCCTTCACAGGGGTTTTAATTAATAGGCTGCTTTCTATCTCTTGGCAGACTGAGGTGCTTATAGGGGTTGTGGCCAATGCCGCCAGTCCATTCTTAGTACTGTTTTTGATACTCACGGCATACGTAGCCCCATTTGAGGGAAGGAAGCTTCTGATTCTAAGCTGTTTCTTCTTCCTCTCCTTTTCCAACTTTTCTTCTCTGGGACTTATAGTTTGCCGTCTCTTTCTTAATCTCCTCCTCCCTTTGGCTGTGAATAAAGCCTTATGATTTTTCATGTTTGCAGCTTCACTTGTCCCAGTGTAGGTGGGAGCTGCGTCTAGTTAATGTTACTCCATCGCCATCTTCCTCCCCTCTCCCCTCTTCAACCAGGGAGAGGGTGCTTCTGTTGGTGGCATCTCTTTGATGAAACAGAAAGGCCTGCCTGGCACATGCTCTGTATATCCTTTAGGCACGAGGCAAAATCTTTTTGATTTTCCAAGGCATTTTGGGAATTTTTAGAACTTAATCTGCCATCCTAATTCATGTTTTGGCAGCATATAGATTTCCTAAATAAAGGAAAATAACACCCTAAGCCCGAATTTGCAAAATTGTTTTTAATGGAGAGTGGCATGTAAAGGGCTTTTGCATGAGCTATAGGTCATTTGGACTTAAGAACTGCCCTATGCTTGATCAGAGAAGCTTAAAGGGTGCACATTTGCAATGTCCACAAAACTACAGAGCTTATCTGTTCCCCAGAGCCTTACAATGGGAGTTGCAGGCCCACAAATTGCCCACCCGTGCTTTGCTGAGCTCTGTCATGAGTGGAGAGTAGTGCCCAGGATATGAACAAACAAAAAAGGAGACTTAGAGCTTTTCTACACAAGGCTGATAACTGGCCATTAATTCTACTTTCAGTTTTGTTGCAGAATTAAGATCCAAGTGCTACATGAGGAGTGTTTCCTTTCCTGCTTTTCTGCTACATAACCTCTAGGTGGTACTGTGGCATAGCGGAATAGCACAAACACAGAAGAGGAAATCATGCCTTTTTGCACTTTCACAATTAAATGCTGCATTTTCCCTACTCTAAAAAAACCTCACTGAAGCAAAACTGGAGGGTCACCATCATCTAAAGAACCTGTAAACAGCCATGAGTAAAAGCTCTAAAAAAACCCTCCATTCCAAACTTGCACAGAATCCCTATTTTGCATTTGAGCTGCACAAAAATGTTTCCATGAATTGATGCTTGATACATAACACACCTGCGCATCATGAGCTGGGGAAATTTGGGAGGTTGGGATGGGACTTACAGCCTCGTTGGCACGCAGCACTGCCAGGATGAAAATGACATATTTCTGTCCAGCTTCCAAGGCTTTGTTGTTGAAACCCTCATAATGTTTCATATCCCCAAGGATGAAGAAGGTGGGCAAGGAGTGGAAGTGGGCTGCAATGTATGGTTTGTGGAGGTCCAGCTGGTGGGAATGATGGAGGGTACGGTGCTGCAATCTAGAGATCTCCTGGATCAACTGGTGAAGGAGACACAAGGAGGCACAAATAAAATAGGTGGGACTTGTGGGAGAGAAAAAGAAGAAGAAAAAACAGGGCGGCACAAAATGCAGGAAAAGAATCTGGTTGTCAACAGAGGTTCTTCTCCCTTATTTATTTTATTTATTTATTTATTTATTTATTTATTTATTTATCTATTTATTTATTTCATTTCTATACTGCCCAATAGCCGAAGCTCTCTGGCTGGTTCACAAAAATTAAAACCAAAAAGCACAGGGTAAAACAATATAAAATATAAAAGCATTAAAACCACAATATAAAAATACAACCAGAATACAACCAGAGTAAAACCTAGCAGCAATGCAGAGATTTAAAATACAGATTGAAAACACCAAAGCTAACAGTCTAGAAAGCTAAAATGCTAAAATGCCTCGAAGAATAAAGAGGTCTTCACCTGGCGCTGGAAGGAATACAACGTAGGCACCAAGCGAACCTCTCTAGGGAGCTCATTCCACGGCTGGGGTGCCACAGCAGAAAAGGCCCTCTTCCTGGTAGCCACCCACCTCACTTCCTTTGGCAGGGGCTCCTGGAGAAGGACCGCTGAGGATGAGTACTGCCAAGGGTGGTTCAGCTGATGAGTACAAGGGAGAAGGCCTGGAATCAGCTGCCATTGGGGGTTTGTCAGGCCCCTTCTTTGCAGGTCTTCAGGAAGGCTCTGAAGACCCAGCTGTCGTTGCAATGCCTCAGAGGATTCTGGGACACAAGCTCAGATTGTGTCTGAGCAGCAAGGGATTCTTTGCCCTCTCTCTGGGTCATCGTGCTTCAGATCATAAAATGTTCTGGGCAAGCCTTGGCATGCGGGGAGGGCATGTGCTAATCCCGACACTCACCTCTTCCAAGTCCATTTCTTCAGGAGTGCTGTACGGGTTCTGAAACTGGCCACTTCTGGATTTCTTCAGGGGGACAACCACAATATAATATGCCCTTTTAGTCAGAGAGAGAGAGAGAGAGAGAGAGATCAGGGTGGAGAACAAGTAAAGAAAAGAGACAATGAGAGAGAAGAACTAATCCAGCTGAGAAGATTTAGAGTAATGAAATATTTCAAAGAACATGGGGACCAAAGCTGCAAAGAGAGGCCCTGTGCCAGCAGGCTCCCCTCTGCCCCACAACCATGCAAAATTCCCCTCTGTAATGCCTAGAGCAGGGGTAGAGAATCTTCTTCCCCTCGCTCTACTCCCTTCTCCATGACCACCAATCGTTTGGTGCTTTTCTGGCTTTTGTGTCATTCCCCATGCATTCTAAAAGGTGGAAATGCCTCTCCTAAGGCTTTGGTCCTGGCAGTATGAACTTTAAGCTCATACTGGTATTTCTGGCCCCATCCCTTTTCCCTTTGGCCCCACCCACTATTGAAATGCAGCCCCCTAGAGCTTCTCCAAAATGGAATTTGGCCGTGGGGCTGAAAGAGGTTCAGTACCCATGGTCCAGAGCAAGATATTATTAATTTGGTTTACTTCTACTTATTGGCTGGGGACAACCTACAGGGGTTGGTGAGGGTCAATGTCACCGTTGGGTTCTGCGTTCGAGCTTCCCATTGGCTTCTGGCTGACCCACTGGGGGAAAAGAGTCCTGGACTCATTGGACCCACCTTGGCCAGCCGAGGGCATGTTTATGGGCACACAGAAGCACGTCAGCTGATCTCCCACTTCACTCAGGAACATGTTTTAAGTGTTATACATTCTCAGGCAACAAAAGTGGGCTCTGCATAGGCTACAAAAGCTTTTAGCTCAGTGGCAGAACACCTGCTTTGTATGCAGAAGGCCTCCAGCTCAATCCCTGACACCTCTGTTTGAAAAAAGGGTCAGGTGGCAAGTGCTGGAAAAGCCCTTTTCTATCTGAGACCCTGTAGAGCCGTTGCCAGTCAGAAGAGGCGATACTGGGCCAGAGGGATAAGAAGTCAGACATGACAGAATGCGGCTTATGCTGATGGGGGCAGAGCCCAGTGGTTGAGCCCCTGCTTTGTGTGCAGAAGGTCCCAGGTTCAATCCCTGGCAACAACTCAACTGAAAAGGATCAGGTAGGAGGAGATATAGTGCCTCACACCCTAAACAGCCCTTGCCTGTCAGAGGACAGCTAGATGGAGAAATAGTTTGACCTATGTATATGGCAGGTTCCCTTGTTCCTACTTAATGCCCTTCCCACTTTCCCTATGCCTGCCAGAAGGAGCTGGCTTCTGCTGAGTAGGGCTGGGGTCGACATTGTCAGGTACTTGCCAAAACCCCCTCCTCAGCAGAGGGCTGCTCCCAACCCCCAGAGCCCCCTGGCCTTGTTGCTACTCTTCTTCCTTACTGCTGCCTGCAACTGAAATGAGGAGCAAGATGGCCTTTTGATAGCCCTTTGTGGACTGTTGGGCTTGTAAAAGGCTCTCAAGGGATCCACTACTGTTGAAAAATGCTCTTGCTTTGACATGTTTAAATCCATTTTGCTGTCATTTGTTTTTATATTATATTGTAAGTGTAAAGGAAGGCCTGCAGCCAGGGCCTGCAGGAGAAGCCACCACCACCACCACCACCACCACCGGGGAAGAGGCGGACCTCCTGCTCCTGCTGCCGCCGCCAACACCAGGCCTTCCCTGTGGACTTCTGCCTGGCATTACTTTTCAGGGGATTCTTTTAGTTGTTGTTGTTGTTGTTGTTTTTAATTTCTGGGGGACTCTGTTGTGTTTTTAGGGGTGGGTAGCCTGCCTGATAGGCGGGAGCGAGGGGGCATGTGTCCACCTGATGGAGGCAGTGGGGGGAGTGTTGGGGGCCAGAACATACCGAGGCTGGGCAGCAGGCGCTGGCGGAGCGCTAAGGGCAGGCCATGCCAGGTAAGGGGAACAGGGGAGAGATGCGTAATACCTGTCCCCTGTTCTGGGCCTGCCCAGAGCCAAAGAATGGCTGGGGAGGCGTGACTCCACCTTCTGGGCTTCGTCTGCTGCTCTGCAATGCCAGGTCTGTTACCCAGAAAACATCCCTCATCCATGACATGATCCGGGATGAGGGTGCGGACCTGGCATGCATTACGGAGACCTGGCTGGCTGAGGCCGCTGCTCCAACTCTGGCGGCCATGTGCCCAGCCAGGTTTTCGTGCGCACAGCAGCCGAGGGCTGGGGATCGGGGAGGGGGGAGTGGCTGCTATCTACCAGGAGTCCTTGGTCTTCACCAGACCCCCTCTCCAGGAGACCAAGGTTGCTGAGTGCATGTACTGGAGGTTGGGCCCGAAGGACACTCTGGGGATTCTGCTCGTGCACCGCCCACCCCGCTGCGCGACCGACTCCCTGGCCGAGGTGCTTGAGGTGGTCTCTGATATGCGTGTGCAGTCCCCTAACTTATTGGTGTTGGGGGGCTTCAATGTACATTTGGAGGCCATCCTCACAGGAGCACCTCGGGACTTCATGGAGACCATGGCTTCCTGGGAGCTGCACCGTATTCCAACTGGGCCCACCCATGTAGCCAGTCATGCGCTAGACCTTGTGTTTGTTTCTGGAGAAGCAGGGAGTGATCTGGAAGTCGGGGGTATATCCACCACCCCCTTGTCCCGGTCAGATCACTATCTGGTGATGTTGGACTTCTCGGCCCCACAACCCCTCCGCAGGGGTGGAGGACCCATTAAAATGGTCCGCCCCAGGCGTCTTATGGATCCGAATGGATTCCTGACCACGCTTGGGGATTCTCTGGGGCACGCCAACGGCCACTCGGTCGAGACCCTGGTGGGTGGCTGGAACGCCGCAATCACTGGGGCGTTAGATCGGGTGGCTCCGAAACGCCCTCTCTCCCCGAACAGGGCTCGGACTGCACCATGGTTCAATCCGCCGTTACGAGCCCTGAAACAGAAGGTGAGATGGCTAGAGCGCCAGTGGCGAAAGTCTCGCTCCAAAGACGATCAGACACGGGCTAGAGCTGTATCTTCAGCCGATCACCTGGTGGTGAAGGCAGCAAACAAGGAATATTATGCTGTCTCTATCGCGTCCGCAGAGTGCTGTCCCAGGAGGCTGTTCCAAGTAGTCCGGAACTGCTGGAGCATTCTAAGGCCTCCTGTGAGGCCTTGGCAAGGCACTTTGCAGATAAAATCGATCGGATTAGGAGTGTTATTCCGTGCGCTGTGGATACAGTTAGTGAGCAAGAGGCGGTCTGTGGCACACCGGTTTTGTGGGATTGGTTCCAGCTTCTTCCTTCAGATGAAGTGGACAAGGTGCTTTCATCTGTAAGTCCGACCACCTGCTTACTTGATCCTTGCCCCTCTTGGCTCATTACGAGCTGCAGAGAGAGTCTGGGTGAGGGGATCAGGGCGGTGGTGAACGCCTCCCTTGAGGAGGGAGTGATGCCATCAGCCCTGAAGGAGGCAGTGATAAGACCGCTCTTAAAGAAGCCCTCCTTGGATCCCCAAGTTCTGAACAACTTTTGCCCAGTCTCGAATCTGCCATTTTGGGGCAAGGTGATTGAGCGGGTGGTGGTGATGCAGTTGAAGGCACACTTGGAAGAAGCCGACTATCTAGATCCATTTCAGTTGGGCGTCAGGCTTGGGCATGGGACAGAAATGGCCTTGGTCGCCTTGGTGGATGATATGAGGAGGGCTCTGGATAGGGGCGAATGCTCCTTCCTTGTTCTGCTCGACCTCTCAGCGGCTTTTGATACTGTTGACCATGGTATCCTCCTGGACCGCCTGGAGGGGTTGGGCATTGGAGACACCGTATTGCGGTGGGTCTGGTCCTTCCTTTCCAGCAGGTACCAGGAGGTTTCGGACCCATGGCCGCTCACTTGTGGGGTGCCACAGGGTTCCATCCTCTCCCTGATGCTATTTAACATCTATGTGAAGCCGCTGGGGGCTTCATCAGGAGGTTTGGGGTGCAGTGTCATCAGTATGTGGATGACACGCAGCTCTACCTCTCGTTCAAATCTTCACCAAGGTTGGCCGTAGAATCCCTGTCCAAATGTCTGGAGACAGTGAGTAGCTGGATGGGGAGGAACAAGCTGAAGCTGAACCCTGACAAGACCAAGGTATTTTTGGTGGGAGACAAGAGGAGGTTGGGGGATGTTGACCTGGTGCTGAATGGGGTACGGCTACCCTTGAAAGACCAGGTCTGCAGCCTGGGGGTCATTTTGGACTCCCAGCTGTCCATGGAGGCTCAGGTGTCAGCTGTGAGCCGGACAGCGCTGTACCAACTCCATCTGATATGGCGGCTGCGCCCCTACCTTCCCGACCATCTGCTCCCATCGGTAGTACATGCCCTGGTCTCCTCTCGTTTAGACTACTGTAATGCGCTCTACGTGGGGTCACTATATGGTTCCGGCTCAGCCTATCTCAAGGAGTGCCTCCAGCAACACCAGACAGGCCGCTCAACAAGATCAGCCTCGGATGGCCTTCTCTCTGTCCCATCAGCCAGGACAGCTAGGCTGGTGAGGACGAGGGAGAGGGCCTTCTCTGTGGTGGCCCCCACTCTGTGGAACTCCCTCCCTGGGGAACTCCTCCATGCCCCCTCTTTAATGTGCTTCCACCACGCATTAAATATGTGTTTGTTCAGGCAGGCATTTGGGGTGGGCTAGGGTAATTTTAGAAATGCGATGTTTTTAATGTTGAATTTTATTGTATGAACTGTTTTTATTGTTGTACATCGCCCAGAGTGGCTGGGTGACCAGCCAGATGGGCGATAAACGAACGAACGAAAGGCCAGCTCTCTGGGCTCAACCAGCCCCCCTTGATCCACTGCCCCCCTCTCAGAGCCAGCTCAGCCAAGCCCACGAAGACACCCCAACCTCCTCCCTACCCAGTGCAGGAGATGGTAGCCACTGAATTTAGCACTGACCCAGGAAAGAAATAGCAGCAATAATTTTGAGGTAGGTATTTATTTACAAGTAAGGGGTAAGGGAATGAGAAAAGCAATAAGGCAAAGTACAATTAAGAATTTCCCCAAATATCAATTCCCTGTTTGGAAACCCAACATAGACTAAAAGAATAAAAGACTACATAACCCTAGTCTACTCACACCTCCAAGTAGGATCCTTCATTAAATGCCAGTGCTCCAACACCTTCCACGCAGACCAGATGGAAAACCAAAGGACAAAGAAGGACAGCTGTTTGTCTTTTTTTATCCTGTTCCTTACCCAGCTTCTAGCTCTTTCATCCCTCCCTGCCCCTTCCCTCAGGGAGGATGAGCTGGGTTTTTTCACACCTCTCCAGCTGTGCTGGCCTCTTGGCAGGCTGAGCTGGTTTACAACCTTGAGTCCCTGATAGGGATGTACGAAAATTCCGCCACGGATCTCGGGGAGGCCGAACGCCAGCGCATTCGGCCCCCCGAAATCGGTGGCGGAACGGCCCGCCACCCCCCTGCCACCCCCCCGGAACGAGACTTAGCTTGGGCGGATCTTCGTGGCGGCGGCGGCTCCGGTGGCGGCTCGGCGGCGGCCGGTCTTCCGACTGGCTGCCGCCACCGCCATTTCCAGTTTAAAAATTATTTGCATTCCCCTTATTTTCGCCGTCTTAGTCTACGTAAATGTTCACATAGACTAAGACATGCCAAAATAAGGAACGCAAATGGCGGCGGCCGTGGCCGCAACCATTTGCCTACGCGCGTTTGTTTGTTTTTTAAGTCAGCCGTGATAGGCTACGTAAACATTTACGTAGCCTATCACGGCTAACTGCAGGATGTCCAGCTGCTGGCGGAGCTGGACGGCGGCTCCGCAGAATTGCTGCGGAGCACAGGCGGCCAGCCAGGATTCCAGCGGGGGAGGAACGGAGCGCCTCCCCCCTGGCGAGGATTCCGGGGGGAGGGACGGAACGCCTCCCCCCAACCATAAACATAATCCGCGAAAGATAAGTACCTTTCGTACATCCCTAGTCCCTGATAAGGCCTCCGTCCTGGCACCTTCGGTCCCCCCACATCTCTTCCCCCCTCCAGTTGGCCTGACTTGTAAATCTTCTTGCAGGATCCTACTCCTTCCTACCATAAACCACTAAAACACCATCTAAAACTAAGCAAGGTAAAATTAACTCTTCCCACCACATTTTTAGCCCTGTAAGGCTTTTTCCTTGGCAGTAAGCCACTGTGGAAACTTCTGCTGAAAACTGAATGAGAAACATTTTCAATAAATAATAAAAACAAATAGTTTATTTTGGAATGGGAGACAATGGGCATCTTCCACAAACCACACCCCACCAACCCTCCTTCAGCCCTGCCGCCTGAAATGACACAGTGTAGTTCTTCGGCACTGCTTGTGGCCTGGCCCTTGGGAATTATTAGCTCGCCAGCCACTAGAGGCAGGGCCTCATTGCTGGTGGCTGTGTTTTTCCTAGGGATGTACGAAAGTTCCGCCACGGATCTCGGGGAGGCCGAATGCCAGCACATTCGGCCCCCCGAAATCGGTGGCGGAATGGCTCCCCGCCCCCCGCCCCCCCCCCCCAGGATGGGACTTACCTTAGGCGGATCTTCCTGGCGGCTGCGGCGGTGGCGGCGGCTGTGGCAGCGGTTCCGCGGCGGTGGCAGCAGCCGGTCTTCCGACTGGCTGCTGCCGCCGCCATTTCCAGGTAAAAAACAAAACAAAACAAAAAAACGTGATAGGCTACGTAAAGATTTACGTAGCCTATCACGGCTAGATTTTAAAAAAACACCATGATAGGCTACGTAAATGTTTACGTCGCCTATCACGGCTGATTAAAAAAAAAACACGTGCATACGCAAATGGCGGCGCCCATGGGCGCCGCCATTTGCGTACGCGCGTTTTTGTTTTTAAATCAGCCGTGATAGGCTATGTAAAGGTTTACGTAGCCTATCACGGCTGACTGCAGGGACGCAAACAGCGGCGGCTACGGCCGCCACCATTTGCGTCCCTGCTAGCCAGCGGCCGGATGTCCAGCTGCTGGCGGAGCCGGCCGGTGGCTCCGCAGAATCGCTGCAGAGCACAGCCGGCCGGCCAGGATTCCGGGGGAGAGGAACGGAGTGCCTCCCCCCGCAGCCAGGATTCCGGGGGGAGGGACAGAACGCCTCCCCCCCAGCATCAGCATAATCCGCGGAAAGGTAAGTACCTTTCGTACATCCCTAGTTTTTCCAGAACTCCCTCCCTAGGTAACCATGTATGGCCCTTATAGGGTCTGTTTTTGAACAGGCCTTCAGAACCTTTCTTTTAATTTTGTTTTAATGCTCTGTATTTAAACCGATTAGATTTATTATGTTTTCTTTTTAAAAAAATCTGTGTTGATTTAATATTTGTAATGCTTGTACTGTTTTAAACTGCTGCTGATGTTCTATCTATCTACCTGGTTGTCGTTTTTAAGTTTAGATGGATTTTATTTATTTATTACATTTACACCCTGCCTTTTTTCCTCTTGCAAGGAACCCAATGCGGCTTTCATGATCCTCCTCCTCTCCATTTTATTCTCACAACAATCCTGTGAGGTGGGTTGGGCTGAGAGTCTGTGACTGACCCAAAGTCACCCAGTGAGCTTCATGGCTGAGTGGGGATTCAAAAATGGGTCTCCCGAGTCCCAGTCCAACACTCTAAGCACCACACCATGCTGGCTCTCTCTTTATGTTGCATGTAGTCTTGGAAGGGCTTACAAATGCAGAAATAAACATTAAATGTGCGGGGGCTCTGCTCTCCCTGCCCTTAACCTACTGTGCTATCGAGTCTGAACTCTTCACTTCTGGCAGGGTAACCACCATGCTGCCATCCATGTCGTGTTGGTAGGACACTTCTGGTTTCTTGCCCAGCATGTTGGCTGCTGTCGAGACCTCCACTTTCTGCTGGAGATCTCCCTTGTCGCCCTTCTGGCCGGTCAGGGAGAACGTGTATAATGTCTGGGGCTTCAGGTGGGTGATCAGTTTCTTGGTTGTGCGCCCATCCACCTCGATCTCCTGGCCGATGTTTTTGTGTTTGATCTGAAAAAGCCAGAGGGTAGAGGAGGAAGACATGGGGAGAAGGAGAATTGAGTTTATAGAAGAAAAGAAGAAGAGCCGAGCTCCGTCAGATCAAAACTCCATCTGGCCCAGAATCCTGTATCCCACAGTGACCGACCAGATGCCTCCTGCGAAGCCCAGAAGGAGAATACCTTTTGGAGCACCTCTCCCAGCATGAACTGACCTGTACACTATGTTCATCATCTAAGGCCCTCCTCCAGGTGCATCCTCTGAAGAAAGCTCGGAAGGTGGGAACAAGGGAGAGGGCCTTCTCGGTGGTGGCCCCCCAGTTATGGAATGATCTCCCAAACAAGGCCTGCCTGGTACCAATATTGCTATCTTTTCGGTGCCAGGTTAAAACTGCCCTCTTCTCTCGGGCATTTGGCAGCGTATAATGAGTTCTTAATCAGCTTCTGGTCTGGATTGTCTTTGCCCGATTGTTTTAAAATTGTTTTTAGGTATATGTTGACTGTGTGTGCACTGTTTATATGTGTTTTTATATAAATAGTATAACACTATTTTTAATCTTTGTGAATCTCCCAGAGAGCTTCGACTATGGGGCGGTCACACTCGCTGGATTGTCACCTTGCTGTGGTGAGTGGGCTTGTGTGTTCCAATGAACCCTGTGAGCGAAGCCCTCAGGAGTTATGTACCCCCAGCAGGGTCACCCATGGCAGCAAGGTCAAGGGGGAGGAACCAGACAAAGAACAATCCAAGAAAGTCCTCAATGGCAGAACAGGCGGAAGATAACAAGGTGTATGTTACAACGGCTGAGAAGGCGGATGAAGGCTGCAGCAGATAAAGGACCACCAACTGTCATGATATTCATGCCATTGGATTAGAGCCTTTTCTGCGAAGACTGTGTGTTGATCATTGTGCACTGATCTCCATACATAAAACAAATTCACGCACAGGCGTCTCCCAATCTATGTCAGGGTGGAAACTGAGCCAATAGGACCCCAGAGCAGTTCTGATTCTGAGGAGGAACAGCAATCCGTGGGAGAGGAGCCAGCTCATCTCTCACAGGCACAGCAGCTGGCAGAGATTCCTCATGCCAGCATTCCTGGGAGAGATAGTGACCCTGGCAGCGAGAGAGCGCTGGAGGGGGGCTTGCTGGACGCTCGGCGCCGACACAGGGAGCGGCGACAGATGGAGGGTGCTGAAAGGAGGCGCAGCGCTCGTTTGGCGCGCAAGCAACGGTCGCGTCCCGAGGACCTAAGGGAAAGAGGGAGAATCTCTCCCTATCCCATAAGTTCAGGGTCTTCCCGTGATTCTCCTTCAAACGATGACCAACTGCCTTACCTGGAGCTTAGGCTACTCAGCTATCTTTCCCCAGGGCTGTTCCTTGCTTAGTCGCTGGTGATTAGCATCTGATAGAGTCATTAAGTTATAAAAGGAATAAAGCCTTGAAAAGAATCCTTTTCGTCTGTGTCTTAAGTTGGCTATTGGAGGTGACTGTAAGAGGCAGCTAGGGCGCTCCTGACAATCTAAACCCAACCAACCAAAAGTCCCATGGCAATCAGCGAATGGCAACGGGGGCAGGACTGTGAAATCTGGAAGCCCCTAGTCATGGACCGGCACATGGGTGGTGGATACAGATTCAGTCGTCCTGACTCAAGGACCGAAGCAGTTGAGTAGTTCGGCAGCTGTATCCACAACTGAGCAGTCCTATTCAGGATCCACTCTGCTCACCCCGTATGGGGAGGGGGCTAGAAAAGGTGCCCTAAACATAGTCTGCCTCATCTTCTCCCTGACTGGATTACCGCATCCAGTGGGGTCACCGTTCAGCGGTCGCAAAAGACAAATGAACTTTGGAACATGGAATATATGGACACTGCTGGACAATACAGATAGTGAACCATCTGAACGAAAGACTGCCATCATTGCAAGGGAGCTGAGACGTTTTAACATTGACATAGCAGCACTCAAAGAAACCCGAAGAGCAGGAGAGGGACAACTGAAGGAAGAAAAAGGAGATTACACCTTCTTCTGGAAAGGACTGCCTGAACAAGAATGACGAATACATGGAGTAGGCTTTGCTATTAAAAATGATCTTATGAAGCTCTTGTCAGAAGTTCCTACTGGCATTAGGGATGGGGGAGAATTTCTCCCCGAAACTTCGGGGGGCCGAGTGCCAACGCATTCGGTCCTCCGAAGGTTCGGGGAGAAATTCTCCCCCACCCCCCCGCCCCCCCCGGGATGGGACTTACCTTTTACAAATGTCACTCCCGGCGGCGGAGTGTTGCCCTTATTTTCGCCATAGTCTACGTAAATCTTTACGTAGACTACAGGGACCAAATAAGGAACGCGAATGGCGGCTCCCTATGGGGGCCACCATTAGCGTACGCGCTTTTTGTTTTTTTTAAAGTCACCCGTGATAGGCTACGTGACGATTAACGTAGCCTATCATGGCTGACTTTGCAGATCTAGCCATGATAGGCTACGTTAATAGTTACGTAGCCTATCACGGGGCTTCTTTTTTTTTTTTTTACTTTTCTTTTGAAGTTCGCGGCCGGGGAGACGGGGCGCTTCTCCCCGGCCTGAATTTCGGCCGGGTGAGGCGGGAAGCCTCCCCCCCGGCCTGAATTTCGGCCGGGCGAGGCGGGAAGACACCCCTCCCTCGCCTGAACTTCGGGGGGAGAAGCGAAGCGCCTCCCCCCCACCGCGAAAAAAGCTGCGGGACAAGGTAAGTCCCTTTCGTACATCCCTAACTGGCATTAACGAACGACTAGGGATGTACGAAACACTTACCTGGTTTTGTCCAGGGACATCCGCAGTGGGGGGGAGGCGCTCCGTCCCTCCCCCTGAAATCCTCTACGGGGAGGGGAGGCGATCCATTCCTCCCCCTGGAATCCTGCCCGGTCAGCTCCACTCTGCGGCGGCTCCATGGAGCCGCCAGCCAGGGCCGTCCGCAGCTGGAGTTCAGGCCGCAGACGGGCTGCTGCAGACGCAAATGGAGGCCGCCCTACCGGCCACCATTTGCGTCCAGCAAAGCTGCCGTGATAGGCTACGTAAGTATTTACATAGCCTATCACGGCAAGCCAAAAAAAAAAAACAGCGTACGCAAATGGCGGCGGCTATGGCGGCCGCCATTTGCATTCCCTATATTTAGCCGTTTTAGCCTACGTAAATATTTACGTAGGCTAAAATGGCAGAAAAAAAAGGAACGCAAATGGTGCTCACTACGCCATTTGCGTTCCCCTTTTTTTCACCGTAATAGCCTACGTAAATATTTACGTAGGCTAAAATGGCTAAAAATAGGGAATGCAAATGGCGGCCGCCGTAGCCGCTGCCATCATTTGCGTACGCCGTTTTTTTTTTTTTGGCTTGCTGTGATAGGCTACGTAAATATTTACGTAGCCTATCAGGGGCTGCCATAGGGACGCAAATGGCGTCCCCTACTCAGGACGCCATTTGCGTCCGCAGCAGCCCGGCAGGTAGGTTCTGTTTCGTGGGGCTTTTGCGGGGTGGTGGGGCGGGTTGCTCTGTTCCACCATGGATTCCGGGGGGGCGAATTCACTGAAATTCGTCCCCCCTGGGATCCGTGGCAGAATTCTCTAACAACCCTACGAACGACTCTCAAACCCATCGGCGCCGCCATTTGCGTTCCTTATTTGGTCCCGGTAGTCTACGTAAAGATTTACATAGACTACAGAGAAAATAAGCTTTTTTTTTTTTTCAAAGTCACCCATGATAGGCTACGTAACGATTTATGTAGCCTATCACTGCTGACTTTGGAAATCTAGCCGTGATAGGCTACGTAAATCGTTACGTAGCCTATCACGGGTGTTTTTGGGTTTTTTTACTTTATTTTGTAATGGCGGCGGTGGCAGCCGGTCGGAAGACCGGCCGCCGCCCCCACCCCCGACGAACCGCCGCCGAACTCCCGCCGGGACCTGCTGCCGAGAGGGACATTCGAGGGAGGTAAGTCCCATCCCGGGGGGGGGGGTGGTGGTGGTGGAGAATTTCACCAACAATTTCAGGGGGCCGAATGCGTTGGCATTCGGCCTCCCCGAGATTCGTGGAGAAATTCTCTGCCATCCCTATGAACAGGGCTCGGACTGCACCATGGTTCAATCCGCCGTTACAAGCCCTGAAACAGGAGGTGAGATGGCTAGAGCACCAGTGGCGGAAGTCTCGCTCCAAAGACGATCAGACACGGGCTAGAGCTGTATCTTCAGCCGATCACCTGGCGGTGAAGGCAGCAAACAAGGAATATTATGCTGCCTCTATCGCGTCTGCAGAGTGCTGTCCCAGGAGGCTGTTCCAAGTAGTCCAGAACCGCTGGACAGAAACGGCCTTGGTCGCCTTGGTGGATGATATGAGGAGGGCTCTGGATGGGGGAAAATGCTCCTTCCTTGTTCTGCTTGACCTCTCAGCGGCTTTTGATACCGTTGACAACGGTATCCTCCTGGACCGCCTGGAGGGGTTGGGCATTGGAGATACCGTATTACGGTGGTTCCAGTCCTTCCTTTCCAGCAGGTACCAGAGGGTAGCACTGGGAGAGGAGGTTTCAGACCCGTGGCTGCTCACTTGTGGGGTGCCACAGGGTTCCATCCTCTCCCCGATGCTATTTAACATCTATGTGAAGCCACTGGGGGCTTCATCAGGAGGTTTGGGGTGCAGTGTCATCAGTATGCGGATGACACGCAGCTCTACCTCTCGTTCAAATCTTCACCAAGGTTGGCCATAGAATCCCTGTCCAAATGTCTGGAGACGGTGAGTAGCTGGATGGGGAGGAACAAGCTGAAGCGGAACCCTGACAAGACCAAGGTATTTTTGGTGGGAGACAAGAGGAGGTTGGGGGATGCTGACCTGGTGCTGAATGGGGTACGGCTACCCTTGAAAGACCAGGTCTGCAGTTTGGGGGTCATTTTGGACTCCCAGCTGTCCATGGAGGCTCAGGTGTCAGCTGTGAGCCGGACAGCACTGTACCAACTCCATCTGATATGGCGGCTGCGCCCCTACCTTCCTGACCATCTGCTCCCATCGGTAGTACATGCCCTGGTCTCCTCTTGTTTAGACTACTGTAATGTGCTCTATGTGGGGTCACCCTTGAAGACGGTTTGGAAGCTGCAGCTGGTACAGAACGCGGCGGCTCACCTGATTAAAGGCAGCCGCCGGCAAGATCACATCACTCTAGTACTGAAGGAGCTGCACTGGCTACCAGTTGTTTTCCGGGCCAAATTCAAGATGTTGGTTTTGACCTTTAAAACCCTATACGGTTCCGGCCCAGCCTATCTCAAGGAGCGCCTCCAGCAGCACCAGACAGGCCGCTTAACAAGATCAGCCTTGGATGGCCTTCTGTCTGTCCCATCAGCCAGGACAGCTACACTGGTGGGGACGAGGGAGAGGGCCTTTTCTGTGGTGGCCCCCACTCTGTGGAACTCCCTCCCTAGGGAACTCTGTCATGCCCCCTCTTTAATGAGCTTCCGTCGTGCATTAAAAACGTGGTTGTTCAGGCAGGCATTTGGGGTGGGTTAGGGTATTTTAGAAAATGTTTTTATTGTAGAATTTTATTGTTTTAAACTGTTTTATTGTATGCTGTACATCGCCCAGAGTGGCTGGGTGACCAGCCAGATGGGCGATTAATAAATTTAATAAATAAATAAATAGAATTAAAATGAGCTTGGATTTCTAAGAATCCGACCTGCAGAATCTGCTGCGGAGCGACCCCCTCAGGCCACGTGGAGTCCGTGGGCTTTCGGATGATTTTTTTACTTCCCCGAAATTTACGCATATAAATCTGTAGAAAAATACGTACGTTTCTGCTGAGGAAACATAGAATGGAACAGGGGACAATACACTAAATGTTACGTACTGGGGTAAATTATGTAAATACTTATGTAATACTTACGTAAATACTTACGTAAATATTTACGTAATTATTTCCGTATTTTTCCACTTGACGAAAAAAAATATTCGCATCTGTCCGTGGGCAGATGACGGAACGAAAGGCGACGCAGATTTTACACAGTCCGTACATCCCTAGTCAGGGTGAGAAGTGTGTGTGAGGGATGCGTGAACATTTCTGGAGTTAAAAGCAGATTCCTTTTTCTTGGGGAATCCCTACAATGACTTGAAGGGGTGGTTAATACTGAAAGAGGAACCCAGTGGTAAAACATACCCTGAGCTTCAGGCTGGGAACATGCATGGGGAGGTTGCATGTTTGAATGCCTCCCTTTGCCCCCGATACAAACACACACACTTCACACAGTCTTGATCTTATAGCCAACGGAAGGTCTCAAAACACACAGCCTTCCATTATTTCTCTCTATTTTGCTGAATCAGGGCCCAAATGATGGCATTACATTAGATGCTTAAAGGCACAATCCTATGCATGTTTAGGCAGAAAAAGTCCTACAACTCCCAGCGTTCCATCGTAGCTGCTCACTTCTATTTGCCTGTGGCCTTAGCATGAACATAGGAATAAACAACTGAGGAGTGTAACAAGTGAATGGCCTCTCTTGTGGGTGTCCCTCCGCACAGGGGAGGGTCTTAAAGCGCCTTCTGCCTCCAGCCCTGGCTTGGGAGAAAGTTACATAACAGGGCAAAGGGTTCCCCAAGTCTCTTATTGTTCACACCATAGCAAGGGGATTAAAGAGCGCTTTGCCTTGCCCCAGCCTGGGTGAAATTGATCAAGGTACATAAATTATTATTAATTTACAACATTTATATAGCGCTCCACATCTAAACAGATTCCAGAGCAGTGAACAATAAAAGATAAAAAGATAAAAGAATAAAACGCCATATTAAAAATTGTAATTTTTAAAAACAGGGTACCTATAAGAACCGTTTCTGGTCAGTCAGGGAAGGCTTCCTGAAATAAAGATGTTTTCAGGAGCCGCTGAAAACAACACAATATTGGTGCCTGCCTGACCTCAAGAAGCAGGGAGTTCCATAGAAAGGGGGCCACCAAACGAAGGCCCTTCTCCAGGTGGACTCCAACCAGGCCATAGGTCCATGTGGAACCCTCTGATGACCTCAGCGACCGGGCAGGTTGGTTAAGGGAGAAGGTGCTCTCCCAGGTATCCTGGTCCCAAGTTGTAATAGGGATACCAGAGAACAAAAGGCTCCACCAAAGTCTCAAAGCCTTTGCTGTTCACACCATAACGGAACATTAAAGAACCCATTGCCTGTGTTGGGCCAGAGGTCAAACTACAATTAACAGGACAAAGGGCTCCACTGAAGCCTCTCTTGTTCTTCACAATACAGCACAGGGAGTTAAAGAGCCCTTTGCCTTTGCTAGGGAGAAAGTGCTTGGGGCATATAATTGTGGATGCACACACATGCAGGCATGGGGTCCTTGAGATCAAGGGCTATGCTCGGGGCCCTGACGGAAATCCTTTGAGGTCTGAATTTGGTTCCAGGCCTCCAGTTGCCAACCCCTTATTTTTCAAGTGCTCAAAAGCATTTCACCAGAACCTTTACACAACAGCCCTGTAAAGCAGGCCAAGAATACAATCCTCATACAATGTTCACCTGCCCTCTTGGTCACGACCAGTTTGGGTTTGCTACGGGCGCCATCGCCTTTCATTGTATAGGCAGCTACCGTGATGGAGTAGGTCGTCTCTGGCTGCAGCCCTGTGATGATAATCTCCTGTGGACAGGAATCCAAAACCAGACATTATTTCTTCCATTGAAATGTTGAAGTAAGAACTGTTTGAACTTGCAGGGGGAAAACAACAACAACTGAAAAACATGCAGGGAACACAACACACAGCAGTCCTTCAGAGGGGACAAAAAAGGGAAATGTGATGGGGAGGAAAACCAAACATTTTAGCTACAAAACACATGCTCACGCCTTGCTACGAAGACACCACTCTTGATGCAAAGCACGCAGCAGTCGGAAGGGCCTTTGCTCCCCCATCTGCCTCCCACCATCTCTCTTCCTATCTCAACAGAAAACACTTCTGCCATCAAAATGTTCACCAGGTTCTTCAAAGAGTCCTAAAGTCTCCGAGGGAAGAATCCACCATCTTCAAGAAGATTAAAGTGTCCCCTCCCCCTTCCAGACCTATTTTCTTTCTGAAGGGGAAGGCGGCAGCTTTAGTTCTGGCACGAGAAGCCTTCCTGTGCCATGAAGCAACTGTTTTGAGGCCAGTGAGCCAGATAAACACATTTCTCCTGCCTCTAGTGCAGGCCTCTGTGTTGTGGTCCTCCTCCGACAGTTCAACTTTCCCCAATCTGACACCCTACAGATGCATAAGACTTGCAAGTCCCATCAACATGTCAGCTGTGGTTGATGGGAGTTGAAGTCCCAACACATCTGGAAGGTGCCCAAGTGCAGAAGGCTGGTGTAAACAATACGGAGTGAGATGGGAGGTCTCAGGTAGCTTCCCATGTTCACGGTTAGCCAGAGGGGCCAAAGCTCAGTGGTAGAGTGCATAGTCTGCAAGCCCCATAAGCCATGGTGGCTGGGGATGATGAGATTTCTAGTACAACACATTGGGATGGCACCAGGTTGGGGAAGTGTCAAGTGCCAAACCAGCCAAAGAGGTCTATCTCTTAGTAAATAGCCTTTATTATGCGAACCAGTCAGATCAACAGCGTTTCAGGTTACAGACTTCCTCAGCCTCCAGCAGCCTAGAGCTAAGATCTCTAACTAGCTTTGCACAATATCACATAGACTACCTGAAGATCCCTTTGATGGATGCACTATTGCTATGAAAGTTGCAATGAAACTGGCATCAACCCACAGTATCAAACCTGAGAGGCTTTTCTAGTCAGAGAGGGTCTTTCCCTAAGGACCTCTTTGAATGGGCCTACCTTGTAGAACACCTTACTTCCCAAAGTTGCTCCTCCCTTGTGACCCAACATCCAATTTTGGACTCCATCACACCCAACTCCTCCCTCCCTGTAAGATCTTGTATTCCCACAGATGGAGATGTTTCTGTTTGGCTTTGAACTAACTAATTAACTGGCATCTGTACAGATCCGTCTCTTCCCGTGTCTCCCTGCTCTATCTCCTGAAACCTTGGTAAATCTCCCACTGCTTCGTCCTCTTCCTCATGGGACTCCGAGTCAGTTCCCATGCCCTCTCAAGATGCTCCTGCAGAGGTGCTGGGCCCAATCCTTACAGGGAGGCTGCTCAAACTCATGGGAGCCATGCCTGAGCAATCATACACTTAGACCAGTTTAACTATAGTGCTTCCCACCCCCATTCCCATCCCCCAGGAGTGACACCAAGAAAGCATGGCACAATCAGAGATAGGGAAGGAGAACACAAGGTGACAGAGAGCTGGGATGCAGGGCAAGAGGGATTTGAGGAGAAAAAGAAAAGGCAAGGGGGGAGGGGAAAAAACACCCCCCCCCCAACAACAACAACTTCACACCATTACTAACAAAGGAGAAGGGAGCAAAGCAAAATCAACCAGGACAGGAGTGCCTTACTCATGTATTCTGCGGTGTCATCTGTTTCCCACTGAGCAAAAGAGGGTACGCAGGTAAGAATGAAAAGAGGAGAAAGAGAAGCGTAAGACAGAAAGAGAGCATGGTGGAGCCACTGGGAAGTGAAACACTGCTCCTAGAAGCCCACAGGCCCCTTGGGCAAACAGGAAGAAGGTCCAAGGAGGCATGAAGTTAGTAGTGGACATGGCCCCTGGTTAATGGGAGGAAAGCAACTAGAGCGGCATCACATTTTTGTGGCACTGAACATTCTCCAGGTGAAAGGTATGCTTTCGAGGGGAACATTCATTGCATAAAGGCCCTGGCTTCTCAAGGATCAGGTAGCAAGTCATGGGAAAAACACTTCTTTGTCCAAGACCTTGGAGAGCCACTGCCAGTCAGTGAAGACAATCCTGAGCTAGATGAACTGATTCAGTATAAGGCAGCTTCCTAGGGCTACTTTTACCAGAGGAACTGTAGCTTAGTGATAGAGCACACTGTTTACAGGTAGAAGGCTTCAGGTATAATCTTTAGTATCCCCAGTCCAAGAGGATCTCAAGTAGCAGATTGCAGCTTTTGTTCTCTTTCCCGTTTACCATTGTGTGCAGCTGTGCACTGATTATATCATAGTGCAAAATGGAAAGCCCTATGCAATTGCCTGATTGCATCAGGATATGTATAGTTTTTGGTGGGGTGAGGGCAAGGTGCTTTAATTGCCACACTATACGCTTGTGTGCATCAGCAACCAGTAAAGAAATACCCCCACCCCACCCCCAAAGTGCAAGATGGAGCACTGCAGTCAATGGTGCATGCATGAAATCCAGAAACTGAAAATGTGAGGAGACAGATGGCTAACGCATCAGTGCCACTCCACAAAAAGATCAGGCAATTTGGAACCTGAAAAACCTGGGGAGAGTTCTTCTATGCATTCCTAACATGAACAAAATGCATAGATTTCTACCCTCAGATTCACATTCTTGATCTGGCTCTCATAGCCAAGTTGCCAATCACAAGGACAGACAGATTTGCTCAGGAATGAAATCAGCCTTCTGGCTCATCAGCCAACTTGTGTGTGTGTGTGTGTGTAATAAAGGAGGATATGTGTCTGTCTGTCATAGCCATAGCTCGAAGACCATGAAACCTAGACAACAGAAACTTGGTATGTTTCAGGGCATAGATTTGCAGTTGATACAGCTTGAAGCCGGGGGGGGGGGGGGGGGCGGGCGTAGTTTGAGGGACAGAGTGTTAAGGGCTCTTTGGAGGCCTCTTTCAGTCTAATTTAGTAGCTAAGTCTAGACACAGACAAATTGGTTTTTTTTAAGCTTTATTCTTCTTTTTTTTTAAGCTTTATTCTTCTTTTATAACTTAACAACTCTACCGTTAGCAACTAGATAAGAGCAGCAGAGTACCTATGCCTTAAGTTGGAACAGTTGGTCCCCGTTTGAAAGGGAATTACTGGCAGACCCCTGAACTTAAGGACTAGGGAGAGTCCCTCCCCTTTTTTTTTGGATCCTCTGGGCGCAGCCGTTGTTTGCGCACCAACCGGGCACTACGCCTCCTTTTTGCGCCCTATATTTGGCACCGCTCTCTGCATCAGCGTCGCGCGTCTATTAAGTCTGCTTCCCACGCTCTGTCACTCTCTGGACTGCTATCTAAGCTAGGAATGCTGGTGGGAGGAATCTCCATCAGCTGTTGGCCCTGGGAAAGAGGAGCGCGCTCCTCTCCCAGGAGCGACTGCTCTTCCTCAGAATCAGAACTACTCTGGGATTCTATGGGCTCAGTGTCCACCCTGACACAGAGTTATACGGCTGCTCCCTTCCCACTGCCATGGGGCAGCCTCCCTCAGGGGAATGGAGTGGGCAGACCGCACCCTCAGGGGGCTGTAGGGGTGCACTATGGCAAGGAGCATATCATGGTGCCAGCGGCATGGCGTCACCCAGACAGGGTGAGCACAACATGCCCAACTCTGACTGCCATGTAACTTTGCTTGAAGGCTTCGACGTATTGCACCAAGGGCTATTCCAGCTTGTGCAAAGTTGGGTCCATTTGCTAGTCTGTCTGTCCGTCCGTCCGTCCGTCCATCCATCCATCTATCATGAACATTCACTCACCTGAGCATCAGCCAGCATCACATCCTTGATCTGTGGCGAACTGTTAGCCTCTCCGTTCTCCATGCGTACGTAGTGGACTTGGTAGCCACGGATCTGTCCGTGCTGGCGGTTCTGGACTGGCCAGTGCCAGAACACTTGGATGGCAGTTGAATTCAGAACCTCCACTTCCACCTTGCGAGGTGGGGCACTAGGCACTGCAAAAGAAGAAAGGGAAGGAGGCAGAGAGAGGGGGAGAAATAGAGAGAGAAGAGGGTGGACAGTTCAGCTTTAATACAGGAAATGCACAGTGCAGGTTATTGTTGTTTGCAATGCTGCTGAAGAAGGACAGTCCCATTTGTACCCTGTCTGAACTCAAGGGGGTTGCTCAGGAGTCTATATCCGGGTCTATGATGCAACCGTTAGTGGTTTGGGCAAGGCCTTCATGGATGCGAGCAAAACAGGATGGGGCCACAGGCTTTGTTGGGTCACCATCAATACAAGGCAATCCAAATCTACCAGTCTCTGCTTGACTCATACAGCTCAGAACACAGAGTTGGCTACATAGCCTTCCCTGACCAGGTGACCTTCAGATGGCTTGGACTACAACTCCCATCATCTCTCACCATTGGCCATGCTGACTGGGGCTGGTTGTTGTCTCTGCTAATCAAAAAATGCCAGTACTTCAACCCTTTGAGCCCAGGCTCCATGACACAATTGTCTGGGACCAGGCAAATTCTGGGTGACCACGATCATATGCTAGCTTAAACTCCCTGCAAACTCCCCTCCTTTAAACAGCAGCCTTGACAACTCAGGCAGTAGAACTGGGTCGAGTGTGGCTGAGCATCAGGTGAGGCCGACTTCCCTGTGCCAAAAATTGGCATCTGCCATACAGGCTACAAGACAGCCATGGAGTTATGTGTACCCTGTGCTGCTTTTGGGACTCTCCTTGAGGGCATGGCTACGGGACTACGGGGGCTTTCATGGTGAGCACCTGTGCTTCACAATGTACCACTACACCACTGATCCTAGAAGTCAGATGATCCCAGACAGCCAGTCCTGAACCACTGGCTGCTATATAGCTACCCGATTTCTACAGGTACCTGCCACCTCTCCAGCCATTGAGGGCTGGATTTTGTCAGTGCACCTCGTTGCACGTGTGTGTGTTCCATCAGTCTAAGTGCCCCCCATATTGATTAACTCAAACAACAATGTGTGTGTTTGTGTGTGTGCGCTGTTACAGGCTTCTTCAGGAAAGTGTCTCAAGATTGCGTCATATACTACAACGAAGCAATGATAGCGCCCCTAAATCCTAATGCAGCCATTTTTATTGTTCCAGGGACATTTGAACTGGAATTGTTTTATATTTAATATATTATACACATTGCTTCGGAGTGCCATGCCTTTGGCAGAGAGTGTGAGATATACGACATTCTAAAATAAATAAAGGGCCACTAGAAATTAGTTAATGGCCCACACAACACCCTACCATGATGGAGGTAGACTGCTGTACATTTGCACACTGGCAATTCCCTCTTTCCAATATCCTGCCAGGATTCTGCATTGGGTACGAAATGGCCACTCCCAATGGAGAGACGCAGAACAAATTACTCTCAGAGCATGCTGCATGTTCCTGCACAAGTTGCTGTTCTGGGCTCATCTCCATTCAATCATGCAGAAAAATCAAAGGGTGTAGGTTCCTCAGGGGGAGCAAAATTGTTGCTTTTACACATGCAAAAAGTAAATCTTTTCATAGGGAGCCAGAGTGAATGCCACACGTATCACAGACTTGGGAAGCACTACCTTGAAGGCTCCCCTCCACTTTTGCCTGTGTACTGCATTTAGCATAAAAGTAAAGTGGACTGCACTGCACATTAACACTAGATATTGACATTAAAGTGTGCCACGAATACATGACTTTGGAGAAGTGCTGCCTTAACAGCTCCTTGGCTTTCGCCCCTTTTGTCTCTGCCCTGCATTTCACATTAAAGTGTGCCATAGGTATCATAAGATTGGGAAGCACTGCCTTAACGCAGGGGTTCAGAACCTCAAATCCAGGGGCCAAATCCGGGCCTCTGGGAGTTCCCAGATGGCCATGCCCCTTCCTTGGCTACTGACTGCTTGGTGGTTTCCTGGCTTTTGTGCTGTTTTTTCCCCATGCTAAAAGGCTGAAATGCCACTCTGAAGGCTTAGTGACTGGTTGTAAGAGCTTTAAGCTACAATAGGCTGGTAGTTTTTGGATTTTGAGCCCTGCCCTTCTGGGCTTTGGCCCCACCTAGTACTGGAATGTGGCCCCTGAGAGCCTCTTGGAAGTGGAATTCGGTCCCTGGGCTGAAAGAGGTTCAATACCGCTGCCTTAAAGGCTCCATAGCCCTCCTCACCCCACCATATCTCTACACCACATTTAGCAGCACAGCTGCAGTATGCTCAAGAGAAAAGACAAGAATGTGAGGAGAAAACTATTACCATCTTCATCAGTATGGACGATGACCGGCGAGCTTTCAGGGCCTGGCCCCATCATCGTGTGCGCCACCACAGTGATGCGGTATTCCGTCCACTTCTCCAGCAGTTCCAGAAGGATCTGGTTGATTGTTGGGGGAATGTTGTTCACCACTTTCGGTTCCGTGTCCTCCGAGTCCAGGGCTTGATAGTGGACGTTATATCTATCCAAGATGCTATTTTGGCTTTCGGCTGGAGGTGACTGCCAACTTACCAGAATGGCTGTGGATCTGGTGCTGACACATTTTACATCTTGAGGGGGGGCAGACGGTTCTATGGGGAGCAGAAAGGGAAGTTCATGGGGCAGGGGAGAAGAGATGGAGAGGGGGAAGCAAGAAGAGGAGGATGGGGGGAAAACAACAAAAGATGGGAAAGGTAAAAGTAAAAAAGAAGAATGATAACAAAAAAATCTAAAACAAAACACACAAACATTTGGTTGAAGAAGATAAAATTTAAAAGAAAAATAAATAAAATTTGCTTCTTTTGAATTTAAGACAAAAGAAAACAAAGAAGCAACGGAAACAAAGCAAGTGAGTATTGCAACACAAATCTTACAAAGCAAATGAAGAGACACACAGTTAGGGCGGGCTAGCTGAGGGTCTCTCCTTGACAGCTGCAGCCACACAGGGCTGCTGTCAACATTATCCTTGGCTGTTGTTTTTGCAACAGCACCTACATCAAAAGCTGCATCAAAATTGCTCATCTACACAGATTATTTTATTTTGCGGGGAGAGAAGAGGAGGAAGCTCTCCAAGGAAGAGAATGCAAGAGATTAGTGCTCACTGATCTTTCCAGAAAAATCCACATAGATGACCAATCCTTCTGAAACTTTCTGCATATTCCCCAAAACACTCTGACAGAGGCAACTGTCACATGGACAGCAGGCCCAGGGGGAAATTCTTCCCTGCTCCATCCAAAGGCTGTGTGCCTTCTGCAATTTTGCATACATGGAAGAGAATCCTGAATATACAGTGTGCTTACTCCCTGAGCAGATCCCACAAGCAGGAAGGGATCCAGTCCCTAGCCTTGAAAGAGATCCCTTCTCAACTGGGATGGTATGGTCTGCAACTGAGAGAGAGCCGCACTGCAGGAACAACAGAATTACTTCCAGCAAACAGACCTATGTGACCACAGAGTAGAGATGTCGGAGAAATCTGTTTTGAGGGTGGAGTTTGCCACGTTTTCCTAGGCTTGGACCCACAGAATTCATTTTGGTTCCCACTGCGGCACCTGATTTCATCTGGAGTGAGTTAGGCCAGTTTGCGGATTTTCTGGGAATTTTGTGCATGTGTTTTGGAAGATTCTGCATTTGGGGCAAATTCCGAAGCAAGTTGTGAAAATTACAGCTGAATTTGTGCAAATTACAGCTGAATTTGTGCAAATTACAGCTGAATTTGTGCAAACTATGCAAATGATGGGCAAATTTGTGCAAATTGCTAAGAAATTTGGGCAAACTGTGGAACCTCCCCCCCCCATGTTCCCGGATTTCTGGGAACAGCCTACAGCTCAGCTTGCAGACACAAACTGAGTTGTACACTCTGCAGAACTCCATCGAGCCAAAAAAGAACTGAATTTCCCAGTGACGGACATCCCTACCACAGAGTCTAGCCTGCTGATACACATGTCAAAGGATGCCGCTTATGCGCAAGCAGTTCTGCTGCTTTTGTTGCATGTGAACTCCATGTCTACAAAGAGCAGCAGAATAATGTCCTAGAGCAGGGGCAGGTAGTAAAGCTCTAGATGTTTTGGACTTCAACTTCCAGCATTCCTCACTACTGGCCATGCTGGGAAAGGCTTCTGGGAGTTGAAGTCCAAAGCATCTAGAGATCTACCTTCTGCCCACCTCTGTTCTAGAAGGACAAACAAGGAAGGGCAGTTTCTCCTTTCTTCACCCCACACAAGAAAAGAACTGCTTCATACAAATGGATGCTCACAGGGGTGTTGGAAGTTGCGCCCACATAACATGGCATTTTGTTTTCAACCCAGGAAACCCATTTGAAAAGGTTTTTGGTGTTTTGTTGTTGTTGTCGTTGTTTTGTGGGGCAGGAGTTGTTTCACCTTCAATCCAGAGGCTCTGATATGCAAAAAGAAAAAAGCTTCCCAGCTGCCAACAAGTTGCAATGCATATGTGCAAGAGATCTGCTTACACACTGACTCTCTGGGCTGGGGTTATAATGTTTATTTCAATTGTGATTTTATGTTTGTATCTTTTTTTAAACACACCTATCTTTGTGTAGGCTGCCCTAATGATTTTATTGAAGAGTGACATACAAATTGTTTAAATAACATGAAAACAGCCTATGCTGTGTTTCAGCAGGAAAAAGAGGCCTGCTTGAACAAAAAATTAAATGAAAGCAAAGCCATCCTGTTACTTATAATGTGCCTTTTGAGGATGGATCTCTGGATCTTGGCCCAGTTTGTTAACTTCTATCACTTCCTATATTTTTCTTACTGTTAAATCTCCAGAAGAACAACTCTTTTGTTAGAATCCATGCACTTTGTTCAACTGCTTTAGCAGGGAAGAATTTAAGGTACAGCTCTCTTCGTTCTGGATACAGAAAAGCTGAAATTAAAGTGCAGCAGTGCTGCCCCTTGTAGACAGAACAACGTTCTAAAACATGTTTCAGATTCTGGTGTCTGCTTATGGGACAGAAAAAGAAGCAACAAGAAAAGGATCAAGGGGGGAAAAATGGACTTCCAAATTGTTCTGCTTGGCTAAAATCTAATGTGAAAACATGTATAGGATGAAGCCAAACATTCTAAGGATGTGGTTCTTTATGTTGTCTCTCCTCCCAACACCAAGCATTACAGCAAGTTAGGCTAAGAGTCAGCAACTGGTGGCCCCTGACAAAGTCCAGGCCTTTGAGGGGAGTTCTCTTTTATCTCCGCCCCCCTGGCCCCAATTCCAGAGGCAAAAAGAGATGTTCCCCTGTGGTAGTGGGATTTTCCCAAACGCCATTCCTTTTTTGGGGTGGGGGATGCTCTTCCCATCTGATTTTCATATATCTTCACAGCCTATGGAGTTGTCCAGCCATAGTGCCTTTTTAATAAAACGTAGCTCTCTTGAGCAATCAAGTTAAAATTACTTGTTAGATTGGCTCCCCGCCCCCCCAGTAACATTTGTCAACCTCTCTGCCAGCCATTCAAAAATAAAAGAGACTATTTCAAGCCAAACTGACAAGTTCAGAAAGCAAACAAAACTAATGATAAAATCAAGCCACCGCGTTAAAAAAAATCAAAAGGGAAATAACAATTGCATAATAATAATAATAATAATAATAATAATAATAATAATAATAATAATCCCTGAAATTATACATAAAATATAAAGCAAATCCTTCCAGAGTCCTTGTAGTCTGTTTTTACTTACCTTCTGCAACGGCTAACTTTATTAGACTTCCTTACGGGAGTGCTAGGGTAACTTGGCTCTGCAGAGGCAAGGTCAGACTCGTGATGGGTTTCTACGCATCACTCTAACACAGTGGCTCTCCCACTATGAGAAGTTATTTCCCATTTTGTTCGATCTCCCTGGGTCTGGATTTTGCTTAATAACAGGCCTCCGCATGGTTTGGGACCAGGGTACCCGAAGGGAAGCTCCTGTCCACTTATTAAGATTGTTGGTGGAGGTTGCGTATCCCAGTACCCTTGAACTATATCTGGCTGAGACCAAGGAGAAGGTAATTTCAGTTGCTACTATAGGGTGACCATGTGTCCTACTTTATAGAGGCCAGTCCTCTATTTGAAGGCATCCTCTATTTGATAGGTTCTCTAGTCCAAATGTGGTTTAAAGATCAACAACTGTAAGAAGGGGAACAGGGGCCTTGTAGCACTGGAGACAGTAAACTGAGCAAACATGTAGGTTAACTGGTCACAGTTGTCCACACTATGGTGAGATATATTGTCTTGCTATTTAAATTACAGTAATTATTTCTAAATTCCCATCTATACATATAAATTAGCATAGAGGTGCAATTAGCCCCTGCTGTGGCTATTTTATCAAACGTAAGTCTGATAAAATAAATAATATTTATAATTAATAAATAATAAGTAAGTTAAAGACCTTTTTATTTACACAAGCAATTGGCTCCTGACTTGCTGGTGTTGGTGCTTTTAGGTTAGATTATTATTGTTGTATTTTTAACTGTTATAGGGTACAATTCTATGCATGTTTAGACAGAAAAAAGACCTACAATGCCTAGCATGGCTGGCTGGGGAATGCTGGGAGTTGTAGGACTTTTTTCTGTCTAAACATGCATAGGATTGCGCCCTTAGTGTGATAGTATGATTTTATGGTTGTTTTATTGGTACTTGTGTTATTGGTAATGTAAGCCACTCTGTGCCTCATTTGGAGGAAGGGTGGGGTATAAGAAATAGAAATAAATAAAATAATGTTATGCAAATCTGTGTCTTCTCTTGCCCCCTTTTTTGGTGAGACATAAGTGGCCACCCTACTTTTTAACGGGTTTTCACCACATTGTAAAAACCTTAATAACATAAGAAGTTATAATGCTGTATTGGAAACACACGCACGTGGCTGGACAGGTGGTTGGTGCTGTCAGTCCAACATGCTAGCCACAACACCACACCGGCTCTTTTGCTTTTTAAATGCTTTTAAAAATATGTTTGGCCCTAATATATGCATTTGGGTGTACAGTTATCCCTATTATATGCATTTTAGTACACTCCCTGCCCCGCCACCAATAACTGCATCACCAAATTATAAGAAGTGTGAATACTAAAGGATAACTGTGTTCTGGTTTGCGTATTGATTTGGGAAGCACTAACTTTACAAGTTCTAATCAAAATGCGAGCCAAACAAAATTCTTACCCCCACCCTTAGGTGAGCATTTCAGTCCTGTGAGTTCAAAGTGGTACAGTCCAGACATAAGTATACCACATTGTTGAGAAGTGGGCTTTGGTTTTGCAGTGTTTCAAAATCTTGTTTCAGTTGAGATGCCCCCACCCAAAGTGGGTGGCTAAAAGAGAGGGGTCCTTTTCAGTGGTGGCACCCCATCTGTTGAATGCCCTCTCCAAAGAGGCTCATCTGGCACTTACATGATGGTCTTTCCAATGCCAGGTGAAGACCTTTTTATTCTCCTGGCCATTTGGAGAACTGCTTTAGTGCTTTTAGATCTTCACGCTGTTTATTTTGCAGCTGGTTTCGCTTCAGCTTTATGTGCTGCATTGTTTTGCTGATTTTATCTAGTGTTTTCTTATGTGCCGTTTTTTTGTTTTACACTGTTGGTTTGTATCTTATGTTTTAAATTTACCTGTACATCTCCCAGAGAACTCTGGTTATTGGGTGGTCTAAAAGTGTAATAAATAAATACTCTAGGTTTTTTTTTATCTCTCTCGTATAATACTAGAGCTCGTGTGTGTGTGGGGGGGAGCAAGAGATTCAGGATGGACAAAATAAATGGCTTCTTTGCATAAGATGTAATTACTCTATGTAATTTGCTGCCACAGGATGTAGGGAAAGCCACTGGCTTTGATGGCTTTATGAAGCCTCCAAATTCAGGAGAAGTCTACCTCTTGAATCTCAGTTCCTTGTGAGACTTGTACCCTGCTTGTGGTGTTCCCAGAAGCATCCCAGACACTGTGGTTTGAAATAGGATAATATACTACATGGGGTCTGATCCAGTACAGCTCTTCTATGTCCTTTTAGGAGGAGGAATTCTGAACTTTTTATTTTGTTTCGCCCCCAGGGAAGCTGGGCAAAGGCTGCACCGTGTCCCCCCTTCCACCTTTTTTCCAAAGCTTAAAGGGGTGGTGATATCCCATGTCTTCTCTCAACAGCTAAAACCTCAAAGAAACCCACTGCAGAGTAAGACCAGGCCTCACCTACCCTTTGGTATCCTGTGCCTGAAAGCCACATCAGACATTCAGTACTAAGACAAATAAAAAATAGTAAATTCTAGCCCCTGTCAAAACCAAAAACAGCGTGTAGAGCTCCCTTGGGTAACTTTGGTCAGCCTGTTTTCTGCTGCCCGGGAGGGCAAAGTGCTCACTCACCCTTCTTCAACTCCAACATTTGGATGTGTTAAACTCCAACTCCAAGCAGGGAGGAGAAAGAGTAAATGTGGGTGAGGGGTGGAGGGAAAGAACTAGGACGAAAGAGTTTATTGCACTCTCTCTGGCTAAGCAAAAGAACCACAGTGCATACTTTTCTGGACCTCGCCATCTGTGTGGAAACAGTCACCCAATTGCAGACCTTGCTGTCAAGAGGAGCATGGAGTCTTCTTCACAATCCAGTCCAACCTGTGAGAATTCAGGCAGAGGGGTGTGTATGTGTGTGTTTTGTGATCAAGGAGACAAGCGGTTATGTACTATTCCAAGCCATTGAGGTCAAATACATCCCCACTTTGAAAGAGCTAGAAGCCTTTGCAATCCCCAGGTCCCTTGGCTTTGCACCTGCACCATTGGGCAGTGCCCTCTTTCCTGCTGGGGTTTTGGAGACCACAAGGAGAAGAAAAGCGTGTGGCAGAGGTGTGTGCAGAGCAGGTGTGTGCAGGTGTGCATACAGGTTGGAATGTATTTGTGAACCTGCTTGAGACCAGCCAGTACTCACCTTGGGCACGCTTTTACATGCTTTAAAAGTTGACTGTCCAAGCCTCAAGAATGGCCCCTTACTGAGCTTTCGTACCAAGGAGATATGTGTTTTTTAACCCTTTAGGTACCATAGACTTTGGATATACTGGCTATTAAAAAAGAAAGAAAGACAACCTACAACTCTAAATAATAGCTAACTTATTTTGTAAAAAAAATATGTATTCAGTAGAGTCAAAAGCTCCATTTTACAATGGAGTTCTTTTTTTCTTTTGTGTTCTCTGCTATTTCCCTGCAAATCTGGGTTATATGCTTAAACTGTGCTTCCAAAACATTGAAAATAAACCACTGATTTAAAAAAAGAAAAGAAAAATAAACCAACTACCCAGCAACAGCAAATCTCTAATCTGTTGCTTTCACTATTGGGTAAAAAATGGCAATACATCCTTCACATTCTCTCTGCTCCCACCCCCCAAAAAATCTGACCTGTTTTGTCTCTTTTCTAATAGTTCTATTAATTTTCTCCAGGCATCCATGTCTATTGTCTCTAGTACTTGAAGAGTTAAAGACAGACTTCTTTCAAGATCAAAAAATAATACTTTACCTTTAGTTTAATTGATTTTTTTTTTTAATCACTCTTGGGGTTGATGCTCAAAAGCGCCACCCTGACAGAGTAGCAGGAAGTGCTGTGGGAGGGTGTTTGCATGCGGGGAGGGGGCAGGTTTGAAAGGGAATGCAGGCTGCCTGTGCACACCTGCTTGTGAAAAGCTGAGACCAGGGGCAGCATGGAGAAATCTCTCAAGCAAGAAGTGGTGTGGGGATGGGAGAAAGAGCAGAGAAAAGGGGTGGGCACCATGAAACCATGGAGAGAAAGAAAAGGGCGTATCTGCATACAAGCAGCTCCTGCTTCTAAGGTAGGAGGTTTAGCACTAAACCACAAATCTGGGAGAAGCCTTCTGCAAAAAGAAAAAAGAAAAAGAAAGAAAAAAAGTCCTACAGGATACAGGACAGTCCTGTGGCAACAGAGGGCTTCGGTGTGGCTAATTCAGCTACTGTTATCATTGTACCCATAGGTGCTGGACTAAATGTGCATATTTCTGGAATGATCAAAGCTTGGTATTGCTGGACACCATAACCCAACAAGGGCCCCCCACTGACAATCCCTGGTGTCTCCTGGCCCCGTGGCTCCTCTCTGCTGTGGCTGCCTGTTCACCTGCTCTCTTCAAGGTAGCAAGGAAAAGGAACAGTACCTTCTGCACACCTTGTCCTCTCCTTTTGGGAGGTGGTGTGGACTGGGCTCTGTAGAAGGGGCAAGCAAATGAGCAGCAACGGCAAGGTGAAAGTGGTGAGTGCACCCTGGGAGAGGGGCCCATGGAGACCATTTTGCCTGAGGGCCCCCCAAAACATGGAAGTGACACTGGAGCAATCACAGCATGTTTCTCACCCACAATGTGAACCTGGCTTTGCCAATGTACACACCAGGAAACTAAACACTGACTGGACTGACAAGTGAGTCAGCCTTTAGTCTTGCCCTGGACTATGGCTTTTCTTCCTTTTTAAAAAGAGGCATATAAGTGTTTATGCATCTAATCATTTCATTTGCCTTTCATTTTACAAAATAATAATAATAGTACAATAAAACCCCCGAACACCTTGCTTTGAGGGATTGTTGATGGCATTTGTGCTAGCCAATAGGCAGAAACACAATCAGCAGCAAAGGATGAATCTATTTTTCCTTGGGTGAGCCTGGACCTATGCTGAATACCTGCAGGACCAGTAACTTTGGAGCTCACCCCAGGATGAAAACAAAAATGTAAGTGTGTTCTGGGGGCACCAGAAATACCATCAAGTCCTCTTAAAATGGATCCACTTAAAATGTCAGATCTATCTCCTTTCCCTAACATGGATAGAATGTCTGCAGGCCTTGAATGTTCTGGAGAAGAGAATTTTGTCTTTCTGAAGAACACCCCATGCAGATATGCCCAGAGAGAGAGAGAGAGAAAGGAGGGGAGGGGGGAAATCCTGCTGCAGACTGAACTGAACAAGGCATGGTTTCCTCAAAGCACCCATGCATTCTGACGGGCATGCCAGCAAATGGACAAGAATAAAGAAGAAAAACAGAGAGAGAGAGAGAGAGAGAGAGAGAGAAGGAAGAAAAGACTTGCCATGGAGTAGGCTTGGGGGAGCTGTATGGAAGGGGGGGCTGCATAGGACAAAAAGAAAAAAGAGAGACACAAAAAGCCTGCCCTGAGCTGGAAGGTCTGAACACCAAAGGATGCCACCAGGATCAGGGAAGAATTGAACTTGTTCCTCCAGCATCCAGCCAGGAAACAAACAAAAAAGTGTTTTCACTATGTTACAAGACCACTGTACAAAGCTCCTTCCCCAGATTGTACACTCAGGAAGCAAGTTCTCCCTGAACTAATGAAAGAGAGAGAGAGAGAAGTGTTGGCAACCTCCCACTCCTTCACCCAAATGTAGGCTTTTTTTTTTTAAC
The DNA here is from genome assembly GCF_057233095.1 of Heloderma suspectum. NCBI lineage: Eukaryota > Metazoa > Chordata > Lepidosauria > Squamata > Helodermatidae > Heloderma > Heloderma suspectum. Next base: position 59,389,528 of record NC_139475.1, on the reverse strand, counting down.
AAAACCAACCAAAAAGAAGGGGGAGGGATAGGATAACAATACAAATCTCTCCGCAGGGCACATACAAACAAACTGGAGTGGGCCCAGAGAAACCATCAGCCTTTATTTGTTGGGATTGGTGGGGTGTCCCCCTCTCCTTTAAGGCAGCAAGAACTGGACTGAAGGGTTAGCAGCTGTCCACCCTCCTCCTTTCACCAATGACCATTTTGGTTTAATAAAAAACAACAACACAGAAGAAAAACGGACAAACATTCAGTCATCTCAGTCAACCAACTTTTGCATTGTATCAACAAGCAGAACAAACATATCCACAAAGCCACCCCCCAAAAAAAGGGATTTTAATTTTCTTTCTCTCTTTCATATATACATATATGAAAATTTAATATTTAACGGAAAGAAAACTCCTCCCCCATTCCAAAAATAATAAACGTTAACATCTCCAAATGGACCAGAGGCCTCCAAAAAATGTGGGTGAGATATTTTGATGCATCAAGGTCTCATAGGACCAACCATGGTTTGATGGAAATTGTAACTAGGGAGGATGCAAAAATAAATATAAATGTATTTGGTTTATTTATTTAAAGGCCCTAAGTTTCTGCAAGACTTTGCAACACACCAGATGATGAATCCTTGTAAGATGTTGGGGGGAGCAATCCTATGGCCGCTAGTCAGTGGCTAGACAGCCATAGAATATGTGGTTTTCCGGGAAGTGACCTTGGAGCCCATGCTCTGAGGTTGGTTCCCGGAGAACCGACCTCCCCCCCACCGCCTCCGCGCTGCCTTGTAGACCGTGCGGAACAGCCCCGTTGCTCCGTGCATGGAAGAGGCGCATGGAGCAGCCAAACCAGGGTGGGGAAGGCAGAAATGCTGGTACAACACATCCTATGTGTTGTCTGGCAGCCTCTTCCCACGCTCCACCCTCCCGTGGATAAATAGCCTCGATTGGCTGTCTAGACAAAAATGCAGGGCAGGAGGAGCATGGAGGGAACGATCCCTTCCGTGCTTCTCCTGCCCTGCATTGGATAGGCGGTCACCTCCTACTTCGGAGGCGGCCGCCTAGCCCCATAGGATTGTGCCCTTAAATTCCTGGAGTGACTTCTAGTGCTGGCAGATCTATCTACCTATCTAAAATCCACTTGCAAACATTCTGTCTGACTTGGCAAGACTCTATCACACTCCAGCATGACCAAGATACTAAAGGGCAGGGCTATGCAAATGAAGGGGTGGGGCCATGCCGGGAGGAGCTGGCTTAGTTCTGAATGGCTCATGGTACCAGAAAGCAGGTTTAACCTCTTGTCCCAATGGAGCACCCTTTTGCTTTCTCCTATACAAACAAATGGTAGCCATTTATTCCCTGTAGGGAAAGTAAAGTGCTACGCCTTGGAACAAGTGAGGGCAACTTATAATCAGTGACCCAGCCCTTACTGTTAAGGAACCCCTCAGGGTCTTGCACCCCCAGGGGTCCTTGCAAGATACAAGCACTTTTTCACACACATACCCCTCCTGTCTCAACAATGCCCTTTCCCCTCAAAATAAGTAAGCACAGAATCTTCAGTGATTTCTTTTACATTCTATGGGACAAAAGTCACCAGGCTACAACGTGGCATCCAGCTGGGAGGGGGCTAAATCTGATCTGTGTCCCAGATGGCAGGAGTCCTCAGGGGATGGGGAACACCTTTTGCTTCAGCCCCAGTGATTCCTCATTTACTATTTGTCATCAAAGTGAACAGCTGCTGCTCATTGCTATGGGGGGGGAAAGTGAAAAACCACTGTAGTTGTACCAAGGAACACAGTGTGAAAGCCCATTGATCCAGTGCAGAAGGGTTTGGGAGTTTTCGATCACAGCAGAAGTAGTTATTTACAACCCCCCCAACAAAACAAAAGTCTTTACTTTCTGTTGCGTACAGTTTTCACCAGCAAATGACGTCCAAAAAGGAAGGAAGGACTCCTTCTCCACGGACAAAGGAAGGTATTAATGTGGTATTTTAGCCTCCCACACAGAGCTACAGTTTCCAGGAAGGAGGGAATGCCTGCTAAAGCAGTATGTAAATATTATATACCAAGGGTGGGAAGAAGGTAGATTGGGATCTACTGGTAGATCTCTGGGTGATCTGCAGTACTTTGGCAAGAGTTCCTGACTCCCAATTATTTAATAATAGCAGCAGCACAATGGCGCTCTCTTCCTCTGCTCTAAAGAAGAAAGCTTTGGGGACAGCAGGTGTGAATCTTGGGTGTGTAGAAGGATTGTGAGCCCAGTTCTGGCACTGAAAACAAATTCTTGGGCTGAGCATGTGTTGAGGCACCCTGGTCCTTGTCAGGGTGGACACTGAGCCCATAGAATCCCAGAGTAGTTCTGATTCTGAGGAAGAGGAGTCGCTCCTGGGAGAGGAGCGCGCTCCTCTTTCCCAGGGCCAACAGCTGACGGAGATTCCTCCCACCAGCATTCCTAGCTTAGATAGCAGTCCTGGGAGTGACAGAGCGCGGGAAGCAGACTTGGTGGATGCGTGACGCAGACGCAGAGAGCGGCGCCAGATGGAGGGCGTGGAAAGGAGGCGCAGTGCCCGGTTGGCGCGCAAACAACGGCTGCGCCCAGAGGATCCAAGGGAAAAGGGGAGGGACTCTCCCTAGTCCTTAAGTTCAGGGGTCTGCCAGTAATTCCCTTTCAAACGGGGACCAACTGTTCCAGCATAGGGCATAGGTACTCTGCTGCTCAGATCTAGTTGCTAACGGTAGAGTTGTTAAGTTGTAAAAGAGGAATAAAGCTTTGAAAAGAATCCCTTTGTCTGTGTCTGGACTTGGCTACTGGATTAGACTGAGAGAGGCCTCCAAGGAGCCCTTGACAGCTTGGTCCCCGTTCCTCTTTTTTTTTTCTCTCCTCTCTCTCTCTGTTCTCCTATTGCCTTATGGAGGGTGCCGGGAACCCAGCGGTGCAAGCTCTGGCGCAAGAGAACCAGATGCTCCGTGATCAGATGGCTCAACTGACGGCTGCCGTGCAGAATCTACAGGCAGTGTTTCAACCCCCCCCCCCCACTTCCGATTCCCCCACGCCGCAAGTGCCCGGTGGCGTTGCCAAAGAGGTTTTCTGGTGAGAAAGGACTTTTTCAGATTTTCAGGGCCCAATCAGAGCTGTACATGCGTCTTAGACCTGAGGATTTCCAAACGGAACAGGTTCGTGTGGGTTTCATCATTAACCTACTGTCAGGCATGGCAGCTAAATGGGCTTCGGGACTCCTGCTCGCTAATGACCCCCTGCTCGGGGACTATCAAGGTTTCATGACAGCCATGGCACGTTTTTTCGGTGACCCCCTGCGCACGCAGACGGCTTCTCGGGAGATTCGCCGCCTCCGGCAGGGCAAGGACTCAGTTTCCAGCTACGCGACAACCTTTTGCTTGCTGATGCAGGATTTACAGTGGAATGATGCCGCGCCAGTGGCTCAGTTTTTGGATGGTTTGAACTACGAGATCTTAGATGAGTTGGCGCGCACGCCCAGCCCGCCTACTTTGGAGGAGCTCATCCACACCTGCCTTCAGATCGATAGTCGGCTGGAGGGGCGCCGGCAGACCCGGCGGGGCGCCGGGGGCTGGGATTTCCCTCCTCCCATTCCCCCACGTTTCCTGCCTCCTCCCCCACCCCCCGCTCCGGCGCTGGGGGTGGAGGAGACTCCGATGCAGCTGGGGGCTACCCGAGCCTCACTGCCGCCAGAGGAACTTGAGCGCCGGCGAGCTGAGCGCCGATGTTTTCGATGTGGGAACCTGGGGCATTTCGCCAAGACCTGCCGAGTTAAATCCACAGCTCCGCTGCCTCCTCCGCCTCTCCTTCCCCCTCCTCCTCCTCCTCGTCCCCAGGCTTGACTAGACTGCCCCCCAAGCTTGTTGGGGGCCTCCAGAGTGGGAGTCAGCTCCCCACCGGGTGGGTGCCTTCCCCAACCCCCCCCACCCTCCCATCTGCTGTTGCATGTTCACCTCCGCTCCTCACAGCGGGGTGGGGTGGAGGCCCTAGCTTTAGTGGACTCGGGGGCTACGACCAGTTTCATGGATGAGACCTTCACCCTCTTCCACAGGATTCCTACCCTGCCCCTTCCTGCCCCCTTGGCAGTGCAGACCGTTGATGGGCGTCCTCTCTCTTCGGGCGCGGTGACCCGGATTACAGTTCCGCTCACTCTGCGCACCCAGTCCCACGTTGAGCAGATTCAATTTCACTTAGCCAAGGTTCCCTTATACCCAGTCGTGCTGGGTTTTTCCTGGCTCTCTAAGCACAGCCCTCAGATTTCTTGGGGGCTTCGGCAAGTGGAGTTTGCGTCTCCCTACTGCCGGGAGCATTGCCTCACCGAGGAGGCGCCAATCCCAGCCCAGTCATTAACCCTTTCCCCCCCCCCTCCTTCTCTGCTTCTGGCGGTCCCTCAGCTATCATCATCCCCCCAGAGAAGTATGCAGCTTTTCAGGATGTGTTTGACAAGAAGGAGACTGACCAGCTTCCCCCACAAGGCCTGGCGGCAGCTGCGGTGCCTCATTCTTGGGAGGAGCTCCTTCTCTCTGCACAGGCTCAGGATGCTTTTGTTCGCACAAAGGTGGAGGAATTGGGGCTAGCCTCTGCCCCCCCCCCCACTCTACCCCCTTCTCTTTGCGAGGTGGCCTGCTTTACCATTCCGGCCGGGTCTATGTGCCTTCTAGACCCCTCCGCGAGAGGGTCCTCCATCAGTGCCACGACTCCCCCACAGCTGGGCATTTTGGCGTCGCCAAGACCCTGCATGGAGTGACGAGGGATTTTTGGTGGCCTCGTGTGTGTCAGGACGTCAAGTCCAATGTCACCTCCTGCCCAACCTGCCAGCGGGCGAAGGCCCCCTCAGGCAAGCCCACAGGCTTGCTTCACCCCCTGCCTACCCCCTCAGGACCTTGGAGACTGCTCTCCCTTGACTTCATCACTGACTTGCCTCCCTCACACGGTAAGACCACTATTCTGGTGGTGGTGGATTTGTTTTCTAAGATGGCCCATTTCATCCCCTGCTCTGGGTTGCCCACAGCCAGGGAGATGGCAGAGCTGTTCGTGGCGCATGTTTTCCGTCTCCACGGATGGCCCGAGGGTCTCATTTCCGATAGGGGGGCCCAATTCACTGCCCATTTCTGGAGGGAGCTACTGGCGTTGCTCCATGTGACGCTCCGTCTTTCCTCCGCCCACCATCCACAGATGGATGGTCAGACCGAGCGCACCAATGCGACTCTGGAGCAATATCTGCGCTGTTACGTAAATTACCAGCAGGATGACTGGTTTTCCTTGCTGCCTCTCGCAGAATTTGCTTATAACAATGCCTGCCATGCTTCCACCCGCCAAACTCCATTTTTTGCCAATTTTGGTTACCACCCCAAGGCCTTCCCGTCCACTCTAGCTCCCTCTTCGGTGCCAGCGGCCCAGGACTTTTTAGAGGAGTTGCGAGCGGTACACCACCTCTTACGGGACTTCCTCAAGCAAGCCAAGACAGCCTACAAGGCCTCTGCAGACCGTCGGCGCCAGCCGGGTCCATCTCTGCAACCCGGGGACTGGGTTTGGTTGTCCACCCAATACCTCCCCTCTCACTCACCCGCAAGGAAGCTCACGCCTCGCTGCACGGGGCCTTTCCAGGTTACGGCCCAGATTAACCCTGTTGCTTTTCGCCTGGCTCTCCCCCCCTCCATGAAGATCCATCCTGTTTTTCATTGGTCCTTGCTGTCCCCCCTGGTTTCTGGCGACCCTCATTGCTCAGTCGGCTCCCCCCTGCCACCAGTGCTGGTGGAGGGGGAGGAGGAGTTTGAGATCGCGGAGATTCTGGACTCCTGCCTTTCTCACGGCCGCCTGCAATATCTGGTGGACTGGAAGGGGTACGGGCCTGATGACCGATCCTGGGAACCCGCAGAAAATGTGCATGCTCCGTTGCTGCTGAGGCGCTTCCACCAGCTGTACCCCCACAAGCCCGGGGCCCCAGGGGAGGAGCAGGAGGGAGGGCCTCACGGGAGTGGGGATGATGTCAGGGTGGACACTGAGCCCATAGAATCCCAGAGTAGTTCTGATTCTGAGGAAGAGGAGTCGCTCCTGGGAGAGGAGCACGCTCCTCTTTCCCAGGGCCCACAGCTGATGGAGATTCCTCCCACCAGCATTCCTAGATTAGAAAGCAGTCCAGGGAGTGACCGAGCACAGATAGCCGACTTGGTGGATGCGCGACGCAGACGCATAGAGCAGCGCCAGATGGAGGGCGCGGAAAGGAGGCGCAGTGCCCGGTTGGCGCGCAAACAACAGCTGCGCCCAGAGGATCCAAGGGAAAAGGGGAGGGACTCTCCCTAGTCCTTAAGTTCAGGGGTCTGCCAGTAATTCCCTTTCAAACGGGGACCAACTGTTCCAACTTAGGGCATAGGTACTGTGCTGCTCAGATCTAGTTGCAAACGGTATAGTTGTTAAGTTGTAAAAGAAGAATAAAGCTTTTAAAGGAATCCCTTTGTCTGTGTCTGGACTTGGCTACTGGATTAGACTGAGAGAGGCCTCCAAGGAGCCCTTGACAGCCCTTAATTCTAAGAGCACAGAAGCTTTCCTCCACCCAACCCAGCATTTTGCACCTGGATCTGGCTGATGGACCTTGAGGTGCTAGTAAAAAACCCAAGTAGATCTGTCAAGTCTGCCCACACCTCTTATATACTCTAATATATACTATATAGGTAGTAGGAAGTTATAATATATATTATACACCCTTTTAATTTTATCGTACCTTTCTGATTTAAATTTTGTGGATCATTTTGAGCACCTTTGGCTGAAAAGCACTATACAAATGAAGTTTTACTTACTTATTTACTTACCAATCCTACACAGTACCTACACCCTCGCTCAAGACAAGCCCACTTTCTCACCCCAACACAAAACAACTTAATTTTTCTCCAGAACTTGAGACTTTTTGCATCATCTCGCATTTTAAGTTACAGTGGAATAGCATCAGTGGGTCAAGATCACCCTTCCCCAAACTGGATCAACTCCAGATGTTTTGGACTACATCAGCCCTTGCCAGCATGGACAATGGTCAGGAATAATGGGAGTTGTAGTCTGAAAACATCTGGAGGGCACCAGGATATGGAAGGCCGGTCTACATTCACATCGTGAGAGAGAAAAAAAAAATAGAACAAATTGTCCTCTAAATTGAGCCAAAGAGAAAACAGAGTCGATGGGAAAGAATCAACAATAAGAGAGAGCAGCCTTCTCCAAGGTGATGCCCTTCTCCAAGCCAGTGATGTGTTGGACTGTCTGAGAATTATGGGACTTGCAGTCCAAAACATCTAGAGGGCACCAGCTTGGAGAAGGTAAAGAAAGCCACTTAGCCACCAGGCAGGCGTCTGGTCCCACTTGCTAAGGATTTCCTGAGGGATGGGAAGTATGATTCTGTTTTCACACATAAGCCCCCCACACCACCCCAAACCCATCCTGCTCGTAGCTATTCCAAACCCGTGGTCGAGTTCTTTACAGTAAAGATGAGAGAAGACAGAAAAGCACAAAGCACAGCCTGCCACAGCCAATCATGAGGTTGGTACAACAACAAAAATGAAAGAAAGAAAATAAAAAGGAAGAAAGAAAGGAGGGAGGGAGGGAGGGAGGAAAAACAAAGAAAACGACCTCATTCTTTTTTAATTAAAAAAAATAAAAATAAAAGCCCAGGTTGAGATATTGCCAGCCAGGGACTGGAACCATCCCTGGGGCAACAGTGAAGGGAGACAATCCATTAAACTAAAACCAGCACCAGTTTTACATCCTGGTGTCATTATTCCCCATGTCTGCTACCACTCACATGGGGGAAAGCCTGCCTTTCTCATAAAGGCTAAGGAGCTTGCTCATGAACAATGAATTGTGGGGAAGAAAGTGGGGTGGTGGGGGTAGGAGCAATGGGAAACCTGACCCTTAAAAATATCACAATATTATTATTATTTACTAAAAGTTGTCTCCCCCTCCCCCACAACCCTGCTCCCCCAGCTTGAGCATCAACACTCATAAAATCTGCCACCCCGCCAGTCTCCAGTTACTCTCTTCTACGCCATGACCTATGTGTGATTCAATTTGTACTTTTTTTTAACACGAACTAGGGTGGGGAGCAGAGAGAGGCATCCCCCACCCCAAATCCACAAGGGGGACAGCATGGGAGAACAGCATGTCTCATGTGCATAACCATATCAGGCCAACAAGAGGCCACTGCCCTCCACGGAGGCTGGCCACCAGCTTAATATGGTCTGTGCCATTATGCTGGTTTGAACTGGGTGACAAACTGATTTTGAGCCTACTGGGTTAAGAAGCAATCCACCCTGTTTCCAGGATAACCAAAAGCAAAACCTTCCTTTGGAAAAGACAGGCACTGTTTCCTTTGGGACACTTGTGTCCTTTGAAAGCAAGATTTCCAAGCACAGCCATCCATGTCGGCTGTGCGGACAGACTGGGGATCAGCATGGGCTGACTATCTCCTCTCCACCCATCATTCTCTCTCTCACAAACACCATGAGCACATTTGGACTGCATGCAAGTTGAGGACCAAACCTGATCCTCAGATTAAATGCCAACCAAGCACAGCCGTCTATGTTAGCTGTGCAGACAGAGTGGGAACCAAGGCTGACCATCACTTCACCACCCCTCATTCTCACACACACACACACACACACACACACACACACACCATGGGCGCTTCCAGACGTGGTTTTTATCATGCCATCTCTGTGCCTCATTCACAGAAATTTATGGGGGGTCCAGATGTCGTTGTCTTCCATTTGTAACCGTCCTGTAGGAAATCCATTAAGGAAGAAAAAGATGGAATAGCTGGGAAAATGCGACGTATGGATACCATTTTTGTTGTTCTGGTTGTCTTTTAATGTTTTAATATCTTTACAATTTTAATATTGATGATTTAATTATATTTTTAACTTTTATACAGTTGTATTTCTATTTCTATTTATAGGTTTTAATTGTAGCAGTTTTAACGTTGTAAGGCCGCCTTGAGTCCCAGTATTGGGAAAAAGGTGGGATATAAATAAATATAATAATAACAACAACAACAACGCCTTGTGATTGTGAGTGCTAGGACCCCTCCGTCTGGAAGCACCCCATGAGCGTATTTGGACTGAATGCAAATAGAGGAGCCAATCAGAGCCTCAGATTAAGTGTCATGTGATAAGCCAGGTGCTGCCATCCATATCAGCTGTGCGGACAGGCTGGGGACCAACATGGGCCGAAGATCTCACAACCCCACAAATAGAGACACACCATGAGCACGTATGGACTGAACATAACTTGTGGAGCAATTCTGGTTCTCAGGTTAAGTGCCATGTGATAAACCAAATGAAAATGTGCAGCCCTCTGTCCCTCTCCTCCCACCACTGCAGCTGCCTCGGCACCATTCCCCGCCTCGGCACCCAACCTCTGCATCTCCTCCCCGTCTGCGATCCCCTCAGAGAATTCTCAGAAACAAAAAGTGACACCTACTAGACCGCAGCGTGCGCTCCCTGACCTCCAGAGTGGGGGCCCCAAGACCCAACGCTGAGCGAGCGGCCAACTGGAAGACATACTCTGTGCTGGGATTCAGGTCTCTCACGGTGTACGAGGTCATGGGGTCAAAGGTCTTCAAAAACTGCACAAGGGTGGGGTGTGGGTGTTAGCAACGCAAAGGGGAAAAACAAATGAAACAAAACCAAACAGCAGAGGTGTGAACAGGCACAGCAACCCTGTTTTCTTGCAATATGCTCAGGTCTCAGGACTTGAGCCATTAAAGAAAAGGCAGACTGCAGCTTACCTCGGGGTTCCCCTGCTTGTTGGAAACTTCTTTGTAAAAGAGCTTGTACTTCAGTATAATGTCCTGACGAGGGGGACTCCAAGTCAACAGAATACTACCTTCGCTCTTGGCTTCTGCTCTGAAGTTCATGGGTTGTCCAGGAACTGAGGAAGGGGTGGGGGAACCCAGAAGATGTTGTAGGTAAGACTGGGTGAAGGCAAAGTGGAAGACAACTCAACACTCAAGTCCTGACATTCATACACTGAGTGATTGCTTCTGAAACACAACAGCTTTTAGCACCAGGACAAAAAGCTAGAAAGGCATGTCTATCTTCTCCAGTGATTTAGGGCAAAATTTTAACATGTAGTTCTGGCTTTAGATATTGTCACTTGCTGTTGTTTTTAAAAATACTCTTGCGTGGTGGTGGTTGTTGTTTTTTTACAATTTTTCATTACATTTTCAAATATAATAGCACAACTTCTCTTATGTGGGAGACAATATATAAATGAGTAGCATATAAATGTTCCCTCTTATGCGGTATGAAGGTGGGCCTAACCAGGCCATGTAAGTAGTTTGGTTCAGGTGAGGTGCCTGATGGGATTGTGTGTATGTGACCATGAGAAGGTAACTGTAACTTGCTCATGAGCAAGAAATTCCTATCACCAAAGTAACTCATCCCGAAAGATAAGGCCGCTGTGCTGATAAGACTGTGCCGAGTACTGATTGGTTTCTGAGCATGCATAGTGTGTTTTTCTTTGTTCTCCAACTTTCAGTGTGCATAAATATATCCTGTTGTCTTGGGGGGGACGGGGGGACACAGTTTCGTCTGTCTCTCCCGCAGCCGTGATGTCCTTTAATAAATTCCTGACTGTTCAACCTAACCTGCCTTGGATCTTTCCTTAACAATTTGGTGCCGCGTGACTCGGATCCCAAATGCTGAGGAGAGTCAAGCCAATTTGGACCGCCACTCACTGGACATCCCAGAAGTGCGCACCAAGGTAAGAGACCTTTTGAAATCTCGAAGTCTGGGACTCGGTGTGAGGCTGCCCGTGGGACGATTCTGCCTTCGCTGACGGGATACCGCCTTTAAAGAGACAGTCGGTAATTTAAGCACTTGGTGAGTTTTTGTTTTGTCTTGTTTGGTGGGGGGTCACAGAGGTCCATGGAATATGGCATCAGGTGAATGGGAGCTGCCTTGTGTGAACTGAGGAAAAAGAACAGAACGAGAGTTGCCTGGTATGAATTGAGGTAAAAAGGACCAGGGCAAATCATAGTCGCTGGAGCCTTGGGTGAGTGAGTTTTCCTCCTTCCCGCCATGGTATGAGCCGGCCAACAAGGCATGGACCTCCTGAATAAATCATTCTTGAATGAACGGAGATTGCAGCGAGTGACCCGACCGTTCCTTCACTCCCTGCCATGGTACGAGCTCCCTTGACCGGGAGTGACTGACCGTGCCTCCAGTTCAGTGAGAGTCGGTCTGTGACTGTACCTCGGAATTTGGCGGTGCCTTTCGGTTCTTGCAACCTGTGGAGACCTCCTGATTGTTTTCCTGCGTGCTCCTGCGTGAATTGAGGGTGGGGTCGGATTCTTCCAAAGAAATTCCGCAGCCCCCAAAGGAACGCCTTCAATGTACAGGAATTATGGACCTAAGACTCGCAAGCTTTGGACAAATGGAACTTGACCCGTCCAAACCATTTCCCTTGGTTGGGACCTTTGATTTGGACAGAATTGTGCAGTTAAAGGAATCTTGGGGTCCAAGGTGGCACAGGGGCAAGGAGAATGCATTCTTCGATTGGTATGTTGACACGTCAGAAAGGTCACCTAAGTCCCGGGGAGCGGAGTCTTAAGGACTCCCAAGACAAACTGGGAGACCAGGTCAAATTTTGAAACCTCAGAGAAAAGCCACAGAAATTTAGAGAAGAATTGCAAACAGTGATCGCTTGTTAAAATCCTAATTGGGCTAGCATGAACCAACTCATGCAAGTTATTTTGCCCCAAGAAGTGCGCACTAGATTAAAGGAACAAGCAAATTGGCCAGATCAAGAACCAGCTGCTCTTAATACTTTAGACCAAATGTGCATCAGACGCCTAAGAATAATCCCTGAAATTTGTCTGCAAAAAACTGATTTGGCTAAAAAAAAAAAAAAATTGTAAGCAAATCAGAAGTGAGACTACAGCAGACTATATGGATTGTCTGAACACATTTTTGAAAGGCACTCTAGCACTGCTGCCATGTTTTGTAGCCACTGACTAAGGTAGATTGTGCGCGGATTGTGTGTGGATGGGTCCTGTCAAAGGAGTGCTGAAGAGAGGTGCTGTCTGCGCTTCCCATCTTGGAAAATCTTCTGCCTAACTGTGCTTCTGCTCAAGTGGCAGAACCTTTCGCCCTCGCTAGGGCTACTGCCTCATGCCTTTCAGCAATAAGCCAGTCTCCCATGGCAACTTTTGAAGGAGTTGCACAGCTCCAAAATCAGGCCCAGATGTTGAAAAAGAGAAGTGGAGACCGGCTGGTTGTTCTCGCTACACTGACCATTTGTGGCGCTCCCCGGACGGACGGCCGCCCGGTAGCGCCTTGTAGTAGCAGATAAGAAGGGTAGAGTCGACTGAGTCAGTCCCCTCAGGGGTGAAGGTGCCACAATGATTTAGGTCAAGCAAGTCGCATGAATGTGGAGAATGTGTTTGACGTACTCAGTAGCTTTGCTTTTAGAGAAAATGTCTCTATTTGTGCCTGTTGTTCCTGCCATGTAGGAGTGTGAGCTTTCTACTCCTCTTAGTCAGCAAGTGCCTGTCCTTTGAGTCTGCTGGACAGATTGTCCGATATGCCACCTGAAAGCTACAGCAGCATCAGCTTCTCCCGTGTAAAGATCAAGATGCGATGACTGTGTGCGACTGGCAGTAGAGAGAGAGTGTTGGCCGAGGATCGTCGGTATGGTCATGTATTGGCCGACGTGTCTGAACATGTATTGCAGCTCAAGCTCAACCCTCTGTGTGTACCAGTAAGTGTTACTTCTCAAAGAAGACAACGCAAGCTAAACTGAATGTTGTTGAGGGATGCCGCATGTGCTAGAAGGATGCTGTCAAGACGAGAATGAGATTTTAAAGTGGTCTAAGCAAGCGTAAACTTTTACTGAAAGTCACCGGTGAGATGCATTTGTACTCTGAGGTAACAGTGGATTTGAAATCCTATATGCTGTGCATTGTCCCATCGTTATAGTGGTTATTGTTATCTTCTCGCTTTGTCCTTTTGCTTTGTATGTAGCCTAGCAAGCTTAATGACAGACGATTTGTTTTAATTGTTTGAGGAAAAACTGCATATGGAATCTGTAAAAGTTCAAGAAGTGGAGTGCATTACATTTGGTTTCAGAAGACTGGCAAGCAGTCAGGTGTGAATTTGCCCAGAATCATATGCAGTAATAATGCAGTGATCCATAGCACAGGTACGCTGGTTTGCTGGAAAGTTGGCCATTTTCATGTTTTTCGAGTTTGTTCTCATAGCTGTGTTCACATACAGCGAAAGCCACGCTTCTTGCTACTAGCAGAAGCTAAAACAACGCACCGTACCCGCTCTTCACACTGTGTGCCTTCTAACTGATAAGGGATGCTTCTTTCTGGACTGCGAGAAAACTTATTTTGCTGCCCAAAGGGAAAGGCCTTGGTGAAGCGGGGGCAGCAGTGTGTGTTTGTTCTGACAGTTTTCTAACTCAGTGAGACTTGTGCTGTAGAATCCTGAGTGAATTGGTCTGTTACCTGTTCTGTCTGAGAGGGGGGAAGGTGCACCATGTGCTCAGATAACCATCTCTGAAGTACAGTGCCCCATAATTCCCCTGGAAACCAGAGTGACTGAACCGAGGGTTTAGGGACATGTAAGCTTTCCTTTAACATGCAAATAGATTTCATTCAGATGAAGAAATGTTGTTCCCTTAAATATGTATTAGTAGTTGTGTGTACAAAGCTCTGCAAATTCAACACAATTTCCAGTGCCCCGACCATCCCCAGCCAGCAGGGCTGGTAGAAAAGAAAAAAAGAACAGAGTCTTAAAGAACAAATTAGCCAAAATCTGTGCTGAAACTGGACTTAAATGGCCAGATGCTCTACCTTTGGCCCTGATAAACATACGTGCCACTTCACACCAACAAACGGTGCTCAGTGCCCATGATATCCTCCTAAAGAAGCCCTTGAGACTCCCGTCTTCAGCACCTATTAAAGAACATCTTACTAACTTGCACTTAAGAGATGAGACTGTGTTGAACTGTTGCCAAGCATTAATGAAGTGTGTGAAGAAGGCTTTCCATTCACAGGTTAAAAAGCGCTTCCAGACGATCCTACAATACAGTGTCACAACCTGTAGCCTAGAGGTTGGGTCTCCATCCAAGTCCATCAGAAGAAGTCTGCCCTTGGGACTCATGGGAAAAGATCCCATCAGGTGCTGTTGACCACCCACACCGCCGTGAAGCTGCAAAGGCAGCCTACCTGGATCCCCGCATCCCACTGCAAGGAAGTGTTGCCCCTGGAGACGACATGCCCCAGAACCAGACAATGCTAGATTTGACCTAACATAGAGTTCATCAGCCCTCTGAGTCATTTTGGACCCAGAAAGAGAAGAACATCTCTGGTTGCCATCGTGGTACTGGCTTGTTGCCCTTTTTCCTGCTCTCGAGTGAGATCTTCTTAGACTTCTGGCACTTTGGCCTCCTCTGGATTACAAAATAGCCACCTCTAAAGGACCAGTCATGCGCCACGCACTTGCTGGCGAGGTGAGCATAAGCCGAGCAGCGAGCCCAGCGCCTTGTTAGTGAAGGAAGAGTTGTCTCAGCCTCCACCAGAGGCACATTCTCGTGATGTGGCCCACCTGCATCCTGCTCTTGCTTAGCGCCTTCTGTGGCCTGAAAGCAAAGATCACCTTCCTGAAAGCGATGAACCTGATTCAAGTGGACTTGAAGGTATCCAACTGCTAGATCTCCATCCATGCACCAGTCCACGCCCATAGAAGCACACCAATGATCCAAATCCCACTAAATCAGATTCAAAAGATTAACCCCATTACCTAGATCTACCAGAAACAGCCACCTAGCAAGATGTGCAATATAGTAAGCATAATTGTTGTTCGTATTGCTTTGTTCCAGGTAACCATTGCTGTGATTAAATGTTGTATCAAATTCCTTACTAAAACTATACATAAAGCTGAACTGCACCCGACGGTCAGTAGAATGCAAAGAGAAATGTGAAAAGAAGAGAAAGAGAGAGGTGAAGAGATTGAACAACTGATAACAATACAAGCATAGATGGTGAGGCTGATAGGCCCAAAGGGGGGATTGTGAAGGTAGGCCTGACTTGGCCCTGGAAGTAGTTTGGGTCAGACAAGGAGCCTGATGGGAGTGTGTGTATGTGACCATGACAAGGTAATTGTAACTTGCTCATGAGCAAGAAATGCCTATCACCAAAGTAACTCATCCCTAAAGATAAGAAGGCTGCTGTGCTGATAAGACTATGCTGAGTACTAATTGGTTTCTGAGCATGCGTAGTGTATTTTCTTTGTTCTCCAACTTTCAGTCTGTAGGAATGCATCCTGTTTTCTTTTTAGTGGGGAGACACAGTGTCATCTGTCTCTCCCTCAGCTGTGATGTGCTTTAATAAATTCCTGACTGTTCAACCTAACCTGCCTTGGATATTTCCTTAACAGCGGGAAGAGGAGACTACATAAACAAACAAATAAGCATCAAGGAAAGAGATAAGAATAATCAGGAACAGTAAACACATCTGGGACATGCAACAAAATGTTCAGAATGGAAAAAAGAATGTGAAAAAGCTGGAAAACCACCAAATGTCCTGCAGTCAGGGGGTGGGCGGGCTCTGTGGAACTACAAAGGGCTGGACTGGGATCCCAGGAGGGCAGGATTTAGCCCGCAGATGTGAGGTTCCACACCCCTACAAAATCCCCACTAGCACTGCACAGCACCGCACAAAGGTATTTACTATAATTTTGGGGGTGGGGGGACTGTCCAGTCCTTCAAGGATTTTGGAGAACAATTATCGCTTTGATGGAGGAAATTATGGGATGTTTACTAGTACAAAAGACACATAATCCTTACGGATTCTAAGACCAATGGCAGTGTCTTCTCTCTTATTACTATGGTACCACTACACCCTGTCCAGCACTGGTGGCATTGATGGAATGTTGAACAACTTTTGTCGTCCCCCTCATATAGCAGCCTGCAGAATCCTGGCCATTGTGTCATGCGGCACCCAGAACACAGGTGCGTCACAAAGCTTGCTGGTCCAGGACTGCCGCCTGAGGACTTACCTCCTTGTTGTGTTTTCACTTGGATGGGATCTGAGAGTGGCCCGTCTCCCACGGAAGTGAAGGCCAGGACTCGAACAGTGTAGGTTTCGTGCTCCAGAAGGCTGCTAACTGTGGTCAAGAGGCTATCGTCCATGTTGTGCTTCTGCCAGTTGCTGACAGGCTGGTCCTGCTCCATGGTGTAGTAGACACTGTAGCCGCGGATCTGCCAGTTGGGCTCCATGGGGTCCTCCCACTGGATGATCATGGTTGAGGCGCTCAACATACGGCCCTGGACATTTCGGGGGGCACTGGCAGGCGCCTGCTCCCCGGTGCGGGTCACCACAGAGTCACTGGGGGAGCCCTGCCCAATCGTGTTGACTGCTGACACCCAGATTTCGTATTCAGAGTTGGGGCTGAGCCCCCCAATGCTGTAGCGTGTGGTGGTGATGTCCTCTTTGATTTGGTATGGACCATCTTGGCTCTTTGATTTGTACTCAATAACGTAATAGGACACAGGGTCGGGGTTCCCCGAGTCCCAGGTTATCGTTATGCTTGTTGCGGTTGTCTCCGTCACGATGGGAGTCCCTGGAGGCTTGGGGAAGGCTGAGGAAAATTGGAAGAATCAACTTATACATGAGCACACACACACACCATACCACCATACCACTAAAGTAGGAAGTCAAGAAATCACCGGGATAACAGGCAAGCATGGCCTTGGTGTACAAAATAAAGCAGGACAAAGGCTAATAGAGTTTTGCCAAGAGAACACACTGATCATAGCAAACACGCTTTTCCAACAGTACAAGAAGTGACTCTACGCATGGACATCACCAGATGGTCAATATCGAAATCAGATTGATTATGTCCTTTGCAGCCAAAGATGGAGAAGCTCTATACAGTCAGTCAAAACAAGACCTGGAGCTGACTGTGGCTCAGATCATGAGCTGCTTCTTGCAAAATTTCGGCTGAAATTGAAGAATGTAGGGAAAACCACTAAACCATACAGGTATGACCTAAATCATATCCCTTATGAATATACAGTGGAGGTGAGGAATAGATTTAAGGGATTAGACCTGATAGACAGAGTGCCTGAGGAACTATGGACGGAGGCCCGTAACATTGTTCAGGAGGCAGCAACTCAATCCATCCCAAAGAAAAAGAAATGCAAGAAAGCAAAGTGGCTGTCTGAGGAGGCTTTACAAGTAGCTGAGGAAAGAAGGGAAGCGAAAAGCAAGGGAGAAAGGGGAAGGTATACCCAACTGAATGCAGAGTTCCAGAGAATAGCAAGGAGAGACAAGAAGGCCTTCTTAAATGAACAATGCAAAGAAATCAAGGAAAACAATAGAATGGGAAAGACTAGAGATCTCTTCAAGAAAATCGGAGATATCAAGGGAACGTTTCATGCAAAGACGGGCATGATAAAGGACAAAGAAGGCAGGGACCTAACAGAAGCAGATGAGATTAAGAAGAGGTGGAAAGAATACATAGAAGAACTATACAGGAAAGTTCTTAATGTCCCTGACAGCCATGATAGTGCGGTCATTGAACTTGAGCCGGACATCCTCGAGAGTGAAGTCAAGTGGGCCTTAGGAAGCATTACTAACAACAAAGCTAGCGGAGATGACAGTCTTCCAGCTGAGCTATTTAAAATCCTAAAATATGATGCTGTTAAAGTGCTGTACTCAATATACCAACAAATTTGGAACACCAACAGTGGCCACAAGACTGGAAAAGGTCAGTTTACATTCCAATTCCAAAGAAGGGCAATGCCAAAGAGTGTTCAAACTACCATACAATTGCACTTATTTCACATGCCAGCAAGGTGATGCTCAAAATCCTACAAGCTAGGCTTCAGCAGTATGCGAACCAAGAACTACCAGAAGTACAAGCTGGGTTTCGAAGAGGCAGAGGAACTAGAGATCAAATCACCAACATTCGCTGCATCATGGAGAAAGCAAGAGAATTCCAGAAAAACGTCTATTTCTGCTTCATTGACTGCGCTAAAGCCTTTGATTGTGTGGATCACAACAAACTGTGGCAAACTCTTAAAGAGATGGGAGTACCAGACCACCTTACCTGTCTCCTGAGAAACCTGTACAAAGGTCAAGAAGCAACAGTAAGAACCGGACATGGAACAACCGATTGGTTCAAAATTGGGAAAGGAGTATGACAAGGCTGCATATTGTCGCCCTGCTTATTTAACTTATATGCAGAGTACATCATGAGAAACGCCGGGTTGGATGAATCACAGGTCGGAATTAAGATTGCTGGGAGAACTATCAACAACCTCAGATACGCAGACGATACCACCCTAATGGCATCATTAAAAAAACTAAGATCATGGCATCTGGCCCCATCACTTCTAGCATGCAGAAGGGGAAGAAATGGAAGCAGTGACAGATTTTATTTTCTTGGGCTCCAAGATCACCGCAGACGGTGACTGTAGCCATGAAATTAAGATGCTTGCTCCTGGGGAGGAAAGCTATGGCAAACCTAGACAGCATAGTAAGAAGCAGAGACATCATCTTGCCGACAAAGGTCCGTATAATCAAAGCTATGGTTTTCCCAGTGGTAACGTATGGCTGTGAGAGCTGGACTATAAGGAAGGCTGAGCGCCGAAGAATTGATGCTTTCGAACTGTCGTGCTGGAGAAGACTCTTACAAGCCCCCTGGACTGCAAGGAGGTCAAATCAGTCCATCCTAAAGGAAATCAACCCTGACTGCTCACTGGAAGGACAGAGACTGAAGCTGAAGCTCAAATATTTTGGCCACCTAATGCAAAGAGAAAACTCCCTGGAAAAGACCCTGATGCCAGGAAAGATTGAAGGCAAAAGGAGAAGGGGGCGGTAGAGGATGAGATGGCTGGATAGCATCACCGATGCAATGAATATGAACTTGAGCACACTCTGGGAGAGAGCGGAGGACAGGAAGGCCTGGTGTGCTATGGTCCATGGGGTCATGAAGAGTCGGACATGACTTAACAACTGAACAACAACAACAATGTCTTGAATTCCCTCCCAAAGCCCCAGAGATCTCCCACTCACATTAATGACTTCACCCACTCTCCCTTGCTGCCCCATATGCCTTGAACTCCCTCCATCACACTTGCAGGATGCCAACTCTCTCTTTTCCTTCCAATCCTTCATCAGTCACTCATTTTTCTCAGTGGTTTTGGCTTAGGTCCTTATCTGTAACTGAAATAGGCCTGAGTGCAACCTAACCAAACACATTATCTTTCCGCAATTATTCTTCACTTCCACCTTCCTCCCCTCTCTCTAACTCCCTGTGTTGAATCATAGATTGCACGCTCCTCAGGGCAGGGAGCTTGCCTTTGTTCTTGCAGTTACTCTTTAAAATGCCACAGACATTCAAAAAATTTATAAGCCTCTATTTACTCTACATCATAACGGTGTGCCCCCCACAGGCCCATGCAAAATTCACAGGAAATACATGTACATTTATGACAGAAATGGATTCAGAGAGTTAGCAAGGCATGTTTAGGTTGTATTATAACTTTTTAAGAATTTCCAAGCAGCACAGCACTTTAGTTATCATGCAACGACTCCTTGAAGGCAATTTGAACCATACATGCAGACTTGACCCATGGCTTGTCAGCACCACTGTCATGCGCAGGCACATTTCTGAACGTCTCAGAGGCATGCTTCTAAATACTTCCCCTGCACAAGCATGCAAATGTGTCAAGGGCATGCTAGCAGAGGTAGCTTAAACACTATGCGCCCCAGGAAAAAATGCCCAAGGCAACTCCTCGAAGAATAAATTCCTAAGCCTGGGGTCTCCACTGTGGTGCTTGCAGGTGCCCATGGACACTTCACTTTGCTCCCACCAAGCTCCCTGCCCCAATGATCCAAATCAACAAGGATACAAGCAAAAGGATCATGCAGAGCAGACAAAGCAGGCAAAAAGGGCAGGCATACAGGCCGCAGGTGGGAGTCCATGTGGGGTAGATAGCTGGAGACACTGATACAGCCTGGAGACCTAACAGACAGCCCCACCTCCTGAGAGGTAAGCTAAGGCTCCTGAAGCACAGCCAGGCTGAACAATTTAGAATGGATTGCTCTATACTCTGCAGTCAGCAGCTGGTCAGGACAGAGATGACCACAGGGAACAGGCCAAAGGCCAACAGCACCGAGAGTAGCTCCAGTCTGATGGAATGGCGCAAACTTACATTTCACAGTGATCTGTGCAACAGCCTCGATCACACCCAGGCTTGACATGGCCACACACGTGTAGTTGGCCGAATCCTTCACATCCGTCAGCTCCAGAACATTCCGCCCAATGGGCATGTCGTCCTCCGGTGTCAGGTCTTCAGCCCCCTGCATCCATTTGACGTATGGCATGGGTGAGCCAACAGCCACGCAAGTTACGTTCACGTTACCACCGGGCATGATCTCGTGGCTGGAGGGCGGGATGGAAAACCGGGGAGCCACACGGCGAACTGTGGACAAAATGCACAGAGGTAACAAAAACAAAAGCAAAACAGAAGAGAGAGAGAAAGAAAGAAAAAAAGAAAAGAGAAAAAATAAAGATAAGGGGAGAAAAGGAAAGAAGAGCAGAAGAGAATTTAAATACAGATGGGGCTTTAATTATTTGTTGTTCCTTCATTTAAAAAAGGCTGAAGTTAAAAAATTATCAGAATACCAAAAATCAGTCAATAACGGAAAAAAAAACAGAACTTCAAAATAATTTACTTTCACAAACAATATATAGAATATAGACATAAAAGCACTATTTCATAGCAACAGGGTTCCATTGATCAATTTTAGACCCATCACAGCACAAATAAATACATAAAAATTTATTAGCAATTTCTCATCTTTAAAAACGACAAAGAGATGACATGGCACTTCAGAACTGCCCCCCCCCCCCGTGTGTGTGGAGAGGGCATTCTCCCCCTCCCCTGCCCTAACTCTTAGATAAGCCCGGCACATTTTCAGACAGAGATGAAGGGGCGGTTGTTTCCCCCCACCCCCCGCAGTCACTTCCTTGAATCTGAAAACAGGATTTTTGAGGGGTGGGGGAGGTCCTTAGTAAGCAACTTAGCCTCCTCCAGAGACCAAAAAAGTAATTTAAGAAAAATATGACGGGACAGGGAGGGAGGGTTGGAGAAAGGGAAAAGAAGACTAATTGCTAGCCATAACATTGGGAATTCATACTCATCTAGTTTCAGTAGGAAGCACCAAGGATAACGAGGCTGATGAGTTTTCTTCCGGTCCAGACAGCACTTATTTGGGGAGTGGAGGTGCAATAACACTATTTCAAGTCTGAATATGAAGCCCATACACAAGGCTCTACTAACTCCCAGGTGAGATTTATTGCACCAGGCCATTTGGTAAAAGGGCCTGTCCTGCCCATTCAGTGCAGAAGCGGGATTAAATGCACACCTGTCCGGGTTCAAAACCCTGGCCCTTTCTAGTAATGTGTACAGCCAGAAGCTCCAAAGGGATGGAAGGTTTCCTCCCCAACATGTAGACAGGTAAAAAAGATGGGGGACTGGGGGGGGGTTGTTCCCTGGAGGTGGCCAAAATTTAGCCTGAAAATTGAAAGGAATGCCCAAGTAGTGTGGGAGGAGCACCCCTGTTGTTCCCCTTTTCCCCACCCCTCCACGAAGTGAGCAAGAAGCAGGAGTGACAAGAGGGGAGTGGGTGGGAGAAGAAGGGGAAAAAAGATGAGAAACTCTAATCAAATTTTTGTGGGTTTTGAGTATATAAACCCTAATGAAGCCTCTTTGAAAGATCTGACATGATTCCATCAATAGATGCAGCTCTCAGAATCACAAACATCATGCAAAAAAGGAGGAAACCAAGAGAAAAGAGAGGAGGGGGGAAAGGGGGAAAGGAGAAGAGGAGAGATACAGGGGGAAAGGAGATGTAAAGCACTGGAATTTGTTGTATTGGGCCACTAGAAAATGCCCACACGGAAAAGGAAAGAGGAAGAGAGAGCAAGAGTGGGTGACCAGCCAGATGGGAGATTAATAAATTTAATAATAAATACATACATACATACATACATACATACATAAATAAATAAATAAAAGAGGAAGGGGAGAGAGAGAGACAGAGAAGGATTAGGGGTAAGGGGAAACCACTTGTAAAATGCTGCTTACTTTTTTTTTCTAGCTGATGTGAACTAATGTGTTAGTTTAACATTGGCACATCACAGCCCTGGCAGAATAATATAATAATCATAATAAAAAATAGAATTAATAATAATCAAAAGGAGAAGAAAAACAAGGCCATGAAAACGGCTAACACGGAGAGAAAAACAAAACAAAACTAATGAGGATGGATGTTCTGTACATCTCCTGAGCAAAGAAAATGGGATGACATTTCCAGACCTTACATGAGGGGAGAACTGAAGGCATGGAGAGAGTGCTGTTCCCTCTGGATCATTCTTTAAAAGAATGAAACAATAGTGACATACTAGTTCTGATGAACCTCAGCTCCCCCTGGAAGGAGACAAAGGAGAAGGGGGCTGTTGTAAACATTTGACCAGGAGCAAGCCCCAAATCATGCAAAGGGATGCTCAGCACAAGGGATGTTTGCTCTTCGTGGTTACTAACTGGCTCACTTCCTTCTTGGAATTTGGGTTTCCAGAGCATTGGAAGGCAAGCCTCGTTCCAATTTTGCAACGTTTCTTAATATCCTCATGCCCCAGAGAAAAAGGCGTTTGGACTAGGGATGGCGGAGAAATCCGCCACACACCCCAATGAGGCCAGATTCTAAAGAATCCGGCCCCCCGGAGCCCGTGGCGGAACGGACTACCCCCCCCACGACATTTTCCCGGGACGGACCCTACCTGTTGCTGGCTGGTCTGGGTCCGTCCACTGCTGTCCATTGCCCCGGTCTGCGGACGCAAATGGTGTCCGGCATAGCGAACGCCATTTGCGTCGCTACTCTTTTCATGATAGGCTATGTAAATCTTTACGTAGCCTATCACGGCTAAAGCAGGGACGCAAATGGCATCTGCTACGCCAGACGCCATTTGCAGCCACAGACTGGCAGCAGACAGAAGTCCGGCTGCAGATGGGCCCGGCCGGCAGCTCTGCGGACTTGCTGCAGAGCGGAGCTGGCCAGGGAGGATTCCGGGGGGAGGGATGGATCGCCTTCACCCCCACAGCGGATGCCCCAACCGGACAGGTGAGTGTGTTTAGTACACCCCTAGTTTAGACCTTTTGGCTCCATAGCTTTGTAGGGAAGGTCAGCAGCCCACACTTCAGCTGAGGGAGCTTGGTACAAACCAAGAGCTTCCCTCCTAGCTCCTAACTTCTCCAGACGTTCTCTGTTCCTAGAGTCTTCATGGAACTGCACTTACTTCCCAGGGCTCGCCTGTCTGGGAGTTCATACAACGGTTGAAATTCGATCAGAAGCTGGTTGAAGCTTGTGCTATGGGGATACTATGGTGCTTCCAAAAGAACAAGAGGAACAACTGTAGAGCAGCTCACTAAGCTACAGAAGTCCTGGGCCACAGTTCAGTGACAGAACACCTGCTATGGATAGAAAATGTCCAAGGTTCAATCCCAGCATCTCCAGGAAGGACTGGGAAAAACCCCTTGTCTGAAACTTTAGAGATGCTGCCAATCAGTGTTGACAATACTGAGCTAGATGGAAAGATAGTGTGACTCTGAATTAGGCAGCTTCCTGTGTTTCTGGGCCATCTAAAGGTTTCTGACTCATTCCAGTTCTGCAACTTGGGCAATCTAAATGATCCACCTGGTGAGACTAAGAAATGTGAGCAAAGGAAGTGTGTGTGTGTATATATGTATTGGGGTGTGTGTGTGTGTGTGTGTGTTGGCAGCGCAGGGGTGTGTGTTAACTCAGCACCTTCTGGAAATATCTCTCTATTGAGCCTATCACCTACTCCAATGGTAAACCATCCAAGTTCAATTGCAGGAGGTGTTTCAAAAATGCTTTTGAAAAAGTAGATCCATGAGAAAACAGCGCCAGCTATGTTTGAAACGATATGGAGAGACCTTGGAGAACAAAACAGGGCAGGGTGAGTGGGGTACAGCTGAAGGCATGCAGACAGGTCAGGTGATTGAGAAATGGGACAGAAAGAATTAGCTTTTCAAAAATGCAGGGTTGGGGGAGTTGGATATGTGTATGTGTAAGGTTGGGAGTAAAGAAAAAAGCAGGGGAAGAGGGAAGTGGAAGAGGGCTTGGAAGGAGGAGAGATGTTCAACTGGCGTTAAAATGGCAAACACATGGCAGAAAGGAATGCAAACAGCAAAGTTGTTGAAACAGAACAAGACAGCAAATTTGAGTCTAGCGCTGGGGGGGGCAGGAAGGGGAGAAAGGAAGGAAAGAAAGAACAGATCAAAATTAAATAAGATTGCTAAACAATTGTTGGAACTGGACCATTGCTGTGAATCGAAGTCTGAAGGGAACTCTAATTTCTATTCTTGGGTTAGCAAGGGTGGGTGGGAAGGAGGGTTAACTCATAACACAGAACTGTGGCCATGGAGGAAGAGAATAGGTAGCTATTTACACTCGGTGTACAGCAATCCATGGCTCCTCCCTCCCTGAATGATCCTATGACTGACTGGGAGGAAGTTCAGGAGAGCACATTTGGGGGAGAGACACTAACCAGGGACAAGTGAGTTTTTGGGAAATGTTTGGTGGCATCAAAAGATTAAAAAACCCGAATGAATCCCATTTCAATGCTCTGTCTTGAGGTGGAGATCCCATGGATAAGATTTATCTCCAACAGATGCCTATCCAGTCATAACATGGGAAGTTTTCTCATGCAAGGCCATTTTAGAACTTTCATAGATGGCTTATTCAAGGTGGCTTGAACACTTCAGGCCCAGTTCAGATGTCAAAACTAAACCAAAGTTTAGCACTATGTGAACGAGCCTCATAAATGCAAGGAAAAAATGGGAAACATCTGCTTCCTGGTTTTAAACTAAATCATGGTTTATTATTGTTATGTCTGAAAAAGGACAAACTGTGCTTTGTTTAAACTCTGGTTTATTGAAACAAGCCAGGATCAAACTGTGGTTCATGATCCTTGCTTGTCTCAACAAACCAGAGTTTAAACTAACCAGAGTTCCCAGTTCACATGTAACAAGAAACTCCAGTTAGTTTAAAGCATGAAGTGGGCACTTTTAATCTCCTCCTTGAGGCCATGATGGAGGAGGAGAGGTTTAGTGTTAGGTCTGAACTGGGCCTATGAAAGCCTTTCCTGTAACATTGAAAGTTTATCTACCTCTCCACAGCTTAAATCTGTTGCTTCCTGTTCTACCATTTGGGGAGGGGGGATAGGATAAAGGCTCCCCAATGTCTATTTGAGATTATTTTAAACATTTGAAGAATGCCAGCACATTTAATGTACTTTCTCTTTAGCTATATACATCCATTCCCTTCTGAATTTCCTGGCACACTTTGTCTCCTAAATAAGGAGCAGTCAAATGGCATAGCAATAAACCCTGACCTCTAGGAGGGGATGGGGAGTTTGACGAAAACATCTGGAATGTGTTTTTGTTGAGGGTTGATGAATAATCCCTTAGCTAGAATCTCACTAGAGGTTGGTACCACCTATCAGTATGGATTCATATCATTGCATTCATGGTAAGCCTGCTTGCTTTCAATCCAGGTTCAAAATGGCATGTGCCACAAGTAATTTTTGTGAACCACCCAGAGAGCTTTGGCTATTGGGCGGGAGAGAGAGAGAGAGAGAGAGAGAGAGAGAGATGCTATGATTGTGCAATGCTAGTTCATGCCCCATATGGAGGTAGCATGGAAAACTTTGTGTGATGAACCTGTTCGTTGAACTGGTTGAATTCGAGCACATTTTGAGTCCTGGATTGAAAAACAAGAGGACTCACTATGAGAACCAAAGGGCTGTGTTTTAAAGTGATTTCTGAGGGGAGAATAAATGTGAGTAGACTCTACTTGTACCCTATGAGTGCCTGCTCCTCTCCGGAAATTTAGACATTCTAAACCAACCTTGTTGACACGATATTTATTGAGTTTCCTCTTTCAGGGCAGAAGTAGCTGCTACAAGGAACATACATCCCTCTCTCTTATTATCCCTTTTCCTGGTATCATTCAACATAACACTGTGCTTGATGTGACATCAGTATGCAACCAATTTCCTGCTCCTGCTGCCAGCAGCCAAGTAAACGTACAGCACAGTGAGACTAGGGCCTGGTTTGGACACAGAGCTAAACCAACATTTAGCGCAGGGGTGGGGAACCTATGGTCTGAGGGCTGCATTTAGCCCTCAGCCTAATTTCAAAAACCCTCTGCAAGAGATCACTTCAGACCTCTGGAAAGAGTGATCTACCCTTCTCCAGAAGCCTGCTGGGTAGGAAAGGGGAGAGAGAGGGGGGGGGGGTCTGGCAGCAAGAGAGAGAAAGAGGGGGGATTGGAGTGTGGCAGCAAGAGAGAGAGGGAGAAAAGGGGATGGCAGCAAGTGTCAGGGTTGGATCTGAGCCCATAGAGTCCCAAAGCAGCTCTGATTCTGAGGAGGAGATAGAGTCCGTTGGAGAAGAACCCCCTCAGGTTTCAGAGGTGCAGCTGGAGGGGGAGCCCCCCCCGCTCACATTCCTGGGAGCGGTACTGACCCTGGCATGGAAAGGGAGGGACAACTTGAGCTTTTAGACGAGAGGCGCAGGCAGAAGCGAGAGATTGTGGGAGCTGAGCTGAGGCGCTCAGCCCGTTTGGCTCGACGTCAGCAGCTATGCCCCGAGGCCCCATGGGAAAGGGGGAGAATTTCCCCTCCTACTCCTTAAGTTCAGAGAGTTGCCATGCTTTTCTCCAAATGGAGACCAACTGACGTCCTAACCCTTAGAAGTCCCTGATAGGCTGTTCCTTTGTCTTTCCTCTGAGTCTCAGGCAATTTGCATCTGTAAGCCTCAGTAGCGTGAATGGAAATAAAGCTTTGGAAAGCAGCCCTTTTGTCTGACTGTTGATTCTGGCTATTGGAAGGCTCAGAAGACTACAGGGGCATTCCTGACAGCAAGAGAGAGAGAGTGAAAAGGGGGTGGCAGCAAGAGAGAGAGAGAGAGTGAAAAGGGGGTGGCAGCAAGAGAGAGAGAGTGAAAAGGGGGCGGTCCTGACCATCACTGGCTTATGCCCTCTCCAGCACCACCATGCAGTCTATGACAGATAACCCTTATGTGACTCAGATTACTTGTGTCAGGGGTGGAAAAAAGGTTCCCACTCCTGATTTAGCATTACATGCATAAGCCTGCTTCCTCTCCCCTCTTCTGTTCTGGCCCAGCCATGAGATCAAAAGCACCCCTTCCATTTTCAACTAACCACAGTTTGTCATTTTTTCTGAACCAGGAACTGTGGCTAGTTTTAACTATGGGTTACCCAGACAACCCAGGATCAGAAACCATGTTTTGATGCTTCACTTGTGGGGACAAACCAGTTTAATCTGGGGTGGACAACACATGGCTCACAGGCCACATGTGGCTCCTGACGGCCCCCAAACTAGATTTCTTTTAAAAAATGGAAACAATGGTATCTGTAATGCCCAAAGTGTCAAATTTAGCTTGTTTGCAAGCTAGATTTGACTCTTTTAATGCGCCATAGCTGAAAAAATGAACTGCAGCTAGTTGAAAACAGGTGCTTTGAATCTCCTCCTAGTGGCTGCACTGGAAGTGGAGGGGGAGGGGTGAACAAACCTGAGGCTAGTTCATGCAGTGCAAAACTATGGCTGCATTATGTCCAACAAGGGCTCTGTCAAGCAGTCTGTTGTATTACACCCACCTTCCCCAACAGTAGAGGCTGGTGGCTCTGATGTCAGTGGGGCTGTGAATCTGCTCTGGACTTTAGTCAGAACCCCAAGGAGCTATCCAAGGTGCTGAACCCAATCCCCAACCTGGGGTTCACAGCCCCATTAACATCAGAGCCACCAGCCTCCACTATTCCCCACCCTGGTGACCTCCAGATTTTTTGGATCTCAAATTCCATCAGCTGCAGCCAGCATGGCCAATGGTAAGGAGTGCTGGGAATTGTAGCACCAAACATCTGGAGGGCACTGGGTTGGGCAAGGCTGCATTGGACATTAGCAGGAATTGGGGAGAATGAGGGACGGGGTGGAAGTAGTTGTATTTCCCTTATAACATCTAAATTCATTCAGCAGAGGTTGGTGTCTCTGATTTCAGTTTGGCTGTAAATCCATTCTGGGTTTCAGTCAGAACCAGCCAGAACTCTAAAGGAGCTACCCAAGGTGCGGAACCCTTTCCCCTTTCTGATTGAAACCCAAATGGATTTACAGCCCCACTGAAATTGGAGACACCAGCCTCCGTTGAGTTCATTTTTAGTTCACTTGGCAGATGGACTGTAGCTTAGTGGTAGAGCCCCCGCTTTGCAGGCAGAAGGTCCCTGGTTCAATTGGTGCCCGCTCAAAGGATCAGAAAAATGGGTGATGGGAAAGTCAGTCTCTGTCTGGAGAGCCACCACCATTTTGTTTTGTTTATTAACCTGCATTTGATAAGAGCCAAAAGGGTCCATGTGGGTCACAGAGAAGGATTGGGAAGGGCACATGCATTTTACAGACCTGGTTGTAGAAGAATGGAGAATCCAGGTTTGGTGGGCAGTTGCGACACAACATTCTGCCCCTTGGATCATAACTCCAGAATGTAGCTGGGAAAAAAATTCTGAGGGCTGATCAATGCAATTCCTCCCCCTGCTGATTTTGCTTTATAATAATGATCATTTCCCAGATTAGCCCATGAAAAAGGACAAATTTGCAGGGTGTAGGTGAGGTGTGTGTGTGGGGGGGTGAGAATGCAGAGGGAGGGGGATGTGAATGAGGTCATTTCAAACCTCTTGGATGCAAACTTGGTCACTTCAAACCCCGATTCACATGGAAAAACAAGTCAAAATTAGAAAGGAGGTTATAGGGCAAGGCTGTGGGGTGAGGAAAAAAGAATTAAACTTGAAATAAAAGCAACATGATAAAGAGAACTTAATTTCTCTTTAATTTCTCTAATAAAAGAAAGGAAGGGGAGAAATGATTTTTTCAAAAACAAACAAACACCACACAACTTAAATCAATAAATAAAGTGAAGTGATTGGTTGAAAGCACCAAACAAAACCAAATGGTGTTAAACATTTTGACACCCGGCAAGCCGCTGCTCCAAATGAGGTGAGAAGGCGGACATTATTACTGGCATTTTGGCAAGACAGGAGTCCATTCTGTCTTACTCCAAAATGAAGAAGGGATGGGGAGGGAAGGGGGCCCAAAATAATGTGCAGCCTTAATATATTTGTAGCGAAGCTTAGATTACACCTGTCCTTCCTGCCCCAAACGGGTTGCTTATGTACCTCTCTCCCCATCTTTTTGGTTCTACCATAAGTTATGACTGGGTGGATTTAAGTTTATTTTTTTCTCTCCTCCACGTCTGTCCCTCCAGTGGACAACCTTCTCCTCTTCCGTCACTTCTTTCCTTCCTCAATTTAGCAAATTCTGAAAGACTTCCTTCATTGTTGGTTTCCAATTTTAACAAATCGAGACAATTCCACCCCTCCCTCTGCTTTTCAGTTCAAGCAATATATTGGTTTTAAAAGGCTGGCTAAGCTGGCTATTTTCTTTTTCTTTTGGTGTATGCATTCCATTTTTACATTTATTTGGTGCAATGGGACAAACGGAATCGTTTAAAAGCCCAATTGGATCATGAGCGGTGCTTGCACTGACCTGGTAATATTAGACACAGGGTGCTGTTGGTGCTGTGAGAAGCTGGTTTTTAAATTAACATGACAAGGTGTAATCTAACCTCCCCCCAGAAAACAAAGAGAACAGCAATGCAAAAAGAGGCATATAAGACATAAACAGGCAGAGGTTTTCAAAATCACACGGAGCACAGTGTTCCTGCCCAGTGCCCTTTTCATAATTTTGTCATACCCAGTCGGACTTCCCTGAAACTCTTGAGAAATCCTCTCTCCCCCTCCCCTCCCCTCCCCTCCTCTCCTCTCTCTGCCTGGGGTGGGGGAAGAAGGTTGTGGTGAGTGCAGCCTTAAAAACAAAGCAAAACAAGATTCTAAAGTTTAATTTTAAAAGAAGACAATGAAGAAGCTGGCTGAGAGAAGTGTGGATGTGACTGCTGCATTTCAGGAAAATGCCAAAAAAAAACCTCAGAAAGAAGCTGCACAAGAAAACGGGCGAGGGATTCTGAAAACCACCACCTTGGAGAGAGGGTTTGGGAGTGTACCCTGTGTGATAAGATAGTTGCCACTCTTTGTCTTAAATCTACTGTTCTGTTCAGATATCATGGATGTAGCAGATCCACCGAAGTTTTACTGGCCTGGCCAATTCACAGAACAGGAGGATGTTAATCCAGAAAGGTGTGGTGGTGGGGAGTTTGTGAAGTTTGTGTGTTGTACAGTGAGAACAAAGCACAAGACTAGCTAACAATAGCAAGACTTTAATAATTGTCCAACAAATAAACAGTAGTTGACCTTAAGTCTGTAGAAGACATCTAGGCCTGGTTCTGCTTGCCAGGAAGAGAGTTGTTGTCTGCTTTGCTGCTTGTGCTGACCTGAAGCCCTGCCCCAGTAGTCATGTGCTAAGCCTCTAACAACTGTAGGATGGGAAAATCATTTAAAGGGGCAGTACACACTCAAAAACACAACACCGTCCTTTTGACATTTGCTTGTTTCCTTCAAGATAACTTTAGTCAAACAAATGAATTTTAAGGAGAGGAGAATTCTGGACTTGCCAACAGGAGCTTTGTTCTTACACTGATTTCTTAAAAGCTGCTTCCCCTCTAAAAAGAAAGGAAAAGCACAATGCATGCACTCAGAAGGTAACATTTTTTAAACACAAAAAAGAAAAAGAAAAACTTTGGCCCCTGGAATTGTACTTGGGGTAAGACAAAGAGGTACTCTCTGATTTATGTACTTTCCCCACTCCCCAGGAAGAAGTTAATGACTGAAAACAGAAGTCAACAGCCTCTTTAAAGCCACTCATGAAACATGTACCACAAGCTGTAGTAAAAATGTAACCTAAGAGCCACTGCATGTGCCTTAAGCAGCACGTAGTATTGTGAGAGCTGCGCATGCCTGGAATGACTGAGCAGTAACCCTAAGTAAGATAAGGTAGTCAGGCAAACTGCTGACAACCAATCAAAGTGACACGCTGGCTGAGGAATGCAAGCTAAGTGATAAAACTGTAGCGCGGAGGTCGCCCAGGGTCGACTCTGCTTTGAGCGTGAGCTCCTTTGTCGAACTGTTTGCAAACAATAAAATCGAGCTGGACCCGGCCTGAAGTTGACTCTCCTCTTTGGGGCAAATTGGACTAGCCTCCAGGGGGCGAAACTAGCGTTTTGTGCAACAATCTGGCGAGCAGTCAGTAGTCCCCTTGGATCACCCCGGGGTCGAACAACAAGACCAGCAAAGGTGCCCGTGGGGCGCGCTGGACTGCCTTTGAGGTCTGCCACGGCACCAGAGAAAGGGGGTCGGGACACCCGGGAGGTTAAAGGCGTGGACCCAATTGATTGAGTCAGCCAGGCTGAATGGGTCCGAAGGGATGGCGCCAGGGTGCTGGGCGGAGTAAGTATTTGATTTCCCTTGTGCCTTTCTGTTTGACTTGCCTTCGGAGCATCTGAGGTTTGTCAGGCTCCGTGTATGGTTTTGAATAGAGGTAGGCACAATGGGGTTGGGTAGCTCCTGTTAATAAAACTCCGCAACCCCACTGGGATGCACGCTCAGGAACTTTAGGAAGTTCAAAAGAGATTTTAGAATTAAGATGGCCAAGGGTAAATTGACCTTCTTTTGCCAACTGGACTGGCCAGCATTTGGAATTAGTTGGTCAGACATAGGATCCTTCGATGTAAATCTTGTAAATGCTGTATATAAAAATGTGGTGAATAATGAGCAATGGGATCAATTCCCCTATATTGATTGTTGGTTGAATTGGTGCGGAAAGAATCCCCCTTAGTTACAGAAGTGTAAATGTGTAAATGTGTTACTGGCAAAGGACCACAGGGGCAAGAGACCCCGAGTGGTGTCTGAATCAAGTAGTGAGATAGATTTGCCTCAGGGAAAGTGAGGTTATCGGCATTTGGATAAGTGCCGACCAAAATCCACTGAAGGCGAGAAAAGGTTGAATATAAAGTTCAATATTGTAAAGTCATGATGGTACGCTCCGAGGTGAAGCCCAAAGCCCCTGTTCTCCCCGATTCAAGCCCCACGGAAGGAGCTTGAAGATTGGGAGACCCTGCCCAAGGTGCCCTGAGCTCCCCCTCATCTTATTCGGTCTGTTAGGGTGGGAGGAGAGGTTGTTGGGGGGGGGGGAGGGGGCCCTCCAGAGACAGTTTGTCTGCCACCGTATCCAAGTTTGTTAGAAGAAGCAAAAGCAGTTGAAAAAGTTGCAACTTCTGAAGAAAGAGATTTGTCTGAAGTCTTAAAGACTGTGGCAAAATCAAGAAACAAAGACAGAGCACGTTCTTAAAGTATCAGGGTCTGTGTGAGCTTATCTCTGTCAGCCTGCTCAGAGCAGAGCCAAGGGGGAGCTACCTAACCCCCCTCGCCGCTGCTGGTTTAGCCTTAGCAAGGAATGAGGCTGGAAGGTGTCTGTGAGGACCTGACAAGAGTGAGATTTGCAAAAAAACAAGAAAAGCATCACAGCTGGAAAGCTGAGCAGCACTGCTCTGTTCTTATCTGTGGAGGAATCTAGAAGAGGTGTACAGTTACACCATCCCCATTTGAACTGATGAAGAGACAGAGAGCTTTTGTTAAAAACATCCCGTCTTTATGGCCCAAAGCCTTCATTGTTTAGATCTATCATTGTTGAGACTTTTGAGAGGCACCCTGCACATGGACTGGAACTTTGGACAGTTAAAGACTTGCCATAAAAAGTACTGTGAGGCTTGTCTTAGCCTTAAATTCCCGTTGTTATAGATTGTGTGTTTGTTTGTCATCAGCTCAGTGTACAGTTTGATTTGTGATTTCAACACTCAGATAAAAAGCTGCATTTGACTGAAAGAACTGGGCATATTTAGCCTTGAGAAGAGAAGACTGAGGGGAGATCTGATAGCGCTCTTCAAGGACTTGAAAGGTTGTCACAGAGAGGAAGGCCAGGATCTCTTCTCGATCATCCCAGAGTGCAGGACACAGAATAATGGGCTCAAGTGACAGGAAGCCGGATTCTGGCTGAACATCAGGAGAAACGTCCTAACTGTTAGAGCAATATGACAATGGAACCCATTACCTAGGGAGGCGGTGGGCTCTCCCACACTGGAGGCGTTCAAGACGAGGCTGGACAGCCATCTGCCAGGGATGCTCTGATTTGGATTCCTGCACTGAGCAGGGGGTTGGACTCGATGGCCTTGTAAGCCCCTTCCAACCCTACTATTCTATGATTCTATGATTTCCAAGGCTTTGATTTCATTTACCCTAATGAAGCATGTTGTTGTTGTGTTGTTTATT
This sequence comes from Heloderma suspectum, assembly GCF_057233095.1. Classification (NCBI taxonomy): domain Eukaryota; kingdom Metazoa; phylum Chordata; class Lepidosauria; order Squamata; family Helodermatidae; genus Heloderma; species Heloderma suspectum. The sequence continues at coordinate 59,356,088 of NC_139475.1, read as the reverse complement.
CAGTCAGTCGCTTCCGACTTTTCGTGACTTCATGGACCAGCCTACATCAGAGCCTCCTGTTGGCCGTCGCCACCCCCAGCTCCCCCAAGGTCGAGTCCGTCACCTCCAGAATATCATCCATCCATCTTGCCCTTGGTCGGCCCCTCTTCCTTTTGCCTTCCACTGTCCCTAGCATCAGCATCTTCTCCAGGGTATCCTGTCTTCTCATGATGTGGCCAAAGTACTTCAATTTTGCCTTTAATATCCTTCCCTCCA